>NC_092840.1:3215308-4415308 GCF_039878825.1 Excalfactoria chinensis | reverse complement strand
GTGTGGCTCTGAAGCCAGGGGCTGGGAGGAGGCTGGCATCAATGAAGGTGTCAGGGCTTGGGTCCAGAGGTAACAAAGCACTGGGAGGAACAGAACAGCCCCGGTCAGCTTTACTCTCTGCCTGCTTTACAGGGGAGACCTAAGAGATGGCTTAAAAGCAAACCCACCTCTATGTTTGCTCTGATCTAAGATAAGGAAAACTCATACAAAGAGCTCATTAATATGTTTGTAATAAAGTTCCCATGGCTTTATATGGAATCATAGGAATCTGGTTCCTTTAAACAGAGGACTCTAAAGAGAATTTAATATAAATGTTATTATTTTCCAGGAGGCAAAAAAAAAAAGAAAAAAGAAAGGAAAAATGCCTTTCTTTCTCACCATCCCTGTGGTTAATCCACTGTGTTTGTGGTACTGAGATCCCTTCCCCCCAGAGCTGCTTGGTGTTTGTGCCCTGACAGGTACCTCCACGCACAAACTTTGTGCTGATACTTCCCTGAGTTGACAAACATTGCTGGTATGAAAGGACTCTGAACCATTTTGACCTTTGTCAAGAGGTTGTTCTGGTATGCAGGCAGTAAGTAAATTCACATCGTAAGGCAAAGCCAGAATCTACCCCTGCGGTACAGGGCTGTATTTGTACAGCCACAGCCAAAAATGGTCCATGTGCTGCCCATGGACTCAGCTGTTCCCAGATGGGAGCTGAGCACCACTGATGAGGAAAACAATTCTCTCATTTCCCTCAGGGCAGCAGAGGACCGAGGAGTTCAGGAAGGTGAACGTGCTGATGAAAGTGCCTGCACTGAGGGATGGATCCTTCACCTTAGCAGAGAGGTAAGGCACAAAGAAGCTCAGTCTGGTTGGGGTCTGCCAGCATAGTGCTGGCTCTCTACTGGGACTGCAGCCCAGACAGTTGTTTGCCTCTTTCTGTGTGTATGTAGAACAAGCCTGTGTTCTAAGGGAAGCTTTCTCTCATAATCACCACAGACAGCATTGGCTATGAAAACTCTGAGCTGCTGCTGGCTTGCATGTAGGCAATGTTCCTGAGCTAAGACACCTGCCCCTACGTCCTGTATCACTGCCTTCAGTTGGGGGCTGTAGTTCAATGCGTAGATCTGTTAGAAGGCACCTGCTGCGGGATGGCCTGGCAACGCAAAGCTCTGAGTTGGTATGAACTCATTCTGTGCTTTATGTGTGCTCTAAAATGTCTGCGGGGTAACCGTAGCACAGCGAGGCAGATGTGGCCTGCTGGTGATGCACTGGATGATTGCTGCAAGCCAGCACAGACTCTGCAGTGTGCACATTACATGTCCTCACTTATACCTGGCTGAAATTACATTTGTATTGCTGCTCACACAGCACTGCAGTATTTGGGAGGAGGAGGAAGGATGAGGTGCTTTTATCTCAGCTTCTCACTCACTGCTCTGTCCTGCTTTCTGGCAGCGTTGCCATCCTCATGTACCTGGCCCGGAAATTCAAGACTCCTGATCACTGGTACCCCTCTGAGCTGCAGAAACAGGCCAGGATTGATGAGTATCTGTCATGGCAGCAAGCCCACATTCGTGGGAAGGGGAGCAAGGTGTTCCTAAGTAAGGTAAGGCCATCATACACTGAGAGCGACATGGCAGCACTCTGCGTGCTGGGCCTTTCTAAGTGAACATACAGTCCAGGTGACAGGAACAAACCTAGAACTGGGACTTGACGTGGCTGGTTAGTAGAGACAAATCTCTGCCCAAGTGGTCTGAATCCTTCATGCTGTAGGCAGAGCTCTGAAGTCTGTGGGGCTCATTCCTTGCCGATGCAGACTGAGCAGCATGCCTGGTAAATGTACCCTGTGTGAACAGCAAGCAGCAGGCACAGCTCACTGCCTTCTGCTTCATGGAAAGAAAGAACATCCCACTGGAAAACAAAGTGCAGCTGTTTAAAGATGATGCAGCCCTCCCTTGAGAGAAGATTCGCATGGTTGAAATTTCAGACTTTCTAGGGAGGAGATGCAGATGGGAAGCAAGGATGGTCACTGACATTAATCTGTTCCACAGCTTGTTCTGTTCGACAAACAGCTGTTCTTGGGCACGTACACTGGGGGATCCTTAAAAGATTGAGGCCTGGACTTCATTTAGAGGGAAACATGTAAAAAGCATTGTCTGTTTTCCTCCCTGTCAGGTGCTGGTACCTCTCCTTACTGGACAGCCGCTGCCTCCAGAGAAACTGGAAGGTGCTACCGAGGAGCTGAATGTTGTCCTGAATCAGTTTGAGGAGAAGTTCTTGCAGGACAAACCCTTCATTGCGGGCAATGACATCTCCTTGGCAGACCTCGTAGCCATGGTGGAGCTCATGCAGGTGAGTGTCAGATACACAAGCTGGGCCGTGGGCAGCAGCACCATCTCTGCAGGACATCTCTGCAGTTTACTCTTTAGTGGAATTAATACTTGTTCTTTTTTGACCATGAGCAGAATTGAGATTGCAAGGGTATTTATTTCTCTGGATAGAAGTTTGGACAAAATTTCCATTTTCTAGTATTTCTTCCAGGAAAAAAAAAAAACAAAGAAGTTGAACTACAAAGTAAACAGAGGAGGATGAAGGAGAGATTGAAAGAACAACTCTCTTAGACCACAAATTCAGGAGGGAAGCTAAACTGCATTTGTCTTGAGGGAGCTGAACGTAAGGTGCTCACTGACCACTGCTTTGTCTTTTGAGCAGCAGAGCAGGGACTCTTCACTCTCCTTCCTAGACAGTAGTACTGAAGCACGGTCTACGTTGTCTAGGAATAAAGTCACCTTCTGTTTTAGGGGAGAATAAATCTATTTGATTGTCTCCCACTCCAAGGATTCAGTGTCATAAAATGAGCTACAGAAATCACAGGGATTTGGAAGAGACACGTTGGTGTGTGTGTGGACCTTTGTGCTCCACATTACACAGTTCAGGGGTCTGCCATGGCTGTACTTCCACTGCAGGTCCCAGGGGACAGCACTGCTTCCTGCAGGTTAAGAAGCAGTGATGAGCTCCACCTAATGAACTCCATGACTTTGTTGCTTCAAATGGGAAGCACATCTGTGCTTCGTTCTGCTCCCAGCCCTGCCAAACCCCTTGGCTGGCTGCTGGCAGTGCAGCCTGATGCTCAGGTCCTGTTGTTCTCTCTGCAGCCTGTTGCTTCTGGCTACGACCTCTTTGCAGAGAGGCCCAAGTTAGCGGAGTGGCGCAGGCGGGTGGAAGAAGCCGTGGGGAAGCAGCTCTTCCAGGAAGCACACGAAGAGATCCTGAATGCCAAGAACGTGACTGCTGATGAAATTGCACCTGAGCTGCGGGAGCACTTCAAGCAACAGCTCTTAAAGCAAGTCAACTAGAACGAAGGGCGTTACTCTCCAATTACAATGAATTGTTTTGTGTAGGCTTTTAGTAATTCAATATTTCTTCTAATAATCGTACAAAAAAAAATACAAAACTGCGTTCCAGAAAATGCTCTTCAATTACAGCCTTTCTGCAACTTAAAAGGGAAGAAAACTACATCTTAAACTGCAGCCAGACAGAGCTTGGCTGCTGCTCCTGCCCAGGAGGGTAAGGGAGCACCTGGCCGCTAGAGGCTGCTGCGATACCAATCAGAGCAAAGGGACCCTCAGAGCAAGGAAGCCGTGCACGTTTACAAGTGAGATGTGAGAAGGATGGGGTGAATGCCATGAACTAAGATCCTCAACAACAGCCGTTTTATGCCATCATCTACATAGCTTATGCACGGTTGAGAAAAGCTGGTTTTCTAGGTGAAACCACTGCCGACCACATGGTCGCCTTTCTCATGCCATATCGGTTCTCCATCCCTTCCCCGGAGCTGCCTTGACATTTAAAGCAGGTTCCCTACTGCTGAATGCTGCTGTGGCTGGGCCTGTACTGGCGGCAGGGGGGTGTGGTGATCAGCCCCAGGGCAAGTGCAGTGCTTAGCAAGTGAGCTAGCTAATGCTGAAATCATGTTCACGTTCCACTACTCTTCTGTCATGACATACTCTCCAGTAAAGTTAATCGTTACACTTGCAACGTGTCCTACCTCTGTTTGTATTTGCAGACAGAACCCCTTCATTACACTGCCTCCTCTTGCACGCTTTCTTGTCCTCTTCCTGTTTCTGCCCTTCCATTTTCCAGGTAAGAACTATGTATAGTCCCAATCTGCAGAACTGTTTTTTCCTCTTTGTTTAGCGCTGGTTTTAGCTGTTAGTCTGTGCTGTGCTCTGCTAGGTGGTTACACTGCCCGCAGGGATGGCTGTGTGCTGCAGTGGGTGTGAGGTGTCTACCACGTTAATGCTAGTCGAGTGACAACAGTGCTCAGAAAAGATGGAAGCAGCTGCTCAAACAGTCTGACAAACCCTTTCAGCTGCACCTGTAGTTTTGGGGAATGAGCCATCTGTCTATTCTGTATTTGAGTTTCCTGAGTAAAGCTGCCCTCTAGTTCAAAAGTGCAACCATGAACCATGAACATGCAGTGCACGTCCCTTGGGTTTGAGCTAAGCCAGGCAGATCAATTCTCTTTCCGGTCTTCCAGCTTGCAGGATATCCTAAATGTCAGCAGTGAAAAAAGCAGGTTTGCCCAAAAAAACTCATTTTCTGAGCTGACACAAGCAGAGAACAACTTGTTTTCTCTTATTTTTTACTGTCTTCTTGCATTCTACCCAGCAAACTCAGTAACTTGCCCCTGAGACTATTTGCATTGTTACCACCTGACCAGTAACTACTGCAGGTGCTGCTCTGCTGTAGCAGCAGTGCTAAGCCTAAAGAAAAGAGGCTGTTTATGCCATGCTGCCAACCACTTCCTTTCTTCTACAACCTGCAGCTTACCACATCCAGCTGGCTGGGCTTCGCTCTGAATAAAAGAGGTCCCTCCTTGCTACCTCTTTTAGCACTGTTTGTGTAACTTTAGACTCCTCCAGCTTCTCCCTTTTCTGTAGAGAGCAAGCTTTCTATTACCAACATAATAAATCCCTCAGCTTCTGTTCAAGTAGAAACAGACTGGGGACAATGAAAGCTGAGAGCCAAACGAGACAGACCTCAAATGGAGCTTGTTAGCAAAGCCTTTCTTGATAGTTATTTCCCTGCAGAACCTCAAGGTCGGGCTCTGTGCATGCGGAACCACTGTGTGAGAATACTGTGGGAGACAGTGTCAAAGGCTTTGCTGAAGTCTAGGTAGACTACATCAACAGCCTTTCTCTCATCCACCATGCAGAAGATCGATTGCAGAAGATCAGGTTGGCCAAGCAGGACCTGCCTTTCATGAACCTGAGCTGTTTGGGCCTGGTCCTTTAGTTGTGTTGCATATGCTGTGTGATCTCACTCAAGATGATCTGTTCCATAGCCTTCCCAGGTGCAGAGGTGAGGCTGACAGGCCTGTAGTTCCCTGTATGCTCCTTATGTCTCTTCTTGTAGATGGGAATCACAATGGCAAGCCTCCAGTCCTCTGGGACCTCTCCAGTTGAACAGAAATGCTGATGGATGATGGAAAGCAGCTTGGCAATCACCTGTCAGCTCTCTCAGAACCCTCTGGTGGAGCCCATCTGGTCCCATGGGCTTGTGCCAATCCAGATGGAGCAGTAGGTCCCTGTTTCCATCTGAATAGTGGGGTTTTACTCTGCTCCCTATCCCATACTCCCAAGTCAGGGAGTAGAGAACCCTGAGGATAATCTGTCTGACTTTTAATGACAGATGTAAAAGAGGCATTGAGAACCTCAGCCTTATCCTTAGTGGTTGTGTTCTCTGCCACACCCAGTAAAGGATGGGGATCCTCCTTAGCCCTCCTTTACTGTTAACATATTTGTAAAGAAGTTTTTTATTCTCTTTTACTACAGACTTGCTTTGCTGTTGTTTTTTATCATGGAGATAAAGCACCTCATCCTTGTACTTTGCTTTCTGCTGTCCCTCAGCTTCCCCCAGCTGGTTAATTTGTGTCATTTGATCTTAGCTGGTTCCAGATCCAAGGCTGAAAGCCCCAAGAGCAGCCCTCCCTATCTGCCAAACCCAACAGGTTGTGCAAGAGTTCTGCCTGCCTCAGTGCAACGTTCACCATCCGCCCCTCTTTGAGCTGAATATGGAGCGAGGTTACACATTCTGTGACAGCTTAACATGCCCTTCTGACTCATTTTCCTCAATTCTTGCCAGGAGCTATTTGGAAATAAATGAGAGCCTGTGATTTCTAGAGTAAAATCATGCTGGGATACACAAAATCAGAGGAATCTACAGAAAAACAGACACACATCCCAAGGCATTTTCAAAGTAGTTAAGAAATACTATGCAAAATCTACTGCATTTTTTGTTGACAATGCCTATGAGTACAGGGAAGAAAAGCTTTCTTTGGGGTGATGGAACTAAGTGCTAGAAACCTAGAGAAGAAGAATGCAATAAAATGCCATATTACGTGACTAGACCAAAATCTCTCTTTGTGGGGGTGAAGTGGTGCAGTCAGCAACAGCAGAAAGAGATACAAATAAGAGCTTTTCCAGGAGGCATGGGGAAAGCCCTTGGAAGCCCAGCCAGAACTAAAGGCTTCACTGCAGCATGAGTTTAAAAAGGAGCAAAGTGATCCTACACCGTTGGTCCTGCTACTCACCACTGGGATCAGTGAGTACCTGAGAGTAATTAATTTACCAGAGCAGAGCTCACTGCTCAGCACACAAACCTTTACCCAACCTTTCACATGGGTCAAACAGCATCTGTCCCCCAGGTCTCTCTCTTTGAGGTCCCAAAGGTGTGTGTGACAAGGGCTCTGTGTGTGACAGGGGTCTGTGCGTGCCACGTGAGCTCTGTGGCAGCACTGATAAGGCGTCAGAGCACTGGGCTGGGTCTGACCGAGGGTGACTTTGCTACGATCGGTTCAGCCACTGTCAGTGCCACAGACGTGCCCGTAGTCACCAGCACTGTACCCGAGTCACACAGCTGTGAAACGCTGCGGGGCTCCGCAGGGCTGGAGTTCAGCCTGACATGAATCCTACGTAAGAAATAAGGGTCACTGCTGTGCGTGGCGCCCGTGCTGCACATAACTCTGGCACCGAGCGGCCAGCTGCGGTGCCAGAACCCGGTGTGGAAGGGCAGCAATGTGACAGCCGGCCCTGCGGAGCTCCTCGCCGTCACTCCCCCTCACCGCTCCTTTCCTAAAGCGGCGCTACTCGCGGTGCCAGCAGCGTTTCCTTTCCCGGCCTCGGCGCACCCCGTGATGCCTCGGGCTGGCAGCACCACCTCCCGCTCTGCGGGGAGGCCCTCCAGGGCTCGGCGCCTCAGGGCTGCCCGCCGTGTCCCCGCCCGGGGGAGGGCACGGCCGGCACGGCTCGGCCCCCGCCTGCCCGCTCGGGGCGGCTCCGTCTGCAGAGCGTCCCCGCGGAGCCGGCAGGCAGCAGCATGGGGCTGGAGCTGTACCTGGATCTGCTCTCGCAGCCCTGCCGCTCCATCTACATCTTCGCCCGGACCAACAACATCCCGTTCGAGTTCAAGCACGTGGAGCTCTTCAAAGGTGAGGAGGACGGGCTGGGCGGGCGGTGCGGCTGCTGTTCGGAGCCCCGCGCTCAGCGCTGCTCTCTCGGCTCTTGGCAGACTCGGTGCTGGGAAAGAAGCCGGCGGCGGCGAGCGGAGCGGAGCGGCCCCGCACAGGTGAGCTCCGGGCGGTTGTCAGTGCTCACAGCCCCGTCCTCTGACTGTGGGTGCCTGCAGGGATGGGGCACCACCTCCTCTCTGGGCACCCTGTGCAGTGCCTCACTGCCCTCCGTGTGAACAACTTCCTTATATCCAACCTAAATCTCCCTTTTTTCAGTTTGAAGCCATTTCCCCTTGTGCTATCACACAGACCTTGCTAAAGGGTCTGTCCCTTATTTCTTACATCCCCTTTAGATACTGGAAGGCTGCTTTCCTTTCCTCTTAGAGCCTTCTCTCCAGGCTGCACAGCCCTGGTTCTCTCAGCCTGTCCTTGCAGGGAGGTGTTCCATCTATGATTTTTGTGTCCCCCTCTGGACACACCACATCTGGATGCAGGTGAGGTCTCAGCACAGAGCAGATGAACAGGATCACCTCCCTCAACCCACTGACCGTGCATCTTTTGATGCAGCCATCTGGAAGCTGGCAAAAGGCAGGAGTTAGTGGAGGTGGGAGATCACCTACTCACAGGGCTGTGCAGGGATGCAGAGCTCAGAGGAGACTTTCTGGGGTTGTACCCTCCCAGTACAGTGTCCCATCCTGCCTGGGAGCCACACACCACAGCTGAACCTCCTGCCAGCATGCAAGCTCTGCTTGGCTTGCACAGAGGGAAGGATGAGCTCATCAGGTGCTGTGTGGCTTTAAACATGTGCCCTACAGGCCCTCCTGAGCACAATGGTTGGGCCATGTAGCTCCCAGAGCTCTCTCATAGCCATGCTGTGGCTATTTTTGTGGATCCCCAAGGAATGTTCCTCCAGCCATTTCTAGCAAATTAGTCACAGTGACAGCGACTGCTCTGGGGATGGCGTACTTAGAAACATTCAGCTGTTCAGACTTGTCCAGCTGTATAAGAAGACTATTGAACGTTTGCATATTGAATTTTCCAAGTAAATCATTTGTTATTTTTGTTGCCTAAGGCGAAGCATAGGGCTTGGAAATCCTTGGCTGAAGAGGTTATTAGGCAGGGATGTGATTGGCAATTGAATTAGTTTTTTTCCCATTAGAATTTTGTCTACTTCTCTTGTCATTGCCAGTAGATCTTCCCTACACGAGGTATTCTTCCTGTGTGCAGCCTGTCTTTCCTCTTGACTGTATATTTTAATTTAAGTTACTCCTCAAAGCTCAACAATACACACAGAGTGTATATATATATATATATACACACACATAAATATACACATATCTATCTATATATACACATATATACCCTTTTGAGTATACTGATTACTATTGCTAATTACACCAGATGCAACTGATGTTAAACAGCTGTAAGTCAGGGGAATGTCACAGGATCCATAAAGATGAGCCACATAAAGAGTTGAGCTGTGCTTGCTGGGAAAGGCACAGTATTAAACTCTGCTAAACTACAAACACAAATACTGATCTCGTTGTTAATAAACCAGTCCCATTGGAGCAACCTGGAGATAGTGTTCCTACCAAAGCTTATATCAGTTTGCAAGTCAGTGGCCAAGTTTCTGCTCAGATCTTTTTTGTCTGTATGAAGCAAAGCAAATCAGATGCTATCTCTGTGCTGCATGTGCAGTGTCTGTAGCAAATGCTGACATACTGTCAAACCTGCTGTAGTGCAGTGTTAGGACTGGTACAGCATGAAAACAGGCTGAAATCTGATTCAGGCTGCCCTGACCCACTGCTTACTTCTCATATCACTGTTTCTCAATTGCTTGCTACCCTGGATAATAAACAAACAGCAGTTTGTAACTGCCAGCTAGCTAGGTCCAAGAACTGGCTGCTCATTATTTCTCAAAGCTACTGACTTGCAATTTTATGCTGTTTTTTTTCCAAGGGCCACCTGAGCTCTACACACCTTGCCCAAGCTGGGTGTGGTGGCCTCCAGCCATTGGAGCCCCTCTAAATGCACAGGCTCAAGCACCTTCCTGAGCAACTCCTTGGAGGACAAGAGATGTACACAACTTTCCATGAAGATTTTTTGTGTGACATAAATCACAGACAAAAGGTCCCTTTATTGTACTTTGCCAACTGGCTTGATTTTCTAGGAGTGTTTTTGAATGTTCAAGTTTCTCAGTTAATGGGCTTGTTACCTCTCGTGGTCAGGCTCTAATTCTTAAGAAACCCTTTATTCTGACCTTTTGTACACTGCTGCCTGCTTCTGCTCTGCACATGGAACCTCTCACCCAGCTAAACTTGAGGGCATTGTCACTGCAGGCAGCTAGAGACATTGTCCACAGGAGGAGTGGCTTTCAATCCCATCAGACAGCAGATGGATGTGAGCCTTGTTCTCCAGTGAAGCGACTTGTATTGGAATTTAAAAGCCCTTCTCTAAGAAGAAGCGAGTGAGGGGCTAGTCAGCTAGCAGTGAGAATAGGGCAGTAATGTTTGCTCTCTTTGGTTTATCTCACATGAAGTCAATGCTGGGAAAGTAGTCAGAGGCTTCGCTGTGTTCTGTAATTTGCAGTGTAGGAATCTTGCTTTCTCCCACAGCCTGCTGTAAATAAACTTAGTAGTCCAAAGACATTTCTTATTGCTTGGAGACTGTTTCTCACTGTCCATTATAGCAGCCACTGCCACCACCTTCTGTATGGCACCAAATGGTTCTTGGGGATGTAGAACCTTGTTAGTTAACAGCACTTCTTTTTTTTGTTTGTTTTTTTCTTTTTCCCTTTTTGGATAAGAGGGATTTTTGTATGAAAACTCCTACTGGTCATACTGGTTTGATTTGAACAGGATTTGCACCCTGGCACGTCTCCTTATAGAAAGCATTCAAGACAAACAAATTAAACAAAGCCCTTCAATCTTTGCTTTTGTACCAGTTCCTGGTGTTTTATGCAATCCTCTGGCATTTAACTGCTGGCTCACAAGTTCAGTGCCTTCAGTGAGAAACTGAAAACTTGATTAGATAGTCAGCTATGAATGCCTGCACACTCCAAATGACTGTGGAGTTCGATCTCTTTTATGGGATGGCTTCTTCCTCTTGTGTTTTCTTGACAGGGGAGATTTGCTTGGTGGCTTGTAGCTGGGATTAATGCAGAATAGAGGTGTCACAGCTTCTCTGACCCTGGTGAATGGCCATGGTGGCAGAATGAGTAACTTTGCAAGTTCACTGTTATATTGCTGATATTCATGTTTTTCCCATCCCATCAAGAACTCTGGAATTGCTCTTTGCTGCATGTCTGCTGAGGGATCAGCTCTGCTGACAGCATTTGCTTTCTTTGGAAATGATTGATTTCCTCTGCTCTTTGGAGACAAACAAGGGGAAGACACTGCTCCATGTGTCTTATAAGCCACCCAGGTTGTCTTTGATTAATTAGCCACTGCGGTGATCTCTGTGGGCACAAAGCTTTTAATTTGCTTTCCATCATGACTCCATCCATTGGAGTGTAGTGTCAGCCATGTTAACAAACTGGAGGAAAATGACTTTGTTTTGGTATTATATGTTGGAAAAAGGGGAAGGAATGGCATCTGTTTGCCCTCACTGGGTTGTTCTGCATGCAAACTCAGCCTTTCCAGACCACACTTTGTGCTTATCTTCATCTTATTCCTGCGCCCCCCCCTATTTCTGAAACCATAGGACAAGTTTTCAAGTCAAGTTAGTGTTTTCAGTACCAATACTTCCATCGTGTTTCCTAAATGCCTCATTGGGAATGATTTTTCAGGAAGTTTTGCAAGTATTGTTGGTATCAGAAGTCAAACAACTGAATTCCTGTGTAGAAATGAACTGCTCCTTGCTGTGTGACGTGCCTGAGCAGACTGCAGGCTATAGATGGCTTTTACATTGACTCTTCATTTTCAGTTTTAAAATATGACATAGGAAAAGAAACATCAGAGTGCACAGATTTTCCAGGCTGTTACAGGTGTTTACAATTCATTGGCGGATACTCTTCTAGCCTCTGACTTGCCCATTCATGTTCTTAGGGCCATCAAATAATGAAGAGGCTGGCAAAATCAGCCTCTTGAAGAAAGTACCAGCACTGAAGGATGGAGACTTCACCCTAGCAGAATGGTAAGAACTCAGAGCTCCTTGGATAGCAGTGATATGAGCAGTGTTTAGGAGGTGTCATTCCCTCCAAATGACTCAGAACTGGTAGTGAGCATTTATGAATAGGAAAAATTAGTGATCTCCTTTGACATTTCAGTTCCTTCGTTCTTGAAAAGTTAGACATCAATATGCACATTTATGATGAGGAGTTATCGTATTATTTCAGATGGACATGAGCCATATTTGGAGATAAACAACTTGAAGTCATTAGAAAGATGTTTGACAGGGACTTCTGTAGTTGTGGATGTTGGGCTGGCCATTAGGTCTGTTTATGGAGAAGCAAGCATTTTCTGCCTAAGTAAGTTGATGTCGCAAGTGCTTGCTCCTCCATGCGCCTTATTTCTCAGTCTGAAAGGGTTAACATATTGTCAACTCATATATATGTCCTGACTTAATGAAAATATTATTGTGATGATATTTTTGTATTTCAAATGTCTTGCCCTCCAAAGAGCACTGCAGAGACTAGAAAGATCTCCTCAAAGTTTCATGCTTTATAACCTTATATACCTTATGTATCTTGGTTATTTGTAATACCGTAGCCTCATCTCCATTTTCTGTTTGCATTGTCTTTCACAGTGTAAACAAATCTCCTGGCTTAACTGATCTTCACCTGAAAGCACTTACCTCAAATTAGGGTTATAAACATACCTGGGAATTGTTTAAAGCATATAAAGCACTAGGAAAACCACAGAGCTACTTTTATTTGTCTTAGTTATAAAAGCCAAATTAATACCTAGAAAGATAAAACTGTGGTCTGAGGTAAAAGCATTCTGCAGTGTTCCCTAACCTCTTTTTTTGTCTTGTTGGTGTCGGAGCAGCACTGCCATTCTGCTGTATCTGAGTCGAAAGTACAACACTCCTGACCACTGGTACCCATCAGACATCAAAAAGCGGGCCCAGGTAGATGAATACCTCTCATGGCATCACACTAATATCCGGGCTAATGCTCCTAAGACCATGTGGATCAAGGTAAGGAGGCTGCGTGTTAAGATGAGAGTAAAATAATGCTTTCTTGGGTGAATACTGAACAGAAAGAGTTTGTCACAATGAAGCAACAAATCGAGGCCATCCCTAGCTGAGAGGAGCTGTCAGATTGCTTTTTGCTCAACATCAGGATTTGGCAAAAGCAGCTTTGGCCATTTTCTGGTGTTTTTTGTTTTCTTGTGGTTTTGGTTTTTTTTTTGTTTGCTTGTTTGTTTTATTAAATTCTTACTGATACAGAAGGTCTCAAAGCCCCACGGACTTCTGTTGCCTGGATTTGTGAACAAATATATAACAGATTGGGTATTGCCTACAAGGGCTCCCCTCCCTACATAGATGTGCAGAGTATGTACGTAGATCATTTGTTTCTTTGGCAAGTGTGTGCTTTGTTGCTGGAAACTGAAAGGCTTGTGTTGTTCACACATCAGGTCTCTGTAGTCCCATCAGGGTGGAAATCCAGAAGGAGATTTGTGCTTCCAGAATGCTTACATACTCCTCTGAAATGAGCTTAGGCATAAATAGACTAGAGATACAGGGAGAACAGCAGTATTTCTTTATTCAGTGTGGTCAAATTATTGGAATCACTCTGAAGCAGCAAATCCTTTAGTATCAGGTGATTCTGCTGGACAACTGATTCCAGCCAACTCATCAGAAAGCTAATGCAGATATCCTTAAAGATGTCCAGGTGCAAGTAGAGCCTTGCAAGCATGATTGTACCAGAGGATTTTAGATTAAATAAGGGTTGCCAGTAAGAAGATAAGAACTTGGCTCCTCCTGTGTAAAGTCCACCCATGTTTATGCCTAACAAAACATATCAGGACTCATTTAGAATTTTGATTTATTAACACTTGATTTTTTGGCAAGAGAGTCCAGAAGAGCAGCACAAATATGAGTCAGATTCCTACAAACACCAGTTTCAAGTCTCTGCAGGCTTGTATTGCAGTGAAAGAAATCCATCTCGTTGCTGCTCGTTAGATAACTCAGATACAGAAAGGTCGTCAGAATAATTGAAAATCTGGAAATTGATAAAGCCACTATGTAATAGAAGGTACATTCGCTAGTCTTCTGAGAAGATAAACTGCCCTGAGATACAGAAAAGGAGATCCCATTTCATAATGGCTTTACCTGGAGATCCCATCATTCTTAATTGGAAACATTGAGGAAGAGAACTGGCCATGAATTTTTTGATGAAATAGACTCTAAATGTACTTGGCCAAAAAAAAAAGTGGCTTGGATTAGGCAATCACAACATGAATTTGTTGAATACATTAGCAGTAAGTAGAAAGTCTATCTACTACCCTTGTGGAAATCAATCTTTTTTTTCTTTTTTTTTTTTTTTTTGCTTGAAAATAAGCTATTTCTTTAGCTATCATAGATAGAGGTGGTATAGTTGTGAAATACAGGTGGCTCTGATGGTTTATACACCTCTGTGGATGGTCACAGATCTCACTGAAAGGCTACTACCCCTGCGCCAACAAATCTTCGGAGACGAAGACTGTATTCATGATTGCTCAGGCTGGAAACATTTGTAATGGTATAAGGAATGATTCTTGGGACTCCTCAGCAAGAGTGATGTAAAAATGGCACCCACTCTGCCCTCCTGGGAGCTGCTCCTCTGCAGCTATATTCCTTACCACAGCCACCACTATGACCTGCTGCTGTCACCTGAAGGGACTGAAGGTGCCCACCACTGGCAGTCACGTGTATCTAATGATGTACAACTTAATGACTACCATTAGAACTGTGAGAAGACAGCTGACCATGCTCTGCACCCATTCTCTCCTCAGGTGCTAATTCCCCTCTTCACAGGGCAACCACTGCCATCAGAGAAGCTGCAGGAGGTTATGGAGGGGCTGTCCACGTCCCTGAAGCAATTTGAAGAGAGGTTTCTGCAGGACAAGGCTTTTATCATCGGGAGTGAGATTTCCTTGGCAGATCTCGTGGCCATTGTGGAGCTGATGCAAGTGAGTGTTGGACTGTGGTAATGAAGGGAAAACATGCTGCTGGGCAGGGAGGGATGCAGCATATGGTAACACTTCGTTAGGAGTAAGGGCATATCTCAGCACAACTAAGACAATGAATAAAAGGCAGCAGTGGGTTCAGAAAATCTTTTTTCTTTTTTTAAAGAAGAAACTGGCTGCAGCAGATCTTTGTTTCTGTCCCCTAACAGAACATCTTCCTGTTTTATCCTGATTTTACTTTTGACCTCTAGAGATAATGTATAAAACTTTATGAGCTCCTCCCCTCTCTTTCTCCTACCTATACCTGTAATTACCTTTTTGATGTCTTGGCAAAGAGTGGGTTGCTCAGTGCCTCACTGTTGCTCTCTCTGGCTTCCTGCAGCCTGTTGGAGTTGGTTGTGACATCTTTGAGGACAGGCCCAGGCTGATGGAGTGGCGCAGGCGGGTGGAGGAAGCTGTGGGGAAGGAACTTTTCTTCCAAGCCCATGAGATGATCCTGAATATCAAAGAACTGAGCAACATTCAGATTGATCCACAGCTGAAAGAGCACCTGGCACCTGTGTTGATGAAGATGTTGAAATGAATTAACTTATGTTCCTGTTTTTCCTGCTTTTTTTTTTTTTTTTTTTTACTTCTATGATCTCCATCTCTACACCTAACTGGAAAAAAAACCCACTGTATTTCTTACATAGTCTTGCAAGGCGTCCTCCCCAGCTTCACTAAGCCTTCCCTTCATCTTTGGGGGTGGGAGCTGGGGAAGTTTTAAGACCTGCAACGTCAGATTTGTATGAAAGGGAGAGGCCCTATGGGTCACTTAACACATGCATATTTTAGTGTCGCTCAGAAATGTTGGAAACATCAGTAGCGTTTCCTGAATAATTTGAGCCAGCCTGCAAACTGAAAGATCAAAGACCTGTCTAGGATGAGGATCATTGTTTTCATGTGTTTGTAACATTTGTAGCTCCTTCCTAAGTGGCAAGCACTGCAAAGCGTACCTGATCCTCACCTTCCCAGCGTGCATCTTTGTGTGAGTATGGAACAAAGCTACAGGTAGTCACTAAAGTCAAAAGGCGGCTTTTTACTTTGTTTTTTTAATTCAGTTTTCTCATTGCTTGGCCACCATCTACATTCCATACTTCTGTTTGCTTTTAAGGTTCTGTGAGAAGTTTCTTCGAATTCATCTATGACTGTAAAACATTGTAATTCTTGAACCACTGCTTTCCATTATTCAAAGCTGGGTTTCTTTGGCACGTGGTCTGTCAGTATGTGTGTGGCGGGGCAGTTCTTGGGAAATCTGTGTAGTAAAGACTGAGCAACTTCAAACAGCTGAGGGTGGCCACAGCCTACAAGTAAATGCCTACTCAAATCCTCTGTTAATATCATATATGGAATACACTGAACAAATGCATTCACAGTGACTTCTTTAAAGAGAATACGACTGCAATCCAATAGTTGTTTGTTTGTTTTTTTCCTGTGGTAATAGTGCAATAGCAACCCACATTCCTCCTAGAAAATGGAGAGGAGGAATAAATCTAGACACACTCTTCAGAGATTGTTTTGGATGGAAGTTCACCAAGTCACCCTGTGCAAGCTGAAGTAATAAGGGAGATTTTGTGACATTGAGCAACATACGCATCACAATAAAAGGACAGAGAGTTGTTTTGGAGCTCCAGGGCTCTCTTTCTTGGTTGTGTTGTTTCTGATTAGTTGTAGCTCAAGTGGGAAATCATTTTGTACTGCAGCTCAGAATAATAATAATGAAGCAAAAAAAAAACCCAAAAAACAAAAAAAACATTTCTAGGTGTTTTTGTTGTTTTTTTTTCCAGTTGGAAACAGCAAAGAATGCAAACACAGTTGGAATACGTATGTCTGCATACTCCCGTTCACATTAGCTGTTGCCTTTGAACCTTACCCTGAAATCCTTGCCTAGTAAATAATTCGGGAATTATGTCTCAGTAACAGAGAGTAGCTTCTTTTCTTTGCCATACTAACATGTCTCAGCTACTCACATTACTGCTGTTAAGTGCTATACAACTTGTTTTGGTGGTTTTTTTTTTCCCTCAAGTTTTACTGTTAGATATATGGATTTAGTCCAGAGCCTGGGAAGCTCTTCACATTCCCCATCTGGAAAGAAAATCCCATTATATACTTGAGCTTTCAGTAACAGAAAACTCCATTTTTTATGTTCTCTGTAAGGGTAAGAGACCTGAATGAAGGCTCTTTTTATGAACTGAAAGCATTAGAAATAGGCACAGGTTTATTCCCACCTTCCCTTTCTTCTCTTATCCCCCAAGGGTTTTTTGCTGATGTTTTATTCAGAGATATTGTCTACACTAGAGATAAATCTTAACTGGGAAGTGGTTGACCATTTGAGAACTTTGAGGCTGGAACTGCTGAGTGGCTGATGACACACACAGATGCCTACAAATAGGACAAAAATACCAGGATGATTTTCCAAAGGCTCAGCAAAATGGAGACTGCTTGCTGCTGTGCTGTCATCTCTCAGCTCATCCTCCTGCAAGCGTTTGAGTTGCCAACTCCAGGACAGAAACAATAAAACAAATGCTTTTAGTGTAATAAAAACACTGGGATTCTGGGTTGTGCCCAGAGGCCATGGACAGTTTGCCATTTGTGGTCAACCCTCAGGACCAAAGGACAAAACTAATCATTAAAATGTTTGTGACAGACTCTCATCCTGCTGTAATTGCTGACTTTTGATACTTTTTGCTCCTTTTCTCTTTCTGACATGTTGGTCTCTTGTCATGGATTTTTAGGTGGTGGGATTTTATTTTCGCCTTGGAATTTAATGGAAGAGATTTTTAATACATTAAAAAGGAATGAGAAATAGAAAAATGGATCCCCAAGGGTACCTGATGCTGGATCAGTGGTTCTCTGCAGGAAGGCAGTGGACTTGTGGCCAGGGTTTGCAGGATGGTTGAATCCGCTCAGTGCCTTTGTTTCAGAAACAAACTGTTCTCATCGTTCACTGATGGAGAGAGCTCAGTACAGTCTCCCGGGTTTCTCAGTGGGCAAGTCCTAAAATCTTCCCTGCTATATCTCTGCCGTGCAGCAATAAGGTTTCCCCACCTCTTGCAGAAAACACAGTTGTTATAGAAAAGTAAATACTGTGCAGAAAAACATCACACAGGCAGTGCTTCTACGCCGCACAGCAAACGCCTGTCCTGTGCCAGATCTGTCTCGCTTCACAATCACTCTCCTAGCAATCTGCAGCCTGACTGCTGGCCAGCCTACATGTGCTGCTCCTCTTGCCAGTATTGTCCTCCCTGGCAACAGCAAAGGCCAAACAATTCCCCCAGCAGAGCCAGCAGCTCCATCCGTTTTCATTGTCTGTTGGTAACTGTGGAAAACGAGAAAATCATGTTCTATAGGGCCAGTCTTCACAACAGTGCTTTACCTCAAGCAAGGTGGCTCATTCATCTAGCTGGTTCCTAATGCCTTTCGCTGTAAACCAGCACAAGTAGTGCTTCCCACACAGTAGCTCAGCTTCCGAGAAACCTAATCCACGGAGGAGACCGCAGCTGCGAGCCACTGCCTGGCGGCACTCCTGCCAACTTTGGCACCCAAACGCAACTGCAGAAGCTGGGGCAGGAATCATTCATATGGGACAAAACAATAAGTCTCCCTGTTTGCCTTTTAATTTCTTGCGGTGACGGCTGTTCTAGAACATTATCTCCCTTCCCGTGGTAGACCCTTCCTGCCCCAAAAGCCCCCCATGCAGCTGATGCGCCGGGGGTGGGATAGAAAGGTCCGGTCCCCGCCCGCGGCCCGCGATGAACCCGAGGGGCCGGGCGGAGCGGGAGGAGGCGCCGGGCAGCGGGGCAGCGCGGCGGGCAGGAGGCAGCCATGCCGTTCGTGGAGCTGGAGACCAGCCTGCCGGCTGAGCGGCTGCCGCCGGGTCTGCCCTTGAAACTGTGCGAAGCCACCGCCACCATCCTGGGCAAACCGGCCGAGGTGAGCGCGGGGCCGGGGGCGGCGGGGCCGGGGGGCTGCGGGGACACCGTGAGTGACCGCGCGTGTGTCGGCAGCGGGTGAACGTGACGGTGCGCAGCGGGATGCCCATGGTGCTGGCGGGCTCGGCCGAGCCCTGCGCGCAGCTGGTCGTCTCCTCCATCGGCGTGGTGGGCTCGGCGGAGCAGAACAAGCAGCACAGCGCTCGCTTCTTCGACTTCCTGACGGCGGAGCTGGGCCTCGGCACCGAGCGGTGAGTGCGGCCCGGTTCGGCTGCCGGCAGCCGCTGGGGGGCGGTGTGGGTGCCGCGTGGCCGGAGCTAGGCCGCCGACGGGAAGCGCTACCGGGGGGTGAGTCCGGGGCGGCTCGTTTCTGCCTCCGTTCAATGAACGCCACGCTGTGAGCCAGCCAGAGCTTAGGGAGGGTTTTCTAGTTCGTTGCATACTGGGAAGGGATTATAATTAATTCTTAAATAATAATTTTCTGTCCACCACGTTTTTGCTCTTATACCCAACAAGGATCGTCATTCGCTTTTACCCGCTGGAGCCCTGGCAGATTGGCAAGAACAGGACAGTCATGACTTTCCTGTGACCCCTCAAGCGGCCGTTTGGAGCAAAGCAGTGATAAAGACAACCCTGCTTCGTCTCCCTTGTTTCCTCTTAGATCAGTTCTAATAGTTCTGCACCTTCACCTGTGTGATTCTCTTCTGCTTTTGGATGCTGTGCATATAAAGAGTGGGGCATTCAGCTGTACCGTTGGCATCAGAGTAATTCAGAGTCCTTGTCTCAAACCTTCCTTGTAGCACAAAAGCTCTGCAGGTGCCTAAGCCATTAGCGATCTGGAGATCCAGATTACATGATACTTTGTAGTGCAGAAAGATCCTCCTTTCTGTTTCGCTGTGGCAAGAGGTGGCTCGTAGGTTGAGAAGAACTGGAAGCATTCCTTCAAATGTGGCTGGTTTTTCAGCTCCATACCCTATGTAGAGGGGCTGCTGTAGTTGTCCACAAGTGACTTACGCAGAATGCTGCCTGTGTGCTATTGCGTTCAGAGCCTTAAAACTTGTTGCTGTTGCACTTCACTCTGAAGTCTTTAGGATTTTAGGACCAGTATGCTCCATCACTTTAGAACTGGAATGTACGCGGTGTTTTATTGAAACAAAAGCACAGTAAATGTTATCGCAGATTTTCACTGAAAACAAGAACATGTACTGGCTTCCCCTCCACTTTGGGACTGTCAGGTGTCAGGCACAGAAGCACAGAGGACCTAATTGCATGCCCTTAAGAGCGAGGGATCCATGAAGCGCAAGGCTGAAGAGTCTCCATTCCTTCGTAATTTTGATTAGATTTGTTTATGTCTCGAGCTCTCAAGCTAGTTGAAAATATCCCTTCTAATTATCACTTCAATTTGGTTATTCCTTATGCAGCTTAAGTGTTACGTGTTCAGCATCCGTGTTTGCAAGATGCCCCCTCAGGGGGAGCCTCACTGATTAATAAAATGTATCGAAACCTCTTTTGATGAGTGTGGGTTTATTGGCTTTTAACGTGGCTGTTTTTCTTAGCTGAGTGCCTGGAGACAGTGATGCCGTCTGCGTGGATCTCTGCCTTTTCTCACATCTCCAACTGAGTTTGAAACTAGGAAACAAACAGGAACTGAGCGTGAGAGATTCGTGTAACTGCAAAGCATTTTGTTGTAGGGAAAAAGGCAGACAGGCCTTCTGGTTTTGCAAAGGGAGATACAAAGGCTCTTGACCTACTCACATGCAGAAAGTAAGGTATCTTTAATCCTGCTCCTTTCCTAAAGGTCCCTCTGTGCCATGAAGGAGCAGCAGTCTTTATTTCCACTACAGGAACCTGTTCTGACCTGTGCCCCAGCTTTGGTTCTTCTCCTCAGCATTGGCTGATGCTGAGCTAATTTCAGATTATGTCAGTGCATTATTGTAGGGCTTGAGGATACCCTGAAGGGCTTTTCTGGTTTCCTTCAACCCACCCTAGAGCACACGGAGCATAACTGAAGCAGTAAACATTTTCTCACGCTTTTTGTTGCTTATGTTTGGTAGTTGGAGTCAAACAGACGCATACCCTTAACCTACCCTCCGAAAATAATGATATAAAGTCCCTTTTTTGCCTGAATTCTATATGCAGACAGTTCTGCTTCCATGGGATGGGGCCTGCTCTGACTGTGTCAGTGTGTTTACACACTCAAAGGTAATGATCTGAATATGAGGCCTGTGTAACCACTGCCTAGCTTTGAAGCGGGCACCAGCTCTGTGTGTATTTACACAAGGCTGAGGGCTGGTGAAACCCCGAGCAAACTGTCTATTGCAAAACCCCTTTGGGGGTCACTCTGTGGGCGCAATGCTGTGGTGCAGCAGCTCTGTGTGGATGGCAGCTCTGTTCTTAGCTCCGAGCAACCATTTTCTCCCACGAAGTTCAAGACTAGGATAATTATTCTTTATACTTCCAGGATCTGCCTGGAATACCAACAGCCCGCTTGCATTTTAGACTCATTTCCAAGCCCCTGCACTGGCTCTAGCTGTACCTTCAGGTAGCACACCTGACAACACAGCACCGCCTTCCCGCCCTCAGCCAGCTCACCTCAGCTCAGCCAAGCCCCGCCCCGCTCCTCCCCGCCATCCCATTGGTTGTCTGAGGAAAATCTGTCCAGCCAATGAGCAGCTGCCTTATTGTCGACGGGCTCCGGGGCCCTGAGGGAGGTTGCCGTGGAGACCGCCGGTGAGGCCGCGTCTCCGGGGAACCGCTTGTCGCCTGAGGGAGCTGGTTTTTCCGTGAGCCTTGTGCCGTACCCTGCAGTGTGTGCCCTGCTGTGTGTGCCCTGCTGTGCTCCGCTGTGCCGGCAGCGCGGGGCGGCCCCGCCAGGTGAGTGTTCTATCCTCAGCAGCCCCGCGGAGGGGCCGCCGTTTGGCCCTGCCCAGCCCGCTGTGAGGGCGGGATGAACCTGGCGCGGCCTCTCCCGCCCTTCTCCGAGTCCGCTGTCAGGCAGAAGCGGGTTCCCGGCCGGCCCCAAACACCTCCCGGCCACCTGACTGACAGCCAGGGGGTGTCCAGCTCCTTTGTGCGGGAACTCACCGCGTTTCGGTAACAGCGAATTTACGGTGAGAGCGATATTTAAAACAATGGCAGCAACGAGCAGCAAACCTCGAGTGTTTCTTAAAAAACAAAAGGAAAAGGAAAAAAAGTGTATGTTTGCAGTGTGTGATTCCAAGTATAGCAACAAGGAGGATAGCAACAAGGAGGGGGAAAATAAAAGGCCAGGGAAGCCCAAGCCACACCCTTTGTTTCTGGTGTTGGAGTAGAGAATCACAATAGATGTCGCAATTAACCGGCACAGCAGCTGCCGTGTCACGTTTGTATCTCCGTTTTCTCCTACTGATGGAAAAGAGAGATACGGTTTTAGAGTCAAGAGGCTTTAATGGCTGTTTTTACTTTTTGATGATGTACTGGCCTGCAATAATTACACCGAACTGATGTTGCTGTTTTATGCTGGTGTTTTGTACAATTATAGACTTAATTCCAAGGTATTACAATGTGAACTTATATCCATCTATCCATATCTGTTCCACGATTCATGCTGGAGTGAAGAACAGAACTAAAGTTTCCCTTGCCTTTCCTATGCTTGCAGTTTCTTTGGCACTGCAGCCACGGAAGTGAACTGCTGCTAACAGTCTCTCTCCTGTTGACTTCCTGTACAGCCTTGAAGGAGACCATGTGGATTCTTTCAAAGCCTTGAGCACGTTTATGGAGACAGGTGTATTTGTAAGTTGAACTTCATAAAAACACTCATTTTAAATATCTAATTGGGTTGGGGTCGTATAGCTTTGCTTATTTAGGTGTCATAATTATCTGCACTTTCTGCCAGTACCTCTGGTGTTCAATATTTTAGGAGAAAGGCATCATGATATTGCTGTGCGTATGTTGTCTCCATATGCAGAATAAACAAGGACTCCCTGTCTTGAAAGAGTTTGTTTTTTATTTATTTTAAAATAATGTTCAATGAGTGACTTAAAGAGAAAAATGCTGAATTGCTGTAGAGTTATTGGTCTAATTCATCTGGTAGTAAATATTCACTCTAATATCATTCCTCTGTGGTAGGTCAATTTGTCTCTTGGCACTAATGTTGATGTAAGACAATTTATTCATATTTGCTTAAAGTATAATTGATTTATTTTTTTTCTGAATGCTTTCCTTATGGTCAGAATAAATGTTCTAATCCTGTTTGCTTTCCAGACCTGTTTGCTTTTATCCCTTCCTCCTAACCCTGGAGAAGAACAGTGAATATTTATGAACATGGTAAGGATTTACAGTGTTTGAGATGTTTTTAGAATAGAATTGAAAATTTCTCCTCCTCCTGAGACTGAGAGTAAATTGGCACCATCAGATTGTTGGCTTTGAAGTGATAGTGGAGCAGCTATTGGTAGACTTACCGTTGTGAGAAAGCTGACCATGTTGCACGTGCCCATTCTAGAGAAGCTATTGCTTGCAAGATGCTTGATGTCCGCACTGTTGTATTGGCTGACTTGGGGGGAAAAATTGCTTTGCCATATTTTTATGAGCAATTAATGATGCCTAAATTGACTGCAGCTCTTCTAAGATTAAGTAGAAATGGGGATATGCAATGCACATTTAACAAATGAAGTTAAAAAACAAAACACACAAAAAAAACATCCAGTTTGCAAGATAAACTGAAAGGTATAAACATAAAGTTTCCTGTGACGTCTCAACTGTCATTCTAGATTCGAATCGCTGCACTGAATGCAAGCTCCACAATTGAGGATGACTATGAAGGTACCTTCAAAAGTCATAAGACACAGACAAAGGAAGCTCAAGTAAGTGAATCCAGAATTTTCTTAATAGATATGATTGACGAGAATTTTGTTCTCTTTTGTTACAGATTATAGATTGGTCACCTGTATTTTTTTGTTTTGAAGAAAGTTGTGTTACTGTCTTATCTTTTCAATCTTTAAACTACAGGAAGCAGAAGCTTTTGCTTTGTACCACAAAGCTTTGGACCTTCAGAAGCACGACCGCTTTGAAGAGTCTGCCAAAGCTTATCATGAGCTGCTCGAGATTCGTCTTCTGCGAGAGGTCAGTGCTCCTTAGGGAATAAAACTCCAGAAGCTGTTTTTATTACATTTGTATTACTTTGTGTCTTATTGGCTAATTCAGAATTTTGCTGTAATCAATTGGCAAGTTGTTTGCTGCTTTTTCTAACTTGTCTAATTCCTCATTCTCGTGTTGTGTTTATATTACTATTTCTAGGCAGTTCTTTCTGGTGATGAGAAAGAAGGGCTAAAACATCCAGGCCTGATGTTAAAATATTCCACCTATAAAAACCTAGCACAACTGGCAGCGCAACGGGATGACCTAGAGACAGCCATGGAGTTTTATTTGGAGGTACAGCACAGCTGAAATAGGATACTGGAGCCTCAATGTTTCCATCAATTTGCCAAAATACAGATGCACACTTTTCAGCAAACCTCATTTGTATGTGTGACTGAGGGTTGTGATATTTTACAGCCACCGTTCAGTCCCTAAGCCAGTCATGTCTCAGTTAAAAATTAAAGCAGTCAAGGTCTCTGTAAATAAGCGTGTCTGAAATGTGAATAACACTCTCTGTTACGCTTTCTAGGCTGTAATGCTGGACTCTACTGATGTCAACCTGTGGTATAAAATCGGTCGTGTGGCAATAAAACTCATCCGCCTACCCTTGGCTCGTCATGCTTTTGAAGAAGGTCTCAGGTGTAACCCTGATCATTGGCCTTGTTTAGATAACCTTATCACTATCTTGTACACACTCAGTGATTACCCAAGTAAGTACGTTAGTAGACCTGTAAAGAAAAAAATCAATAAATTTGTAATTTCATATTAAAAAATTGTGAAATGATAGTGGTTTAGGGTGTGCTGGAGATCTTCATGGTGAATTTACGATGATTTGTATCTGTTCTAATTACCCAGAAAATACCCTGTGCAGTGTTTATCAAGAACTGTAAATCAGTTTAAAGTTGGATTTCTGCTTTTGATGTTAAAATGTTTACGCATTTTACCTTTGAGTGATGTCCAGTGAATTAACTGATTCAAATGGTGTTTAGCAGAAAAGTTGCAAGATAGCAGAAATGTTGAGTTTCCTGAGTCCCATAGGTTTGCCCTATTATAATAATCCTAATTTTATTTATGTAATTGCCCACATGAGCAAAAGCCCGCTGGAATTCATTGCCCATTGCAGCAGTGGAATCTGAAATTAAGGCAGTTAATAATATGAAAATAGTGAATGGTGAAAGTAGAGTTTGACCTTTTTGTTTTTATTTCTCTGTCAGCATGTTTGTACTTTATCTGCAAAGCCTTGGAGAAGGATTGTCTGTACAGCAAGGGGTTGGTTCTGAAGGAGAAGATCTTTGAGGAGCAGCCTCTCCTCCGGAAAGATTCCTTAAGGATGTTCCTCAAATGGTGAATGTTATCTTATAGCCTGTAATGCATTTGGAGTGTCAACTCTGTTAATCATACACTTCATTTTTTCTTTTTTAATCACTCTTCAAGAAAGAAAACAGCACCTTCTGTTTTAATTTCTCACCATTTGTAAAGCAGAAGGACAATCTCCATTTATCTTTCAATTTTTGAGTGAGCAATGATTTCTGATGGTGAAACACTTCTATATGCATGCTGTAAATTTTGCAAAATAGTGGGTTATTTGAATGCTTGTTTTAATGCTTCGTGCCACCCTACAGAAAAATATAAACCTTTCAAGACTTTAAAAAAGCAAACAAACACTCGTCTTTGTTTCTTAATTCTTTCTAGTGACATGTCTATCCATAATGTAAATGTGAGTACAGCTGAAACAGGAAGAATCATAGATGAAGCATTGGAGCTACGTAAGAAAAGACAGGCTTTGCTGGTGCAAGAGAGAGAACCAGACCTCAAGCTGGTCCAGCCAATTCCTTTTCTCACGTATGTCATATTTAGTTTGTAACAGGTTTATCTGAAGCTACTTATACTGGCAGCTGTGTTGTATAAGCTTGGTTTTTGTCAAAACATATTTGTAGTGTTGTGTTTCTGTGTGCAGATGGAAGTGTTTAGGAGAAGCTTTACTTGCCATGTATCACCACCTCACAACATGTGATCCTCCTCGGCCCAGTCTGGGAAAGAGAATTGATCTCTCAGAATACCGAGACCCTGTTCAGCATTTGGTTCTTTCTCCTACCTCCACTCCTGTCAGTGTTATTCAGCCAACTCCTGTCAGCACTACTGCGGTGGTGACGATGCCAGAACCTATGTTAGCTTATACTCCTGTGACACTCAATTTTCCAAGCCACAGCCAGAATTCATTGGAACCAGGAGCTACTGTAGGTGAGCAAGGTACTTCAGCTTAAGATTAAATATATTTTTCCAACTGCAGAATTTTCAGCAAGTCTACTTGCTTCAGGCGAGCTTTTTTATGCAAGATACCACAGCCAGTTTATATTCACTTGTGTTTTAAGATTTTGATATGTTCAAAAAGAAAATGATAAATCATCAGTATTTCATTAGAGTAAGACAGTTTCAGCCACAAATCATCTTTTTATTTATCTTTATTAATATTTATTATTTTCCTAAAAAGACTTCCCTCTTGTTTGATAATTTAACAGGTCAGTAACTTTTTTCTTCTCTTTTTCCTTTTTTTAATTCTCTTTTTAGGTGATATATCTGCAGGAGATAAATCCAAGAAAGGGGTGAAGCGAAGAAGAATTACAGAAGATAGTGGTGAAACAGCAAAAAGGAGATCTGCCAGAGTCCGGAACACGAAGTGTAAGAAAGAAGAGAAGGTTGACTTTCAAGAGCTATTGGTGAAATTCCTTCCTTCCAGGTACAGGACTTAAACCTGCTAGACTCATGTTGTTTTTTGAAGGACTCATCTCCTTCATTCTTATGCATGTGATAAAATTGTTTTTAATGAAAACCTATTGAAAAGTAATTTAAAAATGAGTAAAAGCTTCTTGTAAGGTGAGACAATTAGAAGAAAATGCAGGTGTCAAATTGTGCAAGATCAACAAACAGGGCAGTCTTGGTTTCAACAAAATCTGTGAATACTTCATCTGTGAGTGTGCTTCAGTTACTGTGCTTTCATTGATATAATATGTACAATATACAATGCTTAGGTTTGACTTAAGAGTGAGGGAAAGAATGAGGATTTTGTTGTTATAGTGCTTTTTGTCTCCCTTTCAACACAGATTAAGGAAAATAGATCCAGAGGAGGAGGAGGACCCTTTCAATAACTATGAGGTGCAGTCAGAAATTAAAGAAGAAAATTTCCAGCACGTTGGACCTCATAGAATGTCATTTGATTCTACAACATTCATGGAATCTGGTAAAGATTTCATTACAACTTCTCTTTCACTGTTGGTTATTCAGTCGTGTGTACTTTTCTGTATTTCCTTGTCTTATGTATGGAAGAAGGGTACAAAAGGATATGTTTTAATATCGCATAATAAAATTATACTTCAGTCTCAATTAGTAATGTGAATAGTAAGTAATTTGAATTCTTGGGGACTTGTTAATTACTGTATGCAAGCGCTGTGTTGCATGGAGTTGCCTATTTAAACATATTAGAGCCCAATAACTTAATTCTGCCTTTGCAGCACAGGATGATACTGTGGCCCTTGTGTAAGCTTAGTTTTGACAGCGTGTTATGCACTAACTTATTTCAGGTCAGAGCTTATCTTGATCTTAGTTATGCATAGATTTGCTTTTATCTGCTTTCTAGAGAAGCAGGATGTTCATGAATTCCTGCTGGATAACCTGAACAATGGTGGTATCTTGGAGCTGATGATGAGATATCTGAAGGTCATCAGCCAGAAGTTCCTGGTGAAGTGGCCTCCTGGCTTGTCTGAGGTTGTCCTTACTATCTATACTAGCTGGAGAAAGCACAGTACAAGTCTTCCTAATCCCTTACTGAGAGACTCAAGTAATCAACATATCAAGGTAATTTATTTCTTTATTTTTAATATCAGTAGTGTTTCTACTTAGTTGCAGATGAAAAAACAAATTCAGGACACTGTGCTCCATTGATTTTTAGTTAAAAAACACACACACAAAAATACAGTGTTGTGTATCAGATGTCCAAATTTTATACATCTAGTGCTATTGTGTATCTGTGTATTTTCACGTATATATCCTTTTTTTTAACAAATTGAAATATGTCTTATAACTTTGTGTTATGTAAAATTTAAAGAGTCAGTACTTCATAATTATGCCATTAAGATCACTGTCCTCATGCTTGTCTTTTCCCTTTAATCCCTGAGTTTATTAAACTTGATCTGTAAATTATACTGAACGTGCTGAATTTGGAGGTTTTGTGACTCCAGAATGCTACTCTGATACCATGCACTTTTGTACCTTTAAAAATTGTCATAAGCTCACAGATTTTACAGATGGATTTGTAACCCTTCTTTCTATGAATGTGATCAGAAAATAGTATATTCTTCACTACACAAAACTGCCTGACAAATACCCATGGTGCTTTCTAGTGTACTGCTGAATTTTATCCATCAAGCATTAATAAAATGGTAAGACTAGGATGCATATTCAGTGTCATGGAAATGACTATTTTTAATTTTTCTCTCTTTTTTTTTCCCAACTTCACACTTTTTCTGCAGGATATGATGTTGATGAGCCTTTCCTGCATGGAACTGCAATTAGATCAGTGGCTGCTGGCAAAAGGGAAGAACTCTACAGGTGAGAGTCAGGTGCTTCTTTCTCTATTTTAAAAATACTGTAGGTAAATTAAGAAACTATTCCAGCAATTCACTGGATTCTTTGGAGCTGTCTCTTCTATATACAGACATCTTTCTCTGTATACACATCTGAAAGGTGCTTATTACTGGTGTGTCATTTGTCTTCGAGTAGATCAATAGTTCTTAAATAACTGGTATCTGGGACTCTTCTCATGGGATGCTGGTAACTTTATGATAAAACATAATTGATTTACAGTTTCTCCACGAAATTGCCCTGCTGTCTCTGTGAGTGGAAAGTTTGGTTCTGACTTGCCAGGAATTCATTTCTTGGGAGACCTGCTGCAGTTATCGTTTGCATCCTCACAGCGTGATTTATTTGAGGAGGGCTGGATGGAGTTTGTCACTCGGGTGTATTGGCTGAAAGCTCGCTTTCTAGCACTTCAGGTTGGTTCTACTCTTGTTGTAACAAAACTTTTCTCAGCAAATAAAAGTCATGTTATTCTCAGCTCATTTTAAGTGTGGGGGTTAAATCAGTTTAAGATAATTAAAAGCATCCTCTTTGTGGAATACAAGGAATACACATTCTTGACTCAGTGTTCTGATCAGAATGACTGGAATAATTATTTCTACTAATTACTTTTTTGTATTCTTAAAAGAATTGGAGTTTAATCCAAATTAATCCTTCCAATTCAAGTTGAATTCTATTTCTCTGATTTGTTTTACCTATTACAAAAGTCACCGATAAGATA
This sequence comes from Excalfactoria chinensis, assembly GCF_039878825.1. NCBI lineage: Eukaryota > Metazoa > Chordata > Aves > Galliformes > Phasianidae > Excalfactoria > Excalfactoria chinensis. The sequence continues at coordinate 4,386,259 of NC_092840.1, read as the reverse complement.
TACTTTATTTGCTTGCTTTGGTTTGCTATTTTGGATTTGGTTTTATGTGCAGTAATCACATTGGCAATGCCTACAGTGAATTCAAAAATTTCGTATGTGCTTTGGAAAGACATTTTGCAGACATAACTCTATTTCTACTATTTTCCCTCCCCACTGTACTTCTGTAGGGAGACATGGAACAGGCACTTGAGAACTATGACATTTGCACTGAAATGCTGCAGAGCTCCACTACCATGCGGCGTAAAGCTGGTGATGACAGCAACATCATAATACGGTTACCTAATCTGCATGTGGATTCTGTGGTTTCTTTAGAAGAGGTAAGAATTCATTTGCAGGAGTATTCTCCCTGTTTTACCCCTACCATTCTCAAAGCCCAGTCTATGAATCAGCTCTTTTGTGATGAAAGCTTACCTGGAATTTTGTCCTAGAAATTTTCCAAGAGTAAAGGAACAGGTTCAGAGTTTAATGATGATGTTATGGCCATCATTTCTTCTTCAAGAAGACGCCTTTCAGATCTCTTGGTTTTGTACAACTTATGATTGTTTTTATGCAGAATAAAAAGGTTTTTCTATTAGAGGCACTGCATGTGCAGTGGTAGATTATTAAACCACTGTTTTATTTTCTGTTCTATGAACATAACTTCCACTGCTGGTTAAATGAGTTTCTTTTTTCAGCAGCTGGTGTTTTCCACATAGTAATTTTCATACACATTTGAATAAAAGGATGTTAATTTTCCATTCTTTCCTTAGCTGTTTTGGAGAGTCAACTCCAACGCACGTTGTACTGTCTTCACTTTGAAGTCTATCTGATGGACATATTTTTGCATATAAGTGTCCAATTTGGGGTTCTGAGGCAAAAAAGTGTATTATTACGCATTAGTCACATACTACATGATAAAGAAAAGCATGTGAAACAGCTAAAGTGTTACGTAGTAGGAGTTTTCTTCCTGATTTGCGTTCCTGGTCATATTTGTAGAGTTAACACAGCTTTATAGCTAAAATGTAAGGTGACAGGGCACTACCTTTGTGTGTGGAGACAAAATGAAGATTGGATTGTGCCATGTGTGATATTTACAGATTGATAAAAACCTAAAATCTCTGGAGAGATGCCAGTCTTTGGAAGAGATCCAGCGACTGTATGAGGCAGGGGATTATACTGCAGTAGTGCATCTGCTCCGTCCAACATTATGCTTTAGTGGAAGAGTAAAACATCTGGAATTTGTAACATCCATACCAGAGAGACCGGCACAGCTGCTTCTCCTGCAGGTTTGTTGGTGATTTACAGCCATTCTGAACCCAAAGCTTTAAAAAAAGCTATTTACTGTATGGGTGGTTTCGTGGTGTAGTGTACCTGTCCTGCATGAATGACAAACTGTTGGTAGATAGATCCAGTATAACAGCTGCATCTGTACTCCACATAATACTGAAAATATGCATGCAAATTACCTCAGTTGTGGGAGGGGTTAGAGATGTCAGGTTTTCTGGTTGGGGGAAAAATAATCACAAGAAAGACTAATGCTGCCTTAGCTGAACTGGGCCAAATCTGACAGCCTTGTTGCAATCTCATTTACCTACACTTGAATATAAAGAAGCAGGAAGGGTGTTGTTGTAATAGTGGCCTTGTAGTTGCTATTTTGACATTTATGGAGTAATTAAATGGTAGCATAAGAATATAAGCTGTGTATGGTTAGAATTTAATAAACGTGTAGGCATCATGTTCTTGAAAATGTGTATTTCATGCCTGCTATTCAAGTAGAAATTTATATTCCATGTGTATATTTATCATCCAAGATCTGGATACATTCTGTTGTCCTTTAATGTGATATGAAGGTGTTTACTTCAACTGAGTGTAATGAACTATTTTATCTGTATGATGTGTACAGCCTTCCTTTGCTGTATTCATTTTAATTTTTTTTTAAGAGTATTCTCTTCATCTTTTTTTTTTCATGTTTACATTCTTTAGGACTCTTTGCTCAAGCTGAAAGATTACAAGCAGTGCTTTGAATGCTCAGAAGTTGCCTTGAATGAAGCAAGTCAGCAGATGATGAATATAACAGCAGCCTCTGCTAAAGAGGAATGGGTTGCTACGGTAACACAGCTGCTCATAGGAATAGATAGTTCATTATCATCAGACAGCAGCATCCTGAAAGAATCTTCTGTAACATCAAGCCTCGTTCGATTAACAACCAACCTGATTCAGGTAACCTGTTCACTGGTACTTGAAAAGAGTCACTGTGTTCTGTGGACATTCAGACATGAGTACAGCTGCTGTCTGAACTGCTACCTGTTCACACTGATATTTTGGGTTACGGTTTTGCTGATACAGAGGGAAAGAAGAACACTGTTGTTTTAATTTTCAAGTCAGTGTGTTAGAGAGGCACTGAGTTCACCTGTTCTAGAGTCAGTAAGAGTGTGGGTACCTTCAAATAAAAAGCTGCCTGGTGTAATTAGAGAATGGTAGTAAAAGAACCAAAGGAACACAACTTTTCTTATGCTCTGTAATGATTAGAAAGTGAAGACATATTTAGCTGGCTGAGTGCATTTTGTAACTTTGTTTGGTTTAGTCATTCTTACTCAAGTTATTTGTATTGTGTCTGTTAATGATTCTGACTCGTCTTTTACAGTTGTTGTGCTTTCCAGTTGTTGTATTCTCTTCTGTATGTTTATTCACTTTGAAAAGTCTGAATGTGGTATTAGCAGAGAGAACTGATTGGAAAAATGACTATGCAAGAGAAGAATGTCTTCTTCTCCCTATTGATTGTGAGAAGCTGAAGCTATACTCCTATAGGGTAGAACGCATTATTAGCTTTGGGTTGTTCATTAAAGATTCACTCCTGACTCTTAATCTGTATCTTTTTGTGTGTGCGATGCCTTTTTCTTTCTTAGATCATAGACTGCAGCATGGCAGTCCAGGAGGAACCCAAAGAACCGTATGTCTCCTCAGTTCTTCCATGGATCATCCTACACAGGATCATCCAGCATGAAGAAGATTCTTTTCGATCCCTTTGCTGTCAGCAGCAGCAGAACCAGGGAGACGGAGGTAGTTTCTTTAAATTCAGTTTTACATGCTGGAGCTGAACTTCTCTCCATCTTACTATGGAATATAAATAAAAATTACTTAGTTTGTCATCTCATCTGCTGACTGAAGGGAGTAGATGGATATACAGATGTGACATTCTTATCCCAGAGACTTATTATTTTTTTGCACCTGATGAAGCATTGGGTAGTTGAAGTTAACTCCGTTCTGTACTACCAAAATAATTGCCAACTTCTTTTTTTCCAGTGAATCCTGATACTCCTATGCTGCCTTCTTCACTCATGCTTCTGAACACAGCTCATGAGTATTTGGGACGAAGGTCCTGGTGCTGCAACTCAGATGGTGCTCTTCTCAAGTTCTATGTAAGTGTTTGCATTGTAGAATATCTTAGGCTGAAAATAAAAAATAAAAAAAAGCCCTTTGAAATTCATATGGCCAACACCCATCTTAAAACAGTTTATTAAATTATTACATTGGTAATGTCTTCATGTTGAAGAACATTTCTGAATCCACTCTTCTTCTGCAGAGCACATCAGCCTTTGTCAGTTAGGTCTGAATAGTGAAGGTTTGCTTTTTCTGCTCCCCTTTCCTTTGTTATCCTTTCTAAACAGGACTTCTTGTCAGACAGTGGCTTTGAGTAACCACTTTTGTTCTATACAAACATCTTAAATGAAAGCTAGTAAATGGTCTGCCATGCCTGGAGAACAATTAAGTGATTGTGCTGAGTACATAGTCTTGTAGAGTACATCTCAGTGTGATTTCTTTACAAAAAGACTGGTCAAGAATCATGCTTGCTTGTGTTCAGTAAGTGAAGTGATATTCAAGTGTCTTAATTGTAAGAATTTGGTTAAAGAATAACAAAGAACAGCACACACAAGAAAAATGGCAGCTTACCTAGGTGTTAGAATAAAAAAGTTAATTATCCACTTGGAAGCCAGTTCTCTAAAATCTGTTAAGTAATAAAAACTCTTGAGTGTTGGTATAAAACTGAAAATAAACTTGAGCAGATTACTCCCTGTCATAATTCCAATTCTTCTTTGGACTTCACTGAGAGGAATAATTGCTGTCTTCCACTTTTCCTGTTTTGCTTCTATTCTCCTCCTAGAATTTGAAGAAGGAAGAATGACAAGCAATCCAATAACACTGTACATCATTCACAAACTGAAAAAAACTGTGCTGTTACATCTGTAAACGTGTAATCTAATGTGAGATTCCACATTCATCTTAATGATTGTAAAAATGTTTTTAACTAGATTTATGGTTGCTCAATTCACAGAACAGAATTTGCCAAGTGTTACTTAAAGGTTGTGTGTTCTGTGTTATAGGTAAATATTATCTGGCATTTTAGAGAGTCTTCCAAATGAAAATTCAGTTTTGAATTTTGCAGTTAAACTTATTTCTTCTAAACTACAAGAGTAAAGATAACTAAATTTGTAGGGTGTGATCTGTCCCCACCTAGGCATCTGGAAAGTTGATCCCTCACAGCCTATGTGCTGTTACCTGCATTTGGTCCTGCAGCTGTGATGTTTGTGACTGTTCTGCTGTTGCTAAATTTGGGTATTTTGATTATACCTGCAGACTGAAACAGGTAGTACTTATATTGTTTTAGTGCTATGAGCTAAATATAACTTCAGCTTATATTTACAGAGTTGATCTATTGAACAAAGATGATAATGAAGAACTACTTCAGTCCTTCTCCCTCTGTCTCAATGTTGTTCTTTGCTCTGTTGTTCAGATGAGTGTGTTATAAAATCTAGTATGTTCCAGCAGTGCCCAGTGTGTGTCTGGGCAGTAGCATTATTAGGTGAAAGGAGTTGCCCACTCTGACCTTTTCAAGATAATTCCTTGAGAAATTCCCTATGGTTGAAGTAGAATATTTCTAACTGTATTGCAATTTCTTTTTTCCCTTGGCTTAGAAATTGAATTGCAGTCAGCTTTTTGCTGCCCAGAGTAGTGACAGCCTGGGTTACCCTGGCTGTTGGCAGAATCCAAATAATACAATACTGTGTTCAGTGGGCAGTGCTCTACAGGGATATTTCAGTGGCACTTTCAAGATTCAACTCGACTTCGTTGAGGCTTATTACCTTCAGCCATGAGAAAATTGTGATTAGTTCTGCATAGAGCCACTTGGGAATCTCTTCATTTCCCTTCTTGGCACTCCCTGGAGCTTATTAACTGCAGCTCAGTGCCAGACTCCATCTGCCTCTGTGTCTGAGCATCGTGGCCAGGTCAGTAATTTAGACAGCTGGGAAGGGTGGTGTGGGGAGCCTGAGGGGTTCTGCAGAGTTGGCTCTCCCTAGTAGGGCTGGAGCTAATGAACACTGTTGGAGCTGAGGCTGGTTCAGTGTGGAGCTATTAGCTTATCTCTGCAGCCTTCTCTGCTCAGTCTTCCTGGTATTAGGAACATAATACTGTTACACCTGAGTTGCCTGTGTGTGGATCTGCCTTTGGGTCCATCAGGCTTGTTAGCTCAGGCACTGTGCTTCATGAAAATAGATAACCTATTTCCAGACTCAGACTTGCCTTAAGTGCTGTGCAGCTGCAATGCTCCAAAGTGCTGAGTCTAAATTGAACTGTGTGCCTGTATCCACAGCCTGGTCCATCTGATGCCATTCCCTGTGAGCCTGGACAAACTACAGTGAAGTACAAGTACATTGAATGAGATCTTCATTTTTCAGTCTTAGAGCTGCCCGCTTTTTAAACTAAAATAGGAAATAGCATTAATTAGCACTGATATTCAGCATTCAGAAACAAGAAGGTTTTGGAAGGGTAAAGAGAGGGAAAAACGAAGTGGACAAATTATTTGAAGAGAGTGGCAGCTTCAAGAATGCTAAATAGAAATGTGCTTCATAGACTGAGAGCCATCTTCTATATGTGTTGAAAAACATTTTATTACATGTAAGTGAAGAAGATACAAAAGAAAATATATTAATACACAGTTAATTCCTCTGTTAGTAAAAATTATTCTGGGGTGCTGCTAAAAGCCATATAAGAATGCAGGAGGTTGTTTTGAACACTTATCAAGTGAGATTCCTGTTATGGGTATTAGATGTGATTTTGCTTGCAGCAGTAGGAACATCATGCTTTAGTTACAGTGTCCTGTGGGCTTTGCTTCTTCCTTTCAACTTACTTATCTACGCTTTCTTAGGTTTCAAAATCTGCTCACAAATCCTTACAGGGAAAGTACTGGAAATAAGGAGACTGCTGTGACTTGAGGGTGATTGCTGATGCTCAAAATCTCATTGGAGTGCCTTGTAAGAATTATCCTTGCTCTAATGCACTACTCTTATTTCTCAGGGTTTTGGCACAAAAAAACCCCAAACCCAACCATACAAAAAAAGCCTATTCCAGAAGTACTATAGAAGTGGTAAGATCTTTTCTAGGAATTGCAAATGGATGGAACATCTTATGTTTTCAGTTTTTGACTGCAAAATTTCGTACAGACGATGCTGATGTTTGCGCATTGGAGCCTTTTTCTTGTGGTAGCCTGGCTTATTCACAGCATTGACCAACTGTAGTGTTCATATTCACCAGAACAACTTGATGTGTAGTGGGAAAACAAATAATCTTAATTAAGTAAAAAAACATTAAGTTGATAGCTAATTTTCTTCACTGAAAATAGAGTTCAGAAATTAATGTAGAAAATAGTAAAAGCATTTACAGTGCCATTTACTTATGTGCAACTAGCTTGTGGAAACATGGGGAATATTTGATTGTGGTTTGGCAGAAATTGATAATTTCTAACGCTGTTTTCATTACATAACTCCAGACACCTGGGTAACTTAATGCAAGCTTCATATCTCAGATAACATTTTCATTGATATCTGTGATGTTGTAGGTGCAGGTACTAGAAAAAGAACTTGCAGCATCCACTTCTGAAGATACTCACCCATACAAAGAAGAACTGGAAACAGCTTTGGAGCAGTGTTTTTATTGTTTATATGGTTTTCCTAGCAAAAAAAGCAAAGCAAGGTACCTAGAAGAACATTCAGTACAGCAGGTAAGTTATGTATTGCTTAATATCAGTTCAACTTTCTGTGATGCTGGAAGATACAGCCTTGTTTGGTGTTAAAGTATACTTAAAGATTCTTATATCGTGTTTGTATATATATGCATATATATATTGTGTGTGAATAAATTTATTATTATTTTTACATTCCCCTCATAAAACTTACGTAGTTTGCATATTGTAGAAAATAAACTTTTCTTTACAAAACAAAGTGGAAGGCTCTTTGAATACAAAGAGTCATGTTTGAAATGAAACGTTAGTGTAGTCTCACAGTAATTTGCTGTTTTGAAAGTACTGACAAACTGAATTTTATTGAGGCACGACTTTTCCTGTTTTCAACAGAGAAGTTTGATGTTGAGAAGTGTAGAGAGGAAAATGTCAGCTTATAAGAAGAAAAAGTTTAGCAGCCAAACTTTGCAGTTTATGAAAAGTGGTACTGTTAAAAATACAACTTCTTTTGTGAAATCCACGATGGGGAATATCTGTTAGCTGTTATCAGAAATATGTTAGATTCAGTTGAATTTGAGAGAAGAAAAACTACTGAGTGCCACATGGGAAGGTTTATAATCCTAGGATACCAGTCCTCCGCCTGAAACGCTGATTTTTTGCTTATAAACCTGCAAATGAATTTACAGTTACCAAATGTGAGTATAAAATTAGAAATACAAGTTACGTTTTGACATCTCTGTTTGAAAACATTCTCATTGAAGTTGTTAAAAAGAAAATGGAGCTTTTAGTAGTGCCGCTTCATGTACAAAAGCAAAATTTACTGTAAGGAATAAGTTGAACAATTGTCCTTTAATTGGTAAAGCTGTATTTGTGAGCACCAGTTATTAGTAGCGATTTAATTGTTGAGAGGTTTAATCATAGAATGGTTTAGGTTGGAGGGAACCTTCAAAATTTCTAGTTCCAAACCCCTGTCACGGTGGGGGTCATATTTTGATTCCTTCTAGAGTAACAATTACTGTTTGGTAACTGGAAAAGTCAAATAAAATCAGTTTTAGTAGACACTTTGGTTTTTTGGAATTTGAGATAATTTCTCCCTTCTCATCTGCCTGCCTTTTCAGGTGGATCTCACGTGGGAAGATGCCTTGTTCATGTTTGAATATTTTAAGCCTAAAACTCTTCCAGAATTTGACAGTTATAAAACCAGCACTGTTTCTGCTGACTTGGCCAACCTTTTAAAGAAGACTGCTACAATTGTTCCTCGAACAGACAAACCTATGCTGAGCCTAGATACTGTTTCTGCCTATATCGAAGGAACATGCAGCAAGGTATAATGAGCTGCTATTAAAAAAAGATGAAATTACTGTGGTGTTAATTTTGTGTTGATTTTCAGATAGTTAAGGGAATCATTTATTAAATAATGCTGGATTTCCTTAGATAATTGTGTTTAAATGAAAGATGAAAGACACCAAAGCTTTTGGTCTTGAAATTTAATATTGGTTAAATGGAGTCAGTGTGTGAGATCTTCTTAGTGCTCTGAAAATCTGTGGAATATTTTCACAGTTTTCACATTCAATAAATTCATGTTCTGTGGTGGAAAGACTACTTTCACTGTAAGGAAGAAGCAGGAGTTTAGCCCATCTAATATATACATTCTATTAATCTTTACTATTAATTTATTATCTCCAGGTGCCGTCTCTCCCAGATGGTGCAGACTATTCTCCACCAGTGGTGACCGAGTTGTATTACCTTCTGGCAGACTACCACTTCAAGAATAAAGAACAGTCCAAGGCCATCAAATTTTACATGCATGACATTTGCATTTGCCCAAACAGGTTGGTATTGTTGAATCCTACTTCATGATACTCGTTCATTTATTTCACTATTAGGAAAGCATAGAAAAGAAACTTTGTTTTTGTTTCAGGCAAACAACACTGCACCCTTTTGATCTCTTTTAATTACCGTGCTTTAAAGAAGGTGATGTTTAAACTAAATCTGTTTCTTAGTAGCATCAAAGTTTTTGAAATACCAACGAGATTAAGCAATGCCATGTTAAAAATTAATTAAATTTTAGGGCTTGCCTATTGGATGTTAGCTATTGTTTCAGTTCTCCTTGTAGACCAATGTAAATGACAAAAATTCTAGTTTAAATTACTTAAGACTATTGTTTCTAAGGTCAGTCACATAACAGAGACAAAAGGGAAGGTGACAGTACAGAGCAATTTTATATGTGAGGTCTGTAGGGGAAATAGACATAGTTTATTGGTGTTGAATCTTCTGGTTTGGGAATCGGTTAGGAAATTGCTAGAACTTTAGCTTGAAACTTGATTACAAAACAAAAAATCCAGCACATTTCTCTGGAGTTTTGTAGGCGTCACAAATAAATGAGAGTGCATTTTGGCTTTGTTCTGTGACTTTTCATTGTTCAGATTTAGATGCTTTGAGTGGTAGCATACTACTTTTGCCCTGGGCGTTTTAGATACTATTTCTTAAGATGTTTGTATTATGGTTCCCTTTTCATACCCCTCAGAAATCTCTCTGTTGAGGTCTGTTGGCCCAGAAATGAGCTTTCAAATTAGCAATTAACATTCTCACAATTTTGCTTATTGTGATTAATCCCTCGCTGTTAGAATCATGGTGGAAATTCCAGAACCATTAACCCTTAATGTTAATTTGAAGTTATGTGATAGGGAATCTGTTTTGACAGTTGTCAGTAATACAATAAGTGAAAGACTGGTTACTGAATGTTTACGTCAGAAAGCAATCTTTATTAATTGTTGAAATTTCTCTATATGAATTTGTTCTTTGTGATATTTATGTTGGAAAATAGTTGTGATGATAAAAGCTGTTCACTGTTCAGTCCAGCTCCTCAAAATGTCTTAATGGCTGCTGGCTGTTACAGCTTTGACATTCAGTGTAATGTGTGTGGGGGAGGTTGTTAAGTTCTTTTCTTGCTTGCCTAGGTTTGATTCATGGGCAGGCATGGCTCTGGCTCGAGCAAGTCGTATTCAGGACAAGCTGAACTCTAATGAACTGAAAAGTGATGGTCCAATTTGGAAGCACTCTACTCCTGTCTTGAATTGCTTCAAGCGAGCCCTCGAGATCGACAGCTCTAATCTCTCCTTGTGGATAGAATACGGCACCATTTCTTATGCCCTACATTCTTTTGCATCTAGACAGCTTAAGCAGTGGAAATCAGAACTCCCTCCTGAAGTTGTGCAGCAGGTGAGACTTTAAACTTAGAGTAGTGGGGACTTCTAAAACTTTTGAATGGTCTTTCTTGGCACAGTAAGTTAAACATTCACATGCTGTATGCTGCCTATTAGACTGTATGTTTAGTTGATAACATTGGAAATTCCAGTTTTCATTCATAAAAGCAATTGGCATCAAGTTTGAAGAGTTTGGGGTTGCTGTTAGTCTTCTGTTATTGTTGTTTTGTTTCTCTTTCTGTGTAAAATTATTTTGAGCCCATGCTTCAGATTGTCATTAAAAGATAACACAGCCTTTGGGAAAGGTGAGTTATGTTTACCTTACCTTTCTGTAAGTGTCATGCTATGTTTCCAGGAAAAGGTGAAACACAGTGAAAAGATCAGGAGTTACTCTGCACTGATACCTCATCTCTGGTGTCTAAAGCCATCTGTTTTCTATGCTTTGGGGCTATTTACTTGCACGAAATATCAAAATAGGGAGCTTGATACATTTTCACAGACAAAGTTGTTATTAATTCATTAGCAGGGAGGTCAACGCTGAGTCAAAGTGAGCAACTGTGAGATACCCTTTCTGACCTTGATGAAGTTGCAAAGAGAAATGTTTTGTCTGTCTTTTTGGGCTAGTAAACCGAATTACTGATTTAATTATTCTGACTCACCAAATCCTACATAGTTCAGAGTATGTGGGAGCAGAGCAAAAAAGAAGCATTGCTTCTGAGTGACTGTTGTGTTATGAAACTTACTAGTGGTTGAACTGCAGAGAGTAGCACTGGAGCATGCTTTTTTACCAGGACAGTGTATTTACAGCAGAGTTGATGGGTCTTGCATCTGAGCTGCATGTGTAATTGTATTAATGTTGCACTCCCTGTAGCTGCTTCTATATGGCGTTTGACCCTCTGTACAAAAAGGCCATGTAAGCACATATTCTAAACGGGCGCAAGTGTTGTGGTTGTGTTTTTTTTCCCCAATAATTAAGTGTACATCTAACAATAGTTTTCTTTATAAGTGCTGTTTGTTAATAACATCATAAGAGTTTCAAAACTACTCAGAAAATTAAATTATTATGCTTTATGCCTTTGTTCTATTATAGGTTTGCTCTTACTGTATTGTGGCCTTTTGGCTACAAGGAGCTTGCTAGAGATTTTCAGGGGTAATGCTTAATTTATTTCACACTGTTAGATAAAAATTACAGTGCAGACCAACCATCTGAAGTTGTGGATTAAATCAGAATGCTTATTTAACACGAATTTAAAAGTGCCATTTTTTTTTTAACAGAAGTTCTATTAAAAGATACGTTTGAACAATATTATCTTCCTTCCAGGAATATGTATTTTTCAGGATTGTGTTTCTCATATGAAAAAGGTTGAAAATGCTTTAAAGGATGTTCCTCATCTTTGCACTTTTAGGAGCAGGAGTGTATTTTGGTATTTTGGTGTTTTTCATTGTAACCACAGTGAACTGATGTATTTCTCAATGCTTCATTCCATCTCAGATGGAAGAACGCCGAGACAGCATGTTGGAAACAGCCAAGCTGTGCTTTACATCAGCATCTCGCTGTGAGGGGGATGGCGATGAAGAGGAGTGGCTTATTCACTATATGCTGGGAAAGATTGCTGAGAAACAGAAACAGCCTCCTGTTGTCTATCTGCTTCATTACAAACAGGCAGGTCATTACCTGCATGAGGAGGCTGCTCGATATCCAAAGAAGATTCACTACCATAATCCACCAGAGCTTGCCATGGAAGCGCTGGAGGTAAAAGAAGAAAGTAAAATACCGAGACTTAAAAGCAGTGTTCTCCACAAATAACAAAGTACCAGTTATTATTGATTTATATTATGAAGCATGCAGATTATAAATGGTGCCCTGCTTCTGGCAACATTTACAAGACTAATTTAGAGAATAAATTGAAGTCTGTTATTCAGGCTGTTCCTGTTTTAAAGACAGCTTATGTGTGCAGTCTCACTATTGGACAGTTTTCACTTTGCTGCACACAATGCATTAATCAAGTTTGGTCAAAATCCAAGTGAATGTGTTTCACAAGCTTCTCATACCTTTGAGAGCACAAGTTAATGCATAAATTGGAACAGTAGTGATAATGCCTTTGCTTTCCCTGTGTGTCTGGTAAAAACAGGGCATCTGGATCATACCCAGTGGTGACTTCAGCCCTGTCTGCTTTCACTGTTGTATTCTGTAGGTTCCATTTATAAAATGTTAAAGTTTTCAGATTCTGTCATTTGCAAGCAAGGACACATCCTATTTGCATAAGGTAACGTGCAAGCTGACCTTTATTATCTCCTGCAGTTGCTACAGAGAACAGTCTGTTATGTGCAGAGCTATATATTCTCTGACTAAATGCGCTTGGGTATTTTCTAGGTGTACTTTCGACTTCATGCTTCTATTCTGAAACTCGTGGGGAAGCCAGATTCTGGAGTAGATGCAGAGATATTAGTTAGCTTCATGAAAGAAGCTTCTGAGGGACCTTTTGCCAGGGGTGAGGAGAAGAACACCCCAAAAGCTGCAGAAAAGTGAGTGCTAATTGCTAGGAACATCATCTAAAGGCATACTTGTCAACTGCTGAATAAAGAATGAAACTGAATGAAATACAAACCAAACCAAATGAATAGATCTAACTCTAATATGTGCAATTTCAGGCACTGTGTATAGTCAAAAGGTCTTCTCAGTAATCGGTGCAGTGTAGATGGGAATGGAACAACTTGGATCTTGTGATCTGTTTTGAAACAGCTGTTTTACTTATTTATTTTTAAATCAACAATCAAAATCGCAAAAGCAAACACTTTTATTTTGAAGGTTAAGAGAATTTAGTTCTCGTATTTTGTCATCTTAAAAACCGGAAGATAAATGTTTTACTGCTGAACACTGGTGGGGAGCAAGTGATCAAACTCCATTATTTAGAATTGTAGTAAGATTTGATAAATGTATTGGAAATGTCATAACACAGACTTTTTCCTCTATATTTTACTGATATGTTAATGCAAGTTCTTCTCCTCCCTACTCTCTTAGGGAAAAAGCTTGCATGGTTGATGAAGACTCTCACTCTTCAGCTGGAACAGTGCCAGGCCCTGGGACTTCCCTGCCCTCATCCTCTGGTCCAGGTCTGACATCCCCACCTTACACAGCCACTCCAGTTGACCACGATTACGTCAAATGTAAAAAACCCTGTCAGCAGGCAACGCCGGACGGTACAGTCCCTGTTCTCAATACTGGCAGCACAGGGAGGTGCTTTAATCATGGGGGGTCTAACCTGAAATGATCAAACTGCTCATTTCAAGGAGGGTGATGGGTCTGTGGTATCACGGGCAATATTGATGCTTTATAAATTCAGTACTTTAAATAGAATCAATGTACAGTCAGAGCTTTAAATACAAAATTCAAAGTTGTCACCTGCCACCATTAACACCTGTCATTTAGTCAAAATGGGACAGCTGACAGAAGGAGAATGCAGCTGCCTGACTTTTCAGCGGTGTTTTTTTTTCTTATTTCTGCAGAGCTAAATGTCTGTCTGAGCTTATTAGGAAAGATGTGGATTCAGTCGTTAGAAGACTGGATGCTCTTTCAATGCATCAGTGAACTGACCAGGTGAAAATTTGAACTGTGGCTGAAACAAAACAAATTGCTAAAAAAACAAAACAAATCGGTATAAAACAATGTTATACTTTTTTGAAGGAGGCAGATGGCAACTATTTTGAATATATTGTGTATCAGCACGAAGTGATTTGCATGACTATCCAGTAGATTTCATCTTTTGATTTTTATCATTTGCAATGACTGGCGAGCAGCTCATCTTTATAGGCTATAAAGTTATATCATTGCTTTAGAACAGCAGAAGGTAGGATGGCATCACAGTGTTACTGAAGATTTTGCAACATGTAGAATACAGAAGAAATTAAATTACCGTTTAAGAAATTCAACATTATTGTTGGGCTAGGAATTTTATTTTCACTCTTCTCTTCTGGTCATTTGTTTTTTCATCTGGATCTATGAATAGCAGCATTCAAGAAGGAGTGAAATATCTTCAGTGTACAGCACAGTGTGGTAGGGCCCTGGAGAGGTTCTTCTACTTGATATGTATTTGTGGAGGGTGGGATGCTTCCTGCTGTCAGTTTCTGAAGAATGGTCATTTGTCAATAGCTTACACTGGTGTAGTTTTGAAACAAATACGTACCTGGAAACTCTGCAAGGTGAATTTATTCCTTTTCCCCAACAGGAGATTCGTGGTGAAACTGACAGAACTTCCTTCATTTCTTTCACTGAATTGAATATAGAAAATATCATTTTATCCATGCTTACATTTAAATCTGGAGTAATTAATCAGACTCTTGATATCGTATATGGGGTACTGGTCAGACTCTTAAGTCAGCTAGCCTCTTGATGTCTTTAAAACAGTAAAAACAGAAGGGAGTAAATATTCAGTGAGGAGTATGTATTAAGTATTTCCTAAACCATGTTCCCTATAAGAAGCAGTTCTGACTAGAAAAGGCTGCATCTCCTCAGGTGCTGCAGACTTGAAGCATCCCCAGGAGACTGATAAGTTAGATGAATTTTCCCATACTTGTCAGTAGTATATTTGCCCAAAGTGAGGTATTATGACTTTTGGCAAGCTAACTGCCCAATGGGGGGCAAAGCTGGCTGCTTAGCAAAATCTGAAGGTGCAAGCTAAGGAACATCTGCACCTGTTAGCATAGCAGTTCTTGGGGCTGCTTGCTTAGCCTACCTAGCACTTAGCTTTGCAGTTGTCACAGCCATTCAAAATGTCAGCTACTGGAAGAAGCAGAGTTAAGGAGGCAGTGTGCATTTGTGACAAGTAGAATTGGGAAGTACTGCATCATTCATTGTGTTTTGTAAGTTGCTGGCAAAACTAAACTCTGGATAGAGCATGTTGAAGGGCTCCAGGAAACTGAAATAATTGCCTTGGGGCTGCTGCAGACGGAAGGAGAGCTAACAGGCTGAGCAGTGCTTGGAAGCCTCCTGCTTTTATATTGTTACATATACTCTGCTTCTCTGCATTCATTTGCATTTTACTTACGTTAAAATACATACTTTGGAAGTAAAATGCTTTTGACAGCTTACATATAATCACATCACTGAAAAAGAAATGGTGCCTGCATTTCCATTGTACTGTTCCTAAAAATAGCAAGAAACTATCCATAATTTGACTACTTTTTAGACTTTTTTTTCCCCACCATTCTGACAGTAATTGAAACTACCTATATTGCTGTTCACAGGCTGGATACTTTGGCCTAAAGTCAGCCTATCTATTTATTCTTTCTGAGGCTTCACAATACTGTTATTTACTTTTGCAAGAGTAAATATCTCTTGTATCAATATTGTTGATCATATGTGACAAACAGAATGAGAGCATTGTACAGATTCTTACCCACAAAGGAACAAGTAAGTACAGCTTGTGAAGTAACTGAACTTTGTTTTCCTCGTGGCAGCTCCTAGTAGAGATCGTCCTCAAGGAGACAAGTATTGCTCAGCTGCAGCTTGTATTTGGTGGCTGACCAGCTGCTGTTATGTGTGCAAAGTAGGCAGCCTCCTTTCTCCTTTCCTGTCTTTTCATTCAGGAGCTTCCTTTCCTTCTTTTTGTTAATCCTGTCTTTTCTGTTGTCACCCCTGCCTGTTGCTGTTCTATAACTCTTGATGAATAAATGCTTGAGACTTAGATTTTTATTTTAATTTTCCAAGAGCAAACTGGGGAACAAGAAGAATCAGGAACTCAGTAGGGGCCCAGGCTCTCACTGCCTGGGATATCCCTGTGTTTATACAGCTGCATGGCCAGTGTTGTATACCCGAACGGAAAAGCTCGTAGTTGTTATTTTTATCAGCTGGATTTGTGCAGTCATTAAAAACCAATCACAGTACAGGCTCAGTCAGATTGTTTTGCTAGATTATGGGCTAAACATTAAAAATTAGTTAGGAAAGCAATAATCAGAGAAAGTAAGTTTCCAAATGTAGGCTAGAGATTGTTGTGTGGTCTTTTTGCTGTAATTTGCTGTTGTGGTGTTGAAATTCAGTTACAAGTTATGGTATGCAGAAGATGTATTTCGTACTCATTACTGCTGCCATGTTAAAATGTCTTATTGTTTAAGTCTCTATCCATGTCATGTAGTATGTTGTGTGTAGTTAGATGTAATCATCCTTTTTGTGTTTGTCTTTGCCTGATTGCTTTTGCAACCAATATTGCCCGTGCTGCCTCTAACCTTTTGACAAATCTCTGTTCCCCAGGCATTCTCTTCCTGCTTTTACCTGTCACGGCTTGCTTTAAGTAATTGGCAAATCCTGCATGATAACCTCACTGGGAAAGGCTACTTGTTTCATGCTGTGGGAGAAGCCTCCCTTCGTAGTATGTTGGTCCTGTAATTCTACAAATGTTATGAAGATGCACAGTTTCTCGTAAGCGGGGCTTCTCAACATCCCAATGAGACAAAGGTGATCTCTGAGAAACTTCCTGCACGTAGGCTGTCTCTCATGTTAAAGTGAATAAGCTTCAAAGATGAGGTGGATATTTCTGTGCATAAAAAGAACATCCTCATTGCACTTTGGAAAATTAAAATCTAACTCTTCATAATTCCATCTCTCCCACAGTTTGCAGACCTGAAGCTTTTGTTTCAATGCATATCCTATTCTGGTACGTTGGTACTGGATGTTCATGGGGACTGCATACTGGACTCCATGAATAATGAATCAGATCCAGTTTATTGCAGTATGCTCCATTTTTACTTTTTTCCCCAATTGAACCTTTTGCTGGTTAGTGCAGCACTGTCAAAGAATTTGACCAAATGAACAGAACACCAATGAGGTTTTGTTGCATTGCATTTGAAAGCAGCAGTATAGGACTGCAAGCTACCAAAACACAATCAGTGATCAGTGTAGATGGACAACACACTGACTTTCATCTGATTCATTTTATAAGAGAGCTCCCTTTATATGTTCAGAGGATTTGCTGTCCTCAAGAAATTAACCTGCTCCCATGCAAATCTTTGCAATTCTTTTGCTTTCACTAATGTGCAAATGGCTTTGCAGAGTTGGATGTTGTCTCCTGTCATGGTAGAAACTGTTTCAAGAATGAGAATGATCTGATGTATCATGTTTCTGACCACAGAGCAATGAAGAAAAAAGTTCATACATACATACAAGGGAGGGGGAGGGTATGGTGTAAGGTGAGCAGGGTAAAGAGGGACGATGTGTAGATCTACAACCTTGGAAGAATCCACTTTATTTTTGCATGAGTATGTGTGTATACATATATTTGCATAGTCATTTATCCATTTGCTGCGTGGCAGAAATTTTCTTCACTTTAAACTCAGCTTCTATGTGTAGGTCACTCCAAATTATTGCCTCCTGTTGATTTCCTTAGAAACTGTAAGAAATACCAAGAGTACAATAGCACTGTCAGCAATTTCTCAACTCCACAACATTTTTGTCAACATAGTTACCACTGCATTTTTACCAGTGATGAATAAGAAAAGCCTGTGTGCAATGCTTGTAAAAATCTGCACCAACCCAAATGACCACTCACTGTCACCAGAGCTGAAACGCACCACCCACCCCTCACTGTGCTCACATCAATGCTGGCTCTCCATAAATGTTCACAAGTGTCAATGCATGTCAGTATGGGATGATTTTTCCTCACGGAGGAATTTCATTTCACACCTTTGCTCCATTCACGCTTCAATGTCAGATGCTGGTTCTATCAGAGTGTCTCTCTGCTGCCATCTATCACACAGCAACAGAATGGAATGGGATATTGGTGGGAAGGTTTAACCTCTACTGTTGTGCCACCAATATCCACCTCTGACTGTGTGGGCCAACATCATAAAACAGGAGGCATTACTTTTGGAGCAGACCTCCTACATAGGTTTTCAAAAAATCCTTTCTCTGCCACTTGTTTCTGACTTTTGATGAGTATCTGGATGTTTATGACATTTCCAGATTCCTTCTTGTTATAGCTGAGTATATGTCAGACATTTTTTAGAAGAAGTCAGTTATACCCTATTGGCTTCCTAAGATTGTTGACTTCCCCCACATGCTTCAGGGGCCCTGTCCCTTCCTCTTCTCATTTCAAAGAAGTTTCAAGGAATGGAGAACAGGCAACACAAAGCTGCATAGTAATTAATTGGCAAAGATGGAGTACCTTATTTATATTGGCATGGTAGAGCTGTACTTCAGTTCCCCTGAGAATAAATTATGTCAGTTCGTACCATGAGCTGATTTTATCTAGCTGGCATACTTAGCAGTAAGAGCTTTGTCATTAGAAGTGCATGTCTGCCTGTTCAGGTGGCTTACTTTAGCAGTTGCATTAAATTTTACTTAATAATAGCAATAATTATTTAAAAAGTTATGATGTTCTTCTTGAATGTCTGTCTTCCAACAGCTGGGAATTAGCAGTTACTCCTCATGTCTCACAGATTGATGTTAGACTTGGTAATCTTAAGGGTCTTATCCTGCCTAGGTGGTTCTGTAATACTTTCACTGCAGTGGCCTTTGGCACATAGGCTGAATAACACTAGTTATTTAGTGAATATCTCTCTTAGCTACAATTAGCTTGTACCAATGAATGTAAATATACTTTATTATTATTATTATTATTATTATTATTATTATTATTATTATTCCAGTGCTACTCTATGCCATTGCAGTGAGTTCTGCATTACGGACTGTGGCACTGAGGTTATCATAAAAGCTTTTGTTTTGTTTTTCAAACTATATAAAAGCCCATCAAGGGTAACCTGACAAACTGTGTTGTTTGTCCAGCTGCACTTAAAAACCTTCAGCCATTCTGTTCCTTCTGTATGCTATTTTTTAAACTTCTAATAGCAGTTAAACTTGAGATTTGGACAAAGTATGGAACTTTCTTGCTTCAATTAAAAGCTGCTGCCTCTTCTGCTATACTCAGGGACTATGGAGAGCAATCCTATGCATTTGGTAATCCTCCCCTAGTTACACTCTGTAGAGAAAAACTGTCCCTGTCATACATATATTTGAAATATAACACGCTGAATCATAGTCCATCTTCTCATGCAGAGGGGTAGTGTAATGTCCTAGCAATCTTATTGGTCTAGCAGTTCTTGATTTACATTCTAATACTTCATCTATCATAAACCAAACATCAGAACTCACCTCCAAGCTTATGGCAAAATTTGGAAGTTTGCACTTTTCTTTTTTCTTCCCTAATGAGTAATTCAGCTTCTTCACTACAGATGCAGAAACTTCCTTTAAAAACTATCAAGGGAGCTGCTGTAAATGTTTTGCTGATGCCAGCTGGGAGTTCAGTGGTAGCACAGAATATTATTAAGGCTCTGTAAGTGAGTCACGGAAAGCTTGGCTGACCTCAGGATCATTGTTTTCCAATTCACCCCGATTATATCTCTTCTGTAGAAAACCTGTCATCATTATTCAACCGTAAAACTTCAAATTAAGAAGCAAATACTCCTTCACCATTCTTTTTCAAGTTATGATTTTATTAATGTCACTTAATTGAAAGGGAAGGTTTTCTTTGTGTTATAGTGAAAAGCTGAAGAACTGAATCAAATGTGGTTTCATTCTGCTGGAATCCTAACAAGGAGAATCTGATCTGCAAGAGGGATTTATATCAATAATGTAAATTCATAGGTGGCCCACAGCTCTCTTGATCATACACAATTTGGGTGGAAAAGAAGCAATGGTATTAAAAAGTCAGCTCATCTCAAGGGTCTTTGCTTTTTTAAATCTTTTTCTTGATCGTATCAAGGAACTTAGGGATAAGAATGCAGTGGAAATACCAAGGCAACGTATATAATATGTCTCTTTGCTAAGCTGTCTATCCCTCTACCTTAAGCAGAAATTGGGAATTTATTTTTGGAGCTACAAATTTGAAGAGAATTGCCTATAATTTTGTGTTGGACGTGGAATTACACTGGCACAATATTACAGAAAACTGGCCGTTTCCTATCTCAATCATGCAAGGTTGTTTCTGAAAACCCTTGATGTAGAAGAACTTGGGTTCTACCAGGCTGGTTTTGGACATGAAGGTTTTCTTTTGCCTGTTTGTTCTGAGTGTGAATTTTGTCCCCTGCAGTTGTGATCCTGTGCAACTTGTCTTGTGCTCTGTTGTTAGATTAGCAGCTTAATTCTCACCATAATGTTGTCTGCAACCACAGCACACCATTGACTCAGTTATTTCTGTCAAGGCAAATTCATTTCTACTCTTCTGTCTATTGCTTTAGACAAAAGAGAAGTCTAAGAGCTTTCCTGTCTGTCTTAGACTTAGCTGTTTAATGGGTTGTTTGCCATATCACATCACCTTTCAGAATGTTTGGTGAACATCATCTAACACCTGCAGGATAGGTGGCATCAGTGATCATTCCTGTAAGTCTTTTTTTCCTCTCTAATGGTAACAAGTCGTGTTCTTTTTTCTCCTTCACAAGTAATTTTTACTATAATCGACGTTCATTTTATCAGTAGACTTCTGACTGTGTCAAACTCTAAATTCTACTGGGTGCTTCTCAAGGCAGTGGCACAGTAAAGCTGCAAAATATTTTAGGGCAATACAGCAACTGAAATATTTTGTTCTCAACCTGCTTGTCACTGTTAAGCATCGTTTCTTTTGAGTCAAATTCCAGGATTGTATTCTAGGGTGAAATTTGATGGGGCAGGGAGCTCCCTATTACATTAATGTTAAATAATACCTAGCGAAAGAACACTGGGATTTTGATATCTTAACACAAAAAGGTGAGATGAAAATGATAAGTTGAAGTAGGCAAGTTAAAAGAAAATAAATACCTTTCAGACAACAGAATTGGTGGTTGCTAAGGATCCTGTATTGTATTGGGAAGATGTTTGCAGAGTGGCTGCAGTTTTGCATTACTGTTACCAACATGCAGCTCCATAAGTATGAAGTAGTTCATTCCTTCTTTATCTGTTTTGCAGAGAGGAGTCAGGATAGCACTGCAGCAGTGCTGTCTGACTCCAGTTCCACACAGGATATGTTTAATGAACCAGCCAGTTCTCAAGACAGCCTGAGGAAGCCTTACACAGAGAAGAGGATTTCTACTGCCTGTTCTGATGCACTGATGCCCAGCAAGGAGATCCTGGGATCGACTGAGGAGAAGAGTAAGCCTATCTTAATGGATAATGTCAGTTGGTGTTTTATCATTAAAATGTTTCTTCTGGCATGCAGAAGCACTGAAATATGCTGCACTATGGCTAAGAATTTTAACTAGGCATTATTGCTGAATATATTAGTGTAGCTTCAAATTATGCTTTGCTCATGTGGCCATCATCCCAATTTATAATGCCTGTTAAACCTTACAAATCAGAAAATAATTACAAACTCTTTCTGGTGGTGTCCCTGTGACTTGCTTGCCTTCTTTTAGAGTATTAATTACTATTACATCAGAGCTTCAAAGCTCTTAATTTGAGTACTCCTTTCAAAATAATCTCAATGAAAATAGTTTTTTCCCAAACATAGATGCACTTTCTGTTCTAACCCAGCAACAGCTTGATACTCAGTTCTAAAAAAAACCAGCAGCAGTGGAATTAGATGTTTTATTCCACTGGATATTTTATGTTGTTGGAGAGTGGAATTGCTTTCTACCACACTTTTCCACATATAATAAAACTTCTGCATGAAGTCTTTTGAATTCCACTGGAAAAACTGTTTCAGAATTTTTTTAGACCTTATCTGGAAGCTGGAATTTCCCCCTCTCCAATATTTGTACAGTTAAACATGGCAGTGGGGAGGGTGCACTTCTCTAAGGGAAAGAGAAACAAAACAAATGTGTTAATTATGGCCACTTTTCTGGGTTGTGGGCACTTTGTGTGTTAAGGCTCTTTTGATAGTTGAGACTATGCTTTAATTTATTCCAGTTTCACAGAACCACAGAGTGTGGGATAGACAGCGCTGATTCACTTCCCTGATCTCTGTAGGAGCAAGTGTCCACCGCCATCTTTTTGCTCATTAACTTTGATAGCTTGGTTTCTTGTTTTGAAGAATACTTTAGCACATACCTAAGCCAGGGAAGTCTGTGGTGATGCTTGCATCAAAACAAGTATATGCCAGTTCCTGTTTTTTGTGTTGTTTTTTTAATGGTATATTTTTAATGGTACTTATACAGCCACTAAATCCAGTAACCTTTGGGCAATGGACTAAAACCAGGGCTCTTCTTCAGGCTTGCACTGTGTTAGTTGTGTTACTGTTGTCGGTTATCTGTTAGGAAATCCATGTTGAATTCTTGCTCTACTGACATTTATTAGCACAAATGTAACTGCAAAGTACCTTCCTGACTCATCTCCAAATCTCATTCAATGTCAAGGTCTATTAAGGTTTAATAAACCTAAATGATAGCTGTATGTTATTCTATTCATTATGTGTGTTTTACATATACTAAATAGAAAACAGTTGCACATCTACAAGGCTGGGTTAGCTGCTGCTGACAGTTCTGAGCCTAAATTGGATTCTGGAATTGTGTTCTTCTAGGTATACTGTTGAGAACAACGCATTCGCTGGAATAACACATTCATTTTCTGTTCTTTTTTGCTTTATCTGCAATAGAATTTCATTGAATTCAAAGTCCTACTTGCATCCCTGCCACCCCATTCCTCAGTTATCTTATTTGGTAAATATCAAGAGTAGTCATAATTTTTTTCAGAAAGCATTTGCTAAAGATGTCTCTGTAGTAATGAAGAAAAGGATTGCCACATGTTGTAGTTCATGTCAGTTATTTTGTACATGTTGTTTGCCATTTTGTTATTTTCACTGTCATTTTTAGTTCTCTCAATTTTCCAGTTACAGGCAAATCAGAAGAGCTGCTGGAGAGCTCAGAATCTTACCATGCTGTTGAGCCTGCTGGCCCGAAAGTTCTGGTGGACCCTCAGCCTGCTTCTGGCCATCCCTCCAAAGCTGCAATCCCCCCACCCTCACAATGGGACTGGAAGAAGAAAGCTGAAATGTGTGGAGATGGATCTGAATTCCCTCAGGGTCTTCCATCAGACCTTGAGGAGCAGCGGAAGTTCCTGACAGAGCAGTGTGTTGCCTCCTTCTGCTTGTGTCTCAGCCGCTTTCCTCAGCACTACAAGAGCCTCTACAGACTGGCTTATCTGTACACTTACAGCAAAACCCACAAGGTGAGCAGAGCACTGATGAGCAGTTAATTATTATTGTTAATTATTATTAACAATAATATTTTTAAATATTAATTGTTGAATTATTAATTATTATTGTTGAATTAAGTTATTTTTTTGTCATTCAACAGTGAATTACCTTTTAGATACATCACCTAAATGAAGGTGTTCTAATAAAAATGACAGTACTTGTTTCTTCTACTAAGTAACTGGACTGAAAAGCTTTTTGAAGCAGAAATTCTTCAGTACTGATGTAAACAAACCACATAACCCAGATAAGGTTTCTGGCTATCTTAGATCATTGTAGAGTGAATGTTTTTCCAGCATCCAGGCATGGAAATCACTATCAGTTTGGGTCCATGTTCTAAGCAGCACATGTACACACGTGCCTCCTTAATTTGAATATATGTTAGCTGTATGCATGCACGTAAGGTGAGAGTGGGTGCCTGAAAGAGTAAAATCTTGATTCTGCAGATTTGAAACAATTGAAAGTATTATATTTATTGTGTACTGTTTATGTGTGTGAATAGTAGAAATTATCACTCTCACTAATTGTCATAATTAAGGTTTAAACTCACAAATATTGCATTTCAGAGTCTCGTGTTCTGTCATATGCTGCACTGCATTACTTCCGGATTTCTCTTTCCCACCACTGAAGCTTTCACATATCAAATCTCCAGTGTGCAGTCTAGTAGGGAAGGGAAGCTAACGGAAGCAATAATAGCATTTACTCATAGTAGATAACACATTTCCAGTACTGCTGCAAATTGAGCAATAGCATGTATTAGCAATGCGATGAAAGGTGATGAATATTTCATACGGCTGTAGAGTGATTATCCAGACAAATGTGACCATTTTTCAGAGATAACTTGTTTTGAAAACATTCTCGTGCTGTTTGTATGTGACAGTTGTTAATTTTTTTCATGGAACTAATCATTAAGAGGAGCTGCAGACTCCTGCAATCTGTCATTTGTTGCTGACAAATGATTTTCTATCAACATTTAACAAGAAAGGCTGTCTATTTTCAGTTCAGTGGTTCAAATAGCATGTGTCCTTCCCTGAGGAACTACTTGTAAAATGTTTTCTTCATTTTTTTTCTCAGCGATGATGCCTTCCCCTTTGCTACTCCAGACATAAATATCAACATATTGAATTGTTATGTTTTGTTCTGTATGAAATGCATGTTGTTTTCTAGATTTATCTTGTCTTCAAACTCAGAATGATTGAGTCTTGCTCATGTGAGGTTGGTTTTGAGGAGCATTATTGGGTTTCAATATCCATTTTTATTATTTCTCTATCAAACAACTACTCAATACTACAACAACAACAAAAAACAAAATCCCAGACTTCCAACTGATACATGCCGACTACATATGTTGATTGGGTTAGAATTCTTTTTCCTAGACAACTCATTTAAGTCCTTTTGTAGAACAGTGTTGAATATCTATGGTTTAATGATACATTAATATGTCTGTAGTAGGAGTTTTGGTCCCAAACAGATTAAAGACAGAAAAAGGATCCGTGTGTTTGCAGAGATAATTGGAGTGAGAAGTGTGTTGGATATCCTGGTGACAAGCCCAACCAAAAAAAGTTAATAAACTGGATCAGGTTGAGTTGCTGTGGAGGCAGGCAAAGTTACTGGGAAATTTTAGAAAGCTGAGATGAGTTTTAAAATGCATATAACCATCTTGGAAAACTCAGCATTTATGTACCAGTGCCAGGAATATGTATGAAGAATGGAGACTGATGGCCAGAATTCGTGGTTCGCCAGGAAAGCAGAGGATTGGCAGATCTCCACACTGTGCAGAAAAACAAGTTTTCTGTATGCAGACTGTTTTCTCCCATTTTTGCAGTATTACGTTTTGCTGTTGAAAGATTAATAAAATAGTTGGGAGCTTTCTTTTTGCCATCTTTTTCAAAAACCTTTCAGTGTTGTTCAACTATATATATTTAGCTTCTTTTTCCCCCATCAAAACCCCGCTTACTCTTTGGAGGCTATTTACCTTATGTTTATCTTATTTTACATAGCTGGCTTTTGTTGGAACAGCTATGCAGGAATGCAAGGATAAATTTTCAGAAGTTACTTCATCACCAGTTTGGAGACCAGTTTTAGTTTCCAGTTCACCTGGTGTCTCTCTTGAAGTTTTCATCCTTTGTGACGTTCAGTCTTTACCTCCCAAATGAGTGTTGGCACGCTTTGGAAGGGAGGAAGACAGGACTTGGCAAGACACTGTTCATCACTATTGCTAAAAAGCTCTGTGAATAGTGAATATGTGCTTGATGGCGTCAGGGTTAAGCAGCACTTCCCAGAGTTTCCAAGTTCAGTCTTGGTGGCTTTTGTCACTGTTTTTAAATGGGTGCCCATCTTGAGGTGACTTAGATTTCCATTTGCTTGACCATAAGAGATTTTTCTTTTCCGTTTTAACAATGCCAGTAAACTTTTTTCAGCAATTTATTTTACACTGTCAGTCATCTTGCCTTTGAATCTTGGGGTGATGAAGATGTGGGAGGCAACAGCTGAACTGGAAAGAGTGCTTTATAATTGCCCTGAGTCAGCCAGCTAAATCCAATAGTTCAGGCTGACAAGCGGTGTGCCAAGAGGAATAAATCCCTTCTGCTATGTCCTGGATCCCTTCACCCACTGCTAATAACTTCATCAGCTAAAAACAAAGCAGAGCAGACTGTGAAATCTAATGAGTTGCAATACCTGTTTAGGCGTGCTTAGTGGGAATAACTGATTGTGCTGATTTAAGGAAAAGGGGAGTGGAAAGTCTGTAACTACATTTTTTTTATTCCTACTAGTTTTGATTGTGTGAATGTCCCAAATAATTGTCCCATTTGTCTGGATGATCTTTTTGCTCTTGCCTAGGTCACTGTCATCATACTCAATAAAAGCCTATGAATTATGTACTATAGACATACATGCCTGTGAACAGTCAGTATCACGTGCATAGCAGATCACCACAGCATGACACTGCCCTTAATGATCTCTTGATATTTTCAGTATAAAACTTAGATTCACAACTACAACTATAGCTGAACACCTGTATCAATTCTCTGAATGAAGTGTTTTTGACATCCATAAATATCCGCATAGTTTTTCCTATGATCAGCTCTCTTGCTCATGAATCCAGGATCAGCACTTAGTTAAAGGGGATATTCTAGTGATGTAAGACACTGGCAAACACTGCATGACTGCTGTCACTAGGACAGAGCACTTATGATTAGGCAGAGCTTTTAGTGTTTCATCAGAATCCTGCAGAGAATATCATCTGCAGAACAAGCTAAGATTTTTGCACCAACACAAGTATTAGGTGATATTGCAAGTGGAGTGTACTTGTCAGATGGATGTGATTTTAATCACATCTAGGATTCACAGAAGCATATTTCCAGTCCCCAGAAAACAAATCTGAATTGAGCACTTACTTGTGTCTATAGAACCAAATGGCTTCATCTTTTGTCTGCTCTGTAAGAAAGTTAACAAGCCAAAACAAACTCCAATGCTACATTCTAATATTGATAGGGAAAAAAAAATGAAGCAAATCAAAACCGCTGTCAGCAAAACCTTGCAATTAATAATTGACCTTGCAATTAATAACTGTCCCGTCTGTTGGTAATCCTAAGTACTATGTTTTCTCCAGAGCCAACAGCTGTCCCTAGTACTCAACCAACAAGATATGTTCATGCATCTCTTGGGTAATGCTCTTAGAAAGTTGTGATTGTTGTCTACCGTTTATTCTTCTACCAATGCTTTCTTTGTCAATCCATTGAACAGCATTAACTGAATTTGATGGCAGGCATGGAATTTTACAAAGAAATCAAGTAAAATTACATGGAAGGCTGGGTAAAAAGCCTGAATTTAGCAGCCCAATGAAAGAGGGCTGCAGTTCTAAGCTTAGTGGTTAACTCTCCTGTTTGACCTTAGTGCTGCTGTGTTTGGTGGTAGTTAGCTCTGCTTGATGAGAAAATGTATTTCTTGTGGAATTTATCTTGTACTGAGCTCTGGAATTTATCTTTTAGCAAAATTTTAGCTGTTTTAAATAGGCTTACAGTGCAGGATTCTGTAGGTGTCAGGACGTGGAAGGTGATATTCAGTAATTGAATGTGTTTTATTTAAAAACAACAAGACAGGCAGCAAGAAAGCAGAACTTGTTGATAGGACAAGGGAGGAATAGTTTTAAACTAAGACAGGGGAGATTTAGTTTGGATCTTAGGAGGAAGTTTCTCACACAGAATGTGTGACGCACTGGAACAGGTTACCCAAGGAGGTTGTAGTTGCCCCATCCTTGGAGGCATTCAAGGCCAGGCTGGATGTGGCTCTGGGCGGCCTGGTCTGGTGGTTGGTGACCCATAGCAAGGGGTTGAGACTAGATGATCTTTGAGGTCCTTTTCAATGCAGGCCATTCTATGAGTCTATGATATGAGGTGGCATTCTTCAGCTATGGGGAACTGACTGATCCTCAGCCAGAGCTGAGCAGTCTGAGTGCTCACTCTGAGAAGCAAGCAGGGTGGTCTTTCCTGGGGGGATGTCATCCCCAAATCATGCATCCACAAATGCTGCTGGAACAGTAGCAATCTGGAAAATGTAGGATATTAAATCAAAGCAACTGATGGCATTACCTTCCTGCAACTCACCTGCTCCATTTCTTCCACAGAACCTGCAGTGGGCCCGTGATGTGCTGCTGGGCAGTGGTGTGCCCTGGCAGCAGCTGAAACACATGCCTGCACAGGGCCTCTTCTGCGAGAGGAACAAGACCAATTTCTTCAATGTAAGTCTATACCGTTGATAAACATATCCTTACTTTCTCAGCTATCACTTTAACACCTGTTTCTCATTTGAAAAGCTTGTGAAAGGATGGTAATGTAAAATTTGGGAAAGGCATGTTAAACGAGCAACGTGATTAGTGAACAGAAAGGCAGAATAATGTAGAACAGAGGTTTCTGCTGGGGTTTCACGACATGGAGGGAAACACGTGAGAGGGTTTGTTTCTGATGAGCTTGAATGTATCGTGAGGTGCCAGTCCCTCTGTTTCACATCATTTACCATGTCCTTAATGACTGAGACCTCTCTAAAAATTATAATTCTCTTAATTGTAATTATCCTTGTGTTTGCTCTTTCTCAAATCATAGAATCACTGAGGTTGGAAAAGACCTTAAATATCATCAAGTCCAACCATGACCCAACCATAATACCCTAAAGGAATTTTAGTTCTCTTAGTGAACAAGTAGTGCCAGTTGCTCTCAGAAATCTCAGGAACTAGAAGGAGCCCTTTTATTCTTCTTTTGTAGCATAGCTCAGAAAATGAGTATTTCCAAGCAACATGGCAAAGTAGCAGAGCTCTCTTATAGACTGTCCCTGTGTATGTGATATATTTTAGTCCACATGGTGGTCTGTGCTTCTCTGGGCAACGCTGGAAATCATACTCACAAGACTCTTATGTGTACCTACCTATCAAATCTCTGCTGTAATTGAGGCCCAACACACTGCTGTTGTCTTCAGTATCTGTGACTTCTCTGTGCCATGTTCTAGTTTTTTGTGCTCTTTTGTGATAGGATTCTGTAACTGTTCTGTGGCTTGTGGTGTGTGGGAAGGACCTAGAAATGTTCTGTTTGTTTCTGGACTATGATGTGGTTTCCTGTGATTGCGGTGACAGAATTTTGCCTCTGCATACCCATGCAGTGCTATAGCCTAGCTTGATTTTGATTCATCTGAAATTTATTCCCATTTTATACTTGTGAACATCTGTCTTCATCTTTGCTGTATGTTGTATTAGTTAGCACCTCTGTCCAAACTTTCCTGTGATTACAGTCCCTCAGCTGGGCTGAACAACTAAGGGATACTGACAGTGGTTCAAAATGATATCCTGGATCTCTCTGCTTAAAGAATAATGTCATTCCATAATTCTGGAATAAAGTTTTCATTAACAACTACTGCCAGCCTGATAGGGTGTGGACCAAACAGCCATGGCCTGATTGATGACTATGAGATGTTGTCCATCAATATCTGTCTGTTTTCTCTCTAAGAATCCTGTATTGTGATTAGCACTTGACATCTGTGAATATCTCGATTCTGGCCCAGCTAACAAAGTAGTCTTGTAGATGTTAATGAAATTATTCATCATTCTTGAAGTCACGTGTGAGTTTTGCATGATCATGGCTGATTTGTTGTACCAGCAACACTGTTAGCAAAGTGAAGAAATAAGTGACAGTCATGATCTCAGCTTGGACAATGGTCAGTTGTCAACCCAAAGTCTTGCATTTAGAATGCAATTCAGGCATGGGACATTTCACATTCTTTAGTGTGGTTCTGCTGTGTATGTATTCTGTATGTGTAATAGCATAACCAGGGATGGCCAGCACAACTTGTTGGGGTCCTGGTGAATTGGAGCTATCATCTCGATTAATCCTCCATGCCTCCAGGCACGTAGGTTACTCTTGCTGCTAACAGGTACAATATACATAATGAGCTTCACATGATTAAATATTTTGGTGATGTCATTTTCTACGGCTATATTTTCAGAATGCTCTTCAAGCAGTGCTCTGTGTAGAACAAGTGGCAGTCATCCAATTCAGATGACACAAACATAGCACAGTGAGAAAATCCAGATCTGAGAGAGAAATGGCAACAAGTACATATGAAAAAGAAAAACCAAAACTGTTAATGTCATCTGACATTCCAGAGTGGGACAAACCCAAATCTGTGAATAACTTGGAAAGAAAAAAACCTTTCTGGTAGCGCACTGAACTGGTCTGGGTTAAACCTCAACTAGTTCCCATGAAGAGCTCCTAGGCTGGCAGTGGGTAAGCAAAGCACATGTGCTGCACCATCTGGGTCAGTGCTCAGAACACAGACTTGTGTGTCATCCACCACAGCCAGATGGTGGTACAGCCCACTGGCCCCACTGGTGTCTTCACTTACAGACTCAGGTGATAAAGTAAGAACTCCAAAGACTGCTACACAAATAAGCAGTCACATAATCTTAGAAATTAAATGGCCAACCTAAGCTTATGAATGCCTTCCCGGGGGTATTTTCAACAGAATCACTGTGTAAGGTGACTGTTTGCTTACCTATAATGAGTTGAGTTTCATGCTACAAAAGAATGAAGTGAATGTCTGAGTGGCTTTCTGAATAGAATTTACCATAGCGATACCTTATTCTGTACCTTATTGGAGCCAGTAGCAGTAATGTTATTAGTCTCTTGACCAGAGGGATTCAGGGTTGTTGAAGTTACAGCTGGCTTGTTTTTCCAAGTACAAACAACAATGTGCAAGAGAAAGCTAAGCAGGGACTGTGCCAGCCTGCTCCTCCCAGACGTTTTATAAATCATGCATACTCCTAGTAGAATTATTTATGAAATGTTTATGAGAGCACTGTATGAAAAGAAATAAACACGGGACAAACTGTCTCCCGTTCACTTTTACTGCAGGATGGACTGCACGTCGAACTGTGTGTGTCAGGCTGCTGTCTGATTAGTTTGCTGTCACTCAGCTGCGACTGAAAGCTCTTTGAGTTTATTTTTGCCGTCTTTAGAATGAGCAAAAACGACACGTTTGCTTAGCATGATTTTCTCTTATTTGATATATTAGGAAATGCCAGGATGTGCAGAGCTTGCCTTTTTATGTTTTAAGTAGAGCACGCTCCTTGCAGTACTGTATCCTGTTGCTTCTCAAATGGAAGAGAACAGTCCCAGTGCTCTCGGATTGGTGCAGTGATGATTGCAGTTAGACCTGCAGGAGTTTTAGCAGTGTTTCAGTAGAAGTCTTTTTTGTTTGACCACTTGCACTTTCCTCCACAACCTCTATGTCAGGGTTCACTCCAGCTTTCCTCTTCTTTGTGTGTGTAAATATACAGGAAAACTTAGAGAGCTCCAGAATGGTTTCTATAGTAACTAAATTAGAAATTAACTAATCGGGGAAAAACAAAAACCAAAAAGCCACCATAACATTGCTTTATATAGTAGGGCACGTTTTTATTTATTCCGATTTCATGCTGTCATTAATAAAACAAAGTGAAACTTCATGCCCAGATGATGAGTATTCATCAGTCTGTGTGGGTGGTGATTGTGGAAGAAGCATTATGATGGCTGAGCTCAGTGTCTCAGTAACTTCTCCATATGACTTAATACACAGGAGTTGTATCTTCCTGGCACATTTTTCTGCAATAAAGATCTTGATTTCCAATTTTGGTAGCTGTTCTCCCCATAAATAAATATATGAAAACTGTGCGTGCACACATTCTCTATAGTGCAGACATTCACGTGCATGAAGTCTTGCAAGGCTGCAAACTGTTAAGGGTAATTGTTCTATTTTTAATTCTGAAAGAGATGTGGTATGCTTATTCTCTGCTGCATCCCCAAAGCTCTTCATTCTGCAGTCTGAATAAGCAGGGTCACATAAAGGCAGCATCACCCACTGGGAAACTAAAGCTGAGACAGCAGTGGTTTCCCATCAGCTTGCTTGTGTTCATACTGGGTGCAAGCAGGCACTGGCAGCAGACCTCTGGTGTACAGACCTGCAAGTTCTGGGCACCAAGCAACTGAAGGATGAGTGCTGCAGGTTTCTAGTGTAATAAGAGGGTGTAAGCCAGTGCATGCTTGGTTGCTTTCCTCAAATAGCTGGTTGTTCCCTAGCTGTGTTTTAGATTCTGAAGGCTACATCTCAGTCTTTCCAGTGGAAAATGATTGTGAAAAGGAGAGCAAGCTGCAAGGACTGACTGTGTTTTGGAGCTCTGTATAACTGGAGCTAGATGGATGAATTTGAGACATAGGAAATGAAGGCTATGGTGAAGTCTAGTGTAAAATCATAGGGGAAAGTTCATCAGCATTGTTGGAAGGGGAAGCTGGGAATTTATGTCACAGAAGTTTCACTGTATGCCTCAGCTGGTTTTATATCTTCCCTTAGACACGTTACTGATAACTGTCAGGAATGTGGCACTCAGTATATGGAATTTTCTTTTGAGCTGATACAGACCTTTTATTTTTCTCCCAGCTCCTGAAGTATGACCTCAGCATAACGTGAATTAAAAAGCAACATTTGCTACAGCGTTTTAATATCTGTTGGCTGTGTGGTGTGGTAGAGAAAACTGGATGTGTATCACTGAAGGGAAGAATGAAATCTGCTAGTGTGGTCTCCATTATGAAACAAAGTCTGTTGGGTATTCCAGGCTTTTGTTCTATCCAGCCTGTTTGCTACTGGTGTTAACCCAAAGAAATCCCAAGTACCCCCCCAGGCCAAGGACAGCTTGACTGTAGCCTCAGTTTGTTTCTTACTGTGCACTGAAAAAGCCTGAAGGCAACAGCAGCCTAGGATCACTCTCCTATAACTTCAGCTGCTCTGCTTTTCTTTCTGTCCCTGGCTGCTGATAGATCTGGGTTACTCTTCTGCTCATCAATTGTGTGTGTCTTTTCAGTTGGCAAATGTGCTCCCAGCTCCGAGACATCTGCTGCGTGGAAAATGAGTCTCCTAAGAGAAATAGTTCCATTTGAATGAGGGGAGAAAGGGAAAGAACTCAGAGAAGCCTACTGTGAATCTGTGTGAGCTGAGGTCCTGGCTCAGCAAGGTTGGAGTTGGCATTCAGTTGTGTTTGGGGGACCATGAGAACTAATGGGTGTATCTGAGATTCCTCATTGGTTGCAATTTAAAATAATAATAAAAAAGTTGGTCTTGTTAGCATTTCTGTTTGTGTGAAAATGAGAATGAGAGGATGCCAAGTCAAGTTGTTTTAAAACAACAACTCAAGTGACATCCCAGAAATCACAAGGACTTGGCTTCAGTTTTGCTCTTCTTGCTTTTGAGAGTTTTGGATGCCACTTTTATGCAACTAAGTCATCAGTCTCATGTATTTGTGCTTTGCAATGTGGTAGGCAGGTAGAGCTATCTGGTTAGAGGATGGTTAAGTCCCCACCTATTTGAAAAGACATAATCCTTCCAGGAGATGGCCTGTTCCATCAGTGAATGTCTCTGTTCTCACTGTGCAGGCCCCAGCAGAGACCCTTACAAAGAGCTTACTACTTAGTGCAAGTGCCATTCAATCAATGCAAGTTCTTACTGTCAGCTTTCTACTTACTGACTGTGAGGCGTTCAGCTGTTAAGTTCAGTACAAGACATGCACATTTTGTTCATCTGCCAGGAGAGCCAGCTCCTCACTGAAATGGTTGACAGGGTGGGAAGGAGGACTGTCAGCATTGCCCTGGCATGCTGTTAGGAGCCCCTGTGCTGCAGGGAAGCTTTGCTGTGTGAGCCTGGGCTGCAGGTCACCCAGCACCCCTCCTTAAGGCGAGACAAGGGATGACCTTGCTGTTCTACACTGGGGGATGTGTTGGAGCTAATGTGCTGCCTGCCCAGCTTGATGCCTCTGAAATTTTAACAAGTGTTTCATTGCTTTTCCTACATCCCTGCCTAATGTCATTACAAAGCTATTGTTCTTCAGCTGTGTGAGGAAACCGTTTCTGTTGTGGGTGAAGAGATATTTGTGTGGAAAGCTTCTCAGGAATAAATAACCCCATCAGAAATCCCTTCTGAACCAAATGATTCATAATCCTGTGACTTAATTTGTAAACAAAATCAGCTGTATAAGGCAGTTATTTCGTGATTGTGGCATAAGCTGAAGTCTGAACCGCTGAAGAGTGAAACCAAATCAGTGTTTTCCCATCCATTGCTCCTTGATGTTGTTCCTGTTTGGTTCTTGTTAATTTTCTCAATCTTCCTTCAAATGTCACCTCCGTGGAGCAATACCATGGCACAGAGGTGGGTGCTTCATTCTGAGCACCAGTCCATGAATAGGGTGCAAAGGAACTCGTCCATGCTCACAGATGGGTATCACCCGCATCCTGCAGGGCAGGAGGAAGGTATGTTTGCATTGGTTAAATACAACTCATATCTGTGAGATTATTTTTGCATTAAGTCACCGAGTCTGGAAATGTTTTAAGTGAAAATTAGATTTCATATAATTTGGTTAATTAAGACACATAATGAGGTGACACCAGCTTTTTGCTGAAGCTGTGACTGAAAGTCAATTTGTGAGGTGGGTGTGTGGAAGACAATGACTGTTTTCTCTTGCTCTTTGTTACATTTGCTGATATTATTATCTATATCTGAAGCAGACAGAATGTTTGTACGTAGATAAGGGAGCTTTTAGAGAATCCACCTGTTTTAGTCCAATAAGCATAGTAATTTCCATTGTTTTTGTCATCCAGATAGGTTCCACTGGGGGAAGGGAGAGCGGGGAAGTGCTGATGTTTGTTGCCCCTTTAATGACAATTAAGGATTTCTTTTCTGGGAGCTGCTGTTCTTCCAGTAAGCAGCCAGTCTCCTTTGTTCACCCTTTATTTTTTCACTTGTAATAGGAACGTAACTGTTCTCATATACCTCCTGTTCAGATTTTCTAATGTTTAAACTGGAAGAATGCTTTTAGTTCGCTATAGATGAATCTGATTGCGTTGTCTCTTGCTTGCTCTTGTGTGCTCTCTTTCTTAATGCCAACTCTGAAAACAAAGGTAAGCGAGGAGTTAACTGTGCAAGTGAAACATCTGTAATGATTGGATTAAGACCAGAAACTGGGCAAGCAGTGAAGTCTTAAAGATGCCTATAAAAAGCTAGATAACTTTTTAACCTCTGCCCAACATGTTATTTACAGTTCTTCACTCCATCCTCTTGGAAAAACAGAACTCATCAGTGAAAAATGTCCATCGTTCGCAAAGTTTTCTGCCCCAGTATATACACACTGTTCTTTCTGGCTGGCTTTGCAGGCTTCCAAGGCCCAGCGAGTAAAGATGCCAATAAATCTAAATCCCTGGAGATCCAAGCATGGCGTTTTAAACTGTCGTTTGTGCCAGTGGATATTAAACAGCTTCCCCCCCACACCCCACTGCTTCCCTAGGAAAAGTTTCTTCTTTTGTTGTTGTAGATATATTTTTAGACAAAGAACAAATAGCAGTAAAAAAAAAAAAAAAAAGAAAAAAAAGTGAAGCCATTTTTTATAGAAGAGCAATTGTTGTGGAGATTGTAGCATGTCACAGGACATAAAGCAGTTTTAAATCTGGATCTTAAGAAGTTTAACAGCAACCATTTTACCCTGTCTGAACAGCATTTGGAAGGTGCCGTTTGGCCTGGAGAATACCGTGTGATGAGTGTCCTTTTACAAATGTGCAGTGAATAAATCCATAATTTGATTTTAGCCATCTGCCAGCTGTGTATCAGGTATGAGTGGAGGCGTAACCTTTAGACACTTCACCACTGAATGGGGTTAGTTTTAAACTGAAGTTCTTAAAGGGAAAAAAGCAAAACCCTCCTACAGGCTGTGACTGAAAGCTTTCATGTGTCCCCGTAGTCGCAATGTGCAAAGTTCACATAGGCATGTTAAAAGTAGTGTGTGTGTGTCTGAAGTCATGTCTCGTTGTCGTCTTTAAAAACCCTCTCCTTTTGTTCTAAAGCTGATAGCAATACTCTGGGGAATGGAAATTTTATGTAAGTATGGCTAGAATCGAAACCTCAAGGTTGTTTTCTGAAATACTTCTTTCTTAGGTGAAGTTGTGAGTGATGTCAACAAGGTGAACTGTGCTTCTTCACTCTATGTTCTTGATGTTTCTGCCAGTTGTGTCTTGTGAGGACTTTGTGGCATTAATCAATGTAATTTCCTCTACTTCTTTTATATCCTTCACTTTGGGAATGTTTCCAGGACTGCTGTTGAGGTAGATGTCAGTTCTGGATCAGATCTCAGTACAGTGCTCACCCCTCCCATGTTCCAGGTGTGGTGGTGAGATGTTCATTGCTGCGTCTTGTCTGTGCAGAGAGACCAACCTTACCCTGAAAGTTAAAGGAGCCAAAGGGCAGTCAGTGAAAGCCAAAGCACAAGCAGCAGATGTACAGCACACACTGCCTTCCGAAACCCTGCCATGATTGGATGCTGCACCACAAGTGGTTTCAACTGACCTGGCCTTGTGACTGCTTACAACTTGCATCACAATTAATAGTGAAAGTAATTGTATGTTATTAAGGCAGCATATGTCATGAGAAAAAGTCCTGGAATTACAGTTCTGAGCAGAAGGATCTGAATATTTTTGTATTTTTCATACAGTGCAGAAGTGAAAACAGGAGAATGTGGAATAAGTGATACAATTCTGTGCATACATCTGTGCAAGTGGAACGTATTTATAGATATATCCCGCTGTATCCATTAATTTAAAAGTATTTAATTGGCAAAACTAAAAAAGGTTAAACTGGAGGTGAGGAGATAAGATGGCAGATGATGATAGGTAAGAATGCGTATTGTTGTTATGTGGATGAGCTGTTTTTGAGATGCCTGCAGTGTCACTGTGTGGGGCTCAGATGAAGATGCTGAAGCAGGAGTTATCTTTGTAATAGTGCTCCATCTTTGGCAAATTTCCTAATGGCAGAAGAGTGAAAATGCTGAATATTGTATAGTGTATTACTGCTCCAGACTCCTCGGCTCTTGTGGAAGAGGTTGGATTTCCTGGCATAATATGAGCACTTCCTGGAGTTTGCATGACAGCGATTAGGTGAAACCTCAAGCACTGACTCTTAAACAAGGTGACTTTTCTCCCTCTACTGGAAGGAGTTAAAAGAAAAAGGGATTGTAGGGATGTCCAGTAAGCATGTCCAGTGGCCAGTATTGTAGCCTGCTTCTCTGAGCAGGTGAGTGTGTTGTACAGGAGGGCAGCACCTATCAGAGCTCAGGTGAAAAGCGATGCACTTCCAGGAGCTTTCTGAACTTTGCTCATCTCAGCTGCACACATTTCACCTTCTGCCAGTTTGGTTACTTGTCCTGTCAATAAACAGCTTCATGAGTTTGGCTTTTACTGAGCTGGTTTTTCAGTAGCTCAGAGGAAGCAAAGCACAGAAGTAGCACAAACCTTTCACTTGAAGCACTTTCTCGGAGTTGTTCAGAATGAATGACTAATTTTGCCTGCTGTTTGGGCTGCAGACTGAATAAAAATCAGAAACTGAAAATTCGTACCAAGTCATTTTCAATTTTAAAACTTTATTACTTCAGAACTGCTCCCTGTGTGTATGCTCAAAGTGGAGCAGCACTTAAACTGTGATCTACTGCTTAGCAGACTGGAACTACTGTGTGAGTCATTAAATTAATGGTGTTTTCCTAAGTATTCAGAGGATTGAGATAATTTAATGAGCTTGTTATAACAGCTGAAATGATTTCTGTTTACACATACCTACTTTGCTCCCCCTGACGGACTGCACTAAGAGTTTAAGAGCACACGTTGGTTTTTCTTGCTTGGTGGTTAGTTGTTTTAAAAATCGTATAACCATCAAATGCAGAATTTCAGGGTCACTGAGCTCCTCTTACTCCAGTGCTGCTGACTGAAGTATTTCCTGTGGGAAACATTTGGACGAACCCGAAGACAGATGGATGTGCTGTCAGGTTTTAGTTTCCGTTCAGCTCATCTATGGAGAAGCGCGTGGCTGTCCCAAACTCTGTGACACCTTGAGACCGTCTTAACTTGCTTAGTATACAGTACAAGTTTTGTTTGTGTTCCATTTGTGTAACACAGCTAGCAGCGGATTCAGTCTTAAAAGACATGAATAGAATCACAAATCGGGTTTTAAAAAACAAGCATGCATTACAGGCTGGTCTAATACTAAAATGAAGATGGGGCTTCAGTGTGAATGTAGTGCAGTGCATTTGCTTTGTCATATGTGGGAAAGTATTTTACGGGAACATGAAGAAAACATAAAGATACAAAGTATGAGAAAGTGAAGAAGTAGAAATTAATGACAGGTAGGTGTGTTTTTGTTTTGCTTTTCTTGTATCAGAGTTGATAGGAACAATAAGTTGAGCAACTCTGGCAGTTCTGATCTCCTTAGACTTCACTTCTAACTCAGCTTTTAATTCTCACTTCTAATGCAGCCTTTAAACCAGGTAGATTAATTTCCAAACATAACTTTAAGGAGCCCTATTCCTAAGTCATGGCTGCAGTAACAGGTCTTTTATTTTTAAAGGGTAACCAACAAACAGTGTTTCAAACTAAAGATTTTGCAACCTTTTTTTTTTTTTTTTTTTCTTTTTCCTTTTTTTTTGGTGGCATCTAACCTGAGATACACCTTAGTATAGTGGTATTCCTCCCACCAACCGATTAACTTCTAAGTCCAGCCTGGGGCTCCTCCAAGAAGCTCCTGTGTTAAAAAGAACAAAAAAAAACCTTCCAGAGCTTTCAGTGATTGGGTTTACTATCCCAAACTGCTTTCAGATTAGGAGTAGTGTTTGACTGGCACCTAAAGCCAGAAAAACACTTTGTCTTCAACACCAAGCAGAGCTTCTGCAAGCAGTAAAAACGGGATCAACAGCAAAAGGACTTCCTGAATTTCCCTCTGCGTGTGTGTGCATGCCTGTGTGTGTTTTAGGGGAAGGGACAGGAATGATGTTGAAAAACAAACAGATTTTCTAAGCAAGGGGAAAAAAATTATTTGCAAATTATTAGATGGTGAATAGTGCGCTCCTGAAGTGCCTGCTAGGAGTCTGTATGTTCTGTGCCACTGTAGGTCTGTAAACCATTCCCATGATCACCCATTTCCTGGGTTGCTTTGTCTCCATCTTTTTCATGTCACTCTTATCCCTCCAAAATCTGACAATCCTCTACTTGCTTTCTTGTGAATAATTGAGCCAGAATCACTTTTCCTGTCTCTGTATGTTCTCAGATCAATAAGGTAAAGCAAAGCAAAGTGCCTTTTTTTTTCCCTGAAAACTTCCATCTGAGGGCTATCTCCAGAGGCAGCCTGAAGCTAACAAAATGAAAGGCCCACCAGGAGACGAGTCTGAATCGGAATTCTCTAAGTATGTGGACAGCAAGGTGAAGACAGCAAGATGATACACCGCAGTTTTCTGTTCTTAATCTCCTTTTGATTTCTCTTGCTGTTGTTGCTGCCTTCTGACACATTCCTCTCTTATTATTCCCTGTGCATTTATTCTTCCTTCTTGCCCTTTTAACAAGAGATTAAATGTAAAGTAGTAACCGTCAAAAAAGATTGTTACCCTTACTCACTGAGTATTGAAAAGGCACAGGTTTTGAGTAGACACACTTCCCCTGAAAGCCCAGATTTGGCACATGCTGCTCTATATTCCTCTTTCAGATTCAAAGGAAAGTAAAATGACTCCAAAACAAGAATCATAAACCTGTAAATAAACAGGAGAACATCTTTGGATAATGAAATTCATGTATTTTAAAGGAAAAAATGAAATACAGCTTTTTCTCCTCCCTCCTTTTCTCTCTCCAAAACCTTTCAGCTACCTGATGCCCATCCTGTGGTTTAGCTTCAGTGCAGATACATCTCTGTTTTCAGTAACAGCAGATAATTCTCTTCCCTGCAGAAGTGATCTCCATAGAGCAGTCCCAGCACTGCTAAAAAAGGGAAATTGCCCTGGAAAATAATTACATCCTACCATAACACTCATTGCTCTGGATTAGAGTGGGTTTTCCAGGCAAATATTCTGGTCTGGTAGCTCTTGTTATCTGCTTGCAAGACGATTAAAAAAAATCGGAATCAAAGGAAGCGAATAGTGCTGCTGAAGGAAGAACGCTTTCTGTTTCCTGCAGGACTTTAATTGCCTGTGTGAGCTTGAGATTACCTTTCCCTCTGCATGGAGAGGAGGGAAAAAGCCATCTCTAAGTGAAAACAATATCCTACTTCCTTTAAAATAGAAGATGTTGAAACAGAGTTCATGCTAGGATTTACAGTGCCTGCCCTCTGAAGAACATCACTTAAAATGAAACAACTTCAAATATATGTATATTGACCTTAACATACTCAGATACTGCGCTTGCATGGAAAGCCTGCATGGAAAGCCTGCACCCTTATCTCTGCAGTGCAGAGAGGTCTGGAATATTTCTGAGTATTTATTATTCATCCCAGAGCACTTAATCAAGAAATCCCAGTGTGCGAGAGTTAAAAATGCTTAAAAGTGGAAAATCCCTTTCTGGCTTGTCTGGCTCAGAGCATTGTGGCATTGGAAAGCATGTGCTAGAGTTCACAACCCAGTGGGTGACTGCAGCTGAGATATTGCTCAGTCTTGCTTTGGTTGCTATCGATTTAAAGATATGGCTTTTTAAAAATGCATTTGATGACCTAAGCCTTTTAAGGAAACACAGCAATATAAATTGCTCACTTTTTAATGGTGTCGAGTTGTGCTCTGCCATCCTCCTCTCCTTTAAAATGTAACTAAAAAGTGTGTCTAAGACACGCTGTTCAGGATTAACAGTTGCACCTCGAACAATTGCTCCTTCTTGAAGACTATCTGCTGAACTGCAAGTAATCATTAGGCGCATTTATTTTTCAAAGGACAAATGTTAAGTCATCTTGTTGACTCTGGGCATGTTTCAAGTTTCCTGTAATTGCTCTGCCAGTGTTTCCCCATCCATTTTTCCTTGCCAAAACGTATAAAGCCGTGCTGTTTCATTCTTGTATCACTCAAATGAAGCATAAAAAGCAGGAGATGTTAGCTGTTCGTGCAGCCCTCATTTGCACAGTGTCTCCCAAGTCATTAAGCAATTAAGAAAATATCATCTCATCTTTCACCCCTCATCAGCCTGAAGCCTTGAATAGCGTGTCCCAAATTCTGCGTTGTGTAAAAAAAATAATTAATGAAAAGGCCTTTGATATTACATAGTGCTGTGTGTGAACCAGGGATGTGGGGGTGTGTGCTGGTGCCAGCCATCTTCTGCAGCAGCCATTTCACCAGTGAGCTTGGAGCAGGCGGCAGCAGGAGCACAGCCGTGCAAGGAAGAGCTGGTGCTCCAGGTCATGTTAGTGCTGTGCTCCAACCACTGAGGCTATCCCTGACATGAGCACCCAGTGCTAAATCCCTGCCTGTGAACACCGGGTACGCAGCTTTACACAGCTTTTTGCCACAGTGCTACTAGATCTATGGCATCTCTTTCCTTCTAGGTTCAGAAGGTGGAAGTCCTGTTGTATGTTGATGGTTTCCATAGGTACAGGGAACTGATGCCTTTCTATTTTGTATGTTAGGTAATAGTTTGAATGTTCTCCCTTAGTAGCACCATAAGTTATGCAAACGTGTCCAAATAGCACACAGTGGACCTTGCTTGTCCTGGCTCAGGCAGGTATGTGAGGTAGGAGCATGCAGTGCAAACCTCGAGGTTGTAATGGAGATGGATAAAAATGATTGTTTAAGAAATCATAGAATGGTTTGAGCTGGAGGGGACTCCCAAAGGCCGTCTGGTCCTACAGGGACACCCACAGCTCCATCAGTGCTGTGTCTGCAGGGATGGGGCACCTCCACCTCTCTGGGCACCCTGAGCAGTGCCTCGCTGCCCTCAGTGTGAGCAACTCCTTCCTTACATCCAACCTAAATCTCCTTTTTATTAAGTTTGGAACCATCCCCCTTAGAAAGGGCGAACTTTCGGAGTTGGACAGGATTGACAATTATCTGTGGTGAAAACCCTTTCCTTCTTAGCTCCTAAGAGACCGGCTTGCTTCCTAGATTGAAGTTGATAATAGACCTCTCAAATAGTCTTTCTGTACAAAAGCAACAGTGAATCAGACCTAACCTATCTATCCCATTTAGTGATATTAAACAGATTTAGCTCGTTTGTAAGGCAGTCTGAAACCTGGAAATGCCCAAAGGCATTTAGCTGCTTGGAATTTTTATGACCGATTTCCAAGCTGGTGCACACCCAGTCCCTGGGCTATTTAAGCATTTTAAGATGCTTTTAATTCCAGGTACAACAAGCACTTAATTTGCACTAATACATGACAGTACATAGGGAAAAGCCTGCAGCACGAGAGGGGATAGCAGCTAACGTGGAATAACCGAGCAGATTAAAACCTGCGGGAGGTTTATGTAGCAGCAGTCGGTGCGGGGAGCAGCGGGTCGTGCCAGGGTGTGAGACACGGGCAGGACAGCGCCGAGTGGCAGAGAAAGGAGAAGGATGGGGTAGAGAGAAAAAAAAAGAAGACTAAATAAATAAATAACCGCGGCAGCAGGAAATCTGAGGTATGCGGCTTCCAGAGGTTGGCCTCCCTCCGGTGCGAGAGGAAGTGCGAGCCGAGCGCCGAGGCGGGCGCAGCGGGGCCCGGCCCGCGGGCAGGTGGGGGTGCGGGGGCGGCGCGGAGCGGAGCCGGAGGGGGGGGGGAGCCGGGCGGGGCGGAGCGGGCGCGGAGCCGCGGGGCCGCCGGGGAAGTTCGGCGGAGCGAGGCCGGGCCGCCGCCGGGCATGGTGAGTGCGGGGGCGGCCCCGCGGCCGTGGGAAGCGGCCGCCCCGCGCGGGGGGAGGGGGCGGCCCAGGGAAAGTTCCCTCCGTCTGCTCCGCGGGGAGCGCGGCTGCGGGCCGTGCCCGGGGGGTGGCGCGGCCCTGGGCTGCGTGCGGGGCCGGGAGCCGCGGGGAGCGCGGCCACCCCGGCACCCGGAGCGCCGGCAGCCACCTGTGGCGTGCGGAACGCCGGGGGCCGTCACCCGCGGCCGGAGGGAATCCCCGGCGCTCGGCGGTGCTGCGGGAGAAGCGGACGGGAATGGGGAGCGGAGCAGCCGAGCGAAGTTCGGGCCGGGGAGCGCGCGGGTGAGGGACTGTGCGCCGTGCGGACCGCGGGGTTGGGGTCCGTCGCTTTGCTGAGCGCCCCGGCTGTCCGCTCGGCACGGAGCCGGGCTTCCCCCGCGCCCTGCCCGCAGCCCTGCGCGTGCCGAGCGTCGCTTCTCCGTGCGCCGAGCGGAGGGAGGCTTAAGAGGATTCCCACGGCATTAGCGGTTCGTTGGGACCGGTCAGCTTTGTCTCGTTACATGCTTATCGTTTTAGAACGCGTGTCTTAATTGCAACGAACGCTGCTGCGCACACTGCCTTGCTGCACACTGCCTTGCTGCACACTGCCTTGCTGCACACTGCCTTGCTGCACACTGCCTTGCTGCACACTGCCTTGCTGCACGCTGCTTGCGACGTTGGCTCTGGCAGCTCTGTG
This sequence comes from Excalfactoria chinensis, assembly GCF_039878825.1. Lineage (NCBI taxonomy): Eukaryota > Metazoa > Chordata > Aves > Galliformes > Phasianidae > Excalfactoria > Excalfactoria chinensis. Next base: position 4,342,995 of record NC_092840.1, on the reverse strand, counting down.
GTTTGGGTTTTTAATTTGCTGCAGCGTGTGTTTGTGCAGCGGGGGATTTCGGTGCGAGCCGGGAGGTATTTTGCAGGGAGCGCGTCTTGGAATTGCAGCATACAGCTGGGGAGGCTCTGCTTTCCCCGGGAGCTGCAGGGTGTTTGTATTGCAGTGTGTTCAGGCTGACGTTCCGAATCCCCAGGTATTCAGATTGGTTTCGGTAAAATGACTTCTGTGTGTTTATAGCATCTGTGTCAGAGTCTGAAATACTCTGAATACTGAGGCCTTTCTTCTCCCCCCTCAGTAATTACCCTGGCTGTCCTCAAACAAATCATTGCTGGCTCATGCTATCCCTGAAATCAAACACCAGCAGGCTGTGCTCTCTTCTGCCGAGCTCCCTGAGCACTGCCCTGCCTTCTGCTGGGCTCAGCCGCTGGAATATCGCTGCCGGTTGAATATGGAAGATCTGTGTGTGCTGCGATTTGCATTATTGTAAATAGGGTAATTGAATTACAGCCTCTCAGCCACGACTTGTTCCTCGGGTGCTATCAGCGGTCAGCCAGCACTAGCTGAGGTGCTTGGCAGGGCCAGCCGAGTGCTTGCTTGGGTCTGACATTTCCACCAATTCTATCATGGGATAAGAAAGCTACTTCTTTTCACGTGAGTTGCCAAGGGAGTCTCTGAAAGCAAGACAGCGTTAGATGCTAACCTAAAAAATAAAGGGAAAATACGGTGTAACTGAGTTAATGAATTTCATTTTTGCTATATGAGTTCCACTGTGAGAATAGAAGCTATATTCTGAGCTTAGAGAAGCTATATTCTGAGGTTAGCTATGGGTGCATAACAGTAAGAGAATTTTTTGCCTTTTATAGCCGTCGGGACTCGCTCAGAGCCTCCACTTGCTAGACAGAGGAGGGAAGTGTTCTACAGTGCTGCTGTAGGGGGGAGAAGAGCTGATGAAATGAGTTACCTGTCAGCTTCTAATAACTTCATTTGAAGGGCTTAATTGGCGAGGATGAAATTTGCCAACTCACGTAGAGCTCCAGTGGGTTGTGAAGGGTATCCATTCCCCGAGACCTGACGCCCTGTTACCACCTCAGATGTCTCGTTGTGATTCCTAATCACTCACATAGAGTATTTTTAACCACCTATTTCAAACAAGTTGCTTCCTGTCTTCAGCTTCGGCTCATAAACAATATGAAATCCAAGATGTGTACTTCTGTCATTCCCGTGTCATTATGAAACCTCAGGCAGAGCTGTGAACTAAGTCAAGTACTTGCAAATGTGTGTCTTTATAAAACTGGCATTTAAAGAACAGGAATAGGGAACTCTAGTCAGATCTTAAGGGATTTCGATTAGAGATTAAAAGGCTTTTTAACTGGCTTCTGCTGTCATTTTACCTCTGTTGGATCATTGGAGGAGTTCAAATGTTTGTTCAGATCAGTTCTCTGTTCCTTTTATTCTTCTCAGCACTGAAGAAAGGTGCAGGTATTTCTCAATGCTTCTGGGTTGTGTGGACGTACCAAGACACCACTCAGTGTTGGGAACATGCTATTCCTGTTGCTTTCCAGCAAGCAGTTTAGAGATTGATGGCTAATAACAAATAACTGGGTACAGATACAATTGTGTAAGGCATCTGATATTTTCTTCTCATTGATAACACTTGTTTATTTTCATGGTATTAAAAATATTGGTAAGTCTTTACTACATTCCACTTCACAGTTCTCTTATACTTTAGTGAATCATTTCACAGCCTTTTCAGTGGAATTTATTCACTTTCTGTAAGCATGACCTGAGATAAGGGAACTCTCATACCTGAACAGTGCAGACCTTTTGACTTCCATTCCTTCAGACTCAAAGATCTCCTAGAGCAGAATCCACTCCTGCCTTGTGTTTGTGTGGTTTGATGCTAAAGAAACAAAAGAGGACATGCCTGAAGCGCCCGTGTTTTCCTCTACAGCTAATTTGAGACCCTCCAGCTTCTCATAGACTGCTGAGTCTAACTTGTCCATGTATTTGTAAAGCATACAGGTGGGTGATGGTACTTTTTCTAGGTATGGCATGAGTGTGTTGAAGTATTTTTCAGGTTTTGGTGCTTCTTATCTTGCTATTTTAGTGTGTCATTACACGAAAGAGGGTCTAAAAGCTGAGGGATGCTTTCTGTCAGAGCAGGAATTGTGGATGTCAGCTGTGGGGCAGGAGCTGAGCTTTCTGTTTGCTCCCAAGGAAAGCATGTGGGAATGAAGATCTACCAAAACATTCACATTTCTATGCCAATCAAAGTCAGAGGACTTTCTCTGACAGCTTAGTTTGAAGTGCTCAAAATCCATCAAGTCTTGTACATGGGGACTACCTGTTTTGGGTGCTGGGGAACCCATCACAGTTATGTCTGTGACTTGGATGTGTAGGTAAAGAGGTGACATCCTGTACGAGGAGACTCTCAGTGCAGTGCAGTAAAGGAAGAAGCTCTGAACAGCTCATAATTCAACGTTAACAATGTGCTGAGTCTCAGTAATTAGCATAGCACTTATTATGAAGCTCTTGTTGTTTTGCTTGTAGCATCTTATATAATGACCTTAATGTTAGAAGTGAACCAGTCTGAGCAGCTTGAGGAAAGGGACCTGTAAGAAAGGAGGGTAAGATTCAGCATTTTTCCTTTGCTGCACACATCCTCCCACCTTGACAATTAGCTGATGTTCTTGTGACAGATCTGTTGTCTTTTGCTTGTAGCAGCTGCTTTGCTCCTGGTACATTTGGAGATTCCTCAGATTGTGTCATTGAACATCTGGCCAGTGTTTAACTTTCTTTACCATGTGAGCATTGCCTGGTTATTACTCTCAGAGCAGCAGAAAGGCTACCTTTGGGAGCCAAATTTAACTCTTCTGTCTCTGGGTTATATTGATGGGTATTCCTAATGCTGATTTCTAACATCTGTCTCTAATCTTTCTTCTTACCCAGACTTGGTTATGCTATGCTATTCTTGCTTTCATTTAAGGCAGGAGTGTTATTAGAATGTTAGTAATATAACATGCCAGGTTCTCAGGACTGTGATAGTCTCACAATCCTTGCCCATCTCTTGGCTTGGAACTGGGGAATTGCTGGCTTCTCCCAGCCTTGTGTTAGCCCCAGTTCTCTTTCTGGTTCTGTAGTACCTCCCCTAGGGATAAGAATGAATTGGGCTCAGCATGGCAGTAATGTCAGTCAGAACCACCTGTGGATGTTCCAGTTGAGATCTGTCTCCCCTGACATTTGTTCTCTGTTGTGACTTGCTCATCCAGGCTTTCTTTCCACATAGGGGAAAGTCATTTCCAGAGTGTAGCTCATCTCGTCCCAGGGCAGAGCCTGTGGCTCAGGTGAGCCACCCTCTGAATGTCCTTTTCTCTAGATAACATCACAGAATGTACATGTCTATGTCATGGACTTCTGAAATGGAATAAATCCCATGTGCTGTTGAAAAATGAGGGTTTTGTAATGTCTGTAGGGGATTAAAGCAGGGGCTGCACCAAGCTTTGTTTCATTAGGTACCATTTGCATCTGCTACCAGGCAGTCTTGTAGCAGATACGCAAGAAAGACCTAAGCAGAAAATGCTCTTAAAACAACAGATTGCTTGTTAGGCAAAGTCAGAACCCCTGTCACTGTTGCAATGTGCTCTGCTAACCATTTCTTCTAGTGCTAAAGAAATCTAACTATTCTGGTGTCTGGCCCCTGAAAATGCCTAAAGAAATGCAAAATCCCAGTGAAGAGCTTTCTTATCAAGGGTGTCATATCCTTTCATTAAGTTTCTGCATCTTTTTCTCTCTTCTTGCTAATTAGAAGATCTAGAAACACTCTTTGCATTTCATTGCTTTTTGTCCTCTAGGACAAAGAATTCCAGGGTTGCCATACACCTTCCTTGGTGTTTTCTTTTGGATGGATGTGCCTCACAAGGCCTTTGGATGGATTCTACTCTTGTGCATCACACTGGCAAACCTGTTATGTCCTTTGAGAAGCCCACAGATGCAGTGAGAAGCCTTTCTACTGGCAATTTCAGCCCTTGGCTAGCCTGTGCCTCTGTCATTCCTACATTACAGCTGGTAGAAGGAAGCAACTTCTAGAGCAAAGCTGAAGAAAAGACAACAAATGCACATCACTATTTATCCAAAAGTGTTTTATTAATATCATAGTATCATAGTATCATAGTATCGTGCGAGTTGGAAGGGACCTTAGAGATCATCGAGTCCAACTCCCAGGATTCGAGCCCTCTGTGTAGCAGAGCGGCACTTCTACCCCCTGCTCTACAATATGTAGCATCCCTATTTGAGAAACTGTCCAGCTGTCTGAAGAGAAACCTTTCTTACTGTAGGCAGCAGAAGGAAAGAAAACAATCCCTCTTCTCTTTAAATCCACCTTTGCTTTAGCATGTGAGATGTGCAGAGGAGGGAGATGCTAACAGGGAGGATCAGAGGGGGTTTCTTGGAGAATGAGATGGCACCTTCAGAACAGGTTGTGTTGAGAGAGCAGCCTGCTGTGCCTTCTTGCTCTTCTTTGTATGGATGTTTTCTTTTTGCGTCTGTCAGTTGACATTATTGTGCAATCAGATGGTACGCAGGAAACATTGCACTGAAATCTCCTCAAGCTTCCTGAACAAGCAAACTAAAACCTCGAGATTCTGCCTGGCAGAGGCCCAAATGCAGTGCTTTGCAGAGGCGATCAGTACCCCTGCTGCTGTTAGACGGATTCCACCTGAGCTTCTAACTCAGCACCTTAACGAAGCACTTTGGCTTTAGGTAATTGCTTACTCAGCAAGGAAGTAACTCCCTTCCCCTGCCTCTCAGATGGTCACGCCACCAAACTGTGCTCATACCTTGGGTTTGCTTCTGTAGGGTTACACCAATTCACAGTGAAAACTCCAAGAATTAGATTTTGTGGAGAAAAATGAGGGATGGGAATGGTCCGTTGCGTTATTTTTTTTAATCAGCATATGATAATTGGAACATTTTTCGTTTGTCACTGTTTCATGCTGCTAAATTCATGCTGCAGGATCCCACAGTTCTCCCAGAAAGCATGCACGTTGTTATGCTGATAGCCAGTGTGCTATCAACGAGAGGAGTTGTTGGAGCAGAGCAGGATTACATCTTAAAAAGGAAGTTACTGTAGGTTTAACTTATTTCTCACACTTTTTCTAGACTGCTAAAATGTCATTTATTGGTTATCATGCTGTTTTTAATATTCTGTTGTTGCACTGTGTGAACAAGACTAAACCAGCCAAGGGGAATGCTCCCTGGGTGCTCTGTAGAAGTCTCTAAGATCTCAGTTTAGCTCACCGAAGGCAGGAGCTCTGTTTTTTCTCTTGATGGTGCAGTTCCCTTCAGCTAATAATAATATTGTGAATGTAACTGCTTTGATTTCTTAGTATCTTTTTCTCACCTGCGTTCCTGTTCACAGAAGTGGAATCGTTCCGCAATGTTCTGCATAGCAATGAAGAAGGGGGAAAAATAATGAATTGCCTGTACAAAGTAGAAAAAACAGGTCAGGCGACAAAGCAAAATAATAAGCAAGATGGGAGCATGCTACGATGGGGTGAGGAAAAGTTGGTGTAGTAATTTGCTAAACGAGGTAGGGAGGAGCTTTTAATGGTTACACTCAGAGCTATCAGGAAGTCATGAGTTGCTGAGCAAACACAGAACAAGTTGTGCAGTAAATAAAGCAATGCTTGCAGGAAGGAGCAGGGATATCCTTCATTGAGGGTCTGGACCATGCTTTCTTAGCTGAGAAGAGCCACATTTAGAGTTCTGTGTGTTGAAACTGTTCAGTTTGAATTATCTTCCTTTTCAGTTCCTAAGTGCAAGGTCTGATGTTGACCTAGATAGCAGGAAAGGGATGTCACAGGAAAGCCAGTAGTACTCCACTGTGCTGTGTTTAACCCTAGAGTAAAACATACTTATAAAATATATTTAGGGAAGTATGAGCTTTCCAGGAGTTTTGCAGTTGTGCTTAATTCACCTTCAGATTTTAGAATGCTGTGTAGGTTTTTTTTATGAGTTGGTGGCTTCTCTGGATCATTTTGCTAGTTGGTTTGTTAGTTTGGTCATATCATATAACAGTTGTTAAAGAATATGAATTAGATTTGCTTTTAGAAAATGCCTTTTCTTGATAGGACGTTACTCAGACTGACAGGTTTTGGTCAGTGAAGTGCTTGGTTTTGCATTGGTCACCTACAGGCAGCAGCAGTGGAACTGACATAGTGGTATCTAGTGCAGCTTGCACTTGTGGGGACCTTGTAGTAAATTGAGAATTAAATCCAAAGTGATGGGAGATGTTTCTGTGCAGCAGTACTTGCCTGATATATTTACTTGTTTTCTTTGAATTTAATCATCTGAAGTATGACAACTGTTGCTTCATTTCACTGGGAGAAATTGTGAAGTGCTGAGAGAGGAGTTTGACCTCTGCTTAGAAAATGGCTCACTCTGAAGCACGGAATTCCTCTGCAGGGATGTTTGGGGTTTGCTGAGAGCTGTCAGTGCTTCCTCTGCAGAGAGGCATTCCTAAACCCCAGGGAATCCCCTCCCTTCAAGTTCTGAAGCAAACAGTGTGGAGGAATAATGAGCACTTCCTTCCTTGCTATTTTCAGTGGCTGAACTAGAAAGTACTGCTCTTGCTCTAGCTCCTGCTTACAGAGCTCTGCACAGCGTGCTTCACTTCTTACCCTCCTCAAGTGTGGAAGTTGTACAGTAAGTTCCAAGCCAAAGTCAGATGAGCATAATGGGTAATGTCGTGTGCTGAGTTCAGCATCCAGCTTCACATTTAACCTAATGTTCAATATTGTTTCATAATTTTCACTTACAAAAAATCCCAGATTTATTCTTCCTAGCAGCGTGTATTAGATTTACTTCTCCCAGCCCTCGGGAGCTTGTTTAGCCAGGGAGGCGTGGAAAGCAGCTTGATATTTTGGATCTTGGGAGGTGTTCTGGAGTTATTGGAAGTGACTCTCAGTCCTTCCTCCAGTTCCATGTAAACAACCTTGCTGGCTGTTGCAGAAGGGAGGAGAACCTTTCAGCTGCAGAGCGGTGGCCAGCAGCAGAGCTGCACTGCAGAGCACTGTGCTGCATTGCAAGAGCTGGCCGGTTGCTTGGGCTGGAGATGCTCTGTCAGGTGTCCTGTGTGGTGACAGTCAGCAGTAAATGCCTTCGGAGGACTGAAGATGTTTATCAGAAGGGTCTGTGCTCCTGCTGGTGTGTGCTTTCAAGGGAGATACTTTGCTAGCAAATCTGAATTTTCAAATGATTGTATGAAAGCTTTATTGAAGCTGAATAACTTTTTCCAGTCTGCCCTCCCAGTTCTTCTGTTTTCAAGCTTTGCATTTCTGAAGTTTTGCTTTAAAAGCTGTTGGGCCATTTTTAAAGGAGAAGTTTCAATATATTGTCTACAGTCAGAACTCTCTTCCTGAAGGATTCTGATATTCGGCCTGATGAAATTAGTTAAACCTTAGTAAAGGCTGGGATGAGACCATTTCCTCCACTTCTGGCTCAAACTGCAATCTTGAAAAGAATTCAGCATTGCTCATGAAGTAGAATCTGAAAAACTCACTTCAGCGTAATTGTTCTGCATATTGCTTAATAAAATAGTGGTGGGTGGAATGAAGGTGGTTCAGACTCCCAGCAGCAGGCTTCCTTCTGCTTTTGGTTCCAGGCTGTGTATGAGGTGGGCAGGTGTGGAACAAGACAGCAATCTTCTGCCGTGCCGTTCTGCATTTGTAAAACTGCAAGTCAACACACGACAAGTCAGCATCTTTCTTTTTAAAACCAGGCTTTGTGTTGTAATGTTAGAATAAGCGTAAAATGTGGGCTGTAGTTACAACTTTTTCTCCAACACCAGGTACATGAGAAGGCAGAAGAGCCGCATTGCCCAAGCAAGCAGTTTTGTTTCTCTCTAGCAGATGAACATTGTCAGGTTAAGGTCAACATTTCATGCACAAAGTTGGTCCTTCCTGCAAGTTTTTGTTGGACTGAATCTGTTGTTTCAGAGAATTTTCTCCCGATTTTCTCCCTCACATTTTGCAATTAAAGAAAGGATATTTCCAACTTGATGATCTTACATGGCGATTGTATACACAGAATATACGGGTGAGATCTGCAGAATTAATTTCCTCTATCTCGGATATGGTATTCTAAAACTCACTCCAAGTGACCTGCCTAACTCAAATAAAGGATGAGATAATGCTGAAAAAGACCAGAAACCTACACGTTGGCTGTCTTCCATGCCTGCAGTGTGCATCTAAGTTGACCATAAATTGTTTTGTATAGTTAAATTGGCTGAGTGGGTTGTTGCAATATGGTGCCATTATGATGCCTTCGGTTGTTTTAGAGGTTGGCAGAAACCCAGCCTACATATGTGCAGACAAGCAAAAATATCTGTGCTAGAATGTGTGTGTTCATCTGTAGCCTGAAAGCAAAATCACTGTGTAGTTCTGGGGAAGCAAAAGGCTTTCTGCTTAAAGTTTGTGCTGCTTTATGGAGCTGTTTCCTATGAGACCTCTTCCTAGGTGAGTGCTCCTGAGTTGTCCGAGCAGGTAATGCCATTGCAGCTGCCATGGGGGGATAGTGTGGATGTTGGCAGTCCGTCATGTTGAGGGTTTGGGTACTTTATGGGGAAAAAAAGCTGCAGGAGATTTAAAGAGAGCTTCAGGGAACAAAGAGGAAATATGGGTGTCTGATCACTAGGGAGCAAGAGTAAGGAAAGTTGGCAGAACAGTCTGTGCACTAAATCTAGCTGAAGTCACTGTGTCCTATTTAAAAACACTGATATTTGTGTGGTTCTTTTTCATGTGGTGTCCCCCAAGTTCCCATACGTGGGATCTGCAGATTCTCTGAAAACACGTAGGAGCTCTGCAGACATACACGTATCTACTGCTTTTGTGTTCAGATGGCACTTGTGATTGCTGCATTCATTTTATTTGCTTTCACATTGTATTAAGGCCTGAAGAGTTTTGCTCACACTGAAAGCAAAGCTAAAAGTATCAAATCAAGACCTTTAAACCAGGATAAAAGAATGAATATTTGTATATCCTGCTTTCTGCATGGGCTTGGAAAGCAGAAGTCATTTTCAGTCCAGTGCTCTTATCGATGAGACTGTTTGTTCCTGTGTGGCCACAGAGTCGTACAAAAGACCCCAAAGATTTTCACTGTAAGTGAGGGAAGGGTTTGTGCTGCTGTAACAGCAGTATTTTTGTGAATGGTCCCAATATAAGCTACATGCATAGTGTTGCTTGAATTCCATTCTAAAAATATGGTTGCTAGTTGTTGACAGCATCCTTATTAAAGATTGGGAGGAAGAAAAATCGCCTTAGACTTTATCATAGACATTGCAAAATCTGAGCTGTCTAATCATAATTACATTGCATTTTCTATCCATCTCCAGTCTTGCCCCCCCCAAATGTTCCCACATCCTACAAATGGAATTAGAATTTGAATCTGCTTTTGGAAAATGGGTACTGCTGAGGAATCTGGTTCTTATGGGGCTGGTTAGTTCTCCAGTGAGCACTGCTGGCATCAGGGCAATAAGTCAGCTCCCAGTGCCTTTAGTTACAGGTTGTTTGAAGATGCAGACTTGCTGTTGCTGGGCTAGTTGCAGGTCTCAGGCCTGGAAAACTTATTTTAAGTTATTTGTTTCCTTATGGTTGACCTTTGGCTTATGGTAGGTGTGTCTGCAAACGTTTAAGAAAGATGCCCAATATTTGTTTGCTTCTTTCTGGGGATCGTTCATATTTAGGTGTTTGGAGGCTTTTACAAGACTCCTCATTTGTTATGACCGGCATTAATTGGTTGGTTGAAGTTGACATCTCTATGTGTGAATGACTACAGCATTGTCCTTTATTCCCTGACCCTCAATGAAAATCCATTCAGCCGAAGGACCAGTTGCATTTTTTAAGCTTTTTCTCCTTTTCAGCTGGATTCTTCTTTAGTGTTTCCCTCTTTTCTTCTCTCTGCAGGGAATCTGGCGCATCCCCGTGGATGAAATCGACCGCCCGGGCAGTTTTGCATCTCATATGAACCGCTCTATAGTCCTACTGCTCAATGTGCTGTCACAGCTGAAGGATTATAACACCCTGCTGAAAGTCTCGTCTATGCTACAGAGAACCCCTGATCAGGGAAAGTATGATACGTTAAATTTTAATCTGCTACTGCCTGTGTTTTGTTCTTTGTATAACTATTTTATTTGAAGACATTCTTATTTTAGGAGTTAAGTCTACAGACAGACTTTCTTGGGAATATGGTGGGATGGTGGTTAAATTTCTCAGGATTATGATTCCAGAATAGAGCTTAGAGCTCCTCCTCATTGCCCTTGGAACTCAGAACAGTCACAGCTGCCCTAACAGATATCCATAGGTCTGCTATCACATGAAGGGGTTCGCTGGTGGAACAGAGCATTGCACCCCTCAGGGCCTCTTGTGTAAGAGCCACGTCCACTGAGAGAGGTCACAGCACAGGCATCCTGCCTTCCTGTAATCCCTGACTGCCTAAACAGTGGTGCTACGGGCAGCTGATGCTATTTAAAAAGCTAATCCTATTCAGGGGTGAGCTAATTTTAATTGCATTAAACTTATTTAAGAAAAAAAAAAAAAAGAAAGCCATTTATCATGAACTATATACAGATATATATCAATGGGATGACCAAAATAAACAGCTAAAGAAAACATTGAAGCAATTGCGGTAGTTCCAAGTTGTTTGCTGAGGGGGGTGTGTTGAAACTAATCTGGCGGATACTGAAGAAATGGAGCTGAATGATTGATGGCAGTAAGTTGAAAGCAGTAAAGGTTTCTTCACATGTTTTCAAGCGTGAGTGCATATGAATTTGCATAGATCATAGTATGTCTGGGAATATGTCACCACATGTTCAGCAAACTTGAAGCCAAAAATATTTGACTTTTAACATATCAGAAGAACTGGACCATAGAAGGCTTAAATTCTGTTCTAAGCGAGCCTGAAGTAGTACTAAAAATATTATGTTATTTATAAGTCTGGACTGAATTTAACAAACAAGTGATTTGATGTGTTGGACCAGCCAGTGCCAGCCACGATGAACTGCAATTGTTAAAGGAACTTATAAATGCAGATCTTCTGGGTGTGTCTGGTGAATGCCTGCAGCATCCCAACTAAAATGAATGAGTAAATAGAACTAATGATAAGTTTTTATATACTTTGCCTGAAAGACAAAGCAAACATCACTTTTCAAAATGTTATAGTGTAGAGATAAAATGTTCATTCAAAATGTTGGCTTTCTGACCAAGTAATATTCTTCACAATTACTGACTTGATTTGAGCCCTTTTATTAAAACCAGCCTGTTCTGAAATGTATAAATAAACCCAGTTTTCTGTCAAACTGAGTTGGGCAGTTCAAAGTGGTCTAAAGCAGTGTAGTACTGTGGAGTTGCCATGTTTTGGTAAATTAAATGAAGCCATAGAGAGGGTATATTTTGTAGGGGTAGAGTATTAGGTTTTTATTAGTAGTGAATGGAAAAGAATTGTTGACACGCCAGTGTTTTAGCTTTAAAAGCCTACATTCAAAAGTAACCAATATGATGAATGAGGAAGGGTTTGCTGATATCCTTAGTGTCACATGTACAGCTTATCCAGAACACGAAAATCACCTGACAGCTCCAGATAGCTTTGTGTGATTAGTGCTCTCTTTCAAGAAAGTTTTGAATAGGAAGCTGATATTTCAGGGGCTCCAAAGGCCTGACAACAGAAATCTGTAATCCAGGTTGTCTGTTTTATGCTGTGGCTTTTGCATTTCTCCCCTCCCCTTTCCTCCACTTGTGGATGGCACCAACCCCATCTTTTCTTCGTCATATTTTCTTTGGTGGTTTTAGGGATAGAAGTGGAGAGGTGGAAGAAAATGTGGATGAAGTTTTACATTTCAATATACTATATTCACATACAGTACATTTTGTTTGCGTTTCATCTAGCATGTTTAAAACTGCTATGAAATAAATCCTAGCATTTGCTGTTAAAGTCCTGCAGTTTTTGGCAGCTAGCTTCATTTGTGTTATTTCACTGTGGCACAGGAAGTACTTACGTGATGCAGATCGCCAGGTTCTGGCCCAGCAAGCCTTTGTGCTGACAGTGAAAGTGCTGGAGGACACACTGAACGATCTGACACAGGTAAGGTGGCAGTGTTTGATGGTCATAGGATTCAGTTTGCTCATTCCTTACATCTACTAAGATTGAAGGGCTATATTACTATCACTTCTAATGCTTTTTGATTGCATGCAATTACATATAAAACTTTCTTCTGGCACCATTCTGTTTCTATTTTTGAAATGCAGTGTTAAATATAGTGGTTGAAAATGGATTACAGTAGCTTTGGTGTGACTCTCCCTTAAATTTAGAGCAATAGTAATTACATGGAATATAAGAGCTGCAGCATTTTCAGGTGGAGTCTGTTGCAACTTCTCTTACAAGATGAAGTAAAATTCCTCTTGCAAAACAAAACCACACAACTAGATGTTGCATGTGTGCCAATTTTTAAGTGCTAGTCCATGACAGCGCCAGATCTGTTGCTACATTTAAAGATGTAATTTTTAAATGTCATTTAGATACTAATCAGCTTTCAGGTTAAAATAACTGGAAATCGAAAGTTTTTTTGTAAACGCAGTCAAGGAAGAACTCATTCCTAAGGCTTCTAAAGCTTCTCCAAGTTAGCAGTGTCTAGGCTTAACAAACTAAGGGAAAAAAAACCCTCAAGGACACTGGATCTCTGCATAAAATACTTCATAAATGAATAGTTCATAAGCCAAGAAAGAAGGGATGATGTGCTGATGTTTTCTAGCTTTAGACCATTACCAAAGTAAAGGTACAAAATTCCAAATGTTATAGCTGTGTTTAGCATAATTTTTCATGTAATAACAAGAAGAAAGTTACACAAGAATGACCAAAAGGAAGATTATGAAATTAGAAGTTGGTCTCCAGCTGCCAAAAGAAAATGGTTCATTTTTTGATTGTAACACACTGGAAATAAAATTTGTGCTACTCAAACCTTGGATTTCATCTTTTTAGATTCCATAGCATGGAATGAAGGGGAGGGTAGAGAGGGGAAGATTGCCACCTGGTTCAACCTGTGCTGCTTTTCACTGATTAATATACTTGTGGCTTAAACTAATTAATACTCAGGAACCAACAAGAATGAAACTGGAGTAAATGTGTTTTCTTCAGCAGATGCATTAGTTTAAAGGTACTCATTGTCATTACTTGGCTGTGCTGAAATGCTTTCTGAATTCAGTAATAACAGAGAAGAATTATTTCTTTTATTAAGGTTTCAGAAGATCAGAGTTCCAAGTCTTCTAACCTTGCTTCAGGAAGGATGACAACAGATGTTTCTAATAAAACCAGTGCTGAAGAGGGCAAAGATGTCCTTCCCAAAAAAACAGTCTTGTCTGATGGAGTAACACACAGTACTGAAAATGGAGTAAAGGAAGTGACTCAGGGACAAATCCCCAATGCTATGGACATATTGGAACACGAGGACAAAAATGCCAAGGAAATCAGAGATCTCCCTAGGCCTGGTTCTGTTGAGCCTATGGATTTTGATGGATATTCCAATGACCCTGAAAAAATTGATTCTTCGTGTAAATGCGGTGAGCTGGAACGTCTTCAGTCTGGCAGGAACTCAAAAGAGAGAGCTCCAGAGAGCCGGACTGCAGAACTTTCTTTGGAAGAGCTAAGCATCAGCTCAAAGCAGCAACAGCAGGCAACTAAAGTTCAAGCAGTACCTACAGAAGAACCTGTCCAGAGATCAAGCAGGAAGAGGAAGTTACTGGAAGATGTAGAGTCTGGGAAAACACTTCTGCTTGATGCCTATCGAGTGTGGCAGCAAGGTCAGAAAGTTATGGCCTACGACCTGGGTAAAATTGAGAAGATCATGTCTGAAACATACATGCTGATTAAGCAGGTAGAGTATGCTGCTGTTAATAATCTGTGAAGTCACAAATAAAAGTTACAGAGTAAGAGTAATCACCAAACCAACCGTATGTAATTAGCACTGTATCTGTTCAGAGGTTGGGGAGATGCATATCTCCTAAAGATCCCACTGTCTTGACAGGAGTGCTGCTAAGGTGTGTGGGTGGAAAGTATGCTGCTCTGTGTCTTGTAATTCAGGAGTCCAGTCCTAAATTGCTGAAATCACTCTTAACACCAATTGTGTGGAGTTTGTTCATCCCAAATGTTAGTTTGAAGAGTTAAGTAACTTTATATATATAATCCTGAATAACTTAAGATCACTCTCTGCTGCAGAAGTGCTTCTTCTCCCACTTACCCTATGCCCCACATCCTCATTTTGTTTGAATTTAATTGGGTATATAGATGATCTAAATAATTATGACTTCATTAATTGTGGTTCTCTATTCAGGTGGATGAAGAAGTAGCACTTGAGCAGGCAGTCAAGTTTTGCCAGGTGCATATGGGAGCGTCAGCCCAGAAACAGGTAAGCTCTGCCAAATCTCTGCTTACTTAAAACATGCTTCTATTAAATTGTCTGTAGAGGCAAGTGTGTGGTTGAGTATTTGCAGAAATTAGAAATATCTGATTTTCTTGTGTTGCATTTGTCTAAAGATAATTGTGGCCACATTAGCGGAGGGAGCTGTGTTTTCTGTGAAATACCTGAAACCTTTCAGAACTCTTTTTTAATTTCCATTTTATTTCAGTACACGTGCCTTCAGTTGGAGTCTAAACCTTGCATTTTCATACACCTTTCTCTTGAATCTCTAGGCAATTTTTTTTCTCATCTCGATGAATATTTTTCTACTGATGATTTTGGCTTTGTTGAGGTGGGTAGAGGAGCATCAAACCCTCGGAGCAGGCTGTGTTATGCAGTACTTGTTCTGTACAGGATTACCTACATGCTAAATTTCTACCTGAAATGGTCTGAGTTTTTATTTGTCAGGAGATGTCCCAGCTCATTTTTTTCCCTGTTTTGTGTCTGAGTCCTGAGCACCCATAGATGTTCTCAGTTGTTAGTTCTGAGGTAAGAATCACCTCACAGCATATCAGGTTAACATGTGCATTTAGACAGTGCATCTCCTAGCAGAAAAACAGAAGAGAATGTAAGATCAAAGGGAACTTTTCTTCAGTGAGATTTTCAAGGAACTAACATTTTTCTGCAGCTTTGGCCCCGAGGAGGCCAGTAGCATTTTTCTGTTGAAGTGCATAAAAGAACAGAAGTGTCAGGAGAGGTGCTGCAGAGGAAATCTTTCTTTGTTTGCAGTCTAGTATTTAGCAGGTGGTTGTTCTTGTTAATAAATACATCATTTCTCAGCCTATTCAGACTCTTTTAGTCTTAATAACTTGTTTTGGGGGAAAAAATACAAGTCATCGCACTGTGATTTAAGACTAAAAATTTCAGAATAAAAGGAGTTTCCTAATAAGCTTCTTTAAATGGTAATGAAACCGCTTTGGGGATTTATTCACCTTTTCAAAAACTACATAATAAAGTCTCACGTATCAGCCAGGTTTCTTGCTGAGCCTTTATAAATGTTCTGGGTATGCTATGCCAGCTCTTCCAGCAAAGTCAACAGTTCCTCATGCATGCAGCAAAATGTTAGGATGGTGAAAAACCTGCACACAGATCATCTTGAAATAGATATAATAGCGGAACTAGTATTTAACTGCACTGGAGGCTATGAGATTTCATGTTTAATCACTTGAAATAAAGCATACCTCTTAATGTGATGCACTATGAGGCTTGTAAGCGTTCCCTTTTAGGAAGCAGTCCCAACTAATGAGATTATCACATACTGCAGTCTCGTTTTCATCTATTTCTAGCAGATCTCGTTAGCAGTGTGAGGCTGTCCTACTGTTTCTCATATAACACTGAATTAGTGTGGAGACACAGGAATAGCCGCTCTTGTAGACATCTGTCTTCAACAGACTGGATCCTGTTTTATTTAAAATTGGCAAGTATTTGCCTTCTGTAAACAAATGATGTCATGCGTAAAGCTGCCATAAGCTAGAGAAGAGCTTTGCTATAGGAGAGTTTGAATAGGATTATAGGGCCTGTAGTTCTTCAGTCCCTTATCCCAGACCAAAAAATGAACACAAACCCCACCTTGATCTATGTCTTCCTCTGCTGCTTTTTGTATTTTACAGTTGCAGACAGTGTATTTTTATTTTTTTTTAGTGGAAGTTGTCACTTCCTATTGAATTCTGAGATGCTTGAATTCTGACTTCTCAACTCTTTTCCAGACCAGTCAAAGTTTTTAATCTAAATATTTAGCAGCTCTGTTGAAATAATTTTACATCCCTCTTCAGGCATAAGCAGGAAACAGTACAGCAATCAGTAAACAGAGTTTGCAAAGTGGGTTATTATACTTTCGTGATGAGATCTTTTAATAGCTTGGCAGTACTGTGACGCTTTTGTTTCAGAAACCCTCTGTGGTTTTCATGACTGAGGCGATGTTGAGAGGCTCTAGCATCCTCTTCTCCAATCAGCTCAGTACGTGGGGAAGTGTAAAAGGCTGACTCCCATGTTTAAAGATGACAGAAGAGAATGGTGGTGCAAAACCATCATTATGCCACATGTAAGCTCCCGTGTTCATTCTGTTGAAAAGAAGACGACAAAGATGATAACGTAGATGTTCAGTCATGAGGTGTTTTACAGGGTAGCAGCATATTCTTCTCATGTCAGGGACAGAACATTTCAAAACAGTGTCCTTTAACTGTGAACAGCTACAACATATGTAAAGTATTGCTAAATGTCTTTACAGGATGCCTATGGGTGTGCTTGTGCTTAGGCCATAATGCCTTAAACAGAAAGATGTAAAATGCTATAGCATTGGGCTCTAGTGTGGCGAGGAACCTTTTCAGTTAAACATCTATGCAAGCTTAATGATGCCCATCTCTTGCTTTTAGGAGTAATTAATATTTTCCCATAGCAAAATACAGTTTTGCTTTTCCAAGTCCTGCTGGTGGGCATTTTGTCCTGCATGCTGAGATTCAGTGACACACTTCATGTCAGGCACCGTTTTGTCTGACTGCCCCACTGCTGCCATCTGTGCTGGCACAGATATTTGTGTGGTCACACAGCACTGGGATGGAGAATAAGCATTCCTGACAGTTATTTTTCTTTTTGTACTTTTCCATTTAAGTTCATTGTGAGCAAGATTTTTGATTGACGCATATCAACTGTATTGAAACTGCAATCCAGCAGTAGTCCCTGTGTCATTAGTATTTAATTTACTGAGATTACATGATAAATTAATTTAGTTAATGGTCAAACAGCATTTTGAAGGACACTTGTTTTTTCTCACTTAACTTTCTCAATCTGAAGGTGTTATTAAAAAGTTTTGCAGAGATCCTAAAGGAGGTGCCTATTGCTGAGTTATGAGGTATATTTTTAGCCTTGCCAAGTATGATTTTCTTAGGAAATTAATGGTCCCTGCAAACTGAATACCTAAGAGGCCTTTCTGAGGAAAATGAAAGATTGAAGCGGACTGGGTTGACCTTGACATAGCATTACACTTCAGTGTGTGGTCCTACGGACCAGGACAGGACATGCTAGCAGAAAGCACTTAGGAAGCTTCTAGATAATTAGAGAACTTTTAATATGCCTTTCCAGTGACTAGATGAAGTTGATGATACTAAATTCATCATTTTATGTATCATACTGATGTCTGTGGTGCCATTCGAGACATGCCTGTGTGGAAAAGTTACTGCAACAGGAGCTAGGGAAAGCGTCATTGTACACTGTGTATACTGTTAGTGCAGATGGAGATATTTCAGTGTGAGAACACACCTGGAATTGGAAAACATTGAGTGCTCTAATACCAAAGTTGGAGTTTTCATCCATGTTAAAACTATCCTGACAGGTAGTTTGAAGGGGACAGGTGAAACTTCCAGGCCAAGTGTTAGTATATGCTACGTATCACCAGTCCTGAGAACTGAATTTGTAGAACACACTGCAGACATGGGCTTTGCACATAGATCTAGACTCAACATCTAAAAATACAGTAGTGTTCAAAGGCAAAGTTCCAGAATGCCACTGAGTCTCTAGTTCTGTGCTTTGACCCTTGAGAATGGGGAACTGTATGTAGAAATTCCTACTGATGGATAGCATCGTAGCAGCTGAAAATTTCTGTTGGCTCGTCTCAGTGTTGTATATCATCTAAATGTCATGAGAAGGGACTGTTTTCAACATTGCTGAATTATTTAAGAGTCACCGCAGCCCCTGCCAAAGCATCCCTGCTCTGGGACAGGCTGTGTCCCTGAGGAGTGGGAAAGAGAAAAGCAATTTTTCACCCCCCCTTTCCTACTCCAGCTACCAACCTTGAGCTCTTGCTGTGCTGCTCTTAAAGATGAGATGCTCCCTTTGGCCCACAGCTTTGCTTACCTCTCCAGCAGTACCACATCTGTGCCCACCTTCTCCCACCTACTGGTGCCAGGCTGAATTTTCCTCTTGTTTCCCTTTGTAAACCTGCAGTCAAAACTCTTCAGCACTTTTTAACGTCAGACCTAATTAAACGTGATGCTTCATAAAGAAGCTGCAACTAGAATCAAAACAAGTCATTTTTCTTATAACACAAAGGCACAGTCAGGTTATGCAAATGAGACGTGTCCTCAGGCTCCTGTCAGGCTGCCAGCACAGTCTTCTATAAAGTTTTGTTGCTTCTGTAATAGGAAAAGCAGTGTCTGATGAGGAAGGACTTTGTGGTAGTGCAGCTGCTTCTACCCGTGTGTAGTTCTGGGACAGATAACAGAGGTTTTGGATCCCTCTTTTTGCCAGCGCTGGCAGTGGGTTGTTTTCAGTTGCAGCCTAGCAGTGAGGAATTGTAGAAAATAGGCTTATGGAGCTTGGGGCTGGAACCGCACATGGCCTGGAGAGCAGAGTACTGGCATTGACTCCTGAGTGTCAGTATGGTGATGTTACAGTCCCTGTGCTGGACCTTACAGGCAATGTGACCTCTTGTTTGGAACAGAAGATTGTTGACTGTGAGTAAAGCTGGCAGGCAGTTCTGTGGACTTTTCCCCTTGTGCTGTGGAATGCTGTCAGCATTGCAGTGATGGAGTCTTCCGGGCTTTTTTCTTCATGGGGAAAACTCGAGAGTGACTTGTGTGAACTACCTCAAACATGTAGAGCGTTTTCTTCTTGAATTCTTGCTTCAGGGAAAAAAAAAACCAAACCAACCCACAGCAAGCTGTTCTCTTCAAGAAACAACTAAAAGCTTTCTGTAAAATTGTTCTGCTGGAAATGGAAGCAGATAAGGAAAATATTAAATAATTAGAAAATAATCATCTCTGGTTTTACCTTGTGTGTTTCCCCCTTCTTTGTTCCACCCACATGCTGCTAATTTTCATCTTCCTGCACATCAAGACGTCAGAGGCTGCTTACAGGGAAAGTTGTTTTTCTTGAGTTATCTCCATGCTTTGTTAATGCCTCAAAGATGGTGAGGGAGGGGAAAGTAGGAGGTGGGGGTCAAGGGGGCAGAAGGACGATTTTTCTTATAGTCTCACTTGTACCGAAGGGTGACCATTTGTTCGCTGTTGCATTTGCCAGTTGCCATGGCATCCCCCTCTCACTCTATCCTGGAGGTGTATTCTTGATATAATTAACAGCTCTCCTCCTTCTGTCTGCTGCAGAAAGCAATCATAAAGCGAACACGAAGGAAAAAGTCACTTTTTTATCTTTTAAGTTGTCTATCCATGTTTTTCATCATTTTCTCTGTTGGTCCATTTTGTGTATGGAAGTATTGCTGGAATGTTGTTGCCTGAGTAGGACGTTAAGTGTCAACAGAGGATTTTGTTAAGCTGGAGTGCAGTTAGATTAGATGTATATAATGTTCACTGTGTTCTGTATATAAAATTGTAATATTAGGAAATAGAAGGTTCCTCGGAGTCTGGATTACAGATAATGGATATTGCTGTTCTGATGTACTTTGGAGAAAATGTCCAAAGGAAAATAGCTTCAAATATTGCTATGGAGAGACTGAGAGGAAGAAATATGAGGACACATATAATAATTAAAGCACAGCATTGAACATAGCTGGCTTGTCATTCAGGCTTCTTAGTGCACTGTTTAGTAAAGTGAATGCTGACTTCAATCCCACCGCGATCCCACACTTCAACATGAGACCAATTTAAAAAGCCACCACCACCAAACATTTTGTAACGGTTACAGTGCCATTATCTTGTGTTAGGAAACTTCTATTGGGAAGGCTGTCACTTTCCCATTTCATGGAAGATTGGATCGTTGCTTTTTCCCGCAGCCACAGAGCAGTGAGCAGTTCCATAGGCAGCATCAGTAAGGTGCCTGTAGGACTTATTTGTTTTTCAGGTTGTCAGCTCATGACTTTGCACACAGTCTGTAAAGTACAATTTTCTCCTAACTTAGTGGCCCATTTCTTTTCCTTTGCTTTTGTCGTCTCATTACTGAGGTGCTTCACTGGGAAATTACAGGAAGGAATTCTTTTACACAGGTTTGATTTTACCACTACCTTCCTAGGGGCAGGCTGTTCCAATGCCCATTTTCCTCAATTTTTATTTACACTAGCTTTCAATATGATGAAGGTTTCCTCATAGTCTCCCTGAAACTGAATGGCTTCTTTGCAAGGAATATGCAGAAATAGTCGAGGTTTGAGCTAATACAGAGTCTGATTTGCACTCCTGTATGTGTATAAATCATAATCCAAGCAAATATGCATGCTAAGTGTTCATTTGAAATTTGATTTTATACAAACTTCACAATGAGAAATGTTTTCCTAAATATTTAAAAGGACAGGAAATAAGATAGCAGATATTTCTGGAGGTATTGGGCTGTTTTTCTCACAGCCAATGACACGTTTGGATAGAAGGTCTGGTGTTTTCCTGGATGCCGTCACCTGCATGATGGTAAAAATGTAGTCCCAAAATTAGTTAACAATCCTGCCCTAACCTGGGTTTTGTGAGTAGCATCACTTATTGATCAGAGGTGCTAGAATTCTTACTCTTAGATTAAAAAACTCTTTAATAGGTCATGTCCAAGAGGTTCCTTTTAAAGTCTTAAATACAAAAATCTATGGTTGCTACTCTTCAGTACAGGACGGTACTTTTTGACTGCACAGAAGGAATCTTAGTCATGGTTTTATTGAGACAGAAACATACTAGTTTTGACTTTATGTGCAGTTAAAATTTTACTGTCCTTATGAGGCACGTTGATTTTCTATGGAAAAAATCTCTGGAAAAAGAAGCCCTGAAGCTTCATCTGGATGAACTAATTACAAATAGAATTTGTTTTTTGTTTTGCCCCTTCTAGGACATCTGTATGTAGAGAGAAATGGGAATATGAGTTCATTCAATCTCTGTGTACCAATAAGGATTATTTCAGTCTTTTTTCCTTGTGCACTTGATCATCTACAAGTTCCAGGCAGGCCTTCCTATCACCAGTGTTTGTTGGTGCCTAGTAGGATGTGATGTGGCAGCCACCAGCCCTCTGCTCAGCTGCCATTTCCCAGTGGTGTTCCTCAGACTTGTTCTTCAGCATCTTTTCTAATCCCTTGATGGAATACTGAGCCTTTGGGGAGCTGGCAAATTATATCATCTCAGAGGGCATAGTAAAAAAGCTGGAGAGCAGTTTTTGCTGTGCAGAGGATCTTCAGAGGCTTGTATTGACAGGAACTACAAAAGAGACAACAACAAAGAGAACCTCAGAGTCCTGCACCTGAAGTAGAACAACCCCTGTGCAACGTCACTGGCTGTAGCAGCTCTTCCAAAGAGACTTGGGGTCCTGGGGGATAAGAAGTTGAATGTGGGTTTTCAGTGTGGCATTATGGCAGTGAAGTTCAAGAGAGCTGGGTTGCTTTGTCCTGGAGAGGATAAAGCTCTTGGAAGGTGGGAGCTTGAATTGCCATCAACAGTAGCGAGAAGGGAGCCAGATGAGAGGCAGCAGTCACAAGTTGCAGCAAAAGAACTTTGGATTAAGGTGATAGGAAAAAAATGTTCAATGAGAAGGTGGGAAAGCACTGGAACAGGGACTCAGGGAGGCTGTGGAATGTCCATCCCCAGAGATGCGTGGAACTGTGCTGGACGCAGGCCCTGAGTAACCAGAGCTAAGTCAATTTTGCTGGGAGTTGGACCAGAGAATCTTTCAGAGAGCCCTTCCAGCTGGAATTCCTCCATGATGCCATGTTCTTTCTGTCAGTAATCATTTTGCTTCCGAGCACTGTCCCAGTCTTGCTGAGTTATTTTCCAAATATCCTCTGATAATAGTTGTATTTTGTTAGAGAAGTGCCATTTGAGGTGCAGGTATATTTCTAGCAAGCAACTAACTGGTAGTAACCTCATATATTTCTGCTGAGGAAAAACAATGAATACAATACGAGCACAGAAATTACAGGTTCTATGTAATGTATTATATGAATTAATGAAGTGCATGGGTGTGAGGGGTTTTCCCTCTAAATCACAGCTGAGAACATTTCCTCTAGTGATCTCACTTCTGGCAGAGGGATTCTGCAAATTTAATATAGGTTTATGTAATCCCATTTGTGCATCTTGAGACCTTTAGTTTTGGAAGTGATGCTTTACACATCAGGAACTTGCTGGTTTTGGAGGTAGAACAGACCTTATTGGATCCTGTATGGTGACTGATTTGAATGTAGCTGCTTTTTTAATTTTATTTGTGTGCACACATAAGATCTTACAGATTGAATCCCATGCTATTTACAGATTAATTAATCAATTTCTGCAATTTTAAAAGTACATTCCACTGTTTTTTGTGTTCTTTTTTTTTAAGTGCATGCTTTCCAGCCTTGAACGTCAAGGCATATTTTTTCCATATGATGTTTACTTTGTTCTCTTGGTTCAATTCTTCTAATTCTTCTGTCATTGTAATAAATCTGAGCCATCTAAGACATTAGGGCTTAATGTGATTCTACATCTGACCACAGAATTCTTTATTTCTATTCCAAACTCGCTGTAATCACCATGGTTAAAATAATTCCTGTTAGAGATATGAGAGATAAAGGTATAAGGCAAAGAATAAGCAGCTGAGATTTCACTCACTCAACCATATCTTTTATGGTACAATAAGTCTCTATTAAATGAAGACTGGAAGGAACATGAAATAAATACATCCTGCGGCCTCACAGGCAATAATGCCTTATTTTATTACTTTTAAAAATTATAGAGAAGATACTCATACTATGGGTGTGCTCATTGCCTTCTATGGTGAATTTATGTCACTCTTCAGTTTACGTAACTAACAGCACTGCTCTGGCTTTAGAGGAAAGTGTTGCTCTTGGTGCCGTTGTTAACTTCTATAAAGACAACCGTTTTCCCACGTGTTGTTCTGAATGGGACACCAGCATTATTTGGTTCTGCAGTTACTGGAAATTTTCAATGCAGGATTAGGCTGATAGGTTTTTTTTACACGCAAATACATATTTCTGTTTTTCCCATTTCTTCTCATGTCACCTACAAAGAATAATTTGTTTTAATAATTTGCAAGGTCTCTTAAAGCATTGTGGATCTGCTCATTGAGGCCAAGGGTTTGTCAACATATTCTTGAATGAAATAAGTTTATTTTTGTTAATAAGAATTTGCTATTTCTATTTACTGATGAATTTCAGTGATGGTGTTGGGAGGGATTTATTAAGTAAAGCATTATAACTTTGAATATGAATAAATACTCGATTGTTTGATTAAGGATTAGATTAAGGAACGGAAAAATCTGTAGAAGATAACATTTGTAGGTTCTTTATTTTCGATAATAATGATTGATTTTATGTTTGCTTCAGGGTTTTCTGTGTACAAATAGTTGTGCTGCCTGCAGGCATCACTGAAACAGGCAGCACATGCAGAATTACTGGCATGTATTTTCTCATGTCTGTACCTATCCTCTTCTGTTTTACACAGTCCACAGCAGAAACACCCACAACCCCAAAGCATATGAAGGACAACAGAGAGAGCTTCTTCCCAGTAACACCAGCCACACTGCATCCTGCCCCAGTGAATCCAGACACTGTGACTCCTGAAAATCTCCTGAGATTGAACGATCTGCATTCCAAATCCAAACCAGCCTCTTCCTCTTCATCCTCCTCCTCCTCAGCATCTTCTTCAGTGCCTCCATCCCAGGAGTCACACAGGGACACTGAACATCTCCGAAGTCAGAATGCAGAGACTGCTCCCAGCCTGAGTGATCTTGCACGTGGTAAGTCTCAGGGAGACAGAACATCTTGGCCTTCTCTGATTTGTTTGCAAAGGCCACATGTTGAGTCAGTGCCCGAGTTCTGATTCTGTCTCATTTTCTGATCACTGGCCCATACTCAAGAGGCTGCACAAACAGACGCTTTGTTTTGGGGCACGTGTATAAAAGAGATGTTGTTTTGGAGTGCATTTATAAAATTAATACATATTTTATTTACTAGGATACAGTAAAGAGCACTGAATGTAACTTGCATATGAAATCATGGAATAGCAGTCTAAAAATAGAACCATGCTTTACATACATAATTTAAGTCTCTAGTGGCATTAAAAGGTTTGTTGTTTTTCTTCAAAGAGGTAAAGGTAAATTTCTCCAAAATACCTCAAATGCTTTAAAAGTGATAGCAGTTGAAATAGACTATAATAGATAACCCACATCTGACTTGTAAGTAACTGATTAACATAATTAAATGCATAGATACCACAGCCACTTATGTAGAGATAAATAATACTGTGAAAATTCCAAGCTTCTGCATGACTCATAAAGTTAGTATATCACTGCCATTATGTTTCACATTTGAGAAAAGAATTATCTGGTAGGACTGGTTGGAAATGTATTTATAGTCCTAGTATGGTTATGTGCAAGTTTAGGCTACAGAAAAGAATTGAAGAAGCAAAACAAATGTTATTTATTCTGTAGAAAGATGATGTGATGTGCTCAGGATGGCATTATGTACTTGGTCCTATAATGCTTATCTAGATGAGAAGAGTTAAATGAGAATGCCATCATGGCAGGATGATGATGTTAGCAGTAATCAGAATCGCTGTGCGAGGCAGTATTGTTGCACTTTGGGAATGAAGTAAGATTAGCACAGTTAACCCCAGACTTCTCTTGGGTGCCCAGAGACACGGCTGTGCTTATTTGTGGGACGCTGTGCATATCAAGGTGTCAGAGCACCTGCTATAGCTTGCACTTTTTTTACTTTCTTAGCAGGAACACTGTCTGAAAAAGCTTCTGCTACTTTTTGTGCTCTCTCCATCTGCTCTCTAACTTGAACCTTAAAGCTACTCAGAATGCCATAGGCAGATGAATAAGAGCCCAGATAAAGTTTTGAATGAAGCACATGCATTCAGGTACTAGAGAAAGTGGCACATGAGGATATGGTGGAAATAGTGCCTGTATTTGTTGGAATCGATGCTGCTTAACATTATTTCATAATTAGCAGACTGATCTACTCTAGGTACTTTGTTAATCTCATATTGTGACTTTTATTCATATATTTATGGCTTTTTTCCCTTACATAACCAGCCTTGGTGTTTAAATGCACATAGTTTTCTGAACTCATTAGCAATGAAGAGCAGACTGGAGAGAAAACAGTTTTCCCAACTTGTTGGTCTCTGAGTGCAGAATGATATTGAAATGTAGCATCCTATATTAGGAGTTGCAATATAATCATCTGATTTTCCCTTTTCACAGAACTAGGGAGAAATCTTCTTGAGAGGAAGAAGGGGAATGATAAGGAAGGGAATGACCAAGTCAGTGTGGAAACCACATTTGTTATTGTTCTGATGAAGCTGAAGGAATGGTGTTGCACGGTGTTGTAAGATATCTTGGCAGGCTTGTTCTGCAGGGATTCACTCAGGTTTGCACCTAGACAACGAGGAAGAAAATCCTCTCGATCATGCAGTTACTGTGCATTTACTAAGGAGACTGGTAGGAATGACAGTGCAAATAAAGAGCTCGCACATTCGGTTTTCAAACAGAGCTCATGAGCATTTCTGATGTGCTTTCCTCTGCAATTTCCCAGGCTACCTTGCAGTGATTAGAACATTTATTTTAATCTTTTGGCTTCCTAGGCTTTGTTAAGGTGGGAAGGTTTCGCATTGTTCTTTCTTTTATGCTTTCTATACATCATCTTGGTTGAGGGAGATGGAAGAGCTGGCTGCCATAATTATAACCCTGAAACCATGTGTCTGAAGATCAAGAGGCTCTCTCTGCAAAGCTCTGATTCGAATGTGGAGTGTGTGTGTTGTATCTGGCTTTCTGCTCTCAGACTTACCTGACAGGTCATTTCTCTAGCTGAGAAAGATACCAATTACTGCTGTGTCCTTTCCTTTTCTTCTTCTTTTAATTCTCCTGCCTTTGCTCCCACCTCTTTTAAAAAGGATTATTTCTAATTCAGTTTTACTCCTTTTTCATCTGACTCTCATTAGCTCTGTTCAGAGTAATCTGTTTTCATCTTTTTTCTCGTCTCATTTTTTAACTTCCTTCTCTGTTTGTTTGTGTGAGAATATTGCACGTCAGTGTATTAGTTGCTATCATTTTCTGTGCCTTCACCTAGAAAAAGTAATGGCTTTAAAAGCGAAGTATCCACTCATTCCTTTTGTGAATGTCTTAGTGGGATTTTATGTCTAATATAACTAGCTAGGGCAGAATAATACAGCATGATGAAATCCAGCATCAAAGTAACAGGAGTGGTAATTTTATTATGAGGGGTTCCTACAGGCAGGCATAAATGTATGTGGGACTCTGGAACTGTACATATATTAACTCAGCCTGTAGTTTTTTCAAGGGGAAGTAAAGAGGGTAATTAGAATAAACAAACCCTCTCCAATGAGTCACATTGTTGTGTTGTTACAATGTTCTGAATTGCTGAAAAGTCGTGACCTTCTCATTTTTGTTGTCCTTATCCAAATAATGATACTTAGAAGGGATGGACAGGAAAACATTCACAGTTGATTTTTGAAGGTTTGTTTACTTGGAATCATTACATTTTTTGCTTAAAAGGATCTACTCTGGAAGTTGTCGTATAAATGAAGGGTAGAATAGTAGCAGTTTTCCTCTCCCTCCATTAAATCCATGTACACTGAATTCATGAAGCACTAAAGCGTTTCAGTGTAAAACCAAGCAGTTCATGATGCAGATGTCTGGGCTTAGAGATTCAGAGCTAAGGAAGACTACCAGTCCTTTCTGTAGCATGCAGGGAAGATGCAGCCGATAAGCCATGCAAGTACCTTGCTGTAATTTCAGATGTTTCATATGCAGTCACAACAGGGCACTAGAGGCTGGAATGTATTTCAGCCTGTAGAACTTTTAGACTTCAAGAAACAAGCTTGTGAAGAAAGCTGCATGAAAGGGTAAACAGCACTGTTGTTGCAGTGAGAAATGATTTTAAACTGCTTTAATTTTCTTTAACCTTATTTTAGCTGTGGAATGAAATTCTAACTTTCAGTTGGAAAGGACCTGCAGTAGTAATGGTCAATCTTCTCAGTCTTTTTACTGTGTTGGTTTTTTTTCTGCTGAATTCAAACTTGTGCTTTTAGAGTACAGAGCCGATATCAGCAAGTAGCTCAGAAAAGCTGAACACAGAAAATGTTACAGACTGACCATAGGCCTGGGGCCTCATGTGAGCTTCATTTCACATTGCTCTTCCAGCAGTTCCCTGGTGTAAGGATGTCCTTTGACTCAGTGTTCTTGTGTCACTTGTAGGCAGCTTGACTTCTGTTATTTCCTCCTTTGTTTTCCTTCTTGGCAGCTTTCTACCTCAGTTCCCCAGACTGAATTCCTTCAAGGCTTTCAGAATCTCATCTTTAAGCACTTGTAACCTCGTGCCTTCTGTAGTATCCTTGAGTGAAAGTCACCTGTTAGTGACTGCAAGGTTGCTAATAGAAATCAGCCAGGCAGCCTTCAGCGAGCTCTGCATTCTCTCTCCAGTCTCTTTCTGCATCTGCCTCCTGTGTTGGCATTGGCATTCTCACTTCCGCCTGTCTGATCCTTCCTTTTCATGCAGCTTTTTAGTTTTCACAGTGGACATGCTCTGAAAACAACTTGGCCGCTGAATGTCAGCAGGGGTTTTCCTGTTTGTGAATGACTCCTTAATTCCCTTTTGCCAGGTGCTCCAGCGGTCCCAGTCAGCTGTGCCTTTTCCTCTTCCCTTTGGAAGTACACTGATTCAGTTTGCTATTGCAACAAATTCATTCCAGAAAGGTTTATCAGTACACTTAATGGCTATTTCTAATCTTTACCCTTTGGGTTGTATTGTGCTTAATTGGCCATGGGGTCAGAGAAGGGTGAAAAGTACTGCAGAGGAGGAAGGGGCTTATGGCATTTGTTGAGTAACCAGTCTATACAATTCACAAGGAGCAAGCCACAGATGCATACTGTCCACAGGTACTGCTGTGTGATGCTCTCATATCATGTACTCTTGCTAAACCCAGTACTAAAACACAGCTATCAATTAACTGTTTCTTATAATGCTGTTTGAAAGTTCATATAATTGCATCCAAAACTGTTATCTCTTTGATCTAGACCCACTGATTTTTATTTTTTTTATTGAAGGGTGTTGGGGATTATTGGAATTGTCACGTTATTTGTTTGGTTTGGGCTGTTAACAAAGAGAGAAGGAAAGTTCATACTGAACTTGAGAGCATATCTTTACCAGCACACTTGTCAATTTCCTGCATCCTTAGGAAGCTTGAGAGCAGCAGGAAGTGGTTCTGGATACAGGAACTGCACTGGCAGCACTGTTAGCCTGCCCCAGCATGGCTTTTCCATAGCAGGGACCTGGGAGTTTGGGAGTTACTGTGGGCTGGGGGATTATTCCCCAGAAGCCACCTATTTTAAGCTTTACTAGCATCAGTGCTGTTCTGTCACAGCTGACCTCAGCATTAGGAAGGAGTGTGGGGTATGTCTGATACCACTGTCTAATAGACAGAGCCCTAGTTATAAATGCCATCTTATTGCAGTGCGAACTTCTGTTCACCAGGCTGTTTGAATTCATTTCATTTCAGGGAGTCATAGAACTTGTGTTGCACAGCTTTCTGCTTCCAAAATTACTCTGATGCTTAATTTTTAACACATGGCTTTGTGTGTCAGCTTTGAATGTAATTTCCTGCATTTGGCATTCCAAGGCAAATAGTTATCTGTACAGCTATGGCTTCATTGTTTGGTGTTGTGTGGTTGGTGTTTTTTTTAGAAATAAACATCACGGCAGGAAAGTGGGAATTAACATGGAGAAGGTGAATGTGTAAGGAAATGAGTATCGAGTATACTTGCTATATGCCTTGGTGAGCAGCCTCACCGCCTGCTGTTGTGTATTGTGTAGTACCTCATGACAGAGGCAGTTACGTGATGGCTCTTGTTTCTGTGGGTCAGCATTCTTATCTGAACTGTGTTCAGCTGAACCGACCTGTGTTCCAGCGCAGTCTTTCCGTTGACTTGGTAGTACAGCGTATGAGGAAACTCTGAGCTCCTGCAAATTCAAGCTTTCCGTGCCCTTTTGCAACTGCTGTATGGGGAAAAAAACTGTATTAAATTCCCAGCACGCCAGAGGGTGAGGCAGATGGAATATTGAAAATTAATTGTTTACACATTAGCGCCGTTCTTTGGAAGTGTGGTGGGATATTTACTCCACCGAGTCAGGGAGCAACAGATTAGATGCATTTCCATTAACATAAAAATATCCACCTTGTATGGTAAATTAGTGGTAGCTCTGAAAAACTGCATGTACCCTGTGTGGCTGTTAACACACAAAGCAGATCCTTTGTCACTGGGACAAATGAAGTATGTATTTCTTAGTGGCTGCAGGCCCACAGAATGCAGTTGTTACTCTTTTTGAAGTGGTTGGAGGGCAAAGTGGTACAGGGCTGCTAAATCATAGTCATGGATACACAGAAGTGCTGGGGAAGGTGCTTTGCAGAGGGGTGAAGCCAAGAGGCACAACCACTTTGTGTAAGCCCTTGTAGCTCTGCTCTGTTCATTTCTCCAAGCATGCACTTATGAAATCGTGTTGGTGTTCTGTTCTGGAGTTCAAAGCTCAGTTCCTTCCTTTTTCCCATAACGAAACGATGCTTTGTGCATGCACCACGAGTCACTTGTAGCCTTTGACATATCTGTGCCTTAATACTTCACACCACCTCCCTCAGCAACTGGAAAACATTTTTCCAGGTGCCAGTCACTTTTTCTGGGCTTGTCTTTCAGCCCTCATGTAACAGGTTTTAGTGCATGACTAAAAGGTTTCTCGAACATCCAGCTAAAGTGTTTTATAACACTGTGATGTTAATGTCTACTTGTAGCTGACAGCAGAAGGAAATTGAGCAATGAGGTACACAGCACACAGACAGCAGAGCAGCTGCTTGCTGTTACAGTGCGGCTGCTTTTAAACTTTCTCCACATCTGCGAATTGCTGAGTGAATATTTTCGTACAGACACGTCCAAATAGGACATAAATTGTCTTCTTCCTATAATAAAGGGTGCGGGAGTTGTATAATCTCTGTGTTTATAGTGTGGGGATGTATGTATATACTGTATTCTCTGTCTAAAGAGGCAGCGAGAGAATATTAACTGTGATGAAGTCATGAACCCAGCGCCCGCTATAGGCATCTGCAAACACTGGTTGCCCTGGCAACAAGTGGAAAGAGGTTGGAGAGGAAAGCTGGAGTAGGTTGTTGCATTGAATTGTTTTCAGCTTGTTTCTTCCTCACTAAAGCAGGGAGATGTTGAGAGGTATGATGTCCTTCTTTCTATGTGTATACTATTTTATATGTATTTAGAAAGCTATCGGGAAAGGGAAGGCTGACAAAAATACTTAAGATTCAGCTCGGTTGGAGATGAACTTTTCCATGTAAATATTCATATGCATTGCAAATCTGTGGGTTTTCTATATGCTTTTTTGTGTGTTACGTTACGAGGTGAGAGTGCTGAATCGATCTCCAGAGTGCAGTACCTGTCCCGTCTTCAGCCTGGAGACCAATGCATATCACATCTTCCCAAACTGGTTTTATTTTAACCTGGGATTGTAGAGCTAACGTTGGAAAGCCTGCAAGAACACTGCAAGTACTGTGTATGTATTACCAAAAGATTTCTTAACCGGGATTAAATCCGAGCTTCAGAACACCTTTGGGTTGTGCTGTAGTTATATGCTTGTGCTGTTGCACTTGTGAAGAATGTTGTGGCTCGTGAGTTAGAGAAGTCTTCCTATCCCTGGGGAAAGTTTTTATTAGAAAAAAGTAGGACGTTATGTTCGGGGCTGTGGCAGCATTGTCCACATGGTAAAGAGCAAGAAATCTGGTTCAGACAAATAACAGGAGATTCAGCTGCGTGTTGCTTCCTGATTATCCTTCTTTTGCCCTGTTTGTCTCTTATGAAAAAAAGATGTATTTGTGCACTATATTGAGGTATTGATAGTACAAGTTATAGACACTTGAAACAGCCAGGCCTTATAGTGTGTGTGTGTGTATATATATATATATATATATATATATATATTCTCATTAACTTAATATTTAACTTAGAAATAATGCCATGAAAGTGACTGTTACCACAAAAACAGATTTGTGCAGTCATAAAAGAAAAAAGTGTTATCACCCAGTCAGGGGATAAAATTCAGTCAGTGTGTATTAACACCTGACAGTGAAGGATTCATTAGTAGGCAGTGGCTCTGGATGTACTGAGAGATGCAGCCTGATAGAATATTAACAAGTGCTGTTTCTAGAAGTGTAGTAATAGAAATACATGCTTGGTGTGCCAAACTCCTGCCCTTTCATTTCCATTCACTTCTACATGTAAAAGGGCTGACATACCGTTTTGTTCTAATTAAATCTAGTTTTACTACTACGCTACAAATTGATACCTTCAAACGTAAGAGTAACAAACGTGATGTAAAAGATGGAGATTTGTGTGAGAAGCTGCTGCTCATACAAGAAAGTAGACTTGTAACAGTCTTGCAGCGTCTGATTAGAAACATACTGCTCAAAAGAGCTTTGACAGGAGGCATAATTTAGTTAAGTAAAGCTCAACAAATCAACTTAAGCAGTGATATATCTTATAATTAAACAAAGCTTATAATCAACCTAAGAGGTAGAGTTTAGTCATTAAACAATAATGCAAATCAGAGCTTTTATTCTGAATGGTGGACTATTAAGTCCCCAGTGTAATTTAGCAGTTGAGTACATAGAAAATTGTTCTCAGTTAGCAGTATAGTTCAAGCTACAGGATCTCCAGTTGGTATGGCATTGTATTTGCCAAATGAACTGGTGTTTTGTCTCCTTGGTTAACAGTAAGGTTCTGTTGGTACTTACCCTAGATGCTTAAGACTCTGAGTCTGTATTGTTGGAGTAAGCAAAATAGAGTTGCTGTCTTAGCTGCCTTGCAGGGTAATCTGAAAACAGCATTTTCATCTTGCTTTTCTTCAAACGTTGATGTAATGCTCTGTCTTTTCATCAAGTATCTTGTAGCCATTTCAGTGTGCCAGTCTGGGTTTAGACTCCGTTAGTTGTCAGCTGCTTGTGGTGTAGTGGGATGTATGTTTATTGGCTTTGGGCCACATGAGAGCTGATCCTTCTTCATATGCTCCTTTGTACTTGTCAGCATGCAGTTAAATCATACGTGTGTCTTATGTAAAGAGCAGGCACCTACATAGAGTGATCTTCAGCTCTCTTCTGTTTCACAAACGGGGAAACAGCGAGTTCAGATTTTCCTAATCTAGATTCCCGTTGTTTTACTGTTTCCTTCTCTGCTCTTTTAAGCTGAATTGGTCAGATGCAACTATTTTTTCCTACTTTCAGGACCATGTTTTGTGCAGGAAAGAGGATGAGAGCTGTTCTTCTGCTAGACCGTTCCATTTTGTGCTTGATAGAGAGTGGGACATCACAGAACAGAAGCTGCTGTGATTTGTGCTGTAGTGTATGTGACATTTCCTTTTTGGGAACTATAGGAGAATTCTCTACAAGCAAACTCATTTATCCTAAGGCTTGTATCGGCTGCCAGCTACCAGTTTAGATAATGGGCTCTTTTCTTTTACCAATGAAAATGAGCGAATGAAAGAATTTACAGCCTGCCTTGGTAAGCTTTTTTGATTATTATTCAGGAACCCTGGAAATGCAAAACATTTAAAAACATTTTCAAACGGCATCAATCTGACTTTCACCAAACTCTTTCAGGAATTTCAGTTTTCACTCTGCGGTGGTGAGATGTATTCAACACATAGAGAGGGAGTAGTTTTCCAACAAGGAAAAAACATATTGTGGACAAAATCCTAAATTAATATAGAATGTGGGCACAGGAGGATTTTTAGAGAAGTTAGGCTGTGAACATACATAGCATCTGCTTGTCTGCAGTAGCTGCCTGTGTACATCTTACCCTGTGTTAATGTACAGTAATTCATATTTGTCTGAGCAGCCCTCTGTTGTTGAAGGATATCTTCATTTCTGTAGGAGAATAAGAGCTTGTTTATGTACCTATAGCCTTGAAGTGCTAGCTGCTGTCTCACTCTGCCCTTCCTGGAAAGGACTGTCATTAGTAGCTGACAGTAGTTCAGTGATAATTATTCCTGCTAGGTACAACACGTAGCCCTGTGTGTAAGAAAAGCAGATACAACTGATACATAATGATGAGATTGTGCTCGTACACACTAGGATTTGAGTTGTAAAGATCCCAAATTCCAGAGTAGCAGAAGATGGGAATATTAGACTGATTTCTTCGGCCAATTGAGTTGGCCTGTCACTGAATACTGAGCATTTTCTGTAGCTTCAACTGAATAAATAAAGAAGAAAAAAAGAACAGACTTGGCCTTGTTGCTGGATGTTCATAGTAATTAATCTTTCTTAGCAGTGAGCTGCACTTTGGTGTAGCTTGTGCCTGTGACTGCAAATCAGAGAGGCCCATCGATCACAGATAACTCATCATTAAGGGTGATGGATTTTGTTTTGAATGTATGACAAGTGATTCACCCCTTGTGTCTGCAAAGGTTAATGGTCAGTAGCATGCATTTGTTTCTTGCAGCGGTAGCAAAATGCTGTAGAACAGATTGGTTTTTTTTCTTCACCTTTTTAAAGAACTTTTTCTTTTCTTTAAGAATTTGATGGTACCAAGTATGAAAAAGTTGTGATTGCCATCTTAGCTCTTTGGTATTTAATTTTAGTCAGTCATGTTATAGTTAAGAAATGAAGAATAAGAAACCAAAAAAAAACCCACAGCAGCTTCTACCAGGTGGTTGGACAGCAGAAGGACTACGGCTTAAGAAAGAGATCAGCATGTCTGTTAATCTGTGAATTATCTTTCATTAATAAAGAGGAAGAAGAGCTTGAAGTGCCTTTGGAGAGTCTTGGATTTCAGCAACAGGAGTCACGGCTTTGCCAGCAGATGAAAATGGCTACTGTTGCGCCATCACCGGAGCCTGTTTGTTGGCAAGTGGAATCAGTGACCAGCACAAATTCGGGACATGTTTGTACCCAAGGTAGGGGCTTTTTGTGCTTCAGTGCTGAAAATTAGTGCTTCTTTTGAGTGCTTCAGTCTGTAGAGATTGATTGATCAGATAGTTGTGATGCATGTTACGGAGCTTCTCTGCTGCTTGTCTTCCAGTAAAGTATTTCAGAGTATAGAGGCATTCTTGGCTATGTCACAGCTTCCTGGAGAAGTTCCTTGCAGTCCCTTAATAGTTATTCTCTGTGGTGCATGACTCACATACCAAGTGCCGTAGCAGCAAAGCCAAATAAAAAACCTCTCAGTACTAGGCTATTGTGCTGTGTAGGTTGTGCTTCTTTGAAAGTAGAATTCTTCTTTTGGTTGAAATCTTATACAGGACAGTATGACAGCACTTGATTATACCACTGGAATATCTAGCAGAAGGAAATGATTGTTTGCAGTAATCAGACTGAGTCAAGTTAACATAAAAACCAGCGTTACAACAGTTAATGCTTCTATCCCTCCTCTGCCCCTTTCCAAGAGAAGTAGGAGTTGGTATTTATACTGGAGAAACATAAAACTTGTGCTTTTCAGACGGGCATAAACACAGATATTCGTGTTTAGGGTATTACTCTTTTTTTCTTATTTGTGAGAGTCAGATTATCTTCTGTCTGATCACTGCAACATTTCTGCTACTCTGCTCTGAACGGATTGTCTGCAAATGAAGATGGGTCACTGACCTTGGTGGAAAGCTTCATCTGTTGTGGCAGTTCTTACATTCTTGTATAGTGTTGAGCACATACAATTCAATTCCACATCCTTTAGTAGTCAGTGTAATGTTGTTTATTTTTCAGGATAGCATCAGGGATCCAGCATTTTTTTTTTGCATTCTTTAAGTAGCCTTGTCAATGCCAGAGACCTTCAAGAGAAGGATTTAACAAGACTGAATCCAAAATATGTGTATTAAAACACCTGCTATTATTATGCATTTGGGATGCTCTGGTGTTTTCATTCATACAACTTAAGTGAAAAAAAAAGCACCTGAAGCATTGTTATTAGTAAAATCAATAAATTTATGTTTAATTCGCAGTTTTTAATGTGAAAGCGTTGTCTTCTGCTGAGTTTTGTTGCATATGTATTGTTTTGTGATAGTGCCTAGGGAAGGGCCAGATCCTTCTATGCCTCATGAGATGAACCCTTTGTTAGCAATTTTGGATGGTAAAGATAGCAAGCATTGTTGAGGAGTATGTAGAAATTACATGATGGTGCTAATCAGTGCAGCATGCAGTAACTTGAGCACGCCAAGGATCTTGCTTCTTTGTTGACATTATACCTGAAGATTTTTTATGCTAGAATTTGAAGAGAG
Source organism: Excalfactoria chinensis (assembly GCF_039878825.1). Lineage (NCBI taxonomy): Eukaryota > Metazoa > Chordata > Aves > Galliformes > Phasianidae > Excalfactoria > Excalfactoria chinensis. Next base: position 4,307,323 of record NC_092840.1, on the reverse strand, counting down.
TAATGAGGAAGTGTTGACAGATATTACTATATATCCTTCTTAATTTGTGAGGACAGCAGTGGAAGCTACAAAAGCCTTGTTTGAAAACATAGCCAACTGATGGCAGATCTTGACAATATGAATTGGTAGGAAATAGGAGCTGACATTTCAGTTACTAACAAGACAACTCTATGGTGGAGGAAGTTTATAAAAGACTTAAGTAAAACTAAGTAGCTTTATTTGGTGCACTGCAGAATGGGGAACCAGCTAGAGAATGCAAAGGTAAGACAATATTATCTGCAGTGAGTGGGGAAAATGTTATTTGGGGAAGCCTTTAATCTAGATGTAGATGGGCCAGTGCAGTACTGCCACGTTTCTGCTGCCCAGAAAGGTTTTTTTCAATTACTATTGATTTCCAGTTGCCATTATAGAATCTTGAGGCACTTTATTCTTCTGTTTCTGAATCATAATTAAAGCATAACTTGAAGAAAGACCTTTTGAGCTAGCCATATGTCTGACAATCAGCTGTTCCCTCTTCTTTGACATCTGAAATCCTACATAGCTTCCTAACATGTTTTTCTTATTATTTTCTGTTTAGCCTCCAGTTCCAAGCCTGAACTCAGCTCCAGTTCACAGACTTTGGGAAGTCAGCAGAACAAGACAGATGGCACCCGAGTAAAAACTCGCATTCTGCCCAACATGCCAAAGCTTTTCATACCTTCATCTGTCACCAAATTTCCACCTGAGATCACTGTCACTCCACCCACTCCCACCCTCCTTTCTCCAAAGGGCAGCATTTCAGAAGAGACCAAGCAAAAATTAAAGGTAATAAAAGGGAAACAGTAATTTTTTGGCTTATTGTTTTTATCTTAATTCGCCCCTCAATAAAATACTCATGCAGAAGGAGCAACTGTTCCTGTCCCCAGTTCATAACCAGAAGTAGCATAAATAGTGGAAGACCCATACCTGTGACTGCTCAGGGGGCATTTGGATAATGCCCTTAATAATATACTCGAACTTTTGGTCAGTCCTGATTTAGTCAGATAGTTGGACTTGGTGGTCTTTGTATGTCACTTCCAACAGAACTATTCTATTTTGTTCTAACATGCCAACTATTATTAACAGGATTCAGTTTTTAAGAAGTGGTGAAATACTGGCCATGGGTGGCATCGCAGCTATCCTAGTCTGTATCCCTTTTTTGGGAATTGAACAGAATTATCAAAACGTGTGAGGGAGTTAGTGCAGCAATTGCAATTCTTATACTAGTGAAAGCTACTAGGATATAGACTGTGGGGAAGCCTACTGGTTAATGTTATGTTGTTTCACATTAGGTTGCCATATCTTTTATGGAAGTAAGAGGGCTTGTGAATGTGACGGAATAGCAACCAGTTGGCTTTTATCCCTGTGATCATGGGTTTATCCTGACTATTTAGCAATATATTCTCTCTCTCTCTTTTTGGGATCAGTCTGCTATTTTGTCTGCTCAGTCCGCAGCGAATGTAAAGAAGGAGAGCCTTTGTCAGCCAGCTTTGGAAATCTTAGAGACCTCAAGCCAGGAGTCCTCACTGGAAAGTGATACTGATGAAGATGATGACTACATGGACATATGAATGAATTCTGGCCATCATCAACACCAACCATATAACCATTCTTGTTGCCAACATCTCTGGCAGTCCAAACATCTTCGTTGGCATTACTCACCATTTAATCTGCATCATTGTGTTCTTCACTTTCATTACCTTTGTTACCACCACTACCACTTGTATTGCCTTCAAAACCTTCGCCATTCTCCCCATCATGGTGCTTAACGGAAGGAAAATGTTTACCAGGCAATTAATACATTTGGACCACTCTGTCACCTTTAACTTCAGTAAACGCAAGGATTTATTTTTTTTTTAGCTGCAACTGACATCTCTCTGCTATTTCTGCTTCTTCAACCAGAGCCTTGGGATTCAAGCCAATAGCTCTTTCCTGTAGCATTTTCTTCCTTTTAGTTTTCTTTTTACATTTTTGCCATTAGTTAAGTTTTTCTCCCAATAATTCAACAGCGGAATCTCTGTCTGGTCTTGCTATGATTAGCCTAGCTCCTTTTAAGGTGAATGGAGTAGAAAAAGGTTGCTTAGCTGCTAGAGGATTTAATTTTATTAAGAAAGTCTGTTGTGGGGTGAAAAGGGTGAACGGACAGGCTGTCAGCTGCTTGGCACAGTTGTGTGCTTTGCTGGAATTTGTCTTGGTGTCAGTAGGCAAAGAACCAGCTTATCTAGGCAGACAGAGATCTTGGCCTCCTGTTTGTGCTCATTTCACACTGATGTATGAGGTCCAGCAGAAATTACATTCAGGTTGCTGAATATTGGCTTAACGAACTGATCTTTCCAGAATTGTCTTACAGTCCTTTCTCTTCTAATGCCTTGGACAAGCATTTTGAATTGGGGGCTAGATGATATTTTTATGGTGGTATTGAAAAAGACTTAAGATTTCAGTACCGTTTCAGTAATGTCTGTTTTTTACAGAATGACATGAAAAGGTGTTTTTTATCTATCTGCAGAGGGACTGCTCACAGTTATTTATATGAGAAAATAATGGTAACAAAGACCTTTTTTTTTTTTTTTTTTTTTTTACTGAATATTATCTTTGTAAAATAATGAATGCAAACCATGCAAAAAAAAAACCAAACCCTACGTCACACTATATATACACACACACGTGCTCACACATATATATATATGTCTGTGTACATATATATATGTATGTATATGAAAAAAGAAAATGCATACAGCTTGCCATGTTGGGTTTCTTTGTGTTTTGGGGGAGGTGGTTTTCTGTAAAATGCAGAGCTTTGTATAAACTTCTGTTTTTTTCTAATAAAGCTGAAATGTACCTACTGCTTCTTCTGTTCATCTGAGAGGGCAAGGTGCCACGGTTATGGCAAATGTTCTGCTCCTCCCTTCCTTTTGGAGAAGAGGGCGATGGAGGAACGGGGTGGGAGTAATCCTCTTCCTTTTCTGAAGACTTCCAGAAATCTTAGGATGGATTTGGTCCTGTGTGACCCTGAGCCAAGTCAGGCAGTGCTGCCATGAATGTATGCAGTGGGCTCATTTCCCTCTGAGACGTGATCTGAATTCTTTTTCATCTGATTGTCTTTGAATACTGATGAACAACATAAGGAAGAAGGTATAGTGAATATGGGAAGAATACTTGGATGTACAGACCAGCATTTAATCTGCTTTTGCAGTGGTCATTCATTTGCCATAAGAATAACGAATGGATCCTAGATAGATAGAAGCATTGCCAAACAAAGAAAATATTGTAACTTCATTCTCATACTCAGGGTTGTTTGTTTTGAACAAAATGCAATTTGTAGGGAAGTGAGCATTTCCATCTTGGTCATATTAGCAGTTGTTCCTGTGACTTGTTCACTTACTGCAGGTGGTAGGTGAGCTGGATGCTAATGGTGTGGGGAAGATCACAGTAGCTGAATGGTAAAAGCAAATGGATATTTTCAGTAGTAATATGTTCTCAGTGTTTGTTTGCTCGTTAATTTGCTGTAAGTTATTGTAAATACAGCGTATAGCATATTGTGTAGTCATTGAATGGTAATTGCCTAAGGTAGCAGTAGAAAATCAGGAATTATATTTGCTGTTGCAGAAGATATCGTAGAAAAAATAACATAAAAAAATTCCATGAGATGGAAGGTAACATGGAGACCTCATTCTAAATAGTACTCTTTCACTGAGGTACGTTTACTGTGTAGTGTACATTCGTCACTGTGTAAGGCTAACACCGTGATGATGTTGAAACTCACAGGTCCAAGCTAATAGCATTGGTTTGAGGTATGAAGACTGAACATTCAAATGTCTTAAATGAATTTGACCATTGAAAATGATAGTTTTTCTTTATTCTTCTAAACGTTTTGCTTTTTTTTCCCCCTCCCAGTACTTGTTAATGTGCATGATCTTGATCTTTGATTTCTAGCCCTTCTTTTTTGAGAAGGGTTTAATGTTTCATTGAAGAAAAATTAGAACAGTAAATGAAGCTGTTCAACTCAGCTAAGAGTCCTGAACATTGCTGATCTACTCTTAAATGCTTGTAATCCTATATTCAAAAGTTTTATCTGATTTTCTCTTTTCTGAATCTATGATCTCTTATTCCCATTATGGTGTCAGGTAGCTGGAGGGTTTTTTGTCAATCCCAAGAAGTTACTGAGGTTGGTGTGACTGTACAGGCCACCTCCTTCAGATCCTGTTCTTCTGCCAGCTGGCTAAATGACGTGTTGTTTGATGTGACAGGGCTGTCTTCCACAGTGGGCATTACTGCTGCTCTGTGTTAAAGGATCCATTCATTTTGTTTATGTGAAATTATTGAATAGTAGAATGGCTTGTATTGAAAGGGACCTCAAGGATCATCAAGTTCCAAACCACTTGCCACAGGTGGTGTTGCCAACCACTGGATCAAATACTAGATTGAAACCCCCTCCAGCCTGGCCTTGAACACCTCCACAGATGGGGCATCCACAGTCTCTGTGGGCATCCTTTTCCAGTACTTCACTGGATGCAGTACTCCAAATGGGGCCTCGCAAGGGCAGAGCAGGGAGGGACAATCCCCCCTTTGCTCTGCTGGTCAGCCCTCTTCTGATGCAGCCCATAGAAACCATACTCTGGAGAGAAGATGCCAAGATGATTGGATGCACTGCATATCATAATATATGTTTGTCTGAAGCACGCTGCCAAAAATTATTTTGGAGAAAGATCTTCAAACCCTTTATGAACAGAAATACATACTTAATATAGCATCTTCTGAAGCCTGACAGCTTAGTTTTGTGAAATTTTCATGGGGAAAAAAAAAAAGCCTTATGATAAAACTGCAGTGAACTAGTGGGTAATTTCTTTGATTTCAGTCTAATTCTAGTTTTAGCTTGACATCCAAGCACAGATCAGACTTCTAAGTCCTTCTTTTCAGTATTGCAGATCAAATATAAACACAACATCTATCTAGAGGATTAACTGGATAAGCACTGCATCTGAAATCTCTTGTGTTCCCAGTTGTCCTTGTGATGTTGTGCCAGACAAATAAATGGCTGCTACTGAAGTATACTGCTCCTGTATAGACACACACACACATATATATTTGTTGTTTTTTTCCTGCGAGGCTGAAGGGAAAAGAATGTCTAATGCCTGAAGGAAACATAAAGGTAAGTTCTGTGTTAAGAGGTTGTTTTTGTCACATGAAGCCAAAAATCGATTATAGGTTAGTGCTGTAACATTGGAAGACCTTTAAAGATAGAAACGTTTACCAAATAGAATACATCATCCAACTGAAAATTCATTTTTGTCCAGAACGCTTGGAGCTGGAAAACTGAGCAGATCTGCACGTTGTTGTGGTTGGAAACGATTTCCCATAGGAACAGATAGAGAAAGAAAAAGTACTTATTACCTGCTTCCTGCATGGTGGGGTTTTGTCTTTTATAACATAAGGCTGTGTGCTGCTGTGTTACTGTTCTGTGCGAACCTCGCTCTGGATTTCTTTAGGTTACTGCTGACCCTTAGGAAGAGTCAGTCTTAGTGCACATAAATACAGAATGCAAATGTTGGCCTTATTTTTTGCTGTACTACCCACGAGCCTTCTACACAGCAGTCATATGAGGTGTTTGCCATGACTTCGTTTCCATACCTGCAGAGGCTCCGATGCAACCTCACAGCACCGTAAGTAAGGATGCTAAAGCACTTTCCTGTATATTAACTCCAAAATATTTTCTGTCCTATGAGTAGATTTATCCTTAATAAAATGTTATGTGTGAATAAAAGCCAGACACACGGCAAACCTGGCTGGAAGGCCATCCAAGGGTGTCAGGGTGTGTCTATAGACATGCCCAGCATTCATCCCGTGCTGCTCAGAAGTTACACTAGCTGCTGTCTTAGCGCTAGAGGGTGCCCTAGGACAGGGAAAAAATAAGAACGGAAGGATCTGTCTTTGCATTTCTGAGAGACTTTACATTGTTGTTTTTGACCTCAGGTACTTCCAAGGGCCTTCCACAGCTCTACTAACCCATATGTCCTTTTTGTACTTGTAGAGTCTGATTCCAAGCAAAGGGATGAAGGGAGAATCTTCATAGTAAGTTTGGAGTGTTTTGTCTCTCATTCACAATCATAGCAAAAACAAACAACCCACCACCAATAATACTGGTAATACAGTTAGCAAAAAACACCCAGAAAGGTACATGCTCGCTCTGTTATTAATATGACAACTCTAGCATGAAAACAGATACACTGTGCTTTCTTTTCATATTAAGTCTATTTGTCTCCTATTTTTTTTTCCCCCTTATAAAAAGCTACTGGGTATTTCTCATTATCTTAACATTCAGTTCACCATATCTGAAAGAAAAGAATATCTTTTGACAGTCTTGTGCTAAAAGGCTCAAGTGGTACTTGAAGCTTTATCATTGTCAATCCTGATTAATTCCACCTGGTTCATTACAACAGCATGGGGTTCGTGTCACTGTAACCTGCACCTGGGGGTAAGTGATAGATGTGTAGCTCACAGGTCTGTAAACCATTTTGAGTTAGCTTCATTAAAGACAGTCTTAATTAAGGGCAAAAGCACGTGTGAGGATTAAGAAAGAAATACATAGCTTTTAAGCTTGAATCTCTAAAGTCAGGAGCTGAGATCAATTACTGTGGTCATCTTGCAGAGATGTGCATGAAATAGAACAGTGAGATGGAATTGGGGCTGTGAACTGACTGCGGGATCAGGAAAACAATCTTCTGCCGTGGGGAAAAGGAAAGTCGCACTTCTGCCCACAGTCAGGAGTTATCTGTGCAACTAGCTGATTGTATATATATCTTAGTACAAAAGCATTCAATTATATAACCCCAGTGGGAGGAATACTTCTCAATGTCTAAGCACATCATCATATTAAAGGAAACTGCCTGTCTAAAGCTTAGTCAACAAATGTGTTAAAAAGCAGTTTTTGCTGTGAGATCAGTCACTGATACCCCCTTCCACTTATTTCTCAGCCTATTTTTTCACTCCATTCCTTTTCAAAGACACAGTAAACTAAAGAATAAACTGAATATAAATCAGTATACATGGTAGGAGCATATGGGAACCAAGCTGGAATGAGATTAGTTTTATTTTAGTTAGTAATATTATTCTGGCTGCAACTGAAAGGTCATTTGTCAGCGTTTCAGACATAGTGTTTCCTATGTGAATACTTGTTACTCTTAATGTGTAACTGCAGTTAGCTTAAGAACCTGACTGTGTATTCACTGTCTTTTCTTTTTACTTGTTAAAGGTTTTTTTGCCAGATATGGAGAGCTGTTCACAGGAAATGATTTACAGCTGAGTTTAATTTAGAAATAGGTGAGTTGTTATCTAATGTTGCACTGACCACATATTGCTCAATAATAATTAGAAAGGATAATGTATGAACAGCAAAGCTTCGTTCTTTACAAGAGAATCAGAGAACACTTCTAATGTAAGTCATACTGGAGATACAGTTTCCTTAGATTATACACCCAAATGCTTAAACAGAGTAATTTTCTCTTCTAAGTATGTGCTTCTGCATACACTGTTACTCCTTCAGTACTGCTGCAGTGATCGTTTCCATTTTCTCTTGAGAGCTGACCTCAATGTATTCTTAAAGAATAGTTAATTGAATCAACATGTAAAAGCACCATGCTATATGAATGCTGAAAAGCATTAGTTTGAGTATAGAATGTGTCGCTTAGGAATGTCTAGACTTATGTTAGATTTCCATCAGATTGGAGTGGGTAAGAAAAATATTAAGGTTTAGAAATTCCTAGTGAAAGTTATTGAGCTTGCAACATCAGTTTGCAATGCTCAGGTAGTCAGTTCAATTTCAAACAATTAAGAGTGCTGCTATGACTCTCCCAATAGATAGCACTGCTGGAAACACTTCCTATCTTCAACAGCAGATGGGCTTTCCTGGGACCACAACAAAGCATCTGATGCGTTGTCTTACAGCAAGTAGTGATGCTACAAGACAATATTTCAGTCTGGCTTTTATGAATGTAATAACGGCTTGCAATTTGTTGAAGTATTGCTGCAAAAGTAAGTTGAAGCACTTTTTATTGGTAAGATGGATGCCACTGCCTTGGCATTGCCTTTTGTTTGAAAGAGCACAACCTCTGGTCGTTTAAATCCCTCGATGTCTATCACTGCCTCCCCCACGGCTTCAGATATGTCCCCATTCAGCTGGGCTGACAGGTGCTTAGCCAGTCTGAGCCCTGTAGTTCTCCCTCTGCAGGACGTGAGCCGACTCGGTCTGAGCTCCATTGGCAGCTGTTAAGAGGCAAACACAAGGTCCTTTAACAGCTGCGCATAATTCACATGACTGCTCTGGCAATGTTACTGTCTAAATGGGTTCACTTTCAGATAACTGAACATTGTACTGAAATGTGAGGTAGGTAGTATGTTCACATATGCATTGCCACATCACTCTGCATTTACCCCTTAAAACAGAGCTTTGTACAATTTCAGTGAAAGTCAAAAATATTTACAACAATATTAAGGCTCCATTGGTACTTGTGGTTATGCTTCAGTAATAACTTAGATTCAAAGGCAGCACAGTGCATCAGCTGCTGTGTTGTCTGAACTCTGAAGACAAGTGGAAAAGTAGCTGCAAAGAATACAGAAATATGCTTAAAATATTTGTTGAAACATGGAATTATACTTACAAATCCAAAGAATCTGCTGGGGAAAACAAAGAGAGAAGAATATTCCTTCTGCAACGTGTGTCTGGTTCAGCAATGTCCTTAAATATAATTACTGTTGATTTCAGTGAAGATAGCGAAGGTTGTCATCAGCTTCTGTTTGTCCATCAGTTTACTTTGTAAACTCAGAAGCTTTACAGAGGTTTTCCTACAAGTAGAATTTCCATTGAAAGCAGGTAATTCAGAATGAATAGACTTAGCTTCCTTAGTACCGGCAACTCAAAAGTATACAGTTACCTGCTGAAAAATGCCAAAGCCTGAACAGAAATGGGAACATGTACTGATTAAAGCAAAAATCAGCCCCAGTGAAATATGTGGGAAAATGAGTGCCTACAAAGAGGAGGACAGAGTGTGTTGGGGTGTGTAAATACAAATGACGGTGTAACATGAGGTTTTGGTAACAAATCAATCCGAAGGAACAGGAACATGCTATGATATTGAAATTGTTCTGCATTAATGTGGGAGTAGTGCTAAATTTCTCCCTTTGATTGATATGGCTACAGTGTATAGATTAGCATTGGAGAGCAAGCAGCATTAATATAAATTCCAGAAATGAAATCATAAAAGGAAATTCTACTTAGCAATACCTGTCTTTGTGTGATCCCTGGAACAGCACCTTTATTGGGAATATCCTTTTCTTGGACACATTTCTCCCCTGTTCTCAGTGGTCGGTGTTATTCCTGCAAGGAAATCCTGACAGCTTTCCATATTGAGTGAATAGAAAGTTGACTATGAAGCATTCCTGCAGCTAAGCAAGAGCAATAGGGGAAGCCACCTGAGTTTTGTCACAGTGCATAATGCAAAACTCTGTAAGTAAAAGACCAACAAGTTCCCACTCCTGGAAGCTGAGCATGATGAGTTTTTGCAGAGCCAATTGCTCCGTGTTCCCCTTTCCCTATCTGAAATTTCCTGTGTGTTGTAACCATTTAACAGTATGTTACTACCATCCATTATGTCCTGCCTTATTCTCTTTCAGATGAAAGAGACGTTTCTGGAATTCCTCAGTCCCAATGACTGAATTTGAGAGTTAATGCCAATGGAATTAGCACACTGCCATTGTTGAATGGTCTCCTGTGGCTATATAAACATTAAGGTGACACATTTCCAAAGCAGATGATGTTACTGCTGCAATGCCGTTATTTCAAGAATATTTCTTAAGGATCAATGTAGATTTGACATTTTATATAATGTTATATACATATTTACTTAAGAAAGAGTTGATTTTGCTGCTTCTACTTAATTTTTTGCTGAATTTTTATTTACTTGCTGAGGAAAATCTATTACACTGGCTTGACGTGGAAGGGATTTATCCACGAGAATGGTTTGAGGTTTGTTTAAGCTGACCTCTTATTGGAAAATATATTTAAATGACAGCTCTATTAAGAGAAACTAAATCAGTTTCTGAAGTAGATCACCTGAAAAAGCTGGAACAGAACAGACTCCAGAAACCTGAGATCCTTCAGCCTGGGGAGGTTTTGCTGGAGAACAGACGTCTCCTACACCAGCTTCTGCCATTAGCATAACTTCCATCTCTGTGAACAGAAATAGTCTGAGGCTCAGCTGCCTGTGACATGTTGCTGGCTAAAACCTTGGCAAAATGACGCTTTGTTTTAACTTTGAGGTTTGCAAACAAATTATGAGGCAAAGTGAGATGGCTGTGGTGATCCCACTGTAGGCTCATCATAACCTCACCTAATGCAAGTGAGAAATAGCTGAACATGAAGGTTGCTCAGAAACTGTTTTGTTGTTGTTTTTTCCCTTCTTTCACAAAATTACTGATAATGGCTACTCTATAGACAACATAGTCACTCAGTACATCCAGATAACAGCAATGATTTGCTTTATTACCAGTCTCCTGATTCCCCCCTTCAAATTGAATAAGAACCTGTATTTCTGCAACTGTATTTTCATTTGTCTTCAGGTAAGGAAAAAATTCATTCAGTCCATGTTAAACTAGAACCTTTAATCTAACGCTCCCTCCCCAGTACCCTTTTTTATGTGAGTTTTGCTTCTCTGCAGTCGCCTGTCAATGAGTGAGTCAGCAAGTTTGCTGTATGTCTGCTGGTCAGAGCCCAGAACTCAGCTACTGGAACGTGGGAAGACTGTCTCAAGTTGAGCCCACTTAACAGGCAGAGAGAAACACATCCATCTCCTACCTTGTGAAACAGCCCCTCCTAACAGAGCAAAAATGCTTCTGGAAAACAAAAAAAAAGGACTGCAGATTGCGTAGTTGAATATGGGACTTTTGTGAACGTCAGGACTGAAAGAGAGGAGAAGGAGGCATTACCCATTTCAGCTGTTTGTCAAGAGAGCAGCACTGGGTTGCATTCCTCAATGAAGGTCACTTTTTGGCACAGGGTATGGTCTGTTTCTGGATGGTTCATGGGTAGCAGGGTAGAAATGTGATGGAAGCAGGGAAGAGCTGCCCATGGCAGGAGTTAGTCGATATGTAGAGAATGACTCTATAAGTCATGCATACTGTGCATGAGTTGGATATACTAAGTGGATATGTCGTTAGTGTAAACTGAAGTGCTTTTTCTCCCTTGAGGGCTGTTAGCAGCTCTCTAAAAGCAGAGAGGAGAGCAGCTAGTAAAGTTGGTGCTTCAGAACTGCAGTGAAAGTGCTTTCATCCATGGATCAATCTTTTGTCAGCCCTAAACCAATGGCTGATGGCTTTAGTGTATCTCCACTGTCACCAAAAGGCGCTTCTTGGGAAACGAAGCCCCAAGGCTCAATAACATGTCACCTGTCCCATCACTCTAGCCTTATTCTACAAGCAGGGAGAAGGACTGTTCTGCCAGCCTCAGCAGCATTTAGACTGCAGGCATGACTCTCTTGGGAGTAATGTCTGGGCATTTGTGAAATATGATGTGTGGAAACACAGGGTTTTATTTCTGTAAGTGCTTGGCTAGGTACAAAAGCAGATGGCAGGACCTCTGAGCCCAGCAAGAGGATACTGATGGTAAAGCACACACATGCTTTTCTTTTCTCCTCTGTCTTACCTTTTATTTTTCCCCTTCTTTCACTCTACCCGCACTTTCCCGTACATTTCTCCCCCATCTACACATTTTCTCTTCCTCTCGTTTTTTTTAAGAACAGGAATTATGGAGCCCTTCTTTTCTGGGGTTCTTCAGGAAACACGTCCACATATGGCTTGCAGCACCAGTGCTGAACAGGCACCAGCCTTACAACAGCTGCAGCTTTGGCCAAGAACAAAGACCACCAGTTTTAATGCCAGGTAGGATAAAGTGGTCCATCATCTGAGTCACCTAATATGCTCAAGGTTTTGTCACCTCAGTTGTAGTAATCTAGTTTTGTATATACTGTGAGACCTAAGTATGTAGCATAAAACTCTGTGGGGAAAATTCAGTGTTATTGCCGTAGTTTATTTCCAGTTAATTGACGTGGTTGGTGTTTCACCTCTGGGGTCTTCTTAAATAACTTGGGCAGCTTTGAAATAAATTGATGTATGATGTGAGAAAATTATGTCAACAGAGAGACAGAGCTAAGATCCCAGAGAGAAGACGAAGGGAGTGGGGGGAGAGGAAGGCTCATTTCCCTCCCTGCAACTGCCAGCTTCAAGCCTGGGCCCTTACCCTGCTGCCCTGCTGCTGATGAACACTGTGCTTTTGGGCAATAGCTATTCCAAGTGAGAAGCTGTTGGAAAAGCTGATCCCCACTTCCCAGGCATTCTTTGCAGATTTTCCTGATTCTTTCTGGTTGCAATGCATTGGAAAGCAGCCTGATGCACTGTTGTACCATTCATATGCCAGCAGAGCATCTATCCTTCATGGGCCCAGAACTCATTTAATATTACTGGGAACAATGTGCTTTTAAAAAAAGAAAAGTCACAGGAATAAGAGATGAACAGGTTTGTCAGAGCCTTATTTCTGCTCTTGTCGAGACAGAATCGTTCTCTGCAATAACACTGATTTGTGCAGAAATCAGTAATACAGTGAGAGCTTTGCCAGTCGTTCCGTAATTATGCTGCCCTTGCACAGCTGATGTTTTTTTCCCAGATACTCTAATTGCATCTTTCATTTTTATCCCTAATGATGATGATTGTGTCTCCTTGTAGCATATTAATCCCTTTGTCATTTCAGTGTTTACACCCCGCAGACATGTTCATTTCTGGAGCCGCCAGTCAATGTGCTGTACTGAACTATTCCAAGCTTTTCTCATGTTCAGTCCATCCAGTCCCACTCCAGCTCAGCAGTGGCTGTGATAGTGAGGTGAGAAGAATTAAATGGAGTTTTACAAGCTTGTTTTGCAGTAGATGATCAGAATGAAGCCGTGCCAATTCCCTGCTCAGTTATATACTCTTTTCATAAATGCATCCTGTGGTTACATTTGTCTTTGTTTCACTCATGGAAACAAAAGCTTTGCATTTGCTGCAGAAAACCACATAAACTATCTCTATAATGTAACCTCCTTAGTGTCACCTTTTTCATTTCCTTTTCAATCCATCTGTCTTCAGCTTTGCGTGAGACAAAGGAACATCTCTCAATGTGGACTATGCATAAGCAGGAGAGAGACAGGCAGAAGTTTGGGCTCTAGCACCATTCAGTTTGCCTGTGTTCATTAATACAATCGATCATTTTTCCTACTTTAGACATAATTATATCTGTGTATCTATCTAAAATCCTATGGTGGAATTTTCCATGACTTTGCTCCTTGGAAGCCTTTGAAATCTCAGACCATGGCAGTAGCTGACTTTAACAGCAACAGCTACACAGTGAGCATCCAGTCTGGCCTTCTAATTGCACGCCACTGGATTGCCTTCATACATCCAGGGAGCCCTGTAGCTTCAGTTAGAGTAAGGCAGTGAAATCGTGCATTACTGAGAAAGCTTAGGAAAATGTGAGGTGCCCTAAGTGTGTATCTCCTTTTGTAATAGGGTAGACTGGAATTAGGTGAGGCAGCAGTAAATAAGGCAGACAGAATCCCATTCTGTCAGTGCACTTGGCACTGATTTTTGTTTTCTCTCCCTGCACAGCATCTAGGAACAAGGTGTCGTGTCACCCTGCTGTATCTGCTGGCACACTGATGGAAAAGTGCTGAGGACACACGTTAACTTCACAGCTGTTTCTAGCATGTGCTGCCATCCATCCCTTCTTATGAAATAGGGAGATTCCTTCTGAAAATAATACTCAAATATGTGCCACACACTGTAATCGTGACTTTAAGAAGAAGCTTTTATTCCAGTGGTAAAATGTAGTGACAAAAACAAGAAAGCTGTTGAGGTTCGTAAGGGTAAATGTCATTGTTTACTGCCCCAAAGCCGGTGTATTTGTTTAAAATGCTGGATTTGATATAGAAATTACCTTTTTTTTCTAGAAGTGTCTGGGAAATAAAGTTCCCTGGTTTCAGCAGCTGATCTTGTACTTTGTCAACAGCAGTTCCTTTGTGCTGCTTCGTGCTGCCCATTTCTGATCAGAAAACATTAACATGTTGCTTCCCTGATGCTCTCTCTTCCCCCATCATCAGTTCATTTTCTTCTGTTTCCATTTTTCACCTTTGCTTTTCATCTTTCACTTCTCTTCCTCCACTGATCCAACTGTTTTCTGTTTGTCCTTGTATTTGATCTGTTGCTGTCCCAGGTTACCCAATTGAAGATGTGCAACGATGTATCTCTATAGAGGCTTCCAGGAAAGTAGATGCAGCTGTAAGGATCGATCAGTAAGCAGTTTTCTAACTACAAGTTCCAGTTCTATCAAAAATCTGGGCTGCTTCTGCTTTTCACTTCAGTGGAAACCACCTACCCTTTTGCTTTCCCAGCAGCAGTTTCATCAGCAGTGGCTACTGGAGACAGGAGACATAAGCACTGAAGAGTGTTTAAAGGCCACTCTTGACAAGAAGTCTGGAAGGCAGATAATAATAACGATAAAAACAACTCCAGCAGCAGCTCTGTGTAAAACCTTCAGCTTGTAACCACAGTACAAGGCGGTGGCAAAACCAATAGGACCATAATTGATACTATTTAATCTGTGCTGAAGGGGGAGACTTGCTCTTAAATGTGACTTCCTTTCCTCCTGCACACTCCCCAGCCCTTTTAGAAGAACTTATATATTTCTGTGGAATTTACATTATGTTTGTATCTGCATTTGTTTGACAGGCACAGATTGGCTTGTGAGCTGCCAGTCATTGAAGGAGACTTTTCCCATCACAATAGCGAAGACTGTGGTTGTAAGAACGGAACCTGTTTAGTGTGCATTAGTGACTGCCAAGCTACAGAGGAAAATAATTGTAAGTCATTTGTTTCTCAGTAGATTAAACCCAGTATTTTCAGTGTAATGTGGTTCTTAGGCACCTGTCCTCACCCCATGTGTAATTTGTCTGTAAAATGTTCATGTAGCTCAAAGCCATGGGCTGTTCCTTGGTCTCTCAGGGAATTGCAAACAGCGTATTTAAATCATTCAAGTACCTGATGTTCTTAACAACTTAAAAGCAGTTGTCCACTATAGGAGGGCTAATTTTTAATTATTTTTTTTTTTTAAACACATCTATCCAAAATGATGCTGGGCTTTTGTATTCACAGCAGGGAGCACCGTGAGGTTTAAATATCCCTTTAATCACTAAGGATGTAATAAAAACAAGCAGAGTTCTTTGAGCTGCAGAGTGTTACCCAGGGAAAAAATCTACTCTGGAGCTTACAAATGTGAGTTGAAGAGACAAACTGGGCAATAAAATCCACAACTACGGACCAAACTGGCTCAAAGTTGGTCTGTAGCTGCCCATCAGGAGCTGAGACTCAGAGGGGGAAAAAGGCCATTCAGCACCTCTAGAGCCATAAGAGCCAGGTCATAAACATTTCACAATTTGCTGGGTAGGGGGAGGGAGCCGTGGGTCTGTGATCCTGCCTGAAGTTTGTACCACAGCCCATGGCTGCAGCAAAGAACGAGCATGAGGAATTTGTTAACATGAGAAGAATGGAGGAAAAATGTAGGCAGATAGAGATTGCAGCAAAGCAGTGAAGTGGAAGCTGCGTTTGGTCATGGACATGAATGTGGGTTTATGACAGCCTCGTCTCACTGCAGGCTTGAGGGATCTCTGAAATCTGGCAGGTACTGTTTAACAGTTACTGGTGATACTGGTGATTATTACCTGAATATTGTCACTGTGGACACCAGCATCGTTTTGTTACCAAGTGATGAACTATTTGGGTGAGAAAAAGCACAGCTTGGATCCTCACCAAGGACCTTCTACTTAATTGCCTTGATATTCCCAGCTCTTTGTTACTGACTTCAGACTTTCCTACAGATTATATATATCCCATCATAATACTCTATATCAGCTTTCAAAAACCACCTTGCAGGATGTCTCCATGAGTTGGTTAGGCGTCCTGTGGGCTCAGCTCCCTTCTTGTGAGATATAGGCAGAGTAGTACAGAACTGTGGCTGTGTAACTTCTTATAATTCTTTTGATAAAAAATATAAAAGGAAACAAATGCTGACTGCATTTTACCTGAGTAAAATGATACAAAAATGCTTTGAATCCAAATCTGCTACATAAGTTTTAATTGTTCTGCTCTCCTGTGCTTTCTGGTTCATTATCTTTCTCAACATTCTTTAGTCATTGATGCTGCAGGAACTGAGCTCTGCTATGCTCTGCAGAGCTCCCAACAGTCTCTCTTTGAAGATGGTCCCTTTGATAGGGAGTTATACAGTTTATTGACTTCATGTTTTGATTAGAACCTTGCTGTGATAAACAGTATATGGAAACTTTCTTAGGAAACTGATGGAACAAATCTGTGTTGGCAAAACAAAACAGCTTGCAAACTGCCTTGCATTAATCGAGTCTGGCTTTTTATCTGTTAATGTATTGACTCTATCAACACTTGCACGCCAACAGAAAGGATCCTTCACGGAAACCAAAGTAGTATTAGTGCATCTGCAATCTCAGAAGTCTGGCTTTGTCCTGCTGCTTTTTTGTAGGAGGGGTTTTTGTCAGGTAATTGAAGCTCTGTCAGCTGGGCCTCCATTCAGAACAATCCATCCTGCTCAGGATTTTTTTCTAACCTTGATTCATGATTAAAATGAACTGCCAGAAGTTTTCAAGCTCTGCCCAAACCTGCTCTTCTTTTTCCTCCATGCACATGTGTATCCATGTAAAAATACTGATGCACAGTGTTCGCCCAGAGCTGCTTGCTGCCTGTTTCTGAGGCAGACCCTCCATGCAGGACCCTCGGTGTGTGAGGACAGAGTCTTCCCCGGGGCAGAAGAGAACCCACAGCACCATCGGTGTTGTGCTGGGTGGCTGCGCTGCAGAGCTGTCCTTGCTGCCCCTGAGCCGAGAAGTCCTTAAAGAAAGTGCCTTTTGTGGATTTGAGAGGGACAGAGTGCTGAGCTGTGTCTGGGAAGCACAATGGGCCGACAGGAAAGCAGTGCACCTAACATCAGGAGTCTGTGAAAACTTGAAAGAGCTCCAGACAGATAATACTTTGCATTTGACTCTGGACTGCAGCCTTTGAGGCCAAACTCAGCCTTCAGTGTTAAGTGGCTGTTAAGCATTTCCCTTCTTGTCTCAATGCTAACTAACTGCTGGGTGCATATTCCAGGACGGCTGAGGAGGGCGGATGTGATAAAGGGGAGACAGAAAAGCATCTTTTTAGTTCAGGAGCCATAGCTTTGTGGGCAGATACCTCAATCCACAAACCTGCAAGAGGAAAAGCCTGTGTTAAACTTCTAATGCGCTACTTTTCATTTGCATGGGCCACTTTCACGTTTCCTTCCAAAAGAGATCCCCGTCCCTGCTCAGGAGCATGGGCAAGCAGCCCACCCTGCAGCACACCGTGTCCAGATGCCCGTTGTGAGTTTGCATTCAGCTGCTACCAACAGGCCCTCTCCAACCAACTGTTTTGTTTTACCAAATGTGATTTTGCTTTCTGAGAGCACAGGGAAAATCTGGGGGTAATACAGTGTGGGACTCAGCATGGGGCTTTCGACCTTACAAAGGTCAGCCTGCTATGGGGCCTCTTGCTGGGCTCTTGGGGTAGGAATGGCTGATTGCGGTGTAACACACATGGAGACACCAGCCTATTTTTACCAGGAAAAAGTCATTGAAACCATCTGCCATCGTGAGAAGATACTGTACTGTGGAAGCTGAAGTCAGTCACTAACAGGGACAGGCAGTTGCACTCAGGCTGGCACAGCCTAGGAGCAAGACTTCCATCAGGTTTTTTCCTCTGGATAAACACTGCTTTTCCCCACAGCCTTCCCCTGTGCATAGCCAGACCATTTGCTCTGTACAGGTTAAACGTGTATTTAAGGGAAAGACTGGTAGGCTCTAAAGCCAACTGGAGATTTTAAGGCTGCTTCTTGTTTTTGAAGTATGAAAATAGGTAGCTATCTATTTATGTGATTCTGAGTCCTGTTAGTGACACGCTTTTTACATTCTCAGTATCCATCCTCTGCAGATGGCAGTGTCCTTCCTAAAGAGCTGCCAAGATGCTCTGATGCTGCGGCCTATATAAACCAGGTGAGAATCTGCTGAGTTGCATTTAAATGGCAGTAAGGCTACAATCATGCTTCAGAGGGAGGTATTTCTTAAATGTAGTTAGCACTTCCCTGTGTTACTTTGTCTGGCTTGTACAAACTCAGGCAAACAACACTGCTTCACGTAGAATCGTAGATGTCCCAAGCTGGAAGAGGCCCATAAGGATCACTGAGTCCAACTGACTTCCTGACAGTAGCTTTTACACCTTGATCTTGTTCTTAGGGCAGAATGGTGTCCTAGAAATGGAGGTGGTGCAGCCGCCTGCAGACTCAGATCCTGATAACCAAACCCTCCTGCCATCTTGCACACATGATCTGTTCTTCTACGGCTTGAGAGCTCCCATCACCAGCCAGAGATGGCAGAGATCACCTCATCTCCAAGGGCTCACAGTTTAGAAGGGAGAAATAGGGGAAGGAGTGCTAAGGGTTAAAGCTTCACATGCAGGAGAACTGCCAGAAAACGTTTGCCTTACTACAAAACACAGAGGGGAATGTTTCTGTCTAATCACCTCCTCAAAGAGATGCAAAGCAAAAGCTCTTGGCTTCTGCTTTTGTCATCTCTCATCCCCTCACTCTGCTGCCCTAGCTCATCCTCTTCAGCATAGCAGAGCCTCCTGTTAGAGCTAGGCAAAGAAGGATTTTTACCTGCTGCTTGCAACGAGCTTTGAGCAGAGCTGCGTACATTGCTGACTTACACATCCCATGTCGACTCTCTGCCTTCCTTTTCCTCCCCCCAGCCCTCCGACTTGCCAATGAATTGTTAGACACGGTTCACCTCTGACTTCCCAGCAAACAGCCCAAGGCATTCCGTGGACAGACAGACAGGAGAGTAATGTGCTAAATTCCCCTTTGGCTAGTAATGAATTTCACGGAGATTACTCCTTTAGCCTTGCTCTCCAGGAATAATAACAAATTCACTTTTTTTCACTTTTAAAACCTCTCCGGTGCAACTAGAAGGGCTGGGACATAGCTAGTCATCGGTAATTAATGACTCCTCCTTCTTCATCAATCAGCTGGGAAAAGCCAAAAGGATCTGAGTGCTTGTAGAACCCTGTGTTCTCCAGACATGTTGATAGGCAGTGTGCAAATGAAGTGGCAGCGGGAGACCATCTGATGCCTTTCCGTGGAAGGAACAGTAAGTCATGATACATCCCACGCTCCTGTCAGGTGAAGTCTGAAATTCCCAGTGCTGCTGCTGTGTGGTTTCTGACTGTGTGGGATGTCGATCCATCTCACTCGTATCTTGAATCTGACCCAATTTTTGATCCATTTTCCCTTTTCAGATTCTCATTACAGCCATTGTGTCTGCTTTCTGCAGTTAAAATGCTAGCATTGCAAAAGCAGGACATGGGAAGCAGATTGGATGCTGGCTTCCCTTCTGTAGCAGAGCAGAAAAGCATTTCTGCATCCTGTTCTATTTGTGTCTGATAGTGACTCTGCAAGCACGAGCAGAGGAGATTTGATCTTAACACCATTCACAGTTATCTCTTTCCTTCCGATTTGTCCTTTGACATCTGTAATAGTCTTCAGTTGAACTACAGTCATGTTACCCCACTACATGACAGCCTCCACCTCAGTGGTACTGAGACCCTGCGTTTGGATTTAGCTGAAGAAGAGCCTGTAGTCTTTTGTGTTGCCCAGTGCTTTAGAAGGGAGGTCAGCAAGGCCTTTGGAGGTCCCACAAAGTTGCTGGGTGCCAATGGACCATCTGCAGATATAAAACACTCCTCAGGACTTAGCAAACTCTCCAACCTCTTTCTTGTAAATGTTCTTTCTTGCCACAATAAACAGTGGCCTTTCTTGTACTCCCTGTACAGTACTGGGATGCCTGAAATTCAAAGTAATGATGAGCCGTAGTGAAAATCCTCTGAATAAAGTCTTTGCTCTCGTTGCATCTTGTTGTGTTCCCTGCTCCAAAAGGCACTGCATGCAGAGCTGAAGGGGTGTTTTTCTATAGGAACTGACTGTAAATTCAGAATGCTTTGCATGTCAGTCTAAAAATCAGATGTCCCGATAATGTCATTGGCTGAATAATAAGTGTTTATTTTATTGTGAGCAAAACTAGACCATGAGTCAGTTGCTGCCTTATAGTGATGCTCTTTGACATGAAGCAAGGAACTGCTAAATTCGTTGTGCAGGATCCAGCTCTGACCCATTGAGACTGATATCCTGCTTTTGACCTCCTCTTTCTGAACTCTATATTTGACCTATAAATGTTAGTATAGCTGTTTCTGTACATGAATGCTCGGAACTCCCTCTTCACTGAGGTGTAGTGGCTGGTTTGTGACCTGAGGCATGAGGCCTGATTGCTGTCTCTTAGCACTTGTAAGCACTTGTAAGTACAAAAGCTAATGGTCACACTTGCAGAATAAACTAATTAAGGGCAAGCACTGCAGTCCTTCGGTTGGGTTGTGTGCAGCCTTTCATTCAGTAAGGGCAGGCCTAAATAAAACCTGTGCCTGATCCACACTTCAGATTTTTAGGTCACTTGCACCAGTTCTGGAAGGTGCCAGCTGAAGGAGGTTGGTGCCAGTAAAATGGTGTTCTGGCATAGCTGTGTTGTTAAAGCCATGCAGCTTTGTTGGTGAGGCGCTGCTGAAAAGATAAGCTGTGAGGATGTCTGATGCAGCAGTGAGAGCCGTGCCAGTAAAAGCTGGTAAAATAGGAAAATGAACTGTAGTTAAAGGCTGTGAATGGAGAGACTGGCTAGGTAGGTAGCCTTACCCGATGCATTTCTGATAGTGGAGAAGGCATCTTTTGGTGAATGCATACGTTACTGCAGTGTCTCAGTTTTGAGATGGTCTCAAGCTTTAAGTTTTCCACAAACTGTTAATCGCTCGGGAAGGAAACAGCTTCCTGATTCTTACAGCTTCCCTGATTTGACATGAAGTGATTCTGTGCTCTGGACATGAGGGTTTTACCAAATCCTTAGAATAACCAGACAATTCTTTCTTTGCTGGTTAAGGGGTGTTTAGGCATTTATTTATTTGTAGGTAAGTTTTCCAGTGGTGATTTTAGTCTATTTGTTTAGAAGTGCGTTAGCAGTAAATCAAGGTGCATTTCCCCTGTAGGGTTTCCTGTATGTCAAAGCCATGTTAATTCTCTTTGATTTTCTTCCCTTAGTCCCAGCCATTGCTGCAGATCCTTCCTCTCTTTGTCCCTTTGGACATCAAAGGATTGCAAGGGGACAGCCCTGGCGAGAAGCTCCTCCCTGCTCATTAGCCTCCATAAAACAGGAACTCACCTTGGCTAGCTGTGCTTGGAGACCCATCTGCATCTCGGTCACTCTTGACACTGGATCTCAGATGGAAGGGCTTTTGCTTGCTTCAGGACATCAGACCCGCTTTTGAACTGGACTGTTTTGGCTCCCTTATTGAGAACTCTGGTGGCTCTCTCAGCTGTGTGACTTCCTAGATTCCACATTACATGGAAAAATGCAAGTTTTACCAGGTAGGTATGGCACTCCTTCCTATGCTATATTGTGCAGAAAGGTCCTAGAGTTATGCCAAAAGCATACAATAATTTCAGATAGTGAGGAAGTGCTCCTAGGGATACCAGCACTTGTAATTGTGTGACTAGAGATAATAATAATTCTTATCATTACTGGAGCGTTTTCTGTGAGCCTTGGAAGATACTTCGCAAGGGTAGTAGATGTCCGCTTACAGCTGTGCCTAAAACTCCCATATCTGTATCAGCTTGTGCAATATAACCCTTCCCTGAAGGATGGAGGCTTTATCTGCGTATTGTCTGTGAAGCAGTATAGGTTTCTTTGGGTTGAATGCCATAGGAGGTTTGGAAATATTCCTTATATTGCTAAGAACAGTTGAGGTGCAAACTGTTTCATCTGCCCCTGTCTTTTTTCTGCCCTTTGAGCGTGGAAACCCCAAGGAGACGCAGGCTACAATTTCTACCATCTTTTTATGCCCAAACACAGTATTTTTTGTTTCCATAGGTATTACTAACATTTTTCTTCATCAGTCCTCCTCATAACATGCTATTAACCTCTTCTCTGTGGGACATGATCATACTGGGCACAATGACAGGTATGCACTACGAAACTGAGGACCAGACCAGAGACACCGCATTTGTCAGTGTAGCTGAAACCCAGATTTAGTCCCGTGTTTTCCAATGAGTTGCAAAGAAAAGTCTGCTTATGTAGCTCAAGCATGGCAGTTCACCTGCACTGAGAGGTGGCTGGGTATTCTCAGCTTCTTTTCTCTGCTGCTGTAGTGTTTAGTGGGCAAAATACATGTACAGTGACTCAGATAGCTTCTGCCTTCACCACAGTTTTGGGGTTTTTATCAAATCTTCCATAGGGCACTGATTCATACTGCTACATCAAGAGAATTTGGACTTAAAAAAGCAACAGTGCAGTACCTCATCATGTTAAAAATCCCAGCTGTTTCAGAAGTTACCTTGTGTTCTTATGGAGTCATTTTTTGGTACGTGATCCAACACAGCAGAAATAGGACTGTGTGCCTTTGAGGGATGAAGCCGTAGCACTAGCAGAAACACAGTCCTTCTGTTAGAGCCAAAAATCTTTGTGTTCGGGGAAACAAGGTGTTCCCCACAGTGCAGAGGTGTTTCTAGCATTTATAAGGTCAGACGACATGAGTTTCTTTGGCTGTTGGCAATATTAATATATCAAATAGCTTTATATACATGTATGGGTTCCTTCCCTGAGGATTCTAGATAGTTTCTTCACTGAGACAAATTCAGCATCACCCAGTTTACTCTCATTTCCCTTCCTCTCCTTTCCAGCACCTAAATAGGAAAAGGATGTATGCAACCCATTCTAGTCATAAACCAAAGCAAGAACTGCTCTTATTTGTATCAGGACTTTAAAGACCACTGTGGTATTGAGTGAAGATCTCTTAATTTTCGGTGCTGGCCTTTATTGTAGCAGATGTCTTCCCTTACGAACTCATAAAGTGTATGTTTTAAAATGTGCTACGTCTGGGGCTACCACAAGAATGGTAATAGCAATGATTGGTTTTAAAGTAACTTAGAATGAAAATGCTTGGAAGATGTTTAAAGCTCTTTCAAACCATTCTTAAAATAAAAACTAAACAACGTAGAAGGGGAAGCATCACAAGTGTGGTCTTAAAGGATGCAGTTCAGTGCTTGGACACCTCACTGCAAACCTCTTTGTGCTCTAATTCCAGTGTCTTTGTGAATGTGAGCACGGCTCTGAGGTTAGCTGAATGGGCACCGAATGGGATTGAATTCAGAGCACCTTGCAGGCCAGCCAGGTTCTGCCAGGCAAATATGAAGTCAATCCTGCAAATGGAAATCCATCACTGCAGACTCCCATTGAAACCAATTGACTGACTTTGGTGGCAGCTGTGTGCCTCTGTTAGCAAGCTCATACCTTTGTATGCAAACTGTTCATATCCTGTTTCTCAGCCTCAGACAGGGCGCACAAAACCTATGACAAGAAGAATGTTAGCAGCATCTTAAAGTCTTTGCTGCAGTGTTGATTGTGTGCCTGGCTCTTTGTCCTCATCACTCATCCAGGTTCACTGGAGAAACCAGATTATGTCTGCCTTTGATTTTTAATTCAGTATAGAGCTCCTTTTGCTTTAATTTCTTCTGATTTCTTTGAAAGTCTCTCAGTGAGGACCCCTGAGATCTGCCTTGTTGTAGGCTCATTTAATGGCGTTGGAATTTGCTTACAAAGATGTTAATTGTAAAATTCATTTGGGGGAAGGAGTGAGCATCTATCGAGCTAATCAAAATCTGTTTGCATGTATTTGTGACTGTATGACTCCTGTGGGAAATCAGCCCAATTTTATTGTAACTCCTTTTGATACATGCGCTGCACTGAGCTACCCAATGCATCGTCTCATGGCACTTTCATGTCGTTGCAAGAGGATATGAGGGAAGCTTTAGTAAGAAGATGTTAACAGGCTAATCTTAGCCAGCAGACTAGGTGTCACTTCTTAGCCAGTTCATTAATGTCGGATCAAAGCAGAAAAAAAGGGGAAAGGGTATTTTTTTTAAGTGCCTAAAGACCTTTACAGGTTGACAGAATTATGTTTAAATGCTTCTTAATTCCTGATAAAGTAGGATCACATCAGGTAGCTTTTGTGGACGTGTCCCTTTCAGGAAGAAGCTGTTTTGTCTGGAAATAGTTCCCTTCTTTCAGTGTCTGTTCTCTTAAAGATATGACCCAAGGGAAAAAAAGATGAAATCCCTTATTTCTGATGTGCTCTGAATAAAATCCAATCCAAGCTAATAGGCAGAGAAGTTTGTGTTTTTAACAAATAGCCAAGTGTGGCTGATAATGCATGGCCAGGAAAGCTGACAGCTGTGTGCTGCTGAAGAGAGCACCTTCCACTGCCCTCACAGCCATCCCAGTGAGCTCCAAGTCTGCTTCAGACCATTCTTTTCTTTCCTTTTCTTTCCTTTTCTTTTCTTTCCTTTTCTTTCCTTTTCTTTTCTTTTCTTTTCTTTTCTTTTCTTTTCTTTTCTTTTCTTTTCTTTTCTTTTCTTTTCTTTTCTTTTCTTTTCTTTTCTTTTCTTTTCTTTTCTTTTCTTTTCTTTTCTTTTCTTTTCTTTTCTTTTCTTTTCTTTTCTTTTCTTTCCTTTCCTTTCCTTTCCTTTCCTTTCCTTTCCTTTCCTTTCCTTTCCTTTCCTTTCCTTTCCTTTCCTTTCCTTTCCTTTCCTTTCCTTTCCTTTCCTTTCCTTTCCTTTCCTTTCCTTTCCTTTCCTTTCCTTTCCTTTCCTTTCCTTTCCTTTCCTTTCCTTTCCTTTCCTTTCCTTTCCTTTCCTTTCCTTTCCTTTCCTTTCCTTTCCTTTCCTTTCCTTTCCTTTCCTTTCCTTTCCTTTCCTTTCCTTTCCTTTTCTTCTTTTTTGGGGGGAATATTCAGCTCTGTCTCCTCCCTTTCTTATCTCCTTTTACATGTCAACCTCTTGTCTGGCCCTTCGTAGTCCTCTGCAGTGATTCTTCACCTCTGCTGCCAACCAACTATCTGTTGTTTTTCTCCCCTTGCCTGCTGCTACACTTAAAATATTTCCAATCCTTTCAGCTTTCATTTTATTCTTTAGGTGAAGTGTTTTGTGTAGCCCTGCTCATGCCAGAACGGGAGTAAAGGCAGATTGTGGCTACCCACCCGTCTGACTTGTAGGATAACAGAATTAGGCTGGGTTTGTACAACACACTAATCTTTACAAAAGAACTTACAAGCTAAAGCCAAACCCGTTGAATAAGCCATTATGCCTTTTGAGCCTTGTAAGTAATAAGAATAGCCTGGGAAGGAAGATAATGGATTTTCCTTAAGAGAATTATTGTGGCACGGGTTCTTGGCAGCACTTGGGATTTTCCCGGGTGAAATCACAACATTCACCTACCTGAGCTAAAGCACTGCTGTATGCTGCGGTGATTTGGGGCTGACAAGTCCTGGGGTGAGGCAGGAGCATATGGCCAGAGCCCATCTGTTACAGCAGTGTGTGGAATTTGATATCTCTGGGTACTGGAACTGGGAAGGCTGACTTGGGTGCTGTTTCCCAGAGCCCGATCTGAGCAGGAGCAGCTGTTCTGTGCTGGTGCCCTCCTGCCCATCTGAAGTAACTGTTTTTTTCTCTCCCTGGTAGACATTAAAGCGCCATGTGAAGCACTCGCTTCCCCCAGCCTGGAGCCCTACCCGCAGAGCTCCATCACAGTCACCCTGGAGGACATGGGTCTCTGGATGAAGTTTCATCAGATAGGGACAGAGATGATCATCACCAAATCCGGCAGGTGAGGGGATCAGGATGGCTGCCCACACCGCACCCTTCTAACCTGTTTGCAAAACTCTGAGCACTCTTATTTCACGTGGTGACCCTCAGACTTGTAGCTGGTTGTGCACATCTCCCTGCCTCTGGCACAAGAGTTGCATTTTCAGGCTAACCTGGAGATCCAGACTGCAAAGTGCAAAAGGTCACCGTGGGGCTGATGTGTAGAGAAATCTCTGCTCTTATCTCAGTACTTAACACTGATGTTCTTCCTGTTGCTGTGCTGGTTGCTCTGGGAAGTGCCCAGGGCTTCCTTTGCCTCTATCACAGGCAGCAGCATAGGAGCAGTCAATACCTGGTCTTGATTCTGCATTTGCAGATGAGAACATGGCATATAATGATAAGCAGGCTACTCAAAATCTGAGTCATGTTGTGGAGCTTGTGGTGAAATGAAATAGTGATGTATTATGTCAAAGCTGCTGGGAGCTAAAGTAATCCTTTAGGTAGGGAAGGAGGTGTTGAGGCTTTTCTGCAGTCAGAAGATGAAAGTGGTGGTAGGGAGTGCTGGAATAGAAAGCAAGATGTGCTCCCAGGTGAGCATAGCCCACGCTAGAAAACACTTTAATTTGTGCTCCAGGTCTGCAGTAGCTGTATGAAGGTAGCAGCTGCATACAAATTCCACTTATTTTCTTTGAGTTTTCCACTGCTACATTGCAGGAATTGGAGACACAAAAGCAATAACAATGTCGGGCCATTAAAGACTGCTGCCATGTTAGTGCCTATTCCACCTAAACCCATAGGACTGGATAATCAATACAGCAGTGAGGCATTAAAAACGTTTGGTAGCTGGCCTGTACAAATACTACTGCCATAACTTTGTGTGGCAGTGAGTAAACATGACCTGCTGCTTCAGTGGGTCGTTAAACAGCATTTGCTAAGTACAGAAATCCTTACATTCATTTCTCCTTCAGACGAATGTTTCCACAATGCAAAATCAAAGTTTCTGGCTTAATCCCATATGCCAAGTACCTCATGCTGGTGGATTTTGTGCCTGTGGACAACTTCAGGTACAAGGTAAGCACTTTTGATGATAAAAGTTATGCTTTAATTCCATTTTTGTTTGAAAAAGGTTAATCTTTATGCTTCACTGGCCAGGCTGATAAATAAATAGTCTTCAGACAATGTTCAGGAGTAATTGGTGGATTTCATGCCTCTCTGGAGCTATTTGTCACTTTTGCTTGGGGAGCAGCTGGAAAGGTAACTGATCTCCATTGTAACTAGTAGCTTTTGATCATGATTAATGTCAGACTTCTCTGATGGCCAGTGGGAGAAAGAGAGGAAAAATGAGGCGCAAACTTGGAGCTGTTTTGGTAACCCAGTCATAGCTCACGAGAGATAATCTGCTGTTTGTCAGAATCTCGTGCCTCAAAGGAATCCTCCACATCAGACAGCGAAGCAGAGTTGCTAGGGCTATTTAAAATAAGCCATTTTTTTAAGCTCTAGATTTCCATCTTTCTCTTCACAGTGGAATAAAGATCAGTGGGAAGTTGCTGGAAAAGCAGAGCCCCAGCTCCCTTGTCGCACCTATGTCCACCCGGATTCCCCAGCTCCTGGCAGCCACTGGATGAAGGAACCTGTCTCTTTCCAGAAACTGAAGCTCACCAACAACACTCTGGATCAACATGGGCATGTAGGTTGTTGCTGGTCTTTGTGCCACGCTTGCTTGGAATTCATTGCAGATAGATGTAAAGTGAGATAAGTGTGAGACATTAGCTCATGTGGAAATTATAAAGATATCCAAGTGCCCTCTCTTCCTTCTTCAGTCCAGCCCTCTTACCTGCCTGCTAGGGCAGTGCTGTGCTGTATATATGGTGACACAGTGGAGGCACCAGCCTCAGGCAGACATCCCTGGTTTGTAAGGGAAGTCCTGGGGGTCTCCACAGAAAACTTTGCTCAGTGTGTGAGCAGTAGTTGCACATGGAAACCTTTGCCTTTGTCTCTGTGCCAGATCATCCTCCACTCCATGCACCGTTACAAGCCTCGCTTCCACATTGTGCAGGCAGATGACCTCTTCAGTGTTCGCTGGAGCATCTTCCAAGTCTTCAGCTTCCCTGAGACTGTCTTCACTTCTGTTACTGCCTACCAGAATGAGCAGGTAGTGTGTGAGTCCAAAGCATTGCTAAGTACTTTGTCCTTAGAAATCTTGCACAGGAAGGTGTCTCCTCCAGAGCAAAGTAACTTGGGTGTCTGTGATGGATAAAGGAAGAAAAAAAGGCAAAATATGGTTCTTACAGAAAACATCTAGTCAAGGATTACATGAATTGTGCATATTAATTGCATTAAGTGCACTGTCAGTGACTAACAGAACCCGAAAGGTAGTAAAAAATACAGACAAAAGGACAGATATTAGGTATTGACCTTTTGTATTTCTCTGGTTACATGAATCCCACCCAAATTCCCACTGACCCCGGGGAAGTCATTTCTCTCTGCAACTCACTCATAGAAGGAACTGCTGGGAGAGTTCAGATACTGTGCCAAGGGCATCCCCCAGCCCCTTGAGAGAGCTGGTGAGATAAATACTGAGGTGAAGATCTTGAAATAATAAAGAACCAAACCAGTACTGAATCCTGGTCCTTTATTTTAAGATCACAAAGCTGAAGATTGACAACAATCCATTTGCTAAAGGTTTCCGGGAGCATGGGAAGAACACTCGAAGGTAAGCTATTTTTTCATCTGAATTTATGTATAACGTGAGTTTATCTGAATCCTATCCATGTCCACTGAGCAGAATAGGGCCACTAGCTCTGCAGAGCATTTCGCTTTGCCCATTGAATTTATTTGTATATGAGAGTGATGCTGCATAGCAGCCTCCCTGGAGACTTGGGGAATGGGAGGAAACACAGAACTTCCTACAGAAATATGTGATACGTGACAGGTTTGAGACCTGCATCCTATTGCAGTTTGGGTCTAGACTGCAATCTGATGCATTCATAGCAGTGGTAAAGAGAGTCCACAGTGGGTCCTTCTGTCCCTGTGAGATCAGCTGGATTCTGACATTGGAAAGCTCTCATGTCTCCTTTCCTCTTGTGTGGAAAAGTGTCTCTACCAACAGGAGTTTTTGTCTGTGAGATGTACATTGGATGCCAATAGCAGTGAGATGATCTGTGTGCTCTGAGGGCAGCCGCTGATTAAGGCTGAAAGAAATAACCCTGAAGGCAACCCATAAACTGGTAATAGAGAGTTTTCCAACTAGAAAATGGTATGAAAATACCTGAGATTTTGTTCTGTGTGCCTGAAAAGAAAACCTTATTTCCTGATGAAAAAAGCCAAAAGTGACTCTTATTGAAAATGTCGGGGATGTTCTTTCTCCTCGTGACAGGACTGTTTCTAAGCTTAGTGTTATCGTCCAGTTAGGGAAAAGGCTGCATTTAAGCAAAATGCCCAATATACATTTGCCTGTATGTACAGAACGTGCATCCAACTTTGGAGTACACTTACAAACTCTGTGCTGAAAGCTCCAGTGCTGAGCTTTTCATGCTATTTTTGGCTTTTGTACAAGCAAGATAGGGGCAGCAACCCCTTACCAGCTTATCCCCAGTGTTCTGCAGGGTGAGTGCTCTCCTGGAAGCACATGCAGCATTGGCTAACTCCATAATTCCACCCTGGCACACACTCCCAGTGGATCTGTGGTGTTGCTTAGCAAGGAGGTGTAACATGCAGAACATCAGAGCAGTTCATCTCACCTTTTGTCTTCCCAGGTCTTTGTCCTGCATCCCATGCATGCTTATCTAGGTAGAATGCTAACTTACAACCTACCCCTGTGCACTTGTTTCTTTCCCAGGGAAGGACGAGCCAAATCCCAGAAGCAAAGTCCAGCCAAGGGCCAGAAGAGAAAGCTGCCAGAGGAAAAGGAGTCTGGCTCTGAGGAACGTGGTAATTTTAACAAGGACAAACCCAAGTTGATCACAAACTGTGCCTAGGCCACATGGGGAAAAAAGAGGCAGTGACATACCTCTGCTGTGCCTCCTCACTGGGGAGAGTGGTCTGGGCAGGGTCCCTAAAGGCTGCTGCATACAGCTCTGCAAAGCTGGAAAGTGGTGCTGACTCCCTGATTCAGGAAGATAGCTTATAGGAGAACGAGGCAACAAATGATGACTGGCAACCCTTTGTGAGGCCTTTCCCTCTAAATTTCTGCCTGCAATCTCCATGCGTGCATTTAGTTTGTCTGTCTCAGGGTTATTAAGTCTCTCTGCATATGGTCCACAAGAGCCTGCTCACATCTCTTGTTGTTAATGACTCCTCCCCAGCTCTGCCTCCAGCCTTGCTTTGTGACTGCATGTGATTGAGGGCTGTGCTCTCGTAATGTTTTCTCTTCAGCAGTGACACCACTTCGCAGCATCAACCATTCTTCTGCCCATCTGCCTTGGTTCTTGTCTGTGCAGTTGTGCCAACCCTGGTGCTTGCACAGCTGGGTTGTGATGCAGACAGGGGAACTGATACCATTTAAAAATCATCCTTACTCTTTCTGTTAGGTTATTTTTAAGCTTGATCATTCCTTGCTAGGTTGAGGGAATGGAGATGAACTGCAAGCCACACTGTAAGAGCAGAAAAAAAGCAGTAAAGTGCTAGTCCTTTAAGGCAGTGTAGCTGCAGGAGAGGTAATGGTGTGTTTCCTTCCCCCATCCTGCAGTTAATTCAGCTGTTAACAGACCGTTGTGAGCTCCAACTCTCTCTTCACCATTCTCACTTGTTTTTCTGTTCTTTCTTTTCCTACTGTGAGTCAGATTTTGAGAAAGATGAAAATGTGGATGTGAAGGAAGAGAGTAACCCCGTTGTGGTCAGCAGTGGATACCCCTTCTGGATCTCAGAGCAGAACAGCAGCCATGCCTTCCCTGCAGCATCGCCAGTGCCAGCCGAACAGAGGGAGGGTCCAGCCAGAGAGCAGCAAGTGCCTACACCATCCTACCAGACATACCGGTGAGTCCTGTCTCCTGGAGCCCATGTCACAAAGCCACCCTTCAATGGATCAGGTTCCTCCTCTTTTATAGGCTATTTCCTAAGAAAAACAGCCAATGTGAGTGAGAAGGTTGTCTTTCTGTTGATGCCATACTTGGGTGATAGGTGCTCGTTCAGTGTAGAGATGTCTCTGTAACAAAGCCCTTCTGTTTTACTTCTAACCTGATGCTTCTGAGCATATTCATGTCTTGGTAGTGCTCTTTATTTCCCTGTGCTGAAATGCTTTCCTACCCAACTCTGTGTAGCACAGAACTTGCCTGTCCTTTGGATGAGTGGAGGACTCCAGTGGTTGTCCCTTCCTCCCTGAGCTGTAGTGTGTGGGCTTACCTTCTATTGACACTAAAACTGTCTGAGTGACAGCAGGACTTGGACTAAAATCCATTTTTACAGTAAGACGAAGATGTAGGTAAGGCTGTATCTGCACAAGAGAGTTAATGTGCCATAAGCCAACATGTGAAGGTGGAGAACCCTTTTCAATATGTGTGTAATTCCATTGGAGTACAAGATGGCTCACCTGGCCTTCCTGCAAGCATCTCCACATGATCAATGAGTGTGAATTCCCACCCAAGGCCAAGTCTTCTGTGTGCAAGGCACTCACAAGGGGATACAAACCCTTACAGAGCCAGGTTGTCCTTTGTAAGGCGTGCTTGTTTTGAATGGAAAGCACATGTTTGAAATGGTAGGGGAAGAGGACAAGCTCTTAGCACTGCTTTCCCCAGGGATCTTTGTGGGTTTTCAGTGGTTTTCTGCTGCGGTGGGTTTGACTCGCTGCTTTCTCTGCC
Source organism: Excalfactoria chinensis (assembly GCF_039878825.1). NCBI lineage: Eukaryota > Metazoa > Chordata > Aves > Galliformes > Phasianidae > Excalfactoria > Excalfactoria chinensis. The sequence goes on along the minus strand of NC_092840.1, from coordinate 4,275,607 downwards.
CTTGGGGAACAGGTTCCACGAAGCTGGGGACAGCCAGCAGCTCCCCAGTCGCGATGTTGCTGCCTTGAATGACTTCCGAGCGAGGTGCCACCCCTTGGATCTCGCCACAGTGCCCGAGCACGACTCCAAACAGCTCCCAGAGGGCTTCACCAACCTACCTCCGCTGCCCCCACCTCTGCCCCCTCCCCAGGACTACACTGGAGTGGTGAACATGGCTCTGGACTCAGTGGGCAAACCTGGAGCTCGAGCACCCATGTACAGTCCTTACGGCACTGAGCAAGGCCTTGGGCAGTGGATGGTGCCACCCCACAGCCAGTACAGGGCGATGAGCTACTCAGCCTTCTCCACAGATTACAACACACAAGGGGCTTCAGGACATGCCCACGGGACCATGGCAGAGTGGAGCCAGTACCCACTGTTCCCCTATGCCTGCTGGTGAGCGGGGAGGAACCTTCCCAATGTAAAGACTGAGAGAAAATTGTAAATGAGAACAAATTTGTTCTGGGGTGTTAACCTTGAAGCCTTGTCTGTAGTAGGCAAAGAGACATTGCTGCAGATGGTGGCACGGGACGCCTTCACTTCCTTGTCTCCTTGCACAACAACCCTCATGGTATTTCACAAGCAGCAGCTCCACTGCTGGCAATCCCAGCTGTGTCAGGGCACGTCTGGCTCCATCTGTGTGTTCTGCAGTGCTTTTTTCTCCAGCAGGAATAGGAAACCACAGGAACTGTGAGAGCAGCAGTGAAAGAGCTGCCGACCTCTGTCCCAGTCCAGGATTGCATTTGGCAGTTTCCAAAATCCCTTCTTCCCAGGACACGTGTGCAAGGAGATGGGGCTGAAGAGTTTCAGTAAGCCAGGCCAAGAAGCTGTAGAGGATTTTTTGCAAGGATGAGCCAAAAAAAAGCAATTCCAGTGACCCCTTGAGCAGGTTCATCACTTAGTATAGTCAAACTGAAGTCTTGCTTTCTTTTCCAGGAGCATGTGACAGTAAAACCTGCACTGGTACATGCAGCTGTGCATCATGCAGGCAGGGAAGAGCTTGTCTGCTGCATGAGAACCAGCCGTAAGGCTCTGTATTGTGTCTGTGTCCCTCACGCCAACCCCTATCCCATCTCCCCTAGATGTGAGGTTAGTGAAACACTCCTTTCTGCTGGTGGTGAAGGGACATTGTTCACGGAATTTGGGGCTGCTCCAGGGGTCTCCAAAGGCAGCCTGTGCTTGCCAGGAACACTGCTCTGCCTGGGTGCCAGCCCTGCACAGCGGACTGTGTTTATTGCTGTTAAAATGACTTTGAAATTAGCCCTGCATGTTTGTGAAACTCAGCTACGGTGACTTTCTTATTTAAAAATGAGTATTGCTAATGGGTTGGTGCTGCTGTGCTGATGTGTGCAGAGCAGCCGAATGAACAGAGGTGGTTGGTGAGATTCCCTGTGATGATCGCTGCTAAGAAAACACCCCACGGTTGGTTGGTTAGCTCTGCTTCTTTGTCTTTGGAGCTGGGTTTTGTTTCCTTCTCTGATAGGCTGATTGTGAGCATGGCCAACTGAAGAACACAGGGCAACACAGGGAAACCCACGTGCGAGCAGGAGAGCAACGTGCTGTATCAGATACCAGCACGGCTTTGGGAGCACTGCAGTTGGTGGAGCTGGTTTGGTTGTGCAGGGTGAGCCCCAGCCTTGGGCATAGGATTGCTGTTAATTACTCACTGCCTGCTGTTTCAGCGGGACTCCTCGCCCTTCGGTGAATCACGCAGCTTATTAGCCGAGTACCTTTCCTTCCACTCCTGTCTCTGGTTAGGGGCTGCAGCTCTGCTGTTTGCTGAAGCCCTGACACACGTTGCCTGTAGCTGTGTGCTGTGGGCTCTCTGCTGCCGCTGCCTCCCTTTGCAGCTTCCCCTGTCTTGTTTTCTTCAGCTGTGGCATTTAAAATCTGTATGAGCTCGACTGAAATACTGTTTCTTGCACGCATGTGAGATAATGTAATGCATCTCTGACAGCTTCAATAAAAGGAAATGAGACATGCGGAAGGCAGGCCATTAAGAGCAATAAAATAAACTCGAAACTGTGGGGTTTTGTGCATCTCTTTCAAGCACACTACTGGCTCCACTTCAATCCTGTTACCTGGGGCCAGTGCTTACATGACACAGGCTGTTGATCTCAGTGTTCTTTGTTCTCTCCATGTATTCGGAGAGCCCCAGGTTGTCTGCTTGCATTGCTAGACATGACTCAGTCTCTTGTACTAATTCTTTGCAGCAAATACATTATTTTCTCTAGATTTTTACTCCTCTTCTGCAGTGGAGTTACATAAGGATGAGGACAAATGGACTCTAAATGGGATCGAGGTAATTTTCCTATGGGAAATAAAGATTCTGATTTACATTGCATTGTCCTACTGGTTTTTGCAGCCTTGTTTGAGGCTGCTTCAGTGCAGGTAGGAATGGCATTTTTGTTTTCTTGCTGCCATTCTCCCACCATAGACAGGCACGTCGTGCTGGCAGCTGCAGGCTCAGTGAGGGCACTGCAATGCTGCTGCCTCACAACTCACACCGTGCCCACTCAAAAGACACCATGGGTCCTCCCAGTGGAGCAGTCCCCCCTCACCCGGCCATGGCCCATGCACTCGTGCAGCCCCAGGCCCTGCAGAAGGAGCAGCTTCCAGTGTGAGCTGCAGAGTGTCCATCACTGGGTCCTCTGTGAGTGCCCTGTTGTGCCTTTCCTGCATTCACCCATATCCTGGGTCACCATAAGAGAGGCCAAACAAGCAGCATCCACCCCTTTCCAGGAACAACAACATTCTTTGAGTCAAATGTTTTTGTTTTTCATTACAGAGCTTAAAAGTCACTTAATTTGCAGCAAACACCAGCTTGGGGTCCCATATAGAGTCTCCTAGCAGGGGGGGAGTGCAGCATTTGGCTGACAACAACAACAAACAGCAACCATCACCCACTGTGCAAGACAGTGCCAGCACACAGCCCTCCACCTCCCTGTGCCCACAGCTGCAGCAGTGCTGATGCTGATTGCCTCCAGGTGCACAGGGTGCAGGTGTCTGCTCACCCAAACCGTGCAGCAGAAGGGAACATAATTGCTTTTCCCTGCAGGATGGGGAGTGGGTGCTCTGCTGAACTTTCCCCTCTGCGCTGGGTGATGTTTGCTCTGCAGCCCACCCTGAGGCTGTGTGGGCTCCTGCAGTGCTCACAGTGATGGCTGTGCTGCTGTTTGTTGTGCCTGTTTCTCTAGGGCTCGGCTCTTGGTTTTCCAGCTGGGAGAAGGCAGCGTGCTCCTGGCCAGGCTCCTCCTGCAGCTCCAGGTAAGCTGGTTTAGCTGCTGCGCTTTGTAGAGCTGTAATGAGATACAAGTGTGGTTTCTTGGGGTTACAGCCAGCAAGTGAAAATCAGGCACAGGTAGCAGAGCTTGTAGGCTCCCAGCAGAATGCTAAGGAAGTTGGCAAGCGTTTCTCCTCCACAACACACGTTCCTTGCAGCGTGCAGAGTGCACTGCCCAGAACCAGTGCTGTAGTTTTGAGCTCTGGGCCTGAGCAGCAGGTTTAGACAAAACTTTAAACAAGTGTGAAGCAGTTCTTTAACGCAGTGGTAACAAGAGGCCCTGCAGCCACGAAAAGCAGCCAGTCGCACCATGTGCTGCTCTGCTTGATTTAGTGTTGTTCCAAGTCATGTGAGTTTTATGGCACTTTGCTGTCGGGTGCTGAATTGCTTCTGACACTTCTGTAATACTCCTCTTTTTCTCTGTATGTGCAGGTGTACGACTGCAGCATTCCTGCCCAAGACGGTGCCCTGCTCGGTGAGTGTCATGGATGGGTTTAAGAGCTGTAGCCCTTCGGGGGCATGCTGAGATTTGTATATCTTTCTTTCTGACTTTTACTGAAGAGAGAAAATTCTGTGCATCTGGAAAGGAGAATCAGACAGGGCAGCCAGCAGGGCAGGGAGGTGAACTACAGCCACTCAGCTGGACACAGGGCACAGCTCAGGTCTGCTGTCTGTGTCCCCTGTGTGCTGCCCCTGCAGTGCTGAGCTGTGGGCCTTGCAGCAGCACAGGGAGCACTCTGCAGTCTGCCTTTGGCTCTGCTTGTCCATCTGGAAGGGGCTACGAGGAGGTTGAGGTGCTCAGAATAGTTCAGACAGCAGCAGCATTCGAGTGAGGGTGGAATGAGGGCTGATGCAGACTCAGTAAATGTCAGTCTGCACTTTGGAGCATCCCCAGCTGTAAGGCTCAAAGGGAGGAAGAGCAACGGGCATCCACAGCCATAGGGGTATGCTTAGCGTCGTGCTGAGTGATACTGATGTGCCTGCCATACAGCCCTTAGGGGCAGGATAAACTATGTAGTGTCACTAAAAGAAACAAGCCTGGAGCCCCAGTGCCTGCGCTGTGCTCCAGTCCTGCAGACACACTTCTACCCTCCTGAGGTTATGGGGTAGAGGCAGTGCCCTAGAAGAGCGGCCCTCCTGCCCACATGCAGCCAGTTTGGTGCTGCTCCGGGGGTGAAGCCAAGAGGAGCCTCCCGTGTTTCCTACCTTCGCTTCATCCTGCCCGTATGTCTGTTAATGGGCCTGCCCTGCCTGCATCCTCATCGGACTAATTGCCTCACACTTGAGCAAATGTGCTCGGGGTTTAAAAGGAGTCTATCGATCTGTGCATATTCCTGAAGGCTTCACAAGGCCCCGTTGCCTTTGAAGTGTAAAAACATCCGTCTGTCTCTCTGCTTTTCCAGCAGTCTCCTGCACCATTTGCATCTCCTCCCCATTGCATCTCCCCAGCTACCGGTGCACCCGCGGCCCCACGCAGTGCCTGGCTGTGGCTGCCCGGGGGCTGCAGGAGGATGGAGACAAAGGTGCAAAGCCCGTCCAGGTGGGAGGCTGAACTATTTCTGAAGGCCAATTTCCAGTCTCCCCCCCAAGACTGAGAATGCTCTCACTGTGCTCAGGGCAGGAGCTGAATGTGCATTCATCTGTAGTGGGCGCATTGATTAGAAAGGAGACAGAACAACCCCTGGCTTCTTCCCATCACGGTCCTTAGCTTCTCATGCAGACAGTGAGGAAATAAGGTAAGACCTGGGGCTGCTTTGGGTGATCCACCCTGAAATGTGCAGGGGTGACCAGAACTTGCAGTGATGTGGGTTGAGAAAAGTCCTGTTGAAATGCAGCAGTGTGGGCAACGTGGCCGTGATTCTCCCCATCCCAATGCCCTGTAGGCTGGAGCTGGGCAGGTTGGCTGTGCCGAATTCTGGGGCTATGAGTAGCATCACCTCCCAGATGGTGCCTTGGGTTTCCTATTTCAATGGGGTTTCGGCAGCGCAGTGGTGGCACCTCGCTGTTGGAGGCAGTAAATGGGCTCCCATCTGGTTGTAATGATCAGTAGCACTTTGGTGCTTGTTTATCCTCATGTTTTATGCTTCAGCAATAAAATACTGCTGTTCGATCCATCCCGGTGCTGGATGGAGATGAGTTCACAGTCGCTGTGGTATGCAGGGTGGTGCTTTTTCAGACAGCTGGGCAGGATCAGATGATGTGACAATTAGAAGGTGTGGGGGGGGGAGCAGCTCGTGTGTAAAGAAATCATACTCTGGGGTGGAACAGAAGGGACTGAACAAGGTTTGGCTCTGCTGCTGGAGGCGGGGGGGACAAATTTTTCTGCACAGAAATCCTTTTTCCCAACTGCCTGTCGGGGCACGAAGCTGCAGGAGGGAACCAAACACAGCAAGGTCTCAGCAAACGAGTTTAGCCCCTTCCGAAGCGCTGGGGCTCCGTTCCCCCGTTCTGCTGCTTTCCTGCTGACTTTCCCTGACAGCTCTGACACGGGGGGGACACACTTCTATGGCCGTCCCAGCTGCGTGCCCTGCTGGCTTTCCGGGGCTCCGGGGCAGGATGCGGTGTGATTGCGGTAATGAGGGCGCACAGTGCCACCCAGTGACCGCGGGACCCGCTGCTGTGCGCTCACGGGCAGAGTCGTGTCCGGTCCTGTTGGAGGCGGAGCGTTGCAGACTGGAGATGCAGGGTTGAAGATATGCTGAGGAAGAAGCTGCGTTTTCCCAGCCCTCGTTCGCTTAACAAGCACGCTGCCCACCGACGTACCCTATTTCAGGTGTGACCTCTGGGAAGGGGGGCACACTCTGCAGCGTGCAGTTTGCTTTGTGAGTGCTCACAAGCCCCAGCAGGGCCTATGGGAGTGCATGGCCAGGCCTGGAGCCCAGCAACACAGGCTGCTCAGCCCCTGCTGGGAGGGTATCCCTGGCTTTATCCCATGGCAGCCACACTCGGTGGCTTTCTGACTTACACCTCAAGGTTAACGCAGGACCTTTCCTCCTTTATGCCCAATTCCTGCCTGCATTCCTCGCTGGGTTGAGCCCTGTGTCAGGTTCCCAGGTGAGCAAGTGTCAACAGGCAGCCGTAGTGGTGTGGCACAGGGAAAGCAGCCAGCAGCAGCGAGGTGTGGTGTCAGCAGATCCGAGGTGGCTCCCGGTGCTGCTAAGTGCTGCCCCAGCAATGCCCTGACATGTTTCCAGCAGGGACTGTCATGGAGAGATGCAGACTAAGGCTCTATTTTGGGTGATGACTGCAGAGCCCACAGAGCTTTTGGCAGCAGGGAGGGGTTTCATCTGCCTGTCCTTCTCCAGGTACATTCTCTCCTTTCTCCGCTCCCCTCTGTTTTCTGTAGCTGTCTCAGTGCCGCTGCCTCAGGGCTGCAGTGTGTGGCTGAAATGAGGCCACTGCAGCAAGGGAGTCACAAGTCCTGCACTCTTGATGGATGGAAGTCCTATATCTTCACTGCCCTGACAAGGGCTGCAAGCTTTCTGCTCCCAGGCTGCTCCCCAATGTGTCTTTATTTTTGTATGTTTAAATTTAGGCCAGCATTGGTAACAAGCTGCCATTGCTGAGCAGCACAAACCCAGCGTGCTGCAGTCAGAGCCATTTTCATCCTATCACCCACCTCTGCCACGATCGGGTGGTGCCTGCTGGCTGTTCTGATGGATGTGGGTAACTCAGCCCCATACAGGCAGGAGTTGCTACTGAGTGCTGGAAGTAAGTAACCCTGACGTTGTTTCTGGGGTGTGGATGAAGTGTGGGATGACTCCATCAGTGACATCGAACTGCTCGTGTCAGTCAGCCCCGTGTTAACCCGTCCAGCAGAATCCCAGACCTGAGCATTCGATTTCAGCCTTTCAGTGGCAGGATCCCCCCAAGCTGATGTGTCCCACGTACCAACCGGGGTACTATTTCTAGTAGGGAAACCCTCTGTTAATTTTAGAGCCATTTCTCTGGAGTGTTGAGCAGTCGCAGCTCCTGAAAGCAGTTGGGGCAGCAGGAGGCATTCGGTCTTTGAAGGCTACAGCTTTTTCTTACATGAAGAAGCCCCATTGAGATGAACTGCATTGCCTTTGTGCCAGGTGCTGTGCCAGGCAGGGTGCCCAGGAGGCCTCCAGCCCACTCGCAGTGCACGGCAGCAGTCAGTGCCAACGGAGCCAGTTTCCACTGCTTGTCAGCTGCGTTACCTGGGAAGAGAAAAGCTGTTCCTCTTCAAGGTTGGTTGATTAATGGTATCGCTGGTCACAAGAGGAGTGAAGAAAAGGGGTAATCTGACACTGCAGAAACAGATTCAGCAAATGAAAGTCTCAATGAGGTCTCTCTGAACTGCTTCCTTATGCAGATCAAACTAGTGAAGTAATAGAATGTGATTAGAAGAGCCGTGGGGTTGGGGTCCAGGCACCTATGGGCCATAAGGCTTGTACGCTACCAGGGGTGCTTCACGGTGATGGAAAAACAGGCACGTTTGTTTTGTATGTGTATGTAATAACAAGGTGTGGGTAGTAACCTTGCACTCCAGGACCTGGCAGGGATCCTCACTTCTTGTCAGAAACATCCCGGGGTCTCGTGGCTGTTGAGCAGCAGTGAGCGGGATGAATAACAGGAGCTGAGAGCAAAAGGGGTTTCCAACCAGCTCCTGTTGTTCACTTATGTTGGCCCCTTCTGCTGGTTCCAAGCAGCACCCTCCCCTCTGACTCACTCCTCCTGTGTCAGCTGCATCTCTGGGGCTGGGGCAGCCATGGAAGGCAGAGCTGTGCACCCACCCAGCACTGTTCTGCCCCCTGTGTGTGAGCAGAGCTCTTCCTGCCCCAGCCTCCCTGAGGGTTCATTACATGGGAAACAGCGTGCACCACAGGCGCACTGACGGTCACTCGAGAGTCATTCTTTCTTTTATGCACTTGTTCTTAAATTCCTGACCAAATGCACCATTACAAATGGAGGATTATTCAATGCCGACTTTCAGTTGCCCTTGTTGGACCAGCCAGGATGTACAAAGCAGGAGCCGGGTCCCCACAGACACCCCAGATTTAGCTCTGATCCCAATTGTCTGCTGCGCCAGCGGCGGGTGAGACTAACAGTGTGTGCAGGGGGGGGTCTGGTTACAAACGCCTGGAATGAAGCAAGCAGGTGCTGGGAAGGTTATCTAAGGAGAGCACTGTGCTCGTTCTCTGCCGCCTCTCACTCACTCCCGGTGAGACATCCCCCCCCAAGCAGCAGCTCAGCTTTTATTGTGGGTCTGAGTGTCAGCGGTGGGCGCTGGGGATCCTCTGCTCTCCCAGGGAGGGCGGTCATGCAGGAGCGGTGCTTGCTGACCTGATTCAAGCTCTAATAGCTGATGCAGTTTCTGCTTGAAGGCAATGTGTCTCCGGGCTCCAATGTCAGACAGGAAGCTCACTTTGGGACAGCTGGGATGGTTTCTCTCCCCGCTGCACGCCTGTCCCTGTCAGGCTGGTAGTCCCACTGCAGGACGGCTCAGCTGTCTGCACAGTGAGTGTCACAGCTTACAGTTCAGGGTATTGAGGTAACCTGAAATTGGAACTGCTTTACCTTAATACACTGAGCTATGACTTGTGGCTCAACAGCTGCTGTGAGAGCAGCTGATGTGCTCCCTAAAAAAAGGGCAGAGGACACAGTGTGGGACAGAACCCACCGCAGCTGCTCCAAGGTGAGTCATTGCTGCTGCTGAATACAGGCCTGAAAAGCTTTCCTATGTGCACGAATTACACTGGTTGTTGTAAACAATGTTTAATATATATATATATTCATATGCTGTGACAGCATTTTGTTTTAGTGTCTTTAGGTATACTTGTTCAGGCAGGTTTACATTGGTTGAATCTCTAAAGGAGTGCTTCACTATTGCATCAGTTCAGAAAGGAAACCTGATCTGATGCCAGGTAAGCCCAGCTCATTCCAGAGAGCTTGTGCTAAAACTTAAGGCTTGTGCCGTTTGGGCTGAGCTAACTCAGCTCACCTGAATTTAAGTTAGCAAGAGCTGGCGTGCAGCTAAGCTACAAGCAAACCCAGGCTGAGCTACTCTCATGGGCAGCTGTAATTCAGAGAACACAAACTCAGTGCATTGTAATGAGAACAAGGAATCCAGGGACACAATGTGGGCTTTTAAGACGTCTCCCTTCCATCATCTAAGAGCCTGACGTTCCTCTTAAGTAGCTCACTTCAAGTTTCAAAACCATTGTCAGTGATTTAACTGAATGATCTCAAATATTAAAACCCAAGTGACAGCTTTATGCCCACACTTAATTTGTAACAAGGGCAAAGGGTGACCTCCTGTTCATCTGCAAAAGCAGGTATTTTTAACACCTTATGCTGACACCGTCACCAGGCGCTGCTATGCCACGTGTCCCACCTGCACTGCTTCAGATGCACTAGAAAAATAGCAGAAAGCAACATTAAAAGCCTGTGCGTAAATCAGTTGAGATGCTCTGTGATAGTAAAGGAAAGATGTGGAGGTAAGGACGCTGCCAGGAAGAGCACTGAGGGGCAGCGCAGGGGATGGAGGCCTCGCTGTGCTGGAACTTCACCTTTGCAGTTTGCCCCCAGAGCAGTGTGACAGCACAGCAGGAGGGAGCATCACTCACATGGCTGAGGTTCCCAAAGGTGCAGCTGGCTCACACTTAGCACAGAGCAGCAGCGAGGCTGTGCGGATCCGCTCACACCGTCAGGGGTTTAAGACTAAAAACAACAAGTACTGAAAGTTGAGGCAACTTTTATTGAGACTGTACAAGCAGGGCACTGGGAAAGGAAACAACAGTGGCTTGATGTTGGGACCAGCTCTGTGGAGTGGAGTAAGAAATGAAAAAGGCACTAATCTTAAGAAAAGACACTCCGTATATTCTAAGAATATAATTCATTTAATACTGTTAATTTTGTAGCACAAAAAAAAAAAAAAAAAAAAAAAAAAAACCCAAAAAAACAAAAACAAAAAAATCCAACAAACCAAGCTGTGATCCCCAAAATAAACTTTCAAAGCTTACACTTTAATATTATTGCCTGAAGATCATGGTCTTTAAATTACATCTTGTGTTTTAAAGTTTACACAGTGAAGACTGTCTCAAATACAAGGCCACCTTTCCCACTGCAACAATTGGATCCTTGTCCCCAAAATGCATTCTCACGTAACACGACGGCAGCAGACAGCTGCAGGATGCTCTCCCTGGTCCCCAGAGGCAGCCTGGTAGGCAGGTCTCGCTTTCAGATGCAGGTATTGAGAAAGATGCTCAAACACTGGACTAGAAAACCAAGGCAGCCCACTCGTCCCCCAGGATGGCAATATCATATAAAAAAATTACAGGCACATGAAATGGCACAAAAAATGCTGTTTTTCCCTTTACAAAAATAACGCTCGGGCTCTTCAGAGCCCCAACCCAAACAGGACGTTCCCTTTTGTTTTATGCTTTCCAATTTGTAAACAATCATGAATTAAATTAGCGCTTATCCAGTGATGGACACGGATTGAAACAGTTTGCATTGAAACTTTCAGGCTGCTCAGCGGCTTCAGTGTGCAAACACACGTGCACGAGGGGAGGCGGCGAGCCTTCGTGATGGATTGTGGCACCACGAATGAACGGCTGCTGGTTCGACAGCACCAACTATTGGGTGGCGCGCAGCTGGAAGGCATTGCTCACACCCCTCACATCCCAAAGAGCATTAATTTACACTGATGGGTTATTGCCCAAATGGAAGAGGCTTCGGAAAGCACCAGACGGCGCACATGGCAGCGAGCGACTGAGAAGCCAGACAGTCCTTCCGAGAGAAACACACGGATCAGACGCAGTCTTTGTATGAAAATATTTGTCTTGTAGCAAAATGGCAACGACGTGATTTGAAGCAAGGTTCCGATCGGCGCAGGTTGGGCAGTGTGCTACGTTTCAACCATGCCTACCATCACCGAACTGATGCTGTAACAGAGGAATACTGCTCATCTGGGGCCCAACATCTGGTTCACAGGAAGCTAAGAATTCTTTTCTTTGCATCAGATGCCACCACACACCATTTTTTTTGCATAGTTTGGAAGGAAAATCTGCACTGTCAGAACATAATTAAACCGAAAACAACGCACGCGTTCAAGGCGTTACACCTTATCCAATGAGGAGATGAGGCGGGACGCTTATTTTCATGAATAAAACAACAGGTTAAAAGCTATGTTCAAGATCTCAAATCTCACAGTATTTATTGACGGACTTGGGACATGCAAAGGAGGAATTCCACAACCAGTCTGAAGAGCTGCCCAGAAATAGGGCACGTCTGAAGTAAGGTTTCTCTGCAGCAGACCGAGCTTAGTGCAGTTGCTGTATTCACAAGATGACTTTCAGTAGTACAATCCATGTAGTAAACGTACGGGTGGAGTCGGGGCACAGAAATTCATGACCTCCTTTAGTTAAGAGCTGCATAGCTTTTTGTTGCAAGACAACCTGTCGATGCCTATTGTCAAGAATTACTCTTACAGCACCAAACACTTCAGTCAATGCTACTCTACTTCACAGTTAATTTGGTAATAAAATGCTCTACAAGAACTTCTAGACTGTCAGCCACTTGATTAATACTACAAAAGGTAACTAACAGATGAACCGAGAGTTTCTTTAAAAAAACAAACACAACAGCATTTTACATCTCTGGTTGGAAATGCCATTCTTACACTTCTTCAGTGTCTTCCATTCAAGGTACTTTCAGCTGAGTGAAAACAATGTACTTTTATGAGGATCAAGTGACACAATCAGTAAGAAAATGCATTGGAACTGAAGACAGCGATCAAACTGACACTGATAAGAAGCAGGAAGGTTCTGCAGGTGTCAAGTTTCTTTTTGCTACAATGGATAGCTTCAAATGTTGAGAAATCAATGCATTGGGGCACTACTGGTTTCCTGTCAGATATCCCTGGTTTTCTGCAGCAGATATTTTTCTTTATCCAGGCTGTATTCTGTTAAATTGGTGCTCAAATCATTTAAAGAATACGTTCCAGTTCACCTTGAAAACACATTTAAAGAAGGTAGAAGATACGACTGTCCCTAAGCTTTCATATCCTGTAAACAGGTTAAGGACTTGACCCACGTGGCACTGACTCACATAGCTACAGCCATATATTTCCCTACCAAAGGTGCAATCACAACAGTACAGCTTATGTACAGAAAAGGGGAGAGAAAGCTGTATTGATGAGACACCTGTGTGGCCTCCTCCAGCATGAACTTTAATTATCAGGTGGGAAAACCTTGTCAGCTGACTGCAATTAACCATTTTCTAGAAGAAGCTGGGAGTAGGAGGGGTCTGGGGCATATATACATATATAAGCCAGAGCCAACTCCTTTGGGAGGTTAAAGGTTGCAGCATATGAATGACTTGTGATGTGAGGGGAAGAAAATGAAAGAAGAAAGAACTCTTGGAAGAGGAGCACAGCGATGTGGAGATACGCTGGAGAAAAAGGTACTGTGTTCAAAGTCTTCAGCAAGTTGGGGCAGGAATAGCCAGGAAACTTGGAAGCAATAAGGGAGTCTATAGGGAAACAGGTATAAAAGGTTTATATTTAAATAGTAAGAATTTAGCAGTATTTACCAATGTCTTCTGTTCCTTTTGTACTTCTTCATGCTGTGGCAATCTGATCCATCTGCCTACCAAATAACAGCTTGGTGACAAGCACTACTACATTAGTAAAGCTCTACTTCCAACACTGCAGCAGGGCTCTGTATAGGCCAGGTCAAAGTGTTTCCCTTTAAAGCTCACTTATTACAGTTAGTGCTTGCAAAATCAACAGAAATACTTTATGTCAGAAATGGGTTACGAGTGTGAACCCCTCCTAAGCTTCCTTATAAATAAATGCCTCAGCTTCAATGCAGCTCAACCAATGGTTATTTGTATTTAACACACACTTCCAGGAAGGTCAACAACAAGCTTAAGAGTTAACCAGAATGAGCAGCTTCTAATGCAACTGCTTAGAATACATAAGCTTCAATTAATGTCCTTTAAAGAGACCATCATTGTAAGTGTACTACCTTAGGGCAGGTTTTCTTATAACTAAGTCTTCTTCAGTCCTAAAATTGCATTTTTGTTGTTGCTTTTTGTTGGACAGTAACAGACGAGTTGCATGTTTGCTCTAAGATAGGGCTCTTCCTACTGAGCAGGCCAGAACAAGTCCATGGAAGCTTCAAGAAGGATTTTCTTCCCATGCTTGTCTGCTATACGCTTCAGTCTTCTCCAGCTTAAGGCCCAATACAGTTTTAAAAGTGAAACCAAATTCTGGTTGATGTATCTATGGTATGAAGGTCAGGCAGTGACTTCAGTCTGTATGTATTCCAAATGTGTATTAAAAGAACTGTCAAACTGCAGCAAGCTGGAAAAATGGGCAATGCTAGCAATGTGCCATTTAGCCATCATCCCACCTCAAACAACACTAATGAGAGCCAGGAAAGGGAAGCAGCAGTGTAAATCAGATCAAGGGAATCATTCGTTCTCATCTGGGTTTTGAGGGTCAAAGATTTTGACATGTGTGAATGGGAAGAGCCCTTTTCGCCCGTTGACCTCTCCTTCCCACTGACCGTTTATATTCATCCTTGTAACCTTCACAATATCTCCAACCTGCAGCAGTAAAAAAAAACACCCGTTAGCACACACGAGAATCTCACTTTTGATACAAATTAAGTAAACAAGAACAAAAAAACCACCACTTTATAACTTAAAATACCTCTGCATAAGCTCTAAAGGGAAAGCAGCTGTTTTTAACTGAAACAAACATTTTGTTGCTGGAGATTTGCGCCCTTTTTGGGAAAGCTTAACTGAATGTATATTTACGTGTTGCAATAAGTTGCTGAACCACACCTTTTCCTGTAGAAAAGCTTCTTCATGCTGCAATATATTTAGCTTAGACAGGCTGACATCACTAAGGCTACCGCAAGTAATGAGATGCAACGTGCATTCAAAAGAGCACAGTGCTTGTTTTCAGCATTAGCAGGTTTATTTCAAAGGAAGATTATCTTTTTCAAAGCGATTCCTGTAGTAAACAGACTCAGAGTTCCAGTTCTGGCTGTCCAGGTCTAAGAAACTTGTGTAGTTCAATTCTGCTGTGCTTCCAAAGCAGACAAAAGCATTCTCAAACAGGTGTTCCCAAGTCTAAGATGCACAAATTCGAACTTGGTTTGCTGCTTTCACCTTCACTTCCCGTCAGAGAGTTTGAAACAGGAACAATGACTTGTTGAGCCTTTCCTATCACAACTGTGTCTCTTCCTATTTGGCCAAAGATGAGCAGAGCTAAGCTATGATCAAGCAAAAAAAAGAAAAAGCCATCAGCCCAAGTGGTAAATTACTCTGTTCAGTGCTGTGTTTAATTTCTATTAGGATAATTCACAAACAAAATGTGCTACAGCAGGCAGTGCTGAAGACTACCTAGTTATTTCTCCCTGAACTGCTTCAGAAGAGCTGAGCGTGCGGCCTGTTGCAGCAGCCCTCTTAACTACATCTCCCTTCCTGTTTACTAATTGCATCTATGTGGTAACTATAGTAAAAGCATAGAAAAGTGACAACAGCAGCTAATAGCTAAGGGCACAAAAGGTAGAACCGCGCTACCACTAACAGTAAGCACTTGAGAAGGTTCTACCCCAAAGGAGGTACAAGCGCTACACAGTTGGGCTTCAGATCAGCAGCCAACTTCTGTAAGCTCCAGAGGCAACAAGCTGTGATCTTCTTGAGGGAAAAACGTTATATGCAGTATGTCAATAATAATTCATATGCATTATCTCAATACCACTGACATGTAGAACTGACACAGGTGGTTTCAGGCCCTTGGCAAAGGATTTTGAATTCAAACTTCTCAGTGAGATGGGTGCACCCTTACTCAAAGAGAAAAGCTGATTTTACAAATCATATTCCTAAAGCCTGCTGAAAGTAGCTACCACAACTGCAGTAGGTGCTATTGGAAGATTGCTCAGAAGCATTCCTAACCCCTACGTGAGACTTAAGGTGTCACACTCAACTCTGGCATCACTCAGCAGTGTGTAGCTCTGAACATTTCTCAGCAATGTAAGCATATTAGAATGGAGTTAGACATTAATTAATATGTTCACTCCCACGCTCTTGCCCTGCCCACTACTTATAGGTTTTTTCCACTTCCCACCTAGATGTTCCAGATGGCACA
Source organism: Excalfactoria chinensis (assembly GCF_039878825.1). Classification (NCBI taxonomy): domain Eukaryota; kingdom Metazoa; phylum Chordata; class Aves; order Galliformes; family Phasianidae; genus Excalfactoria; species Excalfactoria chinensis. The sequence goes on along the minus strand of NC_092840.1, from coordinate 4,260,155 downwards.
TGTGGAACAATGCTGTACTTTCCAGAGAGGAAAATCCTCTCTGAACTCCTATACGTTCTTGTGATAATTGTGAGACTTTCTTCAACTGTCATCTTTATGTATGTAAACTAAAAGATCAAGTCTGCGTATCTTCTAAGTAGATATATACTGCCTGATAGTTAGCATGCTCCTGTAGCATCGGTGTGGCTGGTTTCCATCTCTTCTTGGAATGCTGCAGCCTTCCTTGATGTGTGTTTGAGAAAAAGCATAATTTGTCTGACTTCTCATTAAATGGAAAGTCTAGAGAAAGCTTTATATAGTAACAGGATGACTTAAACAGGAACCTAACAAAAGCCTCTTTAGGAAAAGGCTGATAACATCTATAAATAACTCAGTGTTACTCTGCTAGATTTAAGTAACTTTTAAGGACAAATTTGAGTTCCATGTTTTAGACTCATATTCAGAAAGCTTCACTGCAACAGTCAAAACCCAACAGGAAACTGCATTTGCTCCACTCCATAGAAACTAGTCACTTGGAAGCACTTTAGTCTTATTAATGGGAAAAAAAACAGTAGTATGCAGGGCAAAAGGAACACACAGACTGGCATTCTGAGTCTGATTTTATTCTGTTCACATACTGTAGAGTCCCATCCAAAGTTTGCACAGAAGGCTTAGAAAATTATCCTTCAATTTGACTGTTTTCTCCAGCGTGGATAGGCTTGGGAATATTACTTCAGCTGAGCAAAAACAAAACAGTAAGTGTATTATCTTTCAATACACCGCTATGTAGATTAATAATCCAAGAAGTTCCTTAGACTGCTGGGCAGGGGGAGTTGTTAGAAATCTGTAGCAGCTGTTAAAGAATTGTAGCTGAGATATTCAGAAAAATATCATCTTGTATACCAAGGACTGCTGGATGTCCTCTGCTTTAAATGCAGTTGCCTTAAAGACTGAACAGAATGGCATGCTGAAACAAGATTCTGGGGAAGGAGCCTTGATGCCATGAGCAAATAATTGTTGGATCTGTGTTAATGACCTCTAGATTAGCAACATACAGTCAAATAGTCCCTCTGCGCATTTTCACTAAGCATAGTATTTGGTAAATTCTCCTTCTAGCCTCTACAGTACAGTCAGCTGAGGTGGGATCTCCCATGAAAGTTACTGAAGATAAGTTACTATGAAGACCAGTTGTTTTCAGAGAATGTTTCAGAGCAGTTGGAAGAACTGCCTTATGATTAGGAGCAGAACAGTCAGGAGATTTGGTTCTATTCTCACTGCTGCCACAAACTTCCTGTGCAGTTCTGAACAGCTCATAGGCCCTTATCTGTAAATAAGGATAACACTTCCTTAGTGTCAGCACCCCTCAGATAAGTAATTCACTTGTAAAGTATGCCAGCATCACTGCATGGAAGCATCAACTGGTGACGTAATACTTCTGAAATGCAGCCATTTGGTTCCACCCAACGATAAAAATCAAAATGCATTTCAAATAGCATCCTTTAATTATGTCCCTGTTACAGCATGAATTCAAAGCCCTGGGGAAATGCAAGTTGTGGAACATGCCAGTCAGAAAGCTTACTTCATTCACTCTAAACTCTTCCATACCTGTCTCCGTTTGAAGCTGATTCATAACTGAAAAGGTTTCCTGCATGCCATTTGAGTCACGTAGTCAGATAATTTAGCATGTTCTGCAGATATTCCAACAAAATTACTCTATTGCACTGCCCCCAAAAGATATAAAGCTAGAGAAAGGAAGCAAAGTTGGGCTGAATAACAAGTAGCAGGACAAAATGAGACTCTGAAGTTCTAGATATTGGAAGACTGAAGAAACCAAAAGGCTGATAGGGTAACAGAGGTGTACTATTTTTCATGCTCTGTGCCAGAAGAATTGCCCAAACCAGAGCATCCAGTCATTCAAACCTGCAGAAAGATCATTCTGGAGGTGTTAGAACAGGTCAAAATGCAGCACAGAAATGCTGATGGCTTATAGATACAGTTAATCTAGCCTCATCTAGGAACAAAGTGATATAGTTTGGCAGTTGACATACCTATACTTGAAGAGCAGAGTTGAGGTTGCAGTACCAGAAGGAAGCAGTTTTTCATTAAATTATGATAGCCTGTCTCCTACTAAGCATGTTGTGATTGCATGGAATTTGGAGACCACAAAGCTTCAATAGAAGAGTGTTCCTGAGCCATGCTAAGTCACAGCTTTAGCGCAGGAACTTATCTAGGTTATCTCTATTGCTTTCAGTTTCATCTGAAAATAAGCTCTGCAAACAGTTCTGAGTGTGAAGATGCATTGAACTGTAAGGCACTGAACGCAGTCATGATAGGAACAAACCCTGAGTGGAAAAGGAGGCCACAAAAATGCATACAATCTTCAATGTAATTGTTAGCTGTATTTTCAAATGTAGCATACTGGGAAGCTGATATGTATCAGCAGGTGCAAAAATCCTTCCACAATGTCCTGTTCAATTGATAATCAGAACTAAAGCTCCACAATCAACTTTTAAAACACAAGACCTATGCTTGTACAGTTTAAGCATCACAGTCGTCCTCGTGCTTAGATTAATATTAATATTTAACATAGCAAGACAAAGTTTCCTTAGCTAAGAAAAGCATTATACTTGTTAAGTGATAGCAGCAACCTAATTTCCTAATTAAGAAAGCTCTACTACTAGCACATTTTGCCCTACTTGCCTCAACTTAAAAATAAAGAGGAAAAAAGTTACTTGTAACCTAATTGCAACAAGCTCAGGAGAAATATGGTGTCAGTTATGCAAGTGTGGTGAACAGGTATTCATTTCACTGATATGTTTCAGTGAAACCTTAACTCAGTACCAGCAAATGAATGCATCTGTATGTTTGATATAGGATGCACAGATACAGCTGCTTAGTACCATACAAGGCTTGCACAGGTGTGGAGAAAATAAGGCACTTATAAGAACTGCTACAGAAAAATAATGAAGCTCTATGTGTGTGTATATATATCATAAATAATCTTAAGATACCATATTCCAAATCTGGATATGAACTCCAGGACTGCTGCTGCCCTCAGAATGGTGTATGACAAACATCCCAAAAGCACTGGGATAACAGTAGAAACTCCTATTTTGTCACCTGGCAGACCAAAGAGTGGCAGCTGCTTCTGCTCTCCTTTTTCCTGGTTCCTTAAGTTATTCCACTCTGTTTTATAAGGGGACAAAAACCAGATTTCTAGTTTTTAAGGGAATTATGTACCATTGGTTTGTCTGCTGACTTTGCTAGGCATTAAGAACTTTATTGCATAGATCCAAGCAGAGTGTACTCAATTCCCAGCAGATAAGCTGCTTCTTTAAGGTAAAATGCAGCAGGCCTTAGGCTGCTGGGTACATAAACCTACACATCATGTACTGTCTTAAGACAAGGCTTCATCAACAAGGCTTCATCAGTGTGTTACTGTGATCAGGCTAGCTGTACAACTAGATTATTAATGTACCACAGGAACAGTGCCAGCAGTCTCTGCTCTTACAAAACCCATCACCTTCTCAGAGCACTATCTTGTGTAACCTCTGAGCACAGGGCTGCCTTCCCAGTTTTCTCAAGGAAAACCGAGGTTGAAGAAGAGCAGTACGTAACCCTGTAATAGAGAGTTCCAGTTCCAACAAATACAGAACACTGCATCCCTGTCCTTCATATTCCTTCCTCTGGAGCACCAGAAAGGAAGGAAATTGCCTCTTGGCGAAAGCACACAACTAGAGAAGCAGATCTTCGCTGTTGCTTTTATTGTGTGGATTTTTTTAGGTGTGTATCCAGAACATTTGGAAATACTACACGTGTCAGGAAGGTTACAGTGAGAAACCGCAAACTTCAATATTTCATTTAAAAACGTTAAATCTGCACTGCTGGTGTAATTAACTGAACTGACCACAGTGTTTAGTAATAAGTACAAATGCCATGCTTCCTAATGAGTATCCTTATGGGAAAAAAAAGGACATGGCAGTTACCCTTAAACCAGCTTGCCATTAAACTGTCCTATTTTATAAACTATTTCAAAGTTAAACATCCTACCAAACATCTTAACAAGGATTTTCAGTAGAATATTCACTTTATAAATGGTATCTTTTCATGGGAGAAACTTAAAAAATAATTACCTTCCTTACCAAACAAGTTTCTTCTCTGCAACAGGCTGTGGCTCTTTATCTTGCCTTGCATTTTGACAGCTTTTGTAAACAATTGCATACAACAGAAAAATCAGACTTGGAAGCAGAGAGAGCTTGTCCCATTTTCAAGCTGAACGCTGGGAAATGACATCTCTCCACTTAAAAAGAAGTTGAGCAGATTACTATGCACTGACTTTATTTACTCCAGATGGTATTCTGCTTCTTTCAAGCATTGTCTGTGTGCTGACCACAGAAACCTAAAGCCAGCAAGCAGATATTCTGTTTTCAGACTGCTGTATTAGTTTAGATGAGATTACAAAATCAGTACAACTGTACCAAGGTGTTTTTATCCACACAAGCTGAACTGTGACTACTGCAATATATGATTGCTGAATACTGCAATGTATTATTTTCAAAGAAGACTGCTAACTTTCTTCCCTCGAATATTTCCATAAGCTGTTCTTTCCCTCCTGTTAGTGACTGTCTGTGTTCTTACAAAACTTGTAGTCTAAGCGAACCCTATCATTTTCAACAATGTGACCTCCAGTAGTTTGGACTATTAAGGAACATGCGGAGCCCAGAGGAGGTTGGGCCAGCAACAGGTGTTAAGCAAACAACAGGAAGATTATGCCAAGAATCTGGAGCTTTCTTTAGAAATAGTACGTGTGACAAAAAACATCGCTGTGAAATGAGGTTGCTCACTTTCCCTGTGCATGGATGGCAAACCTCTAATGGCAATTTCAACCTGCATGCTGGCCAGAGAATGCATCTTACCAGTATATCAGGGCAGTTACAGGATAGGATTAACTAGGTCACTAAGTAGCAAAATAAGAGAAAATTCATTAGTGAGAGCCATCCTCCCAAGCAGTTCTGCTATCTCAAAGCAAAGTAAGTTCCCTAAAGTTGTTTTATGACACACTGTTAACATAAAATCAACTGCTTGCTTTATTCTCTTCAGAAGCAGGAATAGTTTTGGCAGGAATCTTCTGTACGGTGCAGTTGGCAGAGAATTTACTTTTCTTCCTGTGCTAATTTTCACACACTGTTCACCAATGACAGGCTGCTAGCTTTTGTAACTCAAGGAAAACAGTGATACGTTTAACTTTTAACCCTCTGCCAGTAACCACCTGTGGAGATTGTGTAAGAGGGCAGTTTGGAGAAACTTTTATGAATAACCCAAAAGTGACAAACAAAACCTTTTGAATATTACTGAAAAGCATCAGCTTTGGCAGCAGCTTCATTTGTAAACTGAGAAAAAGCAACGAGAAAAGATCAAAAATATTATTTAAACTGTTTTTCTGCTTGCTAAGATGTCAGTCCTTCCCTTGCTTGTTTCCCCCCATTTGTTTCTTGAGGTACTTTGCCAGATTCAATTTTCATTTCGGAGGATAGGAATAGCACAGTTTCCAGGTGAGGTGCTTCTGAAGGATGAGCTAACAAGCTTCTTATGTAACAAAGTGTAGAAGTAAGTCTTAATGCTAGGTATGCTTTTAAGAACTTCCATCATTTATGCCAATTTTAATTGTAAGAGGAATTCTTTACCATTTAAAGAATAAAGCTGTCAAAGGCTTTGAGACATCCCTAAAAAGAAAATACAAAGCACTTTGGCAAACACAGGAACTTACTAAACTCAATGCAAGGTTAGAGGCTACACTGTGGCCTTTAATCCTATAATTTAGTACCGTGTCCATCCCCTCCAGCACACAAACACCCAAAAAGCTACAGTTGAGAATCAGAAAAATCAGCTGTTTATCAGCAATCCTTACCTTTCTATTTCAGTTCTCAGCTTGGAGTGATCAGTTAAATATCCCCTTCTCCATGATTAAGTGGAGAAGCAAAGTCATCCCTAGCATTTCCATAGAAGGATGTATGTATTCTACTGCTCTTGTAGCACATTTCACTGTTCCATAGGCAAGACAACAGTGCATTAAGCCTACGTTCTGAAGTAGCTTAGTCACTTTTCTCAAAGGAAGTGGTACAGATGAAGCAATTTTTCTACATCTTTCTTCAGAACATAATGGAACTTGCCAGTCCTTTGACACAGATAAGCAGACTCCACATGAAGTCATCCATACCAGCTCTGTCACTAACAATATTTAGTTTATTTTTCATTGGAAAACTGTAAGACAAAGGGGAAAACTCACCTCTAATGCCAGTGCAGTCTTGTCGTAAGCACAGGGTACTCTCTTTTGGATAGCTTTGGCATAGACTGGTCCATTCTGCGTGGATGGCAGAGGATTGATCACTGCTCCGGGTGTACTGGATACTGTGGGAATGGGACTTGTGGTCTGAGGCTGAGCATAAGCATGGGCAGGTTCTGGAATACCGTAACTGTTGGAATTTCTGTTCCCATGTTTCCCGACAGAAGATCTGACTAGCTTTTCTACATAAGGAACAGGAATCATCCCAATCCGACCATCCTTGTTTCTGGCACTCCACCACTGTTCTTCTGGCTTCTCTACAATTACCAGTATTTCACCCTTTTTAAATGGGAGATCCTCAGCATCATTGCCAGGAAAGTCATAGAGTGTCCGAACATATTCCACGTTTTCTTCGGCAGCAGACATAGTAGGGGCAGATCCAGATCCCATTGGTGGACTTGGATACCTAAGTTTAAAAAAGTTCTAATTATCAACAGCTGTTGTTTTGCATTTCCAGTAACAAAACTAGCCACCAGCTGCACACTAGAAACACCAGGTAAAGGGTAACTTTCTCATTTATACTATTGTGAAGATGTAAGGGTAGAATAAAGATCTCCGTGGCTTAAGATATAAGAGGTTGTGATATATTAAAAATAAGTGAAAAAGTTTTGGGTGACTGGGGAGGAGTTCTTAGAGAAAGATAAATAATCCTTCCAGTCCATTGCATTTCCATCTTTTCCATTTCCATCAAGAATCCAGTAACCCTGAATGACAGACGTGAGGGAGCACAGTGGGAAAATGGGCTCAAGAGTAAAAGGAAGACTATGATAAACTCTTCGGTCTTTCTGATTCTGTAGGCAGTAGAGCATCCTTGTACCAGAATGCTACTGTTTATATGCAAGATTTGAGAGGCAGCCATATTAATACCAGGATCCCCTTTGTTTAGGAACACGGACAGATCTGATGTTCTTAGGAGACAACACATTTCCTTTCCATTCTGGAAAGAAACACAGAATTAAGCTCCCTGATCTTATTGTCATAGCTTCAGCTCTATTTAAGAGTACTCATCTTTCCCTGAATATCTGAATACCTAACAGCATAAAGTGACATTATTCATAAAATATTAAATGAAATACTAACATCTGCTGAAGAGAACATATCACAAATACTGCTTTCTAATATATATGTGTATATATTTTATATATATTTATAGAAATATATTTTATATATATACACACATCATGAAGTCAGAAGAACTAACAGCCTGCAAAAGCACCTGAGATGTTCCACTGAAAATGCCAGATTTTAAAGAGAAATGATGATTAGCAGTAACAGCTTTGAAAGAAACTCCTGTCCGCCCCTATTCTATATCTAGTCCATTAATTTAAAGAATGTAAATCTGGAAGTGCTACCTCTCATTCTCTCTCTTGCACCACAAAGTTTCTTTTATAAACAGAAGTCCAAACCATCAACCACGTCAGTGATTTTGTTCAGAATTTTAGAACTAGAATTATACTGTGGATAACCACTTCAATGGCCTTTGTAGCTTTATAAGAAAGCCTGTCAGTTTGCAGTGTGCCAGCTCCCATCTGTGTGCTGAGAGCACCAACAACATTTGAATGCAGTGAGAGCCTTGAAAACAAGGTGGTACTAAGATGTTCAGGAAATGTTTCATGCAAGGTATGACAGAAATACCAAGAGAACAAGTGGAATCGACTAAGTTTAAGTTGCGAAAGCTAAGTCATTGCTGTCCGTGACTAAGAATGAGGTTGGTTGTTTTCAGAGAAGTTTGACACTGCCCAAGTTAACAAGAACAGAGATGAGCAAGAGCATCACTGCAGTACAGCTCCAAAGTGTCCGTAAGTTTAAACGCACGCGCAGCCTTGTGCAGCTCCTTAAATGTTTCTGTACCTGTGAAAGAGGAGGGAACTTTTCACCTACCCGTTTCTTTAGCCACAGCACAACCACTACCAGAAGGTTTCTCAGCAGCTTTAGGAGCTCTTGAGGCCAGAACTTTGCCACGCTCCTCCCACCATCTGACAGCTCTGCAGAGCCTGCTGACCACTTGTGTATTTCAATTTGATGCTACAGTTGACTTTTGACAACTTACTGATTGTGATTAAGAACTGGATTATGATAACGTTAAATTGTGATTCTAAAACCGAAAGTTATTTACCCTCCCTCCCAGTAACTTGTTAACTTGAAAGAAGTCCCTTCAGCTGCAGAGTTTAGAATTGAAGCTATTTGATTATTATTATTTAACTGTATCACTATTTTAATGGCTTTTCTCCTTATTCTATCCAGGAAGCACAGAGGATGAAATAAATATGTTCCAGAGTTACTGGTAAGCTGTTTTGTGATGCAGGCTGCAGGTATGCCCAATGTTGGGTGCAGGACAAAGAATGAGCTCACAGCCAAGTCACATTTTCCCATCCTCCTAACAGAACGTTTCTTAGTGTATGCATACACAAAGACAGAGAGTGCCATGACCAAACAGAGAGAAATGCTTTTACCCTTTTCTGGGGAAATGCCACTCTAGAAGTCTGGCAAACAATGTTTTAGAACGCATGAGAATTCGATCAGCACGATGAAGCAGGAATCGCAAAGGCACGACCTGTTGGAATCACTGTGGATGTGAGGACAGAGCAACTGAGTTCTGAGGCCGTGTTTCACCCAGGGACGGGAAGACTTCTGAGCCAGCTTCTCAGCCTTCCCAGCAAGGGGACAATACCACAAGGCTGATACAAAGCAAGACCACACCCTCCTGCAAGACAATTATAGTGGGAGGCAGGGATGTTCCCAGAGCCTCTGCATCTGCCTATTTTCATCATAAGAATGGGTCCTATGCACTATACTGACGATAACTAGCAACCCACCGCCATCACCGGGATCCCTGTCAGAAAGAGTTCCAAAGCAAAGGGCTCCTATGCAGATCCCGGAGCTCCGAGGTGGGAGAGCTGCAGCACTCACCTGGGCGCGGGCTCGATGAGGGTGGTGGTATCCAGGTAGTGGATCTTGTAGAACTCCAGCAGGGCGGGCAGGTGCTCGAACTCCTGATCGCCGATCTTAAAGCGGCGGTTGGGCAAGGAGTTAATGATGTAGTGGGACACCCGGGAGTTCTCGGACACCGACAGCACGTAGTCCCCCGGGCAGGTGGACGAGTCCCGCACCAGGAACATGCCGTGCCTCTGCCCCTGCAGCCGCGTCTGCGCCTCCGCCCGTGACACCGGGCCCACGTACCAGCTGGAGCGGTCCGACGAATCGAACCGGGCGGCGGAAGACATGGCTCCGGGCGGGGAAGGGTGAGGGAGGGGAGGAAGAAGGCCGAGAGCCCGGAGGCCCTGCAGGAGGAGAGCCGGGGAGGGGAAGGCCCGGACGGGCAGGCGGCAGGGCCGGGGGCGAGGAGGAAGCGCCCAGCCCGGCGGATGGGCGACCCGGGGACGGGAGATGCGGAGAAGGAAGCCCCGTGCCGCCGAGGCGGAGGCCCGAGGAGTGCCGGGCGGGGCCGGCCAGACGCGGCGCTCAGGGCCCCGTTGTGCTCAGCGGCGCGGTGTGCGGGGCAGCATCCTTCCCGCCTCTCTCAGGCCCGGGCAGGCTGCGAGGAGCGGCGGCGGGCGGCAAGGATGGACGGCCAGAGAAGGTGACGAGGGTATCCCGCTACGGTGCCTCAACGCCGGACGAGGGGAATCGGGAGGGGCAAAGCGCCGGGCTCCCGCTTTCTTCTACGGGCTACCTCCCCTCTCAGAGCCGAGCACCAAAATGGCGGCGGCGCCGGGCGGTGGGAGCCCTCCGGAGACACCGCCCCGCGCAGGCGCGTTGTAACCCGCGCCAGCGTGAGGGGAGCGCGGGGTGGCGGGGAGGCCGCTCCTCAGGCGTCCGGCTGCGGCTGGGCTGAAGGTGCGTGTGGGGAGCCGCTGGTGTGCTCGTATCTTTGTAGGCCGCTCTCGTGCGACCCTGGACTCTCACAGCTCACTGGGCTCCTTGTCCGCAGGCAGTCGTCACCCGCATTGCTTCCTCTGAGCTTTTAAGGCTGTTAGTGTGAAATGAAGCCAAGTGAAGTAAGTAGTCTCAAATGGAGAAGCAAGGTTGGGGGGTAGCTGTCACAACCTGCCCGAGCTGGATGCTGTGCAGGCTGAACTCCGGCTTTGCCATCTTCCCTTCACACACTGTTAAAAAACTTGGTCACAGCATAGTCAGTTGTCTTTTCACTTTATTTCCTGTGTTGGCAGCCAGTACCAGCTGAGGTGTTTGGGTTGTTGTGGGCTGCGTCTCTTCACTGAGTTCAGATAACAAAAATGGAAGCTAGCTAGCTCGCCTGTCTCAGATTCTTATGTTTTAGCAAAAATATTCAGGGAAATCTTGTGACGTCACTAATACAGGGATCTTAAACTAGGCCCTGAATACATGTGCAGGTATCGCTTCACCAGCTGCTGAGTACAGCCATCGCCTGGGTGGAAAACAACAGCTGTTTAATCATGCAGAGCAACACGAGCAAAACAATAGGGCTAGAGATGAATAGTTCCATCTGAAAATTCACATCCATGCAAACTTCTTTTCTCTTAGGGAAACTTACCTAATGGATGTATCACTGATCCATTCCTTCTGGTTTAAGTACTTTTATCTGCCATTGAGGGTCATTTTTAAGCACAGCTAAATAGGCTACGGTAGAGTATGAAGGTTGTTGTGTTTTAGTTTGTCATTTGAATGGGTTTTGAATGTGCGGCTGTGGCCAAACTACAAGACAGTACTTGAAATAACAAGCCAAATAATGTTTGAAAATAATTACAAAACCACAAGTTAGCAGCAGAATCAGTAATACACAGTATATAAAAAGGAAATGAAAATTCATGCTGCATTTTGTTGAGTTTAATTATAGTATGATAAAAATCAAATGTAAGTAAGTAAGTCAAATATGTAATTATCTTGCCTCCATTTCATGGTAAGCAGCATGAATATCTCTAAAGAGTTGAAACATGTCAGGAATAAATAGCACTTGATTATAAACCAGTTTCAGTGCAGTACTACGGAGGGCTCGAGTGATGACTGAGGAATCAGCACAGCCACCTTCCCTTCCTGAAAAGACACTAAGCAAAGAAGGGTTTTCAGTTTGGAAGGAACTGCCACAATTACCTGTTCTGACTTATGCTTGTGCAGGCTGTGTGCATCTCTCAGGTCATTCCCCTTTCAGTTTCAATAGTTGTGATTAAATTAGGTGAGATTATATAGGTAAAACACCCCATCTTCCATTTACATTAAGAGAAAAAGGTGATATATTCAAGCTTGTTACCATGATTAGGTAAGACAGGGCAGCAGCTTCCTTGTCTATCTCATGACAAGTGATGTATGAATTTTTAGGGCTGTTTAATGGTGCCACTTTACCTTTTTATTGTATAAAAATAAGTTTATGTTCTTTGCTTCTGCCCTCAGAATACTCTGCCAAATATTTGCCGCAGCGCAACTGATGAAATAGGGATCTCTTGAAGTGCATCAGCTACTAATAAAATACAAGCTCAGCTGGCAGAATATTGCCTCAAGTAAGTACTGTCCCTCCTACCCCATGCCCAGCTGCTGCTTTGTCTTTTTGCCAAAAGCCCCCATCAGTAGCAGTGAATGCCAAATGAATTGTGCATGTGGCTGGCTCCTGTGTAAGGGGGAGTAACCTTGTATCAAGGGTATAGGATGAGAATCCTTATTTCTTTCCAATCAAGAGCTGGGTATGCTTCCAAGACAAAATTAACAATCCTAATTGAAATGAGGAAGAAGTGGGAAAGGATATGGTGCATTTGGAGGTAGACAGCTGGAAAAGAAATACAGTAGTGAAAGCACTTAGAAACAAAACCTGAAGTGATTACAATCACTTGTGCAAATAAGGAAGCCTAAAATACATCAGGATACAAGTCCACTAATTACAAATCTAGCGAATATGCCTCTATGGCTTAACCTCTGTGCTGGCAGGAAATAGGAAAACAGATCATCAAGAAACCAAGCTGTTATTCTTCTGGACTTCCTAGTGTATTGGCTGTTTAAAGCTTTGGTATTGTGGTCATGCTGTTGTGGAAGAGCTGTTTGGCTCATGTCTTACAGACCAGAAGTAATGTAAAGTTTTCTTAGTTCATCATTCATCTATCTGCAGTGCCTTGTGATGTTTCTTACTGCGAGGTACAAGATTGACATATCTGGGAGACTAGAAGTATTTTTAATTAAAAAGAAGAAAAAAAAACAACCCAGAATCAGCCTAAAATCCCCATGAGAGCATGTTTTCCTTGCGATAACACAAAGTTTAGGTGTACTAATGAAGACTAATGAAGTTCCTGAAGTATCAGCCGTAATAGATCAATAATAATCACACCTCAGCATATCAATCTGTAATCTCTCCTGCAGTTTCCTTGTGTGGGTAACAGCACTGAGCAAGAACAATAAGCTTTTCATATGGTTTATATATAAATTTAGTGCAAAGCAATTTAATTATTGTTAGCCTGTGTGTTGGCTTGAAAAGACTAGACCGTGTCACTGCTAAATGATGAGGATGGTTTGACCTAAAGGAAACGTGCTTGTTTTTTCACTAAAACAAAATGCACGCAATTAAGATAGTGTGTATGGTAACTTTTAACTGTCGTATTGTGCTCAGATGAAATTTTGGGAGTGAAAGCAAATGGAGATTTGTTTTTACCAAATCAGAATACAGAACACCTGCTCATAGAACTGGTTCGTGTCATGTGGATGTGTTACACTGGCACCTTAAAAATAATAATAATAAAAAAAAAAGAAATACAACATTCCTAAGGTATATGATGTGTTTTAAGGAAAGGTTATTTCCTCATACCTGCGTGCTAAGCTGTGTACTGATTTGCTTTGCACAGAACCCAACTGCAATGTTTAATAAATAGCACAGTCACTAAACTGCATATGCTGATGAGGTAGAAAAATGGATCTCCTGACTATCGAAAGATCAGTATCCAAACTCTGGGGGAGTAATAGGAAAAGGCTGGAAAAAAAAATAGAAGTGTGAATTTCCTCATGACATTTCTTTAGCTTAATAATTACATCTTGCGTTTCCCTACACAATTTAAGCCTAGCTTATTTCAAATAGTAAGTAATGCCCTCTAGTGGAATACGTAGGAAAACAAGCCAGACAAAGAATGATCCCATTTTTAATTATCACGAAAGAGGTGAAAAACCATTTTCCCTTGAAATACACTGCTTATCACTGGTCTGTTAAGACATGCTAGTTAAAACGTGAAGCACACTGCAAGCAGGGCAGGTAGATATGTGCTAAGTGCCAGGGTTAGCTGGAACATCTGGATCTAGAACATGGCTTGTATCACTAGGAGTCTGGAATCATTGGTCAGTGTGCAGACACAGCAGATTGCCACAGCAATGTCTGCAGTATGGGAGGAATGTTTCTGTGATGTCAGCATCAGAGAGATAGATCAGTCATTACATGTGAGAGCTGCTCTGAATTCTTACATATTAAAAGTAGCTCCGTAGGCTAAAGATGAATACACCTCAGGCTCCTGTGATGCAGTGTAACAGTCAGAGTTTATTATCAAAAAGGATTTTCTGAGGAAGCGCATGTATAGGGTTTCCTGCTTTATTATGTCTCCTGCTTTATTATGTCACCTGCTTTATTTACCAATTGGCAAAGGGTCCAAAATTGAGGTAAAAACTGACAGTGTTGAAGAAAAACAATCTTGACTTCCCAGGCAAAAAAAAAAGTGGTTCAAATCCTTGTAAACCTTTTCCAGAAGCCCACTGTACCAAAGTGGAGTCAATCAAATCCATTTTGAAATCCTTTATTTTTTTTTCCCCTGTACACAAAATATCCCTAAGTGTTGGAGGAATGCTTCTCTGAAGTAGCAGGCCAATGATTATTTGTCATGTGATGACTACTGAGCATCACTTTGGGCTCAACCTTCCTCCTGCAGCCCTGCTACTGCTAGAAGTTTTAAAGGCTTCTGGTTCTTTCTCATGATTTCCTGGTGGCACCCATTAGTCCCTGTCCCTCCAGGCGGGAGGGATCCCATAATGTCCACGTATCACAGTGGCTTGGACTTGAAAGCAGTTTCTAAACTACTGTCAGGCAAAATGACAGTCAGAAGTGAATCATTTAGGCTTCTTAAACAAAGGCTTTTCTGTGTCTTCTCTTTTTGAGCTGTGGTGATTCTGTTATTTTCCTGTTATTAGTTCAGCTACCATAGGCCCATGGATGAGTGGCATCTTCACTACTGCTTCTTATCTGCTTATTACTTACTTTCCTTATCTGAGACAAACCCGTATCTGCTCTCTTTATCCTTCCATAAAGTGTATATTAGAAGAGTGAATAAAAAATAGGCCCATTCCCCAACCTGGTGCATCTTCACTGATAATAATGTAGTAACATGGGATCTAATTGAACTCTCCATCTCTCAGATTCCACATCATGGTTAATAAAACCGTGACAGTAGTTAAAAAGGAAAAAAAAAAAAGTTCTGACAAAGGTTTATTAATTAATTTATGCTTGTGAACAAACGTGTCTGACAGCTGAATGATGAGTTGCCATATTCTGTACAAAGAGCTATTTCTAGAAATCTTCTTTCTGTTGCATTGTCAGCACCTGTAGTATAGAAATTCAGGAGTGGGTGTCGGTTCACAGACTCTAACCCAGTTATGAGGATGGCTGCATGCCCAGATGAGATGAAGGTTCAGATTTCCTACTACTGTTCCTGCTTCTGTACGTTCAGTCTGGCTAGAAATGATCAAGCTGTCTGTCGCCTGGCACAGGAGGGAGATGTTAGTTCTTACCTTCCTATGTTAGGCTTGCTAGAAGGTGTTATTACTAGAAAAACAAATCTCCCCAAACTCAGAAAGTTATTTCACACTAAAAGCTGAAAGGAAAGAAGTCAGTCAAGCTGAGCTTTCTGTGCCTTCTTTTTTTATTTCTCTGTCCATGCTGAAAGTTGAGAGCAGCCTCCTTCAAAAGAAAAGAATCCCTCTGCTTTATCTGGGAGGGAATGGCAGTTCTGTGGTTACTTTAAAAATTCTGCTTTCTGGCAGGTAAGCAGATACTGACTGGTAGTGACATTCTGTGCAAAACACTTGCAGATGAGCAGATAATGACAGCAAATGTCATTTTGTGCAGAACACTTATTTTTCAAACTTTTAAATACATATTTATGGATATAAGAAAGACATATAAAATCTTTGTGATTTTTTTTTTTCTTCTTTCAAGACTTAATTTCCTCAACTACTGGCAAAAAATAAATATTACATTTTTTAATCTTCACTTGAATTATCAAATTCCTCCCAGTCTGATACAACTTCTGATGGAAGGTCAAGGTGATACTTCATGCGGTCTGCATGCCATTCTGAGAACCATTTCTCTGTTTCCATTAAAATAGCCCTGGGCAAGGTGAGGACACAGGCAGCCATCCCAGAAATATCATCCTCCAACTGGGGTCCATCCTCCCAACAGTCTCTCTCTGCATCATAAATGTGGACATAGTCCATGCGGATTCCTCTGTTGTGGGATCTGCCTCCCAAGACATAGATCCTGTTGTCTAAGACAGCAATACCAGGCTCTCCATGTCCTGCAGGAAGCGGACATACATTTGTCCACTGATCAGTGCTTGGCCTGTAGCAGGCAACCTGTAAAAAGTAAAAAATACATTAGCCAAAACTGAACTTGGATCTTATTGACAGAGCCTGGCTGTACGGCAAACTACTTAGGCATATTTTAACTAGGTTAAATTTTGCTACCTTCATTGGCTTTATCAAAGCAGTTCCTTTATTTATTCATTTTTATTTATTCATTTTTTTTGGTCTTTTTTCATGTCTTTAGCAGTTACAGAAGTCAGAATGAGACAGAAGAAAATTCTCCAGTCATCACTGCCCATCAGGTACTGTACATTTTATTGCATTACACAATTGCCATCCAATCCATTCATTGCACTTTCCAACATATCCTTAACAAATCCTGTCCTGCAACTGTACACTGTTAATTCCAAAGTTCTTAACCTAGGAAAAAATACATATGGAAAGGCATTGGTAAGGTAAAGGAAACTCAGCTGATGTGCTACTTATGGGCTATATGCATGGGAGCGAATGCCATTCAGCAAAGATATTTTAAAATTTACATGAATCTCAAATGCTACAGCTTTAATGCTGTAATAATGTAATGCTAATAATGCTAATAATGATAATTATGGCAAATTCTGCAATTAAATGGAAGAGAGCTGATGCTGTTGCTCAGCAGTTTTACTTGTGCACTTAGGAGGACAAAGACATCAGTGTGAAAGCATCTGTAAGAAACAGACTCTTCCAAGACAGAGGTATGATATGCTCTCACCTGGTGAACATCCCTTCTGTAGCCAGAATCATTGTTGCTTCCTCCAATTACATAGAGCTTTCCCAGCAGTGCAGCCATCCCATGCCAAGCACGTCTCTCTGGACCATCTGCTAAAACTTCCCAGCAGTCAGTCTTTGGATCATAACATTGCAGCTCCTTCAAATAATCTTCTCCTCTCCTCCCACAGGTAATATACATCTTCCCATCCAGTGCTGCTCCAGCGTGTGCATATACCTGCATAACCACGTGGGAAAGCAAGAGTTTGAGGTTTGTGTTTATGTATTTCTCCCAGCTTCAAAGTATAGAATAGACATTAAAGAAGTGACATTCTTCATGAATTATATAGATATTAATATCTGGAAGGACTTTCTATTTTCTTATAGACAACTCCTTTCAAGGTGATTATGTTGAAAGCATGAATTTCTAAATTAATTATCCTAGAATTTCCAAAACTTCCAAAATTACAGTGGGTTGTCATTCCTTACTATTTCTTAGTTAGAAACTCATCCATATAATTACTTTTCTCCCTTGTCTACTTGGAAGTCTGTGAACTAAATAGTATATAGAAACTGATGTACCCTCACTCAGAGGGTAGTGAGGAACAGGCTGCCCAGAGAAGTTGTGGAGGCTGCATGGGGCCTGGGCAACCTGATCTAGTGCCTAGTTTAGTGGTTGGCAACTCTGCCCATGGCAGGGGACGCTGGAAGTAGATGATCTTTAAGATCCCTTGAACCTAAGCTATTCTGTGATCCTATGGTACCTTCCTAGTATTTGATGATTTCTTCTAACTGAGAATAAAGCATGCTTATCAGGACTATAGTTAAGAAGCTTGTACTACTCATGGTTTATATATCCCAGGAGGAATGGGAAGTTCCCTGACTTACATGTTCAATTTGAAATGGTTTTAAGGATTAACACAACAGAGGTACAGGGGAAAACAGGAAGAAAACAAGAAAAATAAGCATTAAACACTAAAATTAAAGATATACATTGTTATTATTCTTTATTGGTATGTTTATCTCAAATACAGAAGCTTCTGCTTCCCAAGTGATTATCAGCAAAATGAAAGCTATGCATGAGAAAAGCACCTAAAAAGATTAAACTAGAAACTGGGAAACTGTATCAGTGCGTGTGACTAATGCACTCCTTACCTCCTTCTTCAGAGGTGTCACATATTCCCAAGTGTTGCTTTTAGGGTCATACCTCTCCACTTCTCTCAGGTCTTCATGGTAATCTCGGCCTGCGACGGCATATATGTAATTGTCCACAACACAAACACTGAGGTCAGCATGCTCTTGCTGTAGGGACTGGATCTGGAACCATTTGTTATGTCGTGGGTCATACCTTGTGAAAGAATCGGATCAAAGAAAGTGATTCATACATCCACAGAATTATTGCTGGAATACACACAGCACTACACATGTGGGGTTTTTGTACTGTCTTTGGTTGAAATTAAACTCAGCTGTAAGTGGAGTGAAATATGGCCTTGTTAGCATTTTATTACTAGCAGTTTTTTTAGTCTATTTTTATAAGATGTATTTCAGCTGATACAATCATGCTATAAAAGCCTAGGTCTTCCATTGTCTTACACATGCCTTCAGATTATTTATCAAAATCTCTGCTAGCATAAAGCCATTCTACAAGGCAAAACATTCTAATAGTAGCACAGACTGAATCTGGATCTTCAAGACATCAAGAGGGTGCATAAGCATTTCATGGCTTCTTTGATTCTTTTTTTTTTCCAACATATGTGCTGCTTCAAGATTAACCTCATGATTAATTTTCAGATATCTAATATATCTAATCTGGAAATTGAAGTTACAGTGACAGCTGATGGAGAAGTGAAGATATGCATGGCATGAAATCAGGGCAATTCCACTAAAACTAGAAAAGATTATTACATTATAAAATCACAAGGGTTTATATCTGCTTTTGCAATGTAATGGGCATCAAGATTTAAAACTGTTCCTTTCTCCATTTTTTTCTGGCACAGAACCAAAGATGACCCTGGCATGCTGCTACTGTGCACGCATTTTCTCATTAATTAACTAATAACAGCATTTTATTTACAAATTCTTTCTGGTAGCTAAATCCCTTCGTACTGGGATGAGAACTACACACAAAGGACTTTCGGAAAATCTCATTTCAAGAGCCTCTAGACAGTCTACGATTCTGGAGAATTCTAGTTCATTAACATTTCCCAAACCTTTAATACTTTACTTTCTCCAACAAAGAAGAGATGGTTGTGCATGCAATACTCCTGAAAAAGCATCTGTTTCTACCCAATCAGCTTGGCTTTGTTCCATAAGGATTGCTGGAAGCTTCCTGTTGATATGATGCTAATTTCCATGTTTCTTGTGATTTCTTTCAGTGAGAGGCTCCTATCTTTTTGGCCAGCAAGCATACAGATTGGGCTAAAGGCTTACTGACTCAGAGATGGGCAACAGGGTGGAAATGAGAATAATAGCAGGATTATCCTTATCTTACCTCCAACACCTTGACTCTGCTCGAAAACCACTTACATTGTTGTCTCCACCAATTAAATATACAAAATTATTGAGAACAGCAATCCCCTGGTTGGACATTCTGGGGGCTAGTGCGGCTGTAAAGTGCCTCCACTCTCCCAACAGGGGGTTCAGATACTTGGCTTGATCACTGAGAACAATGGATGGAGTAGAATGCATCCCTCCAAATCCCACTACACACTGGAACTCTGATCTCAGCTGTGTCTGGGAGCTCTGGAGCATTGGCTGAAGACATTCATTCTTGTGGTACATTAGTGCATCTGCGACTGTATCTTTTAAAGGACATGGACTTAATTTGTCATGAAGCCTTTGCAGGATCTGGGGTTCCATCAGAGGAAAACGAACTGTCTCAAGAAGCTTAAGGGGCTCCATCAGGGAGACCTGATCTGTCTCCAGTTGCTCTGGAGAATAATGATAAAAAAGTGCACCATCATAAACTTCAAATTCATAGTTAACCTCCAAACGGTTGCTACTGAGAAGGGAGTAGACCTTCTGCAAGGGTAGCTGTCGGTATGCTTGTGTCCTTGAGAAAGCTGCAAAGTTCTTCAAAATGTAGGAGTCCAGCTGATCGCTCAAATGTCTCAAGTCATAATGGTCAGCTAGTTTGTATACATCGAGGATGTTCTCTTCATCTACCCAGGACATTAGAAAATCACAACAGAACTTAATGACTTCTGGAATCTGCAAGAGAGAGAGATCTTTAATTTCAGACACTATTTGCCTTACATTCAAGATACAGATGACAGAAGCATTGAACAGGAAGCTTCCAAAAACTGTAAAAAAAAAAGTTGACAAGAAAAACGCTTTTCTCTCAGTCTGATCACAGTGTTCACCTTTCTCCAGAGAAAAATAATAACTCAACATGGGGATGTAGATGAATATAAGCCAGATCTTCTAGCCACACTATACTGCAAGCCTTTGAGTTTTGCTTCTTGTGTAGCAGCAATGCATCTTCTGGGGCACAAGGGATACTGAACAGCCAGGCTGCCTCATTTGTTAGCATGAGACATGCAAGCTGCCTGGGAGGCAGTCATGGAAATGGCAGGCATGAAGGACATGGCAACAGCAGCTCCTTCAGTTGTGCTCAGAGTACTATAGTCACACTGTATCACAGATTGTAACTATAACAAAAATATCCACATCGCTCAAGAGCATGGAAAGCCATTTAAGAAGAACATTAGCATTTAGTGCTGTCTTCTGAGTATTATCTGAAGTTGTGTCAGGCAGGGGGACAACTGGCAAAGTAACAACTGACCAATAGTCCCTCCACTAACAAACTGGTGCTAAGTGTGTAGCCAACTGAAGCACCGGAAAGTTTAAGGTTAGTACCAAATACTGTGCAGCAATTTGCTGCAGGGAAAATCAAAGAAAAAAAAAGAAAATGCCTTGAAAGCAAAAGGCACTTTGTGCAGAAACTATGGTGGTAGTGATGAGGTCAGGTAAGGTTATGTGCCTGTGGACTCAGTCTGGGGTAGATCTTGGCAGGTTTAAGCAGCACAGTGGTTTCTGAGCAGTACGCCCTGTCCTTTATCATACGTGAGCAGTATTCTATTCTAGGGACGCTTTCATATGCTGATCAGTGAAAGTGAGTGCTTCATAAAATAATCTTTTAGACAAAATGATTTGTAAGTGATGAAACCACTAGCACAGATCAGACATGCAAGCACTTGTTCATTGTTCCAGCCCTTCCAGTGGTTTCTGCATCCCAAAGAAATTCTTCTCATTGGAATCACGCTATTTCACTCCCTAGCCCTCCAGCCATGTTTTCTGTTTCTTTCATTCTTGCTTTTGTTTCTTGCTTCTTTTTCATTATACCTCCCAGCACCTCACCTGAAGCTGACAGGCTGCGGCTAAGGTTTCCTGTACACTGTTCACACTGAGTTCCAGCTCAGAAGTATAAATGAAATTCAAGATTTTACACATTGCGTTGTAGGAGATGCCATGAATATGAACTTCTTCTTGTTCCATCTCTCTCAGTCCTCCTGCAAACATTCCTCTGTAACAAAAAAAAACTGCACTGAAACTACATTCAGTTTGCTTATCTTATGCTGTCCTGAGAACATAACCAAATATTCTAAGAGATAAATCCTAGTCAGACGCTTCTTTGGGATTACCTCTTTTCTAAGCCAAGGATACAAAAAGCACAGACGTTCAAGACCTAAGAAAGTAATACCTCTCATTCTGCAGGAAAACAGTGGGGACCACCTGAAAGTTGCAATTCACAGTGGAAGGATTTAAATACAGACACAGTACATGTGGATAAGCAGTGGGCGAAGGCAGATGCTCTAGGAATAGGGGAAGAGAAAAACGGGAACTTGAGTTTTTTTAAGCTAGAGCAGTTCTTCCAGGTTTGTCTGGACTGCCTTCAGATTTGTTTACAAAAATCAAGCAAGCAAGCTTCTCCCCTTTACATACCTCCAAGTACCTCTGTCTTTTTAGTGAGCTCACGGTGCACTAACAGGAGCCTTATTTCTACAGACACATAACAGAGAGATGAATAAAGCCATTCGTAGCATTCTGAAACCCATTCAGCTCTACCTTATGGATCTAACTCTACATTTGGAAGCAGTGTGCTAAGTGTGCTAACAGAAGGTTTGGAAGTTGCAGTGTTGCATTATGCTTATACACATGCTTGTTACTGCTGTACTGAAAGCATACCTGAAATAGTCACAAGATGCAGCTAGCAGTATCCGATGAGCTTCAATAGGTTTCTCTTCCACTACAAGAACTACATCAAAGAGGATGCTGCTGTCTCGGAGAGATACCAAGCCACTGAGCAAAGCCTGAGAGTGCTCTGCACTGCGGTATGTGTTGCTGGTGCGCTGCTGAAGGGAGGACTCGAGTTGAGCTTTGTGTGGCTGAGTCAGCTCCTGATCCTCCGCCATCCCAGACAGAAATGCTCAGCCAAAAGCTGCAGCAGAATGAAATCTGTGAGACAACAGAATCAGCAAAGGTTTGTGTCTTTTGCTTACAAATGGTCATCTGACTCATCTATCACAGTAAATAAATCAACTCTTCAGTCAAATGGGAATCATCAAAAACAATTCTTCCTGAGAGAAATTATCCTGAATGATACTAAGAATAGACAGGGATACATCAGCATATCAAACTGGCAGAACATGGCATTATTAACAATTTTTTGACTCCCGGTTTTCCAGTCCAAAAGTATGTTGCATATGGGGATATATATGTATTTTCACTTCCCAACCTATTGCCAAACCACTTTTTTCCTTTGCATTTCTATAACATTTGTAACAAACAGCAGATCTGTCACCATTTTTGCCAAATTCCACATTGCCTAATATCCTCAAATAATGTTGTTGCAATGTACACTGCACCTTTGGTCTTTCTCTTGATGTTTTACCATAGAATCTGAAAGCTTTATTCTCTCCTGCTTTTTTGCTTTATCTTCCTTAGCTGAGCACATTTCCATTCTATACAATACCATCTGAAACTACAGGCTTTCAGTGAGCTTCTTTATTGTGCTGACTTCAAGTTAGCCTGTACAACTCCTTTTGACTTCACTGTGGGTCTCTGCAGAGGGGATATTTCCTTTAGTGTAGGCTCTGTAGAGAGCTATCTCATACTGCTGCCACTGATGTTTTAGGAAGGTCCTTACAGCATATGGGGAAATGCCTGTAAAAAGCTAGCTGGAAGTCACTGTTTCATGCCCGTGGTTAAGTTCTCAAAATCTCACGATTCCTTTCTTAGCATCCTGTAATTTACCCTTTCATTGTCTTTGAAGAATGTGAGAAGTTGCAGCAGTTAGATCTGATGGACTATGCCTAGTTGTCAGAGCAGACACTCAAAAAACAACATGTTAGCAAAAGGAAATACCTTAGCTGACATGGCTGCTTAAAACAGCCTCTCCTCCAGTGGCTCTGGGAAATAGTTTAGTGGCGTGAGGGACAGTCACAAGGGGTTATCAGCAGTCAGAAAAGCAAAAACAGAACAAATCCAACAAATCCAAACAATGAAGAGATGAAACCACTGCTTAACTGTACCAGCCATAGACAGGGAATGCTGCATTAGAAACTTCCTAAAGATATTCTGTGCATGGTCAGTGAGGGAGAAGCTGTCTGGATGGCACTAAGAAATATGAAAACAGTTATTGCACTGCCTGAAGGAAGCCACCTTATGCTGTCCAAAACAGAAGGAAACTTGGTGGAATTGCTCGCTGAGTGGGATGTAAAAAAATTGCAAATGTATATTAATGCTTGTTTGTTCTTTGCCAGCAAAACCAGGGCAATGAGCTCAGAAGAGAAGCTCTGATGAAACTGCCTTCTAGGAAGCACATTGAGGTCGATTATACAGGGAAGCTATCTATCACCAGCTGAAGAGATGAATAATGGATTCTTTTTCATGACAGGTAGACGTTTTTCCTAGAAATAAGATGACTGCCTTTGAAGCAGACAAAACATTACTGTATCATTTTATTTGCCTCTGGGAAATATGAGTGATAGATTGAGGCAAGACAGATAATATTAAAAGAAAGGCAAGTGAAGGAGTGAGCATTACTAGATGTTGATCAGAAATTCACTAAGAGCAAATGCAGCAAAAACAAATTATGCTGAGATACTGTCCAAATGAGGAACAAATTCAAACAAACCACATTTACAGAGTTGATGCGTTTTAATGTGGTTAATGCTCCAAAAACGTACCCTTTCAACAAATTAGGGAGTTGTATCAAAGTGAGCCTCTAAAGAGTGAAATAATTGCAACAAAAAGCAGAAGTACATGTAATAAATGAGCTGTTTTCTAATTCGAAGACTTTTGTTGGGTAGAGAAAACAGCATGATCTTTGATACAGCCTTAGTGTGTGTCAGAGTAGGTGGAAGTGAGGCTAGAGGAGAAAAGAAGTGCGATGTGCTACAGCTAAACTGGATGTTGCATCTGCACAACAAATTTTAGCAAAGGCATGTATTGTAGAAGTAGCTTATTTTATACATATAAGAGATTTCTGTGGATTGTTGCCTACTTGCCTTTGAACAGTGAGTGGGGGATGACCAGAAGGAATCAAGTAGCTAATATACTGAGTGTCCTCAGCTGGGGGTTGGGTGGGTACAGTTGTAGAAAGTGGTTGCTTGAGTGAGGGTGGAGGAAAACTGGGTTAGTATTCTGGCTTTCTGAATTAAGTGCAGTGCTCTTGGTTAGCTGATAATGTTATCTGTGTCTCTATCTGTGTTAAATATAGACTGGAGTTGCTATGGAGGGGTATCAGTGTTAGCAAAACAACGTCTTTCTTTGCAGACTATGTGATCTAACTGCAGTTTTTCTCTAGTGTGTTTTGTGCCTTTGTTACTGCCTAAATTCTGATAGCCCGAACAGTGGAAGTGTGCTATTTCATGTGCAGTGTACCAGCTGGGTGCAGGGAATCACTGCTAGGAATTCTTGTGCCTTGTCAGCAGCTGTCAATCTTAAAAATGATAAGGGACTTTATTGTAGCTGTACATTATCTGGCCCCTTCTCAAATCTGCATTTTGCTCAGTCTTCTCTTTAGAGGGAGGAATAAAAGGGCTAAGTGTAGCACAAGAGGTACAGCTGTGAATGAAGGGACAGAACAAACTGGTTCAATTTCTTGCAGGCTGCAGAAAACCTTCTATTTACTAGATTTCTTTCTTGACCATACATGAACCTCCTATGAAGGAGGAGGCTGAAACTGGGACAGGAAGAGTTGAGGGAAAAATGGTGAGAGACTGGGATGCTGACTTGCTCTTGTGCTCACTGAAAAACTTGATCTGTTTAAGAACACAGGGTACAGGAGTGGGGTAGCTCAACTAGAACGGGGAAAGCGAAAATTGAAGGTATGCTAAAATAGATGTGGTATGGGACTGTAACACCAAGATGTTTGTGTACTGCTCCAGTAAAGACCAAGCTGGGGAGTGGCAATTTATCTGGTTACAGAATACGCTTCCTGAGACTGAGAACAAAGTCCTGTTTCCCTACAAAATAATCTGTGTTATACCTGGATGCACCTTCCAGCAGCTGGGTCTGGGCATGTTCTGGGTACATCCTGATGTCAGTTTAGGTATATTAAGCCTTTACACTTTGCTGAGATCAGTGCTGTAAATAGACTGTTGATAATTCAGTGTGTTGAAATCTATTATTGATATTGCATGGTACAACAGAGCCCTGGATTCTGTGACTAGCATCCAGATCAGACAGTGATGCTTACTAGTGTGTGCTGAGGGTGGTGGGCTGTTCTGAGAGCTTGGTTACAAGAGGGGGAGTAACCAAGTTAGTTTCTATGGAAACTCAGACATTTTTGTATTGAATTGCTTCTGGCTGTCAGTTATATCTCTGTATGAGGAGGTATCTTACACAGTTTGTGATATTTTCTTCTGCATCAGCTGTGCCCAAAATAAACTAGAACTTGCTGGTGTCGGGTATCCTAATCCTGTTTAGCTTGTTGCCATATGGACGGGTGGTTCAAGCCTGGTGGGGGTCCAACGCTTTCTTAGAATTGTGGAATAATTCAGGCTGGAGAGAACCTGGGGAGGTCTCTAGTCCAATCTGCTGCTCCAAGCAGGAAAAACTTAAACATCAGGTCAGGATGCTGATAGCTGTGTCCAGTTAAGTGCAGAATATCTGTCCTTTGTGGTATTTGGAAAACTGAGTGCTTGACTTCTTTTTTCTCCTGCCTGAATTCTGTTCCCGCAGTTTATGAGATATACCTTCTCATGCTCACCCTGTGCATCAAAGGGAATGTAATATCCATGCCCTAAGGCTTCCCACACCTCCATGTCTCTCAGAGGAGTAGGAAGAATTAGGATCGAAGCCAGGCTTCAGCTGACAGTCTGATACGAGACAGCAAGATACAAGACTAGAACGAATTCTAGCTATGCTGACTCTCAGGGGTTGGAAATGTGAATAGGCAGAACCTGGCAAGGTACCAGCATTCAACAGGGCAGAGGGCATGCGAACAAATAAACCAACTAGTCAGGGAGCGTGTAGAGTGGGGAGGCAGCTGGGTGTGTGCCAGTTAGCTGAGAAAACAGACGTAATGCCACAAACAGTGTAAACTGAAAAGCAAAACTATTGTTCAGCATAACTGGAGTGCAAATACTGGAATGATTTACCAATTGTACCATGGTTTGCAATGGGCATTTGTAAATTTGTTTGCAATGTAGGAAATGTGAATATACCATCTTGTGTGGACAGAGTTGCGTTAGCTTCAAGGCTGTTGTAAAAAACTGAAGGAGAGGAGGCATGAAAGAAAGACAAGCTTTGTGCAGCAGTGCTTCGTTCAGAATGACCCCTCTGTGCAGTCACAAATGTGAGGTAAAACACACGTCTTCCTGAAGTACCTTTTAACTTTGGGAACCTTCTACAAGTGGGAGAAATAACCCGGACAATTCCTTTAGCTTAAAGTCCTCACAAAAAGAAACAACGGCACCTGGTACCACGTGGCATCTCAGTTTTAGTTCTGAGCACTCAGTGATGGGAGTTATATTTTTGCTAGGCCTCCACACGCCATCTTCTTTAAGTCACCAATGCAGACATGCAAGCACATCCCTCTGAGCTGAATTTCTGAGTCATTTTCAGTTTCTAGCATTAGTAGTACACTTGAAGTGTGGGAGGAAACCTAAAGGTGTAGTTTAGGAAACAGCTTCTGCAAACGATGCTGTCTGACAAATGTTGATATTTGTTCCTTTCAGAAGCAAATGTCTGTTTTTTCCCCCTCCCCATGCCTTTTACAATGTATTTCGGTGACACGGAGACTAAAACATCTCATTTAACACAGATACGGCAAAACTTCCATGAAATCTGTCCATATTTAGGCACACAAATGTTTTTTTCTCTTCCTACTTTCTGGTTTGGACAGAACTGCTGTTGTGTTTGGAGGAGGAAGGGACAGCTATGTTTAGACAGTGTGTACCTGCCCATCCTCAAACCAAGTGGCCTACATTAAAGCTTCATCTTTCTCCTGACTGTGGATGAAGTGTAGTCCTCAATGTTTAGCTCTACATCTACAGAGAGCTGTAAACCTTCCATAGAATCGGGCAGCACAGTTACCATGCCAAAACACAGCTAATCAGTGGTAGACAGTGGTACGTGCTGTGGGACTCTTGAGATGCTTGGCAAGCTGGCAAGGCTGCTTTGTTGAACTACTTCAGTCCCATCATGCATTTTTAATCGCCTAAAGTACACAGAAGAAAAAACGTTCACGAAGTAATTAGTTCTGTGCCCAATACAATTAGGTGACTGGCTGGAGAGCGGAGGGCACTTCCAACCCATTCCAGCTCTGCTTTCCGTTCTAAACAGGAATTCGTTTGCACTGCTCACCATGTTTGTTTCTTTCCTGCAAGGACCCGCGTTCCTCGCTTGTCACTTCCCCCGTCACTTATATATTTGCACACCAATAAAACACAACGCACTGTTTTCCCTGCAGGAGATGCTACCCGGAGCTGCTCCCCGCTCACGGAAGCGCTTTGATTCCGCCCCAGCCGTGTGACAGCGGGGTGAAGGACACTCCAAGCACAGTCCCGCTTTTGCTTTCCCTTTCCCTGCCAACAGCGCCTTCGGGCCCGTTCGGCACCGCCGCGGCTCGCTCACCCCCGTACCCCGCGGGGTCGGGACGAGGCGGCCCCACAGCCCGAGCCCGGCCCCCCCCGCGCCCCCTCCTCCTCCGGAGCCAGTTCCGCTCGGCGCCGCCCCTCCCCCGCCGCCCACCACCTACCGACAGCAGCGGCGGCGGCAGCCTCCGCCCGCGGCTTCCGCCTTCATGCGCCCCGGAACCGCGGCGCCCCCGCCTGACGCGCCCGCCCGCCGAGGGAGGGGCGGACAGCGGTCGGAGCCGGGCGTGGCGTGCGGGACCCGGACAGCGGCACTCGGAAGCTCCGCCTGCGCAGTGCGGCTGAGTGTCTGTGTGTCTGTCTGTGTGTCTGTGTGTCTGTCTGTGTGTCTGAGTGCCGCACACGAACGGGGCCGGCCGGGCCGCTTCCGCATTCGGCTGGCGTTGAACGGGACAACAAGTCCCGGCGCGCCCCGCGCCGAGCGGCAGATCTCGCGAGATTCTGCGGAACTAACGGCTGGACTTCATTTCCCTCCGGCCTTCGGCGTACCGGAAGTGGTGGCGAGCGGCTTCCGGGCTGCCGTGTCGGGGAGCGGTGGCGGCGAGGAGCGCGGCGCTGCGGGAGCGGCGGAGGCCGGCAGCGGGCGGGGAGCGCGGCGGCGGGGATGGACGTGACCGGGCCCGAGACCGACTGGCGCAGCACCAACTTCCGGCAGAAGCTCGTCAGCCAGATGTGAGTGCGCGCCGCGGCCCGGCTGTCGGGTAGGCCGCGCTTCGGCCGCTGCCTGAGCAGCTCCAGCGCCTCCCGTTGCCCTGGGGCTGCTGCGCTCGAGCAGCCGCGGCTCGTCTGTCTCCGCTCTCCGCGGGTCCTTCGCGGATCTCCGGGCGCTGCCTGGCTCTGTCCGCGGTCCATTGCTACCCCTGCGAGCGGCCCTCAGCACCGGCTCCTGCTCGGAGTTTGTGCGGGGGGAGCCGGCCCTTGTTTGGCTTCACTTCTCCAATCCTCGTTCCTTTTTGCCTTCCTCTTCCCCGGGAATAGGCTCTGTTGTAAGGTTTCTGCTTTGTGATGCTTAGTGCTGCCCAATCTGACATACTCTGTTCTATAAAAACTACCGTCGTTACCTTGTATCTGCCTGTAAATAGCAAAAACGAAATGAAAATGTCAGCGGCTGAATTTGTTGGTTGTTTGGTTGCTGTGGCAGTTCTAGACAAGCGTGTTTGTTGGTATCTACCTGATGTGTAAAGGTTGCTTAGAAGAAATAAAGTTCAGTCTCTTTGGTTGTCCACTGTGAAGCAGTTTCTTTACTTGAACAACTTCAAGTTGCTGCTCAACGTGCTTCTCCTATTACAGGGGAGGTTCTTTACCTTATGAAAGAACCTTAGGAAAGGTTCTTTACCTTATGGAGGTTCTTTACCTTATTGTAGAACTGAAAGTGCTTTTCAAATCCTTATTTATGAATGCTTGAAGAACTTGAGCGTGCCTCGTGCCTTTTGAGAGCCAGGGCTTTCCGGACTGATGGTTCAGAATTCCAGTGGTATGGTACTCATGACAAATACAACATCTGTTTGTCAAAGCTTTTTTGGTGTTCAGAGCTGATGTTTTACTGCCAAAACTTTGTGCAAGATAATTTATCATGTCAGGTGAATCTGTTGTGTTTTCCTCTTTTTTTTTGTACATCTTCATCAACACAAGCAAACAGAACTGCCTCACAGTGCCCTGCAACTTAGAGGAAATGAGTACAAATCAGCTGATGCAAACCTTAATGCAATGAGCATTAATGTTTGTGTGTTTGCTCTGCAAATTGTGGCTGGTTTTCTGCGAGCAGTAAGCAGCAATGGTAAATGTTTGAATGAGAGGCGTACAGTAAGAGATAGAGATTGAATGGGTCGATAATGGAGAAAGTAGTGTCAAAATTTCTTCTGCTTGCTTATATACTTGCATGTATACACAGACATCTTTTTTATGGTCTGTGTACTTTTTGTTGTAAATATATTGATTCAGTCTTGTCTTTTTTTCCTCCCCAAAGACTGTGTCCTGCAAGCTGTGTATCTTCCTTACATTTCACACTGCTTTGTAGTAATACTTCTTATGTTTTTATTCACTGTCTTATTTTGAGAGCAAGCGGATTTGTTACTGGGGTAAACGTGCAATGATAGCAGTGTTTGGCTGTGCTTTTTTAATTTTTAAAGTGTATTATTATGTGTTAGATATCTGAAAATAAATGTAATGTTGGTACTTAAAATAAAGCAAAGCTACCCAGAAGTAGAGTTTATAATATCTAGATTAATTGAATGAGAAATAGAAGCAATATATTGCCTAAAAAGACTTGACCTCTGTGTGTAGCAAGTTCTTATTTTCGTCCATAAGCTTCCAGTGAAGGTTGTGTAGTATTTGGAAGAAATGAGTCATCTGAAAGTTTTTGAACTTGTGAGAAGTCTGTTCATAACAGGCTTTTGTGTTCGTGTGTCTTCCAGTTCATTGTGCAGATGTAAGTGATGGGTATTTGTCAACTTGATCTTGAATGTTTGGAACAATTTGCGTACTTTTATTTTGGATACCTTGTTACAGGTGCCGAATGTGGAAGCCTTAATTTATTGTTATTTTGCGTGGATCTCCTAGCTCTGAATGTTAAGATACGTATAGATAGATGCAGATAGTTAGATACTTAGAATGACATTATATGAAGAGACGTTTCAGGGATGCTTGTGCAGTTGGTATCTTAGTGAATGTATCCATGTTCAGTGTGTGTCATTTGGTTATCATCACTTGAGCGAACATTGCTTTTGACTTAAGAAGTCCCATCTAGTATTAGGTTCTTGTGTGACTGCAGGCCCAAGCAGTTGCACAAGACTCTTGTTGGATCCAGGAATGCCTCAGTACTCAGACGACTGATGCTGGGGAACAACTCCAATTGCTCCCAGGTTGTTCCAAGAGACAGTGATGGTGCAGGAGTGTGAATACTTGTGCACCCCTTTGCTCACTGCAAAGGCCAGAAGAGGCACTTAGTAGTGCTTTGGGAGCCTTTTCAAAATGATTCTCCTTAATGTATTTTTAAATGTATTGCCCAAAGGACAAGTCTTAAGCGGGTTGTGTGGTTGTAGACTCAGTACATGGTTGTTTGGTGCCTGCCTCAGGCTGCTTGTAGCCTATGGCAAAAGGAACCATGTTGAGTGTAGAGGAGGAATGTAACTCAGATTGTATGGCAGTCCATAATGGCTGCGTTCAAGCTCTTTGCTTGAAATTTTATGCAAGTATTCATACTTATGGTTGTGTAGATTTTAGCTAATGGTTCAGGTAGATGAGATGAAAGAGGATGCATGAGAGTAAATATGGGTGGAAAAATGTGGCAAGTATGTGAAAGGAGGCGAAGACTGAGGAGGAAACAAGCAGGAGATCAAGTGAAATTTCCTGTATGAGGGGAAGAAAGCATTTGCTTTGCTGCTGTCTGTGAAATATTTAACAAAATCAGTTTGTATAGCAGCCATATTATTATATTCTGGCCTAGCCTGTTAGGGGAGACGTCAGGTAAAAAAATAAATAAATCCAAGATGTTTCTCCCTTTCCGAGATTGTAGAAAGTGAAGGATTATTTTATAAGCGCTTATTTTTGCTTTTGTATAACCTGGTCTTTCTGCCTGCTCAGTTCTTGGTGCTCTCAAAATTAGAGATGTTTTATAATGGGGCTAACAAGTTAATGATGAGTCAGAGCGTAGGGTGGACTTAGAGAAAGGAAACCTTTCTGAAAGAGAAACTATTGGAAAAAGGAAGGCATTATCGAAGAACTGGATGTATTTTCTTCCACTGCAACTGAGTTCCTTTCTGAGTTGTTCATTTTATGGCTTGTTTGCCCATGAAAGAATAGTTACTCTGCTTTATGCTCAGAGTCTGCTTTGTTTTAAATAACCTTTATGTATAAAGAGCATTTTGTAGTGTCTGTTAGGCCACATGAGCAAGTTACCACGAGGGAGGCTTATGCAGGTAGCTATGCTTTACTGACTAATCTGCTGTGTCTTGCAAAGAAATAGCTATGCTACCAGCCTTCTGCTTTGCACAGTAAGGGTGAGTTGTGGCAACTGAAGCTCCTGCATTTTAGGGCTGTTGCATCTGCTCTGCTCGCTTGTGTGAGGGGTTTACTGAGTTATTTCAGGAAGCTGAGCTAGGCCACTGCTCATACAAACACCAGCTGCAAGGAATGTGGTCAAAATTCAGGGGGAAGGAAACAGTAATCTATTTTGGGCTGGCTGAATCTTTCCCTACCTTGCATTTAGCGTAGGATAGTTGCTCATGCAGGAGCAGGTACTGAGAAATAGGTTGCTAAGCTCCTAATTACAAAGTGAAAGTATTTCCTGGTAACTTGTTTGTGGAATATAGACTGTAGCTACTATGCTGCTTTAAAGCAGAACAGGTTTTACAGTGAATGAGACATTTCCAAAAATGAATGTCTGTAGGATTTGAATAGGGCTGTTCACCTGCCTGAACTCCTGATTTTAGGACTTGTTTATCTCAGTGCATTTTTTTACAGTGGAATTTCTTGCTTCTTTTTGATATACTGTAAATGTCTATTGTTTTCTACCATAACAGAGTATGTTTGTGTGGGAGATTTCCTTTCCATCTTGCACTTTTAATTTCCCATCCAAAGGGCAGACAGGTCCAGTTTACTAGAGGTTTGATGGCTGTGATTCTGGATGGTCGAGAACAGTAAGGTTGGAGGGAAGCTTTTTATGACCAATTTCCATCAGTAAGGCCACATCTTACTGCTTCATCCACTGCTGTCATGCTGTTTGTTCCCTCCCTTCTGTGGACAACTGTTCTGATCAATGTTCACCGATCTTCTGCCCTATATTAAGAAGAGGGTAAACAGCTACTGCACAGACCTTTTAACTACAGGAAATATTTTTTTGTGTGTGTGTCCTCAGTTAATGCTCAGCCTCATTTCTTCTCTTTTTCTTTTCCAGTGATGAAGCAATGAGGAAGGCTGGTGTTGCCCATAATAAATCCAGCAAAGATATGGAGAGCCATGTGTTTATGAAGGCCAAAACAAGGGTAAAACTTCTCTGTTTGTTTTCAGAAGTTACTGATATGTCAGAATTTTGAAACGAGCCACAGAAACAGCAAATCCAGAGCATGTTAAGAATTGGTCTCTGCTCAGAGTCCCTAGTTAGGAAGATTTTGAGTTTATGTGTGTTCTTATGCTGGGGGAAAGCTAATCATTTGGCATCTTAGGGGTGAAACAAAGTGGATTTCAGACCAAGGGAATTGCCAAGACAGCAGCATTTAATGCATATATGGAATTGTGCATATATGATTGTGTATATATGTGATTAAATTCTTATGGAGTGAATTGCATATTAGTTTCTTTGTCTACAATGTAGCACTATCCATGTAACCAGCGTGGTGATGGAGAGGGGTTAAGATATCAATGAAAAGGCTGTGTTAGGAGTAAGACAAAGAGAAGTTCTGTGGTCTCTGTAGAAATCTGGATATCATGTACAATTCTAGACTCTACCCAAATGTGCAAGCTTCTTTCCTGGAGTTCTGTTAGGAGAAATTGGATGCTGTTACTGTCAAACATGATGTTTTTGAGGTGGAACTTGTGATGTTGAAAGTTTTGTATTGTTGATGTCACAAGTTTATTCCTGTTAATAGCCTCTCTGACCTTGGAAGTACCAGCAAGTGTCATCTCAGCACTGTAGCAGATTCTCTTGTGCAGTTTGCAGTACGCTCATGAATTACTGCAAAGGCTATTTTTCCTTCTGCCACTTCTTCTGGGTGTTAGTTTTTAAATATAATAGCTTGCTTGTGTTTGTAATATTAACAGCATAGAATAGCTCTTGTAATGTAAATGTGACAGAGGACTAAAGTGAGTAAGTATACCCCATGAGCAAGTTCAGTACTTAAGAAAAGGACTAGAATGGATGGAAAACTGATGTGCTGGTATACAATCAAATACACATATTGTGATTCTATTAATGTGGCTGTCACGGATGTTATTTCCATTGAATTTTGTGGTTTTGTGCCTTCTTATCCCATTAGCCTTCTGTGAAAGCATTCCCACTTAGATCATGAAGTTCAGCCCCTGTAAATGAACTACTCTGAAAAGCTCACAGACCTTTGAAAGAAAAATTTGTTATGCTGAGGGAGAATACTGGAGGGCTATAAAGTCATGGTTATCTGTTTCTGTATCCTGTGCTAAAATAATACTTTTTGCCTTTAGGAGGAATATCTTTCTCTTGTGGCCAGGCTTATTATCCATTTTCGAGATATCCGTAAGTAAACTCTTTTCACAGTGGTTCCTTATTAGAGGCATGGGAAATAATAGTAGATATCAGGATTCATTTGTGATTCTATATGTGATTCATCACAAATTGCTTCAAAATTTCCCCCTGTAATATACATGCTGAATTTTAAATACTGTTTTACAACATCCATACATAATTTAAGAGCCTTTGAGAGACAATTGCTACTTTTGCACCTTCCTTCTAATTTTTCCTGTGTTTTTGCTTTCTTTTCAATGTTTATGTAGTGTTCAGATTTGGATTATTTAATGTGTTTTGTATAATTTGATTACAAAGATTAAAATCTTTTCTATTTTTTTTTTCTTCCTTCCTGATCTGCTTGTTACAGCTATGATAGATGCATAAATTGTTTGGAAATGGGTATAAGTACAGTAGACAGTGATTTTTAAAAGTTATACTCTCTTTAAGAAATGTATATACATATACATAGGAAGTGCCAAATCTGTATGTGACAAGATTAACAGATGTAATTAATGTATTTTTCCTTTTCAGACAATAAGAAATCTCAAGCCTCAGTCAGTGGTAAGAGGTCTTTTTCTTTTTTCCTTTTTTTCCTTTTCTACATTGAATAACTCAAAAACTGGGGCTGTTATGTACTGAGAAGGTGGTGAATTTCCTAGCTAGAGGATGGCGAGGTACCACAGTAGCTTCTTGTGTCTTCTGCCTCTGTGGTAACTTTTATAGCAGCTATAGTAGGAACTTCACGTGATATTCCTAGTAATGAAGTAAATGAGTATATATGTCATTGTTATCCCCCTATGGACTAACTGCAATGACTGGGATTGATCAGCATCTCCACTGGACAGTTACAAACTGTTTGATAATTATTCTTATGGAAGAGTGTGTGTTGCATTCTGTGCCCGATCAATACTACTTTAGCACCTCATGTTCTGTTTCACAGGATTGAGATTGTGATAATTCTCTTGAAAGGCACTGAATTTATTCACTGTATAAAATCAAAATGTTATGATGAGGACTAAGGGAACTGCACTACAAAGTACTTCCTCTGGTTTGAGCGCTGCTCCTCAGGAGTGGGAGGTTAATTGAATGCATAGTAAATCGAATCCATAGTTGGAACTCTGTTCTTGGTTTTTGAGGTTACAAGTTATTTATTTTCATGGGGCTTTGCTGGCGTCTGGTTTTGACTTGAATAGACATGCAAAGGTGGCTAAGGAATTCCCTTGTCTGATATGTTTAGAATCTATTTGGAACTTTGCAAATCTCTGAAGCACTTTAAATAATCTTCACTCTGTTTACAGAGAGGTAAAAGCCTGCCAGAAGCCTCTTGCAGACTTGCAGTGAGAGTTAGGGTTTGGATCTAGTTACAGTTTGAAGCCAGTAGTTCAGAGAGTGGATCCTGAAAAACAGACTTTTGGGGTAGCAGTTGCATGGCTGGCTTCATATTGGTAACTATTTTCTTTGTAGATCCGATGAATGCCCTGCAGAATCTAACTGGGGGTCCCCCAGCAGGGGCGCCTGGGATGACCATTGCTTCCCGAGCTCAAGGAGCACCAATGAGTGGGATGGGTGGCCTTGGCCCAATGGGGCAACAAATGAGTCTTCCAGGACAGCAGCAGCCTCCTGGAAGCACAGGAATGGCCCCTCATGGTATTCCTGGTGTCTCAACAGCTACTCAGCCGAGTAAGTATTCCTTGTGTTTCAGTCACTGAAACTTTTGGGTTGGTCTTTCAGTAAATAACTCTTTTCCACAAGGATAAGGTGCTGAAGGAATTTCATACTTCTGGCTTCAGAAGATATCTGCTGGAAGAGTTGATTTCAAATACTTCTGTCTACTGGGGTAAATGTATTTCTTAGCATAGTGAGGGAGAACCTGTATCTTCTGTGAGCAAATGTTTCTTCTGTCCTCCAAGGTGTCAACTTCAGAACCTTGTTCTATGGAACCCACTTATGGCCACCATGCTTCCTATTAGTGATCCCTCTGCTCTCTGCTTGTTTTGATTAAGAACTCTTATTTCTCAGGTAATTCCATGGATCCCAATGTGGTCCTTCCAGGAGATCCTCTGGCTGCACAACTGCACGTTTTTACACTCTGATTTGGTTGCTGACTCAGTATGGGCAGCAAGCTGTAGAGGTAGTTAGGAAGGAGTGTTGTTGATTCTGCTGTTAATGTACCTTCTCCATTTGAGGATGCAAAATTATATGCTGGTCATGATGAATATCTGCATACTTTAGAGTTATCTTTTATTATTGTGAAGTTGTACTGCATAACTGTCTCTTGTCTTGTTTGGGTTTCATGTTTTTAAGTACAGTTTACCACCTTTTTAGCCCAACTTCAGCTTCAGCAGATAGCTCAGCAACAACAGCAGCAGCAGCAACAATTCCAGCAGCAGCAGGTAGCTTTGCAGCAGCAGCAGTTCCAGGCCCAGCAGTCAGCCATGCAACAACAGTTTCAGGTGCAGCAGCAGCAGGCGGCAGCAGCTGCAGCAGCCCAACAGCAGCAGCAGCAACAGCAGCAGTTGCAAGCCGTCCAGCAGCAGCAACACATGTTGAAACTGCAGATGCAGCAGCAGCAAAACCAACAGCAGGTGATGACAAAATAATTGAAACGTTATTTGATTTGTGATGAGTTACAAATCTTGAGAAGCGTAGCTTGTATGGGAGTACTGATTATCAGCTCTTCCCATTATTAATGCAATTCCACCCTGGGACTTTAGTTTAGATTGGCAACGATATATTGCATCCCAGAGCAGAGACTTTACAATGTAGTTTTTTGGTGGTTTCTTCTGTTATAGCAATAGAGAATTAAAACTCTCTCTTCATAAACATCAGGACAGTGTTTCTTTCTGACAGGGATGGAGATGTGGGAAAGAACTAAAAGTAATTGTGAATTTCATGTTGCTACTTTAAAAAGTGTGTACTGAGAATTTATATGCATCATCCTTAGGAGGAAAAACAGAAGAGGAAACTGCTGGTGTCATGCTTCTGTGCAGTTCTTGTAAATGGTGTTGCTGACCGTAGCCTTTATATTTAAGAAGTGTTTATAAGCCCATTTTTACAGAAGAAGCTGATGGACTTCAACTTTGCCTTTGAAAACTGTTTTAGTATAGTTAGGCAAGCTTGTAATAGTGAAACCCGCAGGTCATGTGCACTATGTAAGCTGAGATACCTGAAAAGTGAATGGGTAAAAGAGCTGAGTATACAGGCTTGAAAATGCAGCCTGACATATTAGGATTCTATTTGCTGTAGGCTTACTCTGTAAAAATAAGGCTGCTATTGCATTGCCGGAAGCTTTACCATCCTGGCTTTCCCTGCTTTTCAGATGCAGCAGCAACAGCAGCAGCAGCAACTACAGCGAATTGCCCAAATGCAACAACTGCAAGCAGCACAGGCTATGCAGGTACAACAGCAGCAACAGCAGCAACAACAGCAGCAACAAATGCCACAGCAACAACTACAGCAGCAGCCACCTCAACAAGTAATGCAACAGCAGATACAACAGATGCAGCAGCAGCAACAGCAACAACAGGTTGCTCAGGCACAGCAATCTCAGCTTCCACCACAACCCCAGCCTCAACCCCAGCCCATGGTATCTCAGGCACAGGCAATCTCGGGGCAAATTCCTGGTCAAGTTATGCCTGTTACTCTCACACCGCAACAGTTAAAAGCAATGCAGGTAAGGGCTTGTGACCAGCTTATTGTGGGTTCGTTATGATCTGCTAGAGAATTAAAAAAACAAACAAACAAAAAACCACAAAAAAAACCCTTTGATTTTTGTTAGTCACAGCACAGGAAAAAGAATAGCTTGTTAAGAGGGCTGTAGTTATTGTTATGAGTATGGTCAACAGAAAATAAGACTTTTTAAATCAACAGAATAGGAATTTTTGAATTATGAAAGCTACTTATTAATCTGATGCTTTAAAATAATTTCTTCTGTTTTTCTTTGATGTATGAGTGAAGTTCTGTTTCAAGAAAAATTACTGCCATGATGATTAGTGTTCTTGAACACTAGCAGGTGCTTTGAGATGCCTTATGCTTGGGATTGGAGCCAGTGTTGGCTCTTTAGCATGCTGATTTTGCTTCTGCCATGTTTAGATGATTTAGTCAAAATTTAAGATACTGGTAGTTCCTTCTTTGAAGATGATTGCTTTACTGTGAACATCTTCAAAGCAGGAACTACCAGTATCTTAAATTGCTTTACTGTGAACATCTTACTACTTCATCTTAAAAGCTGAGTAATACGGTTAATGTTGCAACTTGTCGAGCTGTTGCATTAGTCAGCTATTTTTGAACTCCTACTGGTTAATCTGTGAGCAGTTTGATGTTGTGTGCATCCCTCTGAGTTGTCACAATGAATGTATAAATGGTTCAAATGCTGATCATTAGTATGTGCTTAAAATAGTATTCTTGAGAGAGATCAACATCTGTGTGTTTGCCAGAAAGCTGGAATATCTACTATTGTCATAAGAAGACTTTATAGTTCAGAGTACAAGTTGCAAGAAGTCACAGCATGGGTACATAGCCTAAGACAAGGTTGTTCCAAATGATAGATGCATGGGAACTTACTTTCATAGAAAAATTAAAAAATGGTCTGGAAGTAGATATGTGAAGCTGATCTTAGCTTTGTATTCAAAATAAACCTTTTTTATGAGTACAGTCAGTACAATTGGAAGAGAAATGTCATACCCTAATCAAATACACGTTTACATTGTTCTATCTCTTTATACTCAAGGTAAGAGCTCAACTGGTCCAGCAGCAGCATGCAGCAGCAGCAGCAGTGCAAGCAGCTCAGGCTCAAGCTGCTCAGATGGGAGCATCAGCACAGGTAAGGGCCCTGGAGCCAACATCTCCAATTACAGGCCTGTAGCAAGTGCATGCTAAAGATGAGCATGGAGATGGGTTTCTGGTGGCTTTCTGATGAGGTTTAATTGGTCATCCCTATATAAAGGAGATATGGGCTTTAATGCTGTTTTCCTTTTGCCTGGACTCAGAGGCAGGATTTCGTTGACAACCTCTCTGTGCATGCTCTCTGTCCTTGGTAGGTAAGATTGTTGCCTGTAGTTACACAGGAATGCACAACATGGTGGCCTACTGTGGCCACACTGCAGTCTGACTGTTGGTTCCTGGAGTGTATCACCTCTCTTTTTGTTATCCTTTCCTAGGAAACTGCTTTGTTGTCCAAACTGATTTCCATACTGTGAATCTTTGCCTGCTCTCTTAACTCACTTGTGTTCTACCTTCCATTTCCATGTACCAAGCATAAAAATAGTATAGATAAATCTTTCCACGCTCCCCTTTCCTTCATTTCATCTTCCATACTTTTTGTGAGTGAAATGGGCTGTAGATATAGATGCTCTTGTTCTGAATGAGAATTGTCAAAGATAAAACTAGCACGTCTCATGAGTGCAGAGTTACATTAAAGAAAAAGTG
The DNA here is from genome assembly GCF_039878825.1 of Excalfactoria chinensis. Taxonomy (NCBI): domain Eukaryota; kingdom Metazoa; phylum Chordata; class Aves; order Galliformes; family Phasianidae; genus Excalfactoria; species Excalfactoria chinensis. Next base: position 4,220,845 of record NC_092840.1, on the reverse strand, counting down.
CTGGGTGAAAGCTTATTGTCTAACAACCTTTTTTTTTGTTTTTAACCTGCAATACACTTGTAGCCCCAGTAATTGTTCCTTGATGTGTATCTGGTGTGAAGGAAACATGGGGGAGAAAAACTGGGAGTGACTTGAGCTGATCCTCTCATTCCATTTTCCACAAGAATGTCAAATAGTCTGTCATGTTTTGCCTCTGTAGTGTTTCATGTTGAACCATTTTACAGACATGGGTAAGTACAGTTCTCACCACTTTGTATACAGAGAAGCTGAGGCAGACAGATGAGAAGAGGCTGACCAGGATTAATGCCTGGGTATACAAAAATAACTGCCATTTCATGTATTGCACCAATTTTCCTTCATCACACTAGACATGTTTTAGACTCAGTAAGATCTTGAGAAGTTTTTTACAGGGGCTGAGGGATAACAATTGGATCTTTGAACATTCATCTCATAAGCTTGTATCAGGGATAATGTTTTGTACATCATCCTCTCATGTGGCCCATGTACATATGGGTGGCTAAGTTCTGTTTCTGGTCCTTTTGCTTTTGTCAGTGTAACACAGGATATAAAAGCTGAGCAGTGGTAAGTACAATTGGTGCAGTATTGGCAGTAAAGAAGAATAATTCTTCTGAAGTTAAAATACATATTAAAACATTTTTTTTATTTCTTAAATAATTTCCAGGTGAGAACTTCAGAGATTTAGGGTGACTAAAAGGAGACACTGACTTGTTTTTTCCTTTCTACTAACTTAATGGTGCTTTTTCCAACCTCTAACCAGGTGGATTGTGCTTATGTAGAGTCAACTTAATTCTTGCCCTACTTAGTGAAATTGTATGCCAGTGGCTTAACAGCACGGTGCATTTGAAAAGTTTTGGGTAATGAGATGGTTGACGGCTGTTTCTGCATTGTAGCTTTATTCAGACATGTAGTAACCTCAGGGGTTGCTCGTTATCACAGATGGAGTACAGAAAACTGTGAAAAAACGGCTGTGAAGTCCAATTATTAACTGGTTTCTTATACTTGTGTCATTATTTTCTGTATACAGTGTTTTCTTTCAAGGTTGTGGACAGTATTGCAGTACAGTTTTGACGCTGACTGTCTGGTTACATTTTAATTGATTTATGGGAAGTTTCTTTTGAGGAAAGATTTTTCTTTGTATTCAGTCTGTTTTGCATTAGCAGCACAATTAATCTGCCTAGATTTCCTTATTTGGTTCTGGGAAGCTTTTGTTATAAACATACTCTATCCTAATACTTGCTTGTTACACTTAAGCTTGATCTCTAGGTGCTTTTGGTCTGTTTTTTTTTCTTTTCTGTAAAGTTTCTGATGAGCTATCCTGTGTAAAATAAATGCCAGCCTACATTCAAATGTGGATCCACGTTAAGCTATGAAATTCTTCTCTGAAGTCATAATGACTGTTCAGGTGAATGCTATCCTGCTTGGATGTCCAGTCCTTGTGTGTGTGTAACTCACACAGATAAGCAAAATAGTGTGACCACCAAGTGCTACACAAGTGCTTGAAGTACCAAGAAAAACTCCCTAGTGAACCAGAGTTAAGTATTAATAAAGTTTAAATTACTGTTCTCCTGCAGGTCCTTCAGATGCTCAGAATGCAGATTATCTGTTGATCATCTGAAAATCAGGCCTGGCCTGTCTTTAGTAGAGTGATAGTAGCACAGTACTTATATATTCTTACCAGCATCTGTGTATTTAAAGAATTTGGATCCCCTGGATTTTAGATGCAAAGAAAACATCAAGTTCAGGATTCTAATTGTATTCCACCTCAACGTTTTTATCAAATAACACATTTAGCATCTTACAGGGGAGATACAGTTTATTCCTCTGCTCTCTGGTTTTGTGGGGTAAAATTTTCATTATAGATTATCTCCATTTCAGCTGTGGAGAAGGATTTGCCTTCAATTTAAATTACCCGAACACTTCTGGTTGTCTTCCATTTTTAGACTGATGACTTCCTTGCATAAAACAAATATGGTCTTTGAAATCTCCCAATTACATTGAAGAATGACAGGTTTCACAAATGTGAATCAGCTGGAAGAATGGGAAAAATAAATTACTTTCACTAAGACTGGAATTGGTGTCATTTATACGTGTGTGTGTGTATATAGTATACACATATATACACACTTCCTTTCCAAAGCACACATTAAAGAAAAAATAAAGTACACGTGTACACAACACATTCATTCAGCCATAAAGCAGCTAAAAGTCTTTGATTCAGAGTTGGTCCTGCTGGTGTTCAGTGGTTTGCAGACAACTAAACTATGAATAAACTGCTAATTACGTTGACCTTGGAGGAAGTAATCTAAATCTGCACACTTTGGTGGTGTGGCATGTGAAACGGGACCAAGGTGGGACATGTGAGTCACCCAAACATCCCTGGGATTTCACACACCCCAGAGATCCATGTGCATTCACAAGGGTCTGAGATGGGATGATTGTGCCTGGAAGGATTTTATCATTTTTCCCCCCCCCAAGCAATTTTCTTTTTTTGTTAGGGTTTTGTTGCTTCACCAGCTCTCATGTTGATAAAGTAGCTCTTCACTGTACTTTGTTGCATCCACTTGTGCTTTGTGCCAGTGCTGGGTTGTTGTGTTTGCTTGTGGTGGCTGTTGCATGCTGTGTGTGTACATGTGCATGTGTGTGTGATGTCTGAAGCACTCTCATTCGTTTCTCTTTTGAAATCCTGTCTCTGACCATCCTTCTTTGCATGGATGGAAAGTGACTGCATTGCGCTGTTGTGAACTAACAGTTGTGCTGAATTTGACACTTATTTTCTTTCAGTTCTTTCCTTTTTCAGTCTTGCTACGTTGTATTTAATTTTATTTATTTTTTAACAGTTGTAAGCACATGCATTCTCTGACTCTCTAGACGTGTTGCTGGCTGCTTCAGTCCATTTACACAGAGCACTAAGCAAGAATGCCCCAAATTATTTACTCAAATGAGACTTCTTTAGGTCCTAGGTTAGTTAGAGCCTATGCAGGTTCCTTGGTCATGTATGCACTAGAGGGGAAAAAAAAAAAGCAGTCCAGGTAAATTCACTGTAGATCTTTAGAAGTATAAACTGTCCAAGTTACCTGAATACTACCTCATAAATATGCTACATTTCCCATAAATGTTTATTACGCTTTAGCTCAGAGCACATCTGGTGTGATACTAAGTAATAGAAGGCTATACAGTTGTAAATAATCTGTGTTGTGCAGACTGATGGGTCTGAAAGGCACTTCTAGATGTCGTAGAGTAATGTGTTCCTAATAGTGTTTTAGAATACAAATCTAATACTAACCGTAATCATTTAAGACACATGCTGATACTTCAGGCTGTGCTCAGTCTGTACAACTGAAGAATCAAATAGTGCAAGAATGAGCTTGAAGCAGATGTGGGTTCGTAACAGAAAGTCTTAGTGTAGCCTAGTAGTAGAGGAGTGGGTATCTCTCAAAATGCTTAAAATTACAAGGGTATACTTCACTTATTCTATGGGATACAAAAGGAAGGAAATAGCTTCTTCAAGTACAAGTCCTTTTTCTTGTTTTGTAGTGTTACAGAGTCATGGGTTGTGCTGAAATTTTGCTCACTGTAGGTCAGCTCATTGGATCATTGCTGTTTGCTGTGGCTCCTGAATAGTCTGCTGTATTCTTTGACAGTGGAAAGTGGCATATGCAATACTGCTAAATCCTCTGAGACTACAGTGAGGGAAAGTATATCAGAAACCTATGATGTTAGAGAGGCAAAGAAACTTATGTGGATTGCTCTTGGCAGCAGACATAGAGCACTTACTTACAGTAATTATAGAAATTAAAGCCATCAGGCAAAATTTGGGAGAAGCTCTTCCTGCAAATGGTAGTGTTATCAATCCTTGACCTACAGATCTGAACCTACATGTCAGTGCTTTCAAGATACCTAGAATTCATTAGATTCTTTCTAAAAAAGGATAGAAGGGATGTAAAAAGGAGTTTGATTTATAAGTTAGTGTTTTAGGCTAACTGTTAGAGAAAAGCTCACTAACCTGCCCTTCATGCTCCCCCTTCCCCTAATTCCCGGAGGTTGCATGTGCTTCTCATCCTGCCAGTGCACTGCATTTCTTGTTTTGCGATTACTTTTGTCTGTTGTCCCTCTGTCCTCAAAGATGATCACCGCACCTATGGCCCGAGGTGGGATGCAAATAAGACCACGGTTCCCGCCTACCACCGCAGTGTCTGCTACACCGCCAAGCTCCATTCCTATGGGCGGACAGCAAATGCCACAGGTATTTACTGAGTCAAAGCACATTGTGTCAGGTATTGCACAAAGCATTCGATGTGTGATTGTACAGAGCTTGCTTTCAAGCAAGGGGAAGTTCACCTTTCTGTGGAACAGTAACTTGGTGCTGTTAGGGTATTGGGCTGTTAAGGTTTTTTATGGATCCTTTTTCATTTCAAACAGCAGGTTTTCTAAGGGTGTGGGATATCAAACTGTTTTAAGTAGCATAGATCTTTCTTACAGCGCTTAGAACTTTTTAACATTTATAGTTGATTCAAGTCACAAATTAGAACTACCACATTTCTGTTTAATATTTGTCTGTACTCCACAATGAGTTTGCATTTAGGAGAGTCTCCAGAAGTGTTGCAATGTACTGTAATGCACTGGCTGGGTTGTGTCCAGGACCTTAGTTGTCGTGTATTCATGCTCTTTACAAATGCCTCTTGCATTAATAATAAACTTAACTCACTTCAGTTTGAATAGCAAACTGTATGCATTGGCATGTAATCAAGGTCTAAGAAGAACTGAGCTGTTCTCTTCCTTCTTCTTTTCACTCTTCAGTAGTGAAGGAGAAGCTACCAGAAGGGCTCCACTTGTATGAGAGAACTTGTGTAGGCAGGTGAGCAGCACCTAGCCAAGTGTTGCTGGAAGATGCTTGTGGTCAGAGTATTGCATTTGCCTGGTGCAGGTCCTGGTCTTCTGAAGACCCACAGCCATGTCTCACAAGCAAAATCTGTTTGAAAACTAGAATGAAAGAGAACTGAGTTCTTACAAGTGTGTCTTAAAATGAGGCACTACTCAGCTGAACTCTGCAGTTTGCTCAATGCTTTGTAATTGGTGTTGGTTTACATAAGCACTGTATTACCGTGGTTGAGAAATGTTCAACTGCACTTTTAAAATCTGGTGTTTGTGAACCTAATATCTTGCCTTCCTAAATACTAATCTTTAAATTTAATACCAGGGGTGTAGTTTTACTTAACACTATTGCATTTTGCTCATAGGTTTAATGCAGGTTCCTTCAGTTTTGCATTTTTGTTTCCTTTGCAATCTTTTCTGGGGGGTGTGGAACGTTGGAAACTGCTTCTTACTGCTGCTGCATCAGGTCTAGTAGGCACAGCCTTTTTTTTGTCAGAAGTTTGCTAAGGTAGTTACAATGATCAGAAAGATGGTGCATGAAGGTACACCTGTCATTTCTGGTTTAAGATGTGCAATAATTTCAGTGCAGCTAGCTGTGTATGTTAACTGAAATAAAACCCAAGCATAGCTTTTGAATCAAAGGAGAATTTGCTAAGAGCTTAATTTGCTGTAGCAGTTTAGGATGCATGAGACAGTCATTTCTGGACTGATGCGAGGGGGCTTCTGTTAGATACTTAAGTGTTAGATTGGCTTACATTCACCTCTAGTTCTAGTATTCAGTGCCATAGTGCTTTATTGCTGTCATGTCTGTTTTCATGTCTGAGGGGCTTTGATTTCCAAGTGACTGTGGGAAATGACATAGAAAATTGAACAACTAAAGAAGGCAGAAGAAGAATGGAAATCTGTTTATAAAAGGGGATAATAAGCACGTGGTAGAATGGGCAAGTGAGTAATTGCTGTGTGCTTTTGGGAAAAGCTAGTCTCGCATACCATATAATTTGATAGTTCTGAATCAGTGTGAATCTCTTGTTCAGTGCCAAAACACCTTCCTCTAGTTCCAGGTGAATTAAAATTTAGAGCTGTTGTCATTTACATCTCTTAGTTTTGTAAAATGCTTAAGCAATATTGTCTGCTGGATATGCTGTCATTACAATGTCCTTAGAGCCCTTGCAATAGGATTAAATGGCTGTAGCATACATCTGGTTATTAGTCACTCAGAATCTAAAGAGTCTGTCACCTCTGACTACAGTACAGAAAGTCATTTTAGACTCTATACAGATGATTCTGAATGTCTTCTCATTTTGGAAAAGAATCTTGATGTTATCTCGAAGAATCTCTTTCAACAAGAGAAGCAGATATCAGTGTTTTGTGACTACTTGTTTTCATTCCATTGACACATTTTGTCTGTCCTTTTATCATAAGGCTTAGTTAATGCTGCAATGTTTTTTTTTACTGTTGTTTGGTTGTTGGTTTCTTTTGCTATTAGTCTTTTTCAGCAAAAGAATATACTTAGTGATATGGCACTGCATTACACTCCTGGTCTTTCAACTTGCCAGATAATTACAAGTGAACTTCTTGAATAACTAAGAACATTTTTTTTATACAAATATGAAAGATTAATCTACTACTTTATCTAATTACCAGAGCAAAAGCTAGTGCACTAATTCCAACCTTTCTCCTGTGTTTCTACTGTCAAAACTTCCAAGTTCTCCCTACAAATCTATTGCAATCTACATTAGCATGGGCTTCATGGTTGTTGCAGAAATCTTCAGCAGTTAGAGAAATCTAGGGGGAAAAAAATCAACAACAAAACATTTAAATGAAGCAAGGGATGTTGGCCAGACTCAGAATATGGAAACCTTTATCTGAACTCCTTTGGAGTTCTGCAGTGGTTTCATTTTGTCAAACAAAAATGCAAATGCAAACCCAGTTTGCAACAGAGGAGGCATGGCTGTGCTTACTGGCTTAACATTGAAACTGTAAGTACAGTAGTGGAAATGCTTTCTAGAGGTTTTTCTTTCAGTTAAGTGTTTTTGTTCTTCCTCATTATTACCCATCACTTCCTTGATGCAGTCTCATTTTCCTATTTTCCTTGCTGTTGGTTTCTGCATATTGTACTGGCTTATTTCTGGGAGCTTCTGAGGAACTCACTATCCCTGAGTGCTGTTCCTTGCCCAAGACTCAGTTAATTGGTGGTGGACCTCATAGCTAAGTTCATTTTCCAGCATGATGCACTCTAAATACTAAGAATAACTTTGATTTAGTGGATATTACTAAGTGAAAACTTCAGATGTGAAACCCTAAATATATTCTGGCCAAGGCTTCATAACACTATGGTTTCATGTGGTGTTCAGGTAACTGCAGTTACTTGGTGTTCAGTGGGCTGTAGTTTCTGTCCTTTATTGTGCTTCTGGATGCATGAAATCTCATCCTGCAGGGAAAAAATGCAAAATTGCATTACCTTATATATGTTGAAAATGAAGAGTATGCGAACCGTCTGCTAACCACGGTTTAACTCTTGAGTTAAATGAGGAGCTAAATGAGTTCAATGAGGAGCTAAATGAGTTCTAAACCTCCAGAAGGAAGTTCTATGCCTCCCCTCTCTGAAATGATTATGTATCAAGTGAACTGCTTTTGAAGAATCATAAGGAAGTAAGTTTGGCATTGCATGCTTCTCAGTCAGTTGCTGAAAAAGTTTTATGTAATATTAGGCATTAGCCTTAAGTGTTCTGAAATGAAGCTAGCAGAGAGCAAACTTGTTGCAAGAAGGAAAGCTGTTTGCCTACACATATACTTAATGAAGTGAGGTAATGCTACTTAACAGATAACAATGCTAATTCATTTTATGCTTATGTGCATAGTAGATGCTACATTTTTCTTTGCTTTCCTGCATTTGTAATTTAACATGAAGTTAAAGTAGATACAGGAGCTTAAATCTGGGTAAAAACCTTAATGCAGCCCTTCTTCTTCCTTCCAAAACACAAAGATTTAATTTCTCAAAAGTAATTTTGTGTCACCAGCTTCAGACACATTTTTAATGGCCTGGTTTTCAGAGAGTGCTAAACCACTTAGAAGTGGTTGTGGTCTGGCTCCAAAAAAATGGGTGCCACATCTGTAGGCGTAAGTTCTAAATCTCTTATTGTTTAGAAGGTTAAATAGAATGGCAGAAAGTTAGGAATTGTTTTTTGGAGTGCTCATACTAACTTCCATGTGATGTTGAGGTGATTGGTTCCTATGAGAGCTGGAGAGAGAGGCTTTGCAATCTCAGAAATGCTTTTCCAGCTGCTGAGGCTGTTAAAGAATCTTGTTGTGGATTTCTGTTTGGTGGAAGAGACTGGGAAAGTAATGGAGTTACTGAAGATTTTTTTTTTCTTTTAAGTAAAAACAATATTTCAGGATGTATTTGTTTTTTAAACTGATTTCATAGATAATGAATTAGCAGATAATGAATCAGCATCCTCAAGTTCATCAGTTTTATATTTGCAACTAGGTGAGGTTTGCTTTGGCTTGTAATGTATTTACTTTCTTGTGTAGCTGTAATGTGGTATTCCAAGAAAGCATATTGTGTCATTCTGCATCCTCTGAAAATGGGTGCATAGTTGACAGATGAGTGAAGGGCAACACCAAACTTGCAGTGTCCATGGAGTGTTGGGCTGGTAGGGACCTATGCTTAAAAATTGTTTATAGTGATGAAATGATCTGTTAATTCATAAAGGTGCTAATTGTTAACTCAGGTATTCTGTAAGTCACTGAGTAGCTAATTAAACTTTTATATATATATATATATATACATATATATATGTGTAGCCTAAGGTCATAGAACTCTGCACTTGCCTTAAACAATTGTGCTCATATAATATCTGCATCATTGTACCATACTCCTGGCCGTGATAAAGGGTTTGGGTTTTTGGGGTTGGTTTTGAGTGATGAAAGGGGAAAAATGACCATGAAAAGAGCACTGGTGGGAGACTACTCTAATTTGAATGTTGTCTGACTCTAGTACTTTATAGTGTGCAGAATAAACTTCATTGTTACCCAGAGTTTGGTGCTGTTCTGAAAGTTCCTTACTTGTCTTTTTGTCCTTTAGGCATACCTCATCTTTCTTCAAAGGTCAGAAAGCTGCTTCACTTTTTTCCACCCAGCCATTCAGTTTATACTGTTTCTCTCTCCACTTTGATTTGCAAAGCTGTATAAGACATGTTGGTGGTTTGATTTACTTAATTGTTTTTCTTGTTTCAATGTGAAGAAAACGAGTTGAGAAACTACAGTTAAATCTCAGAGACTTTTCAAGTCTATAATCAAAATTCAAATGCAAAGGTTTTCTTTTTATGATTGTTAATTCAAGTTAGAGCTCTTTTTGTTCCCCCCTTCCTCCCACTTTTCTTTATCCTAGTTTGAATCAAGCACAGGTTTTTCAGGTGACACTTCTGACATTTTAATTGCAGCATGTTGTTTTGGGAAATGAAAAACAGTCATTACACACTTATCCAAACTGCATGCAGTTTTAATTGTTACTTCTGGTAAAATTAATAGGAAGTATTGCTATAAAAGCCTGGGATGTTTCATTATGGAGAAGACCAGGAAACTAACGTTTTCATTTCTTATAGGGCTGAAGATATGCTTCTCTCCATAGTTAAAGCCTGTTAGTTAGGTTCCCATTGCTTTCTCCAATTTGTTGTTGTTGACCTTATTCTGTTTCCATGTTTCAGGTCAGCCAGAACAGCATTACCATGATGTCATCCCCATCCCCTGTCCAGCAAGCTCAGACACCCCAGTCAATGCCTCCACCACCACAGCCACAGCCATCTCCTCAACCAGGCCAACCAAATTCTCAGCCAAACTCTAATGTCAGGTGAGCTGGACTGTCACTTCTGAAGCTTTTCAGAAGCATTCGACATACCTTATGCTGTTTCCATTGAAGTGAATACATTTTAATGTGAGCTTTGTGAGAGTGTAGTTGGCATTATGCTAAATGCATTCTGAAAACCCCCATGTGTAAGAAATCCTTATAAAATCTACTGCTGGAGCTCCAAAGTGCTATAGCAATACTTACTAAAAGTGTATCTGTTTGCAGGCTGATTGTGCTTCCTTGTCAGACTCTGTCAGATTTGTTTTTATTCATATTTTTCAGCTCTGGTCCAGCTCCATCACCCAGCAGCTTTCTCCCCAGTCCATCTCCACAACCATCCCAGAGCCCAGCAGCTGCACGAACACCTCAGAACTTTAGCGTCCCATCCCCAGGTCCTTTAAACACTCCAGGTGAATGCGAGATCTATATTTACAGACCATGAATCGGGGGTATATGTTGATAACAGATTTCCTGGGAATTGTTACAGTTATTATTTGGCATGACATAAACATTAAACAGCTCTGCTGAACAGCCAGCATTGCAAATAGTGGGCATGTTGTATGCATCATGGTGCTCTTCACTGTCCCAGCTGTAAAAAAGCAGTTTCTGATGCTGTGAGTCAACATGCTGACTCCTTCTACCAGCTTTGTGTGCTCTGCAGTTTAGAAAGCATGGCCTGAAGGAAAACTGCAGCAATTTCTGTTTGCTGATTTAATGTGTAGTGTACCAGAGTGAGGCAAAATGAGAATCTATGAAATGAGTGTGTAAAACTTCTGGACTTTTTCAGGAAAAAAAAAAAAAAGAAAAAAAGTAATAAATGGGAATTGCTGCACTGTCCATAGAACATGTTATTTCTGCAAAAGGATTAGAGGATTGGGCAGGTACTTAAGCTGTGGAGTGCATCAAGTTGTGGATTTGTGTATTTGACCTGAACTACAGTTTGAGAGTTGTCACGTTTCAGATCTGGATTCTTTTATCATCTGTGCAACATGCAGTCATTATTTCTTGCCAGGAAACCCAAACTCTGTCATGAGTCCAGCCAGTTCTAGCCAGTCAGAGGAGCAACAATATCTGGAGAAACTCAAACAGCTGTCAAAATACATTGAGCCACTGCGGAGGATGATCAATAAAATTGATAAAAATGAAGGTGGGTTTCATTTTCATGCATTTCCTTGTCAGCTTTCCTCTTCTAATGGAAGAAACAGTACATTACCTTCTTATGATGGTTTCAATTCCAGAGATTAAAAATGAGTGACTGGTTTTTTTATGTTTTTTTTCTTTCCTCACAATTGTAACTGTTTTACTAGGAATAGTGAGTAAAATCCTTACATTCCTATCAGTTTTCCTTCACTTTTGATGTTTTTGGGATACATCCTGATGGTTTATGCAATGGGTATGCTTAAACATTAGACAAAAGATCTATCTCACTATTTTCTTCAGTGTTTGTTAATATTTTCTCTTATAACAGCACGATACATTTCTGTCCGCAAGTATGGTAGCTGTCCCCATTGTCAATGTTTGTCTCTTGATGTTTTTTCAGATAGAAAGAAGGACCTGAGTAAAATGAAGAGTCTCTTGGATATCCTGACTGACCCTTCAAAACGGTAACTTTGTCATTTTCAGTGGATATAATTTCCCGAGCTCTTCCAGAATATTTTGTTTAGCATCTGGCCGTGCTGGCATTGGAGTTGCCTGTGGAGCTCGACCAGCAGAAACTCTTGAGTTGAGGTGACCATTTAGTGGTGATAAACTTTGTTGTCTTCTGCAGATGCCCTCTCAAGACACTGCAGAAATGTGAAATTGCACTGGAGAAGCTGAAGAATGATATGGCTGTGGTATGTAAAGCTTTGCTTAACAAAAGATAAGCAATTAATTAAAAATATATAAAGATAATTTGATAACTTTTTGTGTTTTATATTGCTTATGCTGTTATGATTTAAGTGAGGTTGGACAAAATAAGAAAACAGGAAAAAACAGACAAGCTGCTCATATAAATCACCTTGTATGCATCTTTTAATGGAGCTTTCAAATTCTTCTGTTTTGTGCAAATATTACAGTAATTCTTTCTATGAACTTCTGCAGCTGATTTCAGGAGGAAGCTGCAGATGTATTTAATGTTACCTTATGCAGGTTTTTTTTGTGTTTTAGCCTACTCCACCGCCTCCCCCAGTGCCTCCCACCAAACAGCAGTACTTGTGTCAGCCACTTTTGGATGCTGTCTTGGCCAACATCCGGTCACCAGTCTTCAACCATTCCCTTTACCGCACCTTTATGCCAGCTATGACTGCCATTCATGGTCCACCAATCACGTATGTATCATTAAGTAACTGCTTCTTTATTCCAACTGTTAAAAGAATGGGGATGGGTTTATGACAAGATGTGAGTTGTACCTTTTTCTTTGTATGCCTGTAAAACGTTTGGCAAACGTAGTGTTGGCATAACATTTTCATCTAGTTCTATTGTGAACCGTATTTTACATAGGGCCCCAGTTATCTCCTCTCGAAAAAGAAAATATGAAGAGGATGAGAGACAGACTATACCTAATGTGTTACAAGGGGAAGTTGCAAGATTAAATCCTAAGTTCCTGGTGAACCTGGACCCCTCCCATTGCAGTAATAATGGCACAGTTCATCTCATATGCAAACTAGGTAAGAAGAAACTGTGGATTGAGTTCAGAATTGAGGGTGTTGGTTTTTTTTTTTTAATGTTTTCTGAGTCTTGAATCTTGCCAGCCTGCGACTTCTTCACAAAGTCTGTAGCTATCAGTGTCACAGAACAGCTTAACCATGACATTTCTGTACAGTCTGCTTTAGGGTACACCTGGAAATTGCATTCACAGCAACCAGTCCTTTACTCACTGTGAGGCTGTAACTGTTAATCTCATTGAGCGTATAGAAAATTACTTGTTGCTAGCAACCATCTTGATACCTGATTTGAGACTTGTACTTTTTCCAGCAACTAGGATAGAGCTGCAGAAATGGTGAGTTAATTTTTGTAAGGGTCTATCAATTGGTACTAATCGTGACTGATAATTATATATGTTTGAAAAAGGAATTCAGACCACATCTTCCTTATTCTTTCTCAGCTGAATAAGCAGGAAGGGTTACAGCCTATGATCTTACTTTCCAGATAGGAAACCAAGCAAGGCAGATTCTTTTTCATCCCCTTTGTTTGGGAAATCTGAACTGTTCTCATCTTGAGCATTACTACAGAAAGCACCTAATTCTCCAAAATGAGGTGTCATAATGAATCTTAATGAGGGCCAGCTGGTGAAATGATTACCTATGTGCAGAATTGCTTAAGAGATGGATCTGTCTTTGCCAGGCTGTCCTTCCAATAAGTGAAATTCTAAGCAATGCAATTTCCATTTTTGTTTTAAAACAGTATAGCCCCTGGCTCCTTCCTGGGGCTCAGAGGCTAGAAACCAAGCTAAATTACATATGAAAAGAGTGTCCATATAGGAAAAAAAAAGGCTTTATTCTGATGGAAAATCTGCTTCTGTTCTAGATGACAAGAATCTTCCAAATGTCCCACCACTACAGCTCAGCGTTCCAGCAGACTATCCAGATCAAAGCCCTTTGTGGATAAAAAACCCAAGACAGTATGGTACGAGAATTCTAGTGTGGTATTTGGGGACATGTGTCTATTAGGAACACTGGGGAAATGTGAACACCTAATGTAATTTTTTAAAAAATAACTACTATTTTTTCTTTCTTTCTGTCTTTTTTTCCCAGCAGCCAATCCCTTCTTGCAGTCAGTGTATCGATACATGACTTCAAAACTATTGCAACTTCCAGACAAGCATTCAGTCACGGCACTCTTAAACACCTGGGCACAAAGTATCCGTCAAGCCTGCCTCTCTGCTGCATAACATGTCACTTTCTACATCATGAAGCAAGAAATCAAGTCTCAACAACTGGCCTTTTCCACGTGCCATTGCTGAAGTCACAGGCATTTTGGGGAGGTTACTTCAGAAGAAAGAAGCCTTACATGTTTTTTGTTTCTAGGTGTCAGGTTCAGCAGAGGACCTGGTGTTAGCTCTAGATTTCATGCTTTTTATCTTCTGCCTCTGTGGACTTTTGTCAGCATTTTCAAATATACAGAATGTGTATATATGGTTCTCAAGACTGTATTAGGAGTTTTTATCGTCTTCTTAGAGAAGAAATTATTTGTGGACTTCCATCAGGGAGTCTCATTGGTAAAAGAGGAAGCAAGGAGAGAGTGCCCTAATTTACTTCAGAGTTTGCTGAGTGCCAGTATCCCTTCACACTGTATGTTTTGTGACCTGATACTCTCCCAGAAATAAAAACAGCTGCAAGTAGGATGTGCTTGTAAACTTCCTAGTGTCTGCAGGAATCTTTTGTCTATTAGCTTTGCCCTGCCCAGGGTTGGGATAAATTATGGTCTTTGAGGGTATTCCTCAAATGTGTGAGACAAATCAGGATCATTATACTGGTGGGGGGAAAGACTAAACAGAAGGAAAAAAAATATTTTCAAACTTACTTTAAATGCTGCTTTGTATAAATGGGTTTTGGTTAGCATGGACCACAGTTTTCTTGCTCCAAAAGTGCAGCAGTTAGAAAGAGGAGATATTAATGTGCACACTGACTTCCCATGCAAGTAAATTCATGTGTAAAGGTGGCAGTGAGAGAACAGCTTAAAGCTGTAGTACCACAGATCAATCCAGCAGGCTTGCAGCCATATCTTTACTAATGGGATAGAGTCAGTCTGAGGCATCTGAGTTGCTTGGAGGAGCTGATGCAGTTTAGTAGCTACGTGGTGAATTTTGTTTTCTTTTGCTTCAATTGTAAGAGAAAAGGACAAAAAAAGTATAAACCAACAAAAAACCCACACTGCATAGCTCAGTAGCAGATCTGGCAACGATTATTTTGTGCCTTGAGCAATGAAGAGCACACAAGTTTGTTGTCAGCTGCTGTATTGCTATGCACTTCCAATGAAAACACCTGCCATGAATAATTAAATTTGTTTTCTTTTTCCATGTTCTCACGGTTTGCTCTTATTTTCTTAATGCAGAAACAAATTCAGATTTCAGATGTTCCAGTTACATCCTATTCTATCTCCCTGTATTGTGCAGCAAACCTTAAAGAGCAGCTGCACTCTCTTACAGTAGTGCGAAGAAATTGCATTGACCTTTGTAAATGTGTGATGTTGTTGGTTTTAGTATCTTTTTTCAGTGTGGGTACTTAGTAACCACGAACTGAGGCAGCAGAATGCTATCAATATTTTGTACATGAACTAATGCATTATCTGTTTGTTTCTATTGTAATAAATTTATTACTATTCCTGTGTTGGATGCTAACATACTACTCTTCACATGTCGATCCTCAGATACCAGTTCTGTTGCATCCCTGGGTTACTTTGTTCTAGGGTAAGTGAAAACACACACTTTGAGGGTTAGGAGAAAGTGAAATGGCAAGTGAAATTCATTTCAAGCAGCACCATCTTTATGCTCCTCATGGTAAATTAATTGGAAGACCTGGGCAAGAGATTAGTGATTACATCTGCAAGGAAGGATGCGTCTTTTTAACTGTACTGTTACATGGCTGCTTCTTAGGGCAAAAGAACCAGTGACATCAATACAGTTCTGCTAGAGAGATGTTTTCATCACAGAAACTTTGGATGTTTATTGAAATACATAATTGCCATGATTCAAGAAATGAGGATGGAGCTGTTTATTTTCTTCTTTTTCTTTTAAAGTACTGCTAGGATCCACAGCTGCAACACTAATGACATTTCTGAATCTATTTCAAATCTATCTGGAGATGGATGCAAAGCACACTATAAATGTCCTTCAGGTTACCAGTACTTTCCTTGTGCGCTGATGGCTTTCCTTCAGACAAGATGTAATGAGGTGTTAGACTAAGAGGTTAGTGTGGTGTAGGCATTCTAGCACACTGCAGCATCTCAGTTAAGAAATAAATACGGAAAACAGAAAATGAATCATGTGCCTGAAGCATGCCAAATTAATAGCTGAATTTCAACATAGCTTCTGTTTGTTTTGATGGGCAAGTGACCATAAACTGTTTATATTATAATCTTGTTAAATATGAAAGCACTATTCTCAAATTCTTGGAAAGATGCACCAAATGGCAATAAATTAATGTTAATGTTTGGGACCTTTATCAAATATCAGGGGCACCGTGAATACAGGAAACATGTTACAAAGAATTCAGGGATTCCCATCTCTTAGAAATACACAAGACGTGCTGTGAAATGAAAAATATGCAAGTCTGATCCTCTCATTTCTTGGACAAATAGCATACAAAAACAGTCAATCAGCTTGTAACTGAAATGAGGTGATAGTAGGAGCTGAGGAATTTATCACAAAAATACAGCATTAAATGTTCAAAGCAGCCTAAACAAGGTGAATAGTAAGTTTTGACTTGCAATTGCAGTTTGAAGGTGGTTTGTTTTTCATTTCAGTGGTGGCAAAACTGACTTTTTGTAATGGGCACTGGAGTGGCAATCAAACTGATTGCTAAATAAATGTTACTGAAACTCCAAACCGTTTCCTTTCAGCTCCGTACCTTTCTTAAATCAAGATTTTTGTCCTACTGATGAGCTCTGTTGATTATCTGATGGAATGTCTTACCTGGCTTTTGCTCGGCACCGAAGTGGTTGGGCACAAACAGGGTTTTGAAATTAGTGTAGTCTCTTTGCATGAATTCAGCTGAGGGAGGGACAGGGCACTAATTTAAATTATGATTCTGAAATGTCTTTCCCTTAATTCTCTTTGAGCCGGGTGATCTCACAAGGTTATTCTTCAGGCAGTCCTACTTCTAAGGGAATAATATTGGAGGACAGAGACAAGTTCAAATCATACAAGATAAAAATTATTTTTAATAGGAGCTTTCAAACTAGAGTGAACTGTGTGGTAAACAACTGGCTCTGTTATGTAGGTGTTATTTCTGTTCTTCAGATACTCACCGTTTTCTTGGAGCATTCCTGATAGGCAGTTTTGGCGAGCATGTAACACTGTATAACTGAATAAAAATGTTTGTATATGTATTTTTTTTGTTACTTTGCTAAAGAAACAAAGCAGTGGTTGTCAGGTGTCCCTATCTCAGTTTGGAGAACAAACTTAATGAATGCTATGTTTGAGGTATCTAAATGCGTGCAGGTTTTTTTGAAGGATAGAGTCTTCCACATGCTGTACTACAGCATGGAATAAGTTGAACTATAGGTCTGGATAACTTAGTTTATAGAACCCCTTTGAGTTCTGCACCATGCAGCCAAGTATCCCATGTGCCTCTAGACTAGACTGCACTGTAGTTAAGAATGGCTTCATTCGTGTTTTCAGTGCGATGGCTTATTCCTCCCACCTTGAAAAAAAAAGTCACATTCACTCAAACACGTAAGAAGGCTTTTATAAAAATAGAATTTACACGAACTATTCCACATGGCTTCATAGTTGTTTATAAAAACTCAATTGAATTTGATATGAAAAATATTTTACGGAATCTGATAATTCAAACATTTTGCTCATTGAATATCCTAGGATCATTATCCTTTGAACATTTATTTTTACAAGCATAACGAGGGAAGGAAATTAGTGTTCATGTGGTTTCCATGTTTCAAAAAAGAAAGTCATTATTACAGCATAAAGAAAATAGCTGATTAGAATAATGAATGTGCAACCCACTGGCCCAATGTAAAACCAGGATGCAATGAAATACAGCATTAGCAAGGAAACAAGAGTCCTGTAGCTGGCCAGAAACCTCAGACTGATTCTTGGTCCCCAGTTCTGGTTTGTTCTGTCCTTCAGCGCAGGACTATACCTGATTTTGTGTGCGAGGTGAGGGTCTGTAAGATGGTAGCGACAAAATCTGCCAACAAAATCTTCCCTGGAGCAAAGCACGTCCATCCGCTCAGCAAACTGAGGTAAGAAAAGCTTAAACATTAGTATTTTACTGCAACTAATGGTATAAAGTAAGCATCGTTTTATTTTGCAGCTTTCTTCCTTTGTATGTGAGTATATAGAGGGAAAGCGTTACAAGAAATTTTAAGTGTGTCAAATGCACTATAGTAATTCTATTTAACTCTGGACTTCTGTTGTATCTATAATGTCCATAGGAAAAAAAGGACTTGCCTTTTCTTGTTTTAGGAATATTTATTCTGAATTACATTCCTCTTCCTCAAACATAAAGATACATTTAAAATATTTTGATTGTTTTATGTAAGGAAAGCAAAATTAGAGGTAAACTAGTAGGCTATGAGGAAATGGATGCACACATCCATTATTAGTGTATACCACTGCACACACACAATAAAGGGGAGAGTGCAAGAACAAATCAAGCACCATATGTGCATACGTAATAAAGAACAGAAATTGTGCAGGAAAGACAGTGCTGTACTTACTCTTTCATTAAGTGCTGAGGATAAACGATACAGGAGGCGGACAAGAGTGGCATTTTCATAACTGCGTATGGGCTGGAGCTCAGTATCCCCTTGATACCGCACATCAAATCTACGTAAGCCATTTATCATCTAGAAATGAAAAAATAAACCCTGTATCATGTGAAATGCCTTTATGCCGGCAGCTTTCTTAGTCCCAGAAAAATTGCATTTCTTGTGATGTAAGACAACTTGTTTTCTCAGGAACAAGATAGGGCAGCAGTATGGAATGGTTCTCCTCTCACCTGGTACCGGCCAAGGGGTGTAAGAATGAGGCCATTCTCACTTTCAATGCAGTCTGGAAGCTGTTTTTTTCCATTCTCGTCTTGAGCTGTCCCACACTTCATCATCATCTGGGTCAGCTGGGCCTCACTCAGCTATTGAAGAATAACATAGTGTTATTACAGTACATCTTTAGAAGAAAAATCTCTCATTTACCTCTCCTTTCACAAACTCCTTAGCATTGGATGCCTTTGACAGCCAGCACAAGTACCAAGAAATCCTTAAAAGCACCTCTGTTAGAAATAAAAAGGAGATTAAGTCTTGAGATTTCTGTATTTATCAAATCCCAGAGAAGTGTTCTCCCCTTCTCCAGTGAGCTATCTTTTCAATCAATTCTGTTATGGGTGTATGTGGAAAACAGACCTTTGTCTGTTCTAGGTTTAAATAAAGAGAGAATATCTACTTGGCTCCTTTATCTTGAGCTGCAGGTGTCTATTAGTTTCTTGTACTTCTTTACATTTAGAAGATACGGGACTGGTTTTTAAGTCTAGACTGTGCACTGTCCTTTTGTAAACATGAGAGTAGGTACAACTTAAGACTCAGGTTTCATATAAACTACAGAAGAGTCCAGCAAAATGGTTGAAGTGGGCTTGATAATTAGAAATTCAGTTCTATTTATATGGAAATGTATTTTGAGTATTTAGGTGAAGTCAAGCCTAAATGATACTTACAGAGCTAGAAGTGTATTTGAGGAATCCTGACCCTTGTTCTTACAGCCTCACTAGAATTTATTATAAAGGTGCTGCATACCTTAAAGATTTGACACAAATATTCCAGTGCCTTTTCCAAATATTCATCTGTTTTTTTGATGCTGTCTTGTCCAATTTCATCAAGGTCGTTGCCTGTGTAGGAACCGTTCATCTCAGATGGTGTGAACTTAAACCACGAGAAGAAGGAATGGCTGGACACTGTCTCTGCAGAATGGTCTGATATGGATTTTGCTGTCTGCTGTGCCTGGCAGATCAGCTGAGCCAGTTTTAACACCTGAAACAAACAAAGTAAGTAAATGTGATCTGCAAAGGACCATCAGGCATTGATATACACAGATAAAACATAAAACTTGCAAGCCCTTACATTAACTTATTTACCAAAGAGCAAGTCAGTTTTTACATCTGTGCAGGATGAAGTTTTCCACTCCTAACTTCTCATAAATGGATACTGTGGATGCTCAGAATTAAGAGAACACTTGTCAAAATCAAGACATGCAACAAGATGTCTGTTGCTTACCAAGTTCCTGACTTCTGTGCCAAACATCTGTTTGTACTGGAAGTCCTGTCCTTCCAGGCTGTAAACATGACTCTTCACCTTAAATGAGGCATCTGTAATAGTTGGAGGCCACGATGACAAGAAGCTTCCACCAAGTGTTGGAGTCATAAAAAGTCGGTGTTGACGATGGGGAATAACAAGTTCTGGCTCCAGGAATAACTGTTCTCCTAGAGTTTGAGAGGAGAAGTGAAGATGGTTATACGAGATTCCAGGTTTTCCTGAACAAAGTCCAGCTGCAAAGCATCTTAAGGCTGTTGTCCTTAAGCTGTGACTATGTGACTGGCTGCCCACTTCTTTTTTTAAGCATAAACACACTCAAAATAGATGTTCTAATCCTAAGCTTAAATAGCCAAATAAGACCATTGTAAGAAATACTAACTTTACTGTAAACACCCAATGTTGTGTTCTTTGTTCTTCAAGGAAAATTTGTGGAATGAAATGTGACGGTGACTGTAGTCATACTAAACCATTATTACAAACTAGTGTGAAGACATGCAGATCTGAATGGTAAAATGGCATGTAAAATAAGAAAGTACATCTATTCAGTACTTCTGAGGTAGGTTGGCACCTACTGAGATGAAAGAGTGAGACAGGACAGCATAAGATGTCAAAATATTCATTTACCTTTCAAGATCATTTCAGCTAGGTTGGGCTGAGCAAAGACCTTGGCTACTCGGAAGACCATGAGAGCATTTTTTGGGCTGACCAAGTCTGTTCGAAGAGTTCTGTTCAAAAATCCTACAAACAGCTTAGTATACATAAGAAGGTTTTCTTGAATGAAGGCAGCCCTGTAAGGAGTGAGTACAGGATTTGTGAGTACAGCTATTTAAGCAGTTATTTAGGAATTCACAAAGGAAATGTTTTTGTACTATTGGAAGATTATCCATTTGCACAAAGAATAGTCTCAAAACAAAAGGCTGTGTTGTAAGAAATAATTCCTGATCTTGTGCAGGAAGCTAATTCATGTTAGGGGACACTGAAATCCTGGTGGTGTACTCAAGATTGCATAAACTTGAGACTGGTTTCAGACTCATAGTTGCTTTCCTACTTACCATTTCTCTGACACGCTGCGAGGCAAGAGCTCTGCAGTTTGAGGTGGCTTTTCAGGAGCGTACCTCCAAGGCTGTAAGTAACTTAACCACATCTCAAGAACCTGAGCAAAAACCACACATGAAAAACATTAAAATCTTACTTGCACAGAAGCCGTGGGCTCTGTAAAGTGTTCAGGCTGACATTTTGCCTTCTGTGTCTTCCTCAAAAAAAATGTGATATAGCTGACTGCAGCTTTATTAAGCAATACCTGTCTGTTACATGCTTTATTTTTCAACTCCTAATTACTTTAAATTGCAATCTATTACTTTTCCTGCTTGTAGAAGGTAATATTTGCAGGATCTTTCTATTGTAAATGTTGTATGACTTCTGTTCATGATATACTGCACTAGATACAGTGAAGAAATTCATACCTCTAAGAACTACTCTTCTCAAGCAACCACCACTTTCAGTATCAGAAAAAGCATCCACTGTCACAAAATCTATTAATCTTGTGCTATTTTTTTTAAATACATCTAACTGGTACTTTTTCCTTACCATTAAATCTACATGTTATATAAAGATTTTCTCTGCTTCAGGAAATAAAATTACATCCAAGAGAATGGTGCTAAGCAGCAGTAATTGAGCACTGATTTTGTTGAGTACATTCTCAGATAAGCAAGTACGTACCGCTCTGAAAGAGGCATCCAGTGGCCAGTGACCAAAGCAGTGCTGCAGGAAGATATAAAGTTTCTGCTGGACAAACCGGGGAATCACAACCCTGTAAAGAGATTCAGACACCATCAAATATATAAACTAGCAGTAAGTCTTAAAACTAATAACTCAATCCACTTTGCTATCTAATGAATATGAGAAGTACTATCTATAATCTCTCACATACGTGCTCCTGTACTTCAAGTAATGCACTTCTCAATTTAGCTATCAAAACAACTCCAACTGAAAACAGCATGGCAGGTAGAAAAGCTATCTGTTCCAGAGAGAGACAGCTCATGTACCTACTTACCTTTTAAATTCTTCTAGCGGGCTGGCTGTGTGGGAATGGGCCGAAGGGGAGAGAGGCTCTGGTTTCAGGCTGTTACTGAAAGCATGCAGATGTTTCACAAGCAGTCTTACCACCAGCACGTGCTCTTCAGTGGGTTTAAATGATTCCTAGATTTAAAGCAGAAGACAGGAAGAGAGTAAGCATTATCTGCTAACCCTCAAGGAGATAATTCAGAAGATTGGTATTTTCAGAATAGAAATTGAAACATAAATGCTTTCTTTCCTTCAGGCTTTTCACTGTAATTTGGTACCAGGTAACTTTAGACAGATTTGCTCCCCAGGACAAACTGAATCAGCCTTCTGCCATCATCAGTTCACTGTGATTTTAAGAAGAAGCATCTGCAGTATTCAAGGCAGTGAATTTCAAGGTAGCACTCTCTATGGGTGTGAATAACATAATAGAATCTGTGTAGATTTCAGCCTATCGGCATCTGAAGTAAGAATGTCCAGCCTTTCATTATGGTTATAAGTTCACTGCTGTGAACAGCACAGCTGTTTTGTTACACTCTTAGGGCTGACTTTCCTTAGAGTTCTCCTTACTCATCTGGTACTCATCTGTCTTACAACAAAGAATAACGCTAGAAAGAGTTACACAAGAATATTTACTGCTTCAAGTCCTGCATGATCCTGTTACTTCTAGCATTGTTACAGGTAGGAGTAGCCCAGGCAGGAATAGCACAAGGAGTGATGGTGAGCCACAGTGACATTGCTAACAAATGAGCGAGTGTGTGATATAGCAGGGAGGAGAACGTGGTGAAAAAGGAACTAGTTCTCCTGGGCCCAACACCAGAGCTGGGCTGCTACACAGCCTGGAGACAAAGTGTTAACTCCTGTGCTACTGTAATCTGCTTTAGGAGTAATGAACTAACCTCAATCCGCTACTGAAGGTGGATTTTAAGATACCGTTTGTATTCTAAGTCTCGCAGCTGTCATATTTCTAGAAAGTCAAGCAGAGTGTACGTGGAACTAAAGTTGCATCTGCAAGTATAATGGAAGATGCTGGAAAAGTGTATTAGTAGCTGCAGGATATTTCCAAAATGCCATAATGAAGCCATGCTGAGGTAAGATTTCTGTATATGACTCTAGGGGGATTGTAGAGGAAATGCTAAGTCATGGCCTGAACCAGTGATGGAGCACCTGGTGGGATGACAGTGCAGGGGAGCTCAGGTGCATGTCATGTACCTGAGTGACCAGAAAGGGTGGAGCCAGGATCCATCCCTTTCCAGCCCTCATTTAAGGGTTAGCAGTGGAGGTGAAAGCATCTCTAGCTGGAGAGCTGTCCCCTCCCCATCCACCTGAGGCCTTCCAAAGGTAAGCTGCTCTTTTCCTTCATTTCTATATCCGTGGCTGCTATATTTGGGCTTGTTCTTTTGCTGTAAACAAAGACTTTGCCACCCATGGGGATGCTTGGGCTCTGCAACATCCCATTATAGTGTTATAAGGACTAACTGGTATTTCATACAAAAGGCCTCTGCTTCTTGACTGCTGTAGCTGTGTATATACATACAAGCATATAACTATTGCGTGTCCATGTCCTTTTGTCTGTGATGTTTGAGGTAACATAGATATTCTTTTACATTTCCTATAACATCAAAGGTTTTTCTTAAGGTTTTACTATGCTTAAAGATGACTCTAGGGATAAAGAACCACTAGAGGAACCTCAGATAACCTGTTATCAGTTCTATTGAAGGTCTTGTGTTCTTGACAGCCCTGAGTAAGTAAACATGTTTTCTGGAGCCCTAAGGAGTTTAGTCAAAGATGTCCAGAAGTAATCAGAAACATTTAGTATCTTACTGTAGGCCAATAGATGTTATTCTCTAGAAATTCTAAGCTCCACTTGGAAGTACCTTTGCAACCTGCAGACTTACCATTCCACTACGTGACTTCAGGTCACAATGTAGGTTTTTACCTACATGGTCCCCAGTTGGTCCTATTTTCATGTAGGTGTTTTTATTTTTCTCCTAGTCCAGATCAGCAACACAATGAACATTACGGTTTTAAAGGTATTTTTCCTCGTGACTACATTCTTTTTCCCCCCCCAAACTTTAGGTGACAGGATGTATGTATGCATGCTGTTTTTTAACACAGTAATTAGGTAAATACTACACTGTACTAAAGAGCTTCATACTGCATGTGCTTAGCCCTCCCCTTCCCCAGAATAAAAACCCAATGAATAAAGGGCTGGAGTAAGGAGAGAGGATTCAGCAATCCGTTCCAACAGGAATGTTCTTGCATGCACATTTCCTGAACAATCTGCAAGTGTACCATTTGTGACCGCTTGTGGCATTTTGCAAAGCAGGACAATCAAGTTCACGCTGCTGTTATAAATTTAGTCCTATTTTATGGCATTTCACTGGCTGAAAAAACAAAAACCCCCCAAAACAAACGAGGCATGAACTACTTCCATTTTGAATTACAGCCATGCCAATTCTGATCTACTTTTCCATTCAGGGTTTGCTCAAATCATTAGTTTTTGAGAGGCAGAAGTCTGTAATCATGAGGCCAATTTGGATGTCAGAAGTTGCTAGCACAGCTGATAACAAATGTCCTCCTATAGTGCATCACAAGAATGCATTCTAAACATAGAGTTCCCAATTCGTCCTCATACACACTAAACTTTAAATGGCTTCTTCTTTAAATGACCTCTGCTAGTACCTCACACTATCTGCTTTTACTAGTTTATTATACCTCAATATTTCATACTCAATCAAGTTATTAAACTACGCAATACCGTTTTCTATGAACACTAGTACACTTTGCGGATTGCAAGATGGAACAAGATCTTTCAAAAAGGAAACAAAATGAAAAGATGATAATACTTGGTATGCGTGGAGGGCCTGGTAGCTGGATTGGGCAGGACTACCGTGGTGTTTACTGGAGATACTGAGTCGGTAGTGGAGAACCTCCAGCTGAGACAACAGAAACAAAAAAGGAAGGGGTGAGGGGGAAAAAGGAGAGAAGAGAGCAAGAGAAAAAAAAAAAAAAGAAGTGAGAATGAGCCCAAGGAAGAAGGGTGTGGGGAAAAATGAACATCACAAATACAGTCACAGACAACGTATCACAATAACAACCGCAGCCACAGTATCCTCTTCTTTCTGTTAACCAGTAGCACGATTCCACAGCGTTTCATAGCCTTTGCCAATTTGCAAATACAAGAAGGAGTGAAAGGAGTGTGGCTGGGGGCTGTTTTGCAGTTCTCAGAGCAAGCAGTGGTACGGGATAAGGAGCTTCTCCCAAATAAGCTACGGAACTGCATTAGTTGTAAGAACAACTGATCCAAACTCCCTATTTTAGAAAGTGAATACAGCAACAAGGCTTTATAGTGGGTTTTGTTTTTCCCCAGTAGTTAATTAATGTTCACTTTTCTGTATGCTTTTTTTTATACTAGTTAGGATACTTTATTTCCTGCAGTGGTGGAGAAGCAGTGTTTGTGTACTAGGAAGGAACTCAAATTAATACTCTATTCTTCCTCCCCGGAAAAAAGGGGGAAAGGTTGTTTTTGATGCTGAGTGTGTGATCAGTGTGTTCCCAGTTCAGAGAAATCTTCAGTCACCTTCTTTCTACTCAAAGGCCACCTGGGAGGTTTGTGGGTCTTGTGAATTTCCTCAGAAGAGGACATTACTTTTACTGTTTGGGAAACGCCAAGTGCACACAAAAGCAAGCAAGAGGCCTAATGTAGAGTTATATGCTCAAGCCGCTTGCCTTAACAGTGAAATTCCTGTAAGCCTCTACCACTGCCCTTCTTGGATTCTTTTGACAATGTGATGGTGAACAGGATACTGTGGCAAACAGCGACACATGTATGAAATTAATGAATGAACATAAAACAATGTACACCACACAGATCCCAACAACTACTGTTAGGCATCTAAGCTAACTCTCCAGATCACACCCCTGCTGTCCCTAATCAGTCCTTACTCAATGACTTCTCTAGTGTCAGTTTAGTATCTTTTGGTTCTTCTTGGAGTGGTAGAATTGTTACTGCCAGTTCCTCAACATCTGAAGCACATCGTGTGCTGCAGTGTCAATAGCAAAAGCCTGTCATCTAACAGGTGTTCTGCATGCAGTGCTGGGGTCTGTGGCACCTGGCACTAGAAGCTCAGAAAGTGTAACATAAAGCATCAACAACTTTTAATAAGAGTTCATTGTGATCACAGCAGAATGGAATAAGAAAATAAATGCTGCATGCTTGGGCTCTGCGACTTATAAGGAGAAAGTGAATGGAGAATGTAAAAGCACAGGGAAACAGTTGAATTAATGAAGAGAGCAGTGAAACAACGTAATGCATAGTGACAACACAGATTTGAACCAGATCCAGGATGAATTTGAAACAGTAAAGTAGGAAAGTATCTTCTCAAGTTCTTTACTATTCATTCCCATTCCCTCTCTACTTGTAATGACATGAGAGTAATCAGTTTTAAGAAAAATCTACTTGTCCTTGATGCACTGCACAGTAAAAAAATGGGGTATCAGGGATTTGATTTGGCCCATCAATGTAAACAAGCCTGTCTGCTGGACAAAGAAAGAGCAAGTTCTGTGGAACCTCACACCATATTCCAGTACAGATGTTTAACCATTTCAAGTCACTAGTGGTGAAACAGGTCCCAGGACAGAAGAACCTAATTGCTCCTCCCAAACATACAGAAGGCTAAATGGCATCAAGTGAATCTGCATAGCTAGTAATCATTTAATAAGTAAGGTTTAGAGTGATCTTGGGTTTCCAGTCAAACTCTTTAACCTTTAGATTAAAACAAAACTTGTATTTCTGTGTATTCTGCTTCCTCATTCAGTTTAAGCAATGTTGGCTTTCAGCAGTCCTGTCCCCAACTCAAACAGAGCTTCTTCTCAATCCTACAAAAGTGGTTCTTCATCCACTTCTGAATATCATAGGAAATTCCTGTCCCTTTTTCAGGCATTAAAAAAGGCTACTTTTGCCTGTCCATGATTGCTTCTCATAAAGAAGTATCATCAGGCAGCAGTGGCTTCAAACTGTAACTTAACACACCTCATAGAGGAGCACAAAGTGGTGATTTTTCAACAACTTCTTGATTTTTCAACAGCTTCTCTTGGGCCTCATCTACCATCAGAGTTACTGTCTTAAGGGTTGCTCTCTAATTAAGAGAGCATCTGAAATACAGAGGATGAGCAGAGAGGTTTAGCAGTCATCACTTCTGGCTTAAGCACAGCACTTGATGCACAAAGACTTGACAGACAGACAAACAAAGCACTGGTGCACAGCCATGCTGCTGAGGTTCTCAAGTGTAAATCCTTGAGTATTAATAAGAGCTTGAAGTTTGATTGGAGTGTTAAGATAAAAGAGAACCCTGCAGCTCTTCCCCAGCAAAACATATGTGTTATTTTATAGCCTGGTGAAGTGAAGGAGTAAAATTTCTGTTCAGCTCTCATTGCTTTTTCAAACAAGAATGAATCTTGAATAGCTTTTATCATTTTCATTTCAAACAGTTCTAAAGATCAACATATTATAAGATTATTTTTCATTTATAGTGCCTTTGATCTTAGCTTCCCTATTACATACATTAGTTTCACTGGACAGGCCACCACAGACTGCTTAAAACAATACACTAAATGGACAAGAACTTGTTCCAAACATTGTAGTCACAATGTGCTTCTGACAACGTTTTATGCTGAAGAAAATCTATTTTGGAATACAAAATAACCAAATGGTTTACACACTTAAAACCCAAAGACAGTTCAGTAACCTTTCCCTCTAGAATTTGGCTTTATGCTGTAAGGTGAATACAGAACTTTGCGATTTCTCATGGTTAACAGTAATGCTGAATTGCTATTACTGCTAGAAATCAGTTCTAGATTTTAGCAGTTATTTCACCCCAGTGCAATTTAACCTGGTTTTATGGTGGCATCTTTCCAGTCATTTAGTACTTTGATTCTTGATGTTGTTGTGGCCATCCCACAAATTCCTCTGTAAAAAACAAACCTTCAATGAAGCCAAATCCGGTTGACACACTTGGAATGTTTTCCATAATTGGAGAGTAACAGTTTTGACACACTCATGTAGACGCCCAGATTAAAGTTTTCCTTCCTTCATTATACCAAAAAATTCTCTACAGAAGACTTACATCAAGATAAATCAAACATCAGATGATGTACGTGAATGAAATACGATCTATTACCTTGACATGAGGGGACTGCATTTTCTGATACATTTCCAAGGAATAATGATGAAGCCACATTTCAACAAAGATCTGCAGAACAAATATTTTCTCAGCAAGGGGAACAAATAATGCAGCACTCGTCAGTCACAAACTAGATTGTGAAGACCACAGTAGGTCATTTGGAAACTCAGCTGTACTTGAAAACAGACATGCAGATTTTCAGAGATGTTTCAGGTTATCATCTAATCAACATAAATGGCCATTGCTGTAGTATTGGCACCTGCTAAATAAACATTAGTAATTCAATTCAGCAACATGACAGGAATTTGTTTCAGAACAACTGTTAAATCCAGGTTCTCCTTTCCCTTCTATGATAGCAGAGAAGCAACTTGTGTGCACTTAACCTTTGCTTAAGCACAGAATTGATGTATCATCTAAAAAAATTATATATGGAAAAGAATCAGATCTAGAAACTTATCTGGAAAAAAATTCCACAGCAGCAACAGACGTATTGGTTTGCCATCCCCCCATCCCCTTCCTCCCTGCATCCAACCTACTTGAAGTAGCGTTTCTGATCTCCATATCTCCTGGGAAGCTGGGTCAGCATTCACAGAAGGCTGATGGGCAATGTGCCGTTTCAGCAAGCTGGTGTGATGCATGCCATAGGAAGTGAAAGGCACGGCTGGAGTCCTTTAAAGATGAACAGAAGTGCTGAAATCATTAAGCCTCATCACAGGGAAATAGGTCACTGCTTTTGATCACTGGTTTCTTCACTGAAAAAACAGTCTTTAAGAAGGAAATCTGCATAGCTGATAGCACGTTCTAACAAGTCTGACTGATGCTGTAATTACAAATCATTTTAATTAAAAAAAACCCACCACCACGTTATTATTCACGCTGCACTGAGCCACCTCGACACAGCCCTTGTTATATTCAGTACTGCTGTCTTTAAAAACAAAAATAACACTTTCCTATTGTTGTTTTTACCCTTTTCTGCTCATACCCATGATATGTATTCAAAATGCAATTATAAAGGGTACGTAAGCAGCCATTACCTGGGAGCTGGAGAAGGGATGGCTCCCCCAGGGTTTGAAGAAGGAGGAGGAAGGACGCTTCCTTCCGTGGGTAGGAAACACTTCAGATACGTGTCCACTAAGATGAAATAAGCGCTGTTGGAAGGGCTGATATGATGCGTGATGGGCGAGTTCTGAAACAGGCAAAGAGCAAGTCAAATAACTAGTTGTATGGGAACTGCTGCAGTTAATGGAATTAGCATGAGAAGATATACAAAGCAATACTGCTTTGTAGTGCAGGTAACAACAGGAAGAGGAACCAAACAACCAGTGATTCTATCTCTATGAAAGGTGTTACTGGTAGAAAACTCATTTGGAATCCATTGCCTGCTCCATGTTCATATATCATTGGACAGACTGCTTACTGGTACATACCAGATGGATATTCCATCTATCAATCATGTCCTTAAAGAACTGAAGCAATAACAAAGTCTAGGAGCATAGATAAAACAGTCGGACAGCCCCTTAGAAGGCTCTTAAAGCACTGTTACAAAGGACTTAGACGATTTAGAACTGTGAAAAGTACTTACCTTCTGTGTAATCAAACTAATTGCAAAATAGAACATGTAATATTCAAATGGGTCTGGAATAACAGAGTCAAGGAACAAACAGAAAAAACAACAGGTACAGCTGTTAGATATCTGGGGATGATGACTGGATGTTACACTTCCATTTTGTCATAGGTAAGTTAATTTGCTAGAGAGCTCAACAGCAAATTCAGCTTTGCCTTCTTGCTTTCCAATTGACTGAACATAACCAGTAAGTTAGAGGAATGTAAACACCTCTTGCTACATATAGAGAAAGCCTGTCTTAAACTGAAACCCGTACAGGTGGATGGCTTCCAACAAATGCAATAGCAGCAAACTTAACAAGCCTTCTGGCTTATTCTATTATATCTAACTGCTGAAAGGATACTGAGAGCCAAATTCAAACCTAAACCACCAGATGAGGGAAACTGGACTTTGTTGTGGTATAAGGAGCATTCTGGTAGGACCTGCTCTTGTATTGAGGCTTTCACAGGACCCTGGAAGAGAGAGAAATGGAATGTCAGTTGGGATACTCTGCATGCTGACAGTGAGTGTTTTCAGACTCTGAAACTCTTCTGCATTCCAGCATTCCGGGAACATGTCAAAATTCAGCTCAGTGGGATTTCACTGCATTGCAGTAATTACTTGTGCAAACACACTCTCTTTAGATAACTGCTGTTGATTTAGCAGAGCAAACATCTAGCTGCTGACAGCCACCATCTCCTACAGTGTTTATGGCTGGGAATTCTCCTCTGCAACCATTCAATGAGATGTGTATGCTATAGCATGACCTCGGTTGAACTTTATGTATGAAGTGCGTGCAATGTTCCAATAGCTGCAACATGTACTTTTTCTTCTTGCAAATGTTTCAGTTACTCACTGGAAGATAGGAGACTGGGAAATCATATCTGTACTCTTCTGCCTGGAGCTTGTAAACCAATTTCATCATTGGACCACTGCAAACAAGTATTGAAAAGAAAATACAAGGTAAGTATTCTCTTTTGTCTCGCTTCTGCAATTTGATATGTTGGCCCTAATGTAGAAAAGTCAAATACTGATTATTCACTTTTTACTGTACTTACCTGGGGTCCAGGAAATCCAAAGCTACTGAATACTCAGTAGGATTTGTTCTTCCTTGCAAACAGCGAAGATTCCAGCCCACGATGGTGCCATCCAGGCTACCAAAAATGCTCTCCACCAACCAGGGGAAGATGCCATGTAGTTCCTTCCAGCAGAACAGACACCAAGAGTTAGAGCATTTATTATACCTTCCTCAAACAATAAAGCCCTGGGCAACCTGATCTAACTGTGGCGCCCCTGTTTATTGCAGGGGGGGTTGGATTAGATGGCTCCAGAGGTTCCTTCCAACTCTAAGGACTCTATGATTGTAACTCTAGGAAGGAGTAATAGGCACAATGATAACTATAGCCCAGGGCTATAGGGCTGTGCTGGGCACTGCGCTGCTGGGAAGGCCGCAGCCAACTCACCTTGGCAGGAAACTCCTCTATCACCGTTTCCAGATCGTGGCACCTCTGAGCAAACGGTTTGTTGATGCAATCCGCCTTCAGCGTGGCCTGTTAACGAATGACACGAGCATCAGATCGCTAATCACAGCCACGGCACTAAACCCCGTTACACACCGCTCCCACCGAGCGATTTCTGTCGGCGTTACCGAACTGACAGCATCGCTCTGATAACGGACGGGCCGTGATCAAGGCTGAACGCTGATAATCGCACCCCAGCCCTCGCAGCCCGGCCCCACTCACAAGCAAGAAGCTGGGCTGCTGCAGGTAGGCGCCAGCCATGTCCTCCCGCCGCGCCTCAGCCATCGCAGTTTGTTTGCGTCACGGCTCATCCGGCGCTCGGTGATGACGTCAGAGTCACATGTGACGGCCGGGGGGCGTGGGGGGTTGCAAGTTTGGTCCCAAAAAACGTTTAGTGTGGTTAAAATCGATATTTATGTGCTTATTTCTGTCGTGTTTCACGCATGGGGAAGGAATAGCCGAGTGAAATGTCCTGGCTTAGGGTTGTGCGTGAGGTCAGGCAACGTGGTGTAGCCTTATGCTTCATCGTAGTCAGTCAAACTGGGGAGAAAATAGGTGTAAAAATGGTGTTAGAAGAGAGGAGTTCTTTTGTAAAGCTTAGCTGCAAGGGGACTGTGTCGTAACGTTCGGTAAGGCGATATTCACAAGCGTTCAATGGTGTCTATAAATGCTCACGGGATCAGCACACGAAGCAGCGTGTTGCTTTTGGTGTTGATGTGGGCTTGTATCCCAACCTGCTTTGTGTCGTTGGGTACCAGGAGGGGAATCAAACAGCAGTGGAGCAATCCAGCTCCTTGACTGCAGGGAAGAGGGGAAATAACAGCTTGTCTGGCAGCCCCACGTGGAGCTCAGCCAGGGGATTCACGTGCTGGTTTCCTGCTTTATGTTCTGTCTCGTTATTGTTACTTAGGGAAAAATAAACAAACAAACACCTCCAGTATTTCGAACGCAGCAAGCTGGGAACGTGGCAGGAGACTCTGACACGTGCAGAGGTGCAGTTAAACAGCTGGAGCTGTGATGCAAAGCATAGCCCAGGTTGGACGCTGGCAGCGTTTTTACAAGAGCATTTGCGGTTGTAAATGGTCACTGGCAGAAAATGAACGCTCCTGTTTGAAAGGACCCTCCTCCAGGTGGGGATAAAGAGCTGTTTTAGTGAGCCGTTGTGATGCTGCTGCGGTGCGTTGAGCTGTGAACGTAATGGCTGTGATTAGGAGGTAAGAAAACGGGAAGTCTGTTGTTTTTCCATTGGGTGATAGAGAAGGAAAACGATTCGAAGTCAATGATTGAGAGAGCAAGTGGAAACTGAACAGTGGGGATGCTTCATACGAGTGACAACAACACTCCTGCAATTAAGGAGCTCTGTTAAAATGTTCTCTTGGTCGGATTGTTGTTTGGGTGTCGGGTATGTCAAGGACAGATGAAATGATTGGGAAACATGGTCTGATGGGAGCAAAAACCAGACTGCTGGATAATGAGAGCTGAGCTGGAACAAAGCCTGGAGTCCTATAGGTGAAGAGAAATGGGCTGTTTTCAGAACAGTGGAAATGTTTCTGGTTCAGCTGAAGCAATGATTCTGTCCAAACCTGCTCAGCCCATGCAGGTGTCAACATTACGCTGTCCCTTCCCTTACATGCACAGACCTGCTAGGGCTTGAAGTCAGAGTTTGTTGGCTAAAGATGACACTTCTTTGTAGT
The DNA here is from genome assembly GCF_039878825.1 of Excalfactoria chinensis. Taxonomy (NCBI): domain Eukaryota; kingdom Metazoa; phylum Chordata; class Aves; order Galliformes; family Phasianidae; genus Excalfactoria; species Excalfactoria chinensis. Next base: position 4,188,077 of record NC_092840.1, on the reverse strand, counting down.
CTGAGGAGGAAAGAAATAACCCACACATTACGTCTGACCTCTTCTGAATGAAGTGACGGCAGGCTCTGAGTATGTATTTAACCACTGCAGGGCAACATATCCACACCTGACTGCTTTTAGTGTATAGGTCTATGAGCAATCTGTTGTACCTCTAATTTATTTAGGTAAGACAAGGTAAAATTTGCAGAAACTCTTTGGTATGATTGAGGGCTAAGGCTTGGGCTATGAAAAGTAACAGTTTTTCTTTTCCAAATACCATTCTCCATTCTAGTTGACAAGTGGTCTGTATTCTGCTTTTTAATTGACTGTGGTTAGGCTGGAGGAAAAAAAAACACTTTGTTCCATTTCTTTTCCTGTTGATTTTGAAGGAAATGATGCTTCAAGTTGAAATATACAGCTTTGTTTGTTTCTAGATATTCCCCATATGTCCAAAGCAAGGCCTTTGTGCAACAAAATAGGCACTAGTTGCCCAGCATTGACTTCAAGTGTGCTGATAGAGCTCTCCTTGTTGTTTATATTTTGCCAAACTGACATTTCTATTTCCCAGTTCACCATTTTCCTGCAAAATGCCATTGAACGCACAGTCACTTTTTCTTCTCCGAGTTGCAGTGCTATAATCAGGGTTGCCTTTGGCTGCATTTCCATCACACCACTGTGTGCCCGCACTTCCCAGATGGCAATCATGCATTAGGAAGGGAAGCAGCCCAGAGTAGTAGTATGGATGGAGTAAGCTGTAGCTCATTGGTTTTGTGACTGATAGGGTATTTTTATCCATTATTTTTACCCTTCCAGTTAAAAGCAGGCAGTACTGTTCTCAAAGAGCACTGAGTCTATTTCATAATCTCCTCTTCCCCTCTGAAAGCACTGTTTGACTAACAGAATGTCTCTATCCTGCTAACAGCTGTCTGCCAACGGTCCTTCATCTGCATCCTTTCTGACTGTGCAGTCATTTACCCATTTGAAGCATTTGCTTTCAGAACATACAATTATTAGTTCCTGGCTGCCAAGACCAGAGAAATCAATGTAAATTGCTGGGGTGAGTGACCAGGAGATGACAGTTGAAAGCCTTGGAAATTGGGTGCTTCAGCCTGACAAGCAAATGAAGTATGCACAAATGGGAAACTGCACAGAGCTTGTGAAGGAGGATCTGTTACAGGACCTTAAAAAAAAGAACATAGAACAAACAAGGATAATCCCTTGAGGCAGAAAGAAATTGTTTCTTAAGATTCATGTAAGAAACTCCTGTGAATGCTGGATAAGGCTCTAAGTATACAAAAACCAGCGGGAGAGCTCTGGTTGACCTCTACACTGAGAGGTGATTGTTTTCCAGACTATTTCCCTATGGACACTCTAAGATAAAGACCAGGGAAGATAAGTGTTTGCCAAGAGAAGCCTTCCATCCGTGCTGAGAGTCAAAAGGATGGTTGTGGTTTAATGCTGATAGGCAGCACCACATAGTACCACATAGCTCCTCTCACTCTCCCTCATCAGCAGGATGTGGGGCAGGAAAAGCTTGCAGGTTTGAGTTAGGAGCACAGAAAAGCACAGGTCATGCTTGGAAGCAAAAGGAGACTTCCCATCAGCAACTAATATAGAATGAAATCCTGCAAAACATAGCCTCAATATGCATGAAGGCTGCTCTGGGAGAAAAATGCTTTCTTCCTGAGTATTCTCTTAATGCCTTATGCTTGGCTCCTCATCTGACATCTCCAAGGGCACGTCAGCAAGTGAACAACTTGTATGTGCCTAAGTAGATAAGGAGTCTCACAGCAGGCAGTTCAGCTGGATTACCACTAGTCATTTAGCCTTTCCAAGCCTCATTTTCCCCTTTCTCTAATGAGGTTGTAGGGCTTTCTTTCTTTCACAAGGTTTTAGTGAGGAAAAACATTGAACACTGGGAAATTGCTGTAGCACTTAAATGTCACCTTAGAGCTCCTCTTGACTACTGCTTTTCTAAACAGGCAAGCAAAATCCTGTGGAAGATCCCTTAGCCATATTGCTGCAGGTGTTCTTGTCTCCCAGTCTATTAAGTGGAGCATTAGTTTGTAAATGTGTGAGGCACAGATGGATCATGCATAGAGGTTTCTCGTAACACAGCCTGCCATGGTGGTCCACGTGAACTAACAGGATTACAGATGTCAGCCCTAGAGAGCAAAAGGACATACCATAGCTGTTTTACCCTAGCACAGCCAAGGTTAAAACAATACCACTGCAGTACCCACTCGTTTTTCTTAGAGCTACTCTACTATCTAAATAGAGATTGAGTTCGCTGTGTCCTTATAAAGGGCCCTGTTAGCAAACTACATTGAGAATTGCATGGAGGTCCAGGAGGAGCATAGGGTTCACAGTTTCATAAGGAACTTATGAACGTCATTTTCAAGCCTGCATCTCTTTTGTTTTCTGTTCTTAAACTCTCCCCTGTTTCCCAGAAATGTGTTCTCCTTTTCAGCTATTTGTATTCATTCCTCATATCTCCAGCATGCTGAGTGATCCCAATTTCTTGATGTCCTGTCCTCGTTAGCTTAACCCCTAGGCATTCACATTGCTTCACCACCGTTGGCAAGCTGTAGCTGTGTGATTCCTTGCCTCTTGCTGGCAGTTTTACACCATTCTGTGCCATTTGTAGAATGTGTGAATTCAACATTCCTGTTAATTCTAGTAAAAGGAAATGACTGAACACCAAGGAATACAGAAGAGCTTGCTCGTTGTCTTACATCAGACTGTGTGAATGCTGCAGTCTGTTTGTACAGGATGCAGTACTGCTGAGGTGCTCGTTCTTAAGTGTATGTAAGGCTGTGGTTCTATGCATTTCTCCTTAGGGAGTTCCTGGCAGTGTCTTGAAAAGGCAGCTCCTTGGCATGAATCCTTTTGCTCTGACTGCACTCTGGCTGCAGCTGAATTAAGTCAACCATTCATAAAGTCACCTTTTAAATACTTCAATTTCTTTTATATTGCTTTAATATTACTGACACTGTAAGGCTGATTAGAGATACCAAATTACCACCCCAGGTAAAAATCACCTCAGAAATGCTATAGGAGCGATATCTGGAGGATTGCAGATGAATAAACATCAGCATGAAGTAAGGAGTAAAGCAAGATCTGGTTCCAACTTCTGACCTTGGATGCTACTTTGATTTAATAGATGTAGATACTTGTCCTCTGGGAGTCAAGCTGCAGCAAGTAGTTACCACTAATCCTCACCTTGCTGCTGAAGAACCACCAATGAAGCTATTTGGACTTCAAGTGTAGTCTTCCATTTCATGTGAAAGCTGGCTGTTATGGGTAGTAGCTCCTAATGATATTCTGACCTAAAGATCATTGTCTGACTTGTAATCCTTTGGGAATGAGGTCCATCTGGTGACATGCTTTCAGTGCAGTAGGTAGGTTGTCGCCGCTTCTGTTGTGATTGTTGGCAGTTAACACCTTTAAACTAAGTGTTAGCACAAATAGAACTGGAACAGGAAATTGGTTTGGGTTTCTAGTGGGTCACGATAAATGTAGATTTTTGTTTTTGAGCTGTAATTTGGGATGGTTCTGTGTTTACACTGAACTCTTGTCACAGCAGACCTGCATTTATTTATTAGGAAATTCCACCTAACTGGCCAAGGTGCTGATGAGGCAGAAGCCAAACACTGGAGGTAGGCACAGGGTTATGGTTGAATGGATAAAGCCTATTTTTCTTAATAACAGTAAGCAGTTACTCACATCTCCCTTTTTCTTTCTTATTGTAAATCTCCTTTCTGTTCATATTCCAGGACTCCCACTGGGCTGTGACTGTGCTTTGTTTTGTTTTTCAGAAGGGGCCCCTAAAAGCTGGCTTGGTTGATTAGGGGTTCTGTCACAAGACAGGCAGCCCTTTCAAAGGGTTTGTTTCTCTTTGCTTGATCTTTTAGAGCATGTTCCCAACGCCTTTATTCCAGGTCCAGTGTGGACTCCTCACTGAGGCTTAAGGGATCAAGGTTAAGACAGGAGGTTGTAAAAGGGGAGCAAATGAGCAGCAGGTTTCTGTCAAAGTGTTAGTGCTGTCTGGATGGGAGAGCAGCTCTTAGGCCAGTACAGCATCCAAAACGCTCTGCCTGAACCATGCATTAGAAGTGAAAGGACTGTGAAACTGCCAGGACAGGCGGAGGAGGAGGTCAGAAAGAAAACCAGTTAGTCACAGGCTGTGGCACCTAGAGTTACGTGTTATAGAAAGCTGCTGTTTCCATCTGCCCCTTGATACTGCTGCCAGCAGCTTTTGATGCAAAAAATAACATCTTAAGATTTTTCTGAGTTACCTTTTTCTGTTGTGCCACAAACTTTCTTTTAACAACTTCCATGGAAGCCCATGCATTATGATTGATGGGCTGGAGCCCTAGATGAAGCTTGAGGTGAATAAAGCAGAAGTAAATTGAACCAAAGAGATGAAAAGTTGCTCTGTGCTGGTACAGCTACTGCCATATGATTTGGAAAAGGACTGTAATACTACTGGAATCTTCAGGTTTTTTGCCTTGCTCGGGGCTTTGTTTTCTAATGCTTGCCTTCGTGCTGTCACCCTTCCCAAGAGCTTTCTCATAGCATTTGCAGGACGTGGCAAACACTGAACTGTATTACTTAGCTGTTGTAAATATTTCTGTTCTCCAACCTTTTGCTTTTTCCATCCATACATAATACCTATTTAGGCTCTGGTGTCTCAAGGCGTAGCTGTCAGCTCAGAGGATTTGGGGCACCTTCCAGCAGTGCCTTGGCAATCCTTTAGTACAGTGTGTGGCATCCTGTCCAGCACTCAACAGCACATAACATAGAAGGATATGCATAAAATTCTAAAAACGCCTTATTCTCTATTTAAGTAACAATATATATTGCTCATCCAGCTCTGTTCTGGCATTTTTATACTACATACTTGGCATCTACAGTGATTAATTTATATTCCAGTCCTGAATGTGGGAAAGCAGGGTGGTGTTCTGTTGTAGTTGCTCATTCTTATTCATGAGCAACGGTTGGATTTTTGCAATTTCTATGTTCCAGCTGAGTAAGTTTTGTGACCATCATATCTGTGTGTCCCATGAGGAAAGGGTGTAAAATCCTCAATGAGTAAAAGAGCCATTCGCGTTGATCAGTGTGTGGGAAAGTGGCTAAGGGCAAATCCAGCAATTCCAAAGGGAATTGTGCAAGAGCCTGGAAGCACCATTTCTTGAAAGGATTTGAATAGTGGGGAATTTCCTAAGTAAAACATCAGTGAAAGATGAGCAGAACAAAAGAAAAAGGAACAGAAAACAAACCCCAGAAGGCTGAATTTCTCCCACCCTGAATGCTGCTCCTCCATTTTCTGGTGAAGAAAGCACTTTATTGTGTTCTTGCCCAAGGAGAAGAAGTCACTGGGAAGCAATCCCTGCATCTGTGGAAAAGTAGTGGCACCATCAGCATAGTTGTACAGTCAGAAATAACCCTCTTACTTCATGCCAGAACATGGCACGGGCTGTTAGTAGAGCTGTTTGTAGAGCTGCTTTCTCTCTGTCTTTCTTCTGCTCTGCTTGTGAAGTACATAAGATCATGAAGGCAGCTAATATCCTGCTGTACCCACTTTCCCTCACTGAGATCCCAGTGTGTGACTTCCCAGAGAGGCAGAGTTTTACTTTTGCTAGAACAGCATCCAGCATTGAAAAGGTAATTAATTGTATTTTCAGAGTTCAATTGAATTGTTTTAGGAAGGACTTAAACTACATTTAGCTTTTGCTTAGGAGGGATACCAGACCCACAGGTGGGATGGGAAGGCAGCAAGCTGCCAGGCAGCTCGGCTGTTCCCTTGTTCTGCAATGTGAGTGGATGCAGGGTAAGAATATGCAAAACAGAAACTGGCCTTGGACAGAACTATTCACATAAATGAATGAATGAAAAGCAGCCCAAGCACTGTTGTACTTAGCTGGAGTGGTAGATGCACTGGTTTCCTATAAGATGTAGGATTTGGTGTGAAACTCCAATGGGGACACTGTGTGTGTAAGAGCTCTTGTTGCTCAGAAACAGCTGCAGGAATAGAAGGGGCCTGCAGTCTCCAGAGGAAAAATGGGATCAGTTTGGCTCTTTTTGTTTGTCCTCTGATTGAGCACTCTTGTTCATTTTGTAGAGGAGATGAAATCCAGATGCTGGTTTTCATCTTCATTCCTTACTCATGGATTTCAGTGTGACGAAACACTTGGAAAGACTTGCTGTACTCAGCACAGCTCTGCCATTTACCTGGGAATCCCAGGAAAGCCTGCTCCTAGGGTTTGTTTTTCCTTTCTTTTCTCTTTCTTTTCTCTTTCTTTTCTCTTTCTTTTCTCTTTCTTTTCTCTTTCTTTTCTCTTTCTTTTCTCTTTCTTTTCTCTTTCTTTTCTCTTTCTTTTCTCTTTCTTTTCTCTTTCTTTTCTCTTTCTTTTCTCTTTCTTTTCTCTTTCTTTTCTCTTTCTTTTCTCTTTCTTTTCTCTTTCTTTTCTCTTTCTTTTCTCTTTCTTTTCTCTTTCTTTTCTCTTTCTTTTCTCTTTCTTTTCTCTTTCTTTTCTCTTTCTTTTCTCTTTCTTTTCTCTTTCTTTTCTCTTTCTTTTCTCTTTCTTTTCTCTTTCTTTTCTCTTTCTTTTCTCTTTCTTTTCTCTTTCTTTTCTCTTTCTTTTCTCTTTCTTTTCTCTTTCTTTTCTCTTTCTTTTCTCTTTCTTTTCTCTTTCTTTTCTCTTTCTTTTCTCTTTCTTTTCTCTTTCTTTTCTCTTTCTTTTCTCTTTCTTTTCTCTTTCTTTTCTCTTTCTTTTCTCTTTCTTTTCTCTTTCTTTTCTCTTTCTTTTCTCTTTCTTTTCTCTTTCTTTTCTCTTTCTTTTCTCTTTCTTTTCTCTTTCTTTTCTCTTTCTTTTCTCTTTCTTTTCTCTTTCTTTTCTCTTTCTTTTCTCTTTCTTTTCTCTTTCTTTTCTCTTTCTTTTCTCTTTCTTTTCTCTTTCTTTTCTCTTTCTTTTCTCTTTCTTTTCTCTTTCTTTTCTCTTTCTTTTCTCTTTCTTTTCTTCAGTAAAGAGATTTAAATATTATATATATGTACGTGTATGTTTCCCTCCTTGCTCCTCTTTCTGAGAGCTTGAGTGTGATAGGGGCAAGGGAGGCTCGGGAAAGGACAAGCAGGCAAACCTGTGGGTTTTACCACCATTTATATACCATTTTTCACATCTATATTCCCTGCCTGAGGTCCTGGGCTGTCTCTGGGAGGCTGTGCCTGATCAGGGCTTAGCTCCATTGAGCACAGCAGCTCCTTTCAGCCTGCTCTGCTCTCAGTCACCAACAGCCTGGCCCAGCACGAAGCTCACAGGTCTTCCAGTCTCCCCTTCTGGGGTGTAATGAAGCTGTATGCAGCTGTTGCTCTGACCATAGCTGGGAGCACTTGAATGTGCCTTTCTGCCTTGTAAGCTCCTCTGCTCCCAGCTCAGCAGTGCTGAGACATGTAGGTCAGGACAGCCAGAGGAGTGAGTTATGATGCCTTTGAACTTCCTGCTCTACACAGTGGCCAAGAGAGAGCAAAAGTCTCGTGGACAAATGGCTGGGGGCAGGCTGTGAGGCTGCAGGTCAGTCTCTGTTGAGATTAATGGGAGTGCTTCCCATCAGTGTCAAGTAAGGCCTTTTAAAGAGCATAAATAACTGTGTTAAAGTTCTGTAAAATATGATGGCAGGAGCAGAGAGAAGAAGGGACAAGAAGGGAAGAGAAAACTGGCTGTTCTCTGCTTTCAGATAATTTTCTCCTGTATTCCTACCTTGCTGAGAACAAGCAAGTCCTCAGTCACCATAGAGCAGATGAGCTCTGCTGATATCAGTGCAATCCTCTGACTTTTACCCAGCTGAGAACCTGGCTTAGAAGCTCCTGTACAGCTTGGTGTCCAACATGAGTTTTAAACAAATTCATTGGATTTTAAGTCCGATTCTTGGCTCCACTGCCTTGCCAAGTATCTTATTCACTAGAAAACTAAACAGAGGCAAATTGCTGAGCTGGGAATTTTTTAGTTAACTCTGAAATGTAAATGAATTCCAACATGTAAATGCTTCAAACTGTGTACATGCTAGACACTTCTCTAACCCAGGCAAATCTGGCAGGCCTTGCCTGAGCTGTAAAGAGAGATTTCTTTGAGCAGCTGAGATGCCTCCCCCAGCAGCACAGTTCCACTCCAGCACAACAGTGCAGCAAGCAGAGTGCCAGCCTTTGGCATGGGGAACCCAGCATCAGGCACGGGCTTCTGCAGCCTGGGATCCCAGTGAGCACCCAGGAGCACTGGCTTGCCAGAGGTCTTTTGAATTGGGAACTCTTTGTCTGTTGCAAGCATTGGCAGAGCAGATGTTTGTTATTTATACTCACATACTGTCTCAGGATTGAACAGGGCTGTTAGTCATTGAACATCATGTATGTAGTGTATAGCATCTACAACGTCCCTGCAAATGGATGTTTTCCCAAAGGGCATGTGGGTTTGAGCTGTATTCTCTATTTACTGACTTCATTGTAACATCACAGTAATTCCTTTTGACTTTGACAATGCTTTGTTGCATTTAATAATAAAAAAAATTCAACTGGAATAATATCACAGTCTCTGGCTTGCTGAGATCTTTAGAAAGCTTATGATGGCAGCCATGTAAGTTGTCATGCATAGCAGATGTGTATTTAATTATACAATGCATTTTATTTAATACTTTCAGTGAGTTTAATGCTTTCAAGTAAGTTAATATCCTCCAGAGATGTTCTTTGTGATCACTACCATAGTACTTTGGCCTAATTTACTCAAAACAGAGTTCAGACAGCATTTACTCCTCGTGTCTTTGGATGCACAAAAGACTCTTTTTTGTTTCTTAGCACCAGTATTTCCAGCTGCTGCAGTAATTCTACAGATGAGTTTTAGTCTTGAAGAAAACATTTCCCACTGGATTTGCTCCGAAACGGACTAAAGAGTTAAATATTGCATCAGGAGGTTTCACTTTTAATCTAATCTTGAGTGTGGCTGCTCTGTTGTAGGAAGGATTGAATGCTGACATGTGAGTACATGAGTAATTCTAGAGACTGTTTTAATAACGAAAGAAACAGAGTTTGGTTTTTGTGAATTTAGGGGAGATTAAGATTTTAGTTCTTGTCACAAGTGCATGAATGGGAAGTTCTTTGGTACCAGGATTTGCAGTTTCTGAGTACCTCTTTTTCATGAGAGTAAACCATGGTCATCAGTAAAGAAAATTTGCTTGTGTGCAAAGAAAGCCATTTGCAAAGGTTAGAGTTTTCCTTTCTGGTGCATCATGAGCACCAACATCTGTGGCCTGCATCCCTTGATAGGTCTCTTAGAAGATCTGAAAGTTCAATTCATAGAGTACTGCCTCTATTTTTGTTTGGTTATCGTATAATGGCAAGGGATGTTTCTGGATTGTAGCATGATTAGAGAAGGAAACAAACAGTGTATGAAGCGCATCCAATTTGGCTTTGGCTGCATGCTTTTGGAAACCTTCCTAGATTCTTATCCAACAATTTAAACTTAATTTAGTGTTGAGAAATATAAAATGCATTTCTTGTTACGGTAAGCACAATGACTGCAGATACTGCTCTGTGGTCAAATGCCAGCAGAACGAGGCATCCCCTGGAGTATGTTGCAGTGTAATGTGAAAAGTGCAAAGACAAAAGGCAAAGAAGGATGGTCAGGTCACTAACATGAGAACGCTTGGAGAGTTTTTTTTAATCAAAGATGAGATAAGACAGATAAATTGAGGGTTGATATCATAGCTTTTCTCTGCTGAGCAGAAATGTCTGACTTTCTATCCAGTGATGTTCTTGTCCTCACTCAACCAATGGAAAACTGTGCTGAAGAAAAAGAGGCATGGAGAAAACCCAGTGCTTGAAAAGCCCATGCCACAGGCCTACTCTTCTGCTGCAGACAAGGCAGTAAACCTTGTTTTCATGATGGTGGCCCTGCATGCAGTGCCATGGATCCTGCTCCAGCAAATGGATCAGGGGGTGGTTCCTTGATCCTAAGCTGCCTGCAAGGGAACTTCTTCCTGAATCCTCTGCTCTGTAGTGATGCTATGCCTTTAAAAATCAAGGTTCTGTACCCCTCAGTGATTTATTACAGTCTATAAGGTGACTGGGGGGGTTGTGTTAACTTTAGTAATTACTGTATTTCAGATTAAGCAATTTTCAAACTCGGTCTCAGTTGAAGAGATGGAAAAAGATGTAATGGGACCCCAAACAGCACAAAGAACAACGTAAAGATTCTGTGCCTATTTATTAGTTAATAAATTCTGTTAGTAATTGCAGTTCCAATTAAGTGAATACTAAACTATGTATATTTGTCAGAATAATTTAGATATAGCTGGTGCAGTCTTTACAGTGTAATATCTCAAAGCTGAGAACGGCACCGGCAAGACTGTAAACACTGCACCAAAAAAGAGAAGGAGGCTCAGTCTTCATTCCTGTGTGTGTGAAGGGTTTGCCTATGAGAATTACCTGTTGCAACGGATCCCAGCCACATCACTGCACACCCAGAAGTGGTCTGGGAGTTTATGCTCTCTGCTCCCTTTCTTGCAACTTCCAAGACTCCTCCTTGGCAGCACAAGGGTTATTTGCCAGATATCCGGGTTCAAGTGTTTGACCTGATAAGCTGAAAAGCAAATTTCAAAGAAATCTGGAGGGAGCAGTTCATTTCTCTGTGGCATTTGATGAAAGCAAATGGGCAAAATCCACTTGAGTCTCTCGGTGGCCAGAGTTTCCAGTTATTTACAGGGATTACCCACTGTAATTGATCCTTTAGGTGTTATGGAATAATGCGTAAAGAAAGAAAAATGAATATGAAAGTCATACAGAGATTGAGAAATCTGATGAGATCAGGGATGTTTTGCAGTGGGGTGAAATGCAGAGTCACATTAGAGCTGATGAGGCTTGTTGGCAGATATACTTGGCATTACAAAGCCAGATGGAGGCCTGGAGACCCAGAAATGATTCCCCAGTGGCCATGGTTTATCTTGAACAATACAACACATTTCTCCTGGAATATTCTCACTTCCCCTGCATGAACTTATGGGAAGATACAACTACAAAAAACACATGCTAATGTATCGAATTCATGTATTGAGGTATGATACATAAAATAGCATTACACAGCTATGAAGTGCAGTTTAGTGGGTGCAGTTTAGAAGTATATACTGGAATGCAGCAATGTCTGCCCAGCCTAATCCTCCCCCAAAATTTAGCTGGGAAACGATCACAGATGATAACTTTGATAAAGGCTGCAGGCAGATATAAAGCCTTCTCTTTGACTTTTTAAGTGCAACAGGAACTGTATGACCACAACCCTCTAATAGAGCCAACTGGGGCCAGCTGTGCTACTAATCAGTGCTGTGCTGGGAATCTGCTCTGTGTTATTCATGAGCCCTTTGCTTCCCAGGTGCTGTGATTGCTGAGTGATCCAAGCTGGACCCCCCAGTACTTTTAACTCTTAAGTTGTGTAGAGCAGCAGAAACGTGCTGTTCTATTAAAGCACCTTTGGGCTCTTTTACAGATGTATGGCGTGGGCAGCGGCAAGATTTAAAGCAAGTAATTAAGACGGGTGGAGTAAGCTATAAGGTAAATACGAAAGTTCCAGCTTTGTATTTCTTTAGTGATTAGCTTTTATTTCTTTGAGTAGCTTTGTGGAAAGAAAGGATCCTGTGTGTAATGCAGGATTGGTGCTGTGGTTTTTTTCCCAGTGATTCAACGTGTGAGCTGCCTTTGCTTTGTGGACTGTTGCGTGTGGGGAGAATGGAAGGACAGGGAAAGTGCTTGAAACCCAACACCAGTGTGGAGATTTCGCTTTGAAGGGTTCCAGCAATGAACGTGTTAAATGTTTTCATCAGAGACTTAGGGAAAAAAAGAAAAAAGACAAAGGGGTGTATAAGGAGGATTTGCCAGAAAATTAGTTTATAAAAGAAAGTGAAAGCTACCTCGTGTGTTAGAGGGCAGGGAAGACCAAGTGCTCTGTTACCTTTGTCTCAGTTTTTCGTCTTAAAGAATGTAATTGTCGATCGCAGGAGGCAGAGCCCGCACTTCAGTGAGACCGACCTCCCTCCCTCCCATCACTGCAGGATCCTCCACTTCCCTCTGCAGCAAAGCAGACGCCTTCACAGGAGGACTGAGAGCTTCCCAGGCACTCCTGGCAGTGCAGGAGTAGACATGACGACAGGAAGGATCTGCTGCCTGGTGCTGCTGACCCTCGGGGTGCTGGCGGCGGTGGTTGTGCTCCTGGTCACCTTGACTCAACCCAAGTGTGGTCCTCAGCAGTACCTGCACGGCGCTGTGGCTGCTGACACTGAGACCTGCTCTAACATTGGCCGGTAAGTGCACAGACCTCTTGGTTGGTCAGTTTGTGTTGTGTGTGCTGTGTGCTTGGCGTGGTGGACAGGTACACGTGGTGTCTGGGAGCAAGCTGGGTTTCTGTCCCATCCCTGTTCCTGAGGCTGAGAAGGGGTGTTGCTTCTTGGGTGCTCGTTGCTGGCAGCTCAGAAAATGGATGGGGATCTTCCTCTGATGCTTATCTTAATTACCTAATGTCACGTAAGTGGCCTATGGGAAGGTGCAAATATTTATAGTATGGGAATGCAATGTTATTTTTAACAATGGAAAAAAGAAATCAGCTACTTACTTCATGGTGGTAAGTCTGTTGGATAAGTGGCTTAGGAATTTCTTATGAAAAAGGGAGAGGAGCCAGAAGGGGTCTGCAGCCAGGCCTCAGCAGGGGTGAGAAAGGTAAGCAGGTGGGATGGGATAAGGAGGGGTGGACAGCCCAGCCTTTAGGGGGTGTATTTCTGGACCAAAGCCTGCAGCCAGCATATCTGCTATTGTGAAAGGCACCATGTATTGGAAAGCAAAGTGTAGATGTAATTGAAGTTCAACCAGGATGGTGTAAGTATGGAAGGCATGCTTACGTTGCTAGAAAGGAAAGATGTAGGTGTAAAGAAAATCCTCTAGCTGCCCTGGTCATAAGACTTTAGTTTGCACAACTTCTTTCTCACATATTCTAACTCTTAACTGTAACTCTTACTGTTGCTGTTAATTCAGTTCTTAAACCTTTGTGTGCATGAAAATGGAAGGATGGAACTTAAACCTTTACAAGCTGCATGCAGCACGTGTGGATGCTGAAGCTGTGTGCTCTGCCCTGGCTGGAGGAGTGAGGCAGGTGCTGGTGTCACTGCAGCACACCTGTGGATTGTGCAGTGACAAACTGACAGCACTTGTGAGTAACTGGTGAGGGTGCACTGTGGCTGCGTGTACATCAAGAAGTAACATTTTTTTTATGCTATGCCCCAGGTTAGGCCTCTTGTTTAACCTATGCTGACATATTTAGCCTCACACAGGAATTTTGTCACAGCAGTAGCAATGAAATCCAATTTCTCCTGGCAGTCTTGGCCATTAGGTCCTGCTGATGCCACTTGTGAGCTTCATTTCCACTTCATTTGCCATCTAACCTCAGCTTCAGCGAAGCCAAGCATCTTCCTGTGCACAGCACTAGTGCCTTTCCATACTGTGCCCAGCCAGTTAATTGAGTGGCTTTGAGATCACAGCAATGCTGTTGACAATTTCTGTTCAGATATAACTAACTCCCAACGTCATGAGATTTAGCAAGGGGGAAGTAAGAAAAAATGATCCATTTGGTGATTTTTTTTTGGTTTAGTAAGTAGTATATTTAAATCTTCACTCTTCTTCTGCAATTATACAAACATTTGCAAATTGTTACACTGTCTCTGGGCTCAGGCTGGTGCAAAGTGTTGAGGAGTTAGAAAAGCATAATGGCTGATGAGATTCCCACTGGGAATTCTTCAATTCCTGTGTCCCTGCTGGGCCCTTTGCTGCTCATGTCTGCTTGTTCACATTTCCCCATCTCCCTGTGCTGCTGTTAGAGCCTGTACAGTCACTACTGCTGCTCTTCTCATCCTACCAACTGCTGTACCCACTCTGTTACCCCCTGCTCACAGACTGCTCAAGCCTACAGGCTTTCTTCTGCCCTGAGCTGTCTCTGCAGCTTGGTCACCTCACTCCTAACTCACATCCTCTGTGTTTGAGGCAGGATGTGACTGGCCTCTCCTTGCTTGCTGTGTCTAGGGAGCACCAAGTGCCAAGACAATCATTTCTTTACTGTTTTCTGAAACCCAAGGCCCTGAGAAACAGACTTTTGGGGGAATCTGTGCTTGTCCCCTGCAGCTCAGGGATGGAACAAGCTAAGCTCTACTGTCGTTGCCAAAAAATCCCAAGAGAATTAATCTACCAAAGATGGATAATGCATCTTGACACACATGTATCCATACATACAATACATAGACGTATATAAAATATAAAGTTTATGTTTTTTCCCTCTCAAGGCAAGCAGCTTTGCTACATTGAAGCGTGTTGTCAGAACCGAAGACATCACTGGCTTTAGATATGCACACTTAGAATTTTCTAGAGGAATGTAATACTTAAATTAAGTAAAATAAGAAAACAACTTTCCTCAAACTCATTCTTGCTGATGCTTTTAGTGGAAACATGTGTAAAGAGCAACGTCCGCTGCACGTTGGGGAAAAACAAACTAATTAGGCTTCACTGTGAAGTTATATAATCAAATGAAAACAGTGTGATGCGATTGAACCTATCAGCCTGCCTGCCTGGTGAGAGTGGAGTAATGGCAACCAGTCCCCAAAGGCAACTGCACAGGGAGATTCAATAGGACCACTTGGTCCCTGCTCTCCCCTATATCTCTGCAGCCCCTCTGTTTGCTGGGGCTCTGGACTGGCCCCCAGCCATCTGTTTTTATCCTGTAAATCCCCTTGTGCTCTCAGAATCCCATGTGACGAGGGATGCTCAGAGAACCTCCAAGTGCAGAGTGGGCTCAGTGCCTAATCTCTAACTTCCCTACGATCTTCATTCTTTAATCAAGGGTCTTATTTCCTTTACAAAACAGAAAACTTACAACCAAAGCCATATGCTCTGCTGTCCAATACGCATTGAGCTGTCATTAGCAGTAATGGATTTTCTGAGGTGTTACGTGATGGTTTAAGTGCCTGATAAAGCAGAATCTTTGTGCTTCCTTGATAGAGCTTTTAAGTGAACTTAATGAGAGCAACCGAACCAAACTTCTTGTGCTAGATGCAATAGTGTGTTTTAGTAAGTGGGATGGTGAGCTGGGGAAAATGCTTCAAGATGCCTATATTTCTGAATTCCATCACTGCTCAGCTATGAAGAAAGACTCAGCAAGGGAACCACATAGCTCTTAATTCCTTATTACAAAGTGGAGATAGGGGAGCAGAGCCATAACTCCCATTTGCTTCTTTTTCTTAACGTGTGCTGAGCTGTTATCTTCAGGCTACGGTTTCTCATCTCTGGAGATGGTGTTTGTGTACTCTAGGGTTGTGTGAAGTTGAATAGTCTGAGATTTTTATGCAACTCTTTGGCTCCTTGCAGCAAGCCAGCAACCTCGGCAAGCCTCCAACATCATCATCCTTGTTGGCAGGTCCCGTGCTTGACTGGCTCTTAGCTATTGGCGCCTGATTTGCACTGCAAGAGGTTGAGTCTCTTGCTGCAGATGGTTTTACTGGTAGAAAATGGGGACTGAAAGTAAATATTGAGCAACTGATGAGTGTCTGTCCTCTCAGGCACAGTCAGGGGCCATACTCTGTCAAAAATCTTGCCCCTGAATGAACTTCAGTATGGAGGGATGGGAGGTTGAAAGAGAAGACAGAGCAGGCTTTAGAATGTGGATGTGGTACCGAAGTCCACCTCAGTTAATTTGTCTTTATGTCAGGAACCCATGAGAAGACTGGAGCTGATTGCCTGGCAGCAAACAGTACCCAACCCAGTGTTCAAATCCAGCTCTGAACCTATTGTTCCCTCCTGGCAATGGAAGAGGTTTTTGTTTTGTTTTCCATCAACCATGCAAAAAACTTTATATGCCCTTCCTGTGTGCTGTTTAAATTCTGCTAGCCACTGTTCCTCACCCATATGTTTCCCAAATGGCAAACAGGAGAGCCAGTAGGAAGCCAGGGAGGAATTTAGGAGGAGGACTCATTCTCAGCAGTGAGATTTGCTGCAGAGGTGAGCTGAGCTGCCCTGACCTGGCCCTGCAGCTGCTTCAGATCTCACATCTGCAGCGTAGTGCAGCATAGACCCTGGGAACTGGCTTCCTCTGGAACGAAGACCCCCCTGAGGACAAGGCACTGGGAGGATGAGAATTTAATAGCAAGAAAGAAAAATAGTTTGTTTCCTGGGGAGCTGTTCTGAGCAAAGGATCTGCTGTGAAAACCCTTTTCAGTGACAACCCAGCAGCATTTCTGAAACATCTCCATATCCCAAAGGATTTGCCTTCCCAGCTTGTATTTCATTAGTTCTAAACTGGGTAACTTTTATTTTAACGCAAACAGCTGTTGCTTTTGCTCCTCATCAATCTTAGTCAGACAGCTCCTATGGCATAGGTGGTCTTAAAGAGGAAAAAAGAAAAAAACAGAACATTAAAACCCCAGCATTTCAAGTGTATTTCAAATGGCATCAGCTCCTCCTAGCCCAGAGCACAACTGCAGACTTCAGTTCAGTGCTGCTCGACTTGGCTGCAAGGAGGTTGTGAGGAAGTACCATTATTCACCCTTCCTGGGTGGGTGAAGCACTCTTTCACTGCTGCTGGAACAAGACCTGATTGTTAACATCCTCTTCTGTAAGGAAATGCGTTTTTGCTCCTGACTTTTAGGGTTCTGCCATTAACAGCGCTTCCTTAATCTGAAACTAAGTTGCAGGAAGGATATTGTTATCAACTCTTGCCAGCTGTAGTGCTAAATTGTCTCCAGAGAAACCTGATGAGGTACCAGATTGTTTTGCTTGTAGGGTTACATTTCTCTCCCCTGTATTGCATTATAATTATTCCTAACAGTGATTCAAATAAAGGAAGGCAAACTAAAAAAACAGGGAGTGCTCCTCCAGTTTGGCTGGTCAAGAAAGATGTAATGGCCCTGAATTCCCCAAACATCACTTCCAGGGAAGTGGCAGAGATCTGGCTGAATGCAGGCAAGTCGGGCATGGGGAGTTGAGAGTGATGTGCCAAGAACAGGATCAGAGAACAAGTTTTCTTGCCTTTCAGATAGGTTGGAGGGAGACTGGGAAGCTGTCGAGACTGGCAGCCAGTCTGCAGACAGCACAGTGTGGCTGTGGGCCTTGGACCCTGCTCAGATCATGGGGACATAAATCAGACCTCAGAGGTAAAAGGGGAAAGCAGCCTCCTAAGAAATTATTAGTAACCATGACCAGGATTTGGTTTTACCTTTGTCAGGATCAGTGACTTCTGAGCTTGAGCTCAAAGCCTGACTCTAAGGCTTCTTTTTCCTTCTTTGTCCCATGTCATGGGACCCAGGAGTGCTGGGATGTCAGGGGCACACACCTCCCCAGAGCCTGGAAACAACATCAGTGTAGTTGGTGAGCCCTCCAAGGTGTGTATGTTTGAGCCCTGAGGGTGGACGTGCTTCCTGCTACGCTCTGAAGAACCAACGTAGTGCCTCATCTTGGGGAGAAATCTTAGCTCTGCTTCTCCCTAACCTCTGCTCCCCATAGAAACGCTGGTAAAGGACCATGCTCGGATGCTCAGCATCACGTAACCCATCCCATCTGACATGTTCTCAGATGCTGCACACTGTGAAGGTGGGTAGGAAGCTTTACTGTCCGTCCTGTGGTGCTCACTGGCAGGCAGCAGGTACCTGGAAAGCCTCCCTTTCCTTGAGCGAGTAACAAGTTTGTGCATATCTTTACATGTGGTATTTGCTGCCAGAGGTGACAGTGAAAAACAGTTGCAACACAGTAGGAACATGGTTGGAACATCTGGAAACATTCTCTTTCTCCTGTTGTCTTGTGTATATTGCAGATTGATTTTAATGGTGGGTGGCGACCAAGGACAAAGCAAAACATGCTTTGCTTTGCTGTGAAAAGGTGTGCATGTGTTTGCTGCTGCTGCTGTTATTTTTTGCTGTGCATTAATGGTAACACCAAGAAGTCACAGGCAGGAATTGGGGCCCCACTACGCAAGGCACAAGAACAATTGAGATTATCTCTGGCTTTCCTGCCTTCCTGAGGCGCTCACAAAGCCAGTATCTTGGGTGTGATCCATCTGCAAACTGTCAGGTAGCAAGGCAGGATGGAGTAATTCAGAGCTCATAAACAAGCACCTCATTTGCTTGGGGCAGTGCTGCTGAATCCTCTTTGCTGACTAACGTCCCCCTCCCACTGGTTCCTTGATGTTGTAAGGGATTGTGTGTCACAGCCCAGCTCTCAGATCCTGGAAGAGGTCTGTTACCCTGACAGCCAGATGCACCTTTTGGACTCAGACCTCTTTTCTCCTCCCTGATCCAAAATCCTGAGCCCAAATCCTATCTTGTGTTATTCTGACTCTGTTTTTAATTGGGAGTGTTGGAGGGTGGGAACATACGTAAACTCCTGTTGAGAAACCCTCAGGTTTGTGTGCCTTGTACATATGGCAGTGCATTAGCAGCAGATAAAGGGTGTTTTTGCACGTAAACAAGTATTTGGCAACACCGAATGATCTTAGCACCATCCAGAAGCTGAAGGCAGGCCACGTAGGTGTACAAACATTAAACAGGTATGTTTACTGTTGTCACCTTTTAGAGGAGGAACTGCTCACCTTTTGTAGCATACAACAAGCTGTGATGCAGGACAGATGGGGATCCTCACCAGGGAAGGCTTCTCCAAGCTCCAGTGTTTCTGGAGACAGAAAGAGTGGCAGGAGAGCCTCTGGGTGCCAGGCAGTGTAGGAGTGCCACCACTTCATACCTGTGAATGACAGCTATGTGTCTGATTTTCCTTGCTAACATCTGGTTGCAGTGCATTACATTTAAAGTTGTTTCTCACTCAAATTTATCTCAGGACTCAGGTTTCTCCTTGGCACTAGGCTTTGTATGTGGGCTTGGAGGACCACTGTCCCAGGTCAGTGTTGTGGTCCTTCACTCCTTTCCCAGCTTTCTAATATGCTCCCAGGCCTTCTGCAGGCATCATTCTGAGCCTGTCACCCCTTCCGCGGTAACATTTGGGGAGCAGCTTGCTGCTAGGAGGCTGAAAGCTGTGCAAACAGAAAGCCCCATGGTTCCCTGTGATTTCATTACTCCCCAGTTGTCCGTATACCATTTCCTTGCAGGCAGCTGGTCCAAGGTCACTTAAACAAAGGAAAACCACTATCAGTGGATCTGTGGGTAGCATCCTGTTCCCAGCCCCATCAGGTCCCAACAACAACAATGGATGTAAAATAAACAGCAGTCCCTCTGTGTGCTCTGTGTTCCTGCCTCTGGGAGCAGTTACACTCCAGTCAATGAACTGTTCTTCCACTTATCATTGTGACTTTGCCTTTTCTAAGCAATACCCCAAGCTTAGCACTCAGAAACCTCCTTAGCAAATAGCAGGGCTGGCCACTGGCATCGTGCATGAGGAGATCCCTCCTTCACCAACATCATTTTTCCACTGAAAGGTTTTGTTATGGCTGTGCTTGAAGGATGGTTTGTTGAGGCATGTTTCTCCAGCAGAAATTCTCTTCTGTCAACAGTGTGGGTCTGCCTTAACACCCTTGTGATTTTTGGTGTGGCTGTACCTTGGTAGAAACGATTGTTTTGTGGTGGTTTATTTATTTTTGTTCTTGTTTGATGTGAGGTTTTTTTCTTGTATTTTTTTCCCTTTATTTGAGGATAAAGGAGGATGGTGGGGGGATTTTTGTGCTACAGAAGCCCAGGAAGGCAAATTGCATAAACAGCGATGTAAGGTTTGAATTCTGTGCTAATTGAGATGGTGATTCTCAGGAGTTTGCTTCAGTGTTTCTGGCCTGTTGACTAGCATATGCCTTTTGTTGGGAATGGCAGGTGGGGAGTCAGAAGTAATTTGTTTGGTTCCAGCATATAGACGCTCTCCTCCCTGCAGTGAGCATCCCCCTGCATGTCTGGGAGCCCCTTCCCTTCCTTTTTTGTCAAGAGCAGCTGCAGTTCCCTTTGCCTCATGACTCCTTGCCCACAAGAAGACCAGCGCTGCTCAGGGTAGGTCTTATAGCCCTTTACAGTTCCCTGAAAGGAGATTATAGCAAGCTGGGAGTCAGACTCTTCTAATAGACAGGATGAGAAGGAATTGCTTCAAATTGAGCCAGGGAAGTTTCAGATTGGATATTAGGAAAATCTTCTTGAAAAAAGTGACCAGGCAGTGGAATGGGCTGCACATGGGGGTTTTTGAGTCACTGTTCCTGGAAGCGTTCAAGTAGAGGAGTGGTACTAAAGAGCACGGTTTAGTGGGCAGTACTGGTGGTAGGTGGGTGGGCTGCACTAAAAGTCTTTTCCTACCTCAATGATTTTGTGATTTTCATGGGAGTCCTCCATTCCATCATCTCTGGATTTTAACTTTGTGGGTTTTTTCTTCCCTTTCTACCCCAGGGACATCTTGAAAAGAGGAGGCTCAGCTGTGGATGCTGCCATTGCTGGTTTGATCTGCACGTCAGTGATGAACCCTCAGAGTTCAGGCCTGGGTGGTGGAGTCGTATTTACAATCTATAATGCAAGTACAGGTATGGGCCAGCCCTGCACACTCAAATTCTTTCATGTTCCTTCAGAGTAATTTCTTTTATGTAAAAGCTATATACAAAAACAGCCTAAGGCTGTCACTGGTTTGGTGGAGCCCGTGGGGTAGGACTTAATGGGTTTGTCCTGCAGCAGCAGCTCAGGCAGAACCTGCTGCTATGGGGAGTATCTCACACTATCACTGGTGTGGGCTAGACTCCCCAGAGTGATGCTGAAATCTCCTGCCCCAGGAGATGCATCTTCTGTTCAGAAATATGAATCCAGCATTTTCAGGGCCTGCTGGGCCTACTTCTCTGTTTGGTTTAATCTCTTGCATTACTGTGTTCCTGCTTTTATGTTTTAATGTTTTTTAAACTGCCTTGGCTACCAGAACCCCCCAGAGCTTATAGATGTTGACAGACACAGTAACAATATCACAGTTTTGAAAACCCTTCCAAGTAGTATCATGAAGTTGCAAGTCTGGAACTTCTCAGTTGTTTCTTAAGCAATAGCATAATTTGGCAAAGCACTTATATTTTTTCTATTTCTTGGCAAAGCCGTTTTCCCTTCTCCCAACAACCCTTCTTTTCTGCTACCCAAATTATCCTGCTGTGCAGGCTCTCATTTGTGGTACAGTAGCAATGTGGGCTCCTGCAACACAGACAGCTCTGTGGCCTGTGGTGGGAAAGGACAGACAGAAAGCAGATAAGGAGGAGAAATAATTAGGCTACACATGAAATAAAAGCGTGTGACTTTCTTTTTTCTTGTCAAGTTTCCTGACACGTTGGTGTTACAAACATGATACAAACATGACTTTGCCATGACATCACTCAGAAAATGACCAATCAAGTAGCATGACACTCAGCTTTTGTCTCTGACACTTCCCACTGGCAGAGGAAGCTGCATCAGATGTGAAGCAGCATATCCAAGATGCTGGGATACAGATGCTGGCCTTGTCCATGCACCTTTATTGTCTCTAGGCAGGCGCTGGTTAGTCTGCTGAGCTGTGTGATGTTCACCTGCCTTATGGAAGAGATGGTTATGCATTTTCTCCTTCCTTTTTCTAGGGAAAGTAGAGGTGATCAATGCCCGTGAAACAGCTCCCCAAGGCGTTCCTAGCAATCTGTTGTCTGACTGTGCTCGTTTACCCATCGGTAAGGACCTCAGAGTGTGTAGTGCACAGAAGTAATGATGGAGGAACTGGAGACCTTGGCTGGGGATTGGGTCTAAATTGCCGAGTTTCAGATCTGCTTAGCTATCTCTTTGTCACCTCACTACCACTTGCAAATCACTCCACATCCATTTGCTCTTACCAACTGGCAGCAGGCACTCTTACTTCAGCAGCGCATCTTGGATCTCTCCATGTTTCTTGCTGTATCTATTCTCCTTCCCTAGCACATTCTGTTTTGGGGAGTGTCCTTGTTCCTGGAGGAGATTTTCTTGCCCTTGGAAGAAGAGTTGGAAAGGAATCACGAATGATTCTGGTTGGAGGTTTCTGCTCCAACTCCTGCTTAAAGCAGGGCAATGTCAGAACTAGAGCAGGCTGCTTGGGGCCTTATCCTGTCACGTATTTTTATCTTCTCTGAGGATGGAGAGTTTCCCAGCCTTATTTGACCCCCAGTTTCAGTGTTTGACCATGCTCTGCATGAATGTGTTTTCTCTGATGCCTAGCTGCAGTCTCCTTTGCTGCAACATGCCTATTGCTTTTTGTGCTTTCACCATGCACCTCTACCCTTCCTATTTTGTACTGGAAGAAACAATTGAACAGTGAAAACTGCCATTAAAGATCCATGTTCTGCCTCTGCAAATCCATACTTTGAGTGCTTTTGGAGAGTTGTACTCCACAGGCCCGTGACTTACCAGGTGTAACACTGCAGTTCTGCTCTCCAGGTCCCCAGTGGATTGCTGTACCAGGAGAAATTCGTGGGTATGAAGAAGCCCATAAGCGACACGGCCGCTTGCCATGGAAATCCCTGTTTGAACCAACCATCAAGCTCCTTTCAGACCCACTTGTTGTTTCCCCAGTTATGGACAAAATAATCAATCACCGAAACTTCTCCAAAGTGGGACAAAAACTGTGGTAAGACCCACAAATTAAATTGAAGTGCAAGGAACACTGCTCCTTCAGCTCAGACCATTCTGCTAACATATAGCACAGGCTGCTGCTTCTGCTGCTCAGTAAGTGCTTGCTATGGACAGAGAATAACATAAATGTTTGTTTTGGAGATCTCTTACTGTCAGCAGTTTTTTTTAGTTCATAGTGGCTTGGCACAGAAGAACTTTTTGCTAAGCACATCTGCTTGTGAGAGCTGGATGGATGTAGCCTGCCTCCATCTGTGTGGAAATTGTCCCCTGACAGCAGGGAGCTACAGCAGGCACTTATTCAGGGAAGCCTGAGCTGAGGTCAAACCATTAGATCCCAAGGAGGATAGTCTGTCTATGGGAAAATATGCCTGGTGTTGTGGGTAGCAATTGGCTGAGAACTTTTCTCCATGTACACTGCAGTATAGCACTGGCTTGGAAAGTATATGGCATACAGAAACTAAATCAGCTCTGGGTAGGAAAGAGGCTCTGGCACTGGGAACAGAATAAGCACGCTCTGTAATCAGAATGGATGTTCTTCTTTAACAGCCCATTGATTTGTGACGGTCAAAGGTTTTTGACAACTGGAAAGACCTTCAGGTGGCCAGCACTGCAGCGGACGCTGAAAACTTTGGCAGAAGATGGAGCTTCAGCATTTTATGAGGGAAAGATAGGAGAGGACCTGGTGGAAGACATTAAAAAAGTTGGTGGGTAACAGCTATGTTTTAATACTAGTAGACAGGCTTCTTCCCAGCAACTGGGTGACAGTGAGGAGGTCTCTGGGGATAGCCAGCAGATGGCATTTACTCATTAGCTGGGGTGATACAGGGTGAACATCTTTTCCCCCATTCTTGTAACCTAGGCCCAAAAGCAGGGATAAGAGCCAACCACTATTCTGGTATTTGCCCGTAGCGTTCATATATTGGCCTTTTCAGTTCCCTTAAGCTTTTTGATGTCCTAGGGTTCTGTGTTAGATAAGGGCACAAGAAGACTCTGTTGTGCTAGGTAGAAGAAATTAGCATACAGAAATGGCTCTTCAGAAAGCTTACCAAGGCTCTAATGGGTCCAGCCAATAGCACCTGTTAGAAGCATATGTTAACATGCTAATGACAGCTGTCTCTTTGGTTTTCTGTTGAAGGGTCTGTTATCTCAATGGAGGACCTTAAGGCATACAAAGCAGAAGTATCCTCAGCTGTGAACATTACCCTGAACAAAAACACCACAGTGTTTTCTCCTCCACCACCCATGGGAGGTGCTGTGCTCCTGTTCATCCTCAAGATATTGGAAGGTAAACTGCTAAGAGAAAGTGTGCTGCAAGAGGTTTACAAAGAGAATTGATCTACAGCATTAGAAAGGCAGAAAGGGTCTTGGTGGGCCAGAGTGGGCTCCGAAGCAGCATTATGGTTATGCTGTGCAGTAGGATGAGGAACTGGCTCATTCTTGCAGTGTTTCAGGATCAGGAAAATGTTTTCCCTGAATGAGTGGTCGCAGTATTGGAACAGGCTGCTCATGGAACTGGTGGAGTCAAGAAACATGTAGAAGTGGCACCGAGGGAAATGGTTTAGTGGGTGTGGTGTTGATGGTTGGACTTGGATGATCTTAGAGGTCTTTTCCAACCTTAATGATTGTATGATTCTCCTCTATGAAGTGAATTGGGGAAAGGAGGCTCCTTTAAACATTTTATGAAATTCTTCAAGAAAAAATTAATGGCCAGTGGGTCCATTAACCAAATGAATCCATCCTCCCCTTTAGAGTATAAATTCAATGAGACATCATTGGCGACACCGAAGGGAAAGGGAGAAACCTACCATCTCATTGCAGAGGCCTTGAAGTTTGGCAATATGCTAAAGCCTGAGATGAAAGACCCAGCCTTCTCTGAAGCTGAGGTAAGCTACTGTAGTGCACAGGAGTATTGACAGACACCAGCGACACTGGCAGCTTCTTCTGTACTGCTTGAGAGAGGAGAAACAGGGGAGTCCGTATGCTTTTTTGTCTTTTCTTTTTTAACCTGCATTCTCCCAAACCTATTGTAGTTTATGTGCTATGCCCTCATGAAGGCTACCTATCGTCCAGGCTATCCTGCCTGACAGCACATTGCTGCAGCTACTGGCACCTTCCTGCCTTGTAGCTGCAGAAGAAAAGAAACTACTTGGACCTTCTAGTCAATAGTAATGTTGATCAACTGGCCAAGCGTTGTGCTTTAACCCCAGCAGGCAGCTCAGCACCACTCAGCCACTTGTTTGCTCCACCCAGGTGAGACGGGGGAGACTCAGAAAGGTAAAAGTACAAGAACTCATGAATTGAAATAGAGACAGTTTACTTAGTAAAGCAAAACAAGGAATCAGTTTGTAACCTCCTACTGCAGGCAGGTGTTCAGCCACTCTCAGGAAAGCCGGGCTCATCATGTGAAATGGTTTATTTGGAAGACAAATGCCAACACTTTGAATGTCTCCCTCTTTTTCCTTAATTCCCCCTGCTTTTGTTGCTGAAGCATGATGATGGTATGGGCCCTTCCTGTGATTACAGGCAGCTATGGCAATCATACTATCTGACAAGACTGTTGAGAGTGTCAGAAGACAAATAGATGCCCGTGGTGACCATCCAGTCGACCATTATAACTTGTGGAAGTTAACCTACAACCACGACTACGAAAGTAGAGGCACAAGCCACATCTCCGTGCTTGCTGCAGATGGCAGTGCTGTGTCTGCCACCAGCAGCATCAACTACCCGTGAGTAGCCAAGGGGTTGGTATTTCACTAACATAGGTTTCACATCAGTCCTACAGGGTATGTGCAAGGCTGTTTACCATCAATGAAGAAAACACCGTAAGTTTTCAGTGATTTAGGCAATTTCTTGCTTGTAAATGCTTTTTTTTTCATGTGAAAGCAAAGGCCTTTGAGAATCAGCCCAAAGGAACACCACAGTTCACAAACATGTAACAACTGGAGCTCTGCTGAGGTTCTGAGGGTTGAGCAAATCCCCACATGCACTTGTTACAGAAAGCTTATTTCTGACTCCAGCACAACAAATACCTTTTGGAAACCTCATTTGGAGTGGCTTCAGGTTGGCAGAAGGCAGGGGTAACCCAGCAGGGTGCCACATTAAGCTAATATCATCCACAGTGGAAGAGCTGGTTGCTTAAGGGATGCTTTCTTCCTCCCTGCAGGTTTGGCTCCTTCGTTTATTCCAATCAGACTGGGATCATTTTGAATAATGAACTTGCTGATTTCTGTGCAGCAAAGACAAGTGTTCATGCAGGTGAGCATTTTCAACCTCAGAATAGAAAACAAGGGTGGAAGATGGAGAATCAGGCTGCGTGCAAATGGACAGGGACTATCTACAAACTGTAGGCAATCTTTACTTTTCAAAGTCTAGATAAGAGCAAGTTTATTTCAGACTAAGAGAGGATAAAGGCATGTAGCATCTGTGTCTGTTCACATCAACACTTACATGGAAACACAGAAGTTTTGGTTTCTGACAAGGGAAATGAGGGATTTAAAGAAAAAATGCAAAAGCTAATGATGAATGGGTAGGGAAGAGAAGAAAGAACTAAAGTAACCACTTAACACTGGTATGTGAAATAAGCTGTGCCTGATGCAAGCCGCCTTGGGTTTGCCAAGAAAGAGGGCATCAGCACTCCAAGGGCATGACTACAGCTAATTGTTCCTTATCTGGGTTGGATGACTTGCAGCAAGTCTTGCTTATTTGCATGGTGCTCTGTCCTTCCTATTTAGCCTTTACTGTAAAGAGCCAGTTTCTTGTGAGGTGAGGTTTCAGCACAAGCAATCTAGATTTCTGGAGAACTTGGGTCTTTTGAGGAATGAGCAGCAGGTTGTTTCTCTATGAGGAATGCAAAGCTGAGATAAATGAATCCATGTGTCCTAATGCCCTTAGCAGACACATGGGACATATAATACTTTCTGCCTTTGCCCTAGGAGAGAGGCCTCCCTCAGCAATGGTGCCTTCTATCCTCATCTCCAAGTCAGGAGACATGCTGGTGATTGGAGGGGCCGGTGGGAGCTGGATTATCAGTGCTACTGCTATGGTAAGTGAAGAGGTACTGCACAGAAATACCTTGCACCAATCAGCCTGAAAGCTAAACAACAAAAGGCAAACGTTCGCTGCTGTTAGTACTGCTAAGTGGATAACAGCAAAGAGGGCCTGTTACTAACAGTCCATCCTCACCAGTTCAGCACTGCTGAACTGTAATTTGACTAGATAAAGAAAAAAGCACATGATGGAAGCATGAAGTCTAGCAAACATTAGGAAAGAAAAGTTTTCTTCATCTGGAAAGAAGCATAGGAAGGATTCCAACTTAGCACTTTATTTCTGGACATCCGGAGTCAGTACAGGTGGCAGAACAAATAAATGAGCAGTAGCAGAATCAGGAGGAAATTATACAAATATCTCAAATGTAATCTCTCATCAGTCTGGTACTGAAGCAGTGGATAAAAGATGGGAACTGTGACTCAAGCCTTAAAGAATTCTAGAGAAAAAATCTAATTGGGGAAGGGATGTGAAACAGCCTTAGGACAGCAGTGATTAAAATAGACTAGGACTCTTCAGGGTGGATATGATGATGGTGAAGGACACATTAGAAATCTGAAAAGTTAGTGACTTGGAGAAGTGAAGAAAGCATTGCTCACTGCTCTGATACCAGAGATAGAACAAAATAAAATTATCAGGTTCAGAAAACCTGTAAACATAACATACAATTTTGCTGCAGAACTTCTCCTTACAGGATGTTATCTATAAGATATGAAAACAGAAAGAACAACCATCAATAGAAAGGTATTCAGAATCCATTATTACTATTGAGTTGAAGGGCATCTCTTTGGCATGGGGAAAGCATTACGGGAAGTATCATTATGTGCTCACCCTTAGTTTTATCCTGGACATCTCCTGTTGGTTACCATGAAAGGATGCTTAGGCTAGAGTGATTTCTTATAGTCCAGCTTTGCACAATGCCATATTTGGTTTACACCAGTGCTGAGGAAGACAACGTGGGGTTCAGGTTCTTGTTCAACATCTTCAGTTAGCATGGGATTTGTTTCATTGCAGGCCATTATAAACAAGCTGTGGTTAGGTTACGACTTGGAGCGTGCCATTTCATCTCCCATCATGCACACCAACAAAGACAGTATCCTGTTTGAGGGACACTTCAGTGAGGTGAGCAGCTTTAGCTGGATTTTCCTGTCATCTCCTCTTGATGGGAAGGAGATTGCCACTGTAACTCTCCTGCACTCTGCTTCTAGCTAACCTCCTTCTGCCTTGAATCACACACTCTTGACCTGATCTTGCTATACATACATCGTTTTCACGTGTGGCAATGCTAAGACCTCAGGTCCCTGCCCCATTTACTCCATTTTTTTTCTGCTCTCCCTATTGCAGGATGTTAGGAACAGCCTGCTGAAAAGAGGACACAAAGAACAGAAATTTGAATTGGCAATGAATGTTGTGCAGGGAGTTTCCAAGGAAGGAAAATGCATCTCTGCTTACTCTGATAAAAGGAAACTGGGGAAATCAGCTGGATATTAGCATGAAATGCCATCACAACGCCTCTATTCTAGTCCAAACCACAGGTGATAACTAGATTCAGATTCATGCATCTTCCACTGCTGCTGGAGAGCCTCAGTTAAGAACACAACTGGTTTCTTTCAGGTTGTTGCCATGATAAGCTTCTAATTACTGGGGCTCAGCAACGTGAAGTGACTGAGTGACTATAAGAAATGTCTGTAGGGTGAGGATTACAATGTATACAATTATGTTTGGGCTTCCAGGGTGGGCTTGGAAAGAAAAGGAAGAAAAACTGTGTTCTACCTCTTGGTTTTCCCATCCAAAGGAACCCTACTTTTCCCATAGAATGGCAGATGAAATCATAGTGCACCATGGCACTAGCTTGCTGCCAAGTGTGTTCTCTATTTTGAAGACAAAATGGATACCATGAGCCGAAGCCTTATTTAACCCTGCCCACTGGTCGCTTAAAATCTAAACCTCCTATGGAGCGAAGTGAAGTTGCTGCTCTGGGGAGGGAGAGGCCTCAGCTTTGTTCTTTGATGACACCTCTCCCCATCTATGCCTGTTCTTCCTCCTCAGTGCCTGCAGAAGATAAGTAGTTTGGGAAGGCAGGTGAAGATAGCAGTTGGAGAAACACTATTGCTTTTGAAGCTTTATAAGGAGATATATATATATATAATCAGAAGACTTATTTTGTAGGCATGAGCTTCTTCTGGCCAGGCAAATGCCAAGACTGCTGAAAAGTGCTGATGCAGTTGCAAAACCCTTCTCTTCCTTAGCCTGAGTACGTGCTCTAATTCTCTGTTTACCACAACTAGTCTCAAGTGGTCCCTAAAGATGACAAGAATGAAACTGCGTGACTTTTTGGGAGCTTCTGGAGGAGAGACCTGAACCATGAGGTCCTTTGCAATTACTCCGTATCCTTGCCCTGCTTAGGATGGCCAAAGGAATCTGATGTTAAAACAACAAGTAAAAACATCTCACAACGCAATTCTCAAATAACCAACAACTTCAATTTTCTGAAAGCTTGTGAATTTTACTTTCCTATGGATGCAGACAGTACTGTATGAGTGTTTTTGACAGCGAAGCTAAACTAGGTAGACACTAGCAGAGCCCCTCCTCGCTCCCTGATAATCGTCACCTCCCATGCAACCCTTGGTATTTCAACTACATGAACAAAAAACCTTCCTCTGTAGCCACCAGAACAAGTATATGAGCACAGACAATTAAAGCAAACCCAAACCAGACCATCTGCATGCACTGTTGTAAACAAAGTGAGGTGAGTAATGAGTCTATGTTCTTAACAACAAATTTTGTCAGCAAGTTCAATGACTTGTTGAAATCTTGGCCTTCAGATGAAGTTTAATGATGTTCTGAGTGAAGCTGCCTAGATACAGACAGAATAGACAGACTGGATCCTGGCTTTAACGAGATCTGCAGTTATTTCTAGCTTGACCAACTGCTTGGAGCTTACAGAAAAGCAACCAAAATGGCACAGGCTAAAGGCAGGGTGAGCAGTTCTTGCTTTGCTATTAAGCCATGCCAAATCATGTCTCACTTCCAGAAAAACCAAGCCATAAAGCAACTGATCCTCCTGATTCCCTTCACTTCTGATGTACCAAAGGGTAAAGCACACCTCAATTATCCAGCCAGTGCAGTGTATCACCTTTCCAGTACACTACCATCAATGCTACATCTCACAACAAAGCCTTGGGAATAATATCTGCAGACCAGCACTCAGTGTAACTTAACTGCTTTGCTATTAACCATTGAAACTGAGCCAATTAAGCAGTTTCAGAACCTGTCACAGATTTCATTTGCAAGGCAGAAATGAATGCGTGCAGATCACTCACTGTGGCAGTCCTGGATCCTTCAATGACAAACAAAACATCTCGTGAAGCTGAAGTCTATACCTCCTCCTCACCCTGCCACTTCCTCAGTGCTGCAGAAGCTCAGACTCTCCCACGCTGATCCTGCCCCATTCATGCTGATGCCAACAGAAGAGTATTATAACTAGTCCAACTTGCACGGACTTTTACAGCGCTGCTGTACACAGGCTGCTCTGTTTTCTAAGTCTTCTTTAAATTATATTTTTAATAAAGTGTTTTTAAACCTTAAACTGTTGCCTAGCTTAAGGCACAGGCAGTTGTTTGAGGGAGGACTTACCTCCCTACTTTCACTGACATTCACCTACTGATACAGAGCCTCAAAGCAGTGTGAGGAGTGGAATGTGGAACCAAAGCAGCTGCTATGTCCAGGTGAGATGCTACAGCATGGGTAAGTGCTTATAGTCTGCTTTAAAAAAAAAGTGTTTACAATTAATTACTGAACACCAGTAACAGCTGAAGAAAAAGACACACAGCACATCCCAGGCTCCTTTTGGTAAAAGAAGGCACTTCTTTGGTTGGAGTTATATAAGCACATACATTCCTCAGAGTCATAACCCTACAAAAAGCATCATCTGTCTCACTATAATTTCCTGCCCTGAAGCTAGACTCACATCAATTCCAGGAACTGCTGAGAAAGAGGCAGTGTGTAATGCCTACAGTCTGAGGCTTTCATTTTCTCTTAAGTATGTTCCGTACTTTGAGCCTCTTACAGAAGTTTCCACCAGCTGAACAGATGCAATTAGTTACTACTACCACTATTTCCAGGATTTCATAAACACCCTTTAAAGCCTGACAGCATCTGGGAACACTCATTTCTTGATCTTAGGCAACGTTTATATGACGTGGCATTTCAGTCCATGCTGGTAAGAGAACACCAGTACCTACTCATGGATAGGCATTGACACTGTTAGCTGTTCCAAATCAGATACAGGTCACTGAGAGCTCAATGACTGATGAATTGCAGCTTACCTTCAAACAGCCAGCTGTAGCATGCTTTGCTTTTTAGAGGCTTAATTTCCTCAGAATCCAGGCCTGCAGTATGATGGGGAAGGAAGCAAACTGGGGAAAGAACAGGCTTGTTTTGGATATTTAACTATATGTATTTTTTTTCAATCATAGCTCCATCAAAGGAGTGAACAAGAAAGCAAAATCTCACAAGAACTTTGTTCATGCAGACTCTCACCACCCCTTTTGGAAATATCAGCTGTGTGGGCAAGGAAAATGTGATACCATGTTTATTTGTTTTAGTTGTGCCCAGAGTTTTACAGGTAGCATCTCTGCTTTAGACCATCTCAACAAAAAAATAAGAAAGGTTGAAGCCGCTTCCCCAGTTACCAACTCATCTCCAATGATCAGCTGAAGTGAAAAGCAGGAAACATCTTTTTTAAAAACAAAGAGTAGTGAGTTTGTGAAAGCCTATCTCCATTTGGAGCCAAGCTTCCTCCTATGGCACGGGTCTATTAGTTCATCCTTGGGATCCTTTATCTCCTGTCTATACAAACAAGAAAGAAATCTCTTCTCTAGCTGTGACAGGGACATTCCTCCTAGATGAAGCACTTCCTGCAGCTCGGGGGAGCCTGACCTTCTTCTAAAACTGGATACCCAATCTGACTTCACGGGATGGAGATGAGGCAGGGATCAAGCTCTTCAAGGCAGAACAGACTGTCCAAGTAGGTCACATCCTGGTAGAGATGTCGTAGCACACTGCTGTGGCACGAGGCACTTCGGTTGTGATTGTTGAGAACCAGAGTCCCAGCTCTGTCAACAGAACCACAGGCAAAATTGTTCCCTTTCTTGTTAAAGTCCCTGAATTGCAGACCTAAAGGATCTTTCCCCCAGACACACCTCAGTGTCACTAGTGCCCTGATGAAGAGCTGAGCTGGGTCAGTAGCCTGCAGGAATGCCACCTTTCCGGGAATCAGAGGCTGCAGCCCATCCATCATCTGTTCTGAGAACGGCTTGCACAACTGAAATGCCATTGCTCGCTCGTGTGGTATCGTGTTTTCTCATCTGTAGTTGTTCTTCTACACCCTGAAATGCAGAAGTGCATGAGGACAACAGGAGAGAGTAACTGCAAATGGACTGGACTCTGTGTCCTGAGTCCTTTATGTGTACCCCAGCGTGCAGTGCTTGCATTATGTAGGTCTCCTAGAACTATAAGCTGTCCCTCTTCTTCCATGGGACCGAGACTTAAAGTAGCCTCAAACAATCCAGTACTGACCTATCAGCTTTAATACTGCTCCCCTAGGAACATTTGGCAACACATAATAATTTGCCACATGCACAAGTCTTCCCAACACTGTGAGACCAGCACCTGACAAAAAGCTCACAAACACCCCAGCCTCAAGTCAGACAAACCTTCTCTATTTGCTCCTCAAGCTCCGTGATGTTGGGAAACAACTGATCATGAATCCTGGGCTCTTCCACGGCTTTCTTCACATCATAACCAAACCAGATGGAATTGATGATTGCCTGTGGGATGCAAAAAAGCCTTAATGTTAGCTCCTTGCCTTCAAAGAGACCTGATCCTCGCAAAAACAAAGGCAGAGATTTCTGAAGGTTGTTCATTAGAGCAAATAGAAGATCTAAATTGTAGTTTCCTCTGCTTCCAGTGCTCCCTCTCATGGGTACATTGCAGCAAGTCAGGTTGTATTTATTTAGGATGATTCCCACAAAAAGAGACCACCAATGGCTAAAATGAACACAGGAAAAGGACCAGATCCTCAGGCTAGTGTAGCTGGATTTATCCTGCTGTGAGTAAGGCACTGCTGGCTTGTTTGGCACACAGCAGTCACCTCACTATAAACATACACTTACAGTTTCTTGCTGCTGAGCAACTGGTTTCCTTAAGCCTGGCCCATACCTGCTTGCTAAGATCACAGCTTGAAGCTGCTGGCAAGTGAAAATAGCATTAGCATCAAGAGCTCCAGAAGCTGCTCGTAACATCACTTCTTGCAGAGACTTCTATCTTAGCTAGAAAGCAGGATCCAGTGTGATGCTCTGAATGGCGGTGCATTTGCACAAGGAGACAGCTTCCTCCTGTTGTCACTTTGGGTCTAACTGGGCCTTTCAATGGTTGTCACAGCAGCTCACAGGGACCCTGCCTAGCTAAAGTTCTTATTTAGCACTTCTGCACAGCTTCCACCCAAAATATAGGAGCTTGAATGAGAGTGGCTCTAAACTCAGCAATGAGTTCATGGAGCTCCAGAAGTCAAACCTAAACTAAAGTCACAAATCTCTTGCAAGTGATAAAAACAACACGCCAAAGGAAAGTCACAGGAGGGAGTAATTGTGAGAGACACTTTGTCTCTCTGGCAGGAGCTGGGATTGGAGGTCTGGCCCTCTGAAGGCCAGTTAGGTCCCACTCTTTCAGCACCCTCTGCAGCAAGAAGCCGTGGCTACAGTCACATCACAGGCAGAGACTTGAATCCTTTACCACAAATATTGCCTCCCCCCAGCTTTGCTTGGCCCACATCATCACATACCAGAGCTGTTGCTGTGGTTATTTTTGCACCTCCAGAAGCACCAACCACCATCCTGACCTTATTCGTTTTATCCACCAAAATAGAGGGGCACATGGAGGACAATGGCTGTTTACCTGTTGGGGACACAGATGCAACAGAGGCTCAGTTTTCTGCCTGTAACTCACAGACTGCCAGCTCCTGCTGCACATCTAAACCCTGAGTTTCCATATCCACCTTCCTAATTCATCTCATATTTTGTTCATCCCCTGAGTGTCCCAGTGTCCCCTGTACACATCTCCTTTCTACCACAATACAAAGCTTAACCCTGGTCTTCTGTGCATGGGGTCTGAAGGTTCCTTCATCCACGGTGCTGTTTCAACTGGGGTTATCTGTCACACAGCTGCCTCTCCTATACCATGGGACTTCTCTTTCTTGTCCTTTCACTTCCCTGTCTCCCTTAGAAGCATAGGTACAGGAAGGTGGCCCACATTAGCTGCAATGAGATGGCTCTGAAAGAAGCAACGATGGAGCAGGGAAGGAGCTTAAGTTAGGGGCATGAAATGGGTCTACCTGGAGCTGCCCTACAGATCCCAATGGAGTACAGAGAGACAGCTGGACAGTGCATACTAATGCAAGATAGAACTTCAAGAATAAGCTACCTGGTGCTATAAAATTTGCTGGAGAAGGAGGGATCCCAAATCCGTTGATAATGTGAGGTGAGCTGAAGTCATCCATCTCATCATTATATATGATTCCAGTCACATTGGATAGTACATCAGAGCCAAAGCTAAACAAAACAAATTGGCATAGACATGTCAAAACCAGGAAGAACTTCAGGTGAATTACCGAGATGTGAAACCTGGGAGTAACTCTCCACTCCCTTCTGTTGGAAAGAACATTCACCCTTTGTGGGGAAGGAAGCAGTTCATACCGTGAACACACAACTAACCAAAGTGGAAAGGCATACCCAGAGTGCTACTGTATAGCTCCCCTGCATGGAACCTGAAGGCAGAAACAGCACAGCAGGGAAATACAACTAACTCCCTTCCCAGCCAGGCAGTCCTGCACTCCTTTCAGAGGCAGCATAACTCAAAGGCAGCCACAGCTGGCATTTTGCTTACATGTGTCAGGCAAGAGATGTTTTCTATGGACAGAAAAAAACCCTCTTCCCCTTCTTCCCCTCTTTTCCCCCCAGCTTCAAGCCTTATGTACAGAACACAGCTCTTCCTGACAGCACCCGAGGCCAAACACTGCACTTCCAGGCCAGCTGCATTAACTCAAATTCCTTCCAGATGCCTGGGAATTCAGAGCCTGCAGCGATAACAGTGCTTATGGGAAAATCCAGATGCAGTGGATGTTTCCTTGGTGGGTGAACCCAACATGACAGAGGAGAGGACCCCACTTGACATCTTGTGCTCTGACCCAACTACACGAGTCTCAGCAATAAGAACTGACCTGCATGCTCAGCAGTACAAGTGCCTATTATCAGTGCTACCCATCACTGCCCTGTTACAGAGACAACTGCTCAGTGATGTTTTATACCAACCACAGAACCACCACTAGGAAGAGGCCTGCACAGAAGCAAGATCTGAGCTCATACTATTGGTTGATGGTGCTGGTAGCGGACACAGCACTGCCATCATCAGCCACAATGGAGAGGTGGGATGTGCCGGCACTATCTGCAGTGTAATATTCTGGCTCGTAGTATTCAATTGGATGAGAGGTGCTGTCTGTGATTTTCCTTCGGAGGCTATCCGCAAAGAACTCAGACGTCATGTTTCTGATTGCCTGTCAGAGAAATCCAATGCAGTTACTCAGCAGATTAAGAGCCATGTAGTTACGAGGCTGATATCCAACACTTCAGACCACAGAAGAGTGGCAAATCCCAGCAGTGAGGCTATAGTTTTCCAGCAGGGGTTTTCCTTCTTCTTGAAAGATGGACATTGTGCCAAAGAGCATTTTAAGCAGTCATGGAAGAAGCTGCACAATGTACCCCTCTGTGTGGGAATTTAATCAGTATCCGTTACTGTAGATCTATGGAAAGCTGTCCTCAGCACTGCTGTAAGATGTAGGCAAGCACTGCTACCCTTGCTTCAGAGGTGAGAGAAGAGGGATCAGGTTGAGAGGACTAGACCAAGGCTCTGGTCATTGCTTGGTAAGCTGCAAATTTGTGTCCATCAGGCTGGGCTGTGCTCAGATCCTGCTGCTTTTGGAGACTCGTGAAGTAAAAGCACAAAGTATGAAGTTGGGAAAAGCAGGGGTCCTGCCTCACCCCTTCCCATCCGTAGATCCACTTACTATAGGCAGGACTGTGGTTAGAGAGCTATCGGGGTGCTGGGAGTATCATCTACTGAATAAGGCTCCAAAGACTATGAAAACAGGGAGGATTAGCCCTGACCAAACTCAAGTGCTCGTGGTCAATTGAGGATTTTGTGTTTCCAAATAGAAGAAAAGTTTCCTCCATTTACATCCCTCACAGCTTAGCCACTTGATATTCAGAGATATTTCAGTGCCTGTTTAGTCACCCAAAACCAATGTGCCATGTTCCAGTCAGCCTGGGTGTTGCAGAAAGAAAAGGCTTTTGCCAGGTACCTCTGCAATGTTGACAAACTTTGGATCTCCCAGCAAAGTCCTCTTGGCATAGGCAAAGCGAAAGGCCTCTGCGATGCGGTGGTAAGTCAGACCTTTCTTTTCCACAGTTTTGATGCTGTCAGCCGAGAAATTATATCCTGGCAACAGAAGACAAACCACTGTGAACACAAAGGAAAACACATACTCCATGGGGCACTAATAAAACCGTGTCAGATGGGGCCATCTTGAAACTCGGCTCTCTATTCCTGCTGCCTGTATGGCACTGCTCAGTGGCACTCTCACCTTTCAGTATGTTGAAAATGAGGGCAAGTACTGGGCCACTCAGGGGGGCAGTAGGTGTGTAGAGGGTGTACTCTCCAAGCTTGACCTCTATAGGGTCTTCTACTGTTGCTTTGTAGTCCCGCATGTCTTCTATTGTGATAATGCCCCCTAGAACAGAAAAGGATTTGATTTTGTGATCCCTGGTAGGAAGAGAAGGCAATACTCTACTGCCAGGCATCACAGCAAGAACAGGAAGGATCGCAGATAAATCCATACAGTCGCACAGGTGGTGAATTTATTCCTTGATAGATC
This sequence comes from Excalfactoria chinensis, assembly GCF_039878825.1. Taxonomy (NCBI): domain Eukaryota; kingdom Metazoa; phylum Chordata; class Aves; order Galliformes; family Phasianidae; genus Excalfactoria; species Excalfactoria chinensis. The sequence continues at coordinate 4,151,431 of NC_092840.1, read as the reverse complement.
CAGCTGACATTCAGATAGCCTAATATTGAAGCTGGACTAATTTACGGCAGCCAAAAGGCTGGTGATCCATCTATTTCTATAAAGGACACCAGCAATGTAAGAATAGGATACTACCACCATCTAGTGGTACATAGAGATTAAACACGTTGAGAGTTTACAGGGCCACGTACGTACTGTTTGAGGTAGAAGCTCGGTGGAGTCAGGCTCCATGTATCTATTATACTGTGTCCAGAAACGCATAGGCTTGTTAGACTTATGGTACAGAAATACACAGAATATACTGTCCATTTCTGACTGAGTTTCAAATACAACCATTAAAGTGCAAACGGCTTCTTTTGTGTCTCCTGTTGCCACCGACTTCAGAGGTGGAATATCAGGCAGCTGGCATGACCTGCTTCCAAGGCTTCTGCAGGTCACAGCTCCTCCCTGCACACAGAGCTGCAGCACTGAAGGTCATTCATGCTATTTTGGACAGGTGTTCTGTTTCTTACCTACACCCTGGATGTCAGCGATGATCTGTTGCGCCAGACTTCCTGTGTAAAAGGCACTTGCTCCTTCATCAGCTATAGTCTGGTATGTGTTGGCTAGTTTAGGCATCGTGATGATATCACCCTCATTCAGGATTTTCCCATCTCTGCAGAACACTTCACTGACAGAGAAAGGAGATTAAGAAGACCAGATGTGAGAGAAGTTCAAAACCATGTGTGCAGCTAACACAGGTTTAGTCAAATCTGTCTTCACGTTGTCATCCTGGAGAGAAGAAGAGCTGCCTGAGCTTTGCCTCATGGGTCTTGATATCTTTCATAGGGACATAAAAGTGAACAGTGGTTTCTCAGAATTTGCTCAGTGAAGCCTGCAGGAAGGAGTGTCAGTCTTTGTCTCAAGGCAGCCCACTCTCCCTGCCTGGTCCTCAAGTTAACAACTGCCTCAAGGCACCCACAAGGGACCACTGTCCTTGAAGCCAAGCAGTTCAGCTCAGAGCATAGGCTATGAAGCTACATGGCTAAAAGCTTCCAGTGAGTCCAGGAGAATGCAGCTGGGTCCCTAATGGTCAGAGCACTTCAAGTAGACAAGTTCCTTTCTAGCAGTAGCTCCCTCATCAGGGATCATGGATGCGATGCTGTGGTCTTGCCAGATGGAAGTACAGGGAACACAGGCTCCAATCTGCATTACAAACCAACCTACAGCTGTCAGGAAAAGACTAAGCATGATCTCAAGTAGACCTGGATATAGATACCATGGGACTGCAAGAGGAAGTGAATTTAAAACCCTTCATGCTCGTAGTCATTGCCAGAAGTGGATGATCAGAGGCAGTGTTCTGGGAAGGCTGACTGCAGAGGAAGAGATGACCCAGAAACCCACACCCTGGCAGCAGATGAGATATTCAGGGAGAGGAACATGCTCTGCAATTGCCCAAAACATGGGTAAGATTAGCTTAAGGTGCTCAGAGCACGAGGACAGGCCAGACTTTCAGACAAACATTGCCATCGGGTTTATCCCAGAACATACTTCAGCTCCATCTCTGTTCAGGCAGCTTTTTCTACGCAACTGCTCTACCTACCATAGTAAAGGATTGCTTTCAATTGCATGTTGTTTTGATTTCATGGCTGCTGCAAGGCCTTTCCCAATAGGGAATCCTTCTTTTGCCAACTTGACACTGGGCAGAAACAAATCTCTCCATGGTAGTTTGCCATGACGTTTGTGTGCCAGTTCATAGCCACGGATTTCTCCTGGAACAGCAATGGACAGTCCTCCTGGAGCAGAGAAGAAATGTGTAAGTCTTCATTAGCAAGGAAAAAAACCAACAGATCACAAAAGTATTCATTGCAGTAGTAAGTAGAGGAGGGCTTTTCTATTGGCCTTGGTTTTAAGCAGGGATTGTGCATACTATTACCAGCTCAGCCCATGCATACAGTGCTAACAGGATTACTGACACCTCTATCCTCTTGCTGGTAATTCAAGTGTTTGGGTCATTTTTCTGTATCAGAGCAAAGCTACTCAGAACACAGAAGGCATCATACCTGCCTGCAGTTCCCAGTCCTTCAGAGCTGAGCACACTACAGTAAGAAGGCATGGAGCGTATGTATATGGCAGCACCCACACATACACACACCAAGATTTCTTTTGTCACATTGCAGCAGCAATTGCAATAGACTGACTACACTGCACAATGATACAGCAGTTTGCTTCAATCCTGTTTTTACCAGCATCTCCCAGAAGTTCATCACGCTTATCAGCCCTCCCCCAGGGCTCCTTTCTTCTCCAGTTCCAGGAGTCACTATAAAGTGAACTGGAAAGAGCCTTTGCCTTTACCTTTGAGAGAGATCTGTGTGTTGTTCCCAAACATGTTCTCTGTTGCACTTTTAGGAGCCACCTCTCTTGCATTAATGATTTCCACATTTCCTTTAAAGACAGAGAAAGGAAGGTCACGTTTAGCTCTGAACTCCGCACCCAGTCATGGTCTGTGCAGAATAAGCCCAACCACTGCAAAACAGTTTCTTGGCAGTTACTCTGTGGACAGCCTCAGAGATTGGGAGAGTCAGTACCTTAACTCAGGTACCATAAATCACCCCTTTGTGCTTTAGGTGGAGGGGCAGGGCTGTTCTAAATATGTATAGCCATATCGCTTACCTGTGCTGTTGTAGATGGTAAAGAAGAGCCCTCCTCCAATGCCCATGCTGTGAGCGTTCATGAGTCCTACACAGAGCAGAGCTGCAATTGCAGCATCCACAGCAGATCCACCTTGCTGAAGGATGTCCCTGCGCAGCAGAAGAAAAGGCATCTTATGGCAACATGCCACAGTGTCTCAGCTATCTCTGAACTCTGGAGTCACTTCACCAGAGCAGATATGGCAAATCTTCTGTAAAGCCCATTTATCTGCACATGATCTATGGGTTTCCCATGAACAGCTTTGGGCTCCTGTCACCATAGAGAAGAGAATGTAATGGTCTGGGTACAGACCAGATCGAGCTTCATTAAGGAGACATTCAAACAATCTTGAAAGCAGCAAGATATGCCACAGTACCTGGAGGAGACTGGCATTCCAGCCATATTCATCGTACATGAGAATAAGGAGCCTGAAATCTGCAGCATGTACATCTAGAACTGGAGAACAGCTTAACAAGGGTATTTTAAAAGAGTTTGAAAAGCGTCTCCCATTCCCATTGTTATGTGCCTAGGGAATCTTTGTCTATTATAGTATCTTTGAGCAACTGCATTAACATTGGTTGGGCATGGTAAGGGCCCAGGTTTATTCACAGCATCCTCATTCTACAGGGAGCTGAGTGCAGCTCCCAAGGTTGCATCTGTGCATCAGTGAAACAGAACAGTTCTGTCTTGTGCAAGAGTCACAGCAGCATTAGTTGTTACCTTCCAATTATTGAGCACGGCCCTGCGTCTGTAGCCACAGCTGCCTTCTTATAGATGTGTGCGTCCTTTGAGTCGGAGCGCAGACCAAAGAAGAGTGCCAGGAACAAGATGAGCCCCAGCAGGACTGCAGTCAGGACCCCAGTCACCACATAGTGCTTCCTCATCTTTCTGTGGGAACAGACAGGATCATCAACCTTGCACCTTGCAGGTGATCAGGCAAAAGAGCAGGTTTGTCATCTGTCTTCTTCCATATCCACTGTTTCTCCTCTTTCCCCAGCACCTGGCAGCTCTGCTGATGGATGGGTGATTTTGGAAGGAGTGACCAGAGATGGTGAGAGCCCAATTCTGGCCTTGAGAGATACATCAGGGTAATGTTCTTCCTGCTTTTCCAGCCCTTGCTTGTCAGTGGGTTTCTACAGACTGCTGAGCTGCAGGCAGTGAACAGCAGTCACTGTCCACCTCCTTCCCTGGACCTCTCATGGAATGGCTCTTCCAAATATGTCCATGCTCAGACTCCAAAGCTTTTACCAGCTTCCCCTTTACCCCTTGCTGCCACACCATTTGCAGAGTGGTCTATTTCACTGAGCATTCTGGGGACTCCTGGAATCACTTGGGTAACAGCTCAAAAGTATTAAAGTCCCTGAAATGAAAAGGCCCCAAACCAGCAGCTATGATTTGAGTAACAGCCTGTCTATGTTAGTTTTGAGTCACATCATCTTCAATGAAAAAACTGAGAGCTTTAACATCACTGACCACTACAGCACACATCTTAGTCACTTCAAGTCACCTTGGCCAAAGCTATTTGGCAGTGAGCACAACACCCTCCTGCTCAGGGTCCTCAGCTTTCCCCTGAGCCTGCCACTTCTAGAAGGCAATTGCCAGTGCCCACATCTCCATATTTTTCCATCCTGTACAAAGATGCTCTTGGGGTGCACAAGGTTACCATTCATCAATAGGCGAGCATAGGACACTGAGGAGACCTGCAGCAAGGGTGTTCCAGACACACACCAGGATAAGTTAAGAGCTATTGAGTGTATGGAGAGTCACTGACATATTGCTAGGACTGACAGTTCGTGAATAACAACTACTCTTTGACCCATTTCCTTTCCTCTTATGGGCCTATTCTAGCAAAAAGACCTAAACTCATCATAGCTCTTTCAGGGACCAACTTCCTCCAGTTCAGTGCAGGTTTGGGTTATCACCATGACTACTATACTTGTGCAATAGCCAAAATACCCTTTACCTTACCAAAGCACCTGCTGTCCTCAAAGACAAACCAATCCATGGCATTGGGAGTGAAGAGCAGATCCACCAACCCCAGCCTCTGTGGCTATGCAGCTGCCCAAAGAAATAGAACAGAGAATAGAGGAAATAGAGAAAAGAACAGAGGAACCTCCATTAGCCGGAGCAGCACCTTGCAGCAGCAACAGAGCAAGGAGGCAATGAATGTGCCAATGCTGACCTAACAGGAGGAAAGAGGCCAGGCCAGCCAAAATGAAGCAGTCCTCAAAGGGAGGAGATTGGCAAGCGCTGCCTCTCAGCCTCACTCCCATTCTGCTTATTTGAAATAATGGAATATCCATTTTCTATCCAAGCCTTTAATCTGTGAGTCTCAGCACAAAAGATGTCTGCTTCCAAGTAAGGCAACTCAAATCAGAGTGTCAGTGTGGTGTATGTGCTGTTCTGTAAACAAATGTCAACCAAGGTCAGTGAGAGGTAAATGGATGAAACCTCTTTCCAGGTTCGGAACTTGATTTACACTCAACTGCTTTTAAAAGAGACTGCTGGTGTGTTTGCAGAGCAGTTGCTGTGCAGGGAAACAGAGAAGCTATTATGTCCCCAACAATAGCTCACACACAGCCTCGGAGTTTAAAGACAGTTTTTGTTTGTTGGCTTCAGCACTGGCAGTCTCCTCCAGGCTTCACAAGAAATGCCATGGGATCCTTTATCTGCACTCCAGCTAGGCAGAAGGTACTTTGTTTCATCTGGGCTGTCCCTCCAGCCCCTGGTGACCCCAGCCCAGAGCTGGCATGTTAACCCATCAGCTCCTGCCTTGGACTGCATGGTTCTCCGTAGCTGCTTGCCTTGCTGCTGTGCACCTGTGAAGATTTTCTGCCTCGTCATGCAAGAGCACCAGAGAAGGGAAGATCTGAGATGGTACCTCTGCTCTTTTACCTCTGAAGAGCTCAGTGCTGCATGCCCAGCTGTTGGGTGAGTGCACTGACCTCAAGAAGAGCCCCAGGCACAGCTCCCAGCTGGCTGCCAGCCCCTGGCATTCTCTTCTGCTGCAGTAGAGAGAGCAAACTCAGGTGGGAATAATCCTCTCTATCTCAACCTCCTGCTCAACTCCCACAAGCTTCATAACCTCTTTTGTGGGCACGCGGTCTATCCTCCATCCTGTGTGCAGTTCATACTGCCTACCTGACTGTGACACAGCAGAGCCCAACAGCTCTTTTATCCCATGCAGCTGTTGGGAGACAGACAAGAAGCCTGCAGATATCCACTCTCCCTCCACATCTGTCCCATCTCATTACTCAAACCACGGAGTTTTTGCACCAGTGCTCCTTTAGAGCCCCAGCTCTGAAGTGCAGCCTCTATAATGTACTGCAGGGAGCAGCAGCAGCGTGCCACCACCTGAGCTGACTATGGTGTTTGCTGAAGCCGCTTTTAACCTCCAGACCTCTGCCAAATGAAGCTCTTTGGGAGCTTGGCTAGCATTGCTGTCCCAGCAGCAGCCCTCCAGGATAGGGTCTGTAAGGCTATTAAAAGCATCGTGCTCGTTTCCCAGTGTCATAAAGGTCCACTAGCCAATCCTAGCCATGAAACATAACATAAATGCTGAGATTCACTCAGAAACAGCAAGGAGAAGAGTTACACCTGTATGAGCAGCCCCACGGCGCTGCAGTCAGACGTCACAATTTTCACAACTTTGTTTAAACACGACTGCAGGTTTTGAGCTGAAGGAGTCCTGGTGCAATAGAATAGGCAGTGTTGGGCTGAGGTCAGAGCATCTGAACTGCTCTGTCAGTGGTGTGTGTGGGTGTGCTGCAGAGATAAGGAACTTGGCTGATAGCAGAGGTCCCATTATTGATCCACCATTATATGACAACGTAACGAAGGTGCCCATAACTGATCACATAGGTGGAACAACCTGAAGCACACAGAAGACCTTAAGACAGCTACTTAGGCTGACACTTCAAGATCAGGTATGCATATCCTGCCTTCTTGCACAAGATCTGTTTTAACAGTTACCTCCTAGAGCTGTTCCCAGCAGCCTACCATGGGGCCAGGCCTCATTTAGACGTCAGCAAGTGACATGTGTTCCCATCAAGCTATTGCTGGATCCCCAATGCATCACATAGCTCTTCCTTCTCACAGGGAGCTCACGGAAAAGTGGTATAATAAATAACAAATGGTTCACCTGTGGGAAGCCTTAGCACTAGGTGTCTGTGCTCACACCTAATTAGCCAGATAAAAGTTTAGATCCTTGGGTATAACTGTGCTAACTTCCCTCACCTGTCACTAAGAACAGTAGGCAGCAACTTCAGCTTTCATCTGCAGGAATATCTAGACTCATCAGCCTCTGAGCAGCTAATTAGCTGGGGTTCTTTGCTCCAAGAGAGCTTGCATTGAAGAAAACTAGGACAAAACTGACAGAGAAAGTAAACTACTGCTGTCCAGAACTATTTCTGTGAGTTTATCCATTCCTTCCTCTTACAAAGGGAGAAAAGGTAGCAATATCTATTTGTTACTCCGGGCTATCCTTACTGTACCTTTGTATATCTTTCTGTTTTTTAGCAGTTCCATATGATTTAGCATGACCCTGGCTAACTCTTCAGGGTCTTTTGCCCTTTTCCTACTAAAACTTTATGCCTTCCAGGGCATGTTTTGCTTTGTCATTGTATACCAGACTCGAAGCTTATATTGCCTGTTCCCAACCAAGCATTCCTTCATTACATAGTCCACAGATCTTAGGTTGTGGAAGGCTAATATAAGGTATAATCATTCAAAGGCCAGAGGATAATCACCATCCATAACAAGGATAGAGTGAAGATTACACATGTACCTTTTACATCAAATTTGCCTCCTGCCTGCCAGGTTAGATCTCCCTGCAATGGAATCTTCATACCTCTCCCCAAATAGTCCCAGAGTAGAAGTGAGCTGGTGTAGGCTACTTATTCCTGGGCAGAACTGGAATGGCTCAGATGCAGTATTTCTACCAACAGGTTTGGGTTAACCCAAATGGCAGAGAGCTTTGTGACTTTGTTAGCTATCACTTACAACCCTACTCTTCCATGGCTCTGTTGGAATAGATACAAGCTTCTAAACACTATCCTTTTGAGAACAAAGATAGAGGGTTTGTTCCCCCTGTTCCCTCAGTCCTGTACTCAGACATAAAGGTCTGACTTTCCCACATCAGCCTCCCTATTGCAGCATGGCCAACAGTTACTGCAATAAGACATGTACTTAAGCCACTTGAGATTCCAGTCTACAAGTTCATGAGCTAAATACTTTTTCCCCTTAGGCCTTTTATTCAGTAGCAGTCACTGGGATGCCTCTGATCAGGACTCTGGCTCTTCTACCCTCACTTGTGCAGACAGACAAACAGAGTCTCCTGCCAGATATGGATCTCAATGGGGAGAAGCAGGCATTCATCCATAGCTATTCCCATTTCATCCACATGATGCCCTTGAGAGACTTCAAACAAGTGATCAACAACTGCCTCCTCTTACAAAGGAGATCCTTCCTGATTCAAGTCTTAACACAAACTGCTGTAGAGAACTGCTATGTAAATACTTAAGTAGCTAAGATTCAAAACAAATAAACATTTAAATCTAAGCCCTTTTTTGGGGTCACAGAATGAGACAGGTGTTATGCTCTGGTGTTAGGCTAGAATTCAGAACTAATACATTTTTGTACTCACCCACCAGGAGATAATAAAGTTGAAGTCTTATGCAGTCTTCTTCTCCACCAGCAATAAGGAAACTAAAGCAAAGTTCAGTCAAGCCATGAAGAAAGCTCAGAGGCTTCCAAACTCGGGTCTGGGCACTGGTCCTGCCCAGAGCAGGGGCACAAAGCAGTCCCCAAGTACTAACCCTATGTTGCTGCTTCACCAGAGAAATGCAACAGTCCCATTCAAGCTTTCTACACAGCCAACACCTCCATGTCAGCCCCTGTCCCGCTGCCTGCACCCCATACATCCTGCTGTCTCCCTCTCCACAGGCACAGCTTAACAGTCTTCAGCATTCTCTGCATCATGCCTGGCTTACAGATGCCCCCAGGTACTTTAGAGGTAGAAAGGCTTCAGATCAACTCTATGAGGCTATGATGTCAAAGCCAGAGGGAATCCAACATCTCAAAAGATGGATGTTACTGAAGTTTTACAAAGTCATCCACAACATTACTGTCCCACTCTCCTCCAATTGAAAATCAAAATGTTTAATTAAAATAGCTTTATTCTCCCACAGCTTGCAAAATATGCTTTCAGATTGTTTTCTTCCAATAAACTGGGAGCTGTTTATTAGAACTGGGCTTAATCAGGCGGAATAGTCAGGTCCTACCATTCTCATTATGCAAACTTTTGTCTGATATACCAAAAAAACACAGTGTTCCATGTTCTGTTGCTGAAGAAAACCCACACAGCACCACAAGGCTGGTTCAATTTACGTCCTTTCTAACTTTCCCTTACCTCTCAAGAGTATTTCCAAGTCCGTTCTGTCCTTCTGCACAGATCCTTATTTACTGATATCCCTTGAATATCCTTTCTGAAGCAGTGAATCCCTTTCTCAAGCTGGTACGTTCCTGTATCGCTAGAAACAAGCACTGGTCTTTCCTTAAAAGCTCTCCAAATCTTGCTGTACTATTTGATATTTGTACAGCTCTACTTATGGAGATTAACCCATTGAAACTCATTACTTTTGAATTCACAGTACTGGAAGGAATGCCTAAGTAATCATTGACTAGGTGAAGAGTCAAGAGCCAACACCCTTTAACATGCATAGCTTAGCACTCATAAATATTGTCTATCACCAGTTTTGATTATTTTACTACATGATCAAAGATGAATCTTCCTGTATCTTGGAGATATCTCTTAAATTCTGGCTAAGCAAATGAACAAATATACGGTCACATGAAGTGCCCATCTCCATAGGGTCCTGTAGAACTTCCAGTTGCAGATCAAAGACTGCAGCTCACTTGCTATTGAGCAGCATAGCAGAAACCCCAGCAGAAACCCAAATTCAAGGTGCAAGATCTGCCCTTGGACTCTAATTATTCAGCAGTTAAAGCTTATCTCCCTGCTACTGTGTGCATCTTGCTAGACACCTCAGAGTCAGATAGAACACAGGAGTTCATTGCCCATCCAGGACACAGTACAGACAAATCATAGCCTGCCTGTAATTTGGTCACAGCAAGTCTCTAAGCCCAAGCATCCTAAGCTGGTTCTTCAGTCAGCAGGCTGTCCTGCAAACACTGGATGAAGCAAAGTCTGCCTGGATGCCGGTAAGCACTGCTAGATGCTATCTTTTAACCTACCAGGATCAGTAGTTTAATGTCTCAATTCCGAACCTGTCCAGTTCCTCCATCCCAGTCCAACCTTTGACACCCTGAATCCTTACTTACACTAGAGGGACAGTGCCTGAACTGCAGTGAATCATGAACACAAGCCATACGTCCTCTACTTAAAATCACATCTCCTTTCTATTCAAATTCTTGTTATAAAACAAAAGCATTCCAGCCTTGAGATATTTGGAAGGGAGTTAGCATGGGCCCATCTTTCAAAAGGAACATCTTTCAAAAGCTGAGAAAGTGAGCTGCTCTCACTGTACCTAATGCACTCATGTGGGAAAGACTGCAACAGGAGCAACAAAACAAAGCAACAAAACAGACTGTGTGGAAAGATATTTGCTCTTTGCTCCAAACAAACTAAAATGTACTTTTAGTCTTTCATACCTAAGTGAGGGGACAGGGAAAAGAACTTTTACTCTTTGCCCCATTACCAAAAGTCAAATCCTATGGCTTTTCTTCAAGGACAGTGCAGCCTCTGTGGCATATCCTCATCAGAGCAGAGTTGGAACAAACTGGACATTCCCCAGCAAGTTACTCTTTCACTTATGTACAAGTAGAAGAGTTGAAGATGGGGTCAGAGGACATTCAGAAATCTGAAGGTAGTACTTCTGGTTCTGGTAGGTAAATAGTTTGCTACACACAGGTACAGCTCCAGCATTTCAATTGTGCATGGTTTGGGAAAGTCACTTATCTCTGTGTAGTCATTAATCCAATGCATTGTCCTGTTATGACTAAGCAGCAGAGCTACACCTCAAAAAGAAATAGCATGGTCCATGGAAGTGAATTACAAAAAAAAAAGAAGGAAAAAGTACCTTTTGCAGGGCTTGCTAACTCTGATTGTGATGATCACGATGTGACCATCTCTGACGGGTACTACTGAAACATGAGCAGCAGAGTGAAATCTCTGCCTCTTCCTCTGGAGTAATACCTTCAGAGCTCTTGTCACGGAACTTGTGGGTACTGAAAAGAATCGGGAAGCATAAAGGCACTTGTGGGTGCTTTCTCTTTTTGCTTCATCTCTCATCACATACTGATCTTACCATAAGAATTTCAGGAAATGACGCCAGCAATAGCTGACCACATAAATCATGTAATTGAATCTCCACTTCAGACTTCTTTTTATTGTGGATCACACAATCCAAGCTCTCCATTTCCTAATATTTCAATAAATACATCATCAGAATGGAGGAGGTATCCTTATTTTGCAGATTAGCTACATTTTCATGTGGACATCTTTCTCCTCTAACAGAACGGCATTGCAATCCAAGCATCAGAGAGGTTCTAAGTACCCAGTAACACATATTAGTTGTGTGTAAGGCTGCTTCCTGCTAAGATCACTGAGATATGTTTAAATAGGGAAAATTTTGATAAAGCCTTTTGAAGTTGTACTTTTCTGACATCGTGGACTCACGCAACTGGCAACATTAATAAAGTTATGATCCCAATAGATTCTGATTCTCATGAGGTCATTAAGATCCTTACAATACTTGAGATGCAGAAGGGAGATAAATTTAAATGGACTTATAATTAGACAGCGGTATGTGGTACTCAGATGGATTATGACAGGCATAATGATGTGTGTATCGTATGGCTTACGTTATAAGAAGGGTCAGAGCAACGAGATATTTCCTGAGATTTCTTTATAACTTGTGTCATGCTCCAGCCAAATAAAGAGGATGGAAGCATGGAAGAGGTAGCAGTTCACTACTCTGGTATTTCATTTTTTCAATAACACGTTCTTATTTGGATAATAAAGGATGTTATTTCCTATTTTCTGTTCAAGTTGGTCCATGACTTTCTACAATAACTCCATATATCAAAGCTGTACACAATGACAGGAACAAAGACCAGGTCATTAAAACTTAACTATCTGATAATCGACACAAACTTTCTGGTTCCTCCCTACTGGAAATTGTTACTAATCAAGGCTCTTCTTTTATTACCTTCCTTCATTGATAAATTCATTGATCACCACCTAGACTCAGTCAACACTCCCAAATTTTATGTAAAACTCAATTTTCTAGGACTAATCTGTACCATTTACTTATCAGCTTTATGAAGCCCTTTCATCTTTGCAAAGCCTTTCAGTTGGGCTACCAAAGGCACTGTGTTCTTGCTGCCAGACCTGCCTTTCTTGCAGCAGCCAGCGATCAGCTCAGCAGCCTGACATGGCTTCACTCAACCTCACCCTGCTGAAACAAAACAGGGGAGGTGGCTAATGAAGGAAGAGAGGAGGAAAGAAAGTGGAATAATGGGAGAAAGAATAATCTCCAAAGTGCTGGAAGGGGAAACAGAAGAAGAGGGAGGTGCTCAGGTGACAGCTGAAGTTTAGACTTGCTCAGTCCTTTGCAGAGGGTTTGTTTAACGTTACTGACATATTAAGCAAGCACTGATTGTAGAGCATCTGAGCAGGAAAAAAAGTCAGGTTCCAAACTACAAAAAGGCCTTAGGTCTGCATTCACTGAAGAGATTCTCACAGACTTCAGTGGAACTTGGAGAAGAGCTCCATTTCCAGTAGAAAAAAAAATAAAATCATACTACTTGCTTAGATTCACTTGCTTTACAAATGAATTACATGGGTTGCAGTGGAGCAGATTTGAATAACAAAGACCAGGTCTTTGATGTCCACTGGGAGGGCCCTTTGTTCTGGCAAAGAGAACACAGTCTCCTAGGCACTCTTCTGGTCCCTGAGATGTCTAAATATTTGTTTTCCTGGGCAGAATCTGTTCCTTTACACATAAATGCAGTTGCCCTCGATAGCTCAGTATGCCCTCTCTCTGACTCCTGAGCTGGAAGCCTCATTCCTACATTCTGCTTCTGGAAGTAATTCCCAATACCATCCCACAGTACCTGCACCCTTCTGGCTCCCAACTCCCAGCCTTCCTCCTTGTTACCTATTAAGAAAACCCGTCATTGCTTGACATCCACTCATACTATATGCAAAGCCATGGGAAAATTGTGTCTCAGTTTCTTGACCCTAAATATCAGCTTTTCCACAAAATTCTTCCATCTCAATTAGGAATTGAGCATAACATAAGCAAGCTGATTGTAGACTGGGTACATTCAGAAGCTGAATGGGCCACACAGAGGTTAAATAGCTCATCCAGTTACACACAGTTAAATTATATTTGCAAAACAGATCAAGATACTGGCACCTGTGACCTGGCTTTCATTAATACAGAAGTGATTTGAGAGAAGCCAAAGTCATTGAGGTAGATCGAGACCTGGCAGTCCCTATAGAACAGAAACACTTCGTGAACCTGAGCTGGAAGGCTTGTGAAATACCCTCCATAAAGCATAACTAAAGAGCAGGAAAGATGTAACACAGGGAAAGAAACAACTCCTCTATTTCATGCCCCAATCCAACCAAAATATGAAGACGATACAATAAAATCATGCTGTTTACTCACTACTTTGAAAGCTCTGCTCTCCCTGGGTGCAGTTCACCTTTTTGCTTGCAACACCAGAGGAAGGCACTTCTGACCTGCTCTCTTGCCTCTTATTCCTCAAGGGTTCCCAGAAGCAAGGATTTCAAAAGCTGAGTGGCAGCAAGACTTTATATATGGGAGTGGTCAGGCAAGGAGGTGATGTAATGAAGTCATATTTTCAGGCAGTGAAGACACAGCCCCTGCCCCCCCCCCCCCCGCTCCTGAAGAACTGCTGGCTCATGGGGCAAGCTGGAAACAGCAATCAGACACTTTCCATGCCGTACTTTCTCATGGTAAGCGGAACAGCATACAGGGTGGAGAGCAAGGAAAGATTGGACTTGAATGAGGACAATAGTTTGATGTTGGGTCCCAGGAGTGAATCTGTACTGGCAGTCATTTATCCATGCATCAATCAATGTCCTGCCAGTCACTGGCTTTGCCCATGGCACAAGCTCTGGTAGCAAGGATGCTCTCTACATTACAGCATCACTGCCACCATACCCACTCTTGCACTCTCCCTGGTTAGCTGATGCTGGAGCACTTCCCAACCCAGGGCCAGAAGGCTGGGAGCTCTGAAGAGGTGAAGGAACGTTTATCACGTAAAAGGGACTGTTCTGGCCACTGACATGGGAAGCTCTTGAGAGGTACATCCTGCTCTTCTCCATCAGAGGAAGTCTTGTAGCCTCTGAATGGAGAGGAAATCTCTCAAGGACGTACCATGGCTCTCCAAAGGAAAAAAAAAAATCATTTTCAACTTCCGTCATTACTGTTTTTTGATCTTTCTCTGAAGGGTTTGGTTGTCTGTGAGAGGCTGTGTCATGCATTAGGACAGAGTCTGACCAACTCAGAGCTTATACACTATTAGCTGAGTATCTCTGGTACAGCTGTATAGCAGGAGATGACAGGTCTAACAGCTGCGCAAGCATCTTCTCAGCTGAGACAACCAGAAAAGTCAAGAACTGCTCTGAGGTGTCACAGAGCGGAAATCAGAGTTACCATCACCTGCCTGTGATGACACCAGCTTCAAATAACAGCAGCCAAACAAATGCTCAGCTCATTCCATCAAAATCTCACACCAACAGGATCCTCCACAGCTGGTTTGTAGGTCAGGGTGGGGAAGGAAGACCTACGAATGACTGCCGCAAGCAGAGCTGCTTGTGCAATTGCACAGGGAATGATGTTCTTTTTTCTTCTTCCCTATTTAGTTTTCAGTCAGAGATCCTCCCATCCCATTCCCATAACACTGTGCCAGCACAGGGAACTGTTTAAAACACATAGAGTGTTCCCAAATGTCAAATCGTGGTCCAAATCTCACTGACCTTAAAGACTTGCAGCTGCTTTGTTGTAGTGTCACAGAAACCAAAACAGGTACAAAGCAAACCAAACCAAAACCAGAGTTAGATCCACTTCTAACTTCTGGGAAAGCTGCATAATATGTATATGTGTGTATATATATATATATATTTCACATCTAGGATGGACATTTTCTGATGTACGTAGGACTGTAATTTACAGAAACACAATCTCTTTTTCTGTCACTTTGGGGTTTCCTTGGCTTTATCCCAATTCTTGCACTTCTACCTTTCCAATTCTCTCCCCCATCTCATCTGGGCAGAGCCAACAAGGGTCTGGCTGGTACAGACCTACCTGCTTGCTTTAAAGCACAATGCTCCCGAACACCACAGCCTGTCCAGACCACCACATTCTTATCATTACAAAAACGTGTTCTACTCAATAGCATTTTAAAGTTACTACCAGGGTCCCTTATGGGCTCAGATGAAAAAAAAGCATTCATATCCCTGCTTTAAAGACAGAGGATTAGAGACAACCCTGCCCAGGGCTAGAACTAGGAATCTTCCCCCAGATCCCCTTAAGCATGCTGCCAGACATCACTGATTGTCACGTATCCAATATACACTCTAAACCCAGACGCAGCTGGAAGTGACAAGTGCAGGGGCTGACAGTGATCTGACTGCACAGAGCCTGCAGCTATGTGGGCTGTTGTTTTCTCTCTTTCTCATAGCTTTGGTTTCTCCCCCGCTGTAAACAGGAAATGAATAAAACATGAAGGTACCTCCTGAAAAATGACAGCAGATCAGATTGTAATGGGGAAACTGAAAAGAAGTTCAAAGCGTTTGAACTACTTAATGGAAAACTCGCAGCTTATTATAGAAAGTTGTTGGGTGACTAATTGCTGTTAAAGTCTAACCAATACAAGAGGGCCCAAAAACCAAGGAAATGAGGACCTTTTTCCCAGGAGAAGCCAAGGTCTGCCATGCAGACCTTCACAAATCTGCTTTCCATTCTTCCTGAGGACCAGCAGAACTCAGGGCAATGAGGCTCAGACACACACCTGGATATGCACGAACCCCGACCTGACTCAGACATGTGGAGGGGCAGCACATGAGAAGGAACTTTTCCCACTGCTTTCTTATAAGGCAGAGTCAATGAATCTCTTCTTAAAAGAGAACAGTAGGGACCTACAATCACAGCATGAAGCCAGAGAAATGGGAGCCTGTCCAAAGGGTTTCTGCATCAAGTGGGTTTGGTGCTCACAGCATCTCCTCCTCCAGGCAGAGCATAGCGTAGGCCTGAGGATGGGCTGTTTTGGGATATCTTTACCATATCACAGCTGGATCTCTGGGGAAGGCTCTTTTTGTTTGCACACCATGGCAAGGCTGCGCTTTGCCAGCATTGCGGGCAGCAGGCCAGCAACACCTGCACAGTACAGATCGAGGACACATAAAGGAGCAAGCTGCTTCCACGCAGGGACAAATGGCAACAGATGGGAAACCACCACCTGGTTCCCAAACATACAGGTCAAGATGAAGTGTACCGCAAACACAGACATTAAATGACAAGAGCTGTAGCAGCCAGCCCCATTGAACACAAATGGAGGGCATTTGTTCCCCCAGATGCTGGGGACACCCCACAGCTCTCTGACACATGGGGAGCCACACAGTTCCTGATTGTTGCCATGCCTCCCTTCGCTCTCTCCTCCCACACACGATCAGACAATCTGCAGAGGGATAATCTGAAGGTAAGGTCAGCCCTGAGTGTAATGGGGAGAAGGAGAAAGTCCACTCCACTGGGAGAGCTCCTACAGCCAGAAGTAAACTTCAACCTCCAGGCACAGCAGGGCAGGCTGGGCACAATGCCTTGAATGAAAAAAAGAGCAGGAAGGAGAAGGGAAGAGAGGCAGAGCGCAGGAACCCAGGGCTTGGTCTGGCTGCTCAGATCTGTGGCTCCCAGAAGCTCTGGCTGCTCTTGAAAGGGCTTCCTGCCTCCCCAAAGCACTCAGACCCCTTTGATTTGGGATCACTGAGAAGGGCATGGAAACATAACAGGGAGATGACACCCAGGAGAATTGTTCCTTATCAAAGAACAACATGATATCAAAGGGGAGCTGCAGGGACTGGGAAGAGCCTTGTGTAAAGCTGACAACCCAGACAAATCCTGCCTGTTTCACACAGTGGTCCCCTGGGTGTTCCATCACCAGCACTGCCCCAGAGGAAGGGCCCTGTGCCAGGTTGGGCTCACAGATGCACTGCACACACTGGTCAGCATTGGCCCCTTTTTGTGTGTGTCTGCTTCTTAATTACAGTTCTGTTTGCAGAGCATCTCTTCCAGAAAGGACAAACCGCATAACTCTTAGCTTATGAAAATCACACTCAGAGTTTCTGAGCTGCTAATTAGCAGCAGTGTCTCTGTAATTAAAGCTGGGACACGTGGCTATCCCCTTACCCACACTGCTCTGACCAGATGGGCCAGCCACAGCTGTAAAATTAGCACCTCCCCAGCACCAAATGTCTCCATGTTACAGCAGGACCAACCCTACACAGGACAAGGACAGACTGAGCCTCTGGGAGGCAGTGCTGGGGTTGGGGAGAGAAAGGGTCTGACTCCTGTTGCCACTGGGATGGCAGGTTGCCTTCTGTTTCCTTGCATGTAAAACAGATGGTTTGTGCTGCCCTGTTCATTGAGGGGCTCTTAGGACAAAGGGAAGTGCTCTTGTTATCCCCCCCACACATAAACACACCCTTGAAGCTGCTATAGGCTGTGGCACACCTCTAGGCTGGAGAGGGAGTTGTGCAGGGGAAGATGCAAAGCCCCAAAGATCCAAAGAGCTGAAGGACAGCAGCAGAGAATCCTACAAACCTGTGAGAAGCCAGGAGATTGCTGGGGAGCCGGTGTCCTTATGCTGCTCTGTCTGGGGAGAGAACAACTTCAGGTGTAGGAGCACCGAGCAGAGTACAGCTATGGCTGCAGGCACACAGATTGCCAGAGCACAGCTGGCACCAATTGGCCTTCAGGCAAGTTGGGGCTGGACTCCAGCACCGGACTGCTGCTGCCCTTGGGATATATCACCTCCAGGAAAATAGAGTGCTGGCTGGGGAAAGCAGATAAACACTGCCTCTGTTGCAAGATGAGTTTCCTTCCCACTCCAATCCCCAGAGTTCCAGCACTCAGCAGGATGCAAACCCATCCCTAAATGACTTCCTGGAGCCCTGGTTTCAAAGATCAGCCCTTACAGAAGCAATAAGGCACCACGATCAATAGCAGCCCCAGGCATTCCAGCTTCAAAACCTCTGAGCCACCCCTATGCTATCAGAGGCTGTGGGGGCCAATCTGCCTTTTCAATGAAAGATACTGAGACTTCCTAAGCAATCAGGCTTACACAAGTCCCAAGATAAAAGAGAACAGTGGGAAAATCTGTGTTTCAGAAGCAGCATGGCAGCCTCTGAGATGTCACCTGGAGGAACAAAGCAGATGCCATAACTCAAAACTAAGAGGAGCAAAGCTCATGGCCTCCTGGATGTGACCAAGAGAACTAAGACAGATACATCCATCTGCTCCTTGAACAGTTTTATTACTGATTCTCTGAAGCTGTGGGTATGAAGTTCTGGGAAGTGACATGAGATAATGGTTTTCAACCAATAAAAGCTATGAGAAGAGAATGAGCAATTACATTTCCACGTGGACAAAACTTAGAGCAGAGAACTTTATGGATGCCCAGTAAGGAAAGAGATGCATACAGTACATGGAGATAGTAAAATAAACCAAGTAGAGTTTTGAGAGGCTTGGAAAACTTGAAAACGTTGTGAAACAGCATGAATAAGAGCAGATGTAACTCAGTGCAGTGGAAGGAGAGGTGTGTATTGGCCAATGGGAGCTAGCAGCTCCTTTCACCACCACTATACCTCTTACACAGATTTGTGGAAAAAACGCAGTGAGAAGGAAGCGAGGTGTTGTCAGCTCCTGCTTCATCCCATCCCATTTACAGCTTAGAGAACTGGGTCTGTATGGAGCAATTGTATTTCTCTGAAAAGGCTCAAGAGGTCGGAGTTAAGAATTGAAGCTGGAGAAACGAGCACCAGCTGTACGAGCTGCTTGAAAAGCAACTCCAGGCAAGGAACTCAATAAGAAACAGAGTAACACAAAAGATAATGCCCAGCAAACTGTGCTGACGTACAAAAACAAGTGCTCTAGCTACGGTGTTCCCCTAAGCGAGTTTGCTGTCGCACCCCTTGGAGCAGCACTGAAATCCATCCAAAAAGGAGAATTCCAGTTCTGACAAAGGTCAGTCTTTTCTCATCCGCTAAAACATCACAAGAAAGCCTGGAAAGCAAAGACGGGGTCACGGCGAGGCCCTGGCTCTCTCCTCCCTGCCTGCAGCTCCCAGAGCTCAGCCGGAGCTCACCTGCAGCCCCCGGCCGGGGCAGCTCCCTTCCCCCCCGCGCACACGTGTGTGCCCCGCTCCTACCTGCAGCCCCTGCGGCACGTCGGCGTCCCGCCGGCACCCAGAGCCCGGCACAGCACCGAGGGGAGGGAGCCCCTTTCCCAGGGAGCCGGGCTGCTCCGTGGGCTGCGGTGAGGTTGGGGCAGCCCCAGTTCTGGCGTCGGGCACTAGGTGGCACAGACGGGAGAAAATTCCAACGCAGCCTGCGAGCGGGTCCGCGCCTTTCATAGGATGACTTAGGTTGGATGAGACCTTAAAGTAGACCAGCTCCAACCTCCTGGGTGCCCCGTTCATGGCCTTAAGCACCTCTCAGACAAGAGACTCCCGGTTCCCGGACGTAACTTCTTGCCAATCACAGGCTTGCTGCCTCAGGCACACTCAAGCCTGGCTCGTGAAGCAGCCCTGTGTTTGGCTTGGAAAAGAGGGGATGAATTCACCCCTAGGGATCAGCTGCCCTGTTTCACTGTCAGACTGCACTTCAGATATCAGCAGGCTCATGCGCACCAGCAGAACCAAGGAGGGAGGGATGTCAAGGGCCAGCAGCCCCTCTCAGGTTCAAGGTTCAAGCGGCACCCCAGTGCCACTCCCTTGCCCTGTGTCACAACAGTGCAGAGGATGAGGACACAGCCACCGCTCTCACAAGCACCATCCCAAGGCAGCCCCTCTAAAGCTCTTCTCCCTCTCACCTCCCTCCTTTTAGGACTATTTGCAGTCCCTTGGAGATCTCCCCAACCTCATCCACTTGGCGCTTTAAGGCGTGGATGAAATTCCTCACCGGTGAACCGTGCGGACTGACGCGATGAGGCAAAGCCATGCAGAACTGCTGCGGTCAGCACAGGGGAGGCCAACGTGCTTTCTTACAATGAGGAAAAAGAAGGAGGGGAGGGCGGAAGGTTGACTGATGGCCTCCGCTGTTCTGACAACAGAAACTCACTTGGCTTCAAAGGTTAATGCAGTGAATGCATCTGGTGAGGCTCATGGGCTCTGACAGCCCGTCTGAAAGGCTCCATCTGCAGCTCGGCAGGAGGGACAGCTGCGAGGAGGGCACAGGGGGAGCAGCATGCTGAGTGCACAAGAAGCGACACAGGCAGGCACTATCTGAACCTGACAGAGCCCAAAGGTGCTGAGCAGTGCTGTGGTGTAGCAGCACAGACAAGGAAGGAGACCTATTTGCTGGAGGGAGCAGGGCTATGCTGCAGCCTCCTGGAAAAGCTTAAGCTAAGCAGTCACACTCACAGGAACCCTGAGGCTTCTTCTGCCATGAACAAAAGTCTCTGGACAATCTGAAAGCCTGAGGCAGAGGTACAGTACACACCAGCAACACCAGGTGCCGTGCTCCCCTGGGGGCTGTGGTTGCTCTCAGCAGTTTAACAGCATGCTAAGATGCTCAGAGCCAATATAATCTGTGTGCTTGGCAATTTCAAATGCCAAAAGCAGTTTAACAGCACCAAAAGCTGCCTTCAAGTGCCCCTCTGTAGGTTTAAGATGGTTTAATTCTTTGATGGAACTCCAGCTCCACAAACTGCAGCAGTCCCTTTTTAAAGGCAGGGATTTAAAAAGCACTTTAGAAATATTTTTGTGAGATGCACATCAAATGGGATCCCAGTGGGACGAGCTACAAGGTCAGATGTCTCTGATGCTGGAAATGCAAGAAGCCCATGGCACAATCTGGGTCTGTGCAGAGCTTCCTCCACTGCTCCTGCTGAGCCTGGCGACACTCTGCTCCTCCCAGCACCCAACCTCACACTGCAGCCTCACCTAATCATGGCAAAACCCATCTAAGTAATAAGGGCGCAGAGTGCTCCCAGCATAAAGAGAAGTAGAAACTCCCCACGTACCTCAGATATCTCATTAATTCATTGTGAAAACAGTTCAGAATACATTCAGAATTCTCCCATGCAATGAAGTCAGGTTAATGCCATGCACAACTGGGGAACACTCATGACCTCCCTGCATGCAGCACTGCTGCCCAACACACCTGTGTCATCACGGGTCATTAAGGCTCATATGCAGAAATATTCAGCCCAAGAAATCTGCCTTAATAGGCCTTGTTAGAATGTGACCATTCTGCCATAATGAGCCAACGTCCATGATTACTTAAGCAGAATTCTGACACTTCTAAGAGTTGTTCCTGCCTCAGCCCTGGAGCACCAGGATACTTCAGAGCCTCATGAGCCACTGGGAGAGCCAAGAAGGAAAAGGTTGAAGAACTAATTAATATTACATGGCAAACTGTTACCACCTCTCCATTAAGTACCGCCTCAGCAGTGCCTGTGTGCGTGCAACTACAGCTGCCAGCACTGGAACTGCATGGATTCCCCAGGATCAGAGTCCCATTGGTGCTGTGCCCTTCCTTCCCCTCCCTGCACTCTGCGCATTAAGGGGATTTCTTCCCTAACGTGTGTTGCTGTGGGAGTGTAGACCTTCTCTGAGTCTGTACTGCTCTGTTTGATGGTCTACAACAGCCTGAGTTATGGAGCTCCCCACATACATTTCTCTCTCCTGCGGACAGAGTGGGGCAAAACAGAAAGTAAGAAGAGAGTTAAAGCTGAAGCCTGGAATTGCACTTTGCAGGTGTCTTCCCAGGACTCAGCTCCCTCTTCTTCAGGAGGTTTGGCTTTGAGAGATATGCCAACAAGCTCAGAGCCACCCTACAGGAAATGACAGCTGAGACAAGCTGCTCTGCAGGCAAGCAAAAGCTGAAGCACAGTGCGAGGCAGTAAATGCAGTGCCTGGCAGCACAGCTTCACCACCACCTTAATCCTCTTTTCCTCCTTAAATGCTAAATTAATCAATTACATTCCCAGCCCAGTCAGAAATACAGCTTTCATCTTATACAAGGCAAACATAATTAGGATTGTCATTCGAATCCCGCTTGAGCAGCATACAGATGAGAGCAGCCTCAGCACATGGGTGTGTGCAGTGCAGTGTGTCCTCCCCGGCAGCGGCTGGGATTGCAGCCCCACTGCCAGGCAGAGCTCCATGCTCTGAGCAACAGGAACCAAAGAAACAGACACGGCAGAGGTTTATCATTAGAAATGCGGTGGGGAAATAGATGAAGAAAGATGGCTTGCTGTCTCTTCTGTGTTTTTTTAGCTTCAAAGCAGCAAGTGACAGATTCAGAACAATTATTTCTGCACACAATGCAGCCCCGGTGCTGGAAAACGCTGCTGTAAGGTGCTGTGCTTGCTCCAGTTCAAAAAAGGTTTAGGAAAGCAAGAAGTGCAAAGAGTAATTAAAAGCAGAGATTCCTATCTCCTGGTCAGCAGCCAGAATGACAGTCAGGGAAACAGCAACCTACACCCCTCCTGTTCTCAACAGGCACTGCCATCAGTCCCTGCTAATACAGGGTCTTCATGGAGAGAGACCATGGGCTGACCCAGAGCCAGCACTCTTCTGCTCCAGGCATGGACCTGAGCTCTGCTTACCTGTCCCAAAGGTTCTGGAGCAGAACATCCGCATTACAGGACACCAGAACAATGACAAGGTGCCTGAGGCACAGAACGTGGGTGAATAGACAGAGGATCTCTGCTTGCTCTGTATTTTCCCCATTCTTTTCTTAAGAGAGACGTTTTGGGAGAGCTCTAACAGCCACGCAGCACCCAGCTCAGCTGCAGTCAGCAGTGCCATATGTACCTGTGTTTGGTTTGCACCCTGAGAGGTGCAAGCACCCCCAGTGGGACTGAGTGTGGGAAGAAACCAAGCCCAGCACTGGTGTGTTTCTCATTAGCTCCTATTATACACACACTGATTCCAGTTTTAAACCATGCAGACAGGAGACACACAAAGCAACTCTGCAATGAGCTGATCCCTTGGCTACAAACCTGCTGCTCCTCCTCCCAGCAGCATGGAACTCAGGCAGCTCATTCTGCTGCCATACAGCCCCATTGCTATCAGCCTGCCAGGGGTTGTCTTCTCCTATCCAGCACCATCAGACATAACACTGCACCGTACAGTGATTTTCTCCTGACCCAGCCCCTCTTGGACCTCTCCAACCAGACCCTGCAGCCCTTACTCAGCAGCTCTCCCTTCAAAAGGGATCAACCCAAGTTAGCTTCAGCAGAACCTCAGGGTCTGCTGATGCCAGTTTCTCTCCTGCAGGTGCTTGGGTAGGGAGGGAATGAGCAGAGACAGTCAGGGTTTTTCTCTGATCAAACAGTGAGTAAAAGTGTGATAAAAGCCCTCATGTTTCACCTGCTGTGCTTGGGGATGTGCACAAACATGGGGCAAAGTTGATACATGGGTCACACTGCTCTGAGGGCAGCCCCATCCCATCCCTCTGCTCAAACCAGCAGAGCACGAAGGAGGCGGCATCATTTGGGGCTCTGAGAAGGAAAGCAAACTTTGCTCTGTACAGCAAAAAGCCACAGCCATCCCCATCCTCCACATGAGGGCCCAGCACCTGCAGGAATGGATATTTCTGCAGAGGTGTTACTGTCTCAACCCCAGGCTGCTCCTACAGCCAATGGCCACCAACACCGTGCTCCCTGTGCTGCGTGCATCCAACAGAGGTCCTAAGCAAGAAGGAGCTCACAGCTCCAGCAATGGGAGGTCAGGCTGAGCTGCTGGTTATCCTGGGAACGTGACTCGGCTGCCTGCAAAGTCTCAGAGCTGGGATCCAACCTTTGCTTTCTCAAAGCCCCGCTGGATCGCAGCGGTTCGGTCTGGGGATGTGCTAAAGTTGCCGTGCGCTGCTGGGGGACGGGGGCGGGTGGGGAGCGGGGCCAGAATTACGCTATCGGCCGCTGGTGGGCAAAAGCTGCCCCCTCTGCTCCAGCATCAGGGCGGCAGAAAACGGCTGTCCGCATCCAGAAGGTGCGTTCGGAAGCGCCACCCGTCTCTCGCAGCGTTCCAAGAGTTGGCCCGGGCTCAAAGCTCCCCCGAGAGCCTGGATGAAGGGAGGGATGCGGAGAGGGATCCGCTCCTTTCTTTGTCTTCTGCAGCGAGGATCCCCACAGCAGAACACACCCTGAGAAGGGAGGAGCGGCCTCCGAGAGGCGGTGGGGGCCGGCTGAGCGCGGTACCCCCGAACGCGGCAGCCGGGGGGGGGGAAGCTGGGAGGAGCCATTCGGGCGGAGCAGCGCCGACCCCCGCCCGTCCCTCTCGGCACCTCCCCCTGTTCGGAGCGCGGAGCCCTCCCGGCCCGGAGCAGCGCGGCCATGGGCTCCCGGCTGAGCCGGCAGAGCAGCCTGGAGGAGGAGAGCTCCGGAGCCGAGGAACCCTCCGGCCGGGCCGACTTCCACCTGTCGTCGCTGTTGCTCCACCCGCAGAAGCTGCCCGGGGTGCTGCGGAAAGCCTCGCCCGCTCCCTACGTGCGGAGGGTGGGGTGGCTGCGGGAGATCCAGGCCACCATCCGCGAACACAAGCGGGAGCACGCCGTGCACATCCTCAGGCTGCTCAGGAAGGTAAACACCGCGGGCGGGGCGGGCCGCCTCCGGGCAACAAAGGGACCAGGGCGGTGCGGGGCTGATCCCGGCTCTTTGTGCCACCGTTCGGGCTGGGGACGCCACCCGTACTTTGCTGCCACCTCCCCCGTCTCCGCCCGGGGACTGAGACTACGGAGCGCGGAGCACGGCGGGCAGGTAAAGCGGTGCCCAAGAAGTCCCAATCCTCAACCCTTCTTGTTAGCCCCCGATGCGCTCAGCAGCGCTGCTCCCCAGGGAGAAGCCACCTCCCGCAGTCCAGCTGGGTGCAGCCCGGCCGTAGGGCTCTGTCTGCCACTATGCAGGCACAGAAGAGCCCCACTGCTGGAACAGAGCATCTCCATTGCTCTGTCACTTCCCAGGCAAACTCACCTCCCAGAACTGCAGGAAGCTGAAATAAACAGCACAGGGGAAAAAATGCTCTCTCTGATTTGGCACAAATCAGTTTATCGTGTCCCTTCATTAGATAATGACCCACTTCATCGTGGGAATGAACCCAGTTGCTTCCATAGCAGCCAACAGCCTTTGGGTGTGAGCTTCAGTGCAGGACCAGGCTCTCAGGGATGCTGTACAGCTGCAGTAATGTCTGCTCTGAGTCCTGGGCTCTGCAGCACACCTCAGGGTGTCCAACACCCCCAGCTTTTCATGCCTATCACCTTAGAGTTCACGTGAGGATTGTATGGCAGACAAGGGCTGAGTAAGATCTCAAAGGCAGTTTAGGAGAAGCATTATTACAAGAAGTTGGTGGTTGCCTCTTTTTCATCACAGCTGTGGCAGTCTAACATGAACTGACTACTGTAGGTTTTGCCAGAGGCCAGAACCTCAAAAAGTCATTTTCTATAGCGCTTAGCGCTTCTCCTTTAGGCTGAAGCACTAAAATCCTTCCCAGACCATGAGTCTCCACAAGTCCCATCTGTGAGCAGTGGGGTTTGGATGCTGAGTCACAGGGCCATCAGGAGCAGAGGGTCATTGCTGAGCCCTCTTTCCCACACAGCCTGCCAGCGCCTTTCTGGCCCAGCCCTGCACCCAGAATTACCACATGCTGAGCACTCTTCTTCTGCTCCCTGCCATCTCAGTTCCCCTTGTCCCCATCTCTGTCTGTCCATCTGAAAACACTGACCCTCTGTTCATCTGCTGACAGCACCGCAGCAGGACACACATCCTGTAGTCCCAACACAGTCTTCCTCCACAAAATGAGACTGGAATCCATCCAGCACCCCTACAACGCCTCCAGTTCTTTGTGTGCTCAAAGGCCTCCAAAACAGAGGGCTGCTAATATGCATGGTACATCCAGTGGCTGAACACAGCTGTCAGCCTTGCTGGGGGCAGATAATCACAACCGATTCTCACAAGTCCAATGCTTCAAAGCACCATGATCAGCATCTTTCATCATTCACAACATTACATCAACTACTTCAGCTAAGCTCAGCCCTTCGCTCAGTCCCCAGCACATCCCTCCTCACACAGACTGCTTACCTGAGCAGTATCTCTCTCAGGATTTGCTGGTTAACAAGTCCCAGGCAAGGATCTGTTTGTTACCTGTAACAAAAGAGAGAGACCTCGTTCACTCTAGTAGACAGTGAGGATATTTAACACCATACATTATCACTGAGCCTCAGACTGGCAGCATTGGCACCCCCTTCCCCAGAGATGGCAGAGCAACACTGGAATAGAACTGCAACCCCTGTGAATGAGGGGATGCAATCAGGCACAATGGGGGTGTGGGCTCCTCAGAGTGCCTCCTGCCATTGCCAGAACTCATCCAGCCCTGCCAATCCACCCTTTATGCTGTCTCTGTATCCACCAGCACTTCACAGCTCGTGGCCTGCAGGCCCCAAGGGGTGGTAGATTGCTCCCAGGACATCAGGACAGCGTAATTAAAGGGAGAAGCTGTAAGCAGATCTACTGGGCAGGGTTTGAGGTTCCAGCATTTTAGAAGGCAGCACGCTGATAACAACTGCAAACAGTGAGAGTGCACTCATACACACTTGTTTTGCAAAGCAGCGCTCTGATGGCTCCATTGCATGTGTCCATACCAGCCTCAGAAATACCCACCTGCTGGAGAAAGACCCATTTCTGCTGAGTGGGCATCAGTCTACTGGAGGCATCAGACAAACAGCAGTAAAAAGTACAACTAGATTTTCCTGTGCTGAGACATCAGCAACCAAGTGTCCAATAAGAGCACTGTGCCAACAGAATGGCCCAGATCCATAATACTGTCTGCTCACCACAGTGCCTGGATGGGCAGCACTGCATTTTCCAAAGAACAGAGAAGGGCAGAAAAAAATAAAAGGAGGCAGTAAGGGAAGAATACAACTAAGAACTAGAAAATGCCCTGTACTAAGAATTTATAGATTATCAATGCAAAGTGAATGATTCCATCTATATTACTGATAAAACCCTTGAAGGCAGTCTTATAATGGGAATGCAGATTCAACTTAACAGCATCGCTCCAACTGGGGGAGTTTAATTACCGGTCTGACATCCACTGCTGCAGGCTCAGCCGTGCCATCCTCTTGGCAGCTTCCCTCATCTATCCATGCTACACCGTGTGGGAGGCTCCATTTCCCCAAAGCCTTACGGTTAAGGGAGACGTTGGCACGATGCCTTGGCCCACATCCAGCTGCCTCTGTCCTTCAGGATTCATCCACTGCTCAAGCTCCTTGGTTGTTTGTGCTGTGCACGTGGTGGTGGGGCTGTAAAGCATCTGATTTATTCTTGCTTTCTCCATCACATCTGTAGCCAGGATTTGTGTCTCCATTCTGCTCTCCGCTCAATTTGATCTGAGCAGACACAGAGAAGGTAGAGTAGCTACAGCAGTGGATTTGCTTGTTGCTTGGGGTTAAGATCCAGCACCTCTGCTAACAGCAGCCCTGCTGGTTCTGCATGTACACGCTCCCAGCTTTCTCTCTAGGAGTTCTCAGAGCATCTTTCCCTGAGTGGTGCTTGAAGCACACATTCGGTGGAGCAGTGTGAACATATGGGACACTCATTTGCTTATTCATTTCTCCTGGCAGCAGCATGCAGAATGGATAGAGGACTTGTTTGCTCCTTCAGCTTGAGTCCTCCTCAACAACTGAATCCAACTCAACTCCGTCCCAGTTAAATCCCAGCCTTGTTCTACTTTTTTGTTGCTGGGGTATTTTTCTACCCTTGGGAGTACTGCCACATGAATACCTGTGATCCTTCTTCCCAAGATGCTCAGCTGCATGTCTGCTTTTTTTCCTGTAGGACCTGGGACTGGAAGGAACATTCCTCAATGAAGTCCTCTACAAAAATGCAACATTCCTCAACTTGGTGGATCCCATCTCCCATGACCTACTGATGAGCCTTGCTAGAGACCTGCAGTGTCCCAAAAAGGTGAATCCTCCCCTTTAGCTCAGTCTGCTTTACAACATGGCTCCGATGCAGAATGAGCTCAAATGAGGAGATGAATCATGCTGGGTGGTCCTCCAGAGCTATCTAACATGCATGCTTGGAGTGGTAGAGAATGTATCTGTAGAAATCAGTTAGAAGAACTTTGGAACATGATTGTAATTGTGGGAGAGGAAGGTTACAGGCACAAAAGTCAGGGATTCACTCATCTTGCCAACAGAAGATTTGGTTGTGAGGACACATGCCAGATAAATATATGATGGGGAAAGCAATATTGCCATATATAATAGCATACCCCAACGCTAGCTTATGGGAGTGGGAAAGAGGTGTTTATGGGGCTACAGAGGTCTCTGTACCTCTGCCCAAGCTGGTGACTCTGGGAGGACAAGAGCCTCTCTCTAAGGCTTTATCACATTAGACCACCCTAACCCAGTACTACATTCCACAGCAACACCATCACCTCTGGCTGTTACCTTTTCTCACTCATTGGGTTCAGCAAGTGTCATGTTTACTTTATAGAGGGGGCAACAGAGTGAACTTATGCAAAGACAGATATTAAGCACGCACAGCTCAGAGCAGGCAGTGGTGCCCTGGGGAGTACGCTGAAAGCCTGGTGCAAATTAGCAGCATTCTAATCCTCATCACAGCTGTAAGACAGCCTGAAAAATCTCTTCAAGGGTAATTATTATCCAAATATAAGCATTTAAAACTACCTCTCAACCAAAGTTCATATGGTCCCATCTCTGGTTGTTTTAACAGTCAATCTTGCCCCTCTCACTGTGCAGTGGAAGTGACACAAGGGGACATTACCCCGTCCAGCAGACAACACACTGATTTTTGTGTACCTGCATACACCCCTCTCCTCTACTTCCATGCCTTACATGCATGTATGCTTAAATGAAATGCCATGTCTACCATCGTGTAGATAAGATTTCCCCCACAGGAGATTATTTTGGGGGAGAGGGAGGGTGGAAAGCCCCAGCAAATCACATCTTCCCCTCTGACCCCAGCTGAGCAGCCAGCAGCTGTAACAGCCTTACATGCAAATAGCTGAGTGCCATGTAATTCCAGCAGGGAATTACATCAGTGAGGACACGGAAAGAACAGGAGGGTAATTCTCAACTGTGAGCCAGCAAACACTCACAGGGCACAATGCCAGCATGTCATGAAGCCTGGTGTGCACGTGCTGTTGTAAGAGGCATCAGGGTACCAGCACCCATTTTGCCAGTGCAGCAGCATTCTGGAACAGGGCACCAAACACCAATCCCTTTGGGTCCCCAAGTGAGCTGTGATGGATCAAGAGTTGCTCTGCTGAGCACAGGCTGGAATTCCTCCTAATTTGGCACAGAAAAGCAACCATGTGCTGGCAGTACATCCTGGGGATGCTCAGCTGATTCAGGGACCGCTTAAAAGAGTCACCATACAGCTGCTGGCCCACAGTATGGCTCTTTAACTGCTTGCAATAAAGAATAAATTAGCGTATGTTCTGACAGCTTTACTATGTGTTTACCTATCAAATTCCTTAATGCAAGTGTTGAGCCATGGCTGGAGGCCTGAGGAATAGGAATGCAGGTGTCTGTATGACAGAGGAGGCAGAAATCCCAACCTTCAGCAGCTGCCATTTGTCATTCTGCTTCACCAGGTGAAGAGAGATGCTTTTGAAGTCACAGAGATAGAGAATGTGTGCAAAAAGACTCAAGAGAGCTGCAGCCACCTCGGTGCTGATGAGTTACTTGTTGCTGGGGTTGGAGGGAACCACTGTTGTTGGGAAGCTCCCAAACTCAGACCTCCAGGAAAAAAGCAGACTGTAAGGAAGCAAGGTGCAGTGCAGGGACCTGGCCGGTTCCTTGTTCCAGCATCTCCTAGCTGAGCACAGGAAGGAAGAAGAGTCCAGGTTTGCAGCCCTACTCCCCAGTGAAGGCAGGAAAACACCAGGCTGGCATCCTTCCTGGAAGTGTGGTGTTCTTACTTGTTCCTGGCACCCAGAAGGGCACGTTGTGCTGCAGAAACATCTCCAGCCTTTTTGCCATTCCTCTTTCATCCTCTTTCCCATCTTTTCTTGTGTACAGTCCCATGTTCCACTATCACCCAGTCCCTTTCCCACTCCCCACCCTGCAGCAGCACACAGAGCCTAAACTACCCCTTTGCTTGCAGGAATACGACCCCTGGAAGTCCTCAGACAGGATCTGCAGGCAGCTGATCTACCACCTGACTCCACACTCCAAATGGCACCGGCACGGCATGCCCCGCAGGAAGTCCCAAGTGTGGTAAGTTCTTCGGTCTCTTCCAAGTGCATCAAAATCAGTCCTGCTGTCACAGTGCAAAGGTAGCACAGACAGCAGTGCTTGCAAAGTATGCAACCCCACGAGCACCTTAAGCTGTCAGCCCTACAGACACAGCTGCAAGGTGTTGTATAAGACAGAATAATGTGAATATGTAATAACAGCAGCACTTATTGAAAAACAGGTGAGGAACTGGTTTATGGTTCATGGCAAAAGGTACCTGCAGAGTTGGCATCTTTGGCTGCTGCTGGTAACAGAAAGGCAAGGAATTGCTGTTTCACTTGGAGATATCAGGGCTGCATTCTGTCCAGCCAGGCTGTTTTTAAACTGATCTGTATTCTCTGCTTCCTGCCATCTGCTATGGAGCATTTTACTCTGATCTCTGTCTGAACTCCTGCCCCTGGCTTGTACCTTTCTGCCTACATACTTTTCAAGGTCCTGTAAGAAGCACATGTGTAGCAGCAAAACTTCTGAAGGCATTTCTAATATCCAGTGGAAATCTGGGATTGTTCAGAGGAATCAGTGCATGGAAAATACATTCCCTTGCCTCTGCGATCCCCCAGCCTTGGGCTTTCAAGGATCTGATACAGAATCCAATTCATCCCTTTTGAAATGCAATTTCAGAATGTGCCAGATGGGTCCAGAGGACAATTAGTGAGTCCAAACACACAGCAGGGAGAATCTGCCTGGTTTTAATTATACTTGGGCTGCTGCAGAGATGTGGTGTGGGAGATGGAAAGGACCCACTGTACTCAAGCAGGACCACACGTCAGGTGTTCCCCTGTGACCAAGCAGCAAACTAGTAGGACAGGAACTGACTCTAAGTCACATCCCCATCTACTCTCAGTAGAACCCAACCCCTTCAAGTAAATACAAACCTGAGCTACCCACGAATTGATGAAGAAAGAACGAGATAAATGCCTTCAGGCACTCCTATTTCAATGCACAGTGATTCCAGGATAACTGGAACTGCAAACTCTGCTAAGGACCAATCACACTTCCGTCATGCAGGAACAGTCTTATTTTAGTCACACATAGAGCCCAACCAGATCCCTCAAAGACTGCTAACAAGACAACCTATGAGAGCTTTCAGACAAGCACATCCTTCTGGATGTCCT
This sequence comes from Excalfactoria chinensis, assembly GCF_039878825.1. Taxonomy (NCBI): domain Eukaryota; kingdom Metazoa; phylum Chordata; class Aves; order Galliformes; family Phasianidae; genus Excalfactoria; species Excalfactoria chinensis. Next base: position 4,120,129 of record NC_092840.1, on the reverse strand, counting down.
TAACCACAAACCTGCTCCCGTCCTAAAGCCATGGGTTCTATCTGCTTCTGTTACCACCTTTAACACTGATGTTTTTGACCCAGGGCTGCGACCGCAGCAAAAGTGCAATGAATCTCTTAGGGAGAGAACACAGCAGGTTGCTGTCTGTCCTCAGTGCCTTCCCTGCAGAGCCATTCCTCTGAAGTGACTGTACAACAGGCCCTCGCCCTGCTTCTAGAAGTGAATTGCTTCTCAATCAGGTTATTTAGGCTACCAAGAACCCTTTCTGCAACACTTTGACAGATACAGGTTTTTGAGACACAGCTGTCTTTGTCAGATCTCAGAGCTCCTGTAGCTCAGCACTGCAAAACATTTTCCTCCAGAACAGAGCTGGACCCAGAGGGTAAATTACTTTTCATGGGCAGACTGCAATTCAGAGTGGAAAGGGAATCAGCTGAATGCAGCCTTTGAAAGGCTGCACTGTAGTCTAGTAGTGCCATCAAGAAGCTATAGATGATGACTGAGCTGTCTTGGCACAGCTGGGCTGGGGAACCATCCACATCTTCCACTTACACTGCACCCAGAGCTGCCCCTTTTTCGGTGCAATGGATCAAACCTGAACACATAAAACATGCAGGCAGAAAACAGAGTCATCTTCACGAGCAGAGTGTTCCTGGTGCAGAAAAAATAGCCCCAGTTTCCCATCCAGTAACCTGTTCTGGAAGAATAAAAGCATTTGTGTGTATGGAGTTACTCTCAGTTGCATGCATCCAGGTTTTTCACAAGTCACACTGTGGGCTTAATTCATCTGCCTGAGCGAATTGCATTTTGTAACATCTTGGTTAACCTAAAGCTGGGTGGGGAACTGAGTGTTCTTTCTAGGCTCGTTGCTCCATTTCTCATTTATTGATGTGCACTGCCCAGACACTGCAGCATTAGATGCACTTTAAAAATGCAATGAAAGCACTTGTGTCTGGAAGACTGCAGGGAAGCATCTCTAAAGGGCTTCAGGTCTTTTTTATTTCTTCTTGAAAGCATCAATCAGGGCCATAAATGACAGCTCTGGCAGACTAGATCTTAGCCTTCACATGGCACAAGATGAATATTAAGTAAAGCTCCCATTTCTCCTTTATGCAACAGAGGAAATAATCATGTTTTTGAGTTAGGAAGTCAAGTTAGAGAATACCAGTCAGTTAACTAAAGCCACATGGTAAGAGTCATATGCAAGCACAAGTACAACTAGGGCTGGGTTCATCTCGCTTAGTGCTTTTGAGGCTTCTCTCCTCTCACCAGAAGCAGCTGAAGCCAGCTTTTCAAAGCAGCACCCGGTGCCACAAGGAAGCAAAGGCAAGCAGATTATGCTAAGTAGGCAATTAAAAAGCCCGGAGCTCATCCCCTAAATCACTGGCTGAGGAGCCATCCAGACGTGCCTGCCATTAGGCTCTGTGCAAGGAGGAACATTCAAGAAATACTCGACTCGTGGCTAATTAACCACCTCTGGCAATGCCTGTTAATGAAGGAGGGGATACACAGCAGTGGGAGCACCAGGAAAACTTTGAATATAAAATTTTGGAGGCAAATTAAAGAAAAATAAGAGGCGTAGAGGGAGAAAGCTGGTAACTCCCCAGTGATACAGACAGGGACTATTAGGCATCCCTCATTACTGAAATCCTGTTCGGCTCTTACCACTTCCTCCCAGCCTCTGCTTCCCTTAGCGTGGGGACAGGGCAAAGACACTGCATTTCCAGGATGCTGAACAAGCTCCTTCAAACCCTACAGCACAACAGGATGCCAAGCACTGCTGGGTCTGCCACAAGTCTCACCAGAGCAACAAGTAGGAGCTGTCGCAGCCACCAAAGAGTTTAGCTGATGAGGAAGAAGTTGAATGGCACTGACCTCTTAAGAACAAAGGGAGGGCATGCATTGTTCCTCACTGCATGCACTGTTCCTCACTGCATGCTGCACACAGCTCCGGGCAGGCTGTAGGATCAGGCTGCAGATCACCCCTGCTTCTTGCTCATATTGCATTCTCACTTGAAGCTGATCCTCCAGCAACACGGCAAGCATTTCCTCTCTAGACTTAGTGCAGAGTACAAACACCATCTGCTTCCCTGCATCCAGTGTCTAGATCTTTGCTGGATGCAAACCCTTACAATTATCAATATGCACACAGCACCAGCTGCAGCAGCACAAGGACAGTCCAGCCTCCAGCACTTTGCAGCCCTCCACCTCCAAGTCTCATGGGCATCCAGAGCACTAAATAGCTGTTTCGTCTCACACAAACAAAAAAAGCATTTTCAATTGAAGCTATCTTTAAGCCTATTTTCATGCAGAAATTAAAGGATATTAGATAATCCTCTTTCCTAGAAATAAGCCTGGCATTTTACCAGCTGTCCAAATGTCTTATCACACCTCTTGTGGTCCACAGAGGAGTGCTTTGGGTCATGTAAAGCGTAGCTATTTGGAAAGCAAACCATAAGGCTGTTTGGAACCTTTAAGTCTGCAAGTTATTCCACACTGTTACAGCTTTCTACTCTGAGAACTCATTAAATACATGCCTGCAGATATAGCATCAGCCTCTCACAGTGAATTCCCTCCAAAAGCACAAGAACACGTATAGAAACAACCAGAACACAGTGCTGCCAAACCCAGAGAGCAGGAATTTGTGGGCTGTAGAACAGACAGAACAGCCCACAAGGTCATTTCCACCTCATGCCCCTTCATGGAAATGCAGCAGCATTAAATGAGTCCACGAAGGGTCAATGAATGCACTAATAGCTATTCATTTGTGCTATCACATATTCATAGAGATTATTAGGAGCTGAAGCTTCTGTAATGCCACAAACTGCATACACAAAGCAAAGCATTAAGGGCAGCATCACATCCTCCCCAGAATGGCAGAAGGACCCAGAAATACTCTAGTATTCATGTAAAAGTTTGCAGAGGCATCCTCACCTGCCATGGCAGCTCCTGTGGTGCTCCAGCCTTCTCCAAGGAAACTGCACACCCCCGTGTGCCTGTCGCTCCCAGGGACTGGCTGTGCTGTGGCTGTGCAGGATACACAGAGCCAGAAAGAAAGAGTGGGCACCTTCATACTGGTGGTTTATTCTTACCCCAGCCTGTTCCCCCAACCCCAACAAGGCACTTCTACACCCACTGAGCACATGAGTAACAACATTAGTAGACCTCACAGCACTCCTACAGACCTGCAACCCACCTCAGAACTCCACATCCCACTCATTTTGAGACCCCGTATTACAACTTTGCTTGCCCTGCAGCCTACCTCCTCCTCGCTCTGCTCCCCCGGCAAACAGCAAGGGCCACAGGTGGAAGCAAGTCTCTCTAGATTGCACTCAGTGTCCTGCTGCCCTGCCCACCTCCCCACAGCTGCAGCAGATTCCCAATGATTTGCTGACCACAGAGAACCAAACCAGCAGCTACAGGTGAGGGATGCCAGGGCTCTTAAAGGAACGTGGTTTAACCAGTTCTTGAGAAGTTTTAAGTGCAGAGAAGACACGGGAAAACCCCTGTACACAACCTGCCCAGAGGCACAGTGCAAACTTCATGCCTGTTTCCTAATCAATCTTTGCTCTCTTTCTGCAGAACATTCACAATGAGCCCCCCCCTGTTCTGTGTCATTTCTCTCTCTCTCCCTTTCCACCCCCAGCCTGAAGAACAGCCTGCAGAAGAAGGTGAGCCAGGGCTCCATGGATCTATCCGGGATCCCCCTGACCATGCGGGATGTGCACCGCATGGCGTACTACCTTCAGAACAACGGAGACCACCTCACCTCTGTGGACCTGAGCTTCACCGAGCTGAACGACGACATGGTGCGCCTGCTGCTGCCCTTCCTCTGGGCACTGCCCAAGCTCACCCACCTTTCGCTCAATGGCAACCGACTGACGCGAGCGACCATGAAGGAGCTGACTGACACCATGAAGGACATGAACAAGTTCCCTTGCCTGGCTTGGGTAGACCTCGGCAACAATGTGGATGTCTCGTCCATGCCACAGCCCTTGCTCGTGGGCCTGCGCAAGCGCCTCAGCCAGCAGACCACGCTGCCAACAATCTATGAGGCTCTCGACTGTGACCCAGAGATCCCCAGTGGGCAGGAGGGTGGCCGTCCAGAGGACAAGGAAGCAGGGAGCACCCCGCGGCATGCTGTCCCTCAACAAGGCTGTGAGAGGTGACTGGACAACGAGCCAGCTCTGGCACACTGAAGCCGCCCCACGGAGCAGTTCTGAGTCCAAACATCAAGAGGGCCAGCTTGACCGGCTTCCTTCGGCACTTCTCTCTCACCTTCCCTGACATCTCCCCCCAGTCTGCTGTGAGACAAAGCCCGTTATTCCCCAAGATGTGCTCTGCTCCCTCCCCTCGCTGCCAAACCCATCGCCCACATTACAAAGAGAAACTTACAGCAAAGGTGGTCCACGGGCTGGGCTTCACTGGAAGACCTGTCGGAGTCAACCATTTCTTCTGGCAGCCATTGGGTTGAGGGAAAGTGACAGGGGGAAACCTGTAACAGAAACAGGCTTGTAGTTTACTTCCTTTCCTTCTTTGCACCTTGGAAAGCTTGAGACCTGCAGTCTTGAGTGTGAAAGGAGGTACCCCAAGAGCCTAGCTGTTGTGGAGCTTCGTTGAAGGGCTCAGAGGCCAGAGCTGGAGCCCAGCAGTGTCTCCCTCTTGTGTCTGGCTTTTTGTTTTGCTTTTTATTTTTTTCCCCCCCATTGTGTGTTTTGTATTAATGTCTGAACAAAGGGACGTGGTCAGAGACCATCGGATTGCATAGGCTGGAACAGACACATGGCTTGGAACTGCAGCATCAGGATATTTGCTGGGTGACTGGGGTGAGAGGGAGGGGAAGGAGGTATGTGATGGTGGGAGCATGGGGGATGGGATGAGATGGGGTGGGAAGGCCAGGGGTTGAAAAGGGAGGGAAAATAGTCTTGTGGTTTAAAAGGACTGGTTCAAAAACCATGGTTTTGTACACAGCTTACAAGTTTCAAGTGACATTAAGGAGAATCAGATAGCTAAGTGCTTTACAGGCACTAGAGGAGCAATCAGTGATTGTGCCAGAGGTGGGCACTTCCTAAGCTTTGGCTCCTTATGGCATATCTCATAACGATATGAGCAGCTGCATTGTCATTTCCAATGCTGTCCGAAACCAAACCAGTGATGCAAGATTTCTAGTGTTTTCCACATTGCTCACATTCTGTGTAAACTCAATAAACAGTTCTGTTGGACATGAGTGTGAAGCACCATTGGGTCTGAGTATCTGTGCTGTTGCTAAGCTGAGCCAGCAGCCCAACCACTGCAACCTGGCTTTGGAAAGAATCTCTCTGTGAGTCTCAACACATAAAAGAAACTCTCATACACTGAGCCTCACAAATCAGCATGAAACAGATGATTCTTTCATGCTCCTTGCTGACCTCTCAAGGTGTTGCAAGAGCAAATTGGTGATACTGATTTATCACCTTTGGATGAAAAGTGAGGGCACTTGGTTGGTATCAGTATCTCTGATCAACTGCCAAGAGCCTCATCATAGACTGATAAGGGTTGGAAAAGACCTCTAAGATCACCTAGTCCAACCATCAGCCATCCCCACCATGCCCACTAAAACACATCTCTCAGTGCCAAAAGTTACCCAAGGAAGAAAGATGAATTTACGGACACTGCACAAGTATTACAGCCTGGTATTGCAGGAGTTAGCTGGTCTTAGTTGCTCATCACAGTGGAGATGGAAAAGGCCCCAGTATAGCCTGGACATGGTGCTTGGAAGGAGGATGGGGAACAGGTAGTGCTAACATAACCAGGCCCTTGTGTAACCCAAGGAGCTAAGGGAGCTTATGCTCCTCTGCACAGTTCTCCCCCTTAGATTTGTGGAGTAATTTCTATGGCAAAGACTATGTTTAGGAGACTAAGATTGTCTTGCAAAAGGCATAACAGAGTTTCTCAAGTGGCCGCTCCCTTTACTGGGAAAGGCTGTGCCACTTTCAGAGGTCACTGCCTGCCTCTTAGCACAACGAGAGGAAGAAATCGAGTTGTGACATCTCTTTCCTCCCCTGTTGTGGAAAAGATCATATTTAGTTTTTCTTCTTTTCCTTCCAAAATATCCTTCAGCAAAAATGAAAAGCATTTCAAATGGCAGCAGGATCTGCTTAAACCCTTACAGTCTGAGCAGAGCAGCAGTCTGTGCCAAGAAGAAAACTCAGGCATGGAGCATTTAAATGAAGGCTCAGTGCTGTCTGGTGAGTCAGTGGCATATCTAGAAAGAGGAAGCAAGGTGCTGAGCATTCCATCTCAGAGCACTGCCTGCAAGGCTCTATATCAAGGTATCTTCACAGCTTTTCCATCATAGAAGAACCCTTCAGAAACAAGGCAGGACCCCCAGCACGCAGCCCACCACTGACAGCTCTTTCTGCAGAGTCCCTGGCTCAGTCCCAACCACTTCCAGCCCTGCTGTAAGTAGCCTTTTGGGTCCAAGCCACACTGAACAGCAGGATGGAGAGGAGACGTTCCTCCTTTTGCAAGGGAATTCTGTGCTATTGGAAGCTACAGGAGCAAGAGATAAAGCATGGCTTGAAACAGACTGGTTAAACCAAGCAGCTGCGGGACTGGTGTTTATTCCTCCATATGCACTTGGTTGCTTTGCCATAGAAACTTCCCCACGGAGAACTGGCAGTGAATAAATACATGCAAATGCAAATTTTGAGGTCTTGGCTTAGGAAGCCAGCAGCGCCTCTTGGATCAGCTCTAATAGCCGTGGACAAATGCTCACAGCACATCCAGCTGTTCCCTGTCAGCTCCCAATGGTACTGACAGGTGGAGGACTCCAGGGAGCACAGCAGTGTGCATCCAGCTGGCCCAGAGTTGGGAAACACCCCAGTGCACCGCTACAGGGAGATACAAACCAGAGAGGAGAATGCAACACAAATGAGCCTTTCCTTGCACAGAATGTAAAAGCTCAGGGCTCTCAAAGGGGATTAAAGGGATGAGCTGCTGGTACAAGTCTCCTCATTGCTACTTACCCAAAGGGACCAGCTTTGTCGTGCGGCTAAACCAGGGTATGCCTGCCTTGCAGTGAGTCCATCCCTTGCTAGATAGCACAGCAAGAGACAGACCCCTGCCTTACTGAATACCCTCCTCAGCACTGTACTCGCTGCTGCTAGGCTGTAACTTCAGCTGTGCAAAGCAGCACACACTACATTACCAATCTCACACACCAGGCCAATCTCCATCATCTCACAGGTTGGCAGCCTCCCTCCTTCCCATGCAGGATGCAAACAGTCAGGAGTTACCTACCTGGCCTGGCAGCCTCCTGCACACTCCCAGGGCTGAGGGAAACAGCCACCTGCAGTGAGCAGTCATCTGGGACTCTGCACGGGATCAGGCAGGCAGCCCACAAAGCCCAGACACAGCCTTGCTTAAACATGGGGACACTCAGCAGCAGCACAGGTAAATAAGGCCACTGGTGCCAGATGGCAGGAGAATGGATAGACCAAAACTTTTCACTGTCTCACCCAGAAATATACTTGCTCCCTCCTTCCCTAGCTGGTCAACACCTTCCTCACTCCCTCATCCTTTATTTTATACCAGCGCTGACATCAAAACACAGAGTAATTACCTTAGAATGCTCTAGGTAGCGAGATGCTCAGCAGAGGGATCATTACAAGCCTCCTGCCTCCCTGTGACTCCATCTAGTAACTGTAATTGTTTTGTTGAGGTGAGGATGCAAACACAGCTGGAAACACGGTCTTGTCTGACCTATTTTTATTTCAAACACTTCAGAATCTGTCAAGGGCTTTCCTTCTCTCACTGAATAAGCTCTTTTTTTTTCAATCTATAATTCACTTCTCATGATGAGTTATCAGACAGTAATGGAGTTTGCACTCTTTGGGAAGACTGACAGGCTCCTTAGTAGACCATTGCTGACAATGGTACTGAAGTTCACACTGTTTCCTCTCATGAAAGCAAGCAAAAGAGCATTCAGCATTTGGCTTCAGAGATAGATCATTCTGTCCACCACCAGACACCTCCTGCACTTAGTGAGGATTATTCCTCCCTGTCCCTGAACCCAGGGCTCACGCACACACTGACCCACTGCAGAGAAAACAGGGCAGGTGTTTTGCCATTCTAATTTCAGCATCAGCACAGGGGTAGGGCTGGCTGTGTCTGAAAAAGAGGCAATGGAAACACTGAAAGCAAAGCAAGAAGTGAGGGCTGCCAGAATGCTCCCTGCACACAGCCCTAGCCAGAGGCTTCAGCACATCCTGAGACACAAATCTCAGTCTAGGGTTAGGATTAGACTTCATGTATTTGCAGTCAAATTCTGATATGAAACGCTTTAATGAGCTCCCTAGAGCTTCACCCACTTACTCTGTGTCAAATGTGTCTTATTAACTAGAAAAAGTTTGTAGCAAAAAGGCAAAACAAAGAGAGCTCATCCTAATGAATACCCAGAGAAAAGGAGAAAGCAGCATTTCCTTTACGTGCATTCACTCATTCTTTCCCCAAACCACAGAGCAGCAGCCAAGCTGTCCTCAAAAGCAAAAGGTGAGGGCAGCAGCCAAGATGATGCACTCCTCCCTGGCTCTGGAGGGACCTCTGAGGAGCAGCTTTTTGCTGTGCTTTTCAAAGAGGTTTGATATTGGCTGATAACTGAGCTCTGTGAAGGGGGAAGAAAAAAATAAAAGCCTGCTGTAGAGCTATTTTGGAGATATTTGAGACGTAGAGCTTATTCAATTGTGAAGCAGAAAACAGCAATGCCTTTTTTAGTTACAGAAGAGTCAGAGTCTCCACAGTTCACTCTGTCCCTCAGGTGGATGAAGTCAGAGGAAAAATAAACAAAAACAAAACCCAATTCATCTTGCCTTCTACTTCAGATTTTAGAGGGCTGTAAAAACATCAGCAAGTAACTTAAAATGCCACCACATGAACTGATATATTGTCACATTCTCAGCTGCACAGCGTGTCTCCTGATGGCCAGCAGTACCTTCAGCCCCCCCCCAGATCTTCCCTCTCCTCAAAAAGCCCAAATACACGGCCCTGATGGCTCCAATTAGAAACAACAGATCGTTTCCTTGCCTATTACAGATGTTAATTGCACTCAACGCATTCAAAATAGGAAAACAGAGCCAATGCACATTTCTGTTGCTGAGGTCTGTTCTCTTCTGCCAGATGGGGCGGAGAAAGAGGCTTCACCCCCTCTGAAAACAGAACCGAGTCACTTGAAAGGAGGATTAGGAATAAGAATAATCCTGTAAGCTTTGTATCTGGACAAAGCGAACTGCAAGGTGCTCTGAGCACAGTATCCAAGTATATTTGATCTGTGATTTATCTACCTTGCAAGGCAAGAAATATGGTTGTCTTGACAAGCAACTTACCTATAAACCTTCAGTATAGAGGCAGAGCAACCTGAATATCCTGAGAAGCGTCAAATCCAACAAGCACTAGGAAGCAGCTTACAGTTCAACAGCAGACTGATGCAAGAGTGTTCAGAGACCATCACTTCTGCATCAGAGGTCTGGAGATGCACCTTGTAGAAATAATCCAGCAGTCAGAGCATTCACTGGGCTTCCACAGACTTTGTCCCTGAGATCCAGGAACACTGAACCTCTCTGTGGTTCTATCTCCTTCTCCCCTCGTGAAATGCAAGGTGACAATCCCTTTATTGCCTGGAACAGTTTTGCATAAAAAAAACAAACACCAACAACCAATAACAAAAACAACATAACAACATGAAAGCCTGTGTGTGGTCAGGCATTTCACAGCATGGAGCCACGAAGAAGCTAAAGGGCCACTTTCACAAACCACACCACCTCCCCAAAGATTCAGGCATTCCCTTTGCCTCCCTTTGCAGCCCAGCACTGTTGATATTCCCTCTAACTGCTCTGTTCCACTCTCTATCAACATCTTAGGCACTGTGGGATAAATTGTGAGCAGTTTTGCCTCACAAGCAGTGGTTTGCTCTGGAGTGGACATAGTAACATCTCTCCACTGAACTGGAAACAGAGCAAGCCCCTTACCAGAAAACAGCTTTTCAGTCTCCAGGCAAAAAAACACCAACCAACCAACTAACAAAACCCTTCAACAACAGTGCTTTTTTTCTGCCATTCTTTTCATTTCTCCCAGTATAACCACGTATCTTCTGGATGCAGCCTGTTTCTTTGCCAGGGCTACAACACTCTCCCCTGAATTAATGATGCTGGAAGACCTCCACTTTTCATAGGCTCCTATTTGACAGTCTCTGCTGAGCAGCAGGGCACTGCACAATGTTTGCTTATGCAATGACTAGCCCCGTGCCAGGAATAATAGGCTAATAGGAACAACCGGTTCACACACAAAACCAAAATACTTTTCCCATTAAAAGTCTAAATTCAGAGGAGTAAAAAAAAAAGCAACCAAACTTCCTGGCCATATAGAACACTACTCTCCACACAGAGTTAAATAATTCTAGTCTTTAAAGAACAGCTAGAATGAGTGGAGGAGGGCAGCATTTCCCTATTCATTTACCTCTAAGGTATTCTAGATGCTATAAGAAAACACTATTACAGGACCAGGTGAAAATGTGCAGAAGGACACGTGTGAGGGATGAAAGCATCTGGTGAGTGAGGAAAAGTCACACAGTTCTTTGCAAAGCTATTTCTTCAAATGATTACCTTCTCCAACGATTCAACTCTTTACTGCTGCTATCAGTGTTCTCAGTTTTTGTAAGGAGTACAACCTCAGTCTTCATTTGGGAATAACAGGTGAACTTCTACCTGACACCAGTGCAGCTTCTCTGTCCCACTTAGTAGTTCAAAGCCATCTACACTGATTAAAGGGATAAATTCATGTCAAGGCCGCAGCTCAGTAGTCTCTATCTATCCCCAGCATCCACCATCCCAGAGAAACAGATTACTTGAATTGCTGAAGGACTCTGTAGCACCTACCGAAGTGCACATCCCTAGTTAGCCAAGTGTGAGGGAAACACTCAGTACCAAACCAAAATAACCTGGGTGACTATGAAGACAGAACTTGGGGCAGCACTGAAGAGACAGGAAAATACACTCAGTATTTTCATCCTAGAGTTTTTAAGAGCATCATGCTGGTGGAGTTTACACCAGAAGTTACATTCATCACATTTTTTCCTTCCAGAGGGTTCTGGTTTCCCATATTTCATTACCAATAGAGCCACCTAGTGGATGAAATATCATTTGTTAGTATGAAATATGGATTTAGCACAGTATAAGAACACACACGATCCTCAGAGCAGCTTGTAACAATCAAGCATATCTGTTAATGTAGTCAAATTTTAAGCAGTGACATCAATAAGATGTTGCCAAGTGATGCCCATATTGGCTTTTGCTTCTACCAGTACAAAACTTCAAACGCCTTAACATTAATTGCCAGCATCTTACTGAAGAATGTGAGCATTTCATCCCAGACACAGCCTCAACCTGATTTCATAATACAAAGGGTTTTGTTTATGCAAAATCCAGTATCTTCTTCAACACTGATGTGGACTAGAGCTGTTAAGTGTTTAAAGTACTGATTGAAAGCTAAGGCAGCTTAAGGGGGAAAAAAAGTCTCGTGTGCTCACTGGACAGCCACAGATATATGATAAATTCTGATAAGAGTATAAGGATCTTCAGGCAGATACACAACAGAGCTTGTTCTGTCAGTTAAACCTACTGCAGAGGGTTCCTATTTCTTTCTGAAATCCTTGGCTGCCCCCCACCCTCAGTGCTGCTGAAGGTCAGATCACACACTTCAGGGAAGAAAAGGAATCTCAACGGAGAGAACGGAAGCTTGATACTGCACAGAAAAGAGGAAAAGGAATTTCTAAAACTAATAAGAAATGTAAATCAATCATAATTAGTTGAAACAATCCACAATAAACATGCTATTGCTTGGCAACTCTCATTTACTTAGATACTACTGTTGTGCTCCCTAGAGCTTCCCAGGGCTTCAAACCCTTTGCCATTCCAGCATTAATTTGTGGTCAAAACAGCACCGTTTCTTCCTGACCTTTGCAAAAGAAGCTAATATCTAACCTTCCAAAAAGGCTACATGCTGTTTCACAGACAGAAGGAAGAAGCCAGTGGGACAGATTTGCAGCCTTCCCAAAGCGTTGAACCTCTTCCAAGAAACACTTTTAGTCAAGTTCCCCATTTGTGGTTTGCTTCCTTTTCCACATATAAAATGGAAGTAAATCTTAAGATGCTGCAGAGCCATCCTCTCTATTAGTTCCCCTAGCGAGTACAAGGAGACCCTCTAGAAGACAGACCCTAAGTGTCCCAGCAAGGTAACTTCTCTTTGTTTAAACTGCAAGTACTTCTTGCCTCTCCTGTTACTAAACAAGGTAACAGCAACCTCCTTTGGCGCTCATGTTACGCAATAACCACAACCATAATAACAAAAGTAACCGTATTTCAACAGAGTTCGCTATCCTTCAGCACACCTCATCCTATACTAGGTTATACTCATGGCAATTTACTGTGGCACTAATCAATCTCAGATTTTTATCAGGTGTTTGCTTTGGGAAGAGAAGGCAGTTCCAGCTGCAAAGGAAGCATCCAATAAAATCCTGGAGAAGATTTTTGCCTAAAGTTACATAGAAAATACCATACTGTGCCATTCCCTTTTCACCTGTTGACAAAGAAGTGACTGGAGAAAAATCTCAAACTAGATTAGCAACACAAATTTGATGTATTAAAAGGGATAAAAACCAATTAACACAACAAGAAGGAGGCACGTAGGTGTAATCCTACCTGCTAGTGAAACAGATGTTGCCAGATTGTGATACCTGAGGCAAGTGAAGGTAGTGGCTGTCAACAGAACACACCCAGTCTTTACCTACCAACTCATTTCCAGAGATCCCAAGTGTTAATTAGGACTACTGCTAGCAGGCAGTTAAAGTTTGACTGTGAAGCTCTTGGCACAACAATAGGATGGAATTCTTTCGTGTTTAAAATAAATAAATAAACCATCAGCCTAGTAAAAACTAATTCATCATGGGCTTCAGCTTCAATTTTCAGATGATCCTTCTTAAAACAGTCTTGCAAAATTGAGTAGCGTTTACGTAGGCACAGGAAGGAAATCCCATGAAAATAACAGATGTCCTCTCTCCCACGTAATCAGCTTAGTTCCAGCTCTTGAGTTCCACAAACACCTCTTTCAACTAGTTATTAGAAAGGCCGCGTTCTGCAGATAGAGCACTGCAGTTTTACCTGCCGGTACTTTACAGAGGTAACAGACTGATCAGTTGGTGTAAGCCGGGGTCTCTTCTGAGTCACTGTAGATTCAAGGAACACATTTCCATAAGAAAGTGAAACACATCACTACCAAATCCCTTCGGGTGCTCACTAGAATATAAACGTAAGTCAAATGCAATGTTCTAAAGCAGTTTTTTTGTGAAAATCCTCTTGTCCTTTGGACAGGTTCCTCATCTAGGCACAAGAAGGCAATAACATCTCTATAATTAAACCCAAGCACACCACAAACACATTTTACAGATGTTTCTAATGCAAATATTTAGGATCACTGATAACCCCCTCCCCCCCCCAAAAGCGCAGTTCACTAGAAAACCCCTGCTTATCAAACACTGCTTTATTTACAGACAATTCAACTAGTGAGTACATTAGTTCGACTTCCATGTCTGCACAAAGGGGGTCTTTCCAAAGCAGAGCAGAAAAGCAGGATTTATTCATACATGTATAGACTGATGACTGTATGGAAATGTAAAATTAGGTCCAGGAGAGCCCAATTGAAATATTTCAACCATTAATGTCAGTAAGACTACATGGTACTTGAAGCAAAAATAAGCTAAAGCTACAACTAAATTTGGCCTCCTACAGATATAAGCTTATGTACTACGTGATCGTGTATAGATGTTAACAAAAGCTAAAGTCAGGCCTAAGTCCTGTTCAAAAAGTCAGTCTATATCATGGATAACCATCTATGTGACCTTTCCTAGACATCTTTTAGATTCATAAAAAACACTTCAAATCAATGCTTGAAAATTATTTTTACTTCCATATTCAGGCTTCTCTGCCCAGGCAACAGTAAAAAACAAGTAACTGCCAATACAGTCAGAATCAAATCGCTTCAGGCAAGTACAAACCCAGGCTAAAATGGTCTGTCTACTAAATATCAGTTGCGTGCTCCTCATGAAAAGTTTTTGCCACATCCAAAGAGAGAAATAAGAAATACAACTCAATATACAGCTTCGAAGGTGGACCTGTATTTATTATAGATCCATATAAAGCTTCTCTAGAAGCTACCTCAATTTGACTGTTTGTTCTGTAAATGCAGATGCTAACACAACCTTAAAACAACATTAAAAATTCTTCATCAAGAATAACTTCTAATTCTTTAGAGGGTGAGTTACAGCAGTATTGAACAAGGAGGAAGCAAGATGATCTCTGAAATGCAATGCATCACACAAAAATACAAAGAAGCCAAATCCAGATACCAAGTCCACTGTTTTCTAGACAACGCACTTTGAAATCCACCTCCAATGTATTTGCCAGCTACAGAAAGAAGCCAGAACTCTAGTGTGCCTAAGAGGAGCTCTGTCATATAACAGCAGACAGGGTTTTGTCAGAAACATTTATTAAACAGAAGTTACCAACATATATGTAGACAAGTTAAGAGCCCCTTTAATAATAATAATAAAAAAAAGCATTTTGGTCAAGGCCAAAATTATCTTCGCTTCTGGAAGATGTTGCCACGACCCATACCACGGCCTCTTCCTCTTGCAGCCACTGAAGAAAGAAAACATCAGGGATGACATGAATTTGATGCAACACATTTATCTCAACAAGTGACAAACCAAACATCAAGAACTCCCAGTCTCTTCCTTAGAAGCACGGAAGTTAAGCTATAGTATGAGGCTTGGAAAGTGATAAAAGTAAACAGAAGTTTTCTGTGAAAACAACTGTAACCAACAGCTACACAGCCTTGCTATTCATAACACAGTATGCATTAAGAGCAATGAAATAGTAACACACCTTTGTTCCTACTCTAATCTGTGTGAATTTGTAGCCAGAGAGATTTAAGACCTCCTGCTCTTCATACAATGTGACAGAACTCACTATGCTTTGTCAGATGTTACTCCCCTGCACATCCTTACTGCATTTGTTAGAGTTAACCAAGGGCTTCAGAGCCCAGGATTATTTCTTGATATTGTTATAACAAGACTGTTCACATGAAAAAGGTATGAAAGAGGATGAACTCTAGAGTGGCTAACAGTTACTGATTTGAAATACTTAAAAGTATCAACCAAGTATTTTCATATATTTTTCTAATGCTTAAGAACACCAAGATCACTCCTTGGGTAATCCAAACAGCCAGCAGCCACATTTACAGAAAACCAAAGGTGAAGTTTTACTTAACTCTAGCAAGGCCACTTACTATTCCTGAACTATTTGCAGTATCAGTATTGTGCATCAGACAGTCTGTCTTGACTGCCATCACTCATTCAGCTTCTTACAGCTCATGTTTGCTTAGTGTTAGGGATGAAAACTTCTCAGTTTCTGTACAGCAAAATGGGAAGGTAAGGGGGGAACACCAGACCACAAACACACTGTACCCACCCTGAGCTTTGAGAATAGCTGCTTTTCCTCGGCCAGCTCCAGAACCCTGGTTCTTATTCTTCATGCTCTTTAGCATAGGAGCATTCTTCAGCATATCTGGTAAGATTAGAAACCGTATCTTGCTGCCTCTGATGTACACCTGCTCAAGCTGCGCCACTCGCCCATCCCTGTACGTCACTGTTATGTTGGACATCTGGAAAGTAAAAGATCAGACAGCCGTCTCAGAAGCCTTAAACATAGTTTTGGACTCCCACTACTCCTACTCATGGAATATACAGCCAGGATTCAAGTAATAAACTCAAAGTCCTATCAAGCATACAGCCTTCTCAACTGTTACTGGGATATAAGGCATCTATAACCATTTAAACACAGTCTTAAAGCCTGCTATCATTTAAGCAAACTCACTATTTTCCCCTTCTCTCCACTTGCTTAATTAGTTCAATTAGTTTTGTTTTCTTATTCAAATAGTTTAAATAAGGTTTTACTGGTCCCAGCTATTAAGGACATTTTTATTTCAACAATGACTTGAATGAAGTTATCCAAATTAAGCCTCTTGCAAGGCCTTAAAGTCCTCTGCATTAAGCACAGCTCTAAGCTCATAAATTAGAGTTTATTTAGTATCGACAGACAATAAACAAAGAACTCCTGCAGAAAAGGAGTTCACAGAGGAAAACCTTAAGAACCAGGAACAGGAATTCCCAATTCTGTGCTCATTAATCTGGAATTCACTTCATTACTGTAAGTGCATAGAGTAGAAAGGCTTAATTTATCCTAAGACTAAAAGTAAAGGTCTTTAAATCACGCTGTCAGTCTGCTGGGTGCGACCACTTCCAAACAGATGAGATTCACTTCATTTAATCCACCTCAAGCTGCACACCTGGCAATTCATGTTGTCCTCAGCTTCAATCAGCTTCCCACGGTACACCTCCCCAGTGTTGGTCTCACAGGTCACAATGTGGCCCTCGGCCTCGTGCAGGACTTTGATGGGCACTCCAATGGACATGGCTGCAGTGCTGCGGCTCTACTGCTGGGACAGAAAGCAGAACGTCAAAAGGGGGAAAAAGGGAAACAAAACGAGTTGTTTTGCGGTTCGGCTTTGCCTACAGGAGGTGATTTTCTCCTTTGAACAAAGGCCTCGCTGCTTTGGCAATACAATACAACACAATACGTTACAATTCGTTACAATACAATGCAATGCAATACAATACAATACATTACATTACAATACAATACATTACATTACAATACAATACATTACATTACAATACAATACATTACATTACAATACAATACTGCACAGCTGTCGCCCTCAGCGCTCCGTCTGAGAAAGCGGCCTCCCCGCTCATCCCTCCTCCCTGTCCCAAGGCCCAGCCCGGCCCGGCGGAAGTCTGAGAGCAGCCCACCCCCTCAGCCCACATCTGCCGCACTCAGGGCTCTGCCCGCCGCCCTAAGAAGCTGGAGGCACACAATGAAGGCACACAATAAACCCCACAACGAAGCCCCCCACCAACACTCACCTCCCGCCAACCACCCGGAGCCGCACACGCACTCTAATGGCCTCCGCCTTCCCGCCGTGCACCGCACCCCGGAAGCGGAAGTGCACCGCCGCGGATCCCCTACTGCTTTTTGCCCCTCCGGACCGCGGCGCCTTGGCACGATGGTTCCGCTGCACTCTTGGCCCTCCCCAGGGCAGCTCCCTCCCTCTCAGCTCCGAGCAGCCGCCTCGGGGTCCGCCCCCTCCGCAGCCGGGAGGAGCCGACGCCGCGGCAGGGCATGGCGCGGCCCTAGGTCCGGCGGGGCGGGCAGCGAGCGGGCGGCCGCCGCCATGAGGAGCCCCCGGGAGCCGGGGGAGCCCCCTCCGCAGGCAGGTCAGTGACAGCTCCGGCCTGGGGAGAGCGGGACCTAAAGTCGGGGCCGGGCTGCTGGTTGGCAGAGCTGCGAGCGCTCCGCCTTGTTTACAGGCGCGGGTCGGGCCGTGGCGTACGGAGCTGACAGCTCTGTGGGGGGCGGGGATGAGGCGCGGGCAGCGCTGGGCCTGGCTGTTACCTTTGAAGTCAGCGCTTATGGAGAACAGGCGCCTCCTCAGTGAGTTGTGTTAGTGGACATGGATGGTAATAGAAAGGGGACCGGTCATAACACACCGCCAGTGCTTACATTGCTTACTTCAAGCGGGATTTGAGGGTCTGTTTTTTCCTTCGGGAGACTAAAGTATAACCAACGTTGCTAACAAACACTGAATACACCGATGGGTGTGCCAGCTTTCGAAGTTATGATTAAACCCAGGGATGTGATTGAGAAAATGCTGTTGCTGCAGTAAGTCACAACTCAGTGAGAAAACAATTTAAAATGCAAGACGTTATCCATGAAGTTTTACAAATAAATCTGCATTGAAACTACAGCAGCCCCCAGGATGCTGAATGCTTTCTATCCCCACCTGAAAGCACAGCTGACTCTGTGCTAGCAGAGGTTTCCAAGGGTCTGTTCCAGATCGAAGGTGAAGTCATTAAGAAAAGCCTTTTATGATTAACTCACTTGGATTGACTTTGAAGTTACAATGCCAAGCGGAAGCACTTCGGTCCATCAAGCAACCCGGGCTTTTCTGAAACTGAAACCACTACAACTGCCTATAAAGAAATAACGAGGGATGAATGACTGATATTGCAGATTTTCTTGATACTGATCAGGTTTTGTCCCTCTGCCTTTGCCCTTTTACAAAAGACCAGATGGTGTCATTTGTGGGTTGTCTTACCTTAAAAAAATTACTCACAAAAAGACATAGCAGTAGAAGAGGCTGAAATCCATAGGGCTTGTAAGAAATCACTGCCTACAGATCCTGGTTGTGTCTGTTTTCTACCCTACTTGACCTATGACTTTTTGTTGGCATAGAATACAGAGCTGAGAACGAGCTGAATTGGAATGAAGTACAGAAAAAAACATTCCCATATAACGACTGACAGCTTTTACATTTTACTCACACGGGGTGTTTTCACTGCAGTTGAATGTGTGCAGCTGAAAGTGCCCATCATTCAGCAGCTGTACCACTGGGACTGCGGGCTGGCCTGCTCCAGGATGGTGCTACAGTAAGTGCTCTTTCCATTGGAAGGGGTGGGAAATCCCAACCCGTGGGAGAGGGTGTCAGGAAGCAATGTGCAGGGAGATGAGGTGTATGGGAGCAGCTGTGAATTTTGCTTAGCAAGAGCACATATCCCTGAATACCCTTGGAGAATTACTGCTGCCAGGGCCTAGCGCAGCAATCCAGAAGGGAAAATACAAGCTAAGACAAACTTAAGACCTTTTGAATAATTGTTCTGATTGATCAGCACTGAGCTAACAATTAAGCAGTTTGGTGCGTTTAAGCTGATAAGAAGTTATCCCTCTTTCCTGTTGTTACAGTTCAGAACTGGTATTTACCACAGCAAGCCACGTAATTCCTTTCTATATCATTATGCAACGGGAAGGTTTATCCTAGTTTCTGAGTATACTGCCTCTGTCCTGCTGAGCCCCCAGCCTGCGGGGTGAATGGTTTCTGTTCCAGGAGTTGTTTCAACTTCGCAGCTATGCACTATATTGCCATCTCTTTTCTTTTTTCTTTTTTCTTTTTTCTTTTTTTTTTGAACCTGTAGCTGTCCTGCTGAACTCCTCTTTCCTTCCACAGAGGAACATGAGCTTAGGTGCAGGAGAAATACCTATTTAGATGTCCACTTAGTAGATATGAAGGAGAAGATTTTCATTTCTCTCCATCCCTTCTGCCAAGACGTTAGTCCGTGTGCTGGTAATTCCCATCTTGACTTCTGTAACCTCTGCCTCTTCATTCCCTTTAATCTCTTTGCCACACCAGTCTGTCCAAAACTCAGCATTCAAGATTAATATTCTCACCTTGCAGATCTGACCTTGTTTGCCCTGCTTCCTCAATTTGTTTTTTTCTTCATTTAATTCCATTTGTTTTGACCTCCAGAACTCTGTAACTGCCCTTCCCTGCCCCTTTGCAACCTGTCCCAAGCTTTCTTCAGACTTCATCTCCCCCTTTACTGCCTTTCGTGTCATCAGTGACTAAGCAGGCTTCCTTTGAGTATTTATCAACTTCCTTTACAGTTCCTCCTTTTGAAATTCATCTGTTGCTTGAAGCAGGTTTTAGTCTTTACTGTTGCTTTCTGCATTTGCTCTATTAACCTTGTATATGTAGATTGTAAGCCCTTCAAGATAGTTCTATACTTGCTCAGTACAGCTTGCCTATTGTCCAGCATCCTGTATACTTTTAGTGCTATAAAGCAGTTGAGATACCTGTATATTTCCAATAAGAAAAGTCAGAAATAAATCCATTTATGTATTCTCTGCTTCCTTCCCTTAACTTTGTGGCTCACTTGTGGGTTGTTTTATGCTTATTTCTTAGCCAAGCCCATTGTATCAGTTTTTCTGTCCCTTGGATGTGGAGGTTTGGGCTACAGCACATACTGTGCTTCTCCTAAGATCTGTGCTTCCCTTCCCCTACCTCTACTAATACCATAGGTACCTGGATCATCTGGACAATGATGAATTTCAGAAAGCCATCCAGGAGCTCCGGTTAACAAAGAGTATCTGGACCATTGACCTGGCCTACCTAATGCGGCACTTTGGAGTTAAGCATAAATTTTGCACCCAGACGCTTGGAGTGGACAAGGGTTACAAAAATCAGGTTAGTATTCTCATCTATTGGGAAATGGCAGGCAGTTTTAAAAGGGCCCCCTATGCATCACGCTAAAATACCTCTGCTGTCTTACTGCTAGTTAGACATAGCTCCCAGAAATAAGGTTTGCCCGCTGCCCGAACTGGTATGGATCTGTTCCAAAGCAGAAACTAGATACCTTCCCATCTTTGTTTACATCTTTGATTTCATAATACAAAGTTTTTTTGTTTGTTTGTTTGTTTTTAAAGTTTTCATGTAGCGTTCATGAAAAGTTACAGATTATTAACATCCTTGGAGACTGGAGCCCTCTACCTGCCTATGGAACAGGCACAGCCTGGGCAGCATCAATGCTAGCTTCCAACATTCCCCACCACCATGACAGCCCAGACCTGGAGGAACCACCTCTAGAGGTGAGAGACCAGCTCAGCCTCCGTGTCCGTGAGAGCTTGGCCTCTTCCAAGATTGCTAGTGAGCACTTACAGCAGCATTAGCTTTTGTGATACAGCCTTCTGCCCAGTACAAACCAGAGAGACTTCCTTCATGTCGCCAGCTGAAGAGCCACTGCTTGGAAATTACAATAAGTGAGACCAGGAATGAAATTAAAGTGATAATTTAGAGCAAGAATTCTTATCTTATTAGCAATGAATGCAGGGCCTTGCTAGCAGAGATGGTAAATGGTGAATTACCTAAGGTGGACGCCATTCTAGTTCACAACTTCCGTTGTCTCCAGTCGTTTTACAGGAAGCACTTTGACACAGAAGAAAATCGAGTGAATCAGCTCTTTGCACAAGCCAAAGCCTCCAAGGTGCTGGTGGAGAAGTGGTAAGCTTATTGTTCTCTCTTGTTGGAGACTCGGATCCTATGCTAGTCACTGAGCTGAACTGGTGAGAGATAGGCTGAAATGAGACCTTCAGCCTTTCTGTGAATTAGTTTTTTATTAAATGTCTTGAAAGAATGGACATAAAGACTTAACAGTGAAGTCTGAGAAGCAATAATGATGACAGAGTGATTTGAAAATTCTGACAGGAGTAGACTACTATGTATTGAATTTGATTTTCCATTAAGATAATCCCATAGGCAATGCTTTCAGTGCTTTAATTGGCCACTGTTAAGTACCACTGTAATATGAATTAAAGAAAATGCTATGTGGACACACAACCTATTGCTCCTAGAGCTATGCAGAGAGTATAGGTCACTGTTCCTAGACAAAAGCACAAAGAAAAAGATGGCATATGAACTTTTGCAAAGGAGAGGATGAAATAAGGAACCTCAATGAAAGAACTGTAAACCCAGGAGAAGATAAAAACTGTAGAACTGTTTCACAACTAATTATGACACTCTAGATGGGAAATAATTTAGTGTTCATGTTTAGCTTGAGTTGCATGTCTTTTTGTAGTGAAGGTGGATTTAGATCTCTGTTGTATAAGTGGGGTGAATGATTAAGAAAAGGAAAGAGGGTACAGGACAGCCTCTACCAGGGTGTATGGGAAACTGGTAATTACAGCCTGAACCTCTGATTAATCAGCTGAGGCAAGTGTCGGGTCAGCTGTGGGAGCACAGGTGACAGTCATTTAGCTGTGCTCCCAGAAGGGGTGGAGCTTGACTTCACCTCTGTAGGAGGTGCTATAGAAACACAGCCTCAAAAGAACTCCAGCTTCTCTGTGTCAGGGAGAGATGCGTATTTGTGACAGAGACAATTTGGGCATGTAATTAAGTTACTATACAAGCTTTAACTGTCAAGTTCTAATGGCAGGATGGAACACTTAGGATTTTCCCACAAGTCTCTCAAGTTACTAAGTTGCCAGCTCCTTTAATATTCTTATCCCAGACATGTGATACGTTCAGATGTTACGCTTTTAGTAGTGCAGAATTCAGTGCTATTGCTCTGCACTTTAGAAGCAGCAGTGAGATCCAAAGGCCTTGAATTTGGTCAGGGTTTCTCTGTAGCAAACCCTGGAGCTTTTAACATCATTGAAAACCTGTCTGTTTTTTTTCCCCCCCCACAGCACAGTAACAGTTCAAGACATCCAAAAACACCTTTCCCAAGGTCACGTAGCCATTGTTCTAGTGAATGCAGTCTTGTTGCTGTGTGACCTTTGCTCAAGTCCTGTCAAATACTGCTGCTTCCTCCCCATTGGACAGAAGTGCTTCTGCAGGAATCCTGACTACCAGGGCCATTTCATTGTGTTATGTGGCTACAATACAGCCTCAGGGAGTATTTACTACAACAACCCTGCCTACGCTGACAGTGAGTAGTCTGCTCTTTTTGGGTGAATTCTCAACCACCTCATCACTAACATTTCCATAATGCAAAGCCACGCTAAAGCGGACTTCCCATTTTAGCGTGCACTTATTTCAAGCATTACTAAACAGTTTGTCAGAGTAGGTTTTGCTAAACTCATTAAATTAGTGCAGCAATTTGTTCTGTGATTTACTTGACACGCTGAGATGCACATTCTAGCAAACTCAGAGTGGTTTGAGAGGTGCTGAACTGTACCTTTGTGCTGAGTAAAGCAAGATAACCAATTTAATACCTATTCACAGCATTACTTCTGTAAGCAATGCCTTTGAGATGAGAAGATAAACTTCACTGAGTGAAGCTGTAACATAAGCTGATAAATCTAGTCAGTATATTAGTTACTTTTCTCTGTAGAGTCTGCTAGACCCAGAATAAAAGCCCCTCGCAGGCATCTTCTGAATGTTTACTAACACTTCGCTCCTCTTTTATATAGGGACGTGCTGCACCAGCATCAGAAACTTTGAAGAAGCCAGGAGAAGTTATGGCACAGATGAGGATATTCTGTTCATCTACACAGACAGCTGACACCCACAGCTGTTACTTCTGGTCCTTTCTGGTGCAGCCTGCACAGCAGCTGGCTGCTTGTCTCAGGCCACCCCCTGCAGAGACCTTCCTCCTGAACTGCAGTGGGATCTTAAACAAGGGAGGTTTTATAGACATTGATAGGACTATATTGCAATGCTCTCTTTACCTTTTTATTCTGGATGAAACATCTGATTTTGCAATGTATGTCATAGTTGTGTTTTTTTTTTTCTCCTCATTTTTAACACTGCACATTTGACAGCAGTTTTGAAATACAGGCCCAAAACCTGTTTACTTGGAGCTTATTTTCAAATTATATGCATGAGGAAAAAAAGAACCAAATTTACGAAGTTCAACACTTGGTAATAGATATATAGGACTGGGTAAACAGAAGCAGAAAAGGAACAGACGATACCTGTTTCACTCTCTTTCAAGCAGGGGCTGATTTTCATCCTCAGTCTAAGGATCTGAGGTTCAGCAGGGAGTGATGAAACAAAGAAATACTGATGTTAAACCACCTTACCTTCAAATGATGGAACTGCCTTATTGGCTAGTCAGTATTACAGGAGTGAAACATTTACTCAAGGAAGCTTCCCATGTACTAAATTCAACTTGCGCAGTTTTAGCATTTATAGTACATTGGATTAAGTTTTGAATAGCAGTTACTGAGATTGTTCCCTTGTGCTGCGAACCCCATCTCTTTTGGCTAAATATTTTTAGATGACTGTTTAGGGCTCTGTATTACCTCAAACGTTTAGGTAAGGATATTTTATTTGGACCTAGGAGCCTTCATTGCACTTTGCGAAATCCTCTAGACATTATTGCACCCATATGTGCAATTTTCTGATGCACCCAATCTAAATTTATGAAGCAAATACAGGAATCATCCACACACTAACGGTGCATGTTTTGTGTGTAAACTTTAAATAACGAGAGAGACTAGATTGTAACTAAAATGCTGAATCATATTTTGAGCCAAACTTCCCTATTTGCTTTCATTTAGCTAGCATCTCAAGAGCTTAAATCGATTAACAGTAAATACAAGCTTCTTTTTGCTGCAATAACAACAAAAAAACCCACAAAACTTCTACTGCAGCTGCATTTGGATTAAGTGGGAGCTCTATTCAAACATTTTCAAGTGAAATTGTTTGTAGTCCATTCATAATCCTGTCATGTATTACCAGGGTTTAGTGACTGTACTGGGGAGCACTATAAGGGTGTAGAAATAGCCACCTACTTCAGATTTGGCCATCACAATTTCTGACAGGTAAAATTGTTAGTACTCGTGTGTAGCTGGCAACATTTTGTTCTACACTTCAGGCAGAGATCTCTTGCCGTGGCTTTAGGAAAGGAACTGTTCAGGTTTTGGAACTGTGTGGAATAACAATAAAAGGATATTGTTATTTAGTGGGGGAAATACTTTCAGCATGAGAAAATTTCTGAGAGAAACCATCTTCTACTATTGCTGGTTTACTGCAGACTATCTGGAAAGCATGCAGTAAGTGCATTGTAACATCAAAAGCACTCCTTTGTACAGAAGCCAAAAAACCAGCAATGTAAGTGTCAAATGCAGTAGGCTTTGAGAAGTTCTGAACAAAGCGTACACAATAAGAAACTCTCCGTGTACCTGATCCTGTTTATCAGGGGTGAAGCTGGATTACATTCTGGCGGCTGTCCATGCGAAATGAATAGAAACTGGGATGTATCTGTAAGCAGCAGAACCACTATATTAGCAGAAACCCAGAAAATGATCAGAGACCAAATCCTACAGTCCATGATCCCTCCAACGTTAGTCAGCAGGTGGCTACCGGTCTTGGAAATTTTATATCCACGTTCAAATGCACAATGTTTGGCTTAGAGGGATTGTATTAACTATGTTAATAATTAACAGCTATATAAATTACAGGCTGATAAAAATAGTTACTTTCTTAACCCATGCATTTTCCTTCAGGTCGTCCATTGAATAGCATTGAACTGCCATAGAATTTATTTTTTTAGAGCAGGCTTGGTTAGCAAATAGATATGAAATAAATTCTTACAAAAGATGTGTAACTGACGTTGGCTTCCACATGTGAACCTTGAGCTTGTATATAAAACATGAACTTAAGGGCATGCTAAATGGTCTGAAATGTACAGAACCAAAGCTGTTTATGTTAATACAGATCAAATGGGAGCCACACTTACTGCAGCAGGATCTCTAATAACCAAATGGAATATGGTAAAGAGAGATGAAAACACAAGGAAGAAGAAGGAGAAAAGCAAAAAGGTGACAATTTAAATGACACAAAATCAGGTCAAAAAGAAACTCTCCGGCCAAGTGTCCAGAACACCTGCATTTTGTGGCACATTGTTTTCCATGGGAAGATCATCCATCAAAACACTCATTCTGAAAACGTGTAGTCAATCACTTTGTTTCCTTCATGCTGTCCATAGCAAAGGAGGGGGTATTTTACATGCAGGGATTTTATACATAAATATATTTTTATTTGTAATTAAGCCATTCTCAATAAAGGTTTAAAGTCATGGATAACCCTGTAACATGACGTAGCAGGTATATTTATCTACTGGTTTGTTATGAAAAATGTTGGAAGATCTTTAGAGGGTATGTTTTATACTTAACTGGCACAGCTTAAACAGCTATTTGGATTTCTCCTTTTTAGGAGATCAAATATTTGATTCAGATATAAATTATTACTCAGCTGTAAGTCGTATTCCTTCAGTACCTCCTGAATGTCTACTCCACCTCTTGAGCTCTGCAAAACAAACTTTGATTATACACTAAGAGCCTAGAATAGTCCATGTATTATTATTAACTATATTGACTAATAGCATCTCTGCGGCTTTCCATTCAGAAAGTATGCAACTGCACCAGCCTTGCTTGTGCTTGAGCTAGTGCTTCCATTTTTATCTCACAGCACAGCACTGAGCTGCTGGAGATGTTGAATCATAGAATCATAGAATGGCCTGGGTTGAAAAGGACCATAATGATCATCTAGTTTCAACCCCCCCCCCACCATATGCAGGGACGCCAACTACCAGATCAGGCTGCCCAGAGCCACATCCAGCCTGGCCTTGAATGCCTGCAGGGATGGGGCATCCACAGCCTCCTTGGGCAACCTGTTCCAGTGCATCACCACCCTCTGTGTGAAAAACTTTCTCCTAATCTCTAACTTAAATCTCCCCGTCTCAGTTTAAACTGAGAGAACTGCATTAAATGGGTGGCAATTAAAAACAAAGAAACAAGCAAAAAACAAACAAACAACAAAAACCAACCAAAACCCATGAAAACAGTTTATGTCTCCTTTCTCCTTCAATTATGCATTTGGGTAGAGTGTATAAACTGGAAAGCAGAAGCAGACAGACACATGCAACTCAAAATACTTATATATAAAATCTTTTTTTTAATCTCCTCTCCATCAAACTGTGCAATCCTGTAGACAATACTGGATAAATGCCACCATCATTATATATCGATGTATTCTTCATTGAATATAGTTCTAACAAGGAACAAAGGTTTGAAATCATTAATGTAAACAAGAAAGAACTAACAAACAGAACCCATTTTTTGGGTTATTTTACTTCACATAGTTTTGAACCTATTTGCAGAGAATTAAAATAACATGAAAATAACAACTTGTAATTCGTAGTAAATTAATGCCAAGTTGCACCTTTTCATTTGCTTTGTGCCATTTGATTGCATTGAGCTGATCTCTCTCACTCTCTGATTACGTTGGGTGTAAAACAAGGCTGGACTGCTTCAGTGAGCTTGTCTGCATACATTTCGTATCTACCAGTCATCTGGAAAAGGAAATCAAAGCTTCAGTTCCGTTTGCTAGGAAAATATGTCTATACAAAAGCAATATCTACCACATGTTGGTTTCTTAATGTAGGCATATTGTTTAACTGACTTAAATAGTAAGATGAGAATTCAGTCAAAAAGCAAACTGTCCAAAGGGAAAGTCCTTCAAGTCTGCTGAGCATTCTCCTCATTCTCCTCATATCAAAGTACTGTCTCTGTCTTGGCCACAAATGAGAGGAAAACTATATAGATATCCCCTGTCATATAAACAAAAGCCACAGCTATGCCTCACGTGCCAAAAGACCAACAGTAGTAATGCACACCATCAACAGAAAACTGTAATGTGCTGAGAGCACAAAAATTGAATTAAAAATAAAAATAAAGACAAAATATTCTATACAAGGCAGCTAATGGTCCGTGCTTTGCTTTTAATGCTTTTACTGTTTTTTTTCCCCTCCTAATCGATATAATTGCTTTTGATTGGATGCCCCTACAATGCTCCATATGCTTCTTGTCACATTACATCTCTGCTCTGCAAAGATGGCTTAAGATTTCAGTTGGAAAGCATAACTAAATAAATGCCTGCACGACTCAGAAGCCTGGGGATTTCACTGCACAATTTAAGCCCATTAGGCCAACCACCATATGCCTACCACATACCTGCAAATCATCACATGCAGTTCTGTACAGAAAAGGACCTAACAGTGCTTTACCATTTAATGCCTATATACAGACGAGCAGCGCTCACAGAGAAATTTGGCTCTATGTAAGAAGTGATTGACTAAAACGTCAACACTGTTTGCAAATTGTTGTCTATTTTAAATACTTGAGGTGGGAACTACTTAAATGAGCACTGCTGCTGGAGGAGGTACCCCAAGTTCATAGAACTATAGAATCAAGGCCAGAAAAGTCCTCCAAGATCCTCTAATCCAACCATCCACCTACTACCTACATAATCCAAGTTAGCTTTGGCTGAGAATTCAAAACATCTAAGCCATGTTATATCACACAGAAAGGCTTGCAATTGCCTTGATCTGGTTGAGATTAACTCAAAAGCATGTCAGGATGCTTCAAAGAAACTATGCTTCTTTTTCCTCTGTAGCACATGTATGTCCACAAATGCAGAAAGTTATCACTGTAAGATTTTTGCTCATATACAAAGGTAAGCTCTTCACTTCAAGGCTATTGCCTTGGTTTCCCTGGATTTGGCTATTCCCTTTCTGTACCCATTTATACCTTTAACCTCCACAACATCTTCCAAACCATTCAGTTCTTTCCACAGTGGTGAAGAAAGGCTGCCTTTTAACTGTTGTAATGCTACACGACTGCTAGGAAAGCTTGTTTGTTCTAATCTCACACATGAATTGTTCTTAAAAACAGGCATTTCTTTATATTTGGGCTTACCTTAAAATTCCATTTGTCACTGACTTGTCTGCAAAGATTTAGATCCATCTCTACGACAAGAAGTCCATCCTGAGTACGAGAGAGTCCTGGGGTCCTGCTGCCATCAGGTGCAGCGACGTAACTTGAGCCATAGAAATGGCCCAAGTCATGGTGTGCTTAAAGGAATGTTTAATAAACATGTAATGTTTGCAAGTAACTACACAGCTTCACATGCAGTTCCCCATAGTACTTGGTTCTATTTCCTGTGGTTGTCCCTTTGCAGTGCTTTAAGTAATATCTCATCCCAAGCAGTTTACAGCACAACCCTAAGATAACTGCAAGTTTGACCATTAGTTATGTTTCACGTACAGTACAGCTTTCAAATCCATCAAACAAATAGGAAAAAAAACCTAACTGCATTGCTTCTAAATAATGCATGATGCTTTCCCATTACTAAACCACTACACTAAATGCCTAAATAAATAAAAAATGAAAGCAAGAATTTAATTGAATGCTAATTGTCAAATAATAAACTTCCAAAACAGTCAGAGATGCACACATTCAATTTTTAATACAAGACCTGAGGTGAAAGCATGGAAATTTGAGGCAGGAAAACAAATTGTACTTCATACTGTACAGCTCCAAACTGTGCCAGCCATCAGCCACACACACTGCATGACTGTGTAATGGATATCACTAACCTTGATGCAGCTGCATCTCTTTCTTACTTATTAATTATAATACTGTACTGCCTTGACTCCAAAACTTAGCCCTCTGCAAACATATAAGAGCCTCATGTAGGAACTGGTGACCACACACTGTTACCACTACCTTTAATTGGAAGTGCTTCTCCTCTACAGCTTACAAAGCAGCAGTCTTAAGTATGGCTAACATAGCTGTCATGGGATAGACACTTGTAAGAGAGCTCTCGTTCTTCAGACTACACAACAAGTTATTAGCAAGCAATAACTGCATGCAAATTCTGAACATACCTTTTCCACCATCCCCAGAAGTAAAGGCGTTTTTGTAGTATTCCTGTGAACAAGAAGGAATCCATAGGTGGCAGTATAGATCCATTTCATTCTAGAAAACCTCACTAGTCTCCCACGTCTATTGTGGAAGCTTATATGCATCTATGAAAACCTTCCTGGATTACCTAAAGGGAGCCACCAGAGGGGCCTACTTCCTATGGTGGGACTAGAGATCAATACATTTCTGTACCACTGTCTGTTGTTCGCACATGTTGGGAAACATGTTGCCTCACCACAACTGTAATGAGGGCAAAAGAAGAAACATTTAATTAATCACATTCTTACAGGTGATGGAATGTGGCAAAGGTATTTGCATAACTGCAGGAACAAGTATGGATTTCTGCAAAGAACCTTATAAAAGAACACAGGATATTTGGATGAATCTAAAGGCAGGAATGACCTGTTGTTTGCAACGTTATTTCTGATTATAGCATTTCTGTGTCCAGAAGGAGGTAGAACCTGGATAACAGCAAACAGCAGTGAGAGCTGACTTGAGGATATGCCTCATATTCAGTCCTTCTGGATAAAACAGTTGTCATGTTGCCACAGCAACTAGGGGAATTAGCAACAGGGGTGAGTGCTGATTAGAAAGAAAACAGTTCCAGAGTAGGAAACAGCTGCAACAAGAAGTTGAGCTGCCAGCAACAAGGCAGCTCTCAGTCACTGTACCACCGCTCCTCTTCATATTAGAAACACTGAGTGAAGGGGCCTTACACATTAGAGGAATCTAGGTGTTCTCATGCCGTTCATTATCTTCAGTTGAATTCTGCCAAAATACTCGAATTATGAAATGAAATAAAGCAACAATACGTACTGTTCCCACTCTGTTGATGGGACACGTAAAGCAGTGATTAGCTATGGCAGCATTTCGTGCTTCAATCGGCCACAGGGACTCGCTGCAATACACAGAAAAGAAGGCTGGTGTTCACTGTCTCAGAGCTAGACTGAGATCATGTGTACAGCACTGCACATTTTCTGTCAAAAAAGCCAAAGTTAGCTACTGAGACCGACCCTGCTCAAGAATCAGAATCTCCTGAAATTTACATAATACCAAGTGCTGAGAAATAAGGAATAAAACAGCTCTTTCACTTTCACAAGCCTCTGCCTATTTTCCAACAGGTGCTTCATTTATGACTGATGATTAGAACAAAAATGGTCCTCTTTTCATTAAATAGTTTGATGCACAGTTATCAGACTGGTAAATACTGGTCTGGAACTACTCAGAGCTCCAAAACATCTGGCATTTACCTGCCAGATTCTGTGCACCAAGACAAGGTGCAGGGTACTCCAGGTGCAAGAGTCTGTCATTAATCTTCCAGTCAGATTCAAGAATCTCACTTGAGAAGGTCATGGGACTGATTGAAAGGAGCTGCTTTATTGCTTTGAGTCTGGCAGCCAGCTCTTCTAAGAAAAAGGGATTTTATTGGAAAGCTCCAGCAAATTACAATTTCACAGAAGAAATCAGATAGGAAGAAAAGGCCATAGACAAGAAGTTACCCCCCTGAGACAGTTTTCTACATAGGTCTCAGGAGTCCTCGTCCTGCAATAAAAATTATGTGCTTATAAAGCAATCAAGTGAAAGCCAATAATTAGGAGAGCCTGAAGCACCCAGAGTACCAATCAAGTGCTGCATGACCACAGGGTGATCTCCATTTGCTCTCCTCTTAATGGGATGTAAGTAGTCAAACATCACCAACATTATTCTAGTCATGAAATGAATGCCCCAAAAGCATTCTGCATTCATGGAACTCTTTTCAAAGGACATTTTCAAGTGTTATGCAGCCTAAATGAGATCCTACCTTTTACATTAAAAATTACCAAGGGCAGTTTCAATGACAGACAATGAAGACTATTTGGTACCACACTTATTGGCTCCCAGGTGAAGGATGCACAGTCACCTGTCCAGCTAAACCTGACTGTGAATTACTACAGACTATCATAAGGCAAAAATATTATGTAGCCAATCTAAATGTTGTTCGCTTTCAGAAGACCAGCTGGATGCTGGTTAACTATCTTAGAGACCAAACACCCACAACTAAAGAAGAGAACCAGTGACTGCAAACAGATCGATAGGACAAAATCTCAGATGGAGAAGAATGCAGAATTCTTCATGAAGGCAGAACATGGAGGTGGTATTTCTAATTACAAACCCTCTGCAAAGTGCCCCTGAGACCCCAGTGAGGAGCTCAGAAATTCAGTTAAATGAGAAATTATGTAAGAGCCTAAAGCAGCTTGTCTGTCACCTGAGGGTTCCGATGGTGGCTGAAGGGTTAAAGATGATCTCTGCTCCATTCAAACTGTACATGAGCCAGTTCAGGGGGTGATGGCGCCCATAACAGATATTCACAGCAATCGTTCCAAACTGTGTCTGAAATACTGGGTGTCCTGTATTGCCTTCCATGTAATAAGTAGACTAGGAAAAAGTATAAATAAATACATAAATAAATGGATCAAAAATCGAAAGCAGACTCGTTAAAAAGAAAGAAAGACCTCCAACACCGCTTTGATACATCACAGCTTCCAGTCACCAGCTTCAAGTTATGAAATCATAAGCAAGGAGAAAGCTTTTCATTTGTTACTCACTGCAATGAGTAGTCAGTAAGAAGTGGCTCTAAGATCTACCGAGACCCAATTCAAGGTCCCTTCTGCCTCCCTTCATAGTACACCCTCAGCACCGTCTGACTTACACACACATTACAACTAGAAGCACTACAGAATTCTATAGAAGATTGAAATCAACCCACATATTTCCAAACTTGAGCTATATCTCTTAGTACTTTCACCACATAACAAAATCTTCCTAAGTCATCACAACCCTCTGAAGCCTCATTAGAAAGAGAGAAGATAGGCTCTGTTTCAAAGAACAAGGACTTTTTACTGTTATATAATTACATGCAATGTTTCTATGAATAGCCTACGTAATATCAGTGTATGGCTAACATTACTTATTTACATTTCCTATATGATAATTGCTAACAGGAGGTTGGGAACAACTACCAGGAAAATCACAGAATAAATCCACAGAACACTCCTTAAAGAAACTGGAGACAATTGCTGGCTTAAAAGATCTCATTTGCCATATGCTGCAAACTTCTGTCTCATAACATCAAACATTCCCATCCAGTAAGTTATGCACCAATTCCTGTAAAGGACACTGGTGAAGGCAAGGGTAGGGCGTGATTAACAGCTATCAGGAGAGACAAACTCTAAAGGAAACCTGCAGAAACAGACACAGGGGAAAGGTATGTGTGGAGTTACTGAAAGCTGCCTGCTCAGTGTACTGTAGTAATCAAAAAAGCCAAGAAAATCTCAGGCATCTGAAATGAAGAAGAAAACATAGTACTGCTGGTTTACATGAATTCTCCATGCCCACAGCTTGAGTAGGCTGGGCGGTTCCAGTGCTTCCATCTCAGTGAGGATATATTAGAGATGGAATAAGCAAAGCTGACTGAAATGACGAAGGGAATGGCACAGCTGCCTTTTGAGGAGCAACTAGAAAGGCTACACTTCTTTGATCTGTAGATAGAAGGCTGAGGGTGATTATGAATGAGATTTACAGCTTCACAAAGGCAGTAGATAAGATGAATACAGAAAACCCAGAAGAGCAGCAGCAGCAGCCACTGAAATAACACTCATATCTGATTTAAGCCAAAATAATTACATTTAAGCAGCTGGCAGCACACTTTTAGAATGTGCTTCTATGAGTTTGTGAAAGTAAGGATGACTGTTGATACTGGAAATGTTGAAGAGGCCAGTTACTGCTAACAGCATCCCTTTGTGATGATCTCAGAGACAGCAAAGCAAGTGTATAATCCAATAGTTTGACACAGTGAAGCTCTTACCATGCAAGAAAGGTGCACTGTAAAGCAGTTTTTATTGGGACTGTCCACTGTACTAACTGCAGCCACTGGTATTGAAGGAAACTGAAACACAACATCTGACCCAACATGAGTAAGCACAGTCACTGCCAGGGAACAACCAGGGTCTTGTTTAAGTGAGAGAGAATGGCATGATGGAAGTGGTCAAGAGTCCTGTTCTGAAGGAAAGGTGGGCTGGAGGCTCACTGTGCCCAGTAAATGGGACAGGCTCTGATTTCTTATCAGCTCTCATGAAGTCACGCAGCCCCTTGGGCACAGATTTCATCTCCTTTGATGTGCTTAGAGAGCATGCCATGTGCTGGGCACTCATAACCCTCTCTCAAAGGAATTCTGCCGGTAGAATATATTTCCATTTTTATTTCTATTCTCAGTTTTCCTTTATTACAAGAGGAGAAGAAAAACAACAATGTTATTGCTTCAGGGAATTCATCAGTTCTTATCTTTATTCTCCACCAGAGGTCACAGTCATCTCCTCAGCAACAAACCGTGATGTCTCAAAAAGGGTTGATTTTTGTTTATTTATATGTCCTCCCACACATGGCGGAATAGGTTAGAGACCAGTCTCTTTCCCCCATCCATTTAGTTCTCACTGATTCATCAAGAATGATCTTTACAAGGATCCTTTCCCAATCTGCTCCACGCAGACAAGCCATAAAAAAAAGTCATTTCAAATTCAACCCTTCCTTGGGGGTTAGCTTTGTTGATAAAGAACAAAACATCAAGATAACAGAGCTGAGCATAATCTTTCCCCATAGTCTCATCTGTTGCTAAAATTCCTCTGTCAGATTTGCTCGGCTCCAAAGAAAATGGACTTAATGCTCTTCTAACAAGAAATGTCGAATCATTATAGTGTACTGGCAATATAATAGATTGCTTTGTGATAATTCTTTAATTTAGAATTAGGCAAAATACTCAGTGAAACCGTGTTCATACTTCACATGGAAAAGTAGAAGAAATGTTTAACTTTTAAAGTGCCTTTCTTTTGTTAGCTCTATAGCTATAAACACTAATATTATTGCAACCTGTTGATGCTTCACAACCCACTGTCTACATACTGTTTTACTAAAAGGCAACTCTGATAAAATAATAATAAAAATCAAGATAATTACTAAAGATTGTAGCCAATGCTGCAATGATTGACAGACCTGTGCCAGAAATCTGTTGTGAGGAAACCTATTAACATCCCCCTTTGAAGAAAGCCAGACCAGTCTGACCAGGCCTAGGAGACGGAATCAACTTCCAGAGGACTCTGAATACAAAGTTTCAAGACAAAATACCTTTCAAAATAAGTAAGTCTCGATTCTGAAGCCTCACATCAGTGCATTCAGACAGGCTACAACAGTAACTGCAAGCATACACACAGCAGGTCTTTGAAGAAAGAGCTCTGTTAATCACTCACTTTAGCTGACAAGGAGAGATTAAGTGAGGTAAAACAATGTATTTTAGATTTTGGGTTAATTTTTAATCCTGATTTTTCTTCTGATAATTCTATGGATGGATAAACTCATTTCAGTTGGGTTCTTTCAATACTGCCCTCACTAGGTTAGTTTCTGAAGCTGATTCTGGTGGAGAGCCTTAAAAACTCCTGTGGGTTTCAGTGGAATTAATGTGATTAGTGAACAGAAGGTACCATAAATCAGAAACACAATAAAAAATGTCATGAATTAGGAGATTTCTCAGAGAGAATGAAAGATCAGGTCCATAAATAATCCATAAAATGATTCATAAAACCAATGCTCTTCAGATTAAAGCAGGTTTGACATGCTTACAAGTAAAAACTGAGCCAACCATGCACAACTAACATAAAGAAGCTGTGATTAAAAAAAGGAAAAAGCTTATTTTTAAAGGATCCTCAATTTTGTTGTTCTTTCCATGAGGCAAAGAAGAGTACGTGGCACAGATTCAATGTTAGTGCTTTACCAATCATCACACTATACTTCTGATAAATTATCTACATATATTTTTACCCGAGGAAAAAACAGCGTGATGCTTAGCAAACCACATTTCCTAGAACTACGTCACATTTCCTGCCAATATGACTGATTCAATACGTGGTGACACAGACAGGCACTGCATGGTAAGACTAGCTTGATGATCACACTACTGCACCTTACCTCATTGAAATCTCCAACTCTTGGGATATGATTTTTCCTACTTTTGCCAAGGACAGCTCCTGAGTTAGAAATGACCACAGCAGTATTCCACAAAGTTCCTCCATGTACTTCATCTCGCTCCAGGATTGGAGATACCACAACCATATCATACTTCTTTGCCAGCTGCATAAATGAACACAATCCCTCTATTACACACAATCCCGTGGTAATTAAATTATTTTCACTTGTTCATTCAGAAGCATTAAAAGACGTTTTCATCTTGTGCATTGCTTTGACCGCGCTGAAAGGCTCATGCTTAACCTACGCCAGCATGCCAGTATTGTAATTACTTCCCTTATCAAAGATGGATACATCAGAGTGAGCTTTTCACCTGAATCCTTCAGCTAGAAATACAAAGTATCAAGTATCCCATCTACAACGCTCAAGCAGTGGAGCTGAACTGAATCAATTCAGACTTTCAATGGGAGACTGATCCCCCTCCCATTCTTTCATTCTTGTACATATTTAACAGCACAGCTATCTGAAACCTAGTTTGAAAATATAGAAAAATTTTAAACACTGCTATATATGAAAGGTTAATATTAAAGAACAGAGGGGCAAGTAAGACACAGCACCTTCTGACTGGCAGTTTACTAGCATGGTGTCACCTTACCTTCAAACTTCTTATCTTTTCGTATTTATCCAAATAAAAAAATACCAGGATGAAAAAAAAAAAAGTATAACATTCAGGAATATTTAAATGGGCAATTTCATATATCTCCTATGGTAAAAGGCAGAATTAGTTTAAAAGTGAAATCCTGAACACAGCTGTGGTTGTCCATGCCTTGACAAAGGTGAAAACTGATTTCAGAGTATTACAGATTTCCCATAGTTAAAGGAGTAATGTAACCTAATTAGTGGTGGTTATGGGTGGATGGGGAAGCTGGGAAGGGTTTGAGGCCGTTTGTTCATTTTACCTCTTGACAGAACTTTGTTGTTAGTCCATCCTCCGCTGACTCAGCAAATTCAGTCCAAGGAAGCTTCTCTCTTGTACAAAAAGCAAAGGGCATGGCTGCACGACATGAACACATGGCAACATTTACAAGAGTGTTCCCGTTGCTCAAGAAATACAGAGGTGTTTCTGTTTCCATGAAGGCAGATAAAAATCAAACACTTCCAAATGAATTCAACTGTTTTCTTTGTTTAAAGGAAAAAAGCTATTTAAAAATATTTTTAGCAAGGATGAAGAGTTTTGGAAACACGTAGACCAAAGCAGAAGAGAAACAATGTACTCAGTGAAGACCGTCTGACTGGAAATAAAGATCCAAAACAAACCCCTGTCATGAGAGCACACTTGGTGTGAACAACCCGTTTTCACAATTTCGACCTTCATTTTCATTCTGGCCTCCAGAACCCACTTAGCCTCAATTGCTCTGCTTTAATTAAGATTAGATTTATTTATTTATTTCTAAAGTATCTGCTGAGATGAAACAAGGTTTTAGAAGGAAAAATATGAGGAAAAGATCACAAAGGGTAACATGATGCATGCCTATAAATATCACCATTGTAGCAAATCCAGTTTTCAGCATAACAGACTTCACGGATATACTCTATGCAGTTCTGCCAACAAAGATTCTTTGTATTTTTTGTTTTTTATTACTATTATTATTATTATTATTATTATTATTGTCTTTTCTCTCAGAAATCAAACCAGTAATATTTAACTATTATACCGGGAAGATGTCTGCTGTATGCTTCAAAGACATAAATCCAGTTGAAACAGAAGGAATGTGAGCTCCGACAAAGTACAATTAGAGCAAATACTCACTCCAAGCCTCCTGGAAACAGATGATGTTGACCCCACACATTGCAGCTACTTCCACAATCTCCTCAATTCGTCTGTGCAGTGCAGCCACCTAATTGCAAGAAGCACCATAACTCACTTGTGCAGTAATATCCTGGTTCCACAAATTTTGTTCACACTATTATTATTATTTTATATATTGTTCTATAATTAGTCCCTTTGCTTTCAGAGGGAATAAGTCAAGAAGTCAACATTCCTGAGAGAATCAGGATCTAAAGAGCTGGATATAGATTTTATTTAAAAAAAGAATTTAGATGCTGAAAATAGAAAGAGGCAGCTACTAGAATCCTAGTTCCATGGTTACAGCACCTAAACATATGGCATTTCATTGCTGACTGCCTAGTAAATGGGTAAAAATCCGAAAAGAATCAGCAAAAAAATGTATTTTCACCGGTCATTGTAAACAGTGCAGAAGAGTGTTATGTAAGTCTGCATTCAAATTCAAGTACTCAGAAACTTAGAACAGGAGGTAAGGACAGTCAGTTTCTGCAGTTATCTTTGAATCCTGCTGACACACGTGGATCTTGGACACTCTCTATGGGTTATTAACTCCAAGCTATTTTTTCAGTCCCTCCATCCTAAGAGTGAAGTAGATCATTACCAAGAAGAAAACATCAAAGCACTTATTAATGAGTCAAAACACATTGTTTCAAAGTGTTCTTTTCTTTCAGCGGTTCCTGTTAAAGTAGGTGTTGTGCTTCATATTGATACTTTCATGTGTCAAACAAGTGAATACCACAGGAGTCAGCAGTGACCTACAAACTCAACAGCTGTACAGCTATTTAAATAGTTGCCTACTTGTTGCTAATGGAGAACTATTTGCAAAACCGGTACCTTTTTCATAGATGCTACAAAGAATCCACAAACAAGATCCACATCCCAAATGATCTGTTTGCTCTCATGATACGCAGCCTTTCCAAAACAAATTGCCTTGCAGATGTTTGTCCCATTCTATGCACAAAACTATTACCCCGTTAGATTTGATACATGCAACATTTTCCTTTAATTTCTCTATATATGCATAATATTCATGCTTTCACGTCCATGATGTTGGTCAACATGTAATAACATCTGGTTTACTGCTGGACAAAGAATAATGCACAAAGATTTATTAATCCATATTTGTTCTAAGGGATTTTCCTATAAGGAAAAGCTTTCCAATTAAAACAAGTACAGCACCGTGGTTTCCACAGCTTGCCACCTCCCTTTGGTTTCAGGTAAACCGTTTTTCTGTTTCGTTTTAGAGGCAACAGCTTTTCATTTACTAAGTCTGTGATTAAATATTTAGCTTTGGGAAAACTGCTTGCAGGTTGGGCAATTCACTAAGTAAACACAACAGGAGAGATGGTTCTGAGAAACAATAGAGCTGCACGGGTCACTCAAAGATATCCATGGGTCCTATTCTGCCAGACAGCCAGCAGACATTTTGTAATGGAGCTCTAATATCAACGTACAGTAAAAGAATAGGTACATGCAAACAGATGGAGTACCTGCACTGCCACAGCTGTGTCAGTGGGAAGAGGAATTTTGTTCTGCACCAGCCCTACTCGAATGATACGCGGCCTTCGCAGTTGCTCCGGAGCAGCATCAAATCCATAGCCCTGTAGTTCAAAATCTCTCTCTTGAGCAGATGATAGAGCAGCCGTTGGCAAGCTAAGTTTTCTGGATTGAAGATGAAACAAAGTCATTTCGAGATAAGATGCACCCCTTTTCTGCAATGCAATGGACCAAAACGATCACAAATGTCACCTCGCCCTGTGGAGACACTGCTGTTCCATGCCCCTGTGTCACACAGCTGTCAGATATGGGGACTCAGGCAGCAGCCAGGTTGTGTGCAACCTCAGCTCCATGGCAGCAAAGTCTGTCTTTCCATCTATAACTGCTTTTCAGACACTGCTTTTTACTACAGAAATCAAGAAGCGCATGCATACAAACCTGTTTTTTCCTAACCTGTTTTCCCTCATGTCAGACCCCCGCTTTTAGAATCATAAAGGCTGGAAAAGACCTCTCAGATTACATTACCTCACCTCAGGGTCACCCTTCTACAGCCCACCCACCCTTACACTGCCTCCCCCCAACCCCCAGGCTGCCCATCCCCAGCAGCACACCTTGTCTCACCCCCATAGAGGATACGCTTCACCTCAGCCAGGTCCTGGGGTGGGATGTGCCTCTCCAGGCACGACTCCAGTGACTTCAGCTCTCCCGCCATGGCCTGGCCATTGGGCATATGCAGTGGCTGTTTGGTATGCAGCCCTTTGGACTTTACCCTTGATGGATCCTGGTGGCCACTCCCCCTTTCTCCCCACCTCCCCACTATAGTGGCCCAGGCTTGCAGCACTGCGGGGGGATCAGTGCCCTCCAGTAGTTAAACCTGAGGTGCCCTAAGGGGTTAAAGAAGTGTGGCTGTGGTCATGCCAGGTCACTTCTTACTTCTGGAGCAGCTCCACAGCCTCAGAAATAACTAAGCTAAAAGCAGAACATCTTTAGGAGCTTTTTATGATGACAGCACTCAACAAAAAGGCTTAGAAATAGGAAGGAGATCGTAAAATGACAATAGTCTTCACGGATGTATGCGTGCCCATTTTAGTTGCAGCGAGACTCTGATCGTGAGCCAGGAGTAAAAAATAATTTTGCCCTCAAGATGGATTTGAGACCAAATGTCATCAGAAAATCATCCCCAAACCATAGTTAATGTCCAGCAAAGGCTAGAACACGTTAAGGCCTGGATGTAAGACAAGAAAAGAGCACCTGAAGAGAAACTGCACGTGCCCCACAACCACCCTGATTCTACCCGCTGTCTCCAATGCAGCACTGGCCATTGCATCTCCTTCAAAATGTTACTGAAATGCAGAAAATCAGTGCTACATTGATTGAAAATAACAGCTACCAAGTCCAGGAATGGGCCACATGCATCTAGACAAATCACACTGATTGTAAGCACTGTTTGTTGAATCTTCTAGAGTATATAACAATGTTTAGCACTTCACATCTACAGCTGTTTGCTGTTCTCTGTTAAACATTAAGCCCTTTAGGACAAAAAGAAAGGAATATCACAGAGAGAGTGTCTAATATTTAACTTTAAACAGAAAGTGCACAGAGACAGTCAGGTATCATCACAGCATTCTGAGATGTGACTGTGCCTTTTTTAACCCAAATGGTGCAGCAATGCTCATGGTGCAAAAGGGCATCCCAACGCTGCTGTGTGAGGGATGGGGCTCCTTGAGGCAGAAAGAGAGTCCTTCAGTCTTTGGGGGCATTTCCAAGATCAGCTAAAATTAGGGGTGACAGCAAGTTAGAAAACAAAAGCAGTGAGTATGGAAGAGAAGAAATGCCATCATCTGAAAGGAAGGATCTTTATAAAAGCCTGGATTATTAGCCCATTATGATAGTATTTGTCCTGTAGTCATTGCTGTAGCATCTTTTTGTGACCAAGGTCATGCAAACCTCTTCTTAGTGATTACTTTCCTGTCCCAAACATACTTCTGCAGAGCAGTAATAAGCAGTGACTGACAGTTGCATGGTGTTTTCCATTCAATGATCCTAATTTGCTTCAATAGCCAATTTTAAAGGTATGTATCAATAACATTTTGTTCTATTCACAGCTAGTAGATTTTTTGAACATTACAGAATGAGACATCAATGCAAAAACATAGGGAAAATAGGAAACCAAGTTAAATTTGTTTCCCTATCAGCATACTCAGGATGTCAACTAACAAATAAAGCATTTCTGGAGATTGGTGGAAACAAACAGAAGGTCCTGGGTTTCTTTGGGAACTGATCAAATTCTTCTCAGCCTGGACTGCAAATTAAAAGAAAAAATAGCAGGTCTATTTTGTATCCAGCTCCTGAAGAAGGTCACATAGCTGAACTCTTATCTTCCAGCTTCTATTCTTAGTGTGAACTTTCACTGACTTGTTTGTTTGTAATTTGTTAAAGCGTGCTACATGTAGGAAATGGACTTCAGGGCAATAAAACTGAAGTCCCTGAAAAGAATACTCATGAACAGCCGAGATCTGAAAAAACAGTACATTTCCTGTGCGCCGTATCAACCATCCTGCAACAACACAGCCAAGTCCAGACTGTGTGAACAGGAAATGACAAGCCTAGAATTACTAATAATGATGAAAGGAGATCAGGCTGTTCCATAGGGACTATGCGTATATAAAGGTATAATTCCAGCTAACACAAGAAACCTTCAAAGCACGAAACGTTAGGGTTCATCAGGAAAGTAACCTAATAAAGGAAGATGCCTTCCGTATCCCAGACAAAGCATAACAGAGAGCTCAGATCTAAATCTGAATGTTCCACCTCCGTCGATGCAATTATCTTCTAAGTATGATGTTTGAATCCAGATCTCAATTCTGGTGTTGACTTTGTCAAATCTCTGTATCTAAACTTCTTCCCAGTGCTTCATTACCAGACCCAGGGAATTATTTTGTTAAAAACAAAGTTGAACCTTTTAACATGAAGTCAGCCTATGAATAATCTGTTTGGAGGAAAACACATTTTAAGGACCAGAAATATTTTTTTTTTTTAAACTAAGGGAAAATTCCTACGAAACACTTCATCTCTATTGCCCTCAGGGTGATCCACAAAGTCAGGCAAGGATTTCAGGACCACATGGGTGTAATACGTACATAAAGCAGTTTTTCTGTGCTTCTGTGATGGAGCCCTGCGCTGCACAGTTACCATCTCAGAGTTAAAGCTGGGTTTGATAACATCGGATCATTCGCTCTGTGCTCTAAGACTGTTCCCAAGAGTTCCTATAAAAGCCCACAATAGCACCATGGCATTAGTCAGAAGCACTCTGAAGGATGAATTTAAGAGCCAAATATCTAAAGTTCAGGCTAAAGCTGGGAAGGACCCAAGAAAAGACTTAAAGTGTCTCCACTGTAACCCAAGATAGGAGTAAACAGCACCACATATTGCTCTTTATGTGAGAGAGCAGCTAGAATGTATTGAACTCCACCTGGGGGAGAGTGATGTAGAAGTCGAGAGCTTGTGGGTGAGAATCAAGGGCCAGGCTGGTAAGGGGGACACTGTTGTGGGTGTGTACTACAGGCCTCCTGATCAGGAGGAGGAGGTTGATGAGGCCTCCCATAGCCAACTGGAAGTAGCATCACGCTCCCGGGCGCTGGTACTTTTGGGGGATTTCAATTATCCAGATATTTGCTGGACGACCAATATGGCCAAGCATGCGCGGTCCAGACAATTCTTGCAGTGTATTGAAGATAACTTTCTAATGCAGATGGTCGAGGTACCGACGCGGGGCGGGGTGCTGCTAGACCTTATTCTCACCAACAAGGAAGGACTCATTAAGGAAGTAAAAGTCAGGGGTAACTTGGGTTGTAGCGACCACAAGATGGTGGAGTTCGAAATCCTGAGAGGAGGAAGCAAAACAAAAAGTAGGATTGCTACCCTGGACTTCAGGAGAGCCAACTTTGATCTCCTCCGGGACTTACTTAGGGCCATCCCGTGGGCCAGGGTGCTAGAAGGCAAGGGGGCCTGTGAGAGCTGGCTAGCATTCAAACGGCTCCTCTTCCAGGCTCAGGATCGGTGCGTCCCTGCAACTAAGAAGTCAAGAAAAGGTTCTAGGAGATCTGTGTGGATGAATAAGGAACTCATGTGCAAGCTCCGCAGAAAGAAGAAAGTACACGATATGTGGAAAAAGGGTCTGGCCACTTGGGAACAATATAAGAATGTAGTCAGGGACTGCAGAGATGCGACCAGGAAGGCTAAAGCCCACCTGGAGCTGAATGTAGCTAAGGAGATAAAGGATAATAAAAAAGGGCTCTTTAAGTATGTTAACAGCAAAAGGAAGGCTAGGGAGAATGTGGGCCCCATACTAAGTGAGGGGGGTGTTCTGGTAACGGGGGATGCTGAGAAGGCGGAAATACTGAACGCCTTCTTTGCCTCTGTCTTTAGTGAAAGGGCTCTCCCCCAGGAATCCCAGACCCTGGTGGTTGATGAGAGAATCTGGGGAATGGGAGATTTCCCTTTAGTCAGGGAAGAGGTGGTCCATGAGTGCTTAGGAAACATTAATGTCCATAAATCCATGGGACCTGATGGGGTGCACCCGCGGGTGCTGAGAGAGCTGGCGGAGGTTATTGCTAAGCCGCTCTCTGTAATTTTTCAAAGGTCTTGGAGAACTGGGGAGGTGCCTGAAGACTGGAGGATGGCCAACGTCACCCCGGTCTTCAAAAAGGGCAAGAAGGATGACCCGGGTAATTATAGGCCAGTCAGCCTTACCTCTGTCCCAGGGAAGGTGATGGAACAGCTTGTGCTGGAGTGCAGCACCAGGGAAGGCATTCTTCTGAGTACCTGTGTCATTAAGGCCTCATCTGGAATACTGTGTCCAGTTCTGGGCTCCCCAGTACAAAAAAGACAGGGATCTCTTGGAAAGAGTCCAGCGGAGGGCCACAAAGATGGTGAAGGGCCTGGAGCATCTCCCCTATGAGGAGAGACTTAGGGAACTGGGTCTGTTTAGCCTTGAGAAAAGAAGGCTGAGAGGGGACTTGATCCAGGTTTATAAATACCTGAAGTGTGGGAGCCATAGTGGCGAGGCTGGTCTCTTTTCAGTAGTGCGTGGGGACAGGACTAGGGGAAATGGGCTGAAACTTCAGCATAGGAAGTTCCACATGAATGTGCGCAAGAACTTCTTT
The DNA here is from genome assembly GCF_039878825.1 of Excalfactoria chinensis. Classification (NCBI taxonomy): domain Eukaryota; kingdom Metazoa; phylum Chordata; class Aves; order Galliformes; family Phasianidae; genus Excalfactoria; species Excalfactoria chinensis. The sequence goes on along the minus strand of NC_092840.1, from coordinate 4,076,378 downwards.
ACGGTGAGGTTGACGGAGCACTGGAACAGGCTGCACAGGGAGGTGGTGGAGTCTCCTTCTCTGGAGATATTCAAGACCCGCCTGGACGCCTACCTGTGCGATGTGGTGTAGGGAGCCTGCTTTGGCAGGGGGGTTGGACTCAATGATCTCTAGAGGTCCCTTCCAACCCCTATAATTCTGTGATTCTGTGTGATATCAGAGCCAGTGGGCAGGATTTCCTTTCTAAGTCTGTAATATGTACATATATTCTCTCAGAAGCACTCAGCTCTTTACAAACTGTGCTAATATCATGTAAATCATGTTTCCAGACACTTTCTTCTGCTGTCATTCGTTTAAATGGGTCACACAAAGTTCCCCAGGGTAGCAAAATAAGTAAATAGTGTCCCTAATGCAGTAAGGGGACAATCTGTCTCAGACCGTGCATGGGGTCATGCTGTTTGTTAACAACACCTACCAAGGGATTTAGGTGGACGTGGATCCAGGCATGTCCTGCAAAGCCACATGATATTGATGGCCTGTCTAAACTTGCTTTCTAGACACTGCAAGATTCTTCAAAGTGACCTTCTACATGTTCCTGTCTTCGTGATCACAAAATAAATACCGAGTTGTACTGCAAAAAAGATCTCTACATTGCTTTTCCTCTAACACAGATGCCTTTGGTTTATATAGAGATAGAAAGCAATTATCTTCAGAGATACCCGATTCAAAACATTTCAAATGCAAACAACAGGCCATAAAGGGTAATTAGGAAGGTTGTAAGAAAGGAAACCTAAACTATAGGGTGAGGGTACATGCTAGCTTCATGCTACTTAACATAAAGCTACAGGAAGGAGGGCAGTTGGTAAACTTCCTTGCTCTCCTATAGGTTATATATAGGTGCTGCAGTGTTGGGAAATCAGAATTCTCTGTTTAGAAGTCACTCATTTCTACCAGGATTTCTTGCTACTAACAATACTTTTTGTTTTGCCAGGAGATAACAGGGCTGGGGGAGCTTTACACTGCTCACACACAAAGGAATCTTTTACTAATTCTACTTAGATCTTTAGAAGTACTCTTATCAGTTTCAGAAATGGGTCTGCACGCGTATTTAATTCAAAATGAAGATAAGGATTTTGATACGGACAAAAAATTAGGGCCTGCATTTGGATTCCCCCATCTTTCCCATGACTAACAAAGCCGCAGGTACAATCGCCTATGGAGCAGGAGAGCCAAATTACAAACCTCATGTAGCTGGCCTCATCATCTGCTCTTGGCTTCCTGCCATTCTGAAGGCTGGTGAAGGGGAAGTGGCTCAAGAATGGAGGAAGTTCATTGTTGACAATACGTTTTGTCTGCTCTCTGGCATGCCTGGGACCAAAGGAGTCCCTAACCAACCCCTTGTCTGCAGAGCAAAATGCAGCTTTGCAGTCACTTTGCTTGCCTGCTCAATTCAACAAGAAAAGATCAGCTCACAGTTATTACACTTAACCTACATTTGGAAGAGTTCTCCTGTTGTTAGCACTATTTTATCAAGAAACACTGCTTGCTTGCTTTGACTAAATCACACCTGGAAATGCATCTGTAAACTAGAAGAGAATCACAAATCGACCACTTTGGCTAATTAAAAAATTTCATTCTACCCTGTAATGTCTGTCTCCCTGGCGCACAGGAAGTGCATTAAAGAGATAATAAACACTCATGAAACACATTTAATGACCTAACATTTAAGAGCAGTGCTCTCATTCATTACTGTAACTTTCTGCTGAATTGTCACCATCGAGATCACTCATGGGCTCAAAAGGTCAGTGTTATTTTTACTGTTGAAATCACAGAGTCTGGGAAACAACTGTGTGTAAATTGCTGATAAACTGGAACAAAGACGGAGCAGAAAAACACTGAACATGTAAGAATGCAAGTAAACCAGCAGGAAAGGAGGGGAGGGGAAGAATCTTACAGACAGTTTATAAAAAGAACAAAAGAATAAAATCTGGTGCATTTGTTTTCCACTGGTGCAGGAAGCCCAGACTTTAAGCACCTACTATAAATAGAGTGTTCAAATCCTTCATCAAAGCAGGTAGTAATCTGCAACAAAATGAATGGATTTTAGGTATAATCTGGGAAAAGGAAGATACCATTCCCCTCACAGTAGAAGCTTTGTCTAAATTCTTATAGAAATTAGCCACTTCATAGAGTAAAAGAGCTGGGAAGACGAAGCAGGGCCTGGAACTTGACATTTTACAATGCAAGATCCTCAGTAAGAATATTGTTAGAGAATGGAATAAGCAGACATCTAAATTAGGATCAAATAATCAGTTTTTGAGGAAGATGAATTTGAATCTACTGCATGGTGAACCTGAAAACCCCCAAGGAGGTCCATTCTGAGTGGAAACTGTATGTGAACTCCCTACACTTCATAGAAAGCGTTCGATAGGGTTGATAGGAATACCATACAGAAAACAACAGGAACTTTGCAAACATTAAAAGGACAACCTTCAGTCATTTTGTTGTCTATAAAGGGGGTGAATGGAAAGTAATCCCAAATATTCACCTCAGAGCCATCCAAGGTAAAAACAAATGTGGAATACAGGAGACTTAGACTGTCCTTGAGGAGAAAAGCAAATAAACAAACACAGAAAAGAATTTTAGGAAAAAGAACGTAAATTGTTACTAGGTGGCCTCAAAGCTCTAACTCTACAGGCAAGCAGCTCTGGCTAAAAGTTAGGCCAAGTGACTCCATACTTTTAATTGTGTGGGCTTGGATTTGATGCTATTCAAATTGTTCCTCAATGAGGAAATCTGTTCCAATTGCCCACTGAACCAGATGCTTAATGGGTAAATTCTAGGATTAGCACTGAATACTCTTCCAACAAGTCAAAGCTTGTAAAGAGCAGTCAATAAAGAGTGGGAAAAGTGGCTTCAGCTGAATCTGTCCTGCTGCATGCCACCCAACAGACAGGAACCTAGACTCAAGATTTTAGGCATTCGGAAGCTTTATGTCTGGGCTCATCCATTGACACCCAGTTTGCAAACTTCTGCTTCAAAATAACTCGATCTACTCTGAAATTCACTTCCAAATAAACAGCTTCTTGTTCCCCAAAGGGAGTATGCGTACATGGTGCTAATGAGGACTAATATTCCACTTGAACTGCAAACTTTACTGCAGTCCAAATCAGTTGCCCAGTGTAAACAAGCTCTTTCTTCAGAGAAGTGGGAAGATGACAAGCATGAGAAGTTTTAAAGGCAGCTCATGGAGGGGAGATTGTGAGGCCTCAATGGCACATTTGTGTAAGGAAGGCCAGTATCTCTGGCTCACAGCAACATGTGAAATCAGGAAGATACTTGCAGCTGCATTTGGCAGAAAAGCAGCAGTAACTTAAGCTTGACACTATAAATGATGGTTATTGAACCAGCGTCCTCATGAAAAAGCTAGATGTTGGCAAAAGGGCATGAGGAAGACAAAACAGAAGCTTAATTAACTTAACAGGAAAGCAAAAATCTCCTAGATAAAAGGAAGAGAGACATTTCTGAGCCAAGTACTTAAAGGGTTCTCAGACCTTCCCAGGCCAAAGAGTTTGTGTGTGTAATGCTGACTTCCTTCCAGCTCTGTCTGTGCCAGAAATAACTCTTCAATGGAGTATATCTCATTAGTGTACGTTTTACCAAGCCATTCTTTCAAAAGAAAGCAATACTTGCTGCTGACACACTGCTGGCAAATGAGGAAAAAGGAAGCTGCTTTTATGAAGAGTGTAGCACATTCCTCTATCTCTCTGCTCAAACACATACACATTTGCTGACTTGTAATGGCATGAGCTAAAAATTGTATTGAAAAAAATAATAATGAGAGAAAGAGGCAGAGAAAATACGCAGTGACCAACGTGAGGGTAGACTGGCCTCTTCAAGACATCTTCAGCATCATTTTCCAAAGACCCTTTTGCAGCCTGTATTGCTGATACTGTCTATTAAGTCATTACGTTCTTAGCCACAGAAGGGTGAGCCTGGAGCCATTTACTATGAATGTCACAAAATGCTCTGAAACTTGGCCAGTTGTAAGTATAGAACTTACATGTTTCCTGAAGATAATACACAACTGTTCACCCAAGAGAGGCACTGAGAGAAACATAGAAAACATACTATCTGTATGCTAATTCATCCATCCACCAACTAGCTGTGGTTTGCCTGATGCACTTCAGTTCAGGATCTGAGCTTTAATTTAGGAATAAAAGCACACTTCTATCTTTCACAGTTTCAAAGAAAATAATCCACCCACAAACAGAACAGAGCAGCTGAAACAGCATCTGTAGTCTGTAAAGAAACTGAAATGAAAGATCCAAGAAGTTATGTTCCACCTAAGTATCTCACTGGGCTGCAAAACTCTGAGTGGCTTAATGAAGGAAAAGACAAAATAAAAAGTGCATGTTAACTATTTTGTTGTTAGACAGTAGTATGGGGAGAATGGAGACTAGAAACACAAATGCTAATGGGAAGGAAAGGAAAACACTGCAAAGTTTTTACTGGTAGACATGACGTTTCTGCTGGGCAAAAACTAATGTACCAGTAATTTCTACGGAAATTTCTAATAGTAATTGTTTGGTTTGGGGTTGGTTTCTTTTCTTTTGTTTGGCTTAACATCTAGTCTCCATACAGGACCTTTGGTTCAGCCTCACAGAAGAGAATTCTGTGGGTCCAGAGGAGAAGACTGTAGTGAATTTATAGTTCCAACTATCATTAAATATGGAATTTATTCTTTTCCTGGAATGAGTGGGACACTCCTCCCACAGCTAGAAAGGGGATTTTATATCTTTTCTTGCACACAGAAGTCACCCCACACACAGCGCACTGCATGCGTAGAGCTGTTTCCTGAAATATTTCAAAATTTGTTTTCCTTAGATTATTTGTGTCTACAGCCACCAGCTGGTCTGTGTCAAAGCCAATATATTCAACATATTATTCCATTATCCTATTAGGTTGAACATGTCCTTCCTCCCACGAGTGCTGTTAAGATATCATTCTTATATAAAAGAGAGAACTTTAGTCCCACTGCCACCTCTTTTCTCCCTCAGAATAAGGCACAATCCTCAGTGATCAGATGACTTTTTAACCTGTTCTGACATACTGTGTTCATATATGCAAGAAACGATACCTGGGCATTTAACATCCAGCTCCATACATACATCAAATGGAGGCAAAAATAAGGCTTTGAAGTCCTGAAAAGACAACGCCTGATGATTTCTTTTTTCAAATGACAGTCTTCTATATTATGTTATTGGACTCTCATTTGAAACCATCATTTCTCTTCCATCAAGACAGCGCTCATTTCCCAAACTGCTCTCTCAAAATGTCTTGGAAAACATCTCAAATTCTGGTCAATGACATTTCAGCTAAGGAAACGGTCACCTTCAAGTTTTCTTCTGCAGGCCCTTCATGCCCCTGGGAATGGGACAGCAAAAATTCCTGGCTGGTTTCCATGACCTCTGGGACTGAACATTCCTTGCTTGAAGAGCCTTTCCAACCTCTACACAAGCTATGATTATGACTGCTAGTGTCAGCAAGGATTGGTCAAAAAACGACCATTTTAAAGTTTGATAGAAGTAGGAAGGTGCTAAGGAAGTGAGATAAAGTAGAGAGCAAGCATCAAGGGGAAAGGAGGCAACCAACCAACATACAAATATGCCCATATCAAATATTGCCTGTGGGAACACTTAAAATCACTGGCAGTGACATGAACACTATCTGTTGCTTCTCTCCTCTGCAAGATATAGCTTTGGGTCAGAAAGACTCTGAACAAGGGGAACTTTCTCCTTTTTACATCCTAGAAAGAAATGTATTTTGGAAACAACACATATCCCTCTTCATTCGTGTGCCTGGAGATTTCCAGTTACCCCACGCCGTACTTTTTCACAGGATCTCAGAAGTAACTGGTGAGGCAATGAATATTCCCACAGTCACATGAACAGGAGAGAAATGTAACACGTTTCCCTGACAGATCATTAGCAATACTCAGTCTCCTGATAGAGGGAAGAAAGAGGAGAACAGGGAGTGAAGGAGTAGCAGTGTGAGAAGGATAACAGGGGGCATGCATATATTGAGTTGAAATAGCACAATGCCCATAAACCACTGGCAAACACCAGCATTACAAGTTCGATCTAGCTGATCAGGCAGGTTAATCATAGCCATTAGTGACAATAAAGAATGCTACAACATCTTTCCCCTACATATATTAGACTTGATTCATTCTCCAGAGCAAAAAGGAGCCTGCAAAGGCTTTATACCCATATTTTACTACCTATTTACTCACCTCTTACATCACTGTGTTCTATGGAAAACAGTAGCTGGTCACTCACAAACATGACACAGTTTATTTCCTCCTGGTCCCAGCATAATGGCAACCACTATCACGAGCTCAGCTCCAGGCCAAATTGTACCTTCAGAAGGCTCTTAACACAGCACCCTCCTCTTGTGTTAATCAGAAAATCAAGGAAGGTCACATAATGGTTACCGACCCATCCATCTACCTCTCCTCACTCGAACACATCAGAAATGCAACAGGTGCTTCAAGCAGAGACACAGACATGCAAGTAGGCTCCATTTACCCTCTTCAAGAGGCACCAAAAACCAGAAGTGTCCCAGAAAGGTAGTATTTCCTTCTGCTACTACTGCATCCTCTCTGGGTATAGATTTTTATGGTCTTTTAACATAAGGGATATATGTTCTCCCTAAGGAGGTATGCTGCCATAGGAAAAGATTAACAGATGTACAACTAAAACATAGAAAGTGAATGAATAAATTGGCACCAGGGCAACATGGAAGAGGTTAATATTAGTACATTGGGAGTGGCTGGTGGATCATGTTTTACAGATGATGACAGAGGGGCTTTTAAAGATCTTTTTGCTGAGAAGCGGACAATGAGAGCAGTGGTTCTCAGCAGAGGAGAGCAGCACTGGTGCTGCTATTGTGGGATGGGACAGTTGTTATGGGATGCCAAAATGCCTCTCAAAATGTGCTGTGGCTCAGATCATGCACAGCCTCCTTGCTAATACGCTGGGGTACCGTTTTTCATTTCCTTCCTTGCTGGATTGCTATTGTCACTATAAATCCAGATGTTTGCGCTTTGGGAGGGAAGAAGCAATTATACCAAGGGGCTGCTCAGCACTGCAAACCAACGTTGAGTTCAGCTGTGGTCCTCAGCAATTGCAACACTTCTGAGATTCACTCAGCCTTTGCATTCCTTGTACAAAAACACAATGCCCTAATTGTCACATCTGCTGGTTCATGCTATTATCTCTGCTCTTCCTGTTCACTTTGTGTGTTTAATTTAATGTTAACTACTACAGTTCCTCAAAGCTTCCTTCTAATGCAGCGTAATTTTCCAGAAGCAAGCGCTCTTTAGAAACCAGCACCAAACTACCTGGAGAGCTTTGTGCATACAAAGCTGCAGGCTTTGGTTCAGAAGGCCTCCCTCTTATTGACCACAGTTTCAAAATGTTAGAGGCAAGACCCTGGAACCACAGATTAATGGACAGAGGCTGGGGAGAGCAATCAGAGGTTGCCTGCAAATGGTCTTTGTAATGATTGTGCAATTTAACCCAGCTAACAGGGAGATGGATGAATGTAGCATGTATGTGTATTGCTGCTTGCAACCAACAAGGGCTCAAGTTGGGCAGAGGGAAAGATGACATGCTGCAATTTGCAAATAATTAGTATGCCTGTAGCCTTTCTTCACCCTTCCATCTCCTTATGCATTAGATGCAAAATATTAACATTCCAGGCAAAAAAGCTCATCCCATTTTAGACCATCTCATCCTATTTTTTCTTCCTGTTCTGATTTGCCTGCGATTGAACTTGGTTCACCCACACATGTATGTCCTCAGCTACTTTCATACACTCATACAAAACTGAAATGACTGCCATTTCATCTTTCAGTTGCCTGCTCAAAACCCATAGCTTCCATATGGCCTGGAAAAACTCAGACTCATTGTTACATTGATGCTTATTGTTTCTGTTTCTCCTTTGTCTTATTTCTATGGCTAATTCAATTATTTTTTATACTGCATTCTCTTTCAGTTTGTTCAACGTGCACAGCTGCTAGCATAGCAAGGGCCAGAGCAAGACACATTTAAGATCATTTCCTTTCTTGCATGCAGAGAGCTCAGTTTAACCCATGGAAAATGTCTCTTTGATGGTTCAGCACCAATCTAACACAGGAAGCACCACAGTGGCTGTTGTTGGGCCTTTGCAGAGATCTGTAGCACAGCATTTTCAGCTCATGTTGCAAACTGTTCTAACACATCATCTCGCTGTTCAAACCATGACAAATAACAGAGAGAAGCAATGAATAACAGTCTAATGCCAGGCCTCTTAGGATGACTTACCTTGTTTAACAACGAGCCCTTTGGGTTTATCAAGCCTCTGTTATCTTGTGCATGCTGGGACATGTTAGCAGTTTAGTTGGGGTGAAGAAAAACAGTAGTGAGAGCAAGAAAGTCCTGTTTCTATTGATCAGAGCTGCTCACCCTTCAGAGGCACCTAGCTGAAACACCATAACAAAGCATTGATTGTGCTGCTGCTGAGAAACACAGGAAGGTCTTCCTGAGAGCAGTTCCAAAATGCAGCCTGCAGAGAGAGAACGGAGGGAAAAACACTATAACACAATGAGACCCTCCAAAAGGAAAAGGAGACCTCACAAAAGACCTCATGGCCACATTCCTACCTGATTGCTTAGCATCTCCACAAGGGCCTCAGCCTTGATGCTGTGTTGAAATCATCTCTGAAGAAGTGTCCTGGTGAAGACAACTGAGTCTCCATCATTGTAGGGAAAATCTTCCTGAGGTGAATGGCCCAAGAAGTCAGCAGAACAATCTTTAGCTTCCACCAAAGGGAAATGTGGAACAAATTAGTTGAAGCCTGAAATCCCACAGACAGCAGAGGGAGCTCTCTCTGCTCTCTGTCCTCCAGCGTCAGACTTAAACCTGCCAGAGTTTAACAGCCAACGAGAAATGAGAAATGATGTCAGTGAGTACAAACGCTGCTGAATTCCTACACTGAGAGAGATGCCCACATCCAGGGCTGAAGAAGGGCCACACTCTAGAGGTTGCTTCCCCTGCTGTACAGCCTGGCTGCTAACAGCCCACACCAAGTGCATTAGGTGCAGGTAGGGGACAGATCCCAAAACAGGAGTTTAGTTCACATTCTGGTTTGAATCCAGAGTTTCACTGGGGGTGCAGAGACAGGAGTGAGGCCTGGATTGTGTCCTGGAAGCAAGCACTGCTGTGCTGCTGGATAATCCTGAAGGCTTCCACTGTTCTGTGACACCTCCATCTGCTGCTCGTGTGACACAGATCCCTGTGAATCTCAAACACCTCACCTGACAATCACTGGAGGAGAGACAGATGTTGTGGGAGCCGATTCCAACCCAGTTAGTAACCAACGTTTCCGTAAATACCAAACACTAAGGAGCTAAAGAAAGAAATGGTCAGGGGTGAAACGTCAAGTTTATGCTATTGTAATGCACAGCAGATGCTTCCCAGTCTGCTCACTGGCACATCACTGGTAACACGGTCTCTGCAGTTCTGACAGTCCAGGGCTTCAGAAGTTACCTTTCCCCCAACACGTGCTTCCCACATTGAAGGAACAGCAATAGCCTCTACTCTGCAAATCCCACAGTCTTGCTTAGAGGAAAACAAACCCTTCAGGCAGCCCTTTTCTGTTGCCCTGGCCAGTAGGAGGAAATGCTGCACACAAATGAGAAGCTCAGTACTGCTGCTGCTGCTGCTTCCTGGCTCCCACACTAAAAGGGAGCATGGGGGTCTGTGATGGAGAACAGTCCCACAGAGAAAACTGCCACAGAAGGAGCCAGGCCAGAGGCTTTGCATCCAGAGGAAAGCAGGCACCGTCAAGAGACAGCACAAGTAGAAAGGGAGAGCAGAGAGACACACAACAAAGTCTGGATTTACAAGAACAAAAGGGTTTTCTTCTGTTCCTCCAGTTACCTCTGCCAGCAGTCCTACCCTGTTCCTCCCCCACCCATGCAACCTCACCTTCAATTACCTCAGGAAAATTCGTTACAGGAAGATGCCCTGAGTGGATCAAATTAGTGCCTTACAAAAGCTCGTTTGGGAAGCATCCATGTGATCATTATTCAGTTAGCAGGAGGGGATGGAGTGGGGATGCCAAGTGAGGAGCTGAATGCTCAAGGCACACTGACATGGCTTCAGTCTATTCAGAAGACACAGTCACAGAATGTCACCCTGCTTCTTGAGGGTACAGCAGCTCGGGGGCATGGGATCTTATAGAAACATCCTCCTCCTGTTTGTGCTGCTCCAGGGAAATGGGATGTAACACGCTGCCAGCAGCTGTGAGCAAATAAGATTGTCCACACAGCAGCTGTAGAGGGAATGGGACTGGACAGAGATAAATTCCTGTGTCTGACAATAGCTAGTGGGCTCCAGGCAGACTAGCAGCTGCAAAGCACCCAGTTCTCTGTGCTGGTTCAGATGACCAGGCACCTCTGGGACTGTGCTGGTGAAGAAAAGAGGCAGAACAAGTCTGCTTCCATCTATTTTTATACTGCAGACCCATCTGATCCTCTCCACAGCTGGCAAGGCATGGAGCTCAGCTTAGATCCTCCCAACAAAAGACTCTTTATGAGGCACGGGAATCCCTCCCTCCCTCTACCAATACCACTTGGGCTGGATTGCCCGAGCAGAGCTATTTTGAGCACCACAGGTGGCTTCTCCATCTCTTTGGACACAGGATGGAGCAGCAGATGCCTCACCACAACACTGTCCAGCAATACCACTGGGGACAAAGCTGAGAAGCACACAGGACCTGCAGACATGCCACACAGCAGAGGCCAACAGGAGGAGTACAGGGAATGGGTTTCATGGGCGAGGCAGAGCAGTGTCTACCTACACAGAGACAAAAGTACTGATTCTGGGGCAGAAAGACAAGGGTAACATCCAATCTTTACCCTTAGCAAACACTAACTCACCAACACCCAGGCCCATTCCCCATGACAAGGCCTGACATCTGCTTGTTCCAAAGCTGTGTCCCCCTGACACACAGACAGCAGAATTGCTCCCAGCCTCTTGTTTCTCAGTTATCTGACTGCACAGATACTATTTCCTGTGTTTATTTTTCTTGTCTGGCTAGTTGGCCTGGAGGGTCTCACCTGCTGGAAAACTGCCATTGCTTCCCCATCTGCAGCAATGACCAAGGCTCAGCAAATAAAAGCAGCCTTAGGTCACTTTTAACTTCCTTAGAACCAGAAGAAGGCAAAGGCCACAGATGCCAACATGGAGCACGTTCCTGTGTGCCTTACCTGGAAGCTGACATCAGCAGATGCATCTCTTGAGGAAGCACAACAAGGACACCTATTTGCAGCACTGGCACACGTCCGGTGCACAGCAGCCACCTGGATAACACCGACTGCGTGGGTACGTGCAGGAGGACCTCCCTTCAGAGAGAGCAAAAGTGGCTGTGCAGCAAACAGAGCGCAGTCTCTTATAAGACCTGATTCACACGCAGGCTTCAGAGCTCCGTGTCATCTGTATGTCACCAACATCCTGACCCCAGAGCACAGCCTCATGCTTCTGATGGGAAGAAAACCATCAAACTCATCCTGGGAGGATCAGTAAGTCTCACATGGTGCTTCCAGATCAAGTGCTGGTCCTCCTGCAAGGGAAACAGAGACTGCTGTTAGCGTGCAGACAGCACAGCCCATACCCCAGAGCCACAAGGTGAACACTTACAGTTATGTTGTTGCTACACTATTTTTGGGAAGCTCAGGTAGTGCTGAACCATGTAAAAGGGACGGACAGCCCCAGCATCTCAGATAAGCTTCTTGTGCTGCCTGGGTCTCGTATGCTGCAGGAAAGTTGGGATCACCTGCAAATGGAGAACATAGGAGGAGAGGGAACCAGCATGGGAAGCGAGTGCTCAGAGGAAGCAAGATGTAAAGATTTATTGAGAAAAGACCAAATTCCCAAGCATTAGCCTGGTCAATAAGGAAAAGGGGACATTGGGTTTAACTCAGTTGCAGTTGAATGTGACATGGGTTAATGCTGCAGATTGGAAGGTCTCAGTGCAAGTCAGGGATATTACTGTATATTTCCTCTGGAAGGAAATCAAAATGCTATTTCTCATGAATTCAGAAAGAACACAGCTGTAGAAGAAGCAGCTGACTCTCAGCTTTAGTTGTGGCATTGAGTTACCAGTGGTGGGAGAAAAGACTACTTGTGATTTTCTAATGCAACCTTTAGCATTTTGCTCCTTCTGGAATTAAGAGAATGATCTTCAGGAGGGTCTGAGATTTTTCGTCTCCACCCTATTTCTATTAGTGCTTTTGGCACAAATATAAAGAAAGGCAGGAAACACTTGGAATACTGGACTGCTCCCATATGGCAGACACCTCAGAAACGAAGCAACCAGTTGTCCTTTACTTGAAGGTGCTGAGCACTCATGCAATCAGTGCTGAGCAGTCGCCTCCTGAGGCTCTGCCTTTGGCTCAGCCATAATCATTGTGAACCCACTGTGGTCTCTCTGAGATGAGGAACACACTTACCTCCACCTCCCCAACGCGTTTTTGCTCTGCAGAGTAACTTCAGGCTGAAATTACCATCACAAAATGGCTTCAAGTTTAGCAGCAAATGATTCCCAGTTGCTTTCAATGGAGCACTGTGTTTTGCTGCCCCTGCCACCAGGGTTAGCTCAGGAAACCTGGCTGTGATTGCTCTCATCAGTTAGCAGAAAAGACGGCTTGGCAAGGATTCACCAGCAGCAGACAAGCCTCAGAGCTGCCATTCCTGTCACCTGCAAAATTGGCCACATCCTTGGATAATGGAGATGTTTAATATCACAGGATCCAGAGTACATGGCAGAGCTGCTCAAAAGGCAATGCAGGAAGCAATACTGTTCAGTGCTGATTGAAATGCTTGATGGGTTATACAGTAATGTGAAAGGATGGAAGTTCTCCTTGCCCCAGGATTCACACCAGTGCAAGCAGTATTCTTACTTTGCAAGATACTCCTTTTCTTTTTCTTGCCCAGCAATTAAAGTTTGCATCAGCATGACCTTCATCCAGCCTGGATCAGCATGGGCAGACATGCCAGGCCCAGTGCACCTGCCTGCAGAAGGCTCAGCATCTGCCATTGCTCAGCCCTTCAGCACACCTTCAAAATAGGAACTTGGCAAACAAAGCTCATAGAGTGCACTGCTAAGCAGAACATTCTGCCGAGTCCCAACACCGGGACTGCATGTAATAGGGCACTTGCCAATTCCTGAGTCAACTTTATTTATTAAACACTAGAAAGGTCATGACGAATCTCAAAAGATAAAATCTGTGTCTGTCAAGCTGCCTTCCTTATTTTCATTGGCCCAGACACTCACGTTCCACACCAACAATAACAGGACATGGGTTCAAGAGGCACCATGAGTGCAGCTTACTCTGAGATGGCCCAGGCTTGTTTTGCATTCTTCATAGAACCGATCCAGGCTATTCAGTTGTCTATTAGGTCTCCCCCCACCTCTCCTGGATATAACCATCACACTGGGCAGCTTTACACCCCTTCAAACTCCAAAGCACAGGCACATAAGAGTTCCAAAGCCTGGATGATGCCAAAAGCCCAGATGATACAGGTACAAGTTTTCCAGTAAACTATTCAACCAATATATGCTTAACTCATATTTAGAATAATATCCTGGACTAATACCAGCCCAAAAGGCATCCCCATGACCTCACCAACAGCTGAGGCAGCAAGATACTCCACGTGCATGGACTTTCTTCACTCTCATTCCAAGCTGTTATCTAATCTTCTTGCCTTAGGTAAGGCAAAAAATCAGAGCTGCCCAGAGCTCAGGGTAAATCCTTGGCAAACAAAAACTGAGTGATTTCAGCTCTGGTGCTTCGTTTTCTAAGCCAGAAGGCTTAAAGTCTACCCAGAACTCTGGAGAAGTTGCAGTCACCTCTCTGGGGAGCAGCGGGATACTCCCAAAAACCACAGTCCCAGGTCTGGAGTTCAGTAGATGAGGCTCAGACCACACAGTATGGATTCACACTCCAAATAACCTCATCTTCACACAGTTTACTCTGAATCTGGAGATCAAAAGTTCTTTGTCTTTCACTTGCCAAAATATCACCATGCTATTCTCAGCCCCACACTTGGCACAGCTCATTTGGTTTCACGCACTGTAAGGACTCTACTTTTCAAAATGAACCTAATTTTCCGAGCTCTGGGTAGAACTTTCCTGTCACTCAGCAGGGTCTCAGTGGTAAACACTGCAGTTTCACAGTAGAGCAATAATGCTGCTCACAAGAGGAGTGCACTCTGCAGCCAAAAAATCCTACAACAGCCACATCCACTGGGTCATTTCTGAGGAAATGACTCCAATATCAAGAACCATCCTCCTTTCTTCACAGCACTGAAGAGGAGACTGGAAGGTCAAGAAGAATAACACAGCTTCACTTACATTCAGCGAGACTCCAAACTGCAATGAGTTGCATCAGCTAACATCAGGGATCAGAGGTAGAGTTGTCCCAGGATCCGAGCTGGCAGAAGTCACACATGGAGAATCTCACTTGTTCACTTTGGCCAAATGCAAGACAGTGGGGAGTGTTTCCAGTGACAGTAAATTGTGAGGTCCATAGGGCCCCAGAAAAGATGCGCAGAGCTTTTAACCCCCCAAAATTTCTCCTTGTAATACATGGTAGCTGTGAGCACAGCAGGTGCTTGTATGCACTATTCTTAGCAGCAAAGGCTTCCTGTTCAAGGGCAGAAGTGACAAGGAAGATCCTGCTGCTTTAAAGCTGCAAAACACATTTTAGACAAAGCATGTCATCCACCTGTTTGCAGGGAAAATGCCATCCTCCACCACTCCATCCTATTTCAACACTCAAAAATGTCATCAGTTCCCAGCAGTGCAGTTAATATTGCACTTATGAGCTGTGTTGTCCTTCAGCTCGGTCTATAGCAGCTGCCCTGCAGTTCAGTTTCTCTGGGTTACCATTCCAAGGTGTAGATCTCTGAAGTTAGATTTCCAGATGAGGCCAATTGTGTTGCTGAGCTGGGAGCTCTCTCTGTTCTTCCAAGTACTTGCTTTCTTCCCAGGACCAGGTACAGCCATTGTTCCCCAGGGCTCCTGCAGACCCATTGTTCCTCCCAGCTCCTGGCCTTTGATGCCACAGAACAAAACGCAGGCTGTTTGTGAAAGGAGGGGAAGAATCAAAAAGCTTTTCAATTACATGGTTGAACAGCTCAGGCCCAGCTGGCCACACAGCACCAGGGTGCCAGAACCTCTCCAAGAAGCAGAGCCTCCAGTGGGACCTCCAGCCCAGCTGCAAAGTGAACTGGTAGAGGGAATGAGCATAGCTGATGGTTATCTGGTGAACTTCTATTTCAACACTTCCAGTTCCAAATGCTCCTGGATCATATAGACTTTCACTAACCACCGACCCTCCCATACTCATTTAGTAGCTGCCAGCTGTGAAGAGCTGGAAATGATTCCTGCTGCATTCTGTCAGCATTGCTCAGAATTGGCCTGAGACGCACCAGTAGCATCTAGATTCACTGCTTCCATTTCCAGACTACTTTGGCTGACATCATGCTGGGGCAAGCCCAGTCTAAGCAGCATTGGCAGACAGAAGGCTGAAGCAGTGGTGTTACAGTCTGATGTGTGGAAGGAGAGTCAGGATGCTGAGATGCTCCAGTCATAGCTGTGTTCCAGGTACCTTTTCTGGATTCTCTATGTAACACTGTTCCTGACACTGCAGTGTCTGGGGAAAATACAGTACTCTACCTCATGTTCAGGACACAGCTGTAAACATTTTCTCTTACTGCCAGATGGCAGATCCAAGGATGCCAGTTGTGAGGGGCTCCCAGTCTGTCTGGGTCCATCACCTTGTCCATGCTGACATCTTTAACAGGTAGTGCCAGGGACAGAGCTCTCCGGAAGAATGAGCCTACGGAAAAAGCTAATAAAAGATAATAAAACATTCACAAAATAGACAGATCTCCCTTGGACAAAGACACTCATGCTCACTTTTACAAATATATTTTATTATTTTAATGCTTATTAAGAAATGTAACCAAGACAGACTCAGCAGCACCAGTGGCTCCTCATTGCCCAGCAGTCTGATGACTTCACAGATATTAAAACTTCACAGGTTCAAGAAAGAAAACAAACTTTGGTCAATGCACTTTAGATACACATGCATGCACAGATTCTCCCTCCCTTCCCACTGGTAACTGACAAACAGAGGGAAAACAACAACAATATTTGTAAAACATTTAAATTAAAAGAGTGTTTCTTAGTGACAGCGCGTGCATCAGGTGTTCGTAGTGTCTCAGCTGACAGGCCATAGAGACAACCCTCCAAAGAAACATGGTCAGAAACACCTGAGACAGAACAGGGGAAGCAAAGGATGTTCTCAGATCAACAGGTTCCAGTCTTGAATGCAACACATTCTTGTGTTAAGAGTCCCAGCAGATGAATAACACTGGAAGCTATACAGAACTCTGCCTCATTTCGAGTTTGGTTGCCTTGTGCAAATCAGGAACTGTTGTCATTTTAGTTACTCTTGATATGTTTTACTGTAAAAAAGGTCAGAAGCTCAGTGCTAGAAAGACAAAGCTCCTTGGTCTGCCTCAGAGTAGTCTGATGCCCAAAACAAAACAGGAGAGAACTATTAGGCAGCTAATGTACCAAACACCTCTAGAGAATATTCTACAGTTTCAATGCATCACAACTGTTACAGTATCCTTGTCCTTCCCACAAAGCATGGCTGAACTCATTTATTTTTAAGAGGTAGGATGGTGTGTGTGGGTGATGCTCATGAAGTAGAAGGGTTTGTTTCAGCTGACTGTGCTTATGAAATGAGACAACGCATCTAAAAATGAGATAATCCAGAAAAAAAACATCTCTTCCTCAGTCACATATAAACCACACAAAGTCAACCCCCTGCAGTTATCAGGGCAGGGCCGCCCCTCTGCAGTGACCCAGGAGTACCATAAGACTATTCCAAAGTAATAATCCCTTCCAAAGTCCTTATTCAGCCATCCCCACTCCACTGAGGCCAACAGTGCAAACCTCAGCTCTTCCCAGCACATTCACCAGCTCCCATGATATCCTCCCAAACACATACCCTACAAATCTTCCTTCCACATCAACATTTCCCATCAAACCCTAACACCCCAGTCTGCTCCTACACCTTAGAGACTTTCCTATACCCTTCAGCATCTCCCAGAGCTTATTTTCAAAGAAAGATCAAAGGTTCAGAGTATTTCATGTAACTCCCAAACCTGCCTGTACAATAAGCTTACTAGCAACAGGTAGGACCAGTGGCAAGTCCTTTCTGTCTACATTACCCCAACTGTCCTACCATGCCCTCTGTCAAACCAGTGTCAGCTTCATCACAACTCCTTTTCATCTCACTTGGCTCCCTTCAAAAGCTGCAGTTCAAGCTTGCACAGAACTCAGATACTGCCAATCCAAAAGAAAGCACAGAACAAAATTCTAAGTGCATTTATTTGCACACACAAAAAGCAGTGCCCTACTGAGGAAAAAGACCTTACAACTCCTCATGATAAAATTACTCCTGGCAACTGATCAGAATTTTACTTTCTCCAAAACCCTACAGAGCAGACAAACCCTGGAGCCCAGGAGTCTCAGGGGAATGGTGAAATTCATGGAATGCCCTCTCACCAAACGAGGCACTGCATTTCTCTATGGGTTTTGAGCCATTTTTAGTAATATGTTTCAGTTCAATGACATTAGTCTCTTCTTACCCCAGCTCTTACTCTCTGCACCCACTGAACCTCGGATTCCTAAGGAGATCTTCTCTATACTCTCATGATGGTCACCTCATTCTTTCCTTTGTCTTGCACCATCTTTGTTTATCCAGAATATCTATTTCATCAGCTAAATCCCAATCTGGAAGGAAAATGGGAAGTTAGGAAAGAAAAAACGTGAACTTTTAACTTGTCAAACGAGTCTTGCTCTGTATTTTGGAAGAGGTGCATTTCTCAAGGGCACATTTTATTCATGGGACACTAAGACTTGTTTTTCAGTAAAAGGAAGGAAGCCTTGAATTCATGAAACGAGAAATAAGAATTTCAGAATTCTGTTCAAAAGACTCACGCTCCCCCCTACAACTTCAGAAGCATCTTCTGAAGGTCCATCTCAGACATATGTTTGCCAGAAGGCACACAGCATGTGATGCAATTGGCCATCCACTCCTTCCTGCCGACTACAGACTTCTAATTCCACACAAAACATCCTGCCTCCTTACAACCACTGCACATCCTCCTACACACACATCCCCTGGTCCCTTTTCGTTTGAAATCTAGATCATTAATATTGAAAGGGACCGGATACACTTGGGAGGCAACTCAAACAGTGACAGAAAAACTGATTTCAGGACATTTGGAAACTCTAAGTTTGCTTGGCAATCTTACTTTGGTTGGGCAGGGTAGTTTTCCAAAGGGACAGTCTTAATTGGGTCACATCAATATAGATCAATTCAATTCTTGTGGCAACCAAGAAGAACCCACAATTGAGTGTGAAGAAGCTCAGGAAACAATAGAAAGCAACCAACCTACATCAGTTGTTGAAAGTCTGATGCAACGTGACATAAAACATCCCTTTACAATTGCAACTAAAGCTCAATAGGAGACACTTCTGCACTTGCCTGTGTTCCAGCACATGAGCGACACTGGTATTTTCCCACACTTCCTTCCCTGCTCTGCTTCTTTGTGAACCTAATTGTTATTGACATGAATACCGGATGTAATCTTGTGCTATTCTTAGAAACATTTCAGCTCCCAGCTGAGGCCTAAGGAGATCAGATCCCCTTTTTTCAGACTGAATTCCTCTGCTGCTGTTGCAGGAGGCCAGAAGAGTCATCCTGCACAGAGCTGACAGAAATATTCCATCAAGGAAGATAAAGAGCAACAAGATCCCAAGTCACCCTGCAGAGGGAGGGCCTGCCTACAGCATCAGTAAATGGCCATGTATTTGCTAACGGTGCTAGAGTGATAATCCACACCTTTGATGTTAGACTAGAGCCACGCCAAGAAAGCAGCAGTGCAATTAAACTGTGGGGTCTACTGTTCTATATACTTGCCTGTCCTTCTGCTAAGGATTGTGGTGGTAAATACATCCTTTAACCCACCTCACATTAAGCTTGTAGCCAGCTTAGAGCAGTCACATACTTTGGACACATTCAGTATTATAAACCACTCCTCACCTGCATTCAGACAGACTGGAGAAAAAGAAAGCTTTTTTCAAATAAAACTGGAAAAACTGGAAAACATTTAGATAGAATACAAGCTAACATGGCACTCTGCTGTCCCTGAGCTACCACAGCTTCATATGTGATACAGAAAATTACTGAACTGCTGTGAAACTCCGCTATGACAAATCATATCAGTGCATACCTTTGTTGTAGCAGATTTGCCTGTTCTCTTACACATACTACTTCAGTTTCTAAGCAGACTTCTACTAACACTGACTGCTTCCAGCTCCTCAGAGTATCTTCTAACCAGACAGACTGAGATCTGTTGGCTTCTGCACTGCTGGGACACATCAGGCTTCACAGTAAAGCACATCAGGAAACAACTGAAACCACAGGAGAAAAAGATGTTCAGACAGAGCTGGGATTCTAGAAGTATGTAGGTATGACTCATCTTGTGTCATTCCCCACCCTGCCTCCCCATCAAATAAACAACAAAAAAGTGTCCCACAGCCTTTTGAGTGAGAGTGACAACTTTGGACCACGGAATTAATTTGCACTCTGGGAAACCAGGGCAGGCATAGACACTGAGGAATAAGCAGTAGTCAGTGCCCACCAGCCTACAGACACCTCACACCTGATGACTCTCCACAGCACCTCAGGGTATGACCAACCCTGGTGACAAAGATCATCCATGCTCTAGCACCAAGTCCTGCTGACTGTCCTTTTGCCAAGGGAACTCCATATTAGTCTATTGTCATTATTTGCTGGATAGGGTGGAGAGCTATGAGGTTACATTTGTCTTGTGCATCTGGAACACTGAGCGCCCAGGGAATGGATATAAATTCTTGTTCATCTTTATAACTTAACATAATGTAATCTAATCAAGACAAGAAAAAACATCTAAGCAACCTGTTGCAGTATAAGCTTTAAAAACATGAATGAAAGACAAAATGTCATGGTTGAAGGTATCCAAAGCTTCCATCAGGTAAACTCCTTTCATGTCCAAGCAGCTGATGGCATCCTTCCTGACCAATAGATGTTGCTATCTTCCTTCTATTTGTTGCAGGGCCAAAGAATTAGACACTCCTCCATGTTGCTCTTTACAATCAAGTGAATGCTTTCAGCCATGGTTTTATTTCTGTTGGTAAAGACAGCAAAACAGACCTACAACCACAGAAACACAGTACAGCATAATATCACGATAGGTCCTGCATCAGCAGTCTCCCAGTGCTCAATTTGGAATGCTATCTTTGACCCTGCCACTGCTCTTGGTGACAGGTCATCGATGGATAACACGTCCCTCCTTTCTCAGTCTGTTTCAATGGTCTCTTGGCTTTTTCTCCAGTCTAGTATTAAGGATTGCCACAACAGTCCTGGGTAAGAACCCCTTCTCCACAGTAACTTGAATACACATCTCTCCCCCCGCCCCCCAGCCTCATCTTCTGCCGTGGCAGAGGCCGCCCATGGAGAATAAAATAATGATACCAGGAAGACTGTGAACGATTCATCAGGAAACATCAGCTGTTGCAAAGGCTGTGCTTTCTAGATCTGAGAAAGACACCTGGGCATCTATTAACTCTTCATGGTGAAGCTCCCTGTTCACACATGCATCTGAGAGAATCCCATTTTTGCAGGAACGTGGGAGATGCCCATTTGTCTCCATGTCCAGAGCATTTCCATTCTGATGCCATTCCAAGACAGCTTTGCATTTGTTTAAGTCCTGCTTTTCAGGATCCCTGTGGATCTCTCCATTCATGTATACTTCTAACGCATAATCACTGATTCGTGTGCTGGCGTTCTCTCCATCCCCACCATGAGTGGAAGTCCTAATGCTGGATGTTCCTGCCTTGAACTGCTCTTTCCTCCCCAGGATGTGCTGGCTGATGATTTTACGGAAGGTGTATCGGAATTCCCTGATTCGGTAGGCATAAATTAGAGGATTTACAACTGAGTTGGCATGAGACAGGATAATGGCCAGATACATCAGCCAGAGGGGAGCATGAGCACAATTTGGGCAAAAAAGAGTGAAACAGTTAATAATATGTAGTGGAAGCCAACAGACTGCAAACAACCCAACAATGATGGCTAAGGATTTGGCCGCATGGACTTCCTTCTGCAAAGTGGACCGTGAGCGTTCCCCATGCACCATCTTGTTCTCCATCTGCTTGAGCTGCCGTCGGGCTGCCATGAAGATTTTCAAGTAGATGCCAAACATGAGGAGAAGAGGCAACAACACGCAGGCAAAAAAGTTGTAGTAGACCATGTACTCCATGGTGACCACAGCCTCAAAGAGACAGGCTACCATACTGTTGCTGCAGTTGATGGGAGAGGACTTATTAGCACCCAGCTCATTGATCTGGGAACGCTTGTGCCACCCTAGCATTGGTGTCAAGCCAATGATGAACGATAATACCCAGCAAATGGCAATGATACCTTTGGCTCGAGAGCCCGTCACCAAGCCATTGTACCTGTAAAGCAGAGGAAAAAATGAGAATTACACCAATGTCATTCAGCAAAGCCCTGACACCCAGACAATGGTCCAGTGCCCCGGAAGGAAGAAGACAACAAGAAAGGCAACTGTTTCTTCAGTCATGCCTTTGATCTGCTGCGTAGAACCCACCCAGCCCAGTACTGACTCCATAGTGACACTGCATGCCATCTACTTCCCTCCTTGCTCCTTTAGGCAGAGAATAGGCTACAGAAAAGCAGGGAAATTAAAATGGTTTTCAGCTTCATTCCACCATGTCATTTGGTCATGCATGCAGATCTTGCCTGGATAACTGGCATCACCGTTCTGACCTGTGGTGGTGAAGGCCACTATAGTTCCTCTGCCAAAGGCATAGAGATGGCTCCTCCATTCTGCCAAGGAAGCAGGCCTCTAGCACAGAACTGCTATGTCTGTCTCACCATTGATCCATCTGTAAGCCAAACAGCACCAAAGGACTGGAGGCACAGTACCACTGGTCCCATAACCTAGGTGGGTTCCAGGGAAAGTCTGTTGCTGACTGAGTTGCAGAGGCCAGGCTGGCATTCCCCTGGACATTACCTCACTTTGCTCCCTCTTTCAATAAATCCAGCATCACCAGCCTTCCTTAAATAACTGAGACAAGGCCAGCAGTTTTCCTTGCCATCACAGCAAAGCTGACCTCATATCTTTCTCATAAAACAGGAGTTAGTTCAGCTAAGGAGAGTGCTCTGACCACAGGTATACATACTGTGGGCTGCACTGCACACACCAAAGGTAACCTCAGTGATGAAGATATTGATATACCTAGCTCAAGCAATAAATCCACTGAGATCTATTGAACAAGACAATAAGCAACATGGTAAGAACCTGACAGGGCAGCCAGAGACCTTTGTTTGTTTGAAATATCAGCCAGTTCCCAAGGCCTCACAGGTTACTGTGAGTCCTGAGCTGACTCCACCAGTTTTTCTCTCTGAAAATGTAAATCAGGGCAACAGTTTAACATTTCAATGCAATTTCCTTTTCTTGGTAACACTTAGCCTAGAAAGAAGATGGCTGGATTCCCACATTGTCCAGCGTGGGTCCCACACTGCATTTGACCCCATGTGTCTGCAATCAGACCACAGTAGCTCTGGGCTACCAGTGTTTACCCAGTGCTCCTTCTCCCCCCATCTCCAGAATTCTCTCAGCAAATAAACATTAACAATAATAATAATAATCCAACCAGCCACAGAAATCTTTCCATCTCTCAATGAGATAGTCCCTCCCACAGATTCACGCTCCTATCCTAACACCAGTACAGAGCAGGGAAAGAGAGATGCTGCTTTCTCCAGGCACAGCAATGGAGATCTTGCACACACTTTGAATCCCTGCTGGTGAGCTCTGGAAACAACCTGGCTGATATAAAACCTGGCAGACTCCATCCACAGCTGCATTTCAAAATCAGAAAAGAAGGAGCAGCTGAGGGAGCCAACCACAATTATCAGCACCCAAAATACACTGAAATTCACCTTCCAGAAATTAGAGAGGAATTCAGCTGATCCTGGCACATAAAAAGTTCTCTCTAGCAAGAGATGGATCCTACTCAGTGCCTATAGGAGGCTGAGAGCACCACATGGATGCTAGCAGAGAAACTGCTTACATTCAGAGCTAATTAACACAGCGAAACAGCATCTGTGCTTTGAAAAGTACCCTTGGGGAACAAGAGGTTGGCCAAAGGCACTTGGAGCTTTAGAAAAAAAAAAAAAAAAAAAAAAGAAGGAAAAAAAAAATATCACAAAACCCTCCAGCCCTGGAATTGACTACATCTTGTCAGAGGAATTTTGAAACTGTGCAGCTGTTATCCCACGACTAGAGCTGTCCCATCCCTTCCACTAAAAATACATTCATTGCTGCTCCACGCAAACAACTCCCCCCCCCCCCCCCCCTCCCCTCCACCACCCCATCCCAGTCAAGCTTCTCCCTCCTTCTTACCCTCTGGGGATTCCCATGCAACAAACTTTACAAGGCTAAGGAACAGAACTTAACCCAAGCAGCCTTCTGCTTCCCAGCTGCACTGTACCAAGTTGGCAGTGCTATCAATTTATCAGGACATTTCCATAATGCTCAGCATCTCCACAGGCTAAGAGCAAAAGCTCACAACAGCGTGTGTAGCACCTCTCAGGTCATCTTTCTGGCCCCCAGGCCAAAATAGCTGCCTATACCCACAGTGCTGTGGAGCTCTGGATGACAAGGTCAGGGCTTTCGGGGAGCATCACACAGTTTGAGCTGCTGGCACCCTGATGCAGGAGGTGCAGCCTGCTAAAAGGAGCTGCTCACACCTACAGCCCGTGCTCTGCATAGCTGGAGAATGATTTGCAGCATGTCTGATGTGTCCAGACAGCACTGGATTGCCTGTGCTCGAGCAGTTCTCGTGCTTCCTGGAAATACTGGACTTGGCTACACAAACAACAACTTCTGCTGGTGAAACTGCAGGCGCAGAGAACACATATACAGAGCAGAGACACTCAGGGTGGAAATGGGTGTGGGGCCGGGGTACCTGGCTCCTCCATAAAGTCAAATCCATTTGTGCAAATACCTGCAAGCATGGATATCTTCCCCCAGATAATTCTGCCTGCCCTGCTGCTCTCCCACCAGCAGACTGGCGCATTGCCTCCAGGGGAGCAGCTGCTCTTGGTGAATGCACAGCTCCCCTTATGCTGCCTAAATTAAACTGGCTGAAGATGTGATACCTCTTGATTCCTCACCTCAGCTCTGCCAGAAAGTGCAGTGCATCACCTGTCTGATCTGTAAGTCTTGAAACAGGGTGGAAAGCAGAGCTGGTATGGGAACCACAGGGTCCTCAGAGAGAGGTTAAAATCTTCCATTCACTGCATGATTTGTAGCTGGCCTAACTCATCATCACAGCTTCTGCCTGGTGTGCTGCTTGTCTTCCAAACTCAGCCCTGGCTGATAGCATGGCTGCCCTGAGCCAAAAGGCCCCACCACATGTAGAGCTCACACCAGCCACTGTCACTGCATTGCAAGGGAGCAATATATACAGAGCTGCACTTGGAGGGCACTGCTCTTCGATCTGAATTCCAGCAGCAATCAGTGCTTATGAACAACTCACTGCAAACACTGCTCACTGAGCACAGTGCCCAACAGCCCACACATCCCTGGCAGTTACAGTCACAGGGGCAGGAGAATATTCTATCCCTATAACATGTATCTGACAGTCCCAGATCACTTGAGAAATCTTACAGCAGGATATCAAACCCAGACCTTCTCACACACCACTCAAACAATTCTTTCCCAAAACTCTCAGTCAAGAAACATCCTCCCTTGTTACCAGATGATACCGGATACTGGTACTTGATCGTGCTATGGGGACAGGCAGGATGGGACCCCACAGCCACGCACAGGGCTCTGAGCAGCAGAAGCAATGGCAGTGGGCAGGCACTGCTCTTATGCTCTCAGCTCTACCAGCTT
The DNA here is from genome assembly GCF_039878825.1 of Excalfactoria chinensis. NCBI lineage: Eukaryota > Metazoa > Chordata > Aves > Galliformes > Phasianidae > Excalfactoria > Excalfactoria chinensis. The sequence continues at coordinate 4,051,239 of NC_092840.1, read as the reverse complement.
CCAGACCACAACTTTGGCAGCAGCAAGTTCCACCTCAGCACACAAAGCCATAGACAATTCATGTTGCTCTCAAAGCCGTGCCCATGGTTGTTAGAAGGAGAAAGCAAATTATTATTTCATATTGGGCTGAATCTGTTAGCCATCTATTTGACAAAACATGAATATGTGTTGGAAGAGCTTGGCATAAGGTCAAAAAGGCAGTGGGCAGGCAGAGGTGAGAAGGCAGAGAAGAAAGTGGGTCAAAGTGGCAATAAAATATTAAAGCACTGATTCAGATGCTCATCTATGACTGCTTAAGAAAGTCAGCTATCTCCAGGACAAGGTCTCCACTTCCAGCCCCTGCAGTTGGCACCGCATGGCAAGCACATGGATTTATGCCACAGGCCAACACCTGAAGCCAGCACATGGAGCAAACAGTAACCTGAGAACACTTTTCTGTTTGGTTGCAGGAAGAAACACTTTCTCTCCTTCCAGTACATCAGAGTTACCTGTCCTTCAGCACGGGAATATCCGCACCACCAGAGCATGCACAAGAGTATGTGGCTGGGCACGGTGCCCTTGGAGCATTTCCTGGCACCAAAAAGCCTGGAAAATGGCAATTGTTCTTGGCCCGTGACTTCAACCTGGAGCTCAGACTCACAGCCAGTTTTGTTTCGAACACCCAGGGGTTTTATATCAGTGAGTGCAGGTTTTCAGGTACCTGCCATGCTAGAGACAGTTTGCAATTAGTCCTACACTGAACAATGGCTTGGCCTTGCTTTCTCAGGAGTGCTTTGTTGCCACTTTCAGAGAGCTACGCTTGTATTAAATCTGGCACAATTCAGCAAATGTTTGAGAACTTTTTGAAAGTCTTTCAAGTTCTGTGAAATATTTTAGTTATTTGACAACTAACAATTTTTTTTTCTCCTATTTTTAAATGTTACCAATGCATGTCTTTCCTCACTGCCATTTTATGGGGACGGTTCTTTTAACCACAGAAAGATCACTCCAAATGTAACACCAATTGCATACTGAGGTGTCCAAAACCAAGCAGAATAAGAAATCTCATTCTTCTGCCTCCCTAATTCCTACAGCTTATTTGTGTGTGTGTACACAACCACAGAGATATCCATCGAGATGTGTGGTTGCCTTAGGACAAATTAGGTATGGAACAGTTAAATGTGGAGAAAAAATAGGTTTGGTGCTTTTTTTCTTTCCCTTCTAGAATACAGGAAGGAGATCTCATTTATTTTTAAGAGTAATGATCTAAATTAATATTGGGAATGTCTGATGTTGTGTTTCTTATCCTCTAAAGAGGAGAGAAGAGGTATTCCCCTCAAACGTCTTCCATTCAAGAATGTGGAAGTGTTGCATTTTTAGCAGAACTTTCCTTCCATTGGTTTGATGCATATTTAAGACAACCAGGCATTTGAAAGCAGAAAGTGAGATGTGAGCAGTCTGAGTCATGCAGCTTCTCCCTCTTGGGCTAATAGCTTTCACTTTCTCAGCATGTCAGAAGCTATAAATCTAATGGTTATTCACCCATAAACGCTTCTGGGGAAAACAGAATTGACAACTTCTTCCTTCCCTTTGTAAAAGGACAAACTAATAGAGGACGAGGAGGAGGAGGAACCCATAGATCTACCTGTTGGTTTCTGTGGCCAATCAACTCCAGTGCTTCTGGACTGGAAGAGGGTGTGCTCTGTTATTTCTAAAACAGAACAGTGAAACAGGTACAGCACCCAGTGCTGGGCAAGCCAGAAAGACTTCTTCTGAAAGACACTCTACTTTGGCTATTCCAGAAAATTAAAGATAATATAGTTGCAATGCCAATAATAATAATAATAATAATAAAAAGCAGAAATGCAGATTTTTAAAATCCCTTTCCTGGAAGGTCATTCTCTATCCATATGAATGCTTAAACCGTCTGCAAAAGTCACCAGAGTTAATTTGCAAGAGATTAAAGACATTTCACCTTTTCAAAACCAAGTCAGATGCAAGCTACCAACGGCTGCTCTACATCTGCTTCTTTGTGCATTTATTACCACACTGGTTTATGATCTGAAAACATTTATCTGTAATGTAGAAAAGTGAAATCAGTCCAATTTATAGGTACTAATCTATACATTCATAGGTTTTCCTCCGCAATGGAATAGATTCACTTTTCCTTACAGCCACACCAAAAGTAGACTGTCACACAACTGTAAGTTTGGAAATTGGCAATTCACAGCAATGTTACAGCAGCTGAGATGAGCCTTCAGATATGACTATGCTGCACTGGTCCACATGGAAAGGTAGAGCAGGGAACAGGAGGTTTATTTTAACCAATGTAAGTGCTGGGTGAGCATTGTATTCAGAGTAGACTAAACTGGACAGGCTGGTACAAAGAGATTTGAACTCAATAGGAGTGAAGATAACCAAAACCTCCAAGTTGAGAGCACAATAATGAGAATTTTGTCCCATTTTTGCAGCCATATTTCTTACTCAACAGGATGGGAAGTCTCTCCACTGGTGAGAGCATGCTGCATTCTCCTATAGAAGGCTCCTATGCTCTGCCAGCCTTGGCCTCTCCCAAGGCTTCTTCTGCATGTCAAGTTTGCTGAACAACTCTCAAGCATTGCCACAAAGCATTCAGACCCAGCCCATAAAACACAGTGCTGTTTTTCACCCACAGGCAGATGTATCCTGACACAGTGCAGAAAGCTGAACTGAGTAACAGCCCCTGCACACATACCAAAACTCCCCCTTGTCCCAAATGAGCCTCCCTGGCTGCGCACCAAGTAGCAGCTAGTCACATCTAGCTTCCAAACACAAGTATTTAAATCCTAGAATGGCCTGGGTTGAAAAGGAACACAATGATCATCTAGTTTCAAACCCCCTGCTATGTACAGGGTCACCAACCACCAGACCAGGCTGCCCTTTAAACTCCAAGGTGGAGACCATAGAACAACCACCTTCAAGTCTGGAGTGGGGACAAGCCCTTCCCTTGATCTAATACATGGGTGTCCAACATTTGGCCTGCCTGGGCTGCCCTGAGTGAAGAGGAATTGTCTTGGGCCGCATCTACATATGCTGCTCTGAAAGTAATGCCTCCTATTTATTTCCACGGAAACTAGAACTGATACAAAAAGCACAATAATACTCTTTGACAGAGCAACTTCTCAGTTACAAAACACTATTTTTAACATAGGCACCATCATTAGCTTCTCATTTTGCTAGCAATGAATAAGAGCCTGTATGCTCTGCCCACAAGTATCTGCACCAGTGGAAGAGACCCACTGTCCTTAGACAAGGGATGACATGAATAAGGTGTGGTTGTGAGAGATATTTCTCTCTGATAAGAGAGGGCTTATAGAAGTCCAGTAAAGAGACGTGATAAAATTTTTGAGCTGAATATCTGGTTGCAGCTGTATACATTCCATTTGAAAAATTGCAGGTTGTGTATTTATAACAACTGAAAAAGGAGCTCTCCCTTCTGCAGTTTACCTTGAGATCTGCTTTTACTGATGCTCATTCCCCACTAAGTGCCCCCTCTGCCTTCCAGCCCGCCCTGCTCACCTGAGGGGTATGCGGATCGCAATGATTCTGTCGATGGCGATAGCAAGGAGGCTGAAGATGGAACTCTGTGTCAAGACCAGGACGAAGCAGGCGATGAAAAGGCAGCCATAGAAGAAGGCACAGAAGCCAGTGCTGATGGTGATGGCAAAGGGGATTGCCAGCACTCCCACCGCAATGTCAGCAGCAGCCAGGGACACCACAAAATAATTGGTGACGTTCTGCAGGTTGCTGTTCAAATAGACAGCCCAGCAGACCAGGACGTTCCCCAGGATGGCCAGCACCGCAATGATCAGTTCCAGGATGATGTAAGTTATGTCTGAGAGGAAGTCTTCTTTCCCATTTACTAGCATGGTGAGAGCGACCAGGCCAACGTGAGAACGTGCCAGAAAAGCTCAGCGTTCATATCTGCAGAGCACTGAATGGCCAAGACACCTCGAAGCTGTCTGTGGTCTGCAGAGCGCTCTGCAACTGCTGTGAGGGTGGCTCACACATACACGTCTCTGCACATGGCTGCTGGATATCTTCACAGGAGCAGGTGTCAAGAGCAAAAGAGACAGGGCTCGCTGGCTTCGGCAAGGTGGAGTAACCAGACAGAGCGATTCACACTCTTGCAGACGAATATACAGAATACCTCATGTAGTCAAACAGTGCTCCCCAGGTCACAGAGTTCAGCTGGCAACACGACACAGTAAGTGTTCTGCACGTCAGCATCACATCGGCAGTGAAGTTTTGTTTCCTGTTGACAGTCACACTGCTAGTCATGGCTTCCTGTCAGACATACCTACCAGCAACATACTCCATTCTCTTTCCCTTTTTCCGACCAAGACTTGGGAAACATTCTCTTCAGCTGAAGCAAATGTTCAACTTCTCTTGTAGTTTCCTTAAAAACAAATGAAATAATGATAATAACCAAAGAAAAACCACATATGCTAAGTAATCAGCTCTACGGCGGAGATGGAAAAAGCAAAATCTCATTAGAGTGGCATATTAAATCGATAACGGATATTAAACAGACCAAGAAGAATAGATAATTGGCAAAAATCTCACATTCTGTCTATCCTGAAAGCTGCAGGGCCAGACCCAAGGCTCAGGAAGGCAGCATTTCACAGTGGTGATGAGAAACAAGAGATGTTTTGTTTTTGAGGCTACCAACTGAGCTGGCACTTCTGCAGCTGCTCGATAGTCTGCCCTGAAACATGAGAACCCCATTAATTACGCCTTGGCAAGCTCCGTGGCTGCACAGAGGAAAGGTGGAGGAGGCTTTTACATACACCTGTCTCCCTCTGATCACAAACACAGTCTTGGGCCATCACGTGTAGCCCACCCTCATGTATTTTGCAGAAGTGCATGCTCTGCCAATACACAGCTCAGCAATGGCACGAACACTCATTCATAAGGGGGTTATGCATTCACTCTGTTCCTACACCCTGTTTTTCCTCCAAACACATGCATACTGAAATGCAATTGGCAGCAGGGAGAATAAATAGTTCAAGGCATGTCAGACAGCAGTGTCAGTTCTTCCCTGCTGGGAATGGACACAGTACAAGGGGCTTCAGGTTGCCCTCCTGCAACACCACCTTTTTGCTCACATAAATTTTATCCTATAGGCAAACCATTTTATTTACTAAACCAGCATTGGACATAATGTTTTTTGTTTGCATCCGTAGATACTGATACACTTCACAGAGAAAGTCAGCTTGATTCTACAACTCCTACCAGCCAGGAACACATCCAGGATATACCCCTGTTAGAAATGCACACATAGGCACAATGCCACCACCATATCCCAGAGTGCACGTTCGTATTCCTGCATCACACACAAACCTGGGACACACCATGGTGCAGGGTAACACTACTCCTACAGATGCTGTCTCACAGGAATAGGTACACACCACCTACTTGTGTGCCTCATTTGCACACTGATCCTGCAGGTACCTCTGCCTTCAGTAATGCGTGCATTTCACCACAGTTTCAGCTCAAAAGTTTATCAACAGAGAACACAGTTTTCTAAGATCCACGCCACAGTTAAGAGAACTGTTTGCTGTGCTACCCTGTAACTTTCAGATTGGGTCTTAAACCTCGTTTAGCAAAGCTTTGGTAGCAATATTTTCTCATTAACTTCTGAAAGCAGCAAACGAAACTATAACGGGGCTGGGAGAGAGACAGATGTAGCACTGGCTAATAAATGACAAACTCAGGTTCTGAGGCAATGCACACCTCCAAAACAAACCATTTTTGGTACCTCATTCACTAGTGATGGGCAGTGGCCTAACCCAGCAGTTGCATGCCTTCACAGTTCACTGTTTTGAAGTCAGAAACCTAATTTCTCAGGACAAAATAAAAGGCTAAAGACAGTGATAATAAAAGAAAATATGATTAACTTGTGATTCACATCTGATCTCAGGAATATAATCTAATTTTAGACCTTTCATTGATTTAGAGCTCTACTGCTAATGCAGCATTTGAAAGGAAAGTAAATGGCTCTTGGTGGCTTGGATACGTTTCAAAAACCCAGCTTCTCCTTCACCTCCAACAATCTTTTGTATGTTTTGTTTGGTTTGTGTGGAAGAAATGAACAGAATAGATTAGTTTGTGATACAGCTATTAAGAGGGAGATAAAGATCATCCATTTAATCTTTTCTAAAGAACAAAAACCCCAAGAAGTCTCTATATTGTTTATCTTCCTTTAGCTAAAACCCTGTTTTCCAGTGACCTCCCACGGATTGCATCTACCTTCTGGAATTTCAGGGTTGTTGGCAATGTGCTCCTACATCACTTCTCCAATGCCTGATTGCCCGTTTCAAGTCCCAATAGGTTTGTTTCGAGGCACTGATAATAAAATCTCCCCTGCAGCCTGCCTTCCAGAGAAGGAGATCAGAAGATCAGATAGGGACAAAGAAAATCAGGAGGAAAAGAAAAGAAAAAAGGGCAAGACAGAAAATAAACGACAACACTTTGTGTAGGAGAGTAAGAAAGGGATGGATGGGTGAACAACAGGATAAGAGTTGGCAGAAGCCAAAGAAACAACAAAAGGAAAATTAAGACTTTAAGAGAAACATGGTGTGTTTGTTAGATGGATGCAGGCTCCCATGTTCCACAGTACCACAGCTGCAGAGATGGTGATGGGGTAACTAACACTGGGAATGAAACAGGGGATACTTTTCCCAATGCTAGAGCTCCCTTTGGTTGGATTTTCAATTCATATTAATCTCTCATGTATTTTGTTTTACCCGTCTCTTTCAGTGGCTCACCTCAAACTTGTTTTCCAACAGGACACGAAGTAAAGCAACACTTCTGATCCAAAGAGGTCCCCTCATACAAATTATTCAGCACAAAAGACAACTCTGGAATTACTGATGGCTCTGCACACATGCCAGCATGATGCTGGAAGCTGAAGCTTAATGACCACACCACATACTGTTTTCTAATATGGCAGAGTTTTCAACCTTCTACTCCAATATTTCATGGTCTCGTTTTAACCTTTCAATTTCGCTTTCAATTTGTTTGGCCCTTTGTTTCCCATTCCCTTTCACAACCAGCGGGCTAAATCTTCAGCCTAGGTATTTATTGAGAGGCAATCTGCAAGATGTTGTGTCCAGAGGACGACATGTCCTTCTACCCTAATCTACTCCTAAGATGGGCAGGAAAACACTTAGAGAGTTCCTCAGAGCCTGCACATCTCAGAAGAGAAACCACCAGAGCTGAGCAGGTGCCCCAGTCTCAACCAAACTACACATTGTGTCTACTTCAGCACCAGTGCTTCTGCAGTAACAACTGTTGCTAGAAGCAGGAATTGCTCACACCACACAACGCCAGCACATCAGGGCTCTCACCTACAGACAGAAGTGTCACTATTCAGGGAGCTTTCACCAAAGAAGTCAACCCAAACTTCCCTCGTATCTCATTGACCTCTCACAGCACCAGCCTGCTGTAACTTTCAACAGCACGACACATCTTAAATTGCAGTCCCATTTGCAGCTCACTCTAAAACAAGGGAAGGGCCAATTTTCCTATGCACATCACTAGGAATTCACTGTGCAGGGACAAAAATGGAATACAGACCACTCAGAAAAGAAGATACATTACAAAATCATTGACTTCATGCAAAACTCAAGGGCTCAGCAACAAGGTCTGACAAGACAAAATTAATTAACTTGTTTTACTCACTGGGGAAGTGTATATTTAACAGATCAGGCCCTTGAGGGATCAACACTGCAAGCCTCTTTAAGCTTGAGAAAAATAATCCATATCACACAATCTGCTGGACAGCTACAATTAGTATTTCTTCTCAAGCTCATGTTTTGTCTTGTTAATTGGATTAATTCTTCCTTGATACCCTGGGCCATGTTCTGGCTTTTCCCCTATTATTAAATAAACCTTTTTTTTTTTTTTTTTTTTCTTTTTTGGCACTCATAAACCTGTAAAGCTGTTGCTTTGCTCATTTTTAGTGGCTTGGAACACCCTGTTCTCTCTCAGATTTCAGCCCCAGTGAAAAACTGCTCCTTGAAAATTCAATAAAGCACCTGAACACCATGTACCCATGAAGCAATTCACCGCTGAAGACCAAGCAAGCTTTTGTTTGGCATCTCCAGTTGGTTTTGGACTAAGGTGCTGCTCCTTCACCTTCCTGATCACCTAAAGCATTGAAGTGAGTCCCTGGCCACTGCTTGCTTCCCACCACTCGTATCTATAAAACACACTCCCTGCTCTTGGTCCCTTCAGGCAACACTCAGGGCCCTGGGGGAGTCCTCATCCAGCCTCATTCCTTGGGCTGCCATCAGACAACACAGCCCTCCCCAGGTACCAGTTGACTACAGATCACCTCGCTCTCTAGGAGAAAATCCTTCCATTCACACCTGGCTGCAAGCAGAATATTACTGCTGCTAAAGCAGTCATTTTCTACTTTCTAAAGCCTTGAGCGGGGGATGCTTGCTGCTTCTTATCCTCATTTAAAGCCCTTCAGCTCAAAAAGAATCTCACTATTTTTTACACTCAGGTTTCTTAGAAAGTTCTCTCTCCTCATTTCTCTAGAGGATCAAGACATAATGAGTCAATGTGCACACAGGCACCACACCAGTTCACAAAACAGCTCAGACTATAAACAGAGCAAAAACAGGGAAGACAGTAGCAGCACTTTTCACTGTTGCCTGCAGGTTTGCTTTCTGAACCCCTATATGTTCTATGAAAACACCTCATTTAGAGCAGCTCCCCCCCAGCCCTGACCCACCACACAATGGCTGGAGACAGCCTCAGTGCTTCTCCCTTGAATGATGAAGGAATGCAGTGGGTTGGGGAAGGAAAGAGAAGAGTAGGGAGGCATCACCCTGCTAACCAAGACACACTTGTTCTGGTTGCTCTATTTGCTTTATTATTGGCTCTTGGCTAAATGATCTTTAGGTCATCTGCTTACAGTAATAGGAGGAAATTAAATATTAATAATAGACTATTTCCCTCTAGACTGTTCTTTGTTAACAAAGGGTAGAAGTGAAACAAAGCAGACAAAATTATCAGCACACCGTGCTCTTGGTTTTCAGGTACCTGGAGCACTCACAGCCCCCTTGGATCTTCCTGGAGCAGCAGAGATCCCATGTCCTGGTACACTTGCCTGCAGGGACACCCAGACAAGCACACAACATGGCAATGTCTTGAAATCCTTCCCTCTATCAAGGGACTCCACATTGCAGCCTGACCCTTGTGGAGCATCATTTTAGACTTCAACCAAAACAACGTCCAAACCACTGATGTTCTGACTGAGAAAAATGCAAATCTTTTCAAGTGCAGAGCTCATCTCCCTTCAGGGAGTGAAGTCTTCCTACAGCATGAACCCTGCAGCAGGGTAACAATAGATCAGCTTTGCAGATTATCCAGTAATACTAAATAGGATGAAGGCTTCGGTTTTGCTAAACAGAGGCCAATTCCCTCTTACAGGGAAACAGTAGCCCCCCAAGATCTAGAACCAGCACTCTAAGCACTCCAAGTGAAGGGCAAAAGAAATGGTTCTTCAAAGGTCTGAACTGCCCCCAACAGGGAAGAGGTACATTTCTTATGTTTCCATCTCTGCTGCAGCTCAGGACCAAAATGGAGTGCATACTCATGTCAAGAACAAGCATGGTGAATTTGGGTGCCAAGTCTTTACCAATGAGGAGACTACTACAGATACTGGAGCTGTAATAGCAACACAACCCAGGAGCGATTGTACCCCTCAAGCCTGTCTCTGATCTTCCTGTTTATTACCAACATAAAGTAACAAACCAAAAAAGCCCAGAAAGAGAAACCCCACTGGACAACAAAGGTCACAGTACCGATGAGCTGGCTAACAGGAACAGCAAATCTGAAACCAATACTTCAGCTTTGCCTCCTGCCCTCCGAGTGCTAGGAGTGGATTAATTTTTATTGCTGTAGCGGAAGAGAGGATTGGAACAGAACACATTTGAGCATTATTTTTCCCTAAGTGGATGTTATAAATGTTTAAAAACAAGCAAGGGGAAAAAAATAAGAAATAAAAAATAAAAAACACAACAAAAACAACTCGTAATTATTCCCATTCTAATGGTCACTAAAAGACAGGGAGGGCAAAACTAAGTAAGGCTGAATGACCAGCAGTTAAATAAACCAGATGATACAAACAAACAAAGGGAAAAGGGCTCCCTTGTGCCCACTAGAGCAGGCATGATGACATCCTGCCAAGAGGCACAGAAACATGGTGGATTTTTGAGCAAACCATTTGCATCCAAGAGCGGCAATGCTCATTTACCTACAGCCTCATTTCCAAAAGTTAAAAATGGAGCATTTGAGTAAACTGTCATAAGGCAGACATGTAAAAAAAGCATAATTAAAACAATGAATCCTGGCCAGAAGGGAGTTACTACTGCCAATATCATTCACTACGTCTCTGAGGATCCATTTTTCCTTTCCTGTGTGAGGAAAGAACTCAAAGGCAAATTTTGCCTCCGCACGGCCCTACCACAACCAGCTGTGCTCACACATAAGAAGCATTTCCTTCAAGAACAAAATGAAAGAAATGAGGAAGAAGGGTTTCAAGAAGAGGTGACCCACTGAGGAATACAGGCTAAGGAGGAATTTGCTCTGAAAATACTTATCCTATTGCTAATGCATCCATTCGGGTGTATTTTAACACAGTGAACTTCTCTCCAGATGTGACTTCATCTTTCATTCTTATACAAAGTTTCCAAAAAGGCGATTCAGAATTAGGTACATCTGTTGATTTTGCTATGTTCTTATCCAGCTCACAACCCCATTTGTCTCCTCCAGTTATAGTCTTGCTCTCCATCAGGCCTTGCTCCCTCTGTGAGTTTGTGCCCTGTGGGCTGTGAGCAGCATTTGCCCAAGTTCTGCCCACGGAACAACAACTCACATCTGCAGAGCAGGACTGTCAGTGTGCCAGATTGGCCAGCTCCCCATCATCTTCACAGCAGAAGGAATGCAGCTCCTGCCATCTCTCCCTATGGGTCTGAAAACCATTCCTCAGCTACACTTCCCTCTCCCATTGTACAGTGCGAACAGCGATGAGCAATATCTACCTACCTCGGAGCCAAAGAAAAGCTCTCTCATCTGTGGGTCATACGCTGACCCCTCTGAACAGGGATTGTAACCGTGGCCCCACCAGGAAGTCGCGTTACCACCCAGGTGGTTTGACTCATGCCTACCCAGAGCACGAAAAGCAGCTGGGCCTCTGCTGGGTTGCAAACACAGCCCAGTACATCCTTCCTCCCCACCTCACCCCCTTCTCTTGTCACTTGGAGCTGTGACACAGCAGCAGCACTTGGCTCATGCTCTGCAGATCCTGCCCTGCCCCAGCATCCTGGGGTTCCCCAGCCTCTGTCCCCAGCCCCACTGGTTGCCACTTCCCCAACAAGGGCTGCTTGCTGCTTATTCACAGGAGCTGTAACATGTCCTCCTCATGCCCTGCGACACTGCTGGGTTTTGGCCAACACAATATACCTCATTTCTTCCTGTGCCCTGGCCCAGTCTGCTTCACCCACTCATCTCACCTCAGCTCATCAATCCTGACATCAGAACAGCACTCAGACAGTGCTGTGTTGGGTGCTCATCCCAAAAGCAGATAAATGTCAGATTTTCTGACTGCTTACTTTGTTTCCAATAACTGTCCCTCTTCCCTTACTTTTTTAAGGGACCTACCCCACCTCATTCATCCCCATTTGCTGTGGCACACCTCATCATGCCCTTCATTCTGTGCCTTGTGGCCTCAAATCTATTTAAGACTTCTCAGTGCTCTGCCAACCTCTGTGGATAAAGAGTTGGCTCTCTGATGACGTCTCAAGGCCAACCACCATTATTGTCCCTTCCTCTTCTGTTTGCTATAACTTGCATCACATTTCTATCACTCTTGCAAAATGACTTGAATCTTTACCACACCCAAACAAGCCTTTCTAGAGGTACTCCATAGATTATTATTATTATTATTTTGCATATCCTTGACAATAATCCATTTTATAAGAACTCTCCGGTGTTGCTGTTCTTTGATCCCAAAGTCTCAGAGTTTAGCTGGTGCTTCAAGGGCTTCTGACAAAGCTCTTCCTTCATTTCCTAAGTCCGTGTGCTGTGGTAAAAGCACATCCGCTGACAAGCAACAGTCTGCTGCTCCAGCCTGCTTCCTCCTCTGCCTGCTTGGGACAGAGACACCCAGTTCTGGTGTAGAGAGCACACACTGCTGGTGAAAATTACATTTCTAGTTAGCGCTCCCCTTCTACATCAAGCCATTGCATGAAGAACTAGCAGACATTTGCAAATCACTTTACGGAACATTTTTTACGGAACAAAGCATCTTGCTCGCTGTTTGTGAGCTACAGCGCATCTCTACAGGCAGCAGAAAGACGAGCAGCAAACAGCCTGTTAAAACAGTGATGGCTCTACCACACTGGGGAAGTGGTCCCTTTCTCCCATATATATTATATGATAAGAGAAGATGGAAAACTCCAGCTGTACAGGAACCCACAATCACCATCACAACCAGCTGAGGAAGGAGAAACCAAAAAGGAACTGTGGTGTGTGGCTCCAGTTATAAAAGATATGGGTAGAGCAGAAATGAATGCCAGTGAGTCTCCCAGCACAGGCATCTCAGACCTGAGGATGCTTTCTCTGTGTCCAGAGATGCTTTCTCTGTGTCCAGATGGACTGTGTCCATCTCTTGCTTGCTGAAATCACCCAGATTAGCTGTATGAAAAGGAAGATCCCCCCTCATTACTGGTAGGAAAAGCTACAAAAACCATCAATGAATCCTCTTTCTATTCTTCAGCCCACAAACACAGCTTCTTACCTTCTATATGTCCTGCAAGAGCTGGTACCATGCAGATGTACCAGAGAAAAAGAATCACAAGCCACAGTAAATCCCCACCCGAATCCTCTACATCTACATATACTACAACCCTGAATGCACCATAAGGGTCAAGCAGAGTATGGATCAGCATTTAAGCAAGACTCAGGGTGGTATAAAACAACAGATTAACTTCTATTAGGCATCTGACATAGTCAAGTGCCTCAGTTTTAACAGCTCTAAATAAAGAGTCTGTATTTCTGGGAGGGAAACTGATTTTTGGAATCAGGGTGTTCCAAGAAACCCCTGACCAGGCAGCCATTAGCACAGGTTATTTCTGACCTAAAACTCAAGCCAAAAAACAACCAACTTTTGGAAAGTCAGTATGCTTCCCCCACACATACGCCAAGAATTATAATGGAGCTGGTGCCTACCCAAATCAGTCTGTTGTTATTTTCCATCATCCCATTGAACCTGGGCACTGATCTGTGCATCGGACGTATGTGGAAACTGTAATTATTCCAATTAATTTCAATCACATGACTCTTTCCTGATGTTTTGCATTAAACAGCCTGTTTAAATACCTGTTAGCTGTTCTTTTATCCTGGGAAATGTTTCCTACAGAAAATGCCAGCCTGTGTCCAAGTCTATGGATCTCATCCTGAGACCAAAGTTGTTATCATCACAGAATACGATATTTAACAGCCCTCTTCTCTTGACTCCTTAACCTCAACTGATTCATACCAGCATCTGACAATCCTATTCTGGGGAAGCCTCAGCAACCAAAATGACAGGTCAGTGTGCAGAGGACTTTCCTAGTGCAAGAAGGAGGATGCAGATAACAGGTCAGCATTACTGAACGAGTGAGAATAGAAACACTTAGGCTCCCATTGTAAGAAAAAAAAAAAAGGAGATAAGAAGTGAGAGAAAGCTTTGTAAAAACAAACCAAAATAACTCCAAGGAATCAGAAGCGGGAGAAAAATAGAAGAAAAACTGAGATGTGAATACTACATGAGGAAAGTACTTGTAGCAGAGAAAAGAGCGAAAACCACCACCTACAAAAGGATGGGTTAAAAGAGCAAAATGAGACCAAGTTACACTTCCCTCTGCTCAACAGCACTACTCACCCAAACACGCAGGGCCTCTGCCCAGGAGGTATGCAGACATGACCCCCCAGCTGGCGCTGGCTTGGATTCAGCTGAGCTCCAACAGCCAACAGCCCCTCTCCTGCCCTCCTTGACAAGCTGCCCAACAAGGAGCCAGGACTATCCCTGTGACAGGGACACAGCAAGCTCAGTATCTCAGTGAGCTGGCAGATGAAAGAGCCCAATCTGCAAGTACTGAGAATGGCTGAGTGCCTTCCACCCTGGCTCTGAGTGCAATCACAAATGCTAATCGACAAGAGCCCGGCATGTCATTTGTCACGTCTCCAAGGCTCCAGGAAAACCCCCCTTTCCTCTCCTTGTATCAGCTAGGGACAGGAAGATTCCCTCATCCTCTGCACAAGGGAGCCTTTCCCTCCCCCCTATCCCTGGCTCCAACCATCTCTGCAAGAAGTTTCACTCCCTGCTAACTTCTCCATTGTCTCAGATGCACTGTTTGCAAACGTTCCCTAAAAATGCCACAGAAAGTATTCCTTATTCCTGTTTCAGGTTTTTCCACATCCCCATGTAACACCTGGCTGTTATCTCGTTACCTGTCAGATAGCGATAAACCCACTGCATGCAACCTCTGACCTAGCATCTACGAGAAACACGATCCATCTTGTAGTTGTCATTCCTTTTCAGGTCCTGTCTTCCACTGCTGTATTTGTAGCAAACTGCTAATCTTACTTAATGCTTGAAGAGCATTATTATATATACATACATATATATATATATATATATAAAACATAAAAATAACACTATCAAGAGCCCCAAAGGAACTTTCTTTCCTGGCCTTTGTGGCAGAAGATTTACTGCTGCTTTGTAAGCCAGGAGGTTGCAGCACTCCCACACTCATCTATCTTCTGCAATGTCATTTGCATACACTTTCTACAAGATTCATTGTATTTTATGCTACCTGGTGATTATTATTATTATTTTTTTTAATGTTCTAAAATAATTAACCAATAGGCTCAATGATGAAAAGCATTCTTTCTCCAGAGCAAACCAAACTAAATTGATAGGTTTTGAGTTGGTTGCTTAAATGTACATGGATAGTGAGGTCTAACGAGCTCCCAGCTCCCACCTGAGCCTCTTCTGCCACTTCAGAAGAGCACACATCTCCCTTAGGAGCTCTTGCCAGCCCCACTGATTTGTCTGCTCAAAGCACTGAATTAAACTCCAGGTGTCAGGCTTCATATGATCAGCTCCTTACAGAATTCAATTCAAGGAGGGAAAGAGATCACACCCTTAACTAACTCCCATTTATCAACTATCTACACTTGATGAAGTAGTTCTAAATTCTCTTAGCTCATCCTCTGCAAGTTCCTCACTGAGGTCAAGGTGAGGAACGAGTTATAGCAAAGTTTAAGCTGGATGTTGACTGTTTCTTGCATGCCTGGGAAGAGAGGAATCTCCACTGCAGGTCCTTTAGGAGCAGGATGGAGACATAGCTGCTGGGAAAGGCAGAGCTGATTCTGCCCTCAGGCAGTAGCATGGATTAGATGACCTCAAAGTACCTCCTGAGGATATTTTCCATAATTGAGAGTTGTATATGCCATCTGGCCATCCCGATCTAGAAAGGTTTACAATAGAAAAAAATGTGAAAAACAACCAATAACTATTCCTGACTCAGATGCAGCCTTTGTGAGGGGAGAGGCATCTTCTGATTCTGCAGAGGAAACCGAAGCCTTCAGAGGTTAAACCACCTTCTGTGCCCTCCTGAGTCAGAATGCTGCCGGTTCTTTACCTCTAATGGACCAAATCACAACATTCAGCTGCATGAGCAGATAGGCCAGAAACCAGCACCGTTGTGCTGAGGTCACTTTGCCAGGGCTGTATGGACTCTCTTTGCAGGAATAAAACCTAAAGGTGAACCACGATGCAAGCAAGCCTTCTGGTCCTAAACAGCAAGGGAAAATGAAAGGGAAAGCTCTTCACTGACTTATGAGGGTCCTCCCTGATGCCTTGAACCACAGCTCTGTTTTTCTTAGAGACCAACATAAAAACTACTCCAATCGCCCATCTCTATTTTCAGATGGAAAGTCTGTGGTAAAGAAGGACCTGGGGGGTTATTTACCATCTGCACAGGGTGAAGAGAATGAACAAGAGCAGCTGAAACCTGTTTGAGCTGAAGGATGGACTCTGGAGGACAGTGAGAGTGAGGTGCCACAGGCAGCCCTGGGCTGGAAAGCACCATGTGCTCACAGCTGCACAGAATGAGATGGAGTGCAGCTACAATATGTGTTGTCCCATCTGACTTGTGAAAAGGTGGGTGGAAAAGTCAAACCAAAGCGAAGAGCTGAAGCATAGTGAAAAACAAGTGCTTCAGCAAAACGATCTGCGAAGCCTTAAGCATCCTGTGCTGATGAGATCACACAGCCTTCGACCCTACAGGCAGAAGGGACGTGGGGGCCTCTCTGTGCCAGACTCTAGGTTCAAGACTGAAGGAGATACATTGGGCCAGCTCAGACCCCTTGGAGTAATAGACACAAGGATAAGCAAAGATCTACAGCAGTCCACAAAGCTGCAGGACTGAGCTTTCTCCAGTCGTTCTTGAGAGGGATTGACCACATGGCTCAACATAAAATCCATTATTGAAGATTAAACAAAAAGACGAATCGCTTTCAAAAGTTGATTACGTACGAAAGCAATAGATAGTGCCAGCAGCCCTTATGGAAACATCCCATTAAAATCAGCAAAAATAGAAATGCAAACACAGGAGACCTGGTAGGAGGCTTTTCAGCTCAGATCTTCAGTGCCTTTTGAAGCCACTGACAGAAGGACAGAAGCTAAAAACATAAGGACTGGGCTGACAGCCCCTGATCTGGCACAGGATCACCCTGACTCCATTTTTAATGTATAAAAATATGTATGGAAAGCCAGGAAGATTATAAGCATGTAAATTGCAATCTTACCCCATGAGCAGCACTAAAAAGGGGTCTTGCTCACCTATTCTTTGCACCCCAGAGTAGGCCCTTTATATTTTGTATGCACACATATGTTTGCAGTTTGTACCCACGTCTTTTCTCTGTACATCCAAAGGTTCATAGCTTTCCTAGATAATACAGAATCGAACCATCTGCTACGTTAGGATTTCATTTTCATATTATTTGCGATACGGTTGGCTTCTTTCTTCATAAAGATCTATTTTTCTTATAGAGATTCTGTGTTTTTCACAGATAGTCATTTCTCCCACACACTTAACTCAATGCAAACACTTCTCACGTGCCCACTGCTCACTATCTAATCTCTGTGTTCCTACCTGGCCGTATGATATGCTGGGGGTCTCTGTGGCAGGAGCTGGCCATGCTTTCCTTTCCACAGAAGAATGGATTTATCAATTACTACAGTTCTGGAGTTACACAGGCCTAAGACTTACCAACCAGATAAGAAACCTGAAAACAAATACATCCAAAGATAGACTTATCTAAGAGCTGACCATCTCCTTAGGAAAATAATTTTAAGCAGTTAAGGCAATTCTATTAACCACTATTTACTAAATGAGTCACGGCATTTAAGTTAACCCTTCCTGTCTCCTCCGTGGCCCCTCTGCCCAAAACAGTTTGGAAGTCAACTACAAAGCTACGAACAGAGCCCCGCGCTCGGAGCCCGCCCCAGGACACAGCAGCACGTTAAAGCAGCGCAAAGACAGCACCTATACGACACGGAAAACTCCCCCCAGCGACACCCGCACCCCGCACACACCTGCTGCTGCCCGAGCTCCTCCGTGTCAAGGCGGCAGTGCCCGTCCCGTTGGGCACGGAGCCGCCCCGCGCATCCCCCCGCTGCCGGCGCCCGGGCACAGCGGCCAAACTTTCCTCCGCTCGGCACGGAGCTCGTCGAGCGAGGAACGGGACGAGGCTGCGACCGGGGTTAGCGCCGTCTGTTAAGTCCCTGCCCTCTTCCCTTTAGCCCGATTGCAAAGCGCATGAAAATCTCCTTTGTTAAACAGTCCGCAGAAGTTGACAGGATGCAGGGTGCTCCCAGGGAATCACTATTTTATGATTAATTGCTTTCCAGCACAAACGACAGCCGAGGAGTTCGGAGGAGGGCTGGGTGCAGGGGGCAAAGTCCGGCACCTGATGGTTAAAGGAAAGATCCGCGGGGCAGAGCCCCGGGCGAGGGGGTGTGTCGGGGACTGACAGCCCGGAGAGGGCCGGGGCTCCGGCAGCGGGGCCGGGGCAAGTCGCGGCTCAGAGAAACGGCCCCGTCCCGGGACTGCGGTGCTAAGCGAGGGGCCGCGGCAGACACCGCCAGGGGAATTCGGCCGCCCGAAGCGCTCCCGTCCCGGCTCCCACCCGCCCCGCCGCATCACCCACCTGCCCTGGGGCGCCGTACCGCGCCGCTCGGGCCGCGCCCGGAGCCGTGCGCCGCTGCCGGGCGCTGCCCCGCTCCCGCCGCAGGACGCGGGCGGCTCGGGGTCGGCGGCTCCCCCTGCAGGGCGGTGCGGGCAGCGGAGGGGCGGCGCGGAACCCCCCGGCAAGCGGAGCCGCCCCGGGTTTACCTGGCGGCCGAGACGCCGCGGGTGGGGAGCGGGGGCTCCGCGGCGACGGGAGCGGGCGGGGCGGCATCGGCGCTCCCTGCAGGAAGTCCAGCTGCCGGCGTGAGGGACCTGCGAGGGACGGAAACGGGTTTTTAGTGTGTCTTAGACAGGGCGCACGGAAAGGAGGGCTTTTCCCACGCGCTGTTGGAAGCGTCTCTGTCTTTCCAGGCTGCCGATGCCACCCACCGAGCTACAGCCCACAGCCGTACCGAGTGGCACGGCACTGAGCTCCGAAAAGATTACACAAGCAGAGAAACTAACAGCTCTTTCTCTCCTCTGCTCCACTGTCACTGCCACCGACAGCGTGGAAAGGAAACTCCGTCCGTGATCGCTCTGGAAGAGCTCAAAACCGCTCAGCCCAGCCATTAAACGTCTGCCAGAAGTGCCACAGACTCATTGGAGTTGGAAGGGACCCTTGAAGGCATATAGCCCCATCTTCCCTAAAACGAACAGGGGCACCTACAGCTCTACCAGGTGCTCTGAGCCCTTGGGTGTCTCCGGGGTTGGGTACTGCTCCCATAAAGGCCTCGCTCCTGCCCAGAGCAAGAGGCTGTGATTTCCTCCCACATGATGCTCCAGTCCGTGCTGGGTCTCAGCTCCCTCCCAGGGTAATGCTTCCTACATCTATGCCACTGGTTCTCTCACTTTGGCGTGCTCATTTCTCATTTCTGCACACATAAAAGGTCACAATTAGCAGCTGCTGTTTAACAACCTATTCAGCAGTTGGATAGGAGATCTTCCTTTACAACAGTGAGATTTGAATAGATGCTCCCTTCTTTTTGAATTCTATTTTTGCTATCACTTGTCAAGTAGAAGAACTGCACCATTCTTCAGATAGTATTTTTCCCTTTGTATGTCAGTGTGTATTCTCCTTATCTATACATTTCCTACTCGCGTACTCCCTTATCAATGGTCAACAAGAGCTGTAAACTGAGGTTTAAGGAATACAGTCAATCGCCTTTTATAGCAATTAGAAAAGATCATAGTTTACATTAATAACCTATGGAGTAGGGGGCAGTACAATGGAGCCTTGATTATCTTTTCACTCTTTGTGACTGTTGAGAAAACCAGGATTGCTATGGCTGCTATTGCTGGACAGTTTGAGGAGGGACTGCTTGAAGTGAAGGCTGAAACTGCTTGGAAATGAAAGAGTTTCCAGCAGCTGTGGGGAAGGCGCTGCCATTTGTCTGGAGAGCAGAAGGCTGAAAGTAGCCCAGGACTGCAAGGAAATAAAGGAATTCCAATTCTCCTGATTACAGCCAATAAGGCTTTTGCAGTCCTGACAAGCAGGGTTGCAGAAGCACACAGGACTCTGTCTTCTAAGAGAACAAGCAGAAGTCCTTAATTTTGGGCAGTTCAAATGCAGTGATATTTGCACTCCTTAGGCTTGGGTCAAGAAGTAAATCCTAGGAAGACAGTGTAAAATAAACCCTTAAAAGCCTCCCTCAAGATGAAAGTAAAGTAAACAAGAACTTAACACTTAAAAGACCTATTGTGATTCTCACCATGCTCTCTGCTGATCCTGCTCTAGTAACATCCTGCTTGAGCTCATCAGCGAGGCTGCTGCAAACACAAAACAGATCAATATAATCACAATAGCCAGCACCAGCCTATCACCCTTGTACAGAAATCATACCCATGTACTGTGGTTACGTATGGGAAACTGTCTTGCAGAAAACATGCATCAGTTTGTCTTGGGTAGAGTCTGGAAGAACTAATGTGTGTATTTTATTTTAATAGAAAATGTGCTTATGCCTAATAAATGCCTTTCTTTTTTAATCTGAGAATAAAGAGAAGTACTGCATTTCCTCCATCACATACTAGAGACTGTCCCAAACTACTAGTTCTGCTCATTGAATCACAGGCTATGAGTTAGCTGTTTACTTTTGCTTTACACAGTTCAGTCTGTAATGGTCTGGTACTTGAATCATCGCAGACCACTGTGAAGCTCTGATCAGACGCTGGTTAATAGGTAAGTGACAACAGCAAAGTTGTGTATCAGGGCTGTGCTGGAGCTAAGTTGCTGATACCTGATGCTTTACTTCTATGGCATCAAAGCTGTAGGTTGCGTCCACTAATCGGAAATAAAAACTTACTTTCAGTCTTTCATATCCACATTGAGATTATTCTTCACCACTTTTGGAGCTATACTTCATTGCGAACCTTCCCATTAGACAAAGTGATTTATGCCATACTGGATTTAAGAGGCATATTTTTGCAAAGATGCTTCAAGCAGAGTAGTGCAATAGTAAACATATGCAGTGTTGGCATAGGAGACATTAAAAATCATGTGTTCTGACTCGCATATAACCTCATACCCACAATTACTGCCCACATCTCCTAAAGGACAGTGGACAGCCCTTGTGTTAGTCTGAGAGACTGGGGAGGCAGGGTTACTTGAGGTCCTTTGGAAGCACTAGCAAATTCATAAACATTAAAGATACTTCATATATTTATATGTACATAAAAATATGTATGCAACTGTTTTTCTCATTTCATATGAAATATTTGGTAGCAATTTAAAAATAATCATTAAAAAAAATAACTTAGTGAGGAAGGAGTTCTATCACAAAGTTCCATGTGCTGTGAAGGCCCATCTTAACTATGGAATTCTCCTTTGTGCCAAAGCCTTCTCACAAATGGTCTAATGCCAGCACAGAAAGAGTTCAGCTTTTACACAGAGCTTGAGGAAAACAAGCCACAGTGAAGATAAGACTTGTGTTCACAAGGTATAAGCACAACCCTGTTTAAATTCCACTATTTGTACTTACATCAGGAACCAGTGAACGCTTTTTGGTGGTTTCATGTCAGGAATTGGACGAGTCTCCCCAGACAGACTGGCTTCATTTCTTCAGATGCTATTCGGCATGACAGAAGACAAGATGGGAGTTCAATCTAAATTTAAGCATTCTCTGTAGACTATTAATAGAAGAAAAACTAGTAGCATGAATCATCATGTGGGAGCTGCATAGCGACAGCTATTTATTTTCTATAATAATAATATATAGAAGTTACCTTTATACAATAAAGAAACTGTTGGACTTGCAAGGCTCATCAGGAAGAAGTCAGATGATTCCTCTTCACTGACAACTATTCTCATTTTATTCTAAGGAGCAAAGAGAGGGCAACCCTTATTTAACTTGACAAAATCCACATTGTGTGTATCCAAGCTTGTGTTACAAAATCTAACCACTGGCTCTGCTCCACGCCACTCCCTGCTCAGAAGAACAGTGACCTGCTAGAGGTGTGGTGCAAAATGAGAGAACTTTGTAGGTTTATAACACTAAGTTAGTGTTTTAACACTTGTTTCAATGCTTGTACAATGCTTACACCTCTGGCCAGGAGTCAAACTGCAGCATGTCCTCCCTGTATGTTACTTCTCTGCTGGAACAAGAGTCCACCGGTTGAACCATCATCTTCAGGAAAGATTTGTCAGAAGGACTGAAGGCATAACAGCTCCTGAAGTGCAAAACTGCAGACACTCAGCACCTCGCATGCTCAAATCCTCCCATGTTGTGATGTTGTTTAAAAAGATAAAACTGGTTATGTACACCATGGGATCTACCCTTAGCTAACTTAGTCCAGCGCAGTCTGGAATCTGAATCTGCTCTCCCAGAGACACACAGTGTTAACACACAGTGTTTGGTGGATTATTTATTTTCTGAAAAATATGATATTGTCAACAGCTCCGTGAATTTGTCTCCAGACTGTTATGTCTCCTTCTCAAGTTTCTTTCATTTTTAAGAGCTTAACTTTGAGGCCTCTGGCGTGAGGAGCCTAAAAATGATTTAAGGAAAGGAAGCACAAACAAGGGATCAAGCTACACACTGCACTGGAAAGAAGCACAAACATCTCCTCACACTATATGACCAGTGCAAAAGACTAGCTGTAAAAATACTCTCGCTGTGTTCAACCCCATTTTCATAATGAGGGCTCTCCAAAGAACCAAATATACCAAAAAGCAAAGAACATCTAAGAGAAGTTGACATTTTGTTTTTCAAACAGGGTGTTTCGTACACAAAAATTCAGTTCCATAACCACAGCTCAATTAAACCATGGTGGTAGAGAAGGCAATGGCAGATAAGACTAGCAAAAACCTTTGCTTGGACTAGGACTGATGGTGTGTTGCTTATCTACTTTGTTTTTTGGTTTTTTTTTTAGTCATAGATGAATTTTTCTTCCTAAACAAAGACGTACGCAGAAGAAACTTTAAAACAACATTTCTAAGAAAAATGAGGCTAATAAAAACCGTGTAATTAGACATAAATGTTCTTCTCGCCCTGAGCTGCCAGGAATGGAGAGGCTAATTAGCTAACTTCTACATTCACGTGTTGGGCTGCAGCATTAAGCACTAATTCATATGGAAGGTACTGGGGCTTTCCACCACATAGCTATTGCCTTTCGAGCAATATCTAGGAATTCTGTACCTCACTCAATCATTAGAGCTGAGAATGAAAGAGAAACATACCAGTTTAATGTGCCAAACATAAATGATAGTGATCAGAATATCAAATAAATAGGCAGAATACTACGTGAGGGGGGCTAGAAGAGGGTGAGCAGCACCATGGGCACACACGGCAACAGAGAAGGCACCACAAAGTGCAGAGAAGGCAGGTTTTTTGCTGTTGTTTTTAGTCTAAACAGCAGCTGCTGGCTATTAGTAACTTCCTATCTGTAGAGGGAAATAATTTTTAACTTTTTTTGTGGTTTCAAGAAGAACTTCATGGGGGAAGAACTTCTATCTTCACGACCCCTCTTGTCTACGTGCTCTGTGGAACCACCTACAGGAGAGCGGTGAGTCCAAGGAAGTTCTTTGTAGAACACATGATATAAACCATGTCTCTTCCCTTAATCAAAGCCACCGTAAATCTCTCTTTTGATAAGAATTTGAGTGGTAAGTTCTGTAATATTAACCTATTTCCTACACAGAAATTAACTGCAGAACAACCACGACTCCAATCTAAGCTGTTCCAATTTAATACAATGGAATATTATAGTGATGTTCTTTCTGAGCTTTTTATTTTACTTCGCCAGCGTGCTGCAGCTCATTACAGTATAACCTTCCAAATTGTTTAATTGATGTTATTACATTCAATTTAATTTTATTAAAAACATGAAACTGTCACTGTGTGTTTGCTAACTGACAAGCTTGTAAGATGTTCTGTGAAGTTAGGGAATGCTATTTATTTTAGTGAACGTGGGTAAGAAAAGTTGCAACTCAGATTGTGCAGACACAATTGTTTTAACATACCTCAGGCCTGACCTGCATCCTGCGTGCTCTTTTTGTCCTAACCTTCATGTTGTCAAGTGCAGACGTACCAGTTGCTTCTACAATACTGTCATGCATGTGCTGCAGAAAAGAAAAACATCCACTTTCTGACATGAGGCTTTACTACACACTTTAAAATATTTACTCTTTCGGATCTTACTGAAGATCCGTGCTTAAAAACAGCACATTGATAACATTCGAGAACTAATTCTTTTGACTCATTCAAATTCAGTGAGAATATTCCATCCCAAGGAAAGAGAAGTCAGACGCTTTCTTGCAGAGTAACATTACTGAGTCAAAGGCATTTCTGAACAGAGAACACCACATCTCAAAAAGCTGTAAGAAATGAGCAGAATTAAACCACCTACAGTAACATTTAAGAACCAAGTTTGAAATAAAGAGGAACCCAACTCAAACTTCTGGATCCAGTTTATTCTAGAGCACTTGGGGGACTTACGCTAACTACATCCACACCATTTCAGAGAAAACTGCATTTAAAATCAGTTACCCTCCAGGATGAATGAGAACAAACCAAAGACAAGGTGTTCTTGTCTTTAATTTTACCTGGA
Organism: Excalfactoria chinensis; assembly: GCF_039878825.1. Lineage (NCBI taxonomy): Eukaryota > Metazoa > Chordata > Aves > Galliformes > Phasianidae > Excalfactoria > Excalfactoria chinensis. Next base: position 4,026,880 of record NC_092840.1, on the reverse strand, counting down.
AATGTTACTTCTAGGCATCCTGTTTTCAATATACTGAACTGTTACAGAGATGAAACCCCTAGCCTCCCTCTAGCCCAAATTCTTCATGAGATGGAGGGTACACTGACTTCTTTAGTTGGGATAAGTAATATTGCAATACATTTAATTTCATATTATGTATTCTGTGTGACAGAAGTTGCCTTAATTGAAAGTACTAGCTAGAATTCCCTTCTTTGTTACTCATATTGAAGACCAGGACAATCAGCCTAAGGAGATGCCTTAAATACATACCTCATCTCTAGGACATTCCATACGTTATCATTTAAAATCCTATGAGGGTAGATATCAAATAACGCTGGTATACCAAAATAGATGTGACTTCCAGACAATAGTGAGGTTATGGGCATGCAAACCATTGGCCTGTACATCTCATCCATGGCACATAAACCTCCACAAACTGCTTTCTGTAACATTTACTCCTGAAAAATCATGGTATCAGAAATGGTGTTAAAACATCCCCTTTTGTAGCAGCCTCGGTCAAGAAAACAGACACACATTTTGCTATTTGCAATCTTTATTTCATGAATAATTAAGAAGAAAACATGGCAACATTGGCAAATTGAAGGCATACATACTAAATATGCATACAGAATACATTATGAAGAAACTAAATGCCCAGATCTTTAGTGGTCCTCGCAAACTAAAAGCATATTGGTCCTCCAAAAGGTTTAGCTTAAAATATACTTGCTGACCTTTTAAGTTCCAATAACAGCTTGTGCCTTTCAAAACAGAAACAAGGTAAAATAGAATTTGAACACACTTGGATTTTTCTCAGAACTGTATTTCTAAGATCTAATCAGAAACAAACAAAATCTTTTCTTCTTCCTTACCTTTTAAATGTATAAGCTGTTACACCATCAAAAGTATTCAAGACTCAAGCACTTCTTGAAAGACGTTCAATTCTATTAAGAACCTGCATAGGTACATACATATACACCAATATATTTGCTTGTGTGTATATATGTGTACATACGTACATTTATGTAAAACCTCTACACATATCCAAAACATCTATGTATGTGAACGTGTACATAACCTATTCAAAAGGGTTCTGAAAAAGAAGAAAGTGCTTCTTGTCTAGAAGGAGGATTATTAAACCCGCATATAAGCTTGGTCTAATATTTGCGTTTCAACTGAGTATAAAACCAGTACAAATCAGAAAGGCTGGATGGAAGAGAAGAGCTTATAAGAATCATTCTGTTTTACACCATCTTTAAAGGCCATGGAAAAAGAGCTTTAAATTAGTTATTCAGGAGATGTCAGTACTGGCTGCAGTGTCATTTCAAACAAGGTTAGTCCTTATCCAATGTAGTGCTGAGAAGTTAAGACTGAGACATCAACAACATTCTGTTCTCTCACCAAAATTCACCACACTGTTCTGTCAATTCTGCCTCACCTGAACTCAAAAGTACCCCCACATCCAACAGCTAGAGGGTACCAATTAATGCCCTTCTGACTTTGATCTGGAGAGCTGTTCAACGTTAAATGGGATCACTGCTCATTCACAGACATTGAACAACTCTTGATCGTCACTGACCTAAAGTGAACAGACAGTCTGGAAGCTAACTATTCTGTGTTGTATTTTATAGCGCTATACTTTTTTTCCTTTAGATAACATACAGAAAAGACATTTCTGTTAAAAAACCCTTCAGATGAGTATAAAAGTGCTACTGAAAAATAGTAAAATTGACCCTACTATACATGTAAAAACTAAAGTTTCTAACTGAAATGTTCTAAGTTACAAGGATTAATTATTTGAGTATGTTACATGTACTTGTGCTCTCCCTACTGAGAGAGATTACCTTCCAAGTAATCAACCCAGCTGCACATATGCAATAATTGGAAACCAGTAAAAGCCTCCAAAGAAACTTCCAACAATGAAAAAAAAGCTTCTTTCTCTCAATTTACTGGAAAAGTTCAGAAAACATAAAAGTCAACTATTCAATTATTGCAAATGCAGTCGACTGTCAAAACAGGTCAGTTCATGAACTGTGGAACCAGGACTGCCAATGGCTCCTCTGCAGCAGGAAATGTCCACCGGGCTTTTTAACTACCACATAAATACACTGCTCACATGCTAAAATAACACAGATACTTACTAGAATGAAAATGCACATAATACACTCATATGCTGGGGCAGAGTAAGTTTTAAACCTCAAGTTCCCCGAACAACTTGTTTGTATTCTAGAACTCTATGCAAAATACAAAAGCCTTAGAAAAGTGCAACAAAACTAACTTCATGACTTTTTTCTTTTAGTTTACATAAATACAGTCTCACAAAAATATTATTAAACAGAGGCATATTTCTCAGTGGAGAATGAATGTGCTGCATTTCAGCTTTGAGTAAGGGATTTAGGCTAAACTGAAACTCCCTGAAAATAGGGAATTAAAATGAAACAAGCTTAATCACATCAGACTGCCATAACTGCAAGAAGTCTCCCCTCCCGTTCTACATTGACAGGTACTACTGGAGCTGGTAGGAACTATATGTAACTCAGGTAGACAGCAACCAAAGGGAAGGAATATTCCAAGCAAAAGATAAATGTCAGTGGGAATGAGATCATCTGATATTCATAGGTATTATGAAGTCTCAGTGTGAGGATAAAAGCCCACTATCACAGAATGAACTCATGTATGGAGGCCATAGACTTGCCAAACAGAGTTCAAGTGAATGGTAGACCAAAAACTGGCAAGCACAGATACATAAAAAAAATAAAAAATAAAATAAATCTTAGCAATACTAACAAAAATCAGAAACGTATGGAACTTGATCTCTACAGTTATTTAGTATTAATTATCAAAAGCATACTTGCAATATATTCCTGATGCTTAACATAACGGCTTTGACAATTACCAAGCAAAATATATGGATTATACAGAAAAACCTAGGGCAAACAAAGGCTCAGCAAGCCAATGTGTCATTCAAAGCCCATCCAGCCACACTTCTTTAAGGGCAGAAACACTCCTAGGGATATCTTTCTAAACAGAGACAGTTAAATGCATTAAAAGATCTCTATGATCTAAGGAACTGGTAATTTTGCAGCAAGAAGACCTGATGGGCACTGTAGGGTGATGGAGATGGTAAGGTTGAAAAGGAGGTCAAAGAAGAGTCAAGCAGTTCTAAGGTATTTTTCCAATTAACACACACTAACCTGGGAAAGCACAACAGCATGTCTAGAACTCATGAATGACTAATTTGTTTTAATAGCAAGTCCCACCAAATCTTTTATTGGCTAAGCTACTATTATTGACTAACACACTAATGCTAACTTAAGAATGGAACTGCAGAAACAGAGCTTGGCAGAGCGTAAAAATAACAGAAAAATATTCACGGAGTCAAGGGAACAACCACGAATAAACTATATAGATAAATCAGCCTGTACACAAATGCCATTATTTTAAAATCCTATTCAGTGGCCCACTTCAAAGGAGTATTTCTTACAATAGGCAAGAAATTGTGTCAAGGTGTACAACTGCCTTCCTTCCCAGAAGGATTCTGCCCTCTAATCACTCCTGCTCAAGGTAGCCTGCAGCTCAGCTGTTCCTCTAGTGGTTCTAATAGGCAAATAAGAGGTATAGTTACCACATGAGTCATATAAACAGTTTCAAAGGCTCAGCTTTAGCGTGTGCATAACTTCTTGCCAGCCATCCAGGAGAGGCAGCTTTCAAAGGGACTGCCACATATCAGCATTTCCAAGCAGGTCACAAGCAGAACAAGGTAAGAAGTTCTCTATATCTCCAAATTCCCAAATAAACTCGCAATACCAAAATTTGTACCTATGTCAAAACTGTACAAAAATTCATAGAATTGAGTAAAAGTAATTTTTTGGGGGACACGGAAAAGATGCAAATCGTCACTTTTCAACTTTCTGAAGGATTGAATGAAAGAAACAGAAAAAAAACAAACAAACAGAATTTAACACTGAGATCATTAACAGAGTGGAGACACCAAGGAAAATTTTTTGTCACAGCTACAAATTTAAGGCAGATTATCAGCAGCTTAAACCACTGTGTTGTTCACATTGTCAGAGCAAACACATTTCTCCTTATGCAGGTAAAACCAGAGGCTGACTGCAGCCAGCAGCATTTATAGCAGATTACATCCATACATCAAAGCTGAGTTCACTTTGCCCTTGCAAACAAAAAGCATGAGAATGGACTTTCCCAAAACACAAGAACAGTGGAAATACTTGACAAAATTAGACAAATAATGAGAAATGGAACTTGAGGAACACATCCTATACAAGAAAAACGCAATTATTTTTAATTCTTGATATACTGTAAATAAATGCTACCTTGTGGATAGCCTATCCACCAATATAATTTAAAGAGGAACCTTTCATGCACAACTTTTCAGAAGCATGAGGACGAGAGACCTTTGTGAGGGTCACAGAGATCTATTCACAACACCAGTGCTATGGAATTAGTGGTTCCATGTAAATATACAAGACAACGAAACGAATCAAACCAAACCAAGACAAGCGTAATTCATTCTGACGTCACCTCAGTTCTGTTATTGTCAGATACTGTGTCAAAATTATTCTGACAGAATTCTCATCTATGTCAAAAATTTACCTTCTCTTTCCATTCTTTCTTTTTCGTAGAGAAAACCCCACAGTTCAATGCTTATGATCATCATGATGACAACCAGCCAACCCCAAGACACATCTGAATCTAAACTGGCATCTCTGTGGTCTGTGGAAGCATTTCAGGAAACAGGATCCATTAGGTCATACAGCTGTATCTGTATCAGTACTTTTGACACAGAACCCTTCTGTCCACAGCTGGCACTGTCTACCCCCAATATACTACAGCGCAGGCATCTGCAAGGCACATATTAAATTGTAGTAGTATAAACAGATAAAATATTTTTCTTTTTTTCTTTTTTTTTTTTAAGCAATAATATTTTCTGGACTGATTAAAAAAAAAAAAAAAAAAAGAGGAAACTAAATCAGCAGAAACCTCGCTTCATATGTAAGAAATAAAAGGCAGTTTCAGGATTAAGTGCAAATAAGAACCAAGTAGGACAGTATCAACCATGTCCAGAAGGACTACAGCTATTCTTTCACTTGAGAAGCTAAATGCTGTTTGAACTCTTGCAGAAAACATGTGGCAGAGTGCAGCAGGGTATTATGTTTGTTTTGTATCTGTCATTGCTTTCCTTCATTGCCTTCCCTTGGACAGCTGTATGGTATCTTATTTGTAAAGGCTCAGATGTATGGTTATAAAAAAATCTCTTTATGGAGCCCAATATTCCTTTCTAGATAGAGTTCTATCAGCCAGACCACACCATGATGTTTATGGAGCACTGAAGTTCAAAATAAGATCCTTTCTGTAATGGCTTATAATTTCTTTCTCTGAAGAACAGCAGCTCATCGTTTTAAAAGAAGGTATCAGAAAATTTCCTCTTCTTACTGCCATGCATTCTTTAGTTAAGGACCAGTACAGTGTCCCTGGTAAAGGAGGTGAGTCATTACACAGACAAAAATCAGTGTTGAAACACAACAGCTCATGAGTGAATTTAGACCAAGAAACACTGTCCTTTTCATTGAAAAAATACTTTCTTTATATATAAAGGCAACAAATAAGACAATCACAGATAGGGATGTCTATTCAAAGGAAGAGTACAGATTTATAAGCATGAATGTGCATAAGTTGGAATCTAGTAAGAGATGGAACATAAGCCAGCAGTAACATGTATTTCCAATAGGACTGCTCCTAGTGAGACTTACTTGAAGAAGCAAAGTAAGTAAAAATACTGGAAGGAATATACAAGAGAGGAAACTGCATTTCAGACTTCTATTAAAATCCATTAATGATTTTTTTCTTTTTTCCACTTGAAGCCTCTCTTGCAACAACTGCCTGTAGAATATGCTGGCTTTTCAAATGCACCGACTGACAATCTGAGGATATCTACCTACTTTTAGGGATATGCAGGCTAAAGAATTGTAAGAATGCACTGTTACTCTGAAAACTCCTCCAAAGCCCCTCAGCGTGGGCTAAGAAGTTATTTTGCAACATTTCATATATTCATACAGGCACATTTATAATCTATTCTATTACAGACGTGTTAGTGTAAGCATTTGAAGAAGTAATTTTCTATAATGCTAGCTGCTAGAGACATATTGAATTATTACTCTTCACATGGGCTATGTTCTTCATATGAGAGCTTTTTAGATTTGGCAACAAATCTGAGTTAAATCTGTGCTTTTGTACCACGATGATGTTTCACAGATGCCATGTGGAGTTGCATTCACTGGGCTAACATCCATGACATTCAAACAGTCCTTAACAGTCATAAGAGCACCACTGGAATAGAAGATTAGTTTTCTTTATAACAGGGTTACTGTGTTGAAAGAGCATGTGCTTATAAATAGCAGTTGTTACAGAACTCACTTCTAAAGTAGGCTTCTGCTTAATATTAATGAGAGATGTTCAACTGTGGCTTAACTGCTGGAAAATATTGTGAAGAGGCAGAAGCAATGGCAGAGTGAAGTCTTCCCTTGATTTGAGAAACCAGATCACAACAAACATTTTAACAGCTTATAACAAACAGATGGATTAAATCATTCTGAGCCATTAACATTCTGCACAAAGCCCTGAAGTGCCAGGATGTATCAATCAATGATAGCTAAGGCACTTACTTGAACTCTTTTGCCCAAGAGCTGTTACATGAATTCAGGTACGTTTTAGGAAAACGAAAGCTGAGCAAACCAAAGTTTCTCAGTTAATTCCTTGCGAGAGCAGGTCTTTTCCATGCAATATTTGAGACTTCTGGGTATATGCACATTACATTAGTTCCTCCATTCTTGTCAGAGAACATCTCACCTTCTGTCACTCAGATGAGGATGTGCAACACCAATGAAAGACACACAGGAAACTGCAAAGCTGGATTTTTAGACAAATATCTTCATTACTACATCTTACTGAAAGTATCTTCTCTGCAGAGGAGAGTCCCAGTTCCAAAATGCTACCATAGACATCCATGACGTTTCCTTGTATTGCTGTAAAGTAAAGCCTGTGGTAACTGTGCATGCTATACAGGCATAGAAAGAAAAGGGGAAAGAACAAGCCATACAAGGGTTGATTATTGATTCATTTCTGTTATAATGGAAGCACAGAGAGCTAGTGACAGATTCCTTTCAGTACAGCATACCCTGAAAACCAGGAGCTGCATGTGCTAGTCTTTATAATCCATAAGATAAAATTGGAAGCCACAACACTGTGACGAAGGTAGGCTTGCAATGAAACTTTAGAAGGAAGAGTTCTTCTGTGCCATTTTTCGAGGTATCAAGACTGCTTTTCCATTCAAGCTGTTGTGATGAAATAAAAGCTTGTTTTCCTAGAATATTGTGCATATTTTAAAGGAGTGAGAATAGCTATAAAGGTGGTAACTAAATTACCATCGGGAACTCTACTGTATTGGGGTGCCATAGGCTGTGGGTGGAATATTTAGACTGTGGTATCAGGACACTACAGAAAGTTCAGTAATACGATGCCATGTTATCCTTTTCCTTCTCAAAGCATTAGCTGTACATTCAATCTCCTATATGCTAGCAGATCCATTCATCTCACTCTCTTAGGTAAGAAAGCTTCAGGAAGTCCGGCTGGAAAGGCAGTAGATAAGTAGTCCAGGCTCTTTAGGCTACATAATTAATCTGAATAGCTTAATAACTTGGGTTATTCCAAGCAGTGGCAAAAAGTTTTTAACAGTTGTTTCCAGGCTTATTAGCTGAAGCAATCTGAAGCAATCCAGGATAGTGTCACCAAAGTTTGAGGGAACTCAACTGATGCCGGTTTTCAGTGAAATGGGGATTAGCATTTCAGCAAGATTTCCATCTGGTAGCTAATGTTGGTTCTACTTCATGAATCTGTTGAATTATTAGGGTTTCAGGTTTCAAAGTATTTGTAAATTGCTGTAACATACAGCATGACATTCTGCCAGTCTGGACGTTCGGTTCGCACCATTTCATTGATGTCCTGTCATAGAAAACAGATTGGTCAAAATGAAGAACCATAATCTTGTTAGGAACACGGCAGTATTTTTACAAAGTCATGGCAATGGCAAGCCTGTAAAGTTTCCACAATTCAAAGCATTGATGAAGGATGCTTTGTTTTCCTCCATACAACTTTATATTACTTGCAAATGTAAACAGCTACAAGTAGGATATATACAGAATGTTATTTTGCTGATTTAAGATTGAAATAGTGCATACCTAAGTTTCCTCCCTTTTAGAACAATTAGTCAAGACGTTACCATTCACCAGCCCCTTACATCAGTCTCATAAGTGAATGCAATCTGCCCAGGAGCTAAGACAAAGAGTCACAGAATCAAGAGCAAAATACTGACTGAACCTGAAGTAGAAAATTCTTACTGACTCCTGTCGTGATAAACGACAATCCTATTTCACAGTAGAGTACTGAACTTGAGATTACTTTAATGTAATTTTTGAATGAAGAGGCAAGAAAGAGGGAAGTCTGCTTTGCCATCAGTTTGGGTATGTGCAGGAGACAAAGCATCAGTGTGTGCCTAATTGGTCGGTCAGTTCACTCATTTCATAACAAGTGTGCCAAACTGTATGGATAAAAAAAGCAAATGCAGCCTGATCTGTCCTTTTCAGCATGTGTACTCAGGAAAACAGTGATACAGTTCCTAGACATTTTTGCTTAGTGTGTGGATCTGCTTTATAATCTTTGGTTACTAGGATGTTCAAACTCAAAAAGAGAAGTTGTTTTTGTTTTGTTGTTATTGTATTTATTTTGTTTGGTTGGTTTTGATTCCTCATATGAAAGCAGCTGAACACCTTCTTCTGGGAACAAAGAAGTTTCCCTTACAAACCTCTCCTTACATCACCACTACTATTTAGTTATAGTGGTTTTCACATTCTTGCTCATTCTTCACCCATGGAAGAGGAGAAAAATAAAGAAACACTACACACACTGTGTACTGTTGGTATGTAAATAGATACTAAATCCTTAAGATGGATGCAATTTGCACACTGAATATTTATTTCCTTTCAATTTTGCAGAAGTCTGCAATTAAGTACATGACAAAAATCAATGGACAAACAGCAGTCACTGAGACTAAAGCTAAAGTAAGAAAGAATTACTGCAGTTATTTTCCCACACTGTAGTTCTTACATCAGCACTTGGTAAGAAACTTCCAGGTTTCAAATCCCTGACAAAGCTTAAGTACTTATGTCCAGGATCTGCACTGCCATTGTGAGCAAACACAATGCTGGTGCAAAGGCTCTGATAGGGATCAAGGAAAGTGTTATTTTTAAAATATCTGACTTTGCTGGGTACCTAGTTGCTAACTATGGCAGCTTTGTTAGAATTGAGATTACTCAAATATCACTTGAGGATCAGTTCTGATACTGGCAATTTTAGTTGAATTTCTGCACTTAATAACAAAGGCTTGGGATACTCTCAATTCTCTACCTTCAGGAGTCTTTCACTGTAAATACTATCATACTGAAAATTAATTCCTTTAAGCCTTTAATTCCTTTAAGTTTTTTTATAAGACACATAATAACCAATAATTGAAAAAAAAAAAACCAACAAAAAAAACCTTCAATTATTTACAATGCTGACTAATTAAATCTGAACTTAAAAGTCTTGACTTTTACATTTAAGTGAGCAAAAGAACAACTTCCATCGCTTGATGTGTACTTCTGAAATTCCAACAAAACCAATTAGAAAGTAGAACAGAGACAGGAAAGAGTTAATGGATCCTTGAAGATGGTATCACAACTATTTCTCAAATTACTTGATTTGGGTTGAATATTAGAAAGAATTTATTCCCTGAAAGAGTGGTGAAGTATTAGGATAGGTTGCCCAGGGAAGTCACCGTCCACAGGAGTGTTCAAGAAACACATTGATGTGGCACTTATGGATATGGTTTAGTGGGAACAGCAGAGATAGGTTGACAGCTGGAGTGGATGATATTAGAGGTCTTTTCCAATCTTAATAATGCAATGACCATTCTTTGGTGAAGAATCTTTTCCTATTATCTAACCTGATCTTCAGTGCAGCTTCATACCATTCCCAATCTGCCACAGGCTATTTTGCTGTTGCCTTTGGTGCAGCAGCTTGAGTACAGATCTTTATCCTACTCACTATTTTACTGCAAAAAACAGTATTAGCTTAAGTGGCTGACAATATTGGATTTATACTAGACCAATAGAGATTAAGCAAAACGACTGATGTACTTGCTTACCATTTATGTGTTTTTTTCAGTCAAGCATGATACAGAGACTATAGCCTCTAGCTGAGCTCATCTGCTGTTTTTCCTTCAAAATCTTTCAAAAGCACAAAGTGGAATAATTTATTTTTTACGAATGGGATGTAATTTGTTCAGTATGTGTTTAAAACTCACCAGAGTAGATTTGATGCCAACACTTTCAGCTGCTTGAAAAGCCAAAGTGAAGTTTCTTCTCTGCATGAGATATGAAAACGTATTAGAATACAAGTAAATACTACTTCATAATAAGGTGGTGTTAAGAAAGTTTACAGTAAAACTGCTAATTTTGCTTCAAAGTGAGTCTGTAATTGGATGATATTAATTTTAAAAGGGCAACAGGAATGAACATGTCCTAATATCATCCAAAAGATCATATAATATTAAGGTTTTAGAAAGAATAGCAGTAAGGTAGTCTGAAATGTTTCAACACTATGATTTCTAGTAAGATCTTTTTTCTAGTGCTTAGATTAGTTCATTCTTCTTTTTAACCCATATTAACTATATATGCTTTGGACACAGTAATGGGAATTTTAAAGTCATACCTTGTCCTGGCTGTTTAGCTCTTGATAAGGAATATGGGCTGGGAGGTAAGTATGGAGGACGGCGCAGAAAGCCAGGCCATCATTCCAGCTACTGCTGAAGTTTGTTATGTCAATATTCTTAAAGGAAAGAAAAAAAAAGAGGAAAAAAAGCAAACAACATTAAGATCATACACTAACAAGTATTAGTTCAACAAACATCTTTTTGTTGGTAAAAACTCAATTTTGAACAGCCTAACACTGAAGTTTTGTGGTAAGAAACCAAAAAACACTGCTATGGAAAATAAAAAAAACACAAAAACAAACAAGCCATGATAAGAATGTCAGCTAACCTTATACAGGTTAAAGAGAAAGCACCTAATATGCAGTCTGAAATTGTGCAAAGATGGGCTAGAAAAGAGTATTAAGAGTATAAATTTGTTGTAACTGTACAGAGCAAAATACAAAAGCAAACAATAATGGATGTATGTCAGGGCTCTTCCTAAAATCCCTGAGGTAGACCACATAGCTGTATCTTTGCTAATACAAGACTTCACTTCTGTGCTTTATTAACAACCAAGCAAAATTTCTAGTTAATATTAATAAGGAAAAAAATATTCTTTCCTAAATAAAATGTTTCTACATGAAAACTTATGTGAACAACAACACAAAGAGAAATCGAATTGTCACTGCAAATAAAGATATTCCAACTGATTTAACAGGTACCAAGGCAGGGAACCAAACCTTTGTGACTGAAACTGAAATTGAAAAATGCAGCCTTGCACTCCTGATTCTCTGATGACACTCAGTAACACTGATAAATGCCACTTCTAAGAATGCATGCAACGTTACTGTAAAAAGAGTCAACACCGTTCATACAAGTCAGGAGCAAGTAAGTCATCAGCCTTTCAGATCACTGCTTACTTGGCTGTTGGCAGCCCAGCAGTGGAAGAGCAGCTAGGTGGGCAGCAATCAGTCTTTTAGGAACCAAGGGTCACCCTTTTACCTGACAAGAAGTTATAGACATCACTTTTGACATGCACTGAAACATTTCATTCCTCTAGCAGAAAAATGAACACAGAACCAATGTTAAAGCTGCAGGACACACACAACTAAGGAAGCTGAATTTCTTGTCAAACTGATGATTTGGATACAAACGGAATACAACTGCAATCCCCTCTCCAACTGAGGAAAAAAAACCTAACAAAGCTAAAAGCAATTTCTAGAAGAACGTGAGGGAAATCTCCATTTCCTGCTCAGCTTTCACACTTCTTACACAAAGTCTGCATGATACAGGTTCAGGCTGTGGTGACGTAAGTGTACGTGCTGGGACACACAATGCCAGGGCAGCAGTCTGAGCCCAGCCGGCTGCCTGCCCACAGAGGAAATGTCATTGTTGGAGACCCCCAGGCTGTGGGAACATGGTCCTCACCGCTTCCTCGAGCTGCAGGGGTGGGAAAAAATAAAAAATGAAAAACATAAAAAAAGAAGGAAAATAGCTCTCCATCCTTTCTCCTCAAGGGACAGCAAATTGGATTTAAATTAATGTGTGTTTAAAATTTTGGAGTTAGGCAAATAAATGCAAGATGCAGTATGAGACTAAGGGAAAATACCAGCAAGAAACAGATGCTGAAACATTGCTGAGTCTGATTAACAGACTCCAACACATCAGTTTCCAGTCCAGTGACTTAACGGTGGACATCAGTCCAACAATACCTGATAATAATGACAGAACATACGCAATAAACCAACAGCCTGTGAAACCTTGCTTACAATTTGTGCTTTTTGCTGTTGTTGTGACTTCTGTGTTTTTGCTTTAATTATTCTTATTTTTGGTGGGTCTTTAAGACTGATAAGCTAAATAACTGATAAATATTAGCCCTAGACCATCAACTGATGCTGTACATACCTTATGCAGTATAGGAAAGGAGAATTGCAGTGAGGACTCTGAAGGAAACTGAGGTTTTGTGGCTGGCTATAAGGAAAAATGCTTCCAGGCTGCTCCACTTGTTTCAGAGCAGGCACAGCAGTATTAATGTGAAAATGTTAGAGCTGCAACACCAGCGTTCCTCAATATATATGTCACTGAAAGCCCACAGAACTGAGCTGAAGACATGTTTAAAAAAAAACCCAAAAAACAAAAAACCAACAAAAAACGAGGAGTGCTCAGCTCCAATTAGAATGCATTTATAAAAAGAAAAAAATAAATTAAGTTTATTCACCTGTAAAGGTGAGCAAGGAAAACAGGACCAAGTTGTGCTGAAAGTGGTCAAAGAAACTAAAACAGGAGAAATTCCCACAGAGATAATAGCTGTGTAAAATTGAAATGTCATTTCAAATATTAATAACATCTATGGAATGTTATATCTGCAATATAAACATGGGAAGTCAGGCCATTAAAAAATGTCCACCAACAAGTTTGGATGGTACTCAAGAAGAACTTGGAATCCCCTGATTTCCTACATCATCCTGTAGGATCCAGCAATTATTACTAAGATAACAAGCAAAAAACAAATCCATCATCCAAGAATCTTAATGTATCCAAAGAAGCTGCATTAAATACAACGGAAGGAAACAATTAAAAGGGACTGGTCTCTGTTCCCAATTGCTCCAAGCATTATGAATGGTTATTAACTCTCTGATTGAAGAATTGTAATATTGGTCAGGCATTAATCTAAAAACTGGACAGACTTATTTAAACCGGAAAGTTTAATCTTTTACACAGGGCTTTGAGAACATAACTGGCACTTTTAAATATGGTGTAATTTTATTTCCCAAATGCTTTTAACTACTTGTGTTTTTCCAAAAAGCTCGGTGGGTATAATGAAATCAATCTTGCATTAAGCTCTTATTTTTCAGAGCGCTGACAGTAAATAGAACATGGATCTAACATCTTTGACATAATTTCTCCTTTGTTACTGCTTTTATTAAGTAATTGGCTCTATTAGGCTGCTGGAATCTAGTCTGGAATTTTTCTCAAGCCATTTCAGACCACAAAGTATTAAAGCAATTGAAGGGCATGCTTTCAGATAAATGAGGAATGAGCCTTTCTAGAGAGGTGAACTAGGAGGAGTTTCATCAGTCCTTGTCTAACAACGTTTAATACTCAGCACAGGAGTGAAATCATTTCCAGTATTACAGATTTTCTGCAAAAAGCATTTCTAACAGTAAAATGACAAGCCTTAGTCATAAGGTGATGGAAAGCACTTGCCAATCAGGAATGAAAAACAGAGTTACAAATTTTTAAGACTTTTTTTCTAGAGACAAAGTATGAGCAAGAATATAACATTTCAAATAATCAAACAGACCAAGTTCTGCCCTACAGCAAAGAAGGAGAACAAACAACGGTGAAGAAACACCCACAGCAAAACACATTTCAAGCATGACTCAAGCTCCTGTCAGAATGCAAAGAGTAGCAGCAGTCACCCCCAAATGAGTGTCCTCTTGTGTGCACATCAGAAAAATGAGTAAGAAAGTTATTCCTGAAACTCCGATTCTGCTTGTCTCCCCATCATATCACATTCTGCAGCTAAGAAAGCTACAGAAGGCACGGCTCCTAAGTTACAAACTAAGGACAAAGTTTCCCTAACACTCTCTTTAGGGTAGATCCACATCTGTCTTCCATCTCCTCAAATACACCAATCTAAGCAGAGAAGCACCCTGCACAGCAGCTAATGCTCCAACCCTGCCCTGCACAGGGAAGCGAGGTTCCCACATCTTCACTCAGCTTGGTTCACAAATGAGTTAGGACATAAGGAAAATAAAAACATGTGTCTGTGTCTCTGTTGTATTAGTTAATTAAATAAGTGGCCTGAGAAAACATAATATGATTCTGTAGCATAATATATGAAATCATTAAAGGGAGGTTTGAGGTTTAACTTTACCTTAACCTTGGCAGGCTTTTTGCTGTGGCATAAAATTACTACTAAAAAGCTTTTAGAACCTTTTAAAAACACACAGAAAAGAGGAGAGCATCCATTCAAAAATTAGAAAGGTAAACTATTAAATAAGTGTTCCTGTTATGCTTTTGGAAGGTTTTCTAGATTGCATTTTCCCTGGTCTTTCTGTGGTATTAATCAGCATCAGTATTCCTTCAGTAGGTACAGCAGAACAGCGCCTGGTAATGTCTCCTGGGTACAAAGCTGTATTCTGAGCTGTATTCTGTCCTCAACTTTTGTCCATCTCTCTTGGGTAGGGCTGGCTCTCCCAGTGAGGACAGTAGTGTCTGCTCCCAGCCATGCCATACCAAGTCTCTCCTTGGAAAAGTCTTTTTTCATTGCCTGTGTCAATGGAAAGCAAGGACTCCCCATAGACGAGGAGACCCACTTCTTCCTACAAAAGGCTCACCCACATTTAGAACTGGGGTTAGGTAGGAGAGGCTCTCATACTAGGAACAGCTGGGTCCATGCCCACCAGACAGCTTCTTTTAGAGCAGGCAGGTCAGCTCATGTTGGTGGAAAGGGAACTGCTGCAGCTCAGCCTTACCAACAACACACTCTTCTGTTTTCCAGCTGCACCTTCTGCAGGCAGTATAGCGAAGCACATCACCTTCTATCTGGAACCAAGTATTTAAAGACTTTCCCCCATCCCTTCTTATACAGTGTTACTATGCCAGTAACTGTTTCTAATATCAATATTAGGCTCAGTTTGCTACTGGGCTTGAGGTTCCAGACAGCACAAGCTGAAGAGCAAATCCTGAGGAAAAGGCTTTGATGTACAAGCTGGTGGTAATTCCAAATTCCTGCTGAACCTAGTACCATGCCAAACAAACATGACTTTCTTGCAATCAGCAAAAACTCCCATCTGCTCCCCGCTGAATGCACTGCTACCCAAATCACACACTAAAGCTGAGGCTGGGAGGTAGTAGGTGACAATAGCCAAGTGCTTCTGGAACAGACTCAAGAGCAGTTCCAACCACAGGCCTCCTCATTCCCAGCTCTGAGAAGGCAGTAAATAGGAAATATAAACCATCAGGATCCTGAAACATTGACTATAAAAGTTCCTTTTTACACCAAAGTTATGTTAGTTTCCAATTTCACTCTTTAAACCAGGGAGAGAATTATTTTGGCAGTCAGTTATTTCGGTGAACCAGACAGTGCCACAGAAAGCGTGCGTACACTGCAGCAATTACTTCAGCACTAACAAAAGTGCTCTAAATGCAACCTATGCAGCATTTTTGGCTTGTTCGAGCCACGCAGGGAAATCAGTGAGAAAAACTGGTACCATAACTGAACAACACACCACTGCATGAAGACCACTACATGCCTGTCCTGAGCAGCCCCTTCATAATCCATCCTCTGTGGAAGCACAACCACTAACACCAAAACTAACCTGCCAAATCTCTTGGCCTTGGGTAGAATCCGAAGCCCTTGCTTTTGTGCATGAAAATGCGACGCAAGTGCATGAGAAAAGATTAAAATGAATGTCATTTGACTGATGTGCACAGAATAGATGATCTTTTGATATATTATTCATTTGTTCCTCCTATTCTTTCCCCTCTACAGGATAGAAAAAAAGGAACATATTTTAACTAGGTATCATTCAGTTGTCAAGAAATCCTCCCCCTGTACCCTGCCATGTCAGACACTTCTCCAGGTTCTCAGACAGTGCTCTTTCCAAAGCAAATACCGGACTTACTTTAAAAAATGAAGTTTCAATTTCAAATATGACGCATATTTACAACTACAGATATATCTCAGCAATTTCATATTACATAGTCAGCCTAAGAACACTGAGCAAAAGCCCTATTTCTTACCTTAAATACCTTAACTTGATCTCCCAGCAATTGCTACTGGACAGCTAAAATCATACTTACTTATGCAGCCAGTTTCAATGTGTAAGTCACCAAGAAACCAAGAAATGACTGAATCCTAACACAGACTCTTCAATAGTGTTAGCCAATAATCTCATACCTTTCTGATCAAACAGCACGTTTTCAATAAAGACTCAAATCAGGCGTACCCACATCACAATCATTTCAGGCTGTAATTATCCCATTGTGAACAACTGCAGTAGCATCACCAAATGTTGTACATCACTGGAGTGTTAAAATACAAAAATCCAAGTTCAGTAAAGCTCTATTATTTACTGCTGCCATGTAGATACATTTATTTATTTTTATTAGACTATAAATATTATGTTTTTAAGATTGTTTTTTTTTAGGAGACAAAAGTTAGGCAGCATTATAATAATTAGAGAACAGGTGCCATAGGGCTACATTACAGGTGTCTTTCAGTACATCTGTAAATAGAAAGCATGGAAAGAAAACTAAAAACATATATATATACATAGTTCTATTCTTGCAGCCAACTTCTGGCAACTGCTTTTTGGTGCTAGACCTCTGGAAATTAATCCTTTCTCAGAATGCTGACAAAAGTGGAAAATATACTGTTGTAGATAAAAATGGGTAAAGGATATGTGTATCCTGTTTATTGGTCCCCTTCTTAATGTGAAACATGCATGCTCACATTCCTTTTTGGACTTTTATTAGTGATGTACTTAAAATGAAAGTAGCAGTTCTTCAGCTAGGCTAAATGCTCTATAACAGCTGGACAGGACTGTGTTATGCTTTGAAGATATCTGGAATTTATGACAGTTTTATGACACTGTATGTATTTTAGAGAAGCCAAGAAAATGTAGTACTTGACACAGAGCTCTAAATCAGTACGTCAGACCCTAAACTAAGGTTAAATGTGTTTGTCTGTTGTTAGTTTTCAGCACAAAATATCATGCTGAAAACTGATGATCCAAATCCTCCAAACAAAATAAAATAAAATAAATAAAGTCCACAACTCATCTTAAGAGACCAGATCTCCTCTTTCATGGCTTAAGGATCTGTTGAGTCTTAAACTCAACTCACACTAACTTAAGTGAATCACAGATTCATAGAAATACCCAGGTTGGAAAAGACCTCAAAGATCATCAAATCCAACCACAGCCTAACCATAGTGCCCTAACTCTAACAACCCTCTGCTAAATCATATCTTTGAGCACCACATCCAAATGGCTCTTAAACACATCCAGGGACGGTGACTCAACCACCTCCCTGGGGAGCCTATTCCAGTGTTTAACTACCCTTTCTGTAAAGAAGTGTTTCCTAACGTCCAACCTAAACTTACCTTGGTGCAACTTGAGGCCATTTCCCCTCGTCCTGTCACTTGTCACCAGTGACAAGAGACTTGCCCAGCTCTTGCTGTAAGCACCCTTCAGATACTGGAAGAGAGCGATAACGTCTCCTCTCAGCCTCCTTTTCCCCAGACTAAACAGCCCCAGCTTCTTCATAAGGTTGATTTTCCAAGCCCTTCACTGGCCTCGTTGCCCTTCTCTGGACCTGCTCTAGTACCTTCATGTCTTTTCTGTACTGAGGTGACCAAAACTGAACACAGTACTCGAGGTGAGGCCCTGAATGCAATGCTACCTAGCTCAACAGCCTCTTAGATGAAAGTTAATATAGAACCTGCCTGCTGCTAGATAGACCTTCGGCAGACTGCCATTCACAAAGCAAAGCTTCAAGGAGGAGTTCTGCCTGCAAACAGCATTCAGACAGCATGTCTGTTAAAAGGAACAATATAAGAGAAAATACCATAGAGTTTCTTGTTTCAATAACAATTTCTTATTTTCATTGGCTGCTTTGGCCTTTATTTTTTATTCAGGTACTCCTGAAAAGAATACCAGGTTTGGCAATACAGTTAAGTATTGTTTTATGACTAAAATATTTCTATTCATCAATTTCCTTCCAAATTTGCTTAAATAAAACAAGAAAACTGCACAATGAAGTAATTTATTAGCGGTTTTTAGATAGAGTTGGTATTAGTTTTTTGCAATGCATTCACAGAAGAGAGAGATGTAAGATTGCTTTAAAAAAATATTGCTCGGTATTACATGTTTGTCAGAAGGGAAAAGAACAGTTTGACAAATGCCTGCGAATGTGTATGAAGAGTTCTAAATAAAATCCTCCCAAATTAGAGCTTCACAATGCCACAGTCTTTGAATTGTGTAGCACTCACAACATTTCAAACTTCTAAAAGAGACAGATAAGACTCTTAATCAGAAGCTTGAAAGTAACTTCCTGGGGGGGATAGGAGTAATTCTTCCATTTTATTTCAGCAGATAAAAAAAAACACCAGTTGCTGCAAGCAATTAAACAGTACTATATTCTCCATGAGCATCTTATGGATACAGGAAACCTTCTGTCTGTGAAGCAGTACAGACCTTGGTTGTGGTTTTTTTTTCCCCCATTTAGTATTTTTAAATGGGATAAAAATGGAACAAAGTGCAGCTCAAGAGCTACAGCTGGCCTTCACAGAGAATCATGCTTAATCATATGCTGCTATTTATTAATAACAATAAACCAACCACACCGTTGTTTTAACATTTTAAGCAACTGGCAGCTCATCCATAACTCTGTACATTAAAAACTTTCTTTAAATTAAAATTCATATCTGGTTATTTGTTCAATTTCTATTTGTTGTTTCTTCAACTGCTTTCCAATTCGCAGTGCATAACAGAATGCCTGGAATGAGAGCTAAAACACCACCAGTAGCAAGCATAGTGCCGCATTAGAAACAAGGCTTAAACTCATGTGCATGGTTCCACCTCCATTGGTGAAATATGAACAGTTGGAATAATTCCTTAGATATTTTAAATACATGTTTGTATAGAAAGCTACATCTCTGAGAGTCTCCAGATGAGGCAAAGAAAAGAAAACCAGTGTCTGTATTTGGTAACTAACAAAGATGTGAACACAGCTTTCCACGGTGGCAAAGACATATTTAATAATACTGGCTTTCAGAGCAGAGTTTTACTTGCATATCAGTAATGTTATGAGATTGGCATTAGAAGTAAATTGCTGTGATATTAGAAGGACTTCCAGTAGTAACATAATCAGAGATCCCTATTATAATTGCTTAGAGAACCTTACTACAGTAATAGTAAATGTCAAAACTTATTCTTCTTTATTCTTCTACTGTGTCTACAAAACTCAAGAAGATTAATTGGAAGCAACAATCTATTTAAACAAAAGAAAGCTCTTCTACTTTTTGTTTGTATGTGCACACAACTGTAGAGTGAAAAAACTGGCACACTTTTCCTAACCAGGTGTTGGATTTATGTATACTTAACTCCAAGGCACTATGAGAAAACACTGCTGTATTTTGTTTTACAGGATTTGTAATGCAATATAACGTCCTGCTTTCTTTAAAATGTAGGGAAGGAGAAAGACTCTGTCCACAAAGCTATTCCTCAGAAAAAGCAGTTTAGCACTAGATGTGCCACAGGAAGTGGGGGGAGGGGTTATAGCACAAGCCTCTCCATTGTACTGAAAGAGGACTTTTCCTATGGATGGGCCATCATCCTGTTTTGTGGCTCTGAACTTCCTCCTGCATTGTGAGCCTCAAGTCATGGAAAGAGTAAAATTCTTAAACTGAGGATTGTGTTGGGAATTCCAAAAACTTTCAATACAAGTTAACCAAACAAATACATCACAGTCCGATTGTTAACATCCTGGTTTAGTTTGCTGAAGCCACTTCTCTTTTGAAAATTAATGTAATCAGGAGAACTCTGGATAGTTATCTTGTTACTTCTTTCAGGTTCTGCTATCATTTAGACCAACTGCAAAGAAGTCTGAAACTACACAAGAAATCTAGGTACAAAATGCAAGACAACACAGTTGTCTAAAATCCAAGGAATCATACTACATCTGCATTTGGGAAACATTAGTTTAAAATTTAAAGTGCTGAAGTTTAAAATACTGTTATGGTTTCAAAGACTGTTGTAAAGTGTCTCAATAGGAGGTCACCTGCCCCCTTAAGAAAAAAAACAAAAACATTAACAACATGGAGCAAAGTAACTAAGAAGCTATTAATGTTAGGTTAGGACTTGTAGCACGTGTTCCAAGAAGAGAGTACAGTACATACCTGTGCCATTGCAATCTATGCAGTCAACTGTGGAGCAGTCTGGCTTATGCCATTGGCAGAGTCTAATTTGTTGCAGCTACAAGTATGCTATGTTAAAACAGCTCTACAATTACCTGATATCCTTCTGTTTTTTTCTGGCACCATTTCAGCAGGGCATTTCTCTTTGATCCTCCATATTCTCTTGCTAAGGCAGACAAGGGATCTTTCCTTTCTTCCCTAGGAATGAGGGAGAAGTGCAACTTATAACTAATTATTTACCTTTCACAACAGACATACATATTACAAAAGCTTAAAAAAAAACCACCATAATTTATTGTGACTGAAAGTAGTAGGGTGCAGCATTACTAAGAAAAAGAATACAGAGATACTTGGCAGACTTAAGAGTTACTTCGGTGAAATACTTTCATCAGTAAACCACATGTGTTTTCCCCCCTTAATCTAAACTTCTTCTAAGTATTTCAATATCAATGATATTATTTCCTAACAGTTTGGAAAGTAAACTCAGAATACTCTAAGTTCCAGCTTGAAGCATTAAGCTAACTCAAGTGACTTTATTTTGTATTTAAAAAGAGAATAAACTGATGTTATCTCTTCTGCACCTCATGGCTGATTACAAGTGTCACCTTGAAGCAACAAGTTTGCATATCAGCCACATGTCGTTACTAACAGAACATTTGCATCTGGAGTTCTCAAAAAGGACGGGGTAGATCTACTATGTAGATCTGCTACCTGGTACACTGGAACAATAATGATTCACCTTTTTTAAAACATCAAAGTTCAGTTCTCTATAAAAGCCATCTGTAGTGACAAAAAGACAAAAAAGACTGCTGTTATGGAACAGTTACTGGATGCAAAGTGTGTGAGCAGTTGCTCCTGTTTCTCACAGAATCACAGAAGGGGTGAGGCTTGAAGGGACCTCTGGGTCCACATGGCATGACCTCTGCTGAAGCAGGACCATCCCCTGCAGAGTGCCCAGGCCTATGTCCTGGTGGCTTCTGAAGATCTCCAAGGAAGAGAACCCACAGCCCCTCTGGGCAGCCTGAGCCATTGCTATGTTACCTGCACAGCATGAAGTGCTTCCTGATGGCCAGACAGAACGTTCCAGCTTGTGCCCACTGTATTTTGTCCTGGCACTAGTCACCACTGAAAAGAACATGGCTCTGTACTCTTTGCACCCACTTCTCAGGTATTTATGAAAAATGATAAGATTTAAAATCCCCATGAACTTCCTCTTCTCCAGGTTGAACAGTTTTAACTATCTTGGCACTGACAGTTTTGTGTTATCTTCAAACTTACTGAAGGGTGCACTCTGCTCCATCACCCCAATGGTTAATGAACACAGCTAGAGAATTGGATGCAGTACAGAGCCCTGAGGTACACTGTGAGCAACTGGCTTCCAAGCCAGGCTTCATACCACTGAACTGCTCAGCTAGCCCACACAGAACAACCTGGTTATGAGGATCCTATGGGACAGCACCAATGGCCTTACTCAAGCCCACTTCAGAGGAGGTCACAGAAGGTCACCAAAACAAGTAACTGCATATTCCATCTACAATCAAGATCACGCAACACTACAAGAGCTTCAGCACAGAGGTTTGGAACAGTCTGTTAGATCTTAAACTTCAAGATCCCTCTCTTTACATCAAATCAAACTGTTTAGCTGTGAGTGAGCAGCACAACCTGTCCTCAGATTCCCGTAAATGCACATGGTTTATATTGAGTTGTCATAGTTAAGAAGACACTGCTGAAGGAAATAAAGTAGTGTAAGTTATATGGAGGCAATGAGAATGATGTATAAATCTTATAAGTTAGTATATTAGGTCAAGTGAATTCCTAACCAAAATAAGCCAATGAAGTTTCAGCAAGAACAGGGAACAATAAACTGCAAATGTTTGTTTTAGTGAACTATAGCAATAGCTGCTCATTTTACCACAGCATTCAGAAAAAGGTAGGGGAGAAAAACCTCCATCCCAAAACCACACAAGTCCAGCAGCAGTGTTTTGAGGAGTGTTCCCAGGAGCCCAACTCTCACTGCACATGCACAGCTGCAGACCACACTGAAGAGCTGGGCCTTTCAGTCAGTGCCAGGGCAGCACAGTATCACAACTGTACAATCACACCATGAAATGACACATCATCTGCCACAGCCTGCAGGTTGTGATCAGTGCAATTTTAAGTTACCAGTTCACAGTTTGAACACAAGTCTTTGAGTCTTTTTTTTTCTTGCTGTGCTTACTTGGTCTAAATTTAGGTGCTAACACACAATATTCATTGCTGCTTACTTGCTAAAGTAACCACAGATTCAAATTCAACTTACTTTCTGGAAGGAGAGCAGCAGCGAGGCATGTTTCAACTGATTTCAGAGAAACATCATTTTTATCACCCACAGTTGTAAATAGCTTCACAATTTAATAATGTAATTCCTACAGACTGCAATGTCTCCGAAGGCTAAGAATATAATATTACTGCTGAACAAAAACTGTCAGTTCTATGTTAAATAGTCCTGAGAAAATAATTTAGTCTCTGTCTGTCAGTTCCTCAGTGCAAGAGGCAGGGCTTAACTTGCATAACATGAGGCTTAAATACTTAGAACTCCTTTAACTGATAACACTGGTAAATGTTACCAGTCATGCCAACTGTCTCTGTTAAACTATCTGTCAAGATTTTTTTTATCATGCTAACAAAAAAGGGGTGCCTGGCTAGTGTTACCCATGGCTTGCATTATGATTTCATGTGTGGTACAAATAACCCAGGCCCATTGACTCCTTGCTATTCAGAAGGCTTGGCAGTGTCTGGAATTAAGACCTAATTGTGCTGCTTTTCTTCAGCTGTGATTACTAAAGTAGAAGTTTATCATGTGATCTCCCTTGAACCAAATCACTGTGAAAGGTTTGTTCAGCATGCTGGAGCTCATTTCTTGGATTTGGCTTCGCAGTATTTTGAGCAGATGTGATGTTATTATTTATTGACATTATTTAGTCTGGTTTTCTAGTGTAGCTTGAAGTCCTGGTATGGAGCATATAAGCTCTAAAAGGTATACTAAGCTGCAGCAAACTTCAGTCTAAGTTCTCAAAGGTTACTGAAGATGTCTTCCTACCAACATTATATAATAGACAGCTGCAAAGTTATAATTTCAATAAGTCACAAAAAAGAGCTTTTACCTTATTCGACTTCTGGTTGTAGGGGTGACAGATGCAGTAGGGGAGGATGAGAGGGACAGCTGTGGTGAGGTGGTACCCATTGCCATGAGAGATGCTGGAGATGCTCCATCGGGTGCACTGATATCCCGTTTGATTTCTTCACTACTTCTTCGAGACACTATGTAGTAAAAAACGTCCATGTATTTAAAATTCCCAAACATTAAATCTTTTGAACTCATTCCTACTTTCTAATAACCAATAGTTCAGAAACAGTGAATGGAAATCCATACATGATACTAGGTTTTAACACTTCACATTTCCTATCTAAGAAGTACCAAGGATTTAGAGATCAACATTACTGATAAAATCTGTATCTGAAAGCAAACAAAATTTGATGAATGCATCTAACAGCATATCATTACTTGCACTGGGAGGACAATATGCTTCTCTGCCTCCTTATCTCTGTTTAAAGAAAAAAAAACACATTTAAGCAGAAACAGTCAGCTATAGCTTCTTGGAAAATATACTTCCAAACCAAAATTACTTCTAATGCAAGGAGAGGATGACATGAAAGTCATGTGCTGCATGCAGAAAAAAATCTCTTCAGTTTCACTTGAGGTGATAGATACTATTTTTTAACCATCAGACTTATTTTTCATTGTTTGATTTTTCTGTTATATGAGGTTATATGAGATTTTTCTGTTAGTGAGGAAAACTGCTCCAAAAATCCAATCTACTGACAAAATCTCAATGGTGTTAACATAAAAGGTCTCTCTTGAAAAAGTAAGACAGATACATCGGTAAATGATTGAAATAAGAGTTCCTAATTTTATTAGTCATCTAGAAAACGCGATATTACCTGAAATAGATTTGGCACTTTCCATTGCAGGAACTCTTGGTAAAGATGCTGGTCTGCTAGTAGAAGATGTTCTCAACAAATGTTCTGGATAAAGAGAATGAAGACAGAACACTATTTTCAAAGATGTCAGTTAAACATAAGAGATTAGGTATGCATTATGAATACAGCCTAGCAGTGCCTGACTTTGGCTGTATTACTGAGAGCAATATTTCCCTTTCTATTTGAAAGAGAAGGCCTAAAATTTGCACATTACCAATACAGTTCACTCATGTATTATGACACCTTCCTAATCCTTTTACAGTATGGCCTCTCTTACACATACAGCTGCCCTTGGCTACTGTAAAGGAACTGTTAAACCAAAAAGTCCAAGCAAATAATCCCCACTTGGAATGCAGCAAAAAATGCTTGATATGTCATTTACAATGTGGATTGGTAAGTCACATTGTTTTGTCCCTTATGTGAACTCATTCTGTTCTAGTTTTTGTTGATTTGATTTTTTTGTTTGCTTTTTAAACAAAATTTTGCTTTCTTGTCTCCCCATGCAGTGGGATCCATGAGGTACCTTAACAAACCATAGGGAAGATCAGTTCTGCCCACCGCCATTGAGTGAAACCAAACTGTAAGAGAACTAACTTTATGAAGCATTTAATCAGAAGTAGCAACCTTTTTCTTAACTACCTAGAGAAGTATTCCTTTAGCAAGCACCTTAGACTGTATGCAAATGTTTACATATTCCTGTTGTTGCAGAAACACTCAAAGGTACTAATTTGAGTACAAAAATAATTTTGAATCATCATCCATCCTTTTCATAAAATGCTAAACCCATTCCAAAAGCTGACCCAAGAAACATATATTGCGAATAAAGATACTTTAAAAGTATAAACAGTTATGAACAGGAATTCTGTCTGACATATTCTCTGTTGGAATGCAGTCCTGCTCCTGCATTGACTGTAATGAAAAAGCAAAAACTACATAAAGTACACCACTCAGTTTGTGTTCAAGCTGATGTCTACTCATGAGCTCTGTTACAATTAAAGAATCCTAAACCATCTTCTTGGAAAGATATTTCAATATTCCTAAAAATATCGAAGTTTCTAAAATTAAAACCCCAGCTGCATCAACCAAAACCTCAACATGCATTGAACAAAAGCAAGAAGGAAATCTGGCACATACAGACCATTACAAAAAGTCACACACACAAAAAGTACCCTTTAGAAAGCATCAGACCTCAGGAATACCAAACTGAGAGGAAATATTCAGTCTGGAGTCATATGGGTATTATCTTGAGAAACATCTACAAAAAAAAGCCTGAAACAGGCATAAATCAGAGAGCTACACCCAGCACATGATAGCCATTCATTCTCACAGGAAGAGCACATTGTGAGTGGTACTTTTAGAGACAAAACAAAGTTCACAGAACAGAGAATTATTGGAAAACAGATAAATCAACACTCAATTCCACTCAATTTTTCATCTGGCTCCTGAAGATTCAATATTTATTAAGTTTGTATTTTGTTATTCACATGCAATATGGCCCCAGAGATGAAAACAGCAGCACAAAATCATCCTGACTGTCTCACGTCTTCATTTTGCAAGTGATCACTTTATGCACACACAAAAAACAGATTCTTGCCCAGTTACCTGGACAAAAATGTGAATTTGTTGAAGATTCAGTGTGTTTGATGAAACAAGTAATAAAACCTTCTTGTTTCTTATTTTACATTTAAAATACAATGAAGTCAAAATAGTTTGCTTTAGCACCATATAAGATAATAATCATCTAGACAGAAAACACTGTAAGTTACAGAAAAGTAGCACTGGTAAATAAGCGTAAACGAACTCGAGTGATTACCTTGAACAGGGATTTCAGCATAGCTTGGTCTTTTGTCTGTCAGCGTAGTAAGGGGCTTGGAAGCAGAGATTGGTCCACTTATAGAATGCCTCTGAAACAGAAAACACAACATGTCAAACATAATTTGGTATGTATAAATCAAGTAGAACAGAGTAAAACATACAACATACAACTTCTAAACATGCTTTCAAGAGGAGAAAAAAAAAATGAAATGCCCTTTTTCATTTCTCCACACCTCTGTTAGAAATGCATTCAATTTTTTCACAGTATGGATTCCTCTGGAGATACCTTAATGAAAGCCTCCTCTCTCACTCTGAATGGCAAGCAGAATCCCACATGGCTTGAACTGTTGCTAAGAAAGCTGTACAAGTTACCGTCCTAACATTTAGCAATGCATGGCTTCTAACAGCTTGATGTACAAATATGCAATGACAGATGCATCTTGTACACAAATAACCATTGGACAGCAGTGAAATAAGCTTCTGTACTATCTACTATCACACAAATGAACCACACAACAAAATAATTACCCCCACACTTGACACACACAGTTGCTGAAGACTTAGGGAAGACATGGTATGGCTGCCCTCCAGCTCACGCTGCTCAGGGCCCATCCACGGCCTTGGGCACCTCCAGGGATGGGGAACCCACAGCTCTGGGCAGCACTACCAGGGCCTCACTGCCCTCTGAGTGAAGAATTTCTTCCTGACACTCTCCCCTCTTTTAGTTTAAAGTCACTCCTCCATGTCCTATCACTATCAGACCATGTAAAAAGTTGCTCCCCTGATTGTAAGCACCCAGCAAGTTCAGGAAGGCTTCTTTTTCTCTGAAAAAGAATCATTTCAGAGGACCAATTGCAAACTATAGTACATTCTTAATGTACTGTATGATCTATCAGATTCCTGTATTTAATCACATTTAACGTGCTTATCCTGAACTCAGCTTTAACCTTTCAGAGAAGCTTAAATGAGCTACCAACTTGGTAGCCTTCCATGATGTTGTCACTGGCTGGGTGGATGGGGGGAGAGCGGTGGATGTAGTCTACCTTTATTTCAGCAAGGCATTTGATACCATCTCCCACAACATCCTTATAACAAAGCTGAGGAAGTGTGGGATGGATGAGTGGACAAGTGAGGTGGGTCGAGGAAGGTGATCCTTCCCCTCTACTCTGCCCTGGTGAGGCCTCATCTGGAGTACTGTGTTCAGTTCTGGGCTCCCCAGTACAAAAAAGACAGGGATCTCTTGGAAAGAGTCCAGCAGAGGGCCACAAAGATGGTGAAGGGCCTGGAGCATCTCCCCTATGAAGAAAGGCTAAGTGAACTGAGTCTGTTCAGCCTTGAGAAAAGAAGACTGAGAGGATACCTGATCCAGGTACCTGATTATCTTCATGAGATAATAAAGTTCTGACATTTCCCTCCAAATCATGTAGTCAAGACAGATAAATCCAAAATAATGATAAAAAAGTTCACAGTATCTATACACTACAGCATCCTATAGCATAGGCTGGATTACAGGGCTACTTATCTAACATTTGTAGTCTAACTAAAGTTATGCTTTTGTGCTAGAAATCAAATGGAGAGCAAAGAGCAGCCAATATCTAAGAATCCAAGTACAAAATACACTGTGAAAAATTTTATCACCTTATATATCAAATGTCTTGTATGTATGTAACAGATTATTCCTTTAAACACTTAAATGAAAGTGACTGTAACCATGAGCCACACACAGCACTCACTGTAACAGCTTCCCATGATAACTGGTATTTCAGGCTTTTGTTACCTTTAGAGATTATTTCATCTCCTTGAGCTTTCTTTTTTTCTTAATAAAACACTGCATCACAGTGACAGTCTGTTTGTTTCCAGTAAATAAGGAAATAAACAAAACAACAACAACAGCAAGGTAATGAGGTTGGAAAACATCATGTCACTTGGCCACTTTTGGGACTGTCACTATGAAGGCAGAGCAGTACAAAGCTCAGTCATGAAAGGCAGGTACACAGAGCAGACACTCTGCTGGGTCACCACAATGCTTTATCACATTCTCAGTTTCAGGGTATCACTGAAAAACAAACATCCTTTATGGATACTGGCAGAAAATGACCACATTACTCAATTGATAGCTTGCTATATCTTGGTCCTGTCTCCTTGTTATAAAACGAAATGTTTGTTTTGCTGCTTTTTACTCCTATTGACACTGCAGACTGAGCTTAACTTCACTGTTGCTAGTTCCTTGTTAAATATGTTACAGTTACAACCATCAGCAGTAACATACTGTCTCAGGAAATCAGAGGAAAATGAACCAACTAATATGTTCATGCATCAAGTTCTGCTTGGCAATACCCTCAGAGTAATACTGCACATCTGTCTCAAGGAGAATTACTTTTCCTGAAGCATTTTACAAGTATTAGAAACATTTCTGCTCAAGTGAGCTTCTGTTGCATCTGCTGATGAATCATTCACCATTTCACCTACATCTGAAGCACAATGAAACACGTACAGATCCTACCAATCCCTTGATAAACAGACTTTGTTTTCCTTCAGCTAGAAATGTACTCAAACTTGTTTAACTGCTAAACAACAATTTTCCTTAACACTAGCGATCAAATTCCTCAACACTAAGTAAAACAAGATCCAAAGTTCTCAGGAATAATAGACTTTCTGAGGCTACTCATGGAGATTCCCAATGGGACAGAAATTACTAAAGAAGCTTTACAATCTCTGTTCCTGGTTTTCATTCACTCCACTCTGAGGTCTAGCAAAGTAGTACTTTAGATGAGGTGCAATAAAGGAAATTGTTCACTTAGATGTTTTTATGTAGTAGTCTCTGAATTATGTAATTACAGTAAGAGATGAAATTAGGGTTGTTAAGATCATCACCAGTCAGTTTCCCATAGCCATTCCTGGCCTCTACTAGCTGTCTGTTACTCTCTTCTTTTCCTTGCTCCAGAAGAGGAAAAGTCACACAGTACAGAACGCAACAGAAAAAAGAACAAAGATCTGACACTTCAAATTTGAGGCAGAACTACGGCAAGAACAAATCCCTCCAACTATTTTGCTTCTGACTCTTAAATGGTGTAATCTGCAGTTAGCTTGGGACAGAAACATGACCTTCAGCTACTATTCAGGTATCTATTTCTGACCACTTTGCACTTCAGTACATACTTAAATGAGTACCTTAGTAAGATGTTATACCAATTTCAAAATAAGCACAGCTTTTTGAACACTAAGTAGTTACATTGTGGAAGTTTGACACTGAATAGCCTGGAGCCTGAAAGCTTCTTGTATGTTCAAAACAGAACTGGACATTCACTGTTGATCAGGGAATCTGAAACCACATCTGCTTCATTCTTCCAACTACTAAACTGAAAAAGAAAGTACCCGGGGAAACCAGTTATAAACCTAATAAGCCTTTCCTTTATAAACCTTTCTAGACAACTGCGTAGCCACTTCTGGGTTAAGTTTTGCTGTGTTTTACATTCTAAAAAGCAATGTGTTTATGTATATTTTTTCCAACTGTTCTGCAATATTGTTAAGGTCTGGTATACAACCACTAAGCTTTACTATGGGTTCAGACCCAAAGCTAGAAAGGGGTTTTTGTCTGGTTGTTTTCCATTTCTCATTAAGTTCCCACTCTAGTATTTCCTGTGATAGCTTTTAGAAGTATCTGACAATAAGCACTGCAACAATCATATAGAGAACAACTCTTCCACCTTTACTCAAGATCTTAAATCATAGATTAGTTCTGTAAGGTGAGTCTATAGATCAACTCATGCAGCAACTACTTATAAAAAGGCAGACCAATAAAAACCAGAGAATGTCACATTTAAATACTTCAGAAAATTGTCATCTAGAGTGACAGATCTCAAAATAAATAAATAGATAACTAAATCATTCAAGTAATACGTTGAAGACAACAGGAGGATTAATGACATTAAAAGCATAGAGTATAACAATTTGTTGGGTTTTTTTTGAGAATCTGGGGCCATCTTTGTCCTTAAGTTTATTTGCTTCTGTTGAAATCTCTTCATGCAGCTAGTTCTATCAAGCTGAGCATATTGATGATACATTCTTTAGTGTAGTGTTGTCTCCTTTACCTAGACTCCTATAGTGGCTGAACACATGGAGAAAGCTTCAAAGGAGACACAACAGAACACACAGTACAGTCAGCAACTGGACAAAACTCCCAGCCAGTACAAAATGAACAAAGATAATCAATTTACAATGACTTCATTTCTCTCTGGTCAGGTCTGGAAACAAAAGCCCATGCAACGTGGGATACATTTATACTAATAACTGCTGACAGATTGTACAGAGCTCAGTCCACTTTCCAAAGGAGGTGACTGCTGCTTCCATGCCAGGCACAAGACTAAGAACTGATAAACAGAGAGTCTAAAACTAGGGAATGTAGATAGCTTTCCACTTGTAGTCCTCAGCAGCACAGGAATCGTAACAGTTGGCAACTGTTACCAATAACTTCCAAATTATGTTGTCATTTCTTGTATTTACAATAGCTTTTGCCATGAAAAACTCCCTGGGAAAGCACAGGGCAGGCTAGAGCCTTTTACAATTTTTCTTTAATTGCAATGCTTGAAGAGACATTAAACAAATGGGACACACAGCAAAACATACCTAAGTTATAATAACGCCCTTAAAAAGAAGATAAGCTTTTAAGGAGGTATCTCCATGTGGACCTGAGCAGTGGGGATGAAGAAGTAAGAGATGTAAGCTGTATCAGTAGCAAAAGCACAGCATTTTTCATTTCTCAAATACAGCTGCCTAAATGTCATTTTCTCAGAGGTCTCCTTAGGGAAAACAAGCTTTCATTAGAACAAACACTTTAGTAGCTACTTACTTGCAGCATCACTTTATCATTATGTCCCCATAAAGACAACCAACTTTTGTGTATTACTGCTTGTAGATTCATGTGCTCTTCTTCACAAAGGATTAAATGTGGTCATAGAATACATACCTGCATTGGGGATACAGCAGCAGCTGGGGGTGTCTTCATAGGACTCGGACTCAGAGGAGTGCGAGGAATTGTGGCAGCAGCAGGACTTGGAACTGGAAGAAACACAGCAAGGAAGCCATCAGGAGCACTGCCCTGTTTTCAATGAACAAGCAGTCTGTCTGCAAGTAGCAAATTCTCCCCATCTGTGTTTTAAACTCCTAATTTTACAATATAGCATCTTTGAAAATTTCAGGTAGCAACTGCCTGCAAAACCATTTACAAGGCTGTCATCACATTTACTCCTCCACAGTCATATTCATTTTCTGTCTTGAATATCTCAGCCACAGTAAAAATATTTCTAAGTTTACTAAGAGCTGGACAAAGCTAAGGTGTAGGATGCTATTAAGCTGGTAGATGTAAATGAGAGCATAACTAGTTCTCTATCTCCAGGCAATTGAAGACACAGGCTCCTGGGCCTGCCAGTAAGGCATCCCCTGTATCTGCTTTCTAGCTTTCAATTCAAGTCCCACAGCTAATGAAGACTTACTGTTGTGTAATACACTTTCTGAAATTTTGAATTAAACAAATACCAGGTTTAGAAACACATGAGAACAGAAATATTGAGCTGGGTGGTTAGTCATCTAATTCTATAACACCGTGATTAGGCATAAGTGCTGAGGAAGATAGATACCAGCTTAAAATATATGGTGAAAAAAGGTAGAAAGGCTTTATTGTTTTATCAGACTAACTCTGTCAAGAGAGCACTTTCTTGAAGAATAGATTAAAAAACCTTTTAAGTTAACTCTACAAAAATTAGAAAATGTAAATATCTATAAAAAATGAGAACACAAACTGAAATGGAACCATTCACAGAATCATCAGGTAATAGAGGAATTTCTATAATAAATTTTCAGTCATTAGGTATGCAGAAATAGATGAGTTGTGCACAGTACACTTATTGCAATACTGAGCATAAAATCTACTTTTCAACCAAGCTTTTCTGCATCAAAAACTTAGTGATTCTAACAAAAATGAAACTCAAGGCCAAAAGGCTTGTGGCACATGAAATATTTCCATTACCACTTCAAATGTAGTCAAACCTAAAATCCATTTCCCATTTTAGGGTAATTAATTGGATTCCTTATTCTGCTCATCTATAGAGGACAACAGCGTCTGTTTTCACAATCAGAATATTACAGTGAAGTCCACTGTCTCAATAGTGAAACCCTTTTCATTTCAGAAGGTAGTCTTTAATTATTTCATGGTGAAACTGGTTGGAGCCTGTTTTGAACTTTTATTAGCACTGACTACAAGAATGTAAGTTATAAAATGAAACAAGCCCAGTTCTAGCTATTACACAGATTTAAGAATGCTTAAGTCAGTATGTAAGTTCACAGCTTAAGAGAAAGGCTGAAGTCAGTTGTGCTTCCAGCTACAATTATGCCATGTGAGTTTATGTATTTCTAATATGAAGCAGCACTGAATCAAAGTGTATAACATATGAATCACTTGCAATTTGACAGAGAAGGAAAAATAAGGATAAAAAAAATGATGCTTGCCTTTAGCCACTTTGAATAACCTGTCAAGCAGTCTAATTTAGGTTGGTTTTTTTCAGCTATCGCTTATAAATTATGATTGCACAATAAAACAACTTATCTGTGAATTAGCTAAGCCATTAGAGGTGTTCATGTCTACACATCCAAAATAATAACTTGGTACAGACTGCACTGGCTGCAGATAGTTACCCTGGGAAGCACTGTCAAAGGACTTGATGAGTGTTTTGACAGTCGGAGTTGGCTCTGAGGAGGTGGACGACCTGCGGCTCAGCCCCATTCCCTGTCTCAGAGCTGCCAAATCTCTCTCCACAGCATTCATGTAATTGTACACTCGCCCACGTTCCTCTTCCTGCCTGAAATCAAGTTTAAGGCATTTAAAGCCACCTTAGCATACAAAGTGTTAAAACTGGAACATAAATTTGAAGACAAATTTCAATCTACAGAAAAAAGAATTAGTCATTAACCCAGTTTTCTTTCCACTGTAATTTAGGAACAGATTATCATCCTACATTATCAATTTAAGTTCTCAGTATTAGTCAGCAAGACAGCTTAAGCAACAGGCAAAAAGTCTATCAAATCAATACCCCACTTAAGGCTTAATTTCTATTAATTTCTGTTCCTCTCATATACACAAATACATACACATGCATATATGAATTGAAAATTTAAGGCTCAAAAATTTCACCATTTCACATAAAAATGGGGATTTTTTTTCTTGCCTGCATAAACAGAAAACAATGTAAATCAATTGTAACTAAGTAAGAATCTATTCCTGGTACTGTTCTCTGTGCAGTATCCAAATAAGCTTTGAATCAAAATAAACAAGAATCTTAGAAGAGAAGATTTATGGTGGTTATTGTATTCGGTATTACTGCTATGACAAGAAAAAAATGTTTCAAGTGATCTATTTCCTACAATTTCAATTAAACATGATCTGTTTTCTGTTTCATTTTACGTAACATACTTTCTCAACACCTCCCTTTCATGCAGCAGTTACACCACTTTCGCTTACTACCTCAACTGCCTCCTTGTTCTCTGTCTACAGTGAATCAAATGATAAAAGTTGGCTGTGTGTAGATAATTACTGAATATACTGACTGGAATCAGCAATTCAATTCTACCTTCCAAAGTACAGCTGTAACTTCAAAGTTTGTGGAATTTTTTCCCCCCCAAGGAGTACCTGAATGATTACAGTTTTTCCTGAAGTATATTAGTAATGCTCATTATAATCAGTTTAGAGCTCTTAGCTCAGACAAGGAGTCTTACACCCACCACTCACTGTCACCAGTCTGTTCTTCCTACCCCTCATTTCTTTACCATCAGGCTTTTCCCAAGTTCCATAGCCTACGCAGGAAGTAGGACTTGAGATAGGCACCATGTGTCCTTTACAAAGCTCATCCACATGACAAGAAAATTGTTTAACATATACACATCACAAATATCATTATTCTAGTTGTAAGCTAAACCTCTATTCAAATCCTTACAGACAATGCAGTCAGGATTGAAATGGTGCAGCTCAAGATGTCACTATTTCATGGAAGTTTTGAGAACTTTAATACTTCTGGGAGATGTATGACTTGGTTTTGAAATAACTGTATCACACAGTTCAACCTGGGACATATTATAATCTGAAATATTTCATCTAAAATGTTAATTTATATGAAGTGCCTCTAATTACTGCCAGAAATAATTGTGAGAGGAAAGAAAGAAGTACAAGATGTGTGCAGAAGAAGGTTTCTTCTCAGGTAAAACATCTCTATTTATCATAGCAAAAGCCCTGGCTACTAAGGGGAAGTATTCAGGATGCACAGAAAAGTTGACACTGCTTATTTTCCATACTGAAGGAAGATGAATTAAGTCCAGACATTTACTGGGAAAAATCCCCTATGAGAATCAAGTTTATACCAAAGTGCCAAACTAAATATTCTTGGAAGAGGACTAGATAGAAGTAACTTTTTCATCTACATTTACTCCTGAAAGCCTTCACAAGGCAACGTGTTTACAGTGAAAGGAAGAATTTACAGCTTCTAGAGTGTCAATAACACATAGTGGATTTTCAAAATCATATCACCCCACAAGACAGACGATATTCCCATTGTCTCTTGCATACTTGCGTGACTTGATTTCCTCCAACTCCTTAGTGAGCTTCTCGTTTTTTTCCTGAGCTTCGTGTAATCTTCGCTTTAGGTCTCCTATCTCTTCCTGGGCCTCAGACTTTATATCATTTGCTATAACCACCGCAGTCTGGAGATCAGCTTGGAACTGACGCCATTCAGCTGACTCCTCCTATAGCAAACAAAACATTAAACTGAAAGCAGCAGCAAGAATTTTGAAGTTAAAAAAAAAAAAAAAAAAAAAGTTATGCATATTATTCATATTTTCCCCATGTTACTACAACAAACTATTTTCAGGAGCAATTAAAGGCACTCACCACTGGTACTGTGCATAGCTTAGCTTACAACTCACATTCAACCAGTTTTGCTAGAAACAACCTGTGAGAATGATTGTAGTATTAAAAATGTATGTATTAAACAATACATCAGCAGACACAGGAACACATTCTCCAAAGTACAACACCACATCTCTGGAATGCTGAGAGTTTTTCAGAACTAATCTTCAGTCTCTGTCAGTTAGCAAATATATATATATATTC
This sequence comes from Excalfactoria chinensis, assembly GCF_039878825.1. Classification (NCBI taxonomy): domain Eukaryota; kingdom Metazoa; phylum Chordata; class Aves; order Galliformes; family Phasianidae; genus Excalfactoria; species Excalfactoria chinensis. The sequence goes on along the minus strand of NC_092840.1, from coordinate 3,991,159 downwards.
CCCTGGGATGCCTTGCTCTCACCAGCACTTTTAATGTCATTACATTTAATCATATTACTTTTTCCATACTTTATTGTGCTTTTCTGTTTTCAACCTACCCGGAGTCTCCTGTGAAGATTCTTTATCTCTCTTTCCATGTCATGCTTTTGGTCCTGAAGTTTTTTAACTGTATCTGAAACGAAAGTAAAATTCCCTGTAACATTGTAGTCAGGGCTCTATTTACTTAAGAAACAGTAACTGAAACAACCTATAAATGTTTTTAAAACTTACCCAGAGAACACTTCAGTATAATCAAAGCCATCAGGAGAAAAACAGTATTACTAGAAATAATTTGGCAAAAATCCTCGATAGATACCTACTGCTCTATGACTGGTGGGGGAGCAGCAAAAACAAACAATTCCTGTCACAACATTAAGATGACAAAGCAGTAAAAAAGAGCAAATAAAGTATGTATTATTTTTATTTGATAGGTGGGCAAATTAACATGGAAAGATCCTAAAATGGGTATTTTCAAATACATTAAGCCTCCTGATCAATTTCCTCCTCTGCCTCAAAGCAGCCAACAGAACACTGTTGTGCCTTTAGCAGGGATAAATTTCTACCTGAGTCCACAAGAATTTTACATTCTTGTCTATCAAGCTACTATTTGGAATAGAAACAAGCTACGTTTACAGCAAAGGGACAAACAGTCAATGTAATTATGTTATGAAATAGATGGTTCCTCAATTCTGTCAGCAGCTGCACAAAAGGGTATGCAGGGTAATCAGCAGCAGCTCCTAATGTGGCGTCTGACAGGTTGGCTACAGCAATTATTATTCATTTGGTACTTTATTCAATACACAAGGACAGTGTGATTGATTACTCCATTCTTATAACTAGCAACTAATGAAGAAGAACATAAGCCTCTCATTAGCGTGTCCCTTCACTGATCCTAGACTGGAAGATGTTTCATTTTTATAGCACCGTGTATTTCCAAGATGTAGAACTGATAGGCCAACTGATTAACCATGTTTTAGCGCAGATTCACTAATTCAAGTTCTGTTGGAAAGAAACATTTCCAGCATGTATTGGCAAGAACCTTTTCACAAAGACTGAATGTGCAAAACACACACATTCATGCAGATAAATTGACACTGTAAGGTTTTGACGGTCTCATTTCCCTAGATGGAACACCCTCCAGGATTCTGACCTGGTTATTAGGGCTCAGAAAAAACAATGAACTCATTATTTGCTCCTAATCAATGTTCTACCACTACCACCTTCTCCCTGAGCAAGCCTATCACTTCAGTACTCATCTTCTGCCACATTGCTCTTCCTAACAGTAAAGATGAAGCTGTGGAAGACTAAGTGGAAGACAGTAAGCATTTCAAAACGTTTAAATGAAATGCAACAATGACTAAGTACACATTTAAGCCCATTTATGATATGTACATTCAAAAGCCTCAGCTAAGCTCACAAGAGCATTAAAATTTTTCAGCCATGGAATTCTTTCTGGTTTCATCAGAAGAAATTCTTCAGTGTTGTCTCAACAGCCCCAACTCAAAAGCTTTAAATGCCACGGCTGATTTCTGTACAAGGATGATATAAACCTTAGTTGGTCTGAAACAGTGATAACCTCTCTGGCTTGCGAAAGTTGAAACAGTAAAATTAGACAAATATTTCTGAATGAATCTCATTCTTTCAGGACTGCACAATTTAAGATGCATCCAACTGATCTTTAAGTTCTGAAGACAGCCTTAACAGAGCAAGCCACTCAAACCACATGCTGCTGTTATACTCAAGAAAAGTTCTCCTATTTTTAGTTTGTCTGTATATAAAACTTGGTTGAGATAAAGTCAGCACTGAAATGAAAGCTTCAGGTGAAAGTTAAAGAAGTTGCTTCCTCTCCCCACTGTTTTTTCCTTCATGCTAAAAACCACCATCAGCTAAAAACCACCAGCAGAACACCAACACAAATTTGCAAATTAGGTACCTTTCGACTGTGATGGCAAGTATATAAGGAGATTTCAGCAGCACTTGGAAATGAAATTGAGTGGATGGTGGTCCTTTTAACAAGTGGTTCAAAGACTGTCCTTAAAAGTAAAATTTGTTCTACTACTGAAAGCAATCTGCAGTTCATCTAAAAATAACCACAAGCCAGAAACCAGAAATGCATCCAGAGCTAAGGTTGTATAATGCCATTGTTTTGGGCTTTTGTGAGATATGAAATGCACCATTAAGTTTTAGTATATTTATGCTTTGAAGTAAAACACAATGGTCTGAATATTCTGCAGTTACCATAAACAATACAGAGCATTTCATAGCAGTTGGAAACAGTTACCTCTGCACAAACCTTAAATCCATCGAAGAGATTCAGAAAAAACAGAACTGAAAAGAATTTGAAACTTAGATAGACTGAGATAGGGGATTTCTCCTCTTACTGCTCAACTCCACTCTTCACATTGGTTCTGAAGGCCACAGAGCCAAGCAATAACAACAAGCAGGGGGCAGCCACTGTTGTACAGCTGCTCTGGGTACCTTTCCTCACTGCATCCTCTTTGCCTCCCCTAGTCTTCTCTAAAATGCACAAATAATTAAAAAACTAATGATTTATTTTCCCAATATTACGTAGGAAAGGACAAAACATCATTTGTACAAAGCATGCGTGATAACTACTGTCAAGGTCCTTTTGAAAATGAGACTGTATTAAAAACTAACTCTGACTGTCCTACAGTAGAAGTACTCATTCACTGAATCACTGTATCACACTTCTGGCTCACCTAGTCTTGTACAAGATATGTACTGACTGAAATATTGATGGATGAAGAGAACTGATACATTTAACACTCATATCTTGCAGTAAGTGAATGTACAGCAGGTATTTTCAGACATCAGAACACTGACAACCAACAAGTTAACCTACAAACATTAACTTTTTGCAAATCATGATACAAAATCCTCCATACCATTTTTTCCCTCCCTTAGCAAAGATGATGATCGTGCCAGCTTGGTTACCTGACTACTGAAGCCTGTCTGAAGTGGCACACAAAAAGTAGAGCACACACACCACCTAGCGCAAGGCTCTGCTGCTGCTCTCCTGCTCACCAACACCTCTGTGCCAGCGCTTGGCCCCACACAGGCTGCTTCAGCTTGCTGTGTCTAGCGATAGCATGGAACTTAAGGCTTATTGCAGTATTTATTTTCCTGATTCAGTCCAGAATCACTATGGCTAAGTCTCCTTATCCAATTGATGGCAAGTTCAGGTGACACTGACTGTAGGCCCAGCCACACCTGGGCTGACTGCAAGAGCAGTATGCTTTTAATCAATGACTTCAGAATTCCACTGTCCTTATCCAAGAGATTGCTGTTTTTTCCAGGCACTCATATTCATATAATAACAGCTAAAATGTGATAATAATATTCCAATAGCTGTGAAACATGTTTCATTGTATGATCCTTGAACTCTTTCCTAGAATTAGGAAAGCCTGCAATGAAGCATGCTCCAGGCAGTCAGGCCAGAGCATTGCGTGATCCTACATGACTTTTTAGTGCAGTGGCTCATCAACACTTAATGCAAACTCATCAGCTCATAAATGAAGCATCTTCCTCCTAATTGTAAAGTCTCTCTTCTCTGATTTCATTAAGAGATAACTTTCTGCCATTTAACACCTGCAATTTATTTGCTGTCTCACCATCACTCTCAATCAGACAGCAAGTTTGTCATTAGGAAAGCTCTCTCATGTTCTCTCAAATTCTCCCATATTTGACACCGGGCAAATGAGAGATTACATAAACCTACAACACATCTCCACATTTGAAAGCATAGTATTGTCTGGTAGAAAACCAGATCAGCCCACAAGTCTGATCAACATAAGAGAACTCTGTAGTAAGATGTAATTTCCTATGACTTCAATACAAATCATTAAAATTCTGTCTGTTACATATTGCACGCACTTCCACAATTCTCCGTGTGCAATCCCTTCTTCTGGTCGCTAGATGTCACTCTCCAGATGCTCGTTTCCTCTAGAAGTAACCACACCAAACAGCCCAGCTGCCTTTCCAGAACTATTTCTGCAGATACAAGTAACAGACTACAGCAATTTTTGTTGAAAATCTCAGCACCAATAGAATTTTTTCCCACCAGCATGTTTACCAGTTTAACTGCAGAAACATTCTTACAAAACGCCTGTCAAAACGACATGCCCTATTCCCAAGGCAGAAGCATCTAAAAATTAGAGCTGCCTTGTAATTAGGTATTACTAAGTAAACACCTAAATGGTTACTTGACGGTACGAATGGATTTCAGTTAAGACAAAGAGAAAAAACACAAGTAGAGAAGCGTTCCTTTTTCACAGTGTTTGTTATAAAATGACATCAGGAACAACGTCAGAGCCACTGCCCATACACTTCAACACCCATTCCTGGATGGGAATATGTTCCTTTGGCTTTGGCACAGAAAGAGGAGGAAAAAGAATAAAAAGCTAAAAGAATTTTGTAAAGTGAAACAGCAACTGTCTTGCAAGATAAGGAAACACTGCTTGGGGAAACTAAGCTGACATCCACATCTGAAAATACTGCTTTTCAGCTGAATAAGCAGTTTTGATTACTTGAACGACTATCTTTCCTTGATAGCAGACCAATTTAAAATAGTTACTTACAGTGAAAAGGAATAATACTTTGGCTTTTCATTATCTTATTTAGAAGAGTGGACATTTTAATTCCCTAAGCAATACAGCACAAATAACAGCTTTCAGAAGGTGCAGCTGCCCAAGTTCTTGCTCAGATGGACACTAATTGCTGAATTCCAGTCTGCGGTAGGAATGCCCGAGCAGGGCTCAGAGGTCAGATGGGAAACAGACAGATAGGTGAGTGTACAGTAAATATGAATTTCATTATAGGCTCCAACCATTTCTTGTACAGTGAGTTGACAGAGGGAAGAAATCATCAGTTATTCACGTTCTCAAGCAATCAGGTAAATCCTGGTATTCAGGCACTTGAAAAAGAGCATTAAAAATAATAATAATTTTAAAAAGATTAAAAAAAAATAATAATAATAATCAATCAACCAGTTTCCAAACTGCACAAGTAGCACACTAGTATTAAGTCTGTAAGTTTTCGTACTTCAAAAAGTAACTTGAAAACAGCATTGACAGATTTCATATTCACTCTCATTTCACAGGTTTTGGTTCACACACCAACTAACAACAGGACTGGAAAAGAAAACCTGGCTTTTTTTTCCCCCTACCATTATAAGGGTGACTTAAACTCAGACAAATGAGAATATTTTCACTATTTCAGTATTCTGCTTCATAAGTTACACAAGCAACACATAACACTTACTCTCCAAATCAGATATGATGAGATTGTCATGAAGCTTCACAGCACGATGCTGCTCTACTTCATCCTCCAACTCAAAGATAGTTTCTTTCATGTCACTTCTCTCAGTTTCTTTCTCATCTAGCTCTGCCCGAAGTTTTTCTAGAGTCATATTAAGGTCATCTATTTGTTTCTTGGCTTCTTCTTGGAATACTCTGTATTCATCTTCAACCTGAGAAAGAAACACCAGGTGTCATAACTAAACTGTATTCCCATAAAGATAAACTTTCTGTTTTCCAGCTAGCATACCTACAATATATTTTTGGAACCATAGGAAAGGGCATTGGCCAAGAAATTAAACATAAGCCTTTAAAATTGTATATGCAACTACTTTTCTGTGACAGAGTCAAACCATTTTTCTCCCAAGTTGAATAAATGAGCTTCCCTCAGCTACTCTATCAGCAGTAAGAACCACAGTACTGGGGTTTCAAGAGCAGCTGATGCAATTTAACATCTAGCTGCTATGTACACAGGGGAAAAGGCTTTATCCTTTCTTTATCTTGCCATGAGAAACCCACTCTTCCTCATGCATCAATATTAATGCTTTCTGGTTCCCTAACCTAGTAGCAAGATTCATATTTGTGCATGTGATGTGTGTCAGTGATTTGAAGCAGTTCCCTGAAAAGTCTTAGAAAATACTGATCTGTTTAATTAAAAAAACACCTGTCAGGGAAAGAAAAAGGCAGTAGACCTCTTTTCAGGAACAGCAAGACCATTTTATCCTGCCTCATGAAACTGCAGCCTAAATAACAAGCTGAGATCAGAGGCTCTTTAACATTCACTCCCATGCCCAACAGCAAAAAACAAGGTCATGGCTTAGGGCGGGTCAGCACAGGCACCAGTTTTAATCCACAAAATGCCCTGCTTTAAATTACCTGCTTCAGTATTTATTTAAATATCACTACCCAACTTTAATTATTAAAATTTTATTTTACTTAAATCTCTAATTAGGATTAATTCTAACTGGCTATTGACCTGCAATTAACATATAGCTGAGACAACATGTTCAACAAACTTTCTTATCAGGAAGACTTACCTTCAAGTAAAGACATTTTTACTAGACAAATTTGTTCCATTCAAAACTAAAACCTTTAGCTAGCAAATTAAATTACATGGAACACCTCCCCTACAAGGACAGGCTGAGAGAGCAGGGACTGCTCAGCCTCAAAAAGAGAAGACTCCTGCGGGACCTGACAGCGGGTTTACAGATATTTTCAATTTCTCTAAGAGTCTGTAAGAAGGAAGGGGCAACCTCTTTAGCAGGGACTGCTGTGACAGGACAAGAGGAGATGGTTTCAGACTAAAGGAGGGGAGATTTAGACTGGATATAAGGAAGAAGGTTTTCACAATACAGGTGGTGAGACAGTGGAGACAGTGGCACAGGGTGCCCAGAGGAAGTGGAAGCCCCCATTCTTGATGATATTCAAGGTCAGGCAGGATGGGGCTCTGAGCACCTGACCAAGCTGCAGAAGTCCCTGTTCGCTGCAGGGAATTTGCACTAGATAGCCTTATATGTCCCTTTCAACTCAAATGCCTTCCCTATAATTCTGTGATTACATATATTTTTAAAAAGCCTGCGGCACTTTCATAATAAAAGTGAAGAAAGCCATTAATCCTAACCTTACCACAATCCAATTAGCCTTGTAATTAATCCTCTACTTCTGAAAGAACTGCAATGACCAACAGTAAAAGGCTTAATATAGAGGTGATGTTAAAAACACAGCGAATGTAAACACTACCTTAGCAATGGCATCTTGCAATCGATTGGCATCATTACGAGTGTGCGCCAGCTCCTCTTGCAGACTGCTGGCCAGCGTCTCTGCTTTTTCTTTATCCAGCCTGACACTCTCCAGCAAATCCTGTATATCTGATTTGTCTCCAGAGTTGTGTATCGAATACAACTCAGCCACCTTCTGCTTCTCATGCTCTAACTGAGCTTTCAGCCTGTTCATCTCTATCTGGTCACTGGCTACTGTGGCTTTGTACTCCTCTAAGGTCGATGCTATTGCTGTTTTGCTTTTCTGTTCTGACTCAATGATCCGTTCCATGTGGTGATTGCGTTCTTTCAATGCCCCTATCATTTCTTGGGCCTCCTTATTGTCCTGTTCTGCCATCTTCAAAGTGTTGCTCAAGTGCTGCTGAACACCTAATAGCTGCTCCCGCTCAAACCGGGCATTCTCTGCAAGGTCCATGTAACGCTGCTCTAACTCCATGTAGCGACCACTTTTCATATCTTCATCAATTACATAGGAAATATGGTGTTCATCTAAAAGGGACCGAAAATACTCTATCTGACGACTGAAATGTTCCAACTTATCGCTTTGCTGGCACAAAGACTCCATCAGGATTACTTTTTCCTCTCCAAGTCTTTCATTTTCACTGTTTAGCTCTTGCGTTATTTGCTGCAGATCTGCAAGCTCTTGAAGTGTGGCTTGGAGCTCTTCTGCTGTACTGTGCTGGTTCTCTTCCATCTGATGTATCCGCTCTGTCAAACAAGCTACAGACACTTCACTTGTGTTGCCACTGCTTCCTTTTCTAGACCTTTCTATACTTGGTACGCCTTCAGACTCTGAAGATGATGGAGCATCTAAAGCATCGTCACTCGATGTCAGTGGCTGATAAACTTCACTGCACTCACTATCTAAATTATCCATGGAATTACTATGCTGGTTGTCCATCAAAGTATGTTCATCCTGACTTAACAAATCTTCCATTGATCCAGGAGCAGAACCTTCCACAGAAGATGTTAGAGTACCACCACCATCACTGTGGCTGCCAACTGTAATCTCCGGACTCAACGACTGATAGCCAAAGAGTTTCTCAGAGTTGTCCAGCCTTTGCTCCAAAGAGAAGCCTAATGCATTTAGTCTGTCTTTTAACATTCGGTTCTCATTCTTCAGCTGGTTGAGCTCTTCTCGGATCGCAGTGTTTTGTTCCTGTAACTGTAGCAACGTAGATTCTACATCAGTTGGCTGATGGACAACAATGGCCTCTTTTTCTTCCGATTTTTCATCACCTTCAACTTGGTCTTCATTAAGTCCCAGCTGAGCACGCATGTCCCTTAGTTCATTTCTCAGATGCAAGATCTCCACATCCTTAGTTTTTGCTAATGTCAGAAGATCATTCACCTTTGCTTCCAATGCAGCTTTGTCACTGATCTGATTGTCTGACTTGGACTTGCTCATCCGAATATCCAATTCTGGATTGGTGCGACTGCGGGAACGTTTTGCCAGTACCGTATCATTGCTGCCCTGTCCAGTCAGAGGCAGTTTTTTACTCTGGCTCAAGCGGGAACGATCACGTATTCTCTCCCTAGAAGAGCTTGATTCTTTAGTTCCAGATGAAGTGCTACGCTTAGCTGTGGAACCTGTAGGGTTTTTGAAAGTTAGGGATACTCATTTAAAATACAGTATTTGTAATGTAAGACTGCGTATTTTTTAGCCATACAATGGCTGATTTTCTAAACTACACTGGCAAACACATCTCATAAAATAGATTTACAGTTAACATTTACATAAGCCTACTTATGAGGTAGAGCAGCAGTATTTTATTTGATGCATGCTTTTCAACTGCTATGCTGCTGCAGTATTTGGAAACTCAAACCTTAGTTTAACCGTAGCATTTACATTTTTCTTTTTTCCTATATTTAAAAGCTTCTGACAAACTGTACAAATAGGACAGCAGTGTTTTCCTGCAAGTTCAAATTTCACTCCTTATAGTAGTTTTGAATGCAAGCATTTAAGTGATGAATTGTGTATTACAGGTACATAAAATATAAGGGTACTTGCTACTCCATTTTCATCACATTTCATAAAGGCATAGATGAATTATTGCTATTTTATTCCCAGATGATTTACAGCTTTGCAAGCATTACTGAATCTAAAACACAGTGAGGAAGGCAGGATGTATTTCCATCTGTACTGAGAGCACATTAAATAATTCCACTTTTCTGAACAGTTTGTGAAAGCTCTTTTACTTTTTTACTAAGAAAGCCCCACACTGATTGTAACAAGCAATCACATCTTAAAGTTTTAATGCTTGTGGCTTGAACCTTTTAAATACAAATTAAGCCATGACTCTCCAGATGAATTTCATGATCTACTATTATATAGTAGTTACTTAAGCAGTACTAAAAAAAATTAAAAGGAGCAGCCTCCAAAAAGGCAATTACAATATTACCAAATATGTAAAGAGGATCAAGGCCAAAGCACAGAAGGTATTCTATTTGACCATGGCCTTACCAACCACTTCCTTAGGCAGTCTGCATCCACACTACAGGATAGGAAAATAAAATTCTACCCAATTATTGTCTTCAAGAATCAGAATATCCATCTACCTGCAACAGTTTTAGGTTTATTTTCCAGAGTGTTCATGGTTGTCCCTGTAGCTGAAGACACTGTTGATGCACACGTGCTCTTTTTTGCCTTGACACCACCATTGGTCATTGTCACTCCACCACCAGTAGCCATCCCTGCTAAGAGGTCATCGTTGCTCTTAGTCTGAAAGAAAGGTAAGACACAGCTTACAGACATCTGGCTAATAAGTTTGCATAGCCAACATTTCTTCTGTGAAAGATTCCATCAGTACACTGATGGAAGTACACATTTGACCAGTCCTGTCTCTGTGCAAGTATGCTGAAGCATCACTGCATTGCACCATCCAGAGCAGGTGAGCTGAAAATGAACTTCAACTACTTACACACAAATGACCATAGAAATCAAGTCTTCTCTCTCCCAGGAGAAGAAATAATCAACAGTTTTTATACTAAAGTGGGGAAAAGATAATAACAATGATTAAAAAAAATTCACAGGGAAGTGTAAAAAGAAGAAATTATAATGAATTTTTCTCAATTTTGATGGAAAGGTTCTCCAAGTATAAAAATAAACCAACAAATAGGAAGTTTGCATAATGTTCTTCAAGAGAACATGATCGAGCATTTTCTGTTGGACAAATTCTCAACAAAAATGAAACCTAACAACAATAAAAACCAATCCAAGACAAATAAAATACCATTTCTAGCTTAAAATGCTAAGCCACAAACCACTAGAGACAGTATCAAGAGGGGGGGAAAAAGCCACCTTCACCATATATCCCTGCCTTGTTTTCATACTCCTTCCTGGGCACGCTCAGAGACAGGACATTTGTTTCATGCACTTTTTGTCTGACCTCTTAACATCATTCCTGAAGCTACTGTTAGCCACAACAGCTGCCTGGAATGTGACAAGAGTAAGCACAAGGATCTCAAGAGCCAGACTGCCAAATACAGAATCCATCTTCCAGAGTAAAGCAACATCTAAAAATACTAAGTACCCAAGTATGAATTGGCAGACAGTACCACTCTTTAAAATGCGATTTGTCAAATGGACAAACAATCATAATAGGCTAAACATTCTTCCTATTATAAGGACCAAAAGGACATTAAATGTTTAACAGCATCCCCTGAGTAACTGTATTATTCAGTTAGATAACACATTTGAAGTCTCAACCAATGTTCCTGCCAAAAGGTCCTAGCCAGGTGCTCTACATCATGACACAGAATTCTGCAGATTTGTAACCTCTGTACCACATACATATCTGTGTTAAATAGTGTAAGCCAGACACAATGGTTTTATACATTATGAATGAATTTACATATGCTTAGTTAAAACCAATATTCCATCTCACTCTATTATAAAGCTTCTTTCTGCAGCTGAGAATTTGATGACAGCTAGCAACATTTATAACAGTGATTCTACCATGTCTGACATGAGTCAGACAGACTATTAGCTCTTGGCATTTGTACCTTGCTAAGAGAGCAGAGAAATTAGATTAAGCTTTTAAACACTTGTAGCACATGTTATCAAGCCAAATAGGTCAAGACGTGACTCAGCTTGAAGAAAGAGCACTAGGTTAAATGACATTAGTCATCTCCAGCCCTTGCTGAACAAAGGAATTTCAGGCAGCCGTTTTCTCTCTGACTTACCCATGCACTATTTCCAGGGCGGGTTGGAAGGCACTGCCTCCTCTGCAGCCAATTAATAAACAGTTTAGAGAAACTGTAACGCTACACTGTTGGCAGGGAAAACTATTTAGCAAAGCTTTGGAAAAATTACAAACCAGCAGCTCTCTTCTGAATGCTCCCTAACAGAGGCCACACTTGACTCAAAAAATCAAAGTACTTTTACAGTATATGTTTTTATTGGAACTGAAATTAATGTTGTATGTTTATTAAACAGTGTTCTCAAGGAAAAAAAATCTCCCATTTACTGGAAAAGTTGCATCCTTGTTAGCAATAAAAAGCCTTCTTTAAAAACTGAAAGACAAGAAAATCAAATAAGTGTCAATGCAACACAATTCACAATCCATTTTCCCCCACAACTTTATTTCTTTCAGTGCAATGAAACCTGAATTACTGCCTCTAGAATTCATTTCACATTAGTTTCCCAACATGCGTATCCTATTTACTGCACCTCATTCAAATCCTTTTTTCAACTATCTACATAATTATTCCTACATGGATTTTCTTTGATACTCACTGTTGCTGCATTGAAGTACTTCCAATACTAAACTTCACAACAATCCATAATTAAGTTATTGCATTTTGCAAACAGATCACTGAAGCCCAGACACAGGAATACTGAAGATACATTCTGATTTTTAACATTCAAATGTTAGGTCTCACTGCTCAGACTTTCCAGGAACACTGGATTTTTGCAATTCATTTGCACCAAGAGCAGCCACTGTCTAATTACAGCTGTGTTTGTGAACATGACTGAAAGCTCATTGGCTGAAGAAGTAAAAAAAAAAAAGCTTATCTTAAACACAATGCTGTTTGCAAAACTATTTCTTGACAGATTAGAAAGTAGGGGTGGGTGGCTATTAGCTGTCTGTTGTAATAACGTGTGTATACAGGTGGGAAAGTGGTGGATGTTCACCAAAGTCCTGGGTACAGCAGGAACCAAAACCTTATGAGAAAGATCACCTGAAAGGGTTTCTGAAACAGTTGGGTCAATGGCACACAGGCACCCTGCAGCAGACAGACTGACCTCCAAAACAGCATTCAGCTGTACTGAAGAATGGGTCTCCCATTTTCTTCCTGCACTCCCTGTCTAAACACTTTGAAAAAGACATGGAACAATGCATGATTAAGGAGCCCCTACCTCTTACCCAAAGCAAGGCACCACCCTACAGGTGTGTCATGAAGGAGACAGGAAAAAAAACAGTACTAGAATTAGAAAGACATTTTCAACTGCACTACTGATTGAGTAATGTGCCTGTGCATTTCTATTCCTTAGTATCTGCCTTTTAAAAACCAACCCAGAGGTTTTCAGATCTATATGCACACTTATTTTGTGGACTGCATAAGTCAGTAAGCTGCTGCAACCAAAACTATTTCATACCAGCCATGTTTGTGTTATTTCAAGGGATATTAGAAGAAATTTACCAAATGCAGACCAATTTACCACGTCTAAGAGGAGATTCTGGAAACTACTTTAATGAAAGCAATAAACCAAAAACTTAATTGATAAGGTCAAACATAAGACCACACAAAATAAATTGTTGCTATTTCTTTCAAATCAGAATTTACACAGGTGATTTGACAGCAACCGTAAGTCCAAAAATACAAGCAACTAACTTTTTGTTTAAGTATGGAACACTCAGAGAAGATAAAATAAGAAAAAGTCATTAAGTCACACAGCTGGCACAGCAGCAGCTTGACAAGGAAGAGACACCCAACTGCATGAGTAAGCCTGGCTGTAACATAAAGCTGAGATAAATCTCAGTAATTATAGGGAAATTTTTCATTGTACCTCAAACAGACGATTGTCAAATTCTAATCCAACACCCAAACATAGCCAGAAGTGTTACTAAAGTAAGAAGTAAAATTGTGAAAGCAGACTGGGTCAGATTTCTTTAGAGTTAGATCATCTTCCTCCTTTACCTCACTGAGAGGTATCGCTTCAGAAACTTGATCAGTAAACTACAAAGGGGTTTTGTTTCTGTATTCTTTGAGAGGTTTCTAGAAATGCAAAATGAGAAGAGTCAACAATCATCAAAAGATTATTTCAAGTTAGGAAAAACGGAGTGGCGGGAGCAGAAGGGGCACATAGGGAGAAAAATCTACATGAAAGCCAGCTTGGCAGTTCATTGCAGAAGTACTAACTGTTATTCAGTAACAGAGAAAAAAGAGAGCAAGACAGACTTTGGCAATTCTGCAAAGTTATTACAGAGTGACTTCAACTACTACAATTTCTTAATTCTACATCTTGCCAGCTACGTACACAGCCTCTCTGGTTGCCTGTAGGCAGCACAGATTCAGGTCTCAGCTGCACACAGCAGCCCTTATCCTCAGCATGCTCCTCTGCTGCAGGGCAGCTGCAGAAATACTGTAGCTTCACACACTGGGCTGCAGACAGGCAGCAGGAGGGGAGCCCAGCCACATCTCAACCAGGACAAGGAGGCAGAGTGGGCAGACTCATAACATCAGTCCAGTCTTTATGTACTCTCAGGTCAAAAATTCCGCACCAGCAGAAATTGCTAAGTCCTATTTCTTGGTTGTTGAAAAGTCTATGATCCTAAACCCAATAACATATGAGAGAACCTCTACCTTTGAACTTGTTCTAGGAGCAAGAATTGACTTGTGCATGTGCAGCTCAAGCAATAGTTCACACAAAGGAAAGGTCAAAACAGCCAGAAGAATGCAGCTGTGCTGACCTGACATCAACCACCAACATCAAAAAGTTTCTTGTGTTAGGTACCTCATTAGTTCTAGTTTCAGAACGGTGCATAGCTCTCTTCAAATCCCATCAGTCACTGACACAACATTCAAGCACGACACATGACACTGCTAATAACACTCATTCCAATGCAACTTCCACATCACTCCTTTTGCAGAACAACCAAATTCTGCAAAGTATACTGCCTTCCATCCCACCACAAACTGCAGTGTGAAAATAAAGCACAAACACCCTATCACCCTGCCCAGTGCTGTATAACCACTACAATTCCCTTCAGTGCCCTGCAAAACAAACCTCTAGTTGCATTGTAAAATACTACGCTTCTAAAGTTTTCTTGTCAAAAACTGAAATAGTCAGAAAGTTGTCGTAGCTTTTACCTTCAAAAGGGATGCTGACGTCCCAGGTTTGGAGAGTTTTGTTACTGCAGACAGTGAGGAGCCACTTTCCGGTTTGGTTTTTTCAGTTGTTTGAATCTTATTTACTCCAGGCACTTTGGGCACTGAGCCAACACTCCTGCTTGCTTTCTTCATTCTGGGCTGTCTGTTTATGATGCATTTACAAACAAATCTGCAAACAGAAAGAAGTCTTCAGCACAAAATACAAATGAAAAGCAACTTTTTTTCTTTTGTAACACTCCATTTAAGAGCGGAAATCCAGAACAGCACTATGAACAACAAACCAGAGCCAAACAGCAGATATATATATACGGGACTGACCTACAGGTTTTATGCTTTTATAAAAAGGATTGAGTTTATTTTTATTTTACCATGAGTTCCTACAGCTCCACTCCAAGTTTTATTTTTTCCAGTTCCCTTTCCACAAATGGCACTGAACCAAAGATACTTTATAAGTGACCCACATTACCGAGTTTGCTCATTAGCTAGCAAAAGAAAGGCTTATTAGGGCTGCAGTGTTCTTCAGTTCTGACTGTGGGAAAGAAAATACCGTGGGAGCATAAAGGCAACAGACTGACTCCCAGCAACAGTGGATCTGAGAAAAGATTAGCCTGGTAACTGAAGTACTGAAGAGTATCAGCAGTTGCAGAGAAAATAGGCTTATATAACAAGTCAGAGAAGTTGAAAAATTCAGATTCCTTGAAACCAGTTATTATTAAAAGTCATGTTAATAAAGATGTGGGATTTCAAGTGTCTTGAATTTAACATTTCATACTGCCACATGATTATGATGACTGTCTCCAAGAAGTAACCCAGCACGCCCTGCCACGGGACACCTGAGCACCTCCTCGCCTTCTAGCTCCCTCCAACAGCAGACAGCTGTCAGACCTGTAGTCCAGCCACAGAAAACCAAGCTGACTTCACACAAACATGGAGCAGATGTAACAGACAGCTGCACTGCCAACTCCAGCAGACAGCCACAGGAAAGGCACAAGAGATGACAGCTTGGTGCAGGGACACAAGAAGGACCGGACACGTCATGCTCATCCTCTCTCTTGCTGGAGCAGGACAGCTGGCAACTGCATTCCTCATCCTGCCTGAGCCAGCAGACAGAGGAGAGAACACCCCTGCTCCTCTTCTAACCTCCCAGGCTGGATGGAGCAAGTGCTCTGCTCCACCTGAGCTCAGTATCCCACAGCCAGTTACAAACACAAAGCCCATTGACTTCTCCCCATTCTTCCAAAGCAAAGCACTTCCGAGGCTCAAAAAGCAGATGGGCAAATGAGTTCAAGGGAAGTGCTATACAAAACGTAGCAATCAGAAGCAATGTGTTACACTACCAAAGTGATGCTGAACACCGAGCACGCACTCCTCCAGCCCAGCACCACTCCTGCACACGAGCACATTCCAACTCTGACCTCCCTCAAACTCAGTAAAACTCTCAAAGCTTTACATCTTCAGATCTCCCAGCACCATCAACACAAAGTCTCATTTCAAGACACTGAAAATATTTGTTTACAGCTTCCAGACTCTTGAACTCTGGCATGAACAGACACACAAAACTTTGGCCGCTGCTGCAGTTTCACCATCAGAATGTCAGCAATTCAGCAGCACTGCCATGCTGCTACCAGGAACCAGAACACCCATGCAGAGCAATACATCACAACTCCTAAGAAAAACACAACAAAGCCCAAACCAGAAAAGCCCCAACCAGAGAAGCCCCACGAAGGTGAAGCACTTGCTATACACCAATACCTCCCCAGAAGGTGATGTTTATAGGTAGGACCATGCTGTCACGCTCACACTTGTTACCTTTTCCATGTTTGTGAGCCAAACACTTACACATGGTTTTGATCTTATTCCACTGAAAATCAGAGCTGAAAAGAACAGAGAGAACAGAGAGCACAAAGAGAAAATGGTGCAAAACCAGTTCCATTACAAATGATATTTGTAATGTCCTTACTGATTACAAGTGCACCCATAGCACACTTGAGAAACAATAAAACCTCTATTCTTGCAACATTTGCTTCAGCCGTGGTGATTTCAATAAGCGAAAATAAAGCTGTGTGAGCTTAACATGCAACACAACATAATTCAGGTAAGAGCTAAAATAACATTTCAGCATGGTTTTAAAGAGCAAACACTGCATACAGGACTGCAGTTAATAACTTACCCCAAGGAGAAGGAAGTTACCAATGCCTTCCCTCCCGTAATACACTCCCTCCAACCTCAGAAAACCCAAAGCAAAGAGCAGAGAGGAGCTCAGCACTAACAGCAGAACACAGCCTGCATCCCCACCTGAGCTGCTCATGGGAATGCCCCCAGCACACAGCCAACAGATCACCGACCCACTGGCAGGGTACAAAGCATTACTCCAGCTGTTTGATTAACACCAGCATTACAGTATCAAGTATAGCATTAATAGGGATGGAAAAATGCCCAAACGAGCCCCAGCTATCAGACACAAAAACCACATTCCTGACATGCAATGCAAGTGCTGCCTCCAACCTGTATCCCCTCCCAGAGCTCTCTCTCTCAGCAGCACACATGGCTCAGGACACAAAGGCAGATCCAGCCGAGGTACAACTCTGGCAGTGTATGGAACCAACCTGGTGATTTGTACAGCTGGAAACACAGCACCATAAATAATAATTTGAAAGCACTCTGACCAATAACACAGCTCTGCTCCTTGCTGCAGGCCGAGCTGATGCACCCAGTCTGGCGCTGGGAAGTGCTCACAGGGCTGCCCCTATGTGCACCCACAGCCTTCACAGACCTGAATGCTGCAAGCAGGGGAGATTACTTATCTTACCTTTCTTCATATGCTTCTTCATGCAAATCCTGCTGTCAGAGAGGCAAGGCTTAATTAGAACAGAAAGCAGTTTCCTGGGTTTATAAGCCAAGAGGGCATCCAGCCGCAAACACGGCACCAGCTGTCTGCTGCTTGCTGAAGATACCGCATCGAGGAGTAGTACAATGTTTCACCTATTAATGTCTTCCAATAAAATCTGGTAAATAGTATCAGAATGCCTCTCAAGAGTTACTTAAAAGTAAAGTGAAGAGATCCCTCACATTTGAGGGCATCGGGCCTTTTTGGAAGCACTTATGAAAAAAGCAGATGCCCAAAACGCAGAGGGAAATGGCTATCTTCAAACTGAGCCTTGCACTCGGTACGCTCACTCTCTGTGTACAAATTCCTTGGATTTGATGTACATAGGCTGACGACTTCTGCCCAAACAAGCAGGCAACGACAATTTTAGGCCACTCAGACAGTCCCAAAAGGCAGAAAAGGAAAGATTATGCAATACAACCCCTCTAGCCTCCTGTAAAAGACACATCAGAATCTCTTCAAGTCTCTGCAGGCAAGAGAGCATAACTACCATCAACTCCACGTCTGGAACATGAAATAAGCTACCGGGGCAGAGACTGCGGCCTCCATAACATGCACTGCTCACACCCCCAGCCCACAAAGCTGCTGGAGGCATGTTCTGAACTGATCAACACTGCTCTGCACAACTTCAGTGCTTCGATTTGCAGCTTCACAGCATTTGGGAGAAGTGAAAAGAGTAAAAGCAATTCCAGGAATTACTGAGAAAGTAACACAAAACCATAAAGCAAACGCAGAGCTCAGCAAATCCGTCTCTCCTGCCCACCCACATGTCAGTTGATACGTGCTGTTCCCCAGCCTCAACCTAAGGGCTGCATTCGGACACAAAGGAGCCCCGGTGAGTGGAAAACATAAGATCAAAGGCACTTCACGCTCCACATCACCTGGGGAAGGTGATGAACAGCCCATGGGATCCCAAATGTCACAGACTTGGGCAGAGCGGGGCTATCTGCAAACCACCACTGCTGCACCAACAGCTAAAGCCAAGTTCCAGTGAGACCAACTGTGCTGCTAATGCAGCACTGATATTACTGTTTTTCTTTTGAAACCAATGGGATGAAAGAACAGAGCTTTGGACAAGAAGTGGCCGTTGTGCACCTCCATTCCTCTACTCCTTCTTTGGAGAAAACAGCAGAGCTCTAACTGCTCTGAGCAACGTGCAACCGTTGCAATGCTTCACATTCCAGACAAGTGACAGGAGCAGCTACAGAGCTCCTAACTCACAGGCTGTGCTCTAAAAAAGCCTTTTCATAACAAAATTAAATAACGCCTTGTTTCCAAGCTCCTACTTTAAACAGAAATTGTTTCAAACCACTGCTGAGGACAGAGGAAAGCAAGCATCCATAAGACGGGCTCAGCTGCCCTTCCCAGCACAGACTGCAAGCAGCACCTACGGAAGCTCTTTTGGCAGCTCTGCCAAGCAGAACAATGGCCCCAGGGATGGTGACCTCAGCAGCCCCTGGGCAGCTGTGCCACTGCATCACTGCTCTCTCAGAGAGGAAACTGTTTCCAATACCTGACCTGAACCTGTTCTGCTGCACAATGTGGCCATCACCTCTCATCCTATTGCTGTTCCCTGGGGAGCAGAGGTCAACTTCCACCTCACCACCACCTCCTTTCAGGGTGTGGTAGAAAGTGATAGTTACCCTTCAGCCCCCTCTCCTCCACTCCGCACCTCTTAGTAAAACTTACACTTGCATCCAAATTTTATACTACGCACACACAGATGATACAGTACAGACCTATTTCCTGGATCGTCATTACAACTCTGTGTCAGAGTTTAAAGGTTTAAGCAGACTTGGCAGAAGAATCCATCTTCTCTACAAAGCTCTCAGGTTAGTACTGTATTAGAAGAGAAGCACCGTTTTGGAACTGCAAGCTTTCTGGGTGAAAAATAAAAGCAAAGATATTACACCACAAATTTCCTGGCCACCTTAAACTGCAATCAGCAAGTGGTAGGTAACCCTGTGATCCCATCGTCACCCACCAGCTGTCACAGGGAGCTCTGAAGTAACTGTTATTGCACAAGCCCATCAGCCTCCAGCTACAAAGGTGTATTTATAATCTCGTAACCTTAAGCACACATTCTATTATTTAACCCACACTTAGCTTGCCCTGCACCAGTGGAGATTCTCCTTCTGCAGCGAGGGACACACCTGCACGAAGAGCAACAGGCTAACTGAATGGCAGGACAGCTTCCTTTCAGCCCAGCGGTAACACCTCATGGCACTCCCATACCCAGAAGGACAGGCTGCAGCACTGAGCAGCAGTGGCCTTTTCCTGGTCTCCACTCAACTCTACCAGCTGAACTCCACTACCAGCAGCTGCACAAAGCCTTTCGCAGCATGAGGCCCAAAGGGAGAGGAATAAGGTCAGTATGATGGCTCCCATTAGAAGAAGGGGGACAGAGAATGCCAGTAGACAATCGGTGTGCTGCCTGAGGAGCTAGAGCAGTGCTTTCCAACATAAGAATGGACAGGTCAAACCTGTAAGTGAATAAAATCGACCAAATCAAATATTCATCCAAAATACTCTACCAGATCTTCCATTTGTGCAAAATCCCCAAGGCCAGCTTCCTGCTTGCAACTTGGTCATGACTATCAGGCTGTTCTTATCAGATGCTGATTCACACATCCTCAACTAGAGGACTAATGCTGCCTGCATTTCTGCTGCTGGGAGACACCAGAGCGCTCCCTGTGTCCACTCCATCGCTGACCTGGCCCAACAGCATTCCTGAAGGGCTGCACCAATGAGAGAAGATCCACCACTTCCATCTCAGCCATCCCAGCCCCAGGGCTCACACCTGGATTCCCAGCATAGAACATCCCAGTTCTGGTCACAGCTGGGCCGAACAAACGGCATAGGTGGGAATTGCCCACCTGTAAACCAGTCCTGCTGGGGCTGGGGGAGGGAAATGCCTTCTGGGGATTGCTTAAGCCAGTTGTGAAAATCATTTAATTGTACCCTGCCACCAAAAGAGACAGTCCCACCCCTTCCTCAGTCCTCTCCCTTGTTTCAGTTCTAGAGATCATAGCTCGTTTTCTGATGAGTTCGTTTTTTTCATCAGATCTGACTCACCTTATAATTACCAGGCACTACGCAGAGCAGCAGGCCATGGAACTGGGAATGATAGGAAGGCTCCCACCGTGGGGCACTGCCCAACTCCAGCCTGAGCTTAGGGTGAGACAACACGGCAGAGCTGCCACCCTGCTGGTGCCCCACCACCACCACTGCAGGGCCACATCAGCTGGATAAGGAAACTCGTGAGCTCTGTAAGCAATCTGAAGATAGAATGCAGCGGCTGCTAGTGGGGCTGAAGATCAGCTCTGTATTTATCTTCTCCTTGTCTCAAAACATGACAACTGTACACTCATGACTTGGTTTTAAAACCTTAAGGCTTGGCAGACAGAGATGAGACAGAACTGCATGCAAATCCTCCCTAAACACCCTGCTAGCATCAGGACGGGGACATTTACCTGCCTGAGTACGAGCCTGCAGATATGCATTTGAGTCATACATAAGTGCTGGGGACATGATGGAGCCTAACAAATTGCTCCTCCAGCTCTGTCTCTGTCACCCCAAGGCCTGCAGCACCACACAGGGAAATGCACTGCTGCAAGAAAACCACACTGCAAACCATTTTGCAGCTGAACGTTCTGGAAGGTTCCATCTGCCAGAACTACTGTGAGTGCTTTTAATTAAGAACACACAAAGAGAAATGGGTTAAGAAGAACATGAAGTTTGAGGGAGAGCTGTAAGAAGCCAGCTTCCTGGTCAAGCTGTCCGCATCCCAAACACACATCCCATTGGGCCATGCACTGCATGTGTCTGTGCAAAGAAGCACCCTTTGTGGGCTGAATGGCCAAAACGAAGACAAATCATAGCAGTACTTTTAGGCTGATGTCATCAAATACATCACCCAAGTACTTCAGTACTAACTTTATTCGCCTTTTTTTCCCCCCCCTCCTTTAGGAGGTCTTCTTTTACCTACCTTCACCACTTACTCATGAATTCCTCTTTTAGTCACTCCCAGTTTTGCCATATATTTGCAACAACACCGGTTCTTTGCAAAATTATTAGGAGCCATTTACTTACAATAACAAAGATGACAAGTTGCAGCGCCCTTACAGAAGTCTATTCCAAAGAAAACCATGCATGTGCACAAGCACAAGAACAATGAATTATTTATCTGAGGAGAGACAGGATCCTATGATCACTCTCTGGCTGCACTAAGCTGCTAAGTGCTCCAAAGGGTTGCTTGCTCTGATTGTTTCAGCTGGAGTAAGCTCAAAAGAAACAAGAAATATGCTCCCTGTGAGTCGTCACTTCAGGCCACATCCAAGTGTGTAACTCAGCCTTGAATGCCCGCTTATTTTCCCTTTTTCAGTAAGAGGACTAAAAATAAGATCAAATGGGGTGATTTCTGCAGGCAGAAAGTACAAACATAACTTTTCTGATGCTGCTTTTCCCACTGAGCCACAGAGATTCGGTCATGCCAACAGCATTACAAGTTCCTAAAACTGGATCCTGGTCGGCAAGACAGGCTCTAACGTTACAAGATCAAGGAGAAAGAACAAAAAAAGGAACTTCTGAAGTATGTCTGTGAAAGCTCCCTTTAGAGATTCCCAACACATGGCTCCGTCTCTAAAGAACGGATTTTCTTATTTTGTACTGGAACAAAACCAGCATATAAACTCACTTTCCTACACTGTGCTTCCTCAAGGTAAGCATTTATTCTCACCTCATTTATGCTACCTCATCTACTGCCCAGTGCAATGAAAGTTATAACAGCCCAGAGATCACTCTCTGCTGCTTAGAGAACTGCTGGTGCCAGCGCTGTACTGAGGATGTGCAGCAGGCAGCCAGGCCCAGCCTAATGCCCCAGGTTTCCTCCTAAGGACAGACCCAGTGTGCTTGAATGCCACAGGGACTCTCCTGCCTTCAGGTAGAGGGGAAAGTGAAACCTCAGTGAAATCTCACCCAGCTGCAAAACACCAGAAGCACAGTCCTGGAGATCTGGTGGTGCTGCTGTGACGCTCTGTAACCATCACACTGTAATAAAGCAGCACCTCATAGAGCTAAAGTAAATAAAACCACAGATTATTATCAGCATCCACGACAAAAGTACCATCAACGAGCTGCTTGGAGCAGACAAAAGGACTGGGAAATATAGGCTGCAGGGTTTAACTACACAGAAATTGACAGAAATAGAACGAATTAAAAACATCTCAGACACTTTGTCTCACAGCCTTGTCCTGTATTCAATAAAGAAATCAGGCATAGGTATTCAGCAACAAAACATCTGAAAACAAGTACAGTTTTCTTCTTTCCTTACTCCATACAGCCCAGCAGCCTAGAAGCTGGTTTTTCCATCAGCTGAAAATCTAGCGATACTGTCACAGAACATACTGCCATCTCTGTTTTTCAGATCATTATGGTAAGAAAGAGCACTAGGACTATCTGCTCCCAGCTCTGAGCCACGCCTGGGACCACTCAGACCACATCACTCGGAGTGACACCACCTACACTCTTCCTGAGCACCTCTGAGGACAGTGAACCCAGCACCCTATGGGCAGCCTGGGCCACAGCCTGACTGCTCTTTCGGAGACAAAAACTGTTCTTGGCATTTTTCTTAGCTACCACTTAACAACGGGGCTGGAGGAGTCACTGTGCTGCTGAGCTGCTGAAGGGCTGCGATGCCCACAGAGTGTTCCCGCCGGGCTCAGCTCCACCTCAGGCAGCCGAAATCCACGCCGAGGAGGTCCGTGCAGGAAGCAGAGCTGTGTTTGCCTTTGGGGCGAGCAAAGCTCTCTCGGGCCGCATCCTCTGATGGAGCACACGGCACTTTTCACTCAGAGGGACAACTCGCAACATATCTGCCGCTCCAGAAGCGCAGTTTTTAGGTCCTGGCACGGACGTACACACAGCACAGAGCAGTACGAGTGTCAGTGTCGCACCGCTTCCCTTCGAGCCGCTCTGCGCTGTCACTGCGGCGCAGCTCCGGGAGCTTTTATCCCGCTCCGGGTGACGCCGGGCGGCAGCAGCAGCGCCCCAACGCGCAGCAATGCGTACCGGCAGCGCTCCGCACACGGGAAGAGATCGGAACGCAGACGGAGCTCCCACCCCCCGCCCCACAATCCGGCTCCGGCCCCTCAGCGCTGCCGCGCGCCGCCCCTTCAGGCCACCCCCGGGCACGGAACGGCTGGCCGGACGGCGCGGCCCCTCAGGGCGAGGCGGGGGGGAGGGGCGCGGGGGTACGGCCTGCGGGGCCTTCACGGCCCTGAGAGCGGACCCTCGGGGGTCGGGGCCGGCGCTCGGCGCTTACCGGGCAGCCTCCTCCTCCTCCTCCTTCCCGCGTCTTCGCGGCGCGGCCCGACGTGAGCAGACGAGGCGCTGCCGGGCCGCGCGCGCCGCCGGCGGGAGGCGGAGGGGGCACGGAGGGGCGCGCGCGCGCGGACGGCGAGGGACCCCCCCCCCCCCCACCTCGCTTTGCCCCGCCCCTCGCAATGCGCATGCGCCAGCCGCGTCGACCCGGGGCCGAGGTGGCGCGTGCGCCGTGTCCCCGTGCGTGCTCCTATTGGCGGGCCGGGCTCGGCTCCACAGCGCAGTTTGAGTACATTGGCAGGGAAACGTTTCTTACGTGCTTATGGGATCAGGTTACGATGAAGCTGCGATTCCCCGTCCGTTCCTCTCCGTGCTGGTAGGGGTCTCTGTGAAGGGGAGGGCGGCTGGGAGCGCCGAGCTGGTTCGTGAGGGGAGAGCTGAGCCCAAGGCAGCGTGAGCACAGGCCGCTTGTGAGGAGGCAGCCGTGGGTATGCTGATCCCACCCCATGGTTGAACTGCAGCACTGCATGTCTGCTAGCTCAGAGAGCCAGCTTACGGGAGGACTCCGCTTTCCAGCTGTAAGAAAGCAAATGTGAAGTTATGCTATACAGATCCACCGTGGGTAAGAAGCATTCGTAATGCCCATCGAATTCCCTTGGGAGAACTTGATTTAAATAACTGATTCAATTCGCACCTTGATTGCTACAAAACACTAATTTAAAGAGGCCTTGTCGTACCCTACAAAGCCAGAACTGATTTAATAGCAAATATGTAATTACGGCTGAAGTGCCGTAAAGTTTCCATCTGCACACAGATGGAAACGTGAGGTGTGAGGCTGGCTGCACTAGTAAAGTCATAATCCTAGTAAGGGATTAATTACATACCTGATAACGTACCATTTTGCCCAGCAATACTTCCCCGCCTTCCATGCTGTTCCTGTATATCGTAGTTGCTTTAATTCAGCAGCGGCCTTGTACCAGCCTGTAGATTTCACTTAATTAATACAGCTTTTACCTTGTAAAACATGAGGTAACTGACTTAGAAAGAGCAGTGATAACTTCTGTACATTTAGCAATCTCAATCAAACACAATTCACACACTGAGTTTAATGTAGGCCCAGTTTTTAATTAAATAAGACCCAAAGAACCCTGACAAACAGATACAGGAGATTTTATTTAACACTGTGTACAAAGAAAGGCTACAAATGCCTTAGGCTTTTTTTCTTCCCCCAAATACAGTTATTTTATCCCTCTCATACCACTTATCTCAGAAAATAATAAAAATAATAAATCCTGAATTATTATTTTCCCCCCTTTTTCCATTTTTTTTTTTCCTCCCATGGGCCTAAACTGAGATATTTAGCAGTTGTTTCAACACCTTTCAGTATTAAGCTATTAGGATTGGTTTTCTTTGCAAAAACAGAGCACTGAGATACCGAAGCACTGACAACAGCAGTATGAAATGTCAAAACCAGACTCTAACACAGCAGGGTTAAAATAACACCAATAGTATTAATTCTGAAGAAACCCCAAATTATCCAAATAAAATGACAAGTTTTCTTCTACATCTCATAAATTATCACGAATTATATAATTGCATTTGTATTTAAGTAGTCTTATTACCTCCTTTCATTGGTGTTCTTCGTGGATTATAAACACTGGTAACAGAGATAAGAACAAACTACACAACCAGTATAGGCAAGAGAAGGCTTTGTTTTGTTCTTGTTCGTTTTTGCTAGACAGACACAGGAAGGACAACACATCACACACGTCCTTCCATGAGATCACATTTAACTTCACCGTACCATTGTGGTGCTGTCATCCAGCATTAATTCTTTACCCTATTTTTGCTGCCTTGGATAGTTCCTAGTTATCGATATCCCACCTCTGTAAAAGATCTGTCCCTGTATATCCAGGATTCCAAATTACTGACCAACTTCCAGAATTTTTTGTATGGAGCTCAAGGTAAGATTTCTCCTGATACTCCTGATCAGAGTGGATGCATTAGAAGAGGCTGTTGTGAAGAAATTTTCTGCAGTGTCAGCATTTTCATTATGCTACTGTTATGTTTGAAGGAGTTCTAATATTTAGATCAGTTTTCAGCTATTTCCATAATCCCATAATGGTAATAGAAGGCCTCTCCCAAAACATGACTAAAATGGAGAAAATTTGAGCTTGCCTGTTTATCTTGGGGGTTGATAATTCCATTAGGCACTACAAAGAAGAGGTGGGATGGCTCTAACCCCATAATTGCTTTCTGGGCTTTGCTTGACCAGGGAAAACATAAGCCTCTAAGGATCAAGGCCATCTGCTTGCTGGTGGGCTCTTCCCATTGTGGTTCTTTTGGGCCATCTGTGGGAAGCAGCTATGTTCTCTTTTCAGGCAGGAAGCTGTTTTGTATACAAGCATGCTCTTCCATATATCCACAGGGATATAAACTGGTACTGCAATAGAAATCTCTCCGCAGATGAATGGCTGATCTGCAGAATGCCCTGAAATCTCAGAACATCTTGTCACTGCAATAATTACATGAACACAAACCCTAGCAAAAAAATCCAAGAAGAATTCTCCATTCTGATGAATCACTTCAATGAGATCATCTGAGCATGACTGCAATTAAGACAGAGCAGTAAAACAAACATTTCTTCTAGGCTCGGGCACTCTGTAACCATATTCATTCCCAAATATGCTTGAACAGGAGAAAAAATAGAACGTGTCTTACTTCAAAACAAGCCTGCACAAAACTGGAGCTATAACACTACCTGGTCCACTCTGCACAAGAAAACTGGAAGTATTCTAGCCATCTCCAGGAATAGCCCTGCTATAAACTCATTTCTACAGTATAGGATTATGTAGTTTCTGATGGAAAAGGAGAAGAATCGAGACAATGCATACACTCCATTTGCTTTGGCCCTTCTGTTTCTGCCATTCAATCACTGCAGGGTGTTGTGATATTCTATCCTTGAAGTTTAGAAACAGTTTCTTCTAGCTTAAACTGTATTGTAACCTCCTGGTTCCCTTTGTCTTTTCAGTAGTGTTTCCCCTTTGGTATAACACAGACTCTGGTACTCTTGCCACAGGGGAAAAGAAAAATGTAGAGATCATGTGATAAGCTTTGCTTTCTTGGCACTGAACCATGAAGTTTCAGTAGTGAGAAAGAGGGTTGCAGCACATCCGAACTGGGAGGCTGCAGTAGCTGAATTCCTGGCATTCCTAAATTAATGTTTATTTACTGACAAGTCAGTCTGTTATTGAGGCCACGGGTCTTCTTCTGTAACTTGAGAGTTTCTGCTTTGTACAGTTCCAGATCATCTTATCAGAATGATTCCTAATTATGGTGGTGTTTTTTTCCCCCAATTTATGTCAGCTTTCTTCCCTCAGACTTTGGTAAGAAACAATTAGCCATGAGTACCTCCTTCAATCAGCAGTCCTTTCTTGATTTTAAGGATGATCCATGTACTTTCATCTACCCAGTGAAAACTTCCATGGAATGCATATGGGTATCCATTTAATTCTGGCTGAGAATGGAAGGCTGCTAATATTAATTGTAAGGCTCCATGATCTCAGCCGCAAGTGCCCTGTGTTAAAGGAAGTGGATGGTATCAGATTGATTTTTTAGACAGCACTACAAAGGAATGTTAGAAAAGCTTACAAAGAAAAACATATGTGGACTAAATAAAAACGTTAGAAGGAATAAGTAAGTGACTGACTTGCCAGCTACTCCTAATTTTGATGATTCTAAACATATTTTCTTGCTTTTTCAGATTTTTCTGCAAGGAACAGAAGCAAATCTCTTATATCTAGCATAAATGTACTGGTCTTCTATTACTGAAAATCCTCATCTTTTTGAACTGAAAAGACAAAGCAGAGGCTTTTCTTAAACATTTCTCACCTTCTTCCTAACATTGCCATGGTAAGAATGCCACATCTGACAGCACTGCTTCAGCAGAACAAGCACTGAAAACAAAGCATTAATCAGTGAGGAACCAGAGAGGGTTGCTTTTTTTTTTTGCCATCAGATTTTAAGTATCTTTGAAAGCCGTGTTGGTCAATTTACATTTTGTACATACTTAAAAGAATGGTACATTAAGATAAATGAACAAGTTGTCATGCCTTCCAGTGTTACAGTGGGTGACAGGCAAACTTAAGAGATCCACATATGCTTTACAGAACAGTACATCCATTTAAATAAGCTCATATAAAACTAACTCAACAGTGAAACACGATTTTAAACAGGTAAAATGAATGAGCTGTGAACACACTGCAGCTCCTATCAACACACTCTGTGATTCTACCACCTCGTGGCCAACACGACTTACTGCAGTTCTGCTTTATCTGCACGCTGATTGCCTTAACATGAGCAATGGAAGGTCGGAATCAAGGCGGGCAGGTGACATCAGCAAATACAGTCAGTGCACAGCTGTACTTTGCCCTTAGCTGATACATTAAAACATAGCAGCGTTAAAATACAGCCTGCAATAACTTGGCTGCTACCTCAACTTGCTTAAAATTGTGTGAGGATAAAGACCATCAGCAGCATTTCAATGGATGCGTTTCAGTTTAATTTCAGTCTCCTCCCATGAAAAGCACACACAAAACAAAGTTGAGAACTATTTAGTACTATTTACTTCTTGCCCATCATCAAACCTTTTCCCTTATTTTGCTTTAAATTTTA
Source organism: Excalfactoria chinensis (assembly GCF_039878825.1). Taxonomy (NCBI): domain Eukaryota; kingdom Metazoa; phylum Chordata; class Aves; order Galliformes; family Phasianidae; genus Excalfactoria; species Excalfactoria chinensis. Next base: position 3,962,807 of record NC_092840.1, on the reverse strand, counting down.
ACTAAAAAAACCCAAAAACAACTAGTAAGTGTTTAAAAAGAGAATTTTAGAATAGTTTCTAAATGCCAACAAACCTATGCTTCTTTCTCTTCTTAAACTGGAGGTACAGTCTGTCCTAACAACCTGCAATATATCCACTGAAGCTGTTAATGTTTCAGCTGCACGCAGCTGAAAGCTGCTTTGTGAAGAAATTTCTTTCCAATACAGTAGAAACAGAAAGAATATAAACTCTCAGTGCAGTTTTGAAGGGTAATTTTTTGGCTAGTTTGCTCTTACGTTGTTTATATTGTACCTTTTCTTACAGAAAATGGAGAAGCTAGATTTTCTGACACAGCTCATGGGGGCTTGTTAACTCAGAAGACCTTCTCTAAAGCCACGTTTTACAAGTCCCTTTATGTTTTAAGTGTGATAAGGCTTATTAACAACACAACAAAGTATAAAAAAAAACACAACCCACAGCCACAACATCCCTTGGGAAAGAAAATAAAAGCCTTTTGGAAATGCTTCATTTCTGAACACATACGTCTACCTGAAGAAAAAAATGTAAATTGCAAAATTAACAGAAATTCTAGAAATCAATTCTCATCTTTCAAATCAGTCCCATGATTTCATCATTAGCAGAAATGTCTGCTGTTTTTTTCCAGCCCAAAATTACCAGCTTTGGGGAAAACATACTCAGCAGAAATAATTATTGGGTTACGTTAAATTACCTTTTTTTTTATTCCCTGATCCACATGCCTGCATGTTAGATTACGTTACATTAGAACTGAGCATTGTAACTGAGAGACTAAAGCGACAACCTGTAACAGTAACCAAAGCAAAAGCCATTTCTCATGGTTACACACCATACATCAGTAACTTAATATTAATATTAATTTCCTATATAAATAAAAATAAAAAAGTTGGGTAAAAGTAAATTGGCACAGTCATTATGGTATTGCTTTCCAGTTTCAACACTGCAAGGAGCAGCCACAGATTCTGAACACGGAAAGGAAAAGGTTTTGTCACCCAACCACCTGCTGTACTTTGCTTCTGCTGTTGGTTTGTGCCACTGCCTCAGATGCACCACACAACAGCTTGGAATGGGCAGGTGTGCAGCTAGCAGAAAAAGGATTGTTAAGGAACTACTATGTGGAAATGAGAACAAATACAGAAAACCAAAACCACAGAGTAGTTTACGGGTCTGCCTGACTCAGGTCAAAGGTTTTCAAGATTGTGACTAACTTTTACCTTCAAAAAAGGCAGAAATAAATATAAAAAATGCTAAGCCTTCAAGTTTTCTTGCCTTCGTTATCCCCTCCCCCCAAAAGCACCTCCTACAATAAACATTTTTTCTGTTTTCCAGATTCAGAAGTTGGAATGTAATGGAAATACATATAAGAGAGAAGGAATTTCTAGTTGTACATTACATTACAAAGAGGTTTGCTCCCAGACCTAAGAAGGGAGGGATACTAAGCAATATAAATTCTTATAAGGATCCTTACATAGCATGCAAAATGTTGATATACTCACAAAATTGGAATTGCTATTTTTTTTCCTTTTTGAATTTGTAACTTCACAGTACAATATTTTCTAATATTATGCAGCAGTCAAAATTCCATTGACTACAAAACCATTTCCCTTCTGGTATTATTATTTTTTTCTCTCCATTCGTTTGAAAGACTCCTTTGTTGGTATTTTTTTTAATATATATTTTTGTAACTGAGAGACTGCAGATCACCCATCAGAAAACATCTAATTCAGCATCACGGGGGTTGCTTTGTCTGTGGCATTTCTCCTCAAATGCTGTTGGCAATCCAACTACACCAATCAAGACCTGTCCTTCCCTCCCTTTCTCCATGCTGATTCCTCCCCTTGTCTTCATGCTGCACTTTTCTTCTTGCCTGGATGATGGATGGTTGCCACCAAGCGGATGCTTCATAACCGGGTAGGAAGCAAAGGGGGCTGGAGTTGTTAATGAAAATGGAGTAATTCCCACCTCTCCCAGGATGTTTGGCACATCTGCTTCATAGCCAGAACCCTTTGCTTTGGATGCCAGCAATTAGATTATGCTTTCAGTTCTCTAGACAAACACCACTGTCCTTTATGCCTGTGTAACCCCCATGGCTTTGACCACATTAGGCAGGAAGATACCAGCCTAGTATTTAGTGAGACCTGCTGTGCTGCTCCATGTGGCTCCACAGAAATCCCTTTACTACTCTTACTTAAAACAGGCTTGAAATTTCTGAAGAGTACACATGCATACTACTGGCTAGGTTGTCCATAAAGTACATTCTGACATATTTATCAAAGCATCTATCAGAAGACGACTCTCATAGAAGCAATGCACATACAAAGCCTCCAAAATTCAAATACATATCTATATATTAAAAAAAAGAAAGATGTTCTGATGAGAGTTAAGCAGCCAGGCAACCTGATAACCACTAATCATTTGTTTTGTCCACAGATGCTTCAAATACTTTTGTTAACATCTTTTCTTTGGAGTGCTGGGAATTAACAGCCTTCCCAACTAATTCTCATTAAGTTTGGCAGAGTCTAAGGAATTTAGCAATCCTCTCTGGATAATATTGCTCCTGCTTCTATATGCAAACAAACAACAAATCACAAAGTACTGACTCAAACCATCCCTGCCTCTCTTTAATTTGCTGTATTTATTTGTATTGAAAAATCATTGAGTCTGGGCCCTTCAACACCCCCACCCCAAAGAAATCCATGCCATCACAAGTGCAACATAGGCAAGAGCACGGCATCTCCTTGTATAAACATTTGCAGGAGAAGGGGTGGGCAAGACGAATAAAAAAGTTTGTGTTGTATGCAAAACTGTATCACTTCTTTAGAACCCTGTTCAAATCAGGACTTCAATTTCTGAGGAGGGTATCTTAGACCCCAGACCCTTCCCTTCTTTCCTCTTCTTGCAAAGCCATGCTATTTTTGTGGCCTAGAACAGTACTTTAAAAACAGCAGTTATTAAAGACACAGTTGTGATAGATTCTTTAACTCCCTCTCACCCAAAAAAGGGTACCCTACCAAGTGGTCCATTAGAAATCTTGATGTTTCTTTACGACAAATCCATAAAGCGAGGAATGCCTTTCATCACATTCCCAACAAGAGTAACAGCCACACTCAGTGGTGCATTTGTTCAAGTGTCTATTGCTCCTTCTAGTGGAGATTCTGCACAGCTCTATCTCCGCTTCCATCCTCATCCTCCTGATCAAAAGAAGGTATTTTTCTACCTTCTCTGCTTGCCACTGGTTAACAAACAGCAGAAGCACTGAGGGCCATCATTCCCCAGAAGAGGAATGGGCCAGAAATGTCTGAAGAATCAGAAGAACCACAAGTCTTCCTTTTGTCAAGAGTGGCAGATTTATGCCAAGAACAGGTTGGGTTTGTGGGTTTTTTTTTTTGCAGTCCTGTTGGCATCACAGACATCTACACCTCTGTGGAAAAGAGAATGCTTTGCCTCTTGCTGTCTGGGGTAGGGATGGTCTCTAGCTGCAGGAAGTACAGAAGGACTTGAACCTGGAAAGAGAAAGAAATGGGTAAAAATAAAGCCCTGTTAACTCACTGTCAGGCTGGCTGTTTTACAACTGGCAGACAACTGCACTGCTCTACAGTGGACTTTCTTTGCACTTACTATTTTAATACAGTCCATAATACCAGGAGGAATATTCAAAATTCCAATGCTTTGAAGGCACTTTTCACCTTCAAGGATAGCAAAGTGTTGACATTCCACTTTGCTGAAAAAATCTGATCTATGAATTGCTGTCACTCAGTGAAGGAAGTAGAAAACAGCAGGATGAGCTGATGCAGCCTCTAGGTTCCTCTAGCTGTCTGCACTGCCTTCAGAAGGCTGCAACAGCAAAAGAAATCTGAATCTAGCAAGGATTATTGAGCACTGTGGAAAAAACAGACAGTCCTTTTATCCTAGGCTGGCATTACAGCACTCAAAAAGCCTTGAGACAGCTCTCTGAAACCTTACTGAGCACAGAGAATGCAGCATGTGTGCATATCAACGTTTTTTCAAGCTCTATTACTACAGGTACAAACTGAACTGCCTGAAGAAACACAGTTCTATAAACAGTCTACAACATCTGCGCTGGGGGGTGAAAGTTGCTTATGTTTCTCAAAACTGCTATGAAAACAGAGGAGGAAAGCTGAACAAGGCCTTGTTAGATGACTACAGTTTCCAACTACTGCCTTTAAATGATTCAATACTACATTTCCAATTTTACCTGGGACATGACTTCTAGTGACCAGCTATCAGTCATTGTTATAGGTTGGGTTGGGTTGGCAGGGATTTTACTGTCCTTCTCTGAAGGTCTGAGCAGCGTTGGTCCAAAGACAGTCGCAAGATTATGCAGGGACATCTTATTAATGCTCTCCCTCTCAGCAACCCTACGAGAAGAAATGACAAGTCACATCTTTGATCTCTACAGTGACAGTCTCTGGTATGTACATATACTAATTAAAATACTGTGCATGTATTAAACAAGTTTATTGTGTTACTATCAAACACGCGGAAATATTTTTTCACAGTTGCAACCATATTGCAAAGACAGACAAGATCAGTAAGACCAGTCTGAACAAGGAGCTGACATCTTCAGTCAGAAGTGCAAAACTGGATTTTTTAAAGATAAGTTACGTTAGAAAGCAACACCCTTTGAGACAGTACTGACGAGTCCTTAAACACAAAGTTTCACAATTAATACTGAAACCTTCCCTGATGCAGGTGTGGTTTTGTGGAGATATCGCAGCAAGAATTTGCATTTGCACTAGATAAATCCTGAGACTTTTGTTACCCCTTTCGTTCAGTTCTGATCCTCTCAGTTTCGGTGAGAATGCAACTTGGGATTCAGTGCTTCACTAAATGAGCATGAAGAAGCAATAGTTACATGACGAGCACATCAAATCAACAAATGCTTCTTCATTTGCCTGATTCAGCCTGTGCTTGAGAAGAAGGCTCCTCTTTTCAAAATAACAACGCTTTATACATTGAATAAGTATCTAAAGGATCCAAACGTTACCTTTTTAAATGGTCCAAAAGGAAAAGGAATGTGACAAGGTTGGGTTCTGGAAGTGATAACAACAGATTCAACATACAGCTTTCCTTTGCAACGGGATCTGAAAGCGCTACAAGACAAAAAATAATAAAACATCATCAATTGACTGACTGTATAATGTCCCAAACCAACAAATATGGCTGGTCCTGAATGGACTATAGTTGCATCATAGTTTGGAAGGTCAGGCACACGTAGATGCTCCAGTGTCTGAAACCCTTTTCCCTCTAGCAGTTCACATGCTTGCAGATGTCAAATCATTAGGATGTTTTCCCCTTCATTAAATATAACAAGGTATATCCCCCTCCAAAGAGGACTTCCCTGGAAGACCGAATGCGCAAACAAAAAGCACAAACTCAACAAGTAGGCTGTCATTCAATCTTTGCTTGCCCTTCAGAAACCTGGACATTTTCAGCTTACAAAAAAGAACAGCATTTGCTCATCCTCAAACTTGCTGCAAGATGATGTCATTCCAAAGCTAATTTCTGAGATCCATTCCACTTCCCTTACAGTTTGTTCCAAGCTTCTGTTCAATGCTCTAAGTACTGTTCCGTATTGCTTTAGGAGCAGCCTCCTGCAGAAAAGCATCTTTAACACAGATCCAGGTCATCAAGAGTTATTTCTGCTGCTACCTACCGATGCCCTCTGCAAAGTTGGGGTACAGTTCATCTGTAAAGAGAGGCTCAGGCAGCTCTCGAAAGTACAGCTTCAATGTGCCTGCAATAGCATTAACATCCATCTCGCTCATCATCACTGACACATCTTTGTTATCTGAAAGAGGGAAGAGGGGAAGAAGGGTTAATAAATCGCTGGCCTTGCATTCAGTTTTTGTGTGCTTTGACTCCTCGTTTATCCACTGTCTTTGTCCAAACAGCTGAGTTTTCCTGTTTATATTTCTCTCAGTTAAATGACAACTGAGAAATGCTGCACAAATGGCTGCAGTTTCCAGCTTTATATCAACTAGAAGGAAGTTCACACTACCCACGGTTCCTTCTGCTCCATCAGCAACCTAGTCCTGATCTGGAAAAAGCCCTGCATGACTGCATTTATATGCATTTCAGCTTTTCCTTAATGCCCACATTGACTGTTCCAGCTCCCTGCCTCAAAACAGCTTAGAATAAGAGACTCAGGCTGTCCAACTCCTACTGACTGCAGCTGAAGTACACAGGCAATTCAAAGGCTCACATTTCAGTTTGGTTACTTTAAAGAACAACAGAACCACCTCCTTCCCTGAAAACAACCATCAACCAGCAGAGCCGGTGCTGGCTTAGCAGAAAATGGCATTTAATGTAAATGAAAAGAAGTTGTTTCTCAAAATATGAAACACTTTTATTTGCACTACTGAGCATTCACAAATCAATGCTTTTGGTAGCTTAGGGGGGCAGAAAGGGTAATACAAGAATGAAGAAATGCCACAAAAATAAAAAGAGCTCAAGAGGTCCTTTGGTTACCAGGTGGATGCTGAAAGTATGGCAGAAATTTCCTTTTCCATAGCACAGCAATCTGGAGGTGTTTAATCTGCTGGGTTTGGATCTCTTTGGGGGACATGTATGCCATTCCTTGAAATACAGCAGCACTAAGGAGCACTGTTCTGTACGAGATCAAGGAAGGCTTTAAAATACTGGTCAAAATTAACTGAATTTACAATCTGCACAGAGCAGTCAAGCCACAGAGTCAAGATAAGAGCCCTGACCATCTGCTAAACCACCTCTTCTTCCTATGCAACCACAGAATCGTTTCATTTATTTTTTGCTCTCTTCCTTCCACAAAACATTCTCAAACAATTCCAAGGATTCCTATTAATCTGGAGGCAGCAATGAGGAAAACTGCAGCTTCTAGTTGCTGCTTCCCCTGAGGAAGCGACCTGCCATGCACAGTCTTGGCAAGGCCTGCAAACCAGCCATGTCATGTCTGCTGGGAGGAATAACAGACGTTATTTGGTACAGGGATCTATTGCGTCGTATGTCTTGGGTCACATCTGTAGCTGAGGAATATGAATAAAACATGCAGCCAGGTTTAAAATGATTGTCCTTGAATGAGAATCTCTCCCTCTTAATGCTTCTCGGGGAATGTAAGATTAAAAATAGCACGGCCATCTGACAGGGAGCTCACACAGGTTCTCACAGTTAGGAGGAAAACATCAGGCACAAATACTTACTGACATCAAAGGCCGCTTTCAAAGCCTGGATATCAGTTGCGACCCCAGAGACGCGGTAGATGCCCACCTCCTCCATTCCACGGCGTTCTATCTCCTCCACGCACTGGCGCACTATGTAAGGCACCTTTGATCTCTCCCTCCTTAAGAAAGGAAAACAGAAGAGTTCAGTAGAGCTCATGCCCTTAATTTTTGCTACCCCAGCCAGACAGGCAGGCTAAAATCACCCTGCCATTTTACAGCAGCCCTGAGCACTAGAGCTTCTAACTGGCCCCTAGTGCCCCCTGTGTCCACAGCCCTGCAGAGATAATCAGAGCATTCCCAAACTACCCTTGGATACATAGCAATGCTGCTGCTTTCAAATTAATGCAGTTCCAAAGCGAGGAAACACTACGCTTCCCAAAGCATGTCACAGAACAAGCAGGTTTATTCTGGTAAACAATCTGTGACAAAAGATCAGGGGTTAAAATAACACAACAGAAATCCAAAGAACTTGAACATTTCTGGTTATGGAAAGGAAATAACACCCTTTAGTGGCTCTGGAACTTTGTGACCAAGCCAACTAACTGCAAAGTAAAAGGGCAAGGGGCATTTCCGGAGCTCTGAGAAGTGACGTGCTGGAAGTAGACACCCAAGGTTTCCAAGCCTGCTTGCATGTTGGTCTTTTACCCATGCAAAAACAAAGCTCACAAAATGTACATCATCTTTCTGCAACAACAACCATCTGCGCTGCTAACCGAGTGGAGCAGACTGTACTGAGAAACCCCTCAATGGGATTAAGACAGGTGCAACCCACTGGCTAATTGGCTTTCTCAAAAAGCAATAGGGAGAAATTCAACCCATCCACTCACTTGGTGACAATAGCGATCTTGACCCCAAACACCCCTGTCTGTTTCCGTGATGGCATCCTCTTCAGGCTGAACTCTCGACTGGTAAACTTCACTGACAGCTTCACTTCAACCTGAACAAAAGAGGGCAGATGTTATATTTCAAGCATTTTCTTCTCTTTTTTATTCTGCAACAAACAGCAAAGACATAAACCACATCAGAGGTGCGGAAGCAGTGCTGTTTGCTGTACTTACTCCATTCATTGAGATGACCGTGCGTTGCCAGTCTTTGTCCTGCAGTGTCTGTGGGTCCAGCTGAAAAACATGGAAATGACCCATGAGCCAAGAATAGACTTGGGCAAAGTCAGCTAGCCTGAAAGTCTTCTGAAAGTAAGCAAAGTTCCACCACTTTCAATGCATTCTTTCATTCCAAGGCTTCCCAAGTCTTGGGTAACAGGACACATACTGTGCCATTCTCCAAGCTGGGATGATGATGACAAACTCATTCATTTAGAAAATCCAGCAACATGTGAGCAGTGTCTGCTCAACAGCAAAGGAAACCTCAGCAAGGAAAATCAGTATTTGAAAGCGAAGAACCTCACATTCCATGGAAAGGGAAACTGCAGTTATTGCTGTAGAACATCAGGCACATCAACATCAGGCCAAATTTGTCCCGTCCTGCAGGGCTAAGAGTCAGAAAAGGGAAGGAGAGATTTCTGAAAACAGACTGATTCGAAACAGATCTCCTTCCTTCTCAAAGAGCTGCAAGTTCCAAGCTCATAAGTCAGAGAAGATCCCCTTTGTTCTCTAATTTCTTGCCTAAAAGAAGCTTTGAAATTAATTTTCAGAATTCAGAAGTAAGATCAGGAATTGGGAATCTCTGTGTCTGTGTACACAGGAAATCTCTTTGCTGGACATGCATGCCTGCTTGCACACTCTACTTCAGTTTGGGAAGCCTCCTCATAGTCTCAACAAGCCATGGCTGCTGAAGTGCAGTTCCTGCAAGAGCTGTTCCTCCCACGGTACCATAAAACCTTCCAAATGCATGGCAGAAAACAGATGCTGGAATCTGGTCTCAACTGGGTAAAGTGGACCGCAGTTTGCCACAGCTGTGTCTGGATGAGCGCAAAATTATTGTGCTGCAATAACAAGCCAGACTTGAGAACTTTATAGTTCTGGGATATGAAGCCGATGGATTCCAAGAAGGACAATGTTCTGCTGAATTCAAAAGACATAACGACCCTACTGTGAGATAAAGGAATAGAAATGGAATGTGATCTACACAGAGGTGGGTAACTTCCAACAAATGAAACCTGTGTCAGGATCCGACAGTGAAGGAGAAAGTCAGTTCAAAAGCCACAGCAAGCTGTCCCACTTGGAACTGGACATTACTTTTAATTTCATCTTGTGCACAGAGTCAGGAAGAACACCTGGAAGAACTCGCGCTGCTATTGCAAGAATTCAATAACCAGAATCAGGTTCTGAAGCAAAGCCTGAAGAAAAATCCCATTATCAGCTTTGCTTGATCTCTTCTGAGAACAGTTGTGAGGCTGGGGAGCAGCTGAATCAAATCCTCGAACATCACCCAGCAACTCCAATACTAACTGAAAGAGTCCAAAACCAGCTGATTTTGCAAACCCTTACCTCAAACTGGCAAAAGACAGAAAAGACCTTCCTGCACGAGGACTTCCATCAGCAACCTGCACCAGCAAAAGCAAACGGACTTCAGTGCCTCCTGAGGCAGCTTTGTGGCACTTGGCTCTGGAACACCTGAGCTCAGGGTAAGCCAGCTGCACCACACTCTGTGTTTTGAATTCACTGTTATCAGCAAAGAAAAAGACACTAGGGCTATTTCTGCAGTTCCTCCCTCTCACAAAACTCCATGTAAAAGCAGACTTCTCTGCCAGGCAGAAGTAAATGTTGGAACAGTGGCACCTACCACCTTATGGGAGATCTCACACACCACCATGCTCATGCTTCCAACCATCAATAAATGAGCCCAGTACTGCTGTCAGGCACACACACATGGCACTACCCCCAACCTCCTGCCCCACTCCCTGAAAAAGAACAAGCTGAGAGAAGTTTCTCCCTGCTTACTCACACTGCAGAGGCCCCAAGAAGGAACAGATGAGCAAGTCAGGCCAACCTTGTCTCTGCGCACCTTGTTACGGATGTGATCCCACAGCGGGGTGCTGCCAGCACACACACGCTTAACTGCTGAATTGGACTGGTTCTTGTAGGTGCAATCGCGGCAAAAACTCCTGAAGACCCCTTGTAAGGAAAAGTCAGTAACTAACAGCTCCCACATTCTGAGACTGCAGAAAGGATTGGGAGGCTGATGTGCAGAAGTGCTTTGCTGAAGCACTACAGCAAGCCCAAATAACAGACTGTCTGCCAAGAGGGTTTGCTTTTAACTCTGGCGGAACAGATCCACCCCCGCCTGTGTGCCTGGCCAAGGTCCCTACAAGTTGGCTGGAACCTAAGCTGTTCTCCCCTGAATTTCCGTAATGGAAGTTTGGTTTCTATCAAACTGCATTATTTCCCAGAATCGAGAGGAAACCATTTTTGAAGTGTCTGGTTTCCTATGAACAAGCAACCACGCTCAGTATTCCTGAAAACCTGACATTCAGCTGCCTACAAAGTTATCAGGAGGGAGCTGATGGTAGAGGCTGCCACAGCTAATCCTCCACGTTGGAAACTGCTTCTGTCTGCTGGTAGAATGGCATTACTGAGGGTGTTATTTGTATCAGAGACTAGCTAGAATAGCAGGGAAAAGAGGGTTTTGAATATGTGCAAAACAGTTAAAGGAGAATTCTAGCATGGCCCAGTTCATTTAAGCTAGCAGGTATTACCAGTTCTGCTTAGGTTATGGCTACAGAACTCCTACCACTGTGCAAAACAAAAGCAAGTAAACAGACATTAAAAAAGATGAGTGGAAGTCCTGCTCTGTCTCCCCTGTGAATGCCATACAGGAAGAACCAGCAAAAGCAGTGCTCTGGACTTGGGAGCTCACAGGGATTCTTCTTTGCTGGGTAACAATGGGGACTGAGCAAGGACTGCTGGTGCACCAATTGCTGCCTATGCTCCTCTGTCTCTGAGCTCTGCTGCAGGGCTGGAGGGACCCCGTGCTCCCCACCTGCTGTTTGATCGCTGGTAGAGAACAGCTTGTTCTGAATGGAAGCAGGCGGGGCTGACCTGAGCCAACCCTGCATAAATCAATGGCTACAACAATAAAGAATGAACACAAGGTGCTTTTTAAGTAACCCAAGGTGCTTTTTTAGTAACAAAGTCAAGCAGATAAAAACTAATAAAAGAACAAAGCTTGAATAAGTTCTCAGCAGTACTGAATGAAGCAGCAAGTTAGGTTTAACAGTCTGACAAAATCACAGTAGGAAATAATAGCATCAACGGGAAGCAGAAAACATCATTTATGCCTTGAGCGAGCTTTTAGTCCCAGACTAGAGCGGATCAACCTTCTGAGACCAGTGAGAGCAGCACAGGGAAAGGGCATCAGGAGCAGGCAGGTTACAAAGCAGACTGATGACAAAGAGTTAGTGAATGTGATGCTCCAGCACAGATTGCAGCCTGTGACAAATGGGGTCATTCTTTTGGCCTGATTTGGAGATCAGTGGCCTGGAAGAAGGAGCACTGAGTAGAATGTAATCTACACAGAGACGGCCAAAAGGAGACTGCTCTGAGAGAGCACAGAGCCCCTGAGTCGCCAGCCCACAGAGCACTGAGGCACTATGAAATGGCCGCCTCTGCCTTGAGGTGACAATGAAACGTACTGCACCTCTAAACATTTCCTTCACAAGTTACCTGGTTTGAGTGACAAAAGGACCCGTCTCATCCGCCACCAAAAGCAGGAAAGATTGTGCTGGTTATCCACGCAAACAGGACAGACCTGCTAAGAGCCCTATGGGCTTGTTTGCACAGCCCCCACTGGAAGTGTGTGCTGCACAGGAAAACATAAACAAACTGGGCTGTGCTCCCCCAGCACCTCCAGGTCTCTTGTGGCCCACTTTTTTGGCATTGGCAAACTACAGCCCTAAATTCACTAACGAATCAAGCAAATGCCTCTCTGAATCCTGCACAAAACACAATAGAACAAAGCAGCTCGGCACCGCAGGGATTTCTGAGTGCAAGGTTCTAGTGCTCTTAGCAAATTAGCAATGAATTAAGGCACACAATTAGTGTACAGAAGCCAGCAGAGGCTGAGCATGCAGAACACAAAGCGGCAGGGACCAGGAGAAAGGCGAATGGAGGACACTGGTCAATAGCAAATGCAAGGCAGGCACTAAGCTGACTGTGCTTTGTTTTAAGAGATCACCACAGTTTGCTGATTTTTGTCCACCAGGAGAGAAAAGAAAACATACAGAAAGTGGAAAAAACAAAGAAGCATCAGCAGAAGTGAAATGTCTGGGAACAATGACTGAGGAAACCCTAGCACACTCATGTGTGCTTTATGTTATTTATTTACATTACTTCCTCCCTTTATTAAATCTCCCTGGCAACTTCACACTCAATCATTTTTTAAGCGTAACTGATGTGTCATACATGTTATCAAAGTCTCACTGCTGCTGGAAACTCACAGTCCAGCCCATAACCCCATTCTTCTCCAAGCTCCCCGCTGACATGTTAATCTTTGTCGCCATCCCCCCTTAGACGTGACCCGTTGCCTTTTTCATTTCCACCCTGTTTTCATTGCTGGGGTACTGTTCTGCATGAGAAAACTGTTTAAAGGAATCCAAGCATGCACAAGGTTTTCTGAGTTGGCACTTGGGAGGCACTGCATATGACAACCTGTTTTGCATGGAAAACAAACCTCGGTGTCTGTGAAACAGCCATGTGTGCTGCTATGAGACATCCCAGATAATTAAGCAGATAAGAGTGATCATTCTGTACGGCAACAGAGGAATGATGGTGCGCTGCTACCACTTAATGACTGCTGTAAGGTCACATCCTCCCTGATTTTCCTGCTTTGAGGGAGAAGTAAACAGTTTGCTTCAGCAGAGCTGATCACGCAGTAAAAAAACCCAACAAATGAAGCGGTGTATCTAGGAGGCACCAGCTGGAGGAGATGGATCACAGGATGAAGCATCAGTTTGCTCAGGCAGTCTGTTCCCAAGGCTGAGGCCAGTACTGCTGATACATGTGCTCGCTTGTCTGCACAGCCTCAAGACCAAAAACTACACTCAAAATGTGTAAAAATGCAGCTACACTCAAAATGTGGGGAAGCATTTGCCACAAGAAGTATAAACCTCAAAGAGCAAAAGCGCCATCCAAGTGCCAAAGACAGATCGCGAGGTAACAGGAAGAAAAAGTAGCTCAAAATGCGAGACAAAATGAGCTGGAAGCTGAGCTCAGCCTCATGCACCCAGCTGCAAAATACATCCCCAAACTCCTCACCAACCTCAGATTTACAGTGGCACCTTCTCTCTGCATTTCTCGGTACCTAAGGCATAACAGAAGCCCCCACCCCATGTGTACATCCAGCGCTGTCACTCCCAGGTCTCATGGGGATTTCAATATCTACCTGTACGGGAGCTGGTCCCATATTAAAACCTTGCAGTTTTACTTTTGAGAGAGAAAATTTGCAAGCCACAAAGCTCTCGCTCATGGCTATAAAAGCAGGTAAATAAAATATTCCATAGGAAGAGAAAATATGAGCAATGGGAGCTATTAAAGTCACTGCCCATTCCTGAAAGCTTGTGATCACATGGACCAATTTCCAGTCTTCCTTCCTCCTGTGCCCTTATGCAATGGAGAGGTTTAATAAACATTTCATAGCCCAAACAGTCCTCATCTCCCTGATTCATTGTCTTCCTCTCTGCAGCACTGAGAATGTGGTGAGTCAGAAATCCCAGCAGGGGGAAGCTGCAGATTTACAATAATACATACATGGCTCGAGAACACATTACCATTTAACCAACACCAAACTGTCCCTGTTTTTATCAGCTAGAGGATGCAGACACGACTCCTGACCTTCCCAGACTTCTTAACTATGGGGAATTATGGAAAAAAAAACCTCACCCATCTTCATAGACATTGCCCTTAGAAAAACAACAGACTTTGAATAATAATGACAACAACAGCAAGACCTGCACAGACCAGAAACTCCAAAGTAAACAAAACCTCTGAAAGAATGTAAAACCAATGATTGGGAAAAAAATGCTGACAGCATGAACACAGCAACCTGTGTTCATAGTACAACCTGTTAATAGAGAGAAATCCTGGGAGGTTGGATTTAAAATTAGAACAAGATAAAAACCCTTTAATAATTCTTATCAACCACAAATCTCAGCAGACTAAGTCATAAGGACTTAAGTTTGCTGTTGCTCAATAGCGTTAACAAGCCGTGTGATGAAACAGAAATCACTGAGAATTGAGGATGTTCAGAAAGGTCACAAAGAGGCCTTAAAAACTGCAATGGGAATTGATGGAAAATGAGAGCCCTTGTGTTTGTTTTCTGTGATAAAACACAGCACAATTTCATGTATTAGCCAAAACATTTCTATTGAGCTTTTTTATGCTTTCCAAGCTGTTTAGATTTCCCTAAAAGAATCAAGTGACCGAATCCAAGTGGCGCCAACAAGTATTTATACTTATTAAACTTCATGCAAGATGTTTTAATACAGCATACACATACAGTGCATAAACACACACACTCCTGTGGGGGAAAAAAAAGGTAAAAAAAAACCAACAATTTAATCTTATGCATTTTTTTATCTACGTAACACATTTGAAGACTTGAGAAGGTCAGTGATTGCAGAGTTCTCCAATGAGAGCACAAATCTCCAGGGCATTTCAGGGCTGAAAACTTGTTCTTTTGTAGTTGCTCAGCTCCACAGAAAATCAGCCTTTGTCAGCAGAAGGGACACACAGATCTCTGCTTGACCTGAGAGTCACCTTCTACTAGTATTTATTGATTTCTATGTACATCTTCCAAACACCCACCATGCATTTGGTGACAAAGCTTTCCCTGAAAATAGTATGAGAGCTTCAGGGCTCATCAAACTTATTTAGACAGCAAACCCTTCTAGAGTAACAGTGAGACATGATCCTGCAAGCTGCCCACAATCAGAGCTGCTTCTGAAATGCCACCGATGGCCTTGGCCTGTGTGATTAGCACTCACATCCTGGAGAAAGCAGTCATCCAAGGAGTGGCAAAGACCTAAAGGTAAGCAAAGGTGAACCAACACTATTTTTCTGCACACCAGAAAGGAAAAGCTACCTGGGCAGGGTACAACACCCAAGTCCAATGTAAAGAATGTGCCCTCAGAGCAAATGCTTAAACAACCCCCTAAAGCTGTACACAGATGGTGCAACAATCCGGAGGAAGCGTAGGAACACGCGTTCACCATGACAGCACCCACTGAGGAGCCTGATTTCTCTTGCATGGAGCTTTAGCCCTTTATCACACAGCAGCTCCTGGAGAGCAGCACCCCGCCTGCAATCATCCCCTTCCCTATTATGTTTGCTACACAAAGTGCCCACACTGATTTACAGTGGTGGATGAGTTCAAAAAATCCATTTATCTCAGATGCAGTCTGTTGTCATGGGCACTAAACTTTGGACATGGCGGTTATCAGGACAATAACCCTGTCCTCCAAAGCCTTGCTAGCACATCAATAAACTTCCAGCATACAGAGAAAGAGGGAAGGTAGTGTTCTTCTGTACAGTATTTTCACTGCTTCCTCTTTTATATCAACAGTCCCCAGGGCTCACTGCAGCCTCTGTATACTCTGCTGGAAGTGCTGAAGTTAACAGAGCAATTAAGAGACCAAAACTTATTTTTTCCTGAAAATAATACACATTTTTTAATAAGGGCGCTGACATAAGCGAAGGGGGCAAGGTAAGAGGAAAAAGGCTGCTGGTTTCCCATCTGTGAATCTCACTGTATTTCTCACTGTCTGGAGGAAAACTCCTGCTGTTGAAACAAACAGAAGGCAGGAAAAAACTGTCTGGGATGCTCCAGGATTTAAAAAACCCGTCATGTTTGTCAGTAATGGTATCAGGAACAAGTTAAGTGCAGTCTTACCTGGATCTGTCCTTTTCCCATTATGCGATCTGTGCTCTCTCCATCCTCTTTGGTGAGCTTCATTTTGTTGTAGCACTTTTCATAGCACAAAATCCGCAGAGTTTGTGAGCCTTCCAACTCAATCTCAAACTCCTGCAAGAGCACCAGAAAAGGACAGAGCAATGAGTACACCACAGCAGGACTTTCAGTCTCCTAATAATCAGGATATTATCCTTAAAACTCTTCAGGAAGGATCACTTCAGGTCTGGCAAAGATCTGAAACTGGAGCTGTATTTTGTATACATGATGTGGCCAAATTAGAGACTAAGACAGCTGGGTCCTTTGCCAGGTTTCACTGACATGCAGCAAAGCATCATTTAAAGAAACAGACTCACCTACATTCCTCTAATTTTGCTCTCCAGCAAATTTGCAAGCTGGCATATGTCTAATTCTTCTCACAACAAATAAAAACACCTCCAAAAAGATTCTCCTTCAATATATTTTCACTGATGTCTTATTAAAAAATAATAATAATCAGGCATTTCTGTTTTAAGTGATGAGGGGCTGGAAAATGCAAGATTCATTTTGTACTGACAAGATTTATTTAACTCCATCCAGACCAAGAGAAAAATCTGTGAGGAGGAATTAGAGCCAGGTGGATCTGCCATCAATGTGATTGCTGAAAGGCAGCACATGCTGCACAAACCCAAAGCGACCAGAATGGGCTTCAGACAAAATGTTCTTTCATTTGCAGTTTTTCTACCCATCATGCACTGATGGCAGATGGAAAACACCACATCAAGAACGACCCAACCTACCTCATTCCAGTTGGGCTCCGTGGTGTCTCTGTATACTCTGGTTTTGGCCTTGTTCACGAAATACCCGAAAGAATCGACCTCTAATGTGCAATACAAATCTGAGAAAGGGGAAACAGACTCAGAAACTTCATAAAAATGTCCAGAACCTCCTACCTTACATTAAACACCTTTAGGATGTTTCTTCATTTATACCTTCTCTGTATTAGTACCAGCAACACTGAACAATGCAAATTTTGTTAACTAGACCAGAACTTGCTCTTATGAAGCTGAATTACCAGCACAGAGGTATAAATAACCTCAGCACAGACGAGCCTTTTACCTTTATCAAGAGTCTGGTGTGCTATTAACTAGTATTTCCCACATCAAGACACAAGGAGCAGAAGGTTTACACCAATGAGGAATGAAACTTCCCTAGGTAGACACCAGATCCCATCAGCACATCAGAGCTGATTTCACTGGCAACAGCATCTGCATAACATCCCTCCGAGACTAGCTTAGGGCCGAGTCATCAAAACCTCATTATCTCCACAGTGTTTAATTATGTGGTATCTAGTGTTTTTGAAAAACTAGTAATGAACTGCAAACACTGCCCCTATTTTTATGTTTTAAGTTATGTTAGCCAATACCAGCACTCTAAATTGATACCCATGTCCCAGTTTCACTTCCAGTTCCCCGAATCACCACTCCTCCTCATCATCATCCCAGATGCCACAGTCCTAAATCAATCCGCACCCAGCTGTCAACCACACCATCATCACCCCCTGCTATCTAACATCCCCCAACATCTCTGCGTTACAGAACTACAACTCACTTGAGCTTTGCTTGAATCCTGCAGCAGAGTGGACAATGACATTCAGGAATCCATAGAGACCTGGAGATTCATCATCTATACAACAAAGCAAAGCAATGCTGTTAAATTCACAAAGAAGCCAAGATTGAAAGACAGAGTGATGAGTTAATTTTACAGGTTATGTCCCTAAAATGGGCATAGCAGGAACATGTATTTTAGCCATTTATAACTTCTGGGAATTTGGGGCTTTTACAACGCCACTGCTAGGGTCAGTAAGACAGCATGGAAGAAATACAAAGGACAGAAGTAGAATACAGACACAAAGCCTATACCAGTAGGCTAAAAAGCGACATAGGAGGGTCTCTGATGCAGTGTCCTAGATTTGGAACTCATCACCAGATTGAAGCTGTACCAGAAAGAAATACTATGAGTAGCTCTAGGGGAAATACACAAAGGCAGGCAGAGATAGGTTGTCACTGCAGCTATACCATATGAAAGCATAAATTGTACATCTTACCTTCCTTATTGATAGTGAGGGGAATGTTGTGGACGGTCTGGAGTTTCACACAGGAATTTGTCAGCATCTGGAGTTCCACTGATGTGAGCGAGAAGCTTTTAAAGCCTGCCACAGAAATCCAAAGGAGGAGCAATTAAAATTCAAAGCAAAGGCTGCATGCATGCTCTCTCATTCTGGGCATACACAGCTGCTCCATGGGCAACACTTAGCAACAGTACCATAGCATTTAGGTCTGTATTACTGCCACAGCCTCTCTCTGTTTAGGGTATGTTCAATTACTCCAAATTTAGAGTAAAATGTCCCAAAATGGTTCACTGTAATCAAGGGGCACCCACATTCTTGCAAAGCCAAAACACACCCATGCCAAAATAAAGCCTATTTGATCAAAGGGTGCAGTTGTTTCCTCTGCCTGGAACTACACATCTCTACCTGTAGGGTAAATGAGAGAAGCTTCTCTCACACATTCCCTGCATGATATGGGAAACAAAATTCCTACAGACAATGCTCAGATGTGCAGAGACAGAAGACGTTCAAATTCTAATATGAATTCCAATGTGTGGTTCTCTTCTCTGAAGAAACCCTGCCTCATGGAGGGGGGCCCCACATCTTATCTGGATTCAATTTCTTAGATCACACCATTTGTACCAATAGCCAGATGAGGGTCACTCACATTTCTTCTGCTGCTCCCGGATGTTCTCCCTCCATTCTGCCCTTTCATAGTCTGATGAAATGAGGAACGTGTAACTCTATCCAAGAAAAAAAACAACAGATGAACATGGTGAATACATTAGTCTGACCCACCATTGAGAGCTGGTCTGCCTCCAGTATTTCCTCCAGCAGAAATTCTGGGATATACTGCTCTGCTGGTACATTGCCCTGTATCACAGCTTTGTCAATGACAGGCAGGACTCTGGCAGGACTCACAGGGCTCTGCTCTGCAAACAGCAGCTGTGGCCCCTGGCAGCATGAGGTCCCGTGATAGCTCTGCACAATTCCTTACAGCACTTGCACCATGAAACCCAAGAGCTTCCATGACAGGCCGAGACACTGATGCAAGCTGAGGAAGCAGTGACCAGCTTCTGAATTTTGACTGGTTAGTAACAGGATCTTATGACAGTCCTTTGCACTGTGTGCACTAAGGCCACAGTGATAAGTTCCTGTACTGTCAGAGCAGGTGATACCTCTGGCACACTGAGAGTCCTGCAGAGCTAAAGGGAGATCATTCTCAGCATCAGTGGTACCAAGTGATCTTGAGAAGTGCAGCACACAGCTCTGAGGAGGCAGCCCTGAATGTACTAAGCCTTGAACTGAAGGGGAGACCAAAAAAGGAGTAACTGCAGAGCTTTTTCTTAGGTGAAGAGGGCATTTCCTATTGCTCTGACAGGACCTGTCCAATCACAGACAGTTGCTGAGCTTATAGATTCATATAAATAAATAGATTTTATATATATATATATATATAATTACACATATGCATATATATATATGTATATGTGTAATTTATTATATATATATATATATATAATTTACTTATTCATTATGCCAATGTCACATTCAAATTAGTCATGGCCTTCCAAGACATTACCATAACCTTCAGTGTAGATAGAGTTAGGTGTCTGCTCCTTGGAAAGTGTTTTCAGGCCAGACAGAAGAAAACAGGATCACCTTATACTACTCACATGCAAACACACAGAACCCTTTAGAATCTTTCTGGTACACAAAGCCTGAGACAGACCAAAACAGCCACTCACCTTGCCATTGCGATTGTGCACCCGGAAAGCCATGCTGGGAGACATCAGCAGCAGGAGCGATTCCTGTTCTGAGAGCTTCTTTTTCAACCTCTCAATGACCTTGCTGCCCTTATTCGCCCTCTGAACGGTGGGGGAGAAAGGGAGACAGAGGACACGTACATCATTCTCCTACACTTGCTCCCATTTACACCAACGCACAGACATGCAGTCCCTTCCCTCTAAAGGAAACGAGGATCAAACTCCGACAGTCAGATGCCAGACTTTCCACATATTGGTATGCTACACTCCCAGCCTTTCTCACATCTATTACATAAGAGCTCCATTTTCAACATAAATGCCTGGAAATAATCACAAGCAGATCCATGTAAGCAGAGAAGCAATACAGCATCTTTTGTTGTTTCGGCCTCCTTCAGAGGAGGCCATCATACAAGCAGTGCACCAGGATGAGCAATGATGGGCTGTGCAACATCCTTAGATATCACTGATAACTGAGCTGCACCACAGATCTCTGCTGAACAGCCTGTTTTAGCAGGATTCTCCATTCTGAGCAGCTCTGGGAATGTTGCTTCTATCAGCATTTCAGCAGTTATTGAGTCTGTTCTGTATGTGGGATGGAATGCTCAACAGGTTTTGTTTTTTTACCTTTTCACGCTGGATATCATTCTTGATTTGTGATATCTTGATCTTCATGGCATCCAGTTCCTCATCAGGTACCAGTGGGATGTTGGGCACTGCCTCAGACTCATCCACCATTTGGAAACTAAGGTCAGTGAGTGGGATGTACCATTTGCAGTCGTACTGCTGGCTCTTTCTGAAAGACAGAAGGTCCAAACCTTTATTGCTTACTGGTGCTTGGTAAACACTCACTCCCTCTTCCTACAGGTCTTTCTTCATTAGATTAGATTAGATTATCCTCATAAGATATAGATTCTTTATGACTTCCACATCAAAAATATATCTGGTAAAAGGCTGCTTTCCAGTTAGAAAGCCAAGAAGGGCCAATTGCCAGCACAGTGCACAACAAAATAGACTGTTTTGTTACCTAGTTCCTTCTGCCCTTAAGAAAACCCACAAAAATCTTTTGCACACCCTTTTAATCCTCTGCTTTGCTTCTTCAAAGCCTCCATAGAGGTAGAGTTTGAAAGCAAAGCCACATGTATGAATGGTTGGCAGCCTGTGGTCTAAGCTCAGGTCTCTCCTGCCTGAGCTGGGATGGTCAAGTGTTACAGCACAAACATCGGTGTAACCCAACCAAAAGAAAACTACACCTTGTGACAGCCATTCCACAGTGCTCTCACCAGAATACCCTGTCCATGTTCTTTTAACGTTCCGTGCTATTTACTCTCTTTTTCACCCTGGAAGTGCATGCCTCAAAAAGGGCATCAGCAACTTGAGAAGAGAAAGGAGAGGAGTTTCTCAGAGCCACAGTCTGCTATGATGGACAGGACATCCCTGTTGATCACACTTTCTCCAACTACATTTTATAGATTCCAGTTACCCAGGACTGGAGTATTCATATTCATCTGTTGTTGGCTGAACTCAGGACTCTGCTGAAGCTGAGACGCAAAACACACAGACCAGAAGGGAAACCTCACCCTCCAATCTGCTTCTTGAGCTTGGCACACAGGAACAGATCAGTAAAAAGAAAGACGTGACGTAGTTTGCGAGCCCCCTCAACGAGCTCCACCATGAAACTGTCCTTCAGCAGCTGCCGGTGCTGGTGAAAAACAGAGAAAATGTTTCAGTTAGTGAAGAAAGGACCCCAGATAAAGCACTGAGCCTCCCTCAGCAACACACTCCTTATACCTGACTCCTACCAGAGCCAATTCAATAAATTGTTCCCATTCAGGAAAAAAAAAGGCCATTCTATGCTCCTTGCTG
Organism: Excalfactoria chinensis; assembly: GCF_039878825.1. Lineage (NCBI taxonomy): Eukaryota > Metazoa > Chordata > Aves > Galliformes > Phasianidae > Excalfactoria > Excalfactoria chinensis. The sequence continues at coordinate 3,940,991 of NC_092840.1, read as the reverse complement.
TGAGCTCCGCTCCCTGCTGCTGCCTTCTCTCTCAAGGGCAAAAATGGCTTTATTCATCAGGTGCCAACTCAGGGCTGAGGTTTATTTCCATCACCTGCCTCTGAGACCAAGTGTTACTTATGGTGAGTCATTGCCCAGCTTTAAGTACCCAAGGGCCATCATCACAGCATCCCCCTTTCACACCAGCAGAGAGCAGCAAACACCACTTTTCTGTCCAGACATCCCCCATTATTTACCTACTGAATTCAGCTCAAGTTACCTCCACTTTGCATTTGCCAGATACAAAATGTGTATCTAGCAAATTTCTCTGTAGTTCCTTACCTGTTTGTGTTTAAACAGGATCATCTGGATATGCCCCCACCCCACACCTATTAAAAGCTTTAAAAGCTTTTTTTTCCTCCTAAATAATTAATAAAACAAATCAAATATTCCCCAAACCCAGAAGATACAGATAAATTGCATAACCTTGATGCCTTTATTCCTATTTCTAGTTCCCAGGAGACTTAAAACCTCCTAAATAACAGGCATACATTGGAGGGCAAAAGCATCTTTTCCCTTCTTCCCCTACAGGGACTCCATATCTGACAGACAAAAAGGCTGAAGCAGTGGCACTAAGATTGGTCTGTGCTGTCACCAGTGACAAACACAGGAGTTTCAAGCCCTCCACTATGCCCAGGCCTTCTGTTCTGATGTCAGAATCAATAGGAGTCCGAGTGCACATCACGCTGAATAGAAACCTCCCAATGATTTTCCAAAGGAAGCCAAGGGTATGTCACTTAGACCAATTTTATTCCCACAAATAAGTCTAACTGTCAGTGTTAGTTTGCCTCACAGCCAGTCCAAGCAGCCACCATCAGCTTCTGCACACAGGCTTCCTAAGATGCTTTTTCCTCACCCACAGTACTTTTACTTGTTACTCCAGCTAAGAGGGTGGCCTGCTGACACCAATGAGTGACGTTACACACTGTACATGCCAAGACAGCACCATGGTTGGAGAAAGGAGAGATCAGCTCACACTGCTCAGCACTAACCAACAACATCCCCTTCTGCTCTGTCACTGTCAGCCCCCTCCAGGCCCACGCACGACTTGTCAGTAGGACAAGCATCTCTGCAGGAAACTCATATGCAAAATCTGTCCTTTGCCAAGAGGCAGTCCTGCTCAGCTGTGCAGCAGTGTGCAATAGGAAAGCGTTTAGCCTCAGCAAGGTCAAGACATTCAAACCAGAACTGATGCCTCAGTTTCTCAGGGTTGTGTCTCATGGGTTTTACTTGCTGCATGACTTAACAAGCCTTCAGCATGTTTACTGCAGAGGGTGTGGGAGTGCAAACCCCCGCAATTCCTTCTCCTTCCTCCCACCATCCCTCCCATCCTGGTTCTCCAAAATGAAAACAAACCACATCAGCCCCAACCCCAGCAGGCAGCACAGCAGGAAACACACGGGAGAGAAATGTCCTTGCAGTCACAGTTCTTGTTTCTAGTCTGCTCTAAACTTCCTGACACAGACTGAGACTGCATTTTCCTGCAGCCACAAGCTGCTGAAGCACAGACAGTATTTCAGCATCTCACCTCGGGACTGCCTGCCACTACACAAAGGCCCCAAGAGTCAGTGGGGAGAAGCAAAAGCTGCACCTTTCCCAAAGTGCCAGGCAGGAAACTACAATACTATTATTATATAATAAATAAGAAGAAAGAGGCATGTTGGTAGTAGCAAAACCACTCTTCACAGCTGCAAAGAATTTCTTTTGGAAGCAATAATGAAGCAGAGAAAGAGATTTTGTGAACAAGTCCCAAACCTGATCTTGGGCTGCTAGATCTGATGCATATTAATTATGCTGCAACTCAGCTCAGCTCCTTTGGGGCAATGAGAATTGCTTCCTGTTGCCTGCCCAACCTCTGCTCGTTGTTTGCCTAAACCACAGTAATTTGAAGGTAAATTTCCTTCAGTGATGGGAAGCCCATGCAGAGGGAACAGTAACTGCAGGCCTTAGTGCCAAGCCTCCACAAAGAAGAGTCCAACAGCAAATCCTGCAGCAGGGCTCCACACAGCCTTCCTGGTCCACTTGGTGATCCCTCTTTCTGCCTTCTAAATTTGCACTTCATTGCACAGCCTTTGGCTGCTGTCATCCAGGCAGACTTTCTCCAAGCAGTCATGCTCTCTGTCCCACATCTCCCTAAAATCCAAGCAGAAAGCTCAGCTACATGATACCAAATCAGGGGTGTGATTCAAAAGCCTTTGTACTTCCCACCTGGGACCAAGGTACTACTTGTTTGCACTGAGTTTATTTTGGCTGGCACTCTGAGGTATGAATATTGAGATCAACAAGACATAGGACTTCCATGAGGCAGCAAAAGTTTTTGGCAGCAGGTTATCTCAGAAATAGAGCTGCGTGGAAAGAAGACAAGGGTATATTTCCTAAGCTTGCTTGGAACAGAAGTAAAGAGGTGAAAGGGATGTATGCTAGTCAGCCACTCGGGAAAACACTAAGCTTCCCAGAGCTGTCATTCTTCATTTATTCTCACTCAGGGGGAAAGTTTCCCCTTTGGAGCAAAGGTATACTGCCACAATGAGCAACCAAGGATCTAATGAGGAGAGGAGAAAGAGTTTGTGGGTCAAGTCAGGAAAGGTGTCCTCACAAGGGTGTGGAGCTTCATATTAGGTCTAACTACCAGCTTCTCTGGGAAAACAGGACTTTCATTAGGCCTGGCCACAACAAGCGTGCACCAGGCTGCTCAGCATCAGTGGAGCCACAGAGGAGCACTCCCAGCAAAGGGTCACATCCTTTGTTGCAAATGAGTCAACTTGCCAGGAGGGTTCAGCAGGTCTGAGAGAAACAATCCATCACGTTCCAGAGGCTTTTGCTATGCTCCTATATTGGTTCAATACAAGCCCCAAGTCTCCTTTCTAGACCTTGCTTTCTTCTCCATGTTTTTAGCTGCTTCTTCTCTCACCCATCTCTGTGTCCCAGACAGAAAAGCACCCCCTTTATGTCCTTCAGTGCTTGGATATCCTCTCTGCATTGCCTGTTGCTGTCCTCCTCTTACCTCTGCCAGCGAGCATCTTTCTCTGCCACCAACATGCTCATCTATTCATTCTACAGCGTTTTTGTGCTATTTGTATATGATAAACCCTGCTGCTGTCACGTACCATTTAACTCCAAGAAGTGTGGCAGAAGATCAGCCTGTCTGAAACACATTAGAAGAAGTGGGATTTAAGAACACATTCATCCAGAACCACAGCTGTACAAAGGGCCGTCTCCTCACGTGACAGCCAAGGAAAGAGCTCATCCAACGTGGTGACAGCAGCAGCGTGCGTGGGTGAGAGCCCCTGAAAAGACTGGAACATGTGTGATGCAGGAGGAGGAGGGTAAAAGCAGGAGATGGGTATTGGCATATGTCAGTGAGGAAGAGGTGGTTTGGCTTTCTGCAGTGTAGGAAGAAAATGATTCCTTGTGTGTGCGTATGTTTCTAGATCAGCGTTGTAGAATTAAGCGATTCTGTGCTTAGAGAGATACCTTGGCTACATTTTGAATATTTAATAGCTTTTTTTTTCCTTTATTTTTTTCCTCCCAAGCTTCTGTCACTCTCTGACTCCAGCTGTGAGGCAGAGTGTGAAGCATCCAAGAGTATTTTTAAGTATTCTATTGTCAACACCTGCCCCAGGGCTCCGGGAGAAGCAGGCACGAGGCCTAGAGCTGTGCATGCCTGCCCGCATCTAGGCTTAGTCCTCAGCTTTCCAAAGGCTTTTCTTTGCACTTCTGCACCCTTGCAAACCTCCTCTCCTACTCTAAGTCAAACAGAAGCCAGTTTCTTGCTTGCAGTTACAAGCCTTGTTTAGATACAAGGTAATCTGCCAACAACCTCTTTTCTGCAGGGCAGGAGGGGAAGGTCCACAGCAGCACGAGCTGATCCAAAATATGAGCTGGGGGGACTTATTACCAGAAGGTACAGCCCTTCTGCTCTCTTTGCGTAAAGACTGATGCTGAGGATAAACGACACAAAGCTACTCAGTCAGTAGAGTGACCCAAAACAAAGAAATGGCTTACTTTTCAGGTAGCTCCATTCCTCCATACCACTGTGGGATCACACAAATCCCAATGCTAACACTCCAAAGAGAAGAGGAGTGTGCAGCCACAGGTGAGGCAGAATGGCAGCCACCACCACTACGATTAGTTTGAAGTGTCCTGAAACAACACCCTGCAAAGAGTACAAGATAGACGCACCCAAGGATGGAACACACATTTCCCAAATGAACTTCACAGTTTTGTTAACCTCCGCTTTACAAGAATGGGCCAAATTAGCTGGAAACACAAATCTTGGCAGGGAAAGACGACACGTGCTCCAACAGTCATTTGCATCTAGGTTCAGTTGAGAAGAAACACAAAATCTGCAGAGCTCGTTTGTTAATAAGTCTGGAAGAGCTATAACTCCCTTCTGGCATATAATGTTTGTACATACTTAATCTCAAAGCACTTATTTTCCTGCTTCTCTAGATGAAATAATAGAGGAGGAGAAGGGTCAGCCGTGAGCAAATAAGAGGTCTACTCCATGGTCTTAAGGGGTGCAAGACTCTCCACACTCCCTTTCTGAGTCAGAGGGTACTGTGCTATTCAGATCCCTTCTCTCCTCCCTTTGTGAAACTGTTCTGAGTTGGTGAAGTAGATATCTGCAGATAAAATATCAAAAATGTAAAGAAGTAAAATTACAGAAGTAGTAAGCTGGGAAGAAAAGGAGCAGCAAGAGAATGGCACGGATCAGGCCGAAGGGGGACAGATTTGAAAGTCTGGAAAAAGCATTCAGTAAATCCCTCCTGGCTCCCCTGTATTGCCATCTACAAAAGGCTCAAGCCATTCCTGAGAGGTACAGACTGAGCTGGGTCTGAAATTCTCCAGGCAAGAGCAGAAGAGACATCAAAAATTGCAAAGCCTTTACTCCTCCCCCACATTTCTCCCTTTATTTTGAGTCTTATTGTAAGGACATATCCAAACCCTTCTGCAGATCATAGAGGAACATGACGCATTCTTCTCCTCAGCACAGGACTCCCATGCTCTGCTAGCCAAATTCAGGGCTGCTGCTGCCTTCCCAAACACCACACAAGTACACTGAGTGGACCACTCACAAACCAAACAGGATGGGGCTGGTGCTATCCTAACTCCTCTGTGCCAGCAGCCCCCAGCAAACCACAAAACAAAGAACTCTAGTTATTGTTAGCCAGACCAGCAGCAAGGGCCAAACTATGTGCAATATTCCCTCCATCTTGGCTTGTAGGCTTAGCCCATTGATCCTCCCTCCCCTGTTACAGCCCTTTCTGTCTGCACAGTGAATGGTTTTACTCCCCTTGCATTCATCTCCTCGCAGTGTTTGAAATATTCATTCAGCCCCAGCAGATTAAATCATGTTCATGCAGCACAGAAAACCTTCAGTTTACATGCATAACCCCAGAACTAGCAACAGAGCCTGCCATGAGAAGCAGGACTTGGGTGCTCATGTGCAGGAACGATATCTGATGCCACTCAGGAAGGCAGCAGGCAGGTCAGTGTGAGCCAGTGCTCACAGAGCAGGGAACAGCCTTCTGCAAAAGAGATCAAGACTGTTCGTGAGCTTGTTCTATGTTTCGACCTGCACTCTTCTTAGCAGCCTGTCACCAGGGAGATTAGCCACTCGCTGCTTTCCCCAGTTCAAAGAGATCCTGAAAAGAAGAGCTGGAGAAAAGGAGATCTGACTCCTCCCCATGATGCACCCCAAGGAGGAAACATAAAAGGCAAGGACTGGCTGAAAAAGATAACTGAGATCAGCACCTAGGCAATGCACGAGGGGAAAATGCTGTTTTCCCTCCTCCTTTTTCACCAAGGAAATTTCAAAGGGGAGTAAGACAAATAATGAAGGGGAAAAAAAGCTATCAAAGCAAGCTGGTGATTCGTTCACATAAAAAAAATGCATTATGTATTGAGGGTAGTCAATTAGGAAATGCAAACTGCACACTGCCCTGTCACCCCAGGGGAAGCATAAGCAAGGGGAGTGGGAGGAGAAAGGGAAAAATGTACAGGCATAAACAAAACCCAGCTATGACCCCAAGGTGAGTAGCCTGTAGGAAGCAACACCTATCACTAACCCACACAAAGCAGTTGGAAGCCTGCTTCTGCCTCTGGATTATTGTGCAAAGAATGAACATAGCTGCCCTCCAGACAGTTACTGATTGGAAAGTAAGTGGAATATTTGTCTTAAACAACTGGAGAAAGTATCCACATTCAGCTTCCCAGAATGGAAGACAGGCTGGGAAACATCAGAAGCAAGTTCTTTTATTCCCTGGGCTCAGTACAAGCAGTGTTCACTGAGGCAGAGCACAAAGGGTTCCAGTTTCCTCCAGCACACCTACAGCCCTCTCCTTCGATATGTTCTCTCCCTCCATCGTACACAAAAGCACTACAGGACCCCTGAGATTGTGAACAGCCCTGCTGAGCACAATTCCGATAGGCCTGTCCCCTCCTGCTTTGTAAGATCTGACAAACATATTGCTCCAAAAAGAGATCATCGGGATTATCCTCTCGAGTCACCCCCACTGCCTGTGCACTGGCACTTCATTAGGATTCTGCATGACACTTTCCAAAGCCTGCATCCTTCATTGAGATGCTGACAGACAACTGGAGAACACAAAGTGCTCCCTCCCCTGCAAGGGGGCATTCCAGCCTGCATCTTCTGCTGGGACTCAATCAGCATCCGCTTTAATGAGGCTATCTACTATCTCCAGGCCCTGGTGACTGACGATTTTGAGCTTCCATTTCAGCTTTCAATTACTCAGTCTCCCCTCTTCTCAGCTGCAGCCTTCCTCAGTTAACAAAATGAGAATAGGAAAAAGAGCTGCAGACGAACAGTACACCTAATTTCCAGTACTGTGGCTTCTAGCTGATCTCTGTCAGCTGATTATCAGTTTAACAGCTAAAAGCAAGTATGTTTAGCTGACAGGATTTGGGAATACATCATGAAGGTTTGTGGTATGTTAGCGATCTCCTGGGCTTTGTAGGAGATGTTTTTGTACAGGGTAATTTGGGTCACTTTTGATCAGCCAGTGTCTTCAGCATGCTGCCACAATTCCTCTTACAAATTTATTATCTGAGCTGCACCTCTCTTTTGTCCAATCTCCTACATCCTCCTGTCTCTTAGTACTTCTGTCAGTCCCAGTGTGCCCTCATCAGGAAGGACTGAACTGTCACCTAATGAAATTACAAGGCATACGAATCAAGCCCATTGAAGCACACAGAGGTTTACTGCTGTGTAGGCTTATGTCTTCCATGCACAGCACGACATGCAGGTAAGGGAATTCCACATCTTAGAGCTTCTTGGGCATATTCAAACTCATAGCAGAGCTAAGAAGAACTGTACCACACCTGTAGGATTTTAACATCCCTCTTAGCTTTCCCAGTCCATTTCATTTGTTTTGCTTCCTTGTCCCATTTACAACACTGTCCTTTAGAAACAAGGATGCAAAAAAATGAGTCTTATGGTATAAATTCAGATTCTAGAACGTAGCATTTCCTAACCTGTTATCATTTCTGATATTCCCCCATCTTTTCCTCTTCCTAAACTTCCTGTTTGGTTTGTGTTTGCAGGTAAAATACTGATCCATTGACTGCATAACTATGCATCATAAAAATGATGTATGACAAATTATTATAACAGTGCTAAGGACAAAACTCTAATCATTCTGTTCCTCTGGGTTTCGAAACTGTTTTCCAAGCAGAAAACAGAGAGGAGCTGTACAATATCCTTTAGAAAACAAGGACATTGCATAAACTGTTTCTTAGCAACAAACAAATGAATAGCTCAGGTTCCCAGCCTGCTCCACAAAGGCATAACCAGTATTTAGGAGCTGAAAAAATAATGGAAGCAAGATGACTCACCTCTCCCTTCTTTACAGTCATAGACTGCCGACGAGGAGTGATCTCCTCATTGATGCTGGAAAGGAAGTTCTGTGAGATCCGCAGGGCATCCTGCAGGAGTGGATGATCAGGGTGGCTCACTGGAGTGTGCTTGAGTAAATCCTGCCACCAAGAACACAAGCATAGAACAGAATCATGAGCAGCACTGGAAAGCAGTGCCCCCAGAGCTCAGTCCCAAACTGAAGCTATCCGAGAAGATATTCCATGGCTTCTACGGCATGGCTGTAACTACAAAGGAAGAGAATAACAACTTCACACCTCATAACATCACCGAAGACCTACCAGGGTACCATGGGCTCCCTCTCCTCAGTGTAAAGACAAGAGGCTCCTATCCAGCATAGCAGCTTAATTTTTGCAGTGCTGCAGCTCAGTGAAAAATACGAGGGAAGAAGAAAATAGGAAGTGAGAGAGAAGTTGGAAAGCTTCCCTTCAGATACTTACATGCAGTACAAGTGTGCTGCGAGTCACTCGATCCACTGGCTTGTACAGCAGAGCTGTGAAAAAAACACAGCAGAAACATTAAAAAAAAGGTACCTAAATGCAGCCCCTACAGAACAACTTGTCCGATGCCACAGAGTGTACAGGCACAGGTTTATTAACTGATGATTAACTCTTCTCCAAGGTTAACATGCTACACAGCCAGTAAAATACACATGAACACACAGAGGAAAGAAACATGCTCTACAGCAAACAAATACCCACTTGTGAGCATACTCTGTCACACAGTGGATGAGGAGCACACAAAGTTGTACAGAACACTTGCAACAATTTCCTGGCAACCTGCCTGGTCCCACAGGTCAGAATCGGGCCTTGCACTCTTTTAAAGTTGCCAAGGAGGTCCCTGAAAGGTTGGCAGTGCATCCCTCCTTCTGGAGTTCAGCATGACACTGTTGAGTGCTTCCAAACCCTGATAATAGGCCAAAAAAGGAAGGGGATTGGCTTTTACGCTAATCATTATGGAAGCTTCATATAACATAGCTTATCTTCTACTGTGTATACATATAAAGGCAAGCACAATGAGAACTGAGCTTGACAGCTCAGCTCTCTACAGAAGGCAAAAAAAAATAGAGCAATTACTTCAAGGCTGACGTTTGTGCTAACATTGGGTAGTAGGTGTTTCCTTAAGAACACAGCAGTCCTTTGGTTAGCCTGGTTATGCCCAAAGGGACTCATCAGGTTTAAGCTGGGCAGGAGCTCACCCATGCACACATGCAATTTACTATGCAGAAGCTCTACTACTTAGCAAAAGGGAACTGATTTCCCATGTAAAGCCAACAGAGACTCCACAACCTTCCAACATTTAAAAAGAAGTGAGAGTGGAGGCTTGGCAACAGCCCCCACACAGTCCTGACAAACCAGTATCCTCTGCATGGATCACTCACTTTCCAAGGAATTTTTCGTCGTCTGATCTTTAGATTCCTTTGTGCTTCTAGCCTTTAGATTCTAAAAGAAAAAGAAAACCCACGTAGCAGACAGTCAATCACCTTGAAATATCACATGGAAATGTAAGAGACTATCTGCTCCTCCAAAGAAGGGCCAAAGAATGACTGGAGAACAGCCCCCTCACACTTCAAATCAGTGAAGGAAAAAATATGCTTGCTTTCTTGATAATTTCACCATTGCCACGACACAGGCACCTACACATCTCAAATAATAATCAGATTCCTTAGGAGTTCACGTCAGTAGAGAAGCAACAAAAGAAGGAACCACCTAAAGCAACACAGGGATGGTGGAATCACTTGCAAAAGAAAGGCATGTCCATAACAATGCAGCCATCACAGCATGTATACACCACCAATAAATACAGAACAGGATTGGGATTTAGCACCCCCTGATTATACTTATCTATGCCCAGAGCTAGGAGACCTTGGAGAAGTCAGCTATTTTTTCACAATAGAAAAGGAAAAATGCCTGTGACTTTTTTTTGATACTGTTAATAAATGGGAAACTCTGTGGAATGCCTTTCAGTACTGAGAGAAAAGTAAGCGCAGAGGAAGCTGCTCTGCTAATAAGCTAATGCCACAGGAGCAAAGAAGCAGTCAGATAAAGAATCAGAACCCAATGGAAACCCTCAGTAAAGGAGAGAATAGAAGAACTTGCACTCTGTTGAGTAGTACATCAGATCCCAACAGGCAAGACTTGCTTCCCTTGTTTCACAGAGGGAATGTTTCATATTACCTCTTAGTCATAGAAATCTAAAGGGGTATGCAATATTGAAAGTACTCTAGCTTTTTCAGAGCAATAAAAACCACCAGTATTATTCAGCTCTGATTATTTATTTGCTTGTTTTTAAGGATACAGATATGAAGTTCACGTTTTCTTGGCAACTGAGTTCTTCAAGATATGATGACTGCAATGCAAACAGTCAAGGAGACCATGCATTGCAAGCAAAACTGGTGGCCTGGGAAGCCTGGAAAACATCTTCAAAATGTTTTGATACAAAGTACTCCTCTTAGAGGAAATCAGAGCAGCTGGTAAATAATCTAGATTACACTTAACACACTTGCCATTTTAAACAGAGAATTTTCTCTCCTCCAAACCTGTGAAGCCTGTAAATCCACTCTGATAGGCATAATGCAAGTCATTAAAGGAAGCATCATCATTAGAAAGAGCAATGTTTGAGAAGCTCAAATAACAACTTTTCCTTCTAGAAATGCATGCAGGTGGCACAGAGCTGGAAAGCTCACGGGAATGTGAGTTGTTGTGACAAGATTTCCTGGGTAGGGACAGCACATAAAGGCATTCTACAGGATAACCTCTATTAGTCCAAAATATAAATCACTGTAAGAATGCAAGCTGAAGCAGTGAGTCTAAGGGAGCACAAATCTCCTCCAGAAGTCAGGGCTGAAAGTTTGCTGAACAGATAAGTGACATTGCAGGGTATTAGTCAGATTCAGATGGCTCATGTGTCTGAATACCGTGACATTACCTCAGAGATTTCAGCAAACTGAGCATTGGCTTGGCAGCATTTCTCTGCTGTCTCCATAGCAACTTCATAGTTATCCACAAAGGCCCGGTACACTCCCAGCTGGCTGGCCTGCCGGAAGCAAAACAAAATCAAATAAATGCTGAGGAAGATGAGTTTGGGATGGCCAGACTGAGTATCTAATGATCAGATCACGTTCCTTCACAACATAGAACTACAGGGAATACTGAGCAGGCCTATAAGGACATCTCTAACCTGTTAAAAGCTTACCCAGGGCAGGTCTTCCATACACCCAACTCCAAATATCCTCAACAGATTCTCTTACTGGCCTGTGAGGATGACACATCTTTATTACTGCCATCTATTTTTCCCTTCTAACTGCCAGATTAGTATCTATTAATATTTTAGCTCACTGATGTAACTGGAGCTGCTGGATGTTTGCCACAATATATGAATCAGACAGGAATGATTCAGCCAAACAGCACAAATGTGACCCCAGTAAGCTACTAGCTGGGGCTTTTGCACACATGTTGGTCACACTAAACAAGCCCAGATATTAAACTATACATGCATCAGCAAACGTTGCTATAAGGATGGAAGATGCTGAAAATGTAGCAGAAATCCAGAGCACAATTTGTTCGGAAGGCAGTGACTGCAGCACTTAGGTCCAGATCAAGATGGAGCAGAGTCCAGTAATGAGCCATTATCATCACTGAGCCCTAGCACTGATCCCATTTTCTGGCTTATTAACTGCAGCCATATTTGTGCCAGAGAACAAAAGATCCAGCTCGGGAAATCCCTGGGTAGCTTCCAAGCTTGTCTGGATCGCAGAGCAGTTTTTATGTTGCGGAGCTGCACAGGCTGTGCTGTAAACACCTCAGCAGCTTGAACGTGCTTTCAAATGCATGGTCAGTAGCGAGCCAATAGGTGGGGTGCTGTAAAAGACTCTACTTAAAAGAAGCTTGTTACCAGAAAAGCTTGCATTTACCCTATCACTTCTGCACCTCCCCTGACACCTTTGCCCAAGAGGTCCAACAGGCAGAGCAGTGAACTTTCTCACAGACAGTGCTCCTTTCCTCTCTGTCTCTTCCATAACCAGTGTTCTCTCCATTCTCTCTGGAGCTTTATGCAAGAGATGATGGATGAGAAAAAGGCACTGTCTGGAGAACATTTGCTGCATCAAATGTTAGCTTTAGCCAACAAAGACTATTTTCTGGGGCAAATTTTACTGAAAGACTAGGTAGTGGACTAAACTCTCATACCACAAAACATGCTTATGACTGAAGCTGAAAGACACTGTGCCCAATCTGCCAGAGGTGACCCAGCCCCAGCTGCCAGTGAGGCACAAATCCCTGAAGAAGTAGCTGTCAGAATTACTGCTCACTTGCAGGGCTTATGACACTCAGGTTTGGATGATGCCAGATGACAAGGCAGAGATTTAGAGTTTCTCCATTATTGTATGGCTCTTTCATTTCCTGCTATTCCTGAACAGGCTCTATAAGCTTTGTTTTTCTTCCCTGCTGTCATTAAAACATCCTTTCCATTAAAAACTGATCTTCCAATCAAAGCAGTAACGCTCCCCAAATTTTCATACCAGTTTAAGTTTTTTCTTTTTCAATTAAAAAGAATATAATGAAAACTAAATAAACTTTGGCAAAACTAATTGGTTTTTGGTGAAAGGTTTTCCATTCTTAGAAACTATTAGAGAGAATATTTGCTAAATATTTATTTCTAAAAATCATACAAAATATCCCACAGACACGAGAAGTTTCACTTCTACATTCTTGATGGGTTTTGTTGTTGATGTTGTTTTTCCCCCTCTCTTTTCCTTAGTTTCAACGGGAAAACCCATCCAATGACAGGACAAGGCAACAGGCACTAACTGGAACACAAGAGGTTCTGCCTGAGTATCAGGAAACACCTCTTTACTGTGCAGGTGACTGAGCACCAGAACAAGACGCCCACAGAAGTTGTGCAGCCTCCATCCTTGGAGATATTCCAAAGCCTCTTGGACACAGTCCTTGGCAGTCTGCTCTGGGCGGCTTTGCTGGCCTTCTTTGAGCAGGGAGGTTGGAACAGATGACCTCCAGAGGTCCCTTCTGACCTCAACCATTCTGTAATACTGTGAAAAAGGTGGAACAACAGCCACAGACATTGCAAATGGATGATGATTTGTGCCAGACCACATGATATTCTAGAACTCGTGACATGCACTAGCTTCGATCTACATTGCTTCATTTTAAAAGATGGTAAAGAAAATTCAAGTTTACAGAGACCTCGGGATAACATCAAGGATTCCAGTCTTTATCAACAAATTGTACAACAAAACCACAACTAAGCAACCTATTCCAAAAGATTTGATGTATATCCTGTAAAGCTATCTTCTAATGCCTGATGATCTGTCTGTCTTCTGCCAAAAATGCTGAGCTATACTTCATCCAGCAAAGAGTTCACAGTTCCCACTGACTCTGTACCAAACCATCAGAATCCAAAACCACTAAGCTAGCTCAGTTGCCCACACTAGGTCAATTTGTTTCTTTGCTTCCAATACTAATCCAACAAAACCACCAATTCTGTTACAAACTCACAAGAATCGAGGGAAGATAAAAATGAGAATGCCACAGAAGGGCCTGTAACCACCATCAGCAAGAAATGGTTTTAAACAAAGGCCTAAATAGCAGTAGAGGTTGAACCTTCCCACCAATATTCTGTTACATGCTGTTGCTGTGCAACAGATGACAGCAGAGGGGCATTCCGACAGAAAGGCATCTGACATGGCAGCGAATACGAAGCAGTAGTTTTCATGGAAATAAACAGGAGGCATTACTTTCGGAATACCTATGTATATCATTACTTTGGCAACCAGAAGCAATTGGCTTTGTCTTCTTAAATCAGATGCTTAAATTGCATATGCAGAGCTGCTGGCCAAGGTATCAACTTGATCCCTTCTGGCCTAAACATGCTGGCAGTGAAAAGCAGATTCCTATATTTTCATCTTGAGCTGCCAGCATGCATGGCAAACATCCCCTTACAGGCTCTTCTCCCCCTGCTCTGCAGGCAATGGTGCTGGTACTGGGCTACACAGCTGCTAACAATTGAGTGACCCTGGTAAGGAGCGCTCCCTGTCCAATAAACCCCTCACTGGAATGTCACTCCTACCCTGAGAATCAGAGGCACCTCAGGAATGCAGAGATTCTTTTCTTTTCTAACAGGAAAAAACAGCCCTTTTAATCCTTTGCTCTCTGCATGCTCTAGGGGAGAGGCAAAAGAGGCCAAAGGAATCTCCTAGAATGCAAACAATTTTTCATCTGACTCAGAAACTCAGCAATTTTAGATCAGCCTTGGGAATATGCTCTACATGACTTCGGCCTGTTCTGCACTCAGAGAATTTTGTTGAGGCTGCATGGAGAAGTCTCAGTATCAGACTGACTGCATCATCTCAGCTGCAAAGGGAATATCAAAGCCACCACAGTGCTAGAAAAGCAAAGCTAAAGGCAACCACTATAAAAGAAGCAGCTCAGTGTAGACCAAAGCACCATAAAGAAAAGGGAAATACGTGCAAGAGAGCTCAGCAATAAGGTGAAATATTTATCTTTTGGTGTTAAAAGACTTAAAAAAAAAATAAAGGAAAAAGAGAGAGAGCAAACACTGCCATTCTTCAGTCTTCCAGTAAAGTCAATGGTTTGATGACACTGAAGACAGCCTGGAGATTCAACATTTCTGTGAAACTGTATTTGTATTAATATCATAGCTTCTTGGAATCTGTAATTTACAGCAATGAGAGAGCCATTTTTTTCCACTGTAAGGCAAAGCTAGAAACCTGTCATTCACTCCAGGGACAGATTTCCATCCCTCTAGTCCATGCAAAATCACCAGAAGAAGCTACAGCAGCACATGTGAAATGAATGAGAGGTAAGAGAAGCTTCAGTGACTGCGGCCAACTCACCAGCTTTTGGAAGAGGTCTCCAACACGCTGCTGGTGACTCCACTGCTGCACTCGGGGAAAGAGTCCATCATAGAATTCTTTGTGGATCTCGTAGAGCTCAGGCACTTTGAAGAATATTGTCTCAATCTGTTGACTAGTCAGCACAGGCTGAGAGGTGGTGGCAGCTGCTTTCAAAGGCTTCATAGGCTGAAATGAGAGATGAAGGAAACCATTACCATGCAAACGAAGTACATTCACCCTTGCCGCATTACAAAACATATTTCCAAAGAGTTGTTTTACATCCTGTTAATAAGTGATGTTTGCATGCACGTAGCTGCTGAAAGCTAAGCATTAGCAAATTCTCTCACGGAGATCAGCCACCTTTGGTATGTGGATCTTCCCAGAACATTAATGATGTGATTAAAACGTCTTTGCACTCAGTTCCCTCAATCTCTGTCCAACTATAGAGAAGTGTGTCTAATAATTAGCACTGAATACTGACAGTGTTCCTGAACACTATCAGATTAATACCTCCTAGGATGTGCCATATCCAGCCCTTTCCTTCAGCTTCTCTCTCTCAAATGGAGAAGAGGCTAACAGGTACCTTTGGCACTGAGGAACTGACAATCAAGGTATGTGAAGTTTTGGGAAATTTTGGATGGAAGCAGCAGCAAATAGGGAAGTACTGGTGCTGGAAAGGTAGCAGTGCTTACCAGCAGCAGAGCCTCCAGGTGGCTCAGGTAGGTTTCCTCACTGGCCAGGATTCCTGACAGGACCCATTTTCTCATCTCCAGGCCTTTCTCCAGATCTGGCTCACTCTATAAAGAAGTTGTTAAGTGAGGAGAAGGAACAAAAAAAGACAAAAGAAGAGAGAATGAGGATGGAGGGGGTGAGGAGAAAGATTGTATTTACTTACAGGCTGATAAAAAACAACTTGTGCTTAGTGTCAAGATTCTAGAAACAGACATAGAAACATCAAAGATAATTTTTATTTACCAGAAAGTGATGGCACTTAGTTATAGATGATAGCTTTAGTCATCTGTCTTTGGTGCCTACATAAATAAAAACTTAAAACTTTTATATTTAAAAAAAATCTATTATTCTAAATGAACTGTAGGGACTTTTGGCTATGTGCAATTCACTCTCTCCTCCCATGAGAATTCTCTATGATTTTGTTCCAAAGCCACGTGTTCCTCTACACAGACAGGATCACTTCCCTGTTTCTACACAGATGCACATGAATACAGAGCAGCTACAGCCTGACATTGCTGTTAAGATGGCTGTTCTTTCTCCCACTCTTTACTATTCACCAAGTTATTTTCACCGCCAGCTTGCACAAGGTCTATTTTTAGTTAGAAGTCTGAATAATCAGCACTGCTTGGATTGCACATGCTGGTTTTCTTATTGGAATTCCATAAAGCAGTTCTTAAACAAAACAACTGGAGAAAAAAAAAAAAAGAGAAGAATAAATACATCCATGGGCAAACACTGATGTTCATTACCAAGTTTTAAGAGAAGTAATAATCTTTTTTCTGCATTTCAATTGTATTTTTTCTCTTGAAACCGAAAAACATCTAACCTGATAAAATAAAGCATTCCCATGAATTCTGAAGAGAGAAAAAAAAAGGAAAGCCAAGCAATGGAGGTTATAAATAATGACGTGCCACCATCACCCCTTTTTATAGGTCTCATTTTCAACTTTTTATTTCTATGAACGACTATCTTAAAAATAAAACAAAACCCAACAACCCTATTTCACACCCTTGTTGTGTTGCTAAAAGACTCCAAGAGCAGAGACAGTCATTAGATCTGAAAAAGTAAATAAGTAAATACTTCCAAGGGCTTTGGGTAGACTGTTATGGACCCCACCCTACTCCTGTTAATACCTACAGGAACCTTTGTCCACTGAATTCAGCAGAAGAAGGATTAGGAAACATGAACAGTATGTTCCGCTCTATTGACTGAATATAAAGCCTGTCTACAGCTGATTTTAAATAGCTCTACTTCAAGTCCTACGCTCCGAACTCTGCAGATGTATATACAAGGTTCATTATGGTACCTTGGTTACAGGTAAGCTTACAGCAGTTATCACATTGAGTGCAACTTGGAGCCCACGCACCACGCTAAGAAAGAAACGGATCCTCACGCTCCCAGATATTTTTGGATTCGGTGTCATCAATAACAACCCTGATTTTTTAATGCTTCCATTACATTTCATAAGCTACTTTTCTAGGCTAAAAGACTTTGCAGCAACTAGTTAATAAAAATTTTGTGAGGTGTCAAATACCTCTAACACCTCTTAAAGGAAAGTGACAGACAGAAGCTGTTCTAAGGATAAGAGTAAAACGCACGTGCACGTTATGTATGACATGGAAAACATTTGTCTTTGCATCCCACCTTTCAGCAAGGTTCAGTGATAACCACAGTGCCCTTTAAAATCTTGAAAGGGCATCTCAGAGAAACCAGGAACTCACAGTTCAGCAGCCACATGCAGAAGATTAAAGAAAAACACCAGTGACAAACTAACTACGTGGTGACAGGAACAAAGGAACGCTGCAACACATTTCTGTGCACATATATGGCATTTCTTAGAGCTCAAACCAAAATCTCTAACATTATGACTGTTCCTTACAGTTTTTATTGGCCGCCTAGAAAGGCAGTGGATGCCCCATTCCTGGAGGTGTTCAAGGCCAGGTTGGATGGGGTCCTGGGCAGCCTGGTCTAGTATTAAATGTGGAGGTTGGTGGCCCTGCCTGTGGGGTTGGAGATTCATGATCCTTGAGATCCCTTCAAACAGGCCATTCTGTGATTGTAGCAGCAACATCTGGATGTCCACTCAGGCACCACTGCTAGGCACGTATGTGCATCTAACCCAGAAAGACAGCACCAAGATGTTTAACAAAGACCTCTTTCATTTAAAGGGACATCTAGCTGCCTGCATGAAGCTCCTGGGAGACCTGATGCAAGACAAACACTGATTTCTGGGTTTCCAAAAACTTCTTACCATGTTTACAAAAGAAAAGTGCAGCTTCACAGAGAAGGATCAAAAAAACAACTGACAGTGCTCTGAAGTCTCCACTGCTGAGGATGAAGTAACTGGTCAGTGTTGACAAAGCACTGTAATTATGTCTAGCACGTTCTATTGGAGGAGGTGGGGGCTTAAAAACCAGCTGGGTATGTTTGTAACATCTGTGAAGACCACCTCATGATGACAAGTAGCTTATATGATTCAAAACTTCTCCATCACAACTGTGACACAACAGTTTTCATTACAGCACTGAAAACAGCTTTCCTCTTCACAAATAAAAGCTTTAATTTATAAGCCAGTTCTTGCTGGGCACCATCAGCTGACAGAGACAGCACTTTCTGCCTGAATGTTAATTTCCTCTCAAAGAGATTTGCTTTCAGAGAGAGAAACATCTCACAGGACACACTACAGGCTCTCCTTCCTGGCTATTACCACAAGGTCACATTGAGAAGCCCACAGTATTGTCCTAACTCTTTTTATAGGAGCATTTTCCAAGTACAATGCTTACAAAACGACAGCCTCAGATCCAGCCAGTCCGAACGAGGCCTAGCTGCTTTAAGCTACAGTGCAGCAGTTGCTGAGGAAACCCTCAGAGGGTTTTATACAACAATCACAGAGCACACTGCAAGGTTCCCGATGCAATACCTTCAATTTACACACAGATTCCTCAAATGTGAAAAAAAATGATCTCCTACTGCTGTCAGGGATCAATAGGACACCATGCTGCTGTCTCCATTGTGCTGCCATTCTGTATTTCTCCCTGAGAGGCAGTGCCCGACATGAGCCTCCTGCTGGGTATGGCCTCTTCTGACAATGTCATCTGATGCACCAAACAGCTGCTCTTGCTGCTAGAACTTCTGGAAAGCAGCCTCAGGGTGCTTTTAAGTTATTCTTGTCACGAAACTTGTACAATGACTGAGAAATTCACTAGGAACTAGTGCCAGAATCAGGGAAAAAAACAAGTTTATTATTTGGTATCACGATGTTTTTTGCTTACAGAATGGGAAACAGGCTCACCTGCACGCTCAAAACAAGCCAGAGCAATCAGCAAGCAAAGATACCACAATGCTGTCCTTCTGTTCTCCCCTTAGAGCACAAAACAACATGATGCACCCAGCACCACAGGCAATTTTTGCTTTGGCCATATCTGAAGGAAGGGGAACAAAGAACAACCTTGTAACCTCAAAGCCTCAGTGACTGCTCTATTCCTGTGCTGCAGGCAGAACAGCAGTTAAGAGAGGGAACATCCTGAGCTTAGGAGGCATCACCCGGAGGTTCACAGGTCCAGGGAGGTCTGTCACGGCTGGGTACTCACTTCCCTTGCGAGTGAGCTGTTTGTGGCAAGGTAGGGAGCTGATACTACATCCAGAAGACCACATTAGCTGGGGCAAAATACACCTATTAACCTACATGCAGATGGGATGTTCTCAGCAGGATGTGGGAGCACCGAGCAGATAATTCCAAGTGGTCAGCAGTTCATGTAGGCTTCCTACCTGCCTTGTTTAGTATGTTCTGGACTAGTACAAGTCTAACTAGTATTTCACGTTCTGATTTTGTCCCTACTTTTTTTTATGCAACTATCCATTTCTAGCCTTTCCCCCTTGCCCTCCCACCTTTTTTGGCCATGAGGGCACACTGCTGGCTCATGGCCATCCTGTCATCCACCAGAAACCCAGGTCATCACCTTCCTTACTTCAATGGAGGAGGCAGTCTTTAAGTGTGGAGCTGACTGCCTCTTCTTAAAAAAGCTTGGAGCAGGCAGTCCTCCCACCTCCTCCCAGATCGTAGATAAAGCATTAAAGATACTAGCAGATAGTAGCATTAAAGATACTAGAGAGCGTGCGCACGCTGGCCTGAAGCCATGTCTGTTTTGAATGTGTTTACAGCTTGTCAGCCTAAGTACTCCAGTTTACTAAGCAGGTTGGCACTGCTTGTTGTATCCAATTATAGCAAACCTGAGACTCACTAGCTCCAAGGATTAGACAACTTCAGCTCTTCCTGACTCTTTTTAAAGAGCTCAGAGGTTTGTGGTTGTTATTTAAAATAACAGTAATAACTCCTTTATTGCAAATGTTAAAAGAACGGAGATTAAGAATCTAGAAACCACCACGTGTAAGATTTGGCCAAGTGGTTGATGCCACAACAGCACTGTAAAGAAAACCAGTGCTTCAAAGTGAGCATATAAAAGGCACTTTAACTCTCAGACCTTCCTCTGGTACAGCGTGTTCATATGTCATGCAATGAACGCGTACAAAGGAAAGGTTTCCTGTAAGGACATCTCAAACTCCCACAGACAAACTAACACACTATGGAAAAAAACAAAACAACAACATTTATTTTAATTTTTAAAGCTTAAATATCTTTGAAAGCATCTGCCAAGCAGCCTGGAGTTGTCCTATTATCTATGTGATTATTAGGCAGGGCAAATTCTGCAATCAATTCAATCTTGCCTCACACAGGGGAAGGAGCAGGGACAGGAGCCAACATTCTTTATAACATCACTACTGCTGTGCCAGCTCTCCTTAGGAAGGGCTGTACAGCCAGGCAGAGCCCATCAGCAGCCCAGAACTGGAGAAGAAAGAGTTGCATCTGTAGGCCTCTCTCCCTTGCAGGCTTGTTCAGAGCAACAAAGTTTGGTGGAAGTGCTGGCTTTATGCTTCCACATCTCGGTGTGAGATTCTAGAACAGCCAGAAGAGGGGTACAACCTGGATTGCTCAATGCAAACATCTTTTAAGGCTGCCTTACTACAAAAATAATAAGTTGGGATGTTGAGATGCACATCAAAAATGCCCTCATTGTTTACATCCTCTTTCAATGAAAGACAAAACTAAGGCTGGTGTCCCTCATAACCCTCCTTGGATAGGAGCAGATGTTTGAGTGATGGACACAAAGTAGGTGAAACAGAAATACAGAAAATGCAGCTGAATTTGTAAAATTTGAACGCAGAGCAGTCAGCATCTTTTAGTCTATTTAGATGATGCAAGCAGAAGGGGGAATTGGAAAATAGTTCCTAGGTGACAAAGATTGAGAAGAACAGCAACCTTCTGGAGGTCAGCTTGTGGCCCTCACTTCCTGGAACACAGGGAGTCTGTCACCTCACAGGCTGAGGAACATAAAGCCCCAAAGCAGGTGATCCAGGAGGTATCCTCTTGGTTTCTTCTGGAACAAGACACTGCTTTGTCACTCTGCATCTTCTCTACATTGGCTAGGTAACCAAATAGAGGCCAGCCTGCCACACTACAGTTGCTATCAGAATATAGAAGGATTTACTCAGTTGGTAAAAATATATAGATATATAAATCCCTTTGATATAAAATATGTCACGGAACAATGCTCTCAATGTTCAGATATCAATGATCTGATCTCCAAAAGAAAGACTATTCTGACAAATAAGGCCAATGAACAACATCAGAATGCTGCCGAGTCTGTGATTCTAAATGAATTGGTCATAATCACATTAACAAAAATACACCATTGTTTGCATGCTTTTCATCTGGGCATCTGACTGAAGTGCTGTTAGCCCCTGGTTGCAAGTGAAATTAAAGGAGTTTATCTTTGAACATAAAGAACGCATTAGCAGTTAGAACTTGGTTTTGTGTAACATCAGGCATCTCAACATTAAGGACTCAAATTAGCAGATCACTTCCTGTAATCTCTCTGCCTTCATTACCTGTGATAAGTGGACATGCTACCTTCTTATCTCACAGGAACACTACAAGGATAATTAAGGCCTGCATAGAATTCCAATAGTATTTGGAATTAATGGTCATGTCCAAAGGAAATGAGTACTTGTGTACTCATAACTGAGTTTAAAGTGCCCCACATACACACAGCAATAAAATACTGAATCCAGCAAGTACTATTGGCTACATGCACTAAATAATGCAGAAAGACTACACTAAACATAGGACAATTGTGCAACTGAAATTGACTATAAAGACTCAAGGCAATCTGCACAAGGCAGGACTGCATAATCAGTAATTTCTTCCTCCTTGTTGTGGACCTTCCTCCATAAGTAGCATTGTCAGTTATGGACTAATTTCAGCCACAATCAGCTGAAACAGTTGAGGTTCATTACCATAAGTCTAATCTGCCTCAGCATCCCTCCATTTTTTGGAAACAATAAAGCGTCTTTTCATAGTCAGGGAGAAGAAAGCAGCTGTTTATAAGTAATATTCCTTTTAAAAGGCAGTCTTCTAGCATTGCTAAGACAACACTAAATTATCTACTCTTAAATGCTTATGAGGTGATGTTCAAATAAATCAAGAACAAGATGGAACATTTGGCAGTTTCTCTTCCAGGCCTCCAGCTACAAACAGTGTGACAAGGGGTTCTTTGACTCAGCCATATGACGCCAAACTGCATTTTCATTTTAACCTAAGAAACATGAAAATCTCAAGCCAAGATCAAAATATTTTTGGAGCTTTTGAAATTATTGATAATCATTTCTTCATTCAAAAGGCTCTTATGTATCACAATTCTCATCCTGAGTAATTAAAAAAAGGGAAAAAGGGCATCTCAGAGTTAATAGGCTAAAGCAGAAGCAGCTAGCTAGCTTCCATGCACTATATTCAAATGAAATAAAGCAAATCAACAATATATGAACTTGATAATGCTTTAAGAGACCTTGGGGAGAAGAACAAGAACACTTTCAAGTAGTCTTTATAATCTAACATTCATCCTGGAAGAAGTAAGGAAACATGATGCGACACTAACCAATGAAGAATGATAAAAGGATGGATAAAATGAAGGCTAAATAGCAACGGTTTGTGGAAATTGTCAGACTCTTGAAAACATTTTGATACAAAATAAATAAAACTGTCTGATTAAGGTGTTGATTTACATGTATACTGATATCTGTAAAATATCCATCAACTTCTCCCATGACACTTTGAATAATAGGAGAGAACAATACAAAGCCAACACCAATTAAACAACTTAAATGACAGATTTCAAAGTGTCATTTGAAAATTGGGAATTCAAGGCTGGTTGGCTACACTGTCTTAGAAATATAGTAGGAAGAAACTAAGAGTTGTTTTTGTGCTATTAAGTATTTTTTATGAATGAAGTGGGGAAACCAGAAGTCTGCAGATGACAAAGATTGTCAAAGAAACACCAATTTGGTATGGAAGTGCTCTGCAGTTTTGAAAGCAAAAGGATAAAAATGGCAAACTACAGTTGAAAGACAAACAGATCAAGTTAAATATAAGATTTCTGACTGAAAGGAGCAGTTGGTAGTTATGTACCAAAGCAAGCGGTAGATTCTCTATCAAGATTAAAAACACAATAAACAAATAAAATAATCAAGACCTAAACTATAGCCATTCCCCTGAAGCAAAAATAATGCAAAATAGCTGAATGGTCACATAAAAACCACAAATCAAGCTACTCAGTCAATTCTGATAGATAAAAAGCTCAGAAGAGATTGTATGGATGTGATAAATATCCATCTCCCACACAAGTCACTACAGTTCAGAGCTGACTATGTTAATTCCTCTTATTCTACTTTCATAGAGCAAAAGAAATGGACTATATATTCAAGATACTTTATCAAAGCCTTTAAAGTACCCAAAAATAATTAATTTTCCTTGTGGAAGACAATGACATCCCACATAAACAGGTGCTCAGATTGAACACAATCCTCTAAATGGACTGTGGACTTTAGGATGCTTTGGTTCAGGATTGCCTCTTCCAAAATATCTGGTATTTAGAGATCTCTTAGCAGCATTTAAGCATCCCTTCAGTAAAATGCTAAGCATGAAAAAATGAGTTAAAAAAATCATACACAGAACACTCATGTCTGAAGTTTAGGGTGAACATCAATCAGAAGTATCAATTTAACATTAATTATACAGTATGACTGATACTGTATCAACTAATCTGTCTTACCATGCTGGCAGCCCCCCTATTAAAGCAGTAGCTCCCCTCCCCCTGAAAGCAGTCTACCCCTTCCAACTTTACAAGGTTTTATTTACCCCAAAAAGGTAGGAAAGGACTCACTGATTTTGTAGACTCCAGAGACCCTGAAGATAGAGTGTCTCTGCTGCCTCGACTCTTGGAACTGAGATGGGGGGAAGATGATGGCGAGTCATCGATGTAGGGCATCATATCATGATGTCGCCTCTGCTCTTCAGCACGGTCTGCATCATACGCATAGCTGGGTGGTGTGCCACTGCATGAAGCATCTGCAAAACATGGGAGAAAAATCTGTCTGGTCAAAGCCAAGTTGGATATAAAACAGGCTGGTGTACCATGGCACTGCTGATATCCCAGCTTTTAGTTTACTGATAAGTAATCACAGGATCAATGATAGTTAAATATAGATCAAGTGGAAGCATAAATTTAATTAAACTCATGTCACCAAACATGCATTTTGATCATTTTAAGTCCTAAAAGGCAAAGTCCTTTCTAGTATCTAACACTGGTGTTCATGAAATTGCAGCTCATTCCTCCAAGTTTTGCTTCAAATGTATTAGCATTAAGATAAATACTCGTACAGGCTGTATTCACATTACACAGTCTGGTTCTATGAATGTGGTGGGTTAGGATGATAGCCTCTGTTTTGTTCTTATTTTTCCATGGAAATGAGAAGATTACGTCCCTGACGGTTTAGCAGTCATCAATTATACATAGCCCAGGAAGTGAACAGTTGGACTTGATGATCTTGAAGATCTTTTCCAATCTAAATGATTCAATGATTCTGTAACTCCCTTCAGACCTAGAAACAAGACGACTAGGAAAGAAAGGTCTTGACATGTCAAGTGAACAGGTCTGCTGCCAAAAACAGAACTCTTAAGAGGCTCTCTTCCACTGGCTGCCTTCCTCCTCAATTCTAATTCCTTAAGAAAATGAACGATCCCCCTCCTCCTCTCTAGTGTCCCCAAAATAAAAACTAAATAAAATGGTTAATTTGATTCTTCCTACCACAACTGAATTTTTATGAGGTATCAATGAATTTCTGCAGGAAAGATGAGTAGTAAAATTGATTTGGTCTCTTTGGCGATTGAACCTGTTTCTGCAAAAAACTGTACTGAGGACACGCACTGAACATAACAGCTCCCTGTGCTATAAATTAACAGGTCTTTCACCTCTCTGCACAAATATACACAAAGGATGAACATTTGTTTTCTTGCACAGTGCCGCAGAATCACATCTGTCTTGCTCAAGGGAGGGTGGAAACAAATTTGCATGTTGCTGATACTTCCTGTGTGAAGCATTTTCACCTGCCAGTGTTCAGAAGTGCGAGCATTGACAGCCAAGCTCAGGGCATGGCAGAATCCTCTGCTGCTTTCAGTTACAAGTCATCGATTGCCACTCTCCTCCCCAAACTGAAGAATAACCAAAGGCAGACACTTCTACTGTAGCAGGCAAGCCTTACGGAACACAAAGCCATAAACAAGGATTATTTTTTCTTTTCTTTTTGGTCTTAAAAAAGTTTTTAAATTTCAATTAAATTCACATTGGAACTCACATTTTAATTGTAGAACTAGTTTCTACTTGTTTTTACATATCTGGGTTTTGCAAAAATAATAAGCAGCAGCTGCCAAACATACTAATAATCCTGTTATACATCACCAAGGCAGGGTGGAGGAGTAACATTTTAAAGCCCACTTTCCTCCTTCACAGTAAACTCAGCTAAAGCATGACTCATTCCAGCAAAGGATGTGAACTTTGTGTGAAACAGAATAAAACTCAATCCATGTGGCTTATTCAGGAGGGAGAGCCGGTCCAGGGAATTTATGCAAACAATATACTGAAAACCCAACAATAAACTCACTGTAGAAGTGAGCCTCTGTCTCAATTTGTACCAAATACCAACCAGCTAAATAACTCTGTATATGACTTACACGAGCCTTCGGGCTGCTGAGTGACCATGGCAATATTATTTCAACAAGCTCGATGAGTTTTATGTTGCCTACCCTCTCATGGTATTATCTCGTGCTCAAGCCCTCAGTTTCTCAAAAGACTTTTAGATTGTGCAAGACCACAGGAATGGGGACAGGAGAGGAAGGAAAAAATAAATAAATAGTACTTATTCTCTGAAGTGGACTTTTATTGAGGTGTCAGACACCTTCCAGGTTTTCTTAGTTGTTTAGAACTCACCCTATTAAGTTAATTTGGTAAATAGAGGCTTGAAATAGAGTTGCTAATGTAAGGATGATCGGTCACAAACAAAAAAGATTTCAGATAAGTTGGATAATGCCCACATATCAACAAGTCAAAGAAATCACAGATCTCATGCTTGAATTGTCCTCTAGCTAAAAGAATACAGAAGACATCATGGCCTCTGCATTCCACTTCTCAAACAGGTAAGGAAACACTGGAAGAAATCAACAGAAATAACTTCCATCTCGCACAAGGATGAATGGTCTTCTGTGTGGTCATAAGGCATGTTTAGGGACCATTCCAACTCCAGAAATTAGTATTTTATGTGGGAAACAACCATTCTTCTTTCTTCCACCTCTACAGTATTCATGTCATATTAAAAAATAAATAAATAAAAATGTAACACTGGGCAACTTCACTGGGGGAATGCAGATACCCGATTTCCATTGAATTATTCCTCCTTCTAACCCAAGAAACCTGAAAAACACAGCTGATAATTTAACACAGAGGAACATCAGTACAGGGTGCTTATATCAGCTTCATGTCTTTGATCAAGGAAGAATTCCTTCAAACTCCTATTTAAACCAGTTTCTCCTGCACACACGCAGTAACAAGATCAGTTTGCTGCGCAGAAATGAAGGCAGGAATATTTTTTTCACTCCCAGTGCTTGCTTTCTAATTTTATGGTTTTCCTGCATTTCTGTTAATGGAGAAATAAACTCCATCTAGAATATGTCAGCAGAAAGGCTTGCAGGGAATCACAGTGTTTTCACTTTCCTCACTTTCTCCTGCTAAGAAGTAGGCATCGTATTTCTAATTTCCATAACACATTTTGTCTCCTACTACACAGGGAAATCATCATCTGAAGGGAAAGGAAGATGGAAGACTTAAGGTTAGGAAGAAGAGATTTATTCCCAGCACTGCATAAAGATTCAGTTTACCTTTGCATCATTCACTTTGTCTCTCCATCCATGAAAATGAAAATAAGACCTCTCAGCAAGGAATGAAGAGGCAGCACATCAGTGTCACAGACTGCCCGAAGATAACTTTAATACTGTATCCATAACACATTCAAAAGCTTAGAAACAGTCATAATCCCTCTTCTTCCTATTATTGTTGCATAGAGCACTGAAATCCACCTATGGAGATTTTTAATTATCTCTGAGGCAGACAGACCTTCTTGCTTTTATTCCACCATTTATTCCAACAGAAGCTAAATATTACTCTAGTGAGATACACCGAGCAAGTCCTAATACTAATAACAGAGGTAGACTTGCATCTCTGTGATTAAAGAGACCACTGTTGCTAGGGAAACTAGGTTATTTGGATCTCCTACAGGCAGGCACAACTCTGCACAGGCTGTTCAGGCTCTACCTGGCAGCAGAATGACTACAGCAAAGAGAATGGAGCCAGGAGCTCACTGGACATTTCTAGCTGCTCTGGGTGACCCTGCTGTAGATGTAAGCAATCTCAGGGAGCAAAGCACCAGCGCTGCTTTGGGCAAGGGACCTGGCTTAGCCATGTGGCCAGGTGACAGTGAGCAACAAATGCTCAAGCTTCCCTCACCTCAGCAGCAGCAGCTTATCTCTTTTGGCAACTTATAAGAGTTTCTCCCTCCATAAAAAAGTCTGGCAGCTGTGACTGACCAAAATAAGCCCTCTCACCACTGAACTGCAGCTATTTCTGCCACCGGCCCTCCAATATTCGCTTACATTCCTCATCTTCTGCACCAGAACATCATCATGTGCAGCGAACTACTGGGGGGCTACAAAGGTTTTTCATCTATTTTGTACACACTCAAATGGTTACTTCCACCTTTTCGTTCTGATGACTGCAACCTCCCTGGCCTTGCTTTGTTCCAGTCTTTATGAACCTGCCTCACAATCCTCTTCTTCAGTTATTGCTTCTACCCCCTCACCTCCCCGAGCTTTCATTTCTGTTTGGTGTGCTCAAACTCAGTATTCTTCTATTTTTCTGTCCCTTATCTCTTCTAAGCTACTCCCCTCCCTCACTGCACCAAATTTCTCCTGGCTGGGAGAAAGGAGCAACCCAACAAACCTGCAGTTAGCTACAAATTCCCTTGCGCTCAGTGACTGCACAGTAGCACCACTGCCTTGTGCTTTTGCTGTGTGCCACATGCATTCTTTGTGAGTATGAGACCAAGGTAGAGAACTACATTGCCAGCATGAAGGGAAAAAGAAATTAACTTCAACATTAAAAAGACTAGTTGCATCTAATCCGGGGCCACACAGTGACTCAAGTGTCATGCTTTCACAGCATCAGAACATCCATAGCTGCTTGAAAGGCTTAACATCAGCATGCAGAGAAGCTTCCAAGCTAGTTGTGCCCCAGCTAATCCCACTAAAAGAACAGTGAAGCCACAGCAGCCCAGACCTGCCTGCCTAAGTAAATACAGAGAATCCTGAAGGGGGTGGGGAAGCCATTTTATACCAAAGCCCCACATCACTGTGGCTTCACTGTAAATGGTACCAAGGCTAGCACAAGTTTGCAACATCTATACTCACTCCAAAAACATTCCTGCAGCTGCACAGGAGAAGAGTGTTAAACCAGTCTGCATGCTCTGACTGTGCATTTCTATACCAAGGAATGTGCAAGGCCACAGTTTGATAATGCACTGTCTTGGCAGCAAGAAGAATCTAAGGTTTCCACCACCAAACCATAAACCACAGCATGACCCTTTCCCTCTTATCCCCTCAGTTATACACAGCCCACACATGGCTATGGCCCAGATAAAAAAACTCAGCTCAAAGAAAAACATCTTCCACAATTCCCTTCTAAGCTGGATCAGCTCTCTGATCCAGTTCATGGCACAGAAATCCCAACTAAAAGGTTACGGGCATAGTGGTTACAGAATAGGCACACCTAAAGCTGGTACAGCAGCTGAAAACAATGTATTAGCAAAGCACTGATGGAGTTTCCTTTAAGCAGAAGTTTGGTCAGTTCCTGGATTCAAGATATGGCTGGTTTGGGGACAAATAACTTTCACGCAATCCTTGTTGGGTTTTTTGTTTGGTTGGCTGGTTGTTGGTTTTGTAACCTTTAAGTTACTGATGTGATCTTCCAAACTTAGCTCCAGCTTTTACATACCACCATTTGCTTGGTGATAAACAATGCAGGTTCATGCCATCATATTTCATAGTGTGAATTCTATTCAGTGGCCCTGACCAGTCCGCTTGGAGAGGGATCAGGGATTCATTCCCAGTGCTAAGCACATGCAGAAGTACATTTATGTGGATGGGCTGTGAATGCAGTTGCAGCAGCACATTCGAAAGTATAAAAATGTTAAACTGTGGAAAACTGAGCATTTTGCTTATTTTCTTGACATCATCTGATTCATCATCTGCAAAACCAGGAGCAGTGCACATACACTTTAGCACAAAGCTGAGATCCAATAACAGTTATACTGTCTACCTATATCAGGAGTTTGTTCCAGAATGAAGACCAGGTATGGGGTGGGGGGGGGGGAAGATAAAGAAAGCAGCTGCATTTGCCATGAAAAATCCCTGTGGCTTTATCCTTCTTGGACTGATGAATACAAGGCTCCATTAAGACAATAAACAGATTCAGAGCAAAGTCTCTTCTTACATAGATAAGAGATACGATGCTGGAAGACAGTACAATTGAATAGATGTTTAGTGAAACCTAAAGCCCTCAGCCAAATATCAAACCAAGTATATTTAGCAGAAACAAACAAAAAACCATACACGCATGTATGTATAAATAAATAAACCAATCGCCATTATTTCAAAGAAAATCCTTTCTTTAGTATTAGATAAGCTTGTAAACAGAAGCAAAAAGTAACAAGAGCTAGCCCCAAGTCTGCCTATGGCTTCAAGCTATAGTCCTCAATAAAGCACAACTTTCAGTGCTAACCAATCAACTCATATCACGTGCCATAGAAGTAAAATATCCACACAGGATGATCTTCCTTACCACTGCCAAACAACCTGTTTGAGAGCATGGGTTGCAGAAGAACTGTGGTGAAATACATAACACAGCCCACCCACAGGAAACACCCATCAACACACAGATGAGGCAGAGTTAAACAAGCAAGTTCATACAATAGAGCCAAGCTCCAGTTTCCCATCTGCAGGCAGGCATTAAGTGGGCTCTGGAAGCATGTTGTATGTTGATAACCTGCAGTGAAACTCTTTAGGGGATAGGATGCAAGTGTAGAGGTACCCCAGGCTTTCTAAACACAAAGCTGGACACTGGAATGGCAACTTCAGGTTATACGACAACTGAAAGAGCAGTTCTGTGAATTCAAAAACTGAGCAGATTTTCCTGAAACCCCCATACTTGTTTCAGGTTTGTTCCCCTTCAACCCCCTCTGCTCCCTCCCCCCCTTTCCATTTTCTTTGAAGTATAACGGTGTGCGTGTTTGTGCACAGGTGTGCATGCATGCAGTGATTGAGAACTGCATTTTAGGTTTTGAAATGGAAGACAGAAAAAGTACTTTACATATGGGAGCAGCAAGGGACAGCTGGTGGTTCTCCCTTCTCCCTTCCACCTCCCCCCTGCCCCCCACCTCGCTCCCCCAGGGGATCTTGGGCTATAGACTTTAACCAGCCCCCTAGAAACTTATGTCTGTGCCACAGATGAGCTTTATCCCTATAGCAGACAGTGCCTGTAAGTCTTTAGGAGATGAATTAACTGCAGTCCACTTTTAATCTTTTAGGTGTGCCAAACGCAGACCACCACATCTAAAAAAGAAGACCAGAGATCTGTAATGTGCCCACATGTGGTTCTATGAAGAGTTCAAGCAGAGACTAGAGGATAGGCTTGATCAGTTTGCAGCAGTCTATCACTGAGACACAGTGTTGCTTTTTGCTCTTATTGAAATTCTCCTGTAGGCAGATTTAATGTGCACACAGATCTAAAGCCTACGCAGACTGAGTTTCCACGATCCAGCCATGAAGTGCAAGCTAGAATTACTGCAACCGTTCTCTATCTCAGGGAAACCTAAAGGCATCCTCACAAAGGACAGGAAGAATTGCTCACTGAAGTCACTGAGAGAGCTGGTAGCATTAGAGAGAAATTCATGATGCTAAGCTGGTCACTGAGGAGAGTCCACCTTTTCCCTGACAAAGCTGCTCTGTAATACGCACATTCAAAAGATTTTCCTTTTGGCAGCCTTCTTGCTGCTCATCTTCATTGCAGACAACTCGAGCTTAGCAACCAGAGAGCGCTGCATACTCAGAAGGGCAGACCAGGGTGTCATCCCCACGCTGCACTCAGCCAGGCTCTCAGACTTGGTATGCCACAGAGGCCAGCAGGGAAGAGTAGCAGCGATGTAAATTCCCATTTCTCTAAGACATTTGGCACTTGATCAACTAACATTAGGATGGACGCACAATCATCACACACCACAAACTGGACAGAGGAGTCCATCAGATGACAGCAGTTGCAAGAAGGAGGAAGTCAGGCTACATGTTTCAAAGATATGGCCTTTCAAATACAGGGTGTCTCAATAGAATTTTATACAATTTAAGATCCTTTGCAAGTAGGCTATGCGTTACTAAGATCATCACAGAAAGTTAGCTGTTGTTACCACAGGAGGGGAGCCTTGAACATTTCTCTCTGATAGCTGACTATGCATATGGCCTGCTGGCTTCCCACCAAGGCACTCAGAATAATCACCATCGTTTAGGGCTCTAAACATCTGTCAGTAAACACACAGGTATGAATGAAGTATGTTCACAGAATCACTGACTGCAAATACGCAGCCAAAAGAGAAAGACAAATTCTGATCAAACTTAAATTATATTCCATTCAAGGAAGCACGGGAGAATAATTGCCTTGCAGGTCACGACATAGCTCAAAACAGTGAAACTCCTGCTGCCTTTTTTCTTCTCTGACTCTTCACCTAAAAGCTTTGCACTAAGTCATGTGGTGCAATGTAATCCCCATAATATGAACTGCCTTGGATGCAGTAGAAACTGAGTATGTTTCCATCCAGGGTCTACACCTTTAGATTTCTCTCCTGTTCTATGTTTTCCCAGGCAGGATGGAAACATTTCCATGTTCAGTTCATGCTGGCAGTCAGGCCATTAGATGTTCTTGGCAAGGCAAGTCCCAGAGCAAACCAGAATGCTTTAACAGTTTTCTTTTCCACTCCTTATTACAGGACTGTGCACAAAGCCTAGCTGCACTACAATCCTACTAGGCAGAAAATACATTTTAGGTCTAGTTCTTCAGAACTGGAGCCTTTTGTCACTATGAAAGTACAAGGACAGGCTGACACATCCACAAGTGAATGCAGGTTTACTTGAAAGGCACCAACAACTTTAGCAGTGACTGAATCAGAGGCTCTGATTCTGAATCAGAATCTCCGCAAAACGCATCAACATAAACTGGGCACAGAGGTGGGATGGAACAAATGTGCCTGTTCAGGTTAGCATTCCTGCTGCGCTCAAAATAAAGCCTTGGTTTCCCTTCTAAAAAGAAATCTAGTAACAATGGCTAAAAGGAAACTGCATGTACTAACATTTGAAAGGCTGCTTCTTCCTTGCCTACTGTGGATCTATCGTTTATCTCATGAATGGATGAAAATTCCAGCAACGACCAACATAGTATTTACCATTGTATCCTCGCTGTTATTGCAGAGTTTTGCAGTCAATTCAAACAACATTTGACAACAGGATACTCCAGAGAAATAGAAAGGATTAGAAGATTAATAGAAACAAAATGGACCAAGTTGCCACAGCAGGATCTGTTAGCGAGAAAACACCCCACGATGTCTATGTTCCATTTCCTGTATTTAACTTGAGCAGACCAAAAGTCCCGCCATGCAGAGAGAGGAAAGTGCCTGTTAAAACAAGGGTTTAACTGAAGTGCCAGGTTTGTGAGGAGGAAGGGAGGACCAAGCCCAGGCAGTGGGGGATATTTAAAGTCTGTTTGAAACAAGCAGAAAACGATAAGAACACCATTCTGTTTCCAGGCCTTCAGCCTCTCAAGATGAGTTTTTTTTCCTCCAGATTGTTGTTTTCTCACTACTGCAGCAAGAACACTAAGAAGCAGATAAAGCTAGCCACTGTTTTCCAGTTTACAGTGTAAATCTAGCTACTGACATCTTCCTTGTTACACTGTTTAAAAAAAATATATTACAAAAAAAATATCATCTTGGCCTAGAACAAGTAATCCAAGCTCGAAATGCCTTGCTAGGCAGATGGCTCTGCCTACACCACTATAACAACCTTTCCTGAGCACAGCTGCTGCACAAGCTCAGTGTCTTCCTGTCACCTGGATGGAGAAAAAACTACTTTGGTGTGGCTCATAACCATGACAGAGCAGTCTGTAAGCTATAACTATTATTTTTAATTGAGGGTGCTGTAGGGGGAACACAGCTCCCCACAAACACTAATAAACACTATCTTCTCCCCATCTCCTTTCCTTCAAACCTACTAGATAAGACCAAGATTCGTTCCGGGCTAGTAAGTTCTCATGTAACATACCATGTCTTTTACTTCCAAATTATTTTTTTCCCTTCAGATCCTGTTTCTGGAGGTGTTTATTCTCCTGTAATCACAAGGAAATTAGAAAAGCACAATACAAATACAAGCAGCACAGCAGCGGCACACACAGACAGAGGCTGACAGAGGCTGCATTGAGGCTGCAGAGCAGATGAGAGAAAAAAAACACAGTCTGAGCCTATGGTGTTCTCCATCATACACCAAAAATGCTATTTTACACATCAGTATCACTGACTGATTCACTGCTATTCACATTTTACTAAAATATGGCACGATAAGAGAGAGCTTATTTTGGTAATACAGATGCATTACGTTACCATTTCATAAGGTCCCACCATCCACCAATATGGATGAGACAACAAGTACCAAGAAGGCAGGCCAAGAGGAAACAGGACCAAACCACTTCCAACCATCTCCCTTAAAGCTTTCTTCTGTATCATCCAAATTTATGTATACAATGCAGAGCTCCTGCATGGACATTAGTTCTCAAAGCAGAACAGACAGAGCTTCAGCATATATCCCTCCATCCCTACTTTCCTGCTCGAGGTCTTCTCTTTCCATAGTGACAACTGAAGCAAAATAGAGAAATGCTCTTATACTGAACACGGTATCAAAAGCAGTAAATATATATAAATATATAAACATATATAAATCTGCTGTTAATGCCTTCATTTCCAATTTCACTGCTTGATAAAAACAGGTAAAGAGAACATCTGAGCATAAAAAAGCCAGAAGTAGAGACACAGAACTGGTTTACCTAGAGCGGCTAACTTAAAATAAGAACTTAAACAATATAGAGGCAAGGGAAATATTTTCTATGTTGTTTTAAAGCTACTTTCTCCTCTTATTTTCAGTGGCATCTCTCTCTCAAAAGAGAGGACAACCATTCCCCAAGAAGAAGCACTGAAATTTCATAAGGACTGATAAACACAGTGGATTGACGGTGGCACATAAGGCCTGCTTCTGATTTCAAGCCTGAAAAAAAGGAAAATAAATCAATTATGTGCCATAACTACAGTCTCAATCTACTTAGTAGATAATAAGCTGGGAATCTCCTCCCTCCCCCTTTACAAGCAACATTTTGCTAGAGAACAAAGCATTAATGAAGAAAAGAAGAGGGAGCAGCTGGAATAGGAGGCTGTCTTGCACTAGCAGTCCTGCCACACAACTGCTCACGAACTGAGATGCACTAACAATTGGATCTGCCCAGGGCAGTTCCCAGCAGGCAGATGGTGATCAGAAGCAGAAGCCATTCTGCAAGGAACCCCTGGGCACCTCAGACCTTTGTTCACTGCAACAGTCAAACAAGGGTCTGGGAAGTATCTCCGTGCTTCAGCCTAAGCAGTGAGCCAGGCCTGAACGCCTGAACAGTCATCATGGAAACACAAGTTATTTGATGCTCTGTGTGAACTGATAGTCAGAACTGTGTTTTTACAGGTAAAAGCAGCTACAATCCAAGAACCACTGAGAGTGGCTCAGAGGGCTATCTGTGGCTGTAAGGATTAAAAAACACCAAATGAGACAAAAATCTAATCTCAAGCCTCAGACATGGGAGATCTAGAAACCCTTTGTATGATGCAAGAGATGCACTTTGTGCATAAATGCATTACAAATACACTGTGATCTCAGTGTCTCAGCTGCACGTTTGAGAAATGATAGAAGGCTAAATGATTGGTCAGCCTCAGTTTTTAAATGTTAACACAGTTGGGAAAATATAAGTGGACATCATTTTCTATTGCACTGGAAGATGGTTTTTGACCACACGTACTTTCAAACAACAGGTTTAGCAAAGCTGTCAACCTCAGCTCCTCACATAGCCCAGGGGTATGCAGACAAAGATGTCAGATGAAATAAACTGCTCACTGAACGGATCGCTCACTTGAAAACAAAAGTCATCATCACAGTTATCCCCATCAGAGGGAATGGATCCAGACCACGCTTTCTGTCTTGACCAAACTGATTTGGGATGGAAAAAAAGATCAGCCAGAAACAGACACTCTGAGCTGAGCAACTTGTGCACACAGCTAGGCTTTGTGACAGCAGCAGAGCACACACCCAGCAGCATGGCTGCACTCCTCCACGCAGCACAGCTGGGACATACTGGCTTGCATTAAAGCTCAGCTGCCTTGGTTCTTCACTTCTTTTTATAGAAAATGTGTTTATTTACTTTAATTACTCGTCATTCAAATCACCTTTGCAGGCAAACATTTTGAGTGAACACTTCAGAGGAAAAGCCAAACCTTCTTAAAATAGAGTAAACATAAAACCAGAAGCAAGTAAAACACAACAAGGGAAAAATAAAGGCAGGCTTGTACACCAGCACTATATTTAGATACTGCTTTACTAGGACTTCTACAGAAACTTGCAAGGCGTGTTGTGCTGATGCTTTCTTGGTCCAGCCTTAAAAAATCTCCAAGCAATTCACGCAGCCCTGAAATAGAATTCTGACGTTTTGGACTGCAAACTACACAAACCAGATACTGTTCAACAGCACAGTGACTGTTTTTCTATACAGTTTCATCACACAGCTATG
This sequence comes from Excalfactoria chinensis, assembly GCF_039878825.1. Lineage (NCBI taxonomy): Eukaryota > Metazoa > Chordata > Aves > Galliformes > Phasianidae > Excalfactoria > Excalfactoria chinensis. Next base: position 3,905,044 of record NC_092840.1, on the reverse strand, counting down.
TTTCCTGGATTCATTCACTTTTATTTTCAGCAGCATTTTTAAACAGCAACTACACTGTATGTCAGACTAATGCACTTTAAGTTTGAAATGACTGAAGAATTAATGGGACAAGACAAGACAACTGACAATATTACTACAGCAGAAAAGCAGCAATGCTACTTCTAAGTCTCTATGTGGAACTGAGGCATCAAATTCGGCATCCACTTGCTTTAAGTCAGAAGCTGGTCCCAGAATGGGAAATAAAGCCAAACACACGTGCACAGAACCAGAAAGCTTAATCTGAGATTTGCTTTACTTCCTCTGAACAGTGCATAGCACAGTACAGATTTCATTGTTAATAAAATGCATCAACCCTGTACTACGAGCATATATTTGATTACAAAAGCTGCATGTGGCAACAAGAATCCTGTTCAGAACGTCACTACCACAAAACAACAACTACCTTCCACATTCCTATCTCAAATGCTAATTTCTCCTCCTAACAACAAAACATGGAAGATAGGAGAAAAGGAAGGTATTCTGGGAAGGTGAATAGAAAGAGGAGCAATGGTACAGGACACAAACCCTAGTAATTAATCAAAATAAAACTTAGACTTAAGCTATTCCTGCAAATTTTAGCAGAGATTCCTGTACAAGAAGCTTTCAGTCAAAAAAGAGCAGGTCATAAAAGCAGCAGGTGTTAAAGATGCTCCATAAGGACAGCAAGAAGTAGTGGAAGAAACAGTTCGTACAAATGAGATGACAAATATCCTTGGGAATTTTCTTTATCTTAATGATCACAACCGTTTAAGCTGTTAGTTTCACATCATCAAAATAGGGTGTGTGGACCACAAGTGGCTAGACACAGGAGGAACCACAGGAAGTGAGATCTGCTGCTTCTGTCTCAAAATAAAAACAGGCTGAGCTCGGTACCAACTGAACATTTTACAAAGGGCAAGCTGTCTTTTAACAGAAGCTTGGATGAAAAATGATGGAATAGCTTTGCTTTTGCTTATGGGTTTGTTCTTAATAGACAGGGAGAGAAGAAGAGAAACGAAACAAGCGTAACTCATCCCTGCTACATATTACTCCAGAATGTAATAGCCAAAGAAAACTGTCAGGGCTTCACAGACACCTGCACCAGTGACCCATGTGTATAATTAATCTTAACATGGTGTTTTTGTAAAGCTGAAAGCAGAACTCAGGGAGCAACGTGAGACTTTCTTAGGTGAATGCAGCATACCCTTGTGCCCACCAACTTCCTTTCAGAGACCAAAGCTCTCACTTCCAGCAGACAGGGTCTCACATTCAATTAGATGCCCCCTTTAACAGGAGCTTGAGTATCCATGCAGAGCCCAATGGCACTGCAAGATTAGGTACACTTCTTTCTCTGCTTATGACTAGCAATGGATCTTGTCAAATAGGAGGGGAATAATAAGAAAAAAAAGCACAGGTGAAAATAAATTAGTAAAAGCAGGATCTGCAGCACAGCAGTCTCCCAGTGCACAGAGTTCTCTAAAGGGATTACTGGCTATCAGGCAGCCTGAGGGGGCTCTTTGGATGAGGCTCTCTCCCAATAGGCATCGGAATGACACAGACACGAGGTAACAGGCATAACAAACCCCACATACACTGAAAATGCATCAGTACACTTTGAGAACTGGGAAAAAGCAATTCCAGCAACAGGGGAAGGTCTTGTCAGATGACAACATAAACTCTACTGTGACAAGCCATGCACGAAACACCATAACACAAGAACAGCCCCTGTTGAATGCAACAGCATGAGAAGTACACAGCCTTTCCCCCACATCTGGAGGTCCACATCAACAGAAGGCCAAGGTTGCCAGGAAGCTTCAGGCACCATGCAAGCAGCTCAGTTAGTTTTGTGGTCTAGCCACAGAACCCCACGCTGCCATTTGAACCTAGTAAACACAGCTCAACTAACGGACCCAAATGCTGAATACAAAATATTCATATTTAAGGGAAGAGAAAAAGGGGGGGGGAGGCATGAATAGAAGTCTTTAGGTCAAGAGTTGCTCTCTATCTGGTTGTTGTGTATTTTAAATCTCTCCCACTCCATTGCCCATAGTTACTGAGTTTATTACAAGAAAAGGATGGACCCAAGTTGTACATGCCTCTCTTGCCTAGTTTCTTTAAATGTTAAGAAGTTCCATTTAGTTTCACCACTTGTAACTGAAAACTAGCATAATCTACTGTTGCACCTAGTAATTTTAAAATATTTAGTTACTTACAGAGCAAATCTAGCTCCCTATTCCCAGTGCTGGTCTTTCCTGTTCTCATGCTGGATACAAGAATTATATATAAATGACATGTAAAGCCAAAAAACTTCAATTCTTTAAATAGTAGAGCGTATGAAAGTCATCCAACAGAACAAGATTCTCAATCAGCGTTGAGAAGAATTTGCACATGGAAAAAGAAGTGGTATTTCTTGGGATGTCATTACTTGCAAGAAATGGAGCACAGACATCCCATAGGACTATCCAGAAGAAATGGAAGAAAAACGTGAAGGCTTGGAACAGTTGCTATAAAGGGAAACCCATCAAATAAGTTTTTCTGTACAAACAAAACAAACTCAATGATTTCTGAATGTTCCTTCTGTACTCCATCGAAACAGAGACTTACTGCAGTAGTAGAACTGAAACCTCTCTCCTGCTTACATGAGGAACACATCAATGTCAGATGTGTAATAGATTATGCATTTGAGTTAATGCCTCTCCTGGCAGTAGTTATTGGATGATCCTGCTAACAAAAGAATGATATAAAAATTCCACTGTAAAGGATAAAAGTAACTTACATGAAAACTGCAAATTAGGAGAACTAAATCTTTGTTTAGATAAGATACTCTCTGCAAGGGTAGGGGAAACAAATAAAGTCACGAATATTAGAGCTGATCATAAACAGAGAATTCAGTCCAAAGAGGCAGGATGGCAAAGAGAAGGTGGCTTCTCTGAGAAGAACAGCTGGAGAAAAGAAGTCCTGGCATGCAGGAAATCCTAGGCAGAAAGCACTTTCCACGCCTCCACAACTACTGGAAATTAGGAGTATTCCAGTAACTTAAGCTCAGTTGCTTGTAACATTACAGCTCTTGTATACAATCAGGCTGCTCTAAAAACTGGCAAAACATACAACGCCTTCAAATACCACTTAGTGCCTCCTTCTCTCAAATAATAAATGACCCAACTTGTAAATCTCTGTATCTCGCATACGTGCAAAGCCTAGCTAAAAAAATAACAGCCAGTGATTCACAGCAATAACTAGAAAAGTCTCTAGGAAACTCTCTTTTGCATGGTTTGATAGCATGGCACCATGGTTACCAAGACAAGGCACAAAATCCTGCTCTATAGCTAATCCTTTTGTGTTTACCATTTGGGACAATTTCTTTCAAGAAACAGGGATGAGCACTAGTATTTAAGAAATATGGCTGTTTGACCAACGGTTCTCTACAACATGCAGAGATGTGCTAAATGGATTATTTTATTTGCTACTATTAGGACATACAACAGAAAGACAACAGCTAAGATCGAAGTAATAGTTCATATCTTAAGAAGCAGCAGCAACAGTTTGATTTCCTCAATTTCAAGATGAAGATAATATCTGCTTATGCAACACTGAATTATAAAGTAAACTATAAAGTTCTAACAGCCATAATACTTTCTTCCTCTTTTATCTTTCCTACTACCATCCCTTTATGTTGAATCCATGCTAAGCAAAATATAGATGACTAAATAAAATCAAAGCTTTTACATGGGCACGCAGGAAAAACGACATCGGTCACTAATCAATAAGGTCTATGTTTTTACCCCTACACCACACACTCCCTTAAGCTGTGATTTCACAGATGCCAGTCCCAGTAGATAGTCCTGGGATGGCTTACGCAGTAATTGACTTGGCATCTTCTCAAATGCTTGCACGTATGAAAGGTCACTATATGAGGGCACCCCCCTCTCTCACACATCCTCTTTTTTCTCATACTTCTTTTAAAATCACACTGTCATCAAGCATCACATCCACTGCCAGTGGTGCTGCTGCATGAGGAAGCTTGACAAAGACAAAGCTAGCTTCTGCACATCGCCCTCCACCACCCCCCAACTTGCAGACAGGATGAATAAAGGCAATCATCTGGCGTCTCACTGTCTACACTGAGCTGCAACCTGCTATGCTTGCTTCTACAGAATGACACTTCAATAAGTAATTAAAAGAAATCTGTAGGATCTGTGTGCCCTGACCGCCAGGACACACAGCCAGACTGCTCACTCAGCCTGAGCGGGTTCTACCACTCCAGGAGCCCTGTATTTGTAGTGGGAATGCAGCTGGGCCACTGTCTTATCCCAGCAGAACCACAAATACAGCCTCAGTAGCCACCTGACATCGATTATTTGGTGTCCCTTTTTGTTTGTTTGTTTTGTTATCTCCAATCAATCATTCCCTTTAAATCAAACCCTGGGTTTTCCTGTTGTTAAGAACAGGGATTCACTGCTTCAGCCTGGCTTCCTCTAGGACACGTGGGGAGGAGAGATAAGCCCTCCCTTTCAGTCAGTGCTGCCTGCAGATAAGCACAAGGGCTTTATTATTTTCCACCTGGTCTCTACCAGTCGAACATTAGTAAGGATAATCTGCAAACTTGGAAGGTTGAGGAGTTGAAAAAACAACTGCTACTGCAGCAAGTCCCAGCTCACTAACATGGTCTAAGCAACAGGGCACATTATTTTAGGCTCAGGAAGCAACCAAATCTGAAAATTCCACAGGAAAGAAAATTACTTCTCCTCCCAAGCAAAACTGAGAACAAATAGCTGACCACACATCACCATTCTCTGGCAGCAGCAAGTACTGCCAAAGCTTTTTAAGCTCGTATTTAGTGGCATTAATTCCCTTTAAGGCAAAGGAATCTGAAGACCACAGCCACACAGATGAGGAAGCTTTGCCGCCTCATCCTTTGCAGGGAAGCACAAGTATCAACGCTTAAAAATGTCAGAGGGGCATTTAAAAATACACTGTAGATCTGGTGCTTCAACAAATGCCAGGAAATTCCAAGTCCTGCCTCATATTTTGTCCCAAAGTACAATGGTATAATTTATGAAGGGTGTGTGAAAAGTTTTTTGGGGCACCTTCACTGAATATGCTGTTGTCCACTGGTAGAGAAGCTGCATTCTACATAGCACAGCAGCCTGAACTCTTGATTTCTCTCTTTTCTATTACCTAAAGCTATGCTGAAACAGACACCACTTTAAAACTTGATTTTCTTTTCTATCCTGTACCTACGCCGTGCTGTAGTTCTTAATAAACATCTTCCCCAGAATATATCTTATGAGACCTTTATGAGAAATAAACAAGCAAATTAATTGAATTCCAACACCTGTTTCAGCAACTGTGTTTCTCATTTGTGCTCATGCCCTGCATTCTCCAATGCTTTTATGTTTATTGCCACATTCCTAAAGACAACTATCAGCACGGCAATTGTCACTGTAAGACTTGAGTCCCTCTGTAGACTTAGGATGAAAAAGACTCAGAAGTGAGATACGAGAAGAGCCAGTAATATCAAATATTTGGAAACTCTTAGTCAAACAGCTGAGACAACTTTTCCACACTGGAAGAATGTGCTCTGTTCATCAAAATGCTGCCTAGCACTTGATGTGGATACATTTCCCTCTGTGCCATCACTTCCAAGCTGGATTCTCTGGCTAAATCAAGTCCTGTATGGAAGCTGTTCAGCACTGATCTAGCAGCTAGTTTGCATTTCAGAGCCATTTGGAATCTGAACACATAACACACCAAAACACTTACTGTGGGATTACACATTCACAGGCTCGGTTTCTCCCTCAGAAATTGTTTCTTTTTCCTAATGAAAGGTTTGAGATATTTCTAGGCCAGAATAAAGAAATAGTATAAAAGAATAATTTAACATTTTTTTGCAACTTGAGAAAGTCCTTTTTTTTTTTTTTTTAAAGCTACTGGGTTTATATTTCAGAACATATAATTGGAAAACAACACAGAAAGGGCTACTCCCCTGCTAAAGCCATGCATCCCTTAAAAGATACAAAAGTCATTTGCAAAATAATCCAATTTAAAACACAATCAAACCACTCCTCCAGAAACACAAACACACAAGGCAGGACGCTCTCAGTATGCACACGCAGGCACTGCTAGGATCTGCCCATCATTTGACTTAATTTGATTCCCTATACTGTTTATGTAAAAGAAGGCATTTGGATAAGCAAATCCAAATATTTTGTTTAACCAGCAGCCCCCCAAGAGCGTGACACAAGACTGCCTGTCAATTTAGGAAAATAACACTAAAAGATACACTATTTCATTTAAAATAAAATGAAGAAACACTCCCAATTAAAATAAGCATGGAAGCCCCCTTCAGTAAGAAAAAGGAGCAACCCTGGGGCAAGTCATTGAGAACGGGGTTTAGATTTGACAAATTACACAGTAAGCTTAGGGGCTACACAAGCAGTACACTGTGCAGTGTACGCAGATAGGGAAGATCACGCAGCACATATATCAATGGACAGCCTACAACGTGCAATTAAATATTTAGTGAAATTAGGGCCTGCACAAAGCTCTGAAGGAGCTCTTGCTTCCTTACAGTGTGACTCTGGAAGAAAAGGCAAACATTAATTAGCTTTTGCACAGATTCTGTACTCGATAAGGGTGGCTTCTTGCAGACATTTACATGGTTAGTAGTGGCAGGGGAAGATGTGATGTTCCAGGTGACCAAACAGTTCCACAGAAGCCTTGCACAGTTAGCATGTGAAAAAGTTGCACGGTCCCAAAGGCTTAAACAGTCTGACTCTTACACTGACCACACAACCAAATCAGCATCACAGACATCAGTAAATACCAAAACACGCCAGTAAATGAGATACCATGTCTTCCTTAAACAAGAGCTTTCAAGGAACTCACACTCTGTGCAAGGCACAGAAGTGAGAAGGTCTCGCTGCTGAACCAAAGAAATATTTTACACACTGGGACATAAAAATAAGGCATCAAGCATTTAAAATGTCTTACAGTGCTAATCTGTACATGGCAAACTGCAGTATCAAAACTACATCCTTCATAATACATGTGAAGGAGCATGTCTGCCTTGCTCTTAGACCACTATGAAGAGAGATTTCCTTGAGAAGGAGCCTCTCAGCATTGCTACAGCAAAGCAAGCAAGACCACACTGCAACAACTGCCCCATGAGTACAAAAGGAAATAATGCATGCACAAAAATGGCGTGGACAACCAACTTGTACATGCATTTGTCTGCAATTACAGGTTAATACTCAACAAATTCTGAAGACATTAGTACAAAATAGTCTCTCAGCACCAGAAGAACCAGCTGTCTGAGGACTGCTGCACTGACAGCAGCCTTTTTCCCCCCTTTATATCCCCTTACAGTGACAATCAAGCTGTAGGAAAAACAGACAAGACACAAGTTTGAGCTGACATTTATGGAGTGGGAGGGAGGCACAGAGGTGGTTCAGAAGACAGTTTCCCCAAAGACAACACAGACCAAACAGGATGAATGCCAGACCGAATGAAGAATCCTGCCAGATGATAGGTCCTCAGGTATTTACAGGTTGCACAGGAACATCATAGGAAAGAAAGGGGCACCACTCCATGCCTCATATGCTGCCTCTCTGACACATGCAAGTAGGAGGCTCTGCAGGTTTGCCTACAGCCCGAGTTCTGAGCCCAGCAGAACTACATTCCCAGAGAGAATGCTGGACACTAAAGGCAGGAATGTGCAGCTCTTAGGAGAGGTCATAGCTTGCCAGTCCTGTCTGATAACACTGTGGGAATAGCTCTGCTGCATCAGCACAAGGAGTTTGTCTGGCCACTAGTTCTGAGCCAAGTCACATTACTGAGCTCTTCCCTAAGCCAGTTCATTTACTAAATCACCCTCATGTCATACCAGTTTTCAGCTTCATCACTAAAGGTCATTCACCATGAGCCTGATGAGCTGTAAGATCTGACTGGAAAAGAAATGTTACAGAAAACTCCACCCAGCTATTTCATGAATTTTCATTTTAAAACTCAGTTTTCTTGCTAAAAGAAGACACACTCTTAGGGATTAAGGACCCCTAATTAACCATCATCGCTGAGGAAGATACTGATTAAAGTGCAACAATTTAGCTTTAAAATATTCTGGAATCGAATTTTAATGGTGCCATACTCTGCAGATCAACTTTTTTTGAGCAAAAAAGAATTCATTCCCATTGACTGGTAGTTTCTTGGCAGATCACACAAAGATTTTCAGGAGAAACATAACTGCAATAAAAGAAAAAATCATTTTTGTTTCATCTTCAGTGTTTTCAGTGAAGGTCCAAACAGTGACTTTACCAAGCTCTATAAATCCAAACTATATCAAACTAATAAGGTAACATTTTTCCTTAAAATAAGCAGAACTATGGTATCCTTAGCTCAGCCCTCAAGAACCTGAGGTAGCACACACTGCAGTGCCTAAACAAAAGGACTACAGACTTTCCAGAATGGTTGCTCCTTTACCAAAAGAGCTCCTTTGCACCCAATCAACAATACTATTCTGTCTTCTCTACTCCCCCTCCCTGCTTAGAAAATTGATGTATTTCTAGGGTAAGTTTCTCAAGAGATGCTCAGAACTGACTTCACTCTCATCACTTCAAAAGCAAATAAACTTTTAAATGACAGAATACGACTGAGACAACACACAGAACTTTTCAAAATCCTACCCTTAGAAATACATCAACCTTGTTCCACACATGCACAGTGTTCTTGACAAAGGCTCTTGTACCCTAAAAATCAATCTACAGTTCTTTGCCAAATGGATCTGCATAGCTGGTTGAGGAATTCCCATCTTGATGGTGCTGGGCAGAAAACCTGAGAAGCCAACAGCTTCATAGTATATATGGGAGGGTAGAAACCCCTTCAGTTGCTCTTCTCTATAGCAGAAAAAAAACAAATGACAAAAAAATACCAGCACAAATTCCACTCCGTTCCCAAGAAAACAGCATCACAGCATTTACCCGCTCCCCAGTTCACCTCTCTCAATTCACCCTCCCCAGCACCTATAACAGCAGTACAAGTTCCTGACATACTGCCCAGCTGTTGGCTGTGCCCATGAAGTAAGCAGACAGACATCTTTTGTGCATCTCTCAGTTGGCAGCTGCAGAGGAGAGGTATAGGGGCAGGGAGGAGGCTGTTCTCCCGACACACCCAGGGGAGAGCATCAGCAAGCATGGAAAAAAGGACTCAAGAAACCAGGGGAAACAACAGAACAAGCATGCAGATGCCCACGTATTGACATCCTCTCCTTCCTTTCAGCTTGCAAGGGCTATTTTTCCAAATGTTAGAGGAAATTCCATGTCCACCTCAGACTGGAGAACTTAAAAAAAGAAAACATCAAGTACAATACAACCTTGTCTGTTTGCAGCCTTTCTGGGATAAAGAGGAGAAAAGCCTTTTGAGAAAGCATCTTAGCCCCAGTAACCCATAGCTTCCACCATCAGCCTTTGGCAAGATGCAAGTGACAAGTGAGAGGGACAAGCCAAAAGAGCCAGGGAGCACCCTGCAAGCAGTGGTATGTTGCCATAGGATCTGAGTCCTGCCTCACAGCCTGGCAGCCAGCAAGCAGATACCATAATGGGGCGTGCAACAGGCTTCCATACCACAGACAACAGGTGGATCAGCACAAATGGCAAGTTAAAAACCCCAAGAGAAGAAGCAGCAGAAAAGCAGGTGGCAAGCCCAGCTGACCCAATCTGGAACTGAACTCAGCAAGTTACGAGGGCAGTGGCAGCAGCAGCAAGTCATCTAAGCAGCAGGAAAAGATACAGTCTGCCCCAGAGCTCTGAGTTTGGTTTGTCAAACATGGAAATAACAAGGTTGAAAAAGACCTCCAAGATCATCTTGTCCAACCAACCAACTGCCACCAGCTACTTCCCCACTCCACCACGTCCCTTAGTACAACATTTAAGAGCTTCTTGAACATCTCCTGGGATGGTGACTCAACCACCCCCCATTCCAGAGCCTGAGCACTCTTTTGAAGAAGACATTTTTCCTAATACTGAACCTTCCCTAGCACAATTTAAAGCCATTCTCCCAAGCTCCTACAAAATGGCAAACTAGCACAGTAACAACAGAACAATCAATATAACACGTTTAAATGACATTTAACAATTTCTGCAAAGAGAACATGCTCCCTTTTCAATTGTTTTTTCTGCTCCTTCCCCTACTTCTCTGTGATCCTCCAGCTAAACAATGACTATCCCTCTAAAGCTCAGTAAGCAGTGAAACTCAAATGTGTACACAGCACACTCAGGTGCTGGCTCATCCTGCAATTTTCAAGCTAGATCGTTACATTCTAGAGCACAATTCAGTTAATTAACACCAGATCAGCTTTGACAGCACCTTCTGTTTTTTAATTATGTCAGCTGGCCTACTGGCTGTTTTCTGCAGGTATGCTTGCACACTAAAGCAGAAGTTTGGGCTCTAAACTCCTTAGATTAACAGGGGTTAGATGGGACAAATACATAGGCACAAGTGCTTTGAAAAAGACACGAATGGAAGCGGAGCTGCACAGAGGCCAGAATCCAAGTATCACCCAACCAGTAAGAACTTGAGAAGCACATTTAGAAGCAACAGATAACCAGGGGCTGAAACGGGCAGAAACTCCCTAAAGAATTCACACTGGCACACTTCTCCATCACTGTCACACAATGGTAGGGGTTGGAAGGGACCTCCAGAGATCATCGAGTCCAACCCCCAGCCAAAGCAGGCTCCCTACACCAGGTTACACAGCTTGGTGTCCAAGCGGGTCTTGAATATCTCCATAGAAGGAGACTCCACAACCCCCCTGGGCAGCCTGTCCCAGTGCTCCGGTAAAGAAGTTCTTATGCACATTCATGTGGATCTTCCTATGCTCTGGTTTCTAGTCCTCCTTCCAGTAAAATAAACACTATCATAGATTCATACTACTGTCCATTCCTAGTGACAAGAGCAGCCCTGAAGAGGAGTACAGACACACCTACAGGCAGCACTGCATGGACTTGTTCTCCCTGCGTGTTAAGTTTAAATTGCCTTGAAACATTATAACAGAAATAATAATCTTCCACAAGACAGAGGAAGAAAAGAGGCAAAGCACATTGTCTCAAACAGTCCCACCTTTTTCCACTGTATTATGCTAAAGGGATCCCATTCAATTCAGGCCTTCTTGTATTTCAGTCCAACAGGACTCTGCACAGTCAGAAGACAAAGCCCATTTATCATCCACAGAGAGGTGGATCAAGAGAAGGCAGCTGAGGAAGGCTGGAGCACAGCATGCTTTAGAAGTTCCCTGTTTAACAGCTCTAGGTGAGCAGGCTTCACTGCTCCAACAGCTATTCATTCAGCACTTGTTATTCATAGATGGCAAGAGGGCTCCAGAGACTTTCTGACACTTCACTTTCATTCACCCTTAAGAATCCTCTCTGCATCACTCCATCCAACACACACTGAAAACCATGGCATGGAAGGAATTATAATACCAACTATAATACCAACCACCTGAACTGGACGGATGACTATCCCTTACTACCATCCATTATCCAAATTTCTGGTGACTCTGAGCCTTTAACCTTCCCAACCAGCAATACCATCCCTTCTGAAATACTCCTGTGTCCATAATAACTTCTACCCCTCCCCTGCAAAAAGTAAGTCTGATGGTGTGCTCCCAAATGACTAAAAGCCAATACATAAGGAACAGCCTGAGAAAACTGAAGGCCTCTACAGCCTACAAACAACACATGAACATAAATGAAACAATCTCAATACAAATGACACTCAATTCAAAACTTACACCTGTAATCAAGGCAAGAGAAGTGGTTTTTTGCTCTTTAAAAAGTCAGTCAGACCCCAGCTGCCAGGACTCCAACTGCAGGAGCTCAAAACAACTCCATGGTAAGCTCCAAGATTAGCGACTCTTTCTCCTGCTTTGCTGGGGGGCAGTCTAATGAAAGCAGGGGTTCCTTTATTTAGAGTTTCTTCCCTCCCTTTTACACTGGTTATTTCTAAAGGATTACGCTTCCTGTTTTCACTGCTCCGCTTCCATCTGTCATTCATTGCAGCCATTAGAGTAGGAGGGAAGCACAGGAGAGCAGACCAACACAAAGCAAATCTTTACAGTTCAGCAAGCAAGGGATTAAATATCATCCCTTCCCCCTTCAACCTCACTCTCTCACAACCCCTCAGAAATGTTATGTGAACATGGCTTATCCACCAGCATATACCCAGACTCTGACAGCTTTTGCAGGTCAGAGATTTCAGGATGGATCAGACAGGCAGCCTATTCATACTGGCTTGGAACAGCTATTTACTGTCCCTCGGGCTGGTCCAGTTCACATGAAGAACAACTTGTTCCTGAAAATCCCTGCCTATTTCTTGTAGCTAGAAATGATAGCACAGCAGTTTTCTGTGATGAAAGCAGAGAAATAAAACCAGATAGCCTTACTTGTTATGCTGCTGACCTAAAGACGTTTCCTCTCCCCCCTTTTCTTCTTCCAAGTAAAAGCACAGTTAAAAATAAAAATAATAATAATTATTAAAAAACTCATAAAAATTGAAAAGGATGCAATCCACAGAACTCAGCTTTTCCTCATGTCTCCATTTATACCTTCCTTAACAGCAATCTTACAAAGTATCTTGATGAAAACTGTACTCAGACAGTAACTCAGATCCCTGTCACAACACTTGTTCTGCAACTACAGAAGTACAATGGTCCCCAGGAACAATAAGCACATGGGACATCAAAGGTTAAGAGCAGCAAAAACAACTGGTTTAGAGCAGATAAAGGTTATTTTAACTGTTTTAATACCCTCTCAAGTATCTCCAGCTATTTTCTCTCTCTTCATATGCCCTTTGTCATAGCCCTGCTCCTGGTCAGTCACCTGAGACTCCCAAACACATATGCTACCCATGAAAACTAAGCAATAACACTTTTAGCATAAGTGGAGCTAGAAGCATGCCTCCCAAGTCCATTAGGCCCCTCTCACAATTTATCTGCTCCTATTCATACAATGCACAGCTTCCCCAAGGCTGCAGCTACAGATGTAATCTTCCTCCCTCTATTCTCTTGATCACATTGCAAAGCAAGCTGTCCTAGAGGCAATAATGCACTGTATCAGCAGCGGACGATGGCCAGGGGATGGATGGAAAGTCGAGACCAAAAGGCAAACTCAGAAATAAAGAGCATTTAGTTTCTTGAAAATAGCTGAAGATACAGCTCAATCATATGGCTAAGCGTGTTTGAGTAAGTGTTCATTTGTGTAGCAGCAAATCATACACAGAAAGAATTCTTACCCAGGGATCAGATAGCAATTAGGGGCTTTAATTAGGCTCAGGGTAGAGAGGTCATCACCAAAGATGAAACTAAACACTTGTGAAACTGAACCATGGACAGCATGAGCAGACAGGATACCAGTAGAGACTGGGATGGTAATGAGCACTGAAAGAGAGAAAAATTGCCACAATCAACCCCCAGAGAGACCAGTCAGAGTCTGCAGCCATCTCCAAGAAAAAGATATTTCTGTTCCCAAGTGTGGGGCAGAAACAAACTTAAACTTGTGGACCTACAAAAATAAATAAATAAATGTATTTCAGTAACCAATGAAAAAGCAACTAAAATCATAGCAAAGATCAGGAATGGATTAGACTCAGTATCTGACAGGTCAGCTTACACACCTGGGCAAGAACAAGAATAACAATGAAGATAAAATCAGTTTCCCAATGCAAAAAGTCAAGTTTTCCCTTCCACTGTATTAGCAAGAGGAGGAATCCTACCAACATCAGCTTGAAAGAGGCATCTACTCCTCTCTAAAAACCTATGCCATTCTGGAAGACTACTACGAACCTGTAACTCATGGTACCCTGATGTCTGTTAATACAGAATCAAAGAATCATTAAGGCAGGAAAAGACCACTTATGCCATCTAGTCCAACCACCAACTCATCACTACCATGCCCACTAACCATGTCCTTCAGTTCCACATCTACCATTCCCTTGAAAAGAGATAGTGACACCACCACTACCCTGGGCAGCCAGTGTAGATGACAGCAGGAGGCTACAACTGCAGAGTTAGTCAGGAGAAAGCTAAGAGCTGTGCAGGTACTGTTCCACTCAGGTGATACATTCCTGAGAGATGGGTATTTATTTTTCCTTTGAACATTACCACCTTATTTCTTGCTAGTACTGTAAACAGACTCACCACAAAGGCTTACAGAGCTCCTGAATCAGAGCAGTGAGAACTTACTTAGGATTACGAAACCTTCCTTAAGAGGTAAAACAAACCCACTAAGGACCAAGTTGCATACACAGACCCCCCCCCAAACAATGAAAACCTGGGCAAAGCCACAGCAAGGAAGATACTGAAAATATCTAGGCACCACTGGTATACCACATTCACAATGAAATTGCATTCCTTTGCTGAGTAAGTATACCAGCTTCTCCCACTGATCGTGAGAATGTTAATGAGACCTACCTGTTAGGCTTTAAAATTTAGGGGGAGTGCTGTTCCTGGTTAGAAAATCAATCTGAAACACATATTCATGCTGTGAATGTACCTTTCCAAGAAGCCTGAGAAAAAAGCAAAGAAAAAACAACAACCCAACACCCACCCAAACCCCCACAGACATCCCATCCCAAAAACACCAACATGCAGATCTGCCTTCAGAGGAATCCAAATAAGAAAAGCTTGTTAGTCTAGAAGTCAATCCTGTAGCATACAAACACCAGAATTTGTTTAATTTCTCTCTGTTCTTGTTGCCAGCTAGAGATTGGTTTGATTTCTTAAGCAAACTCTACTGTGGAACGCACTGGACTTCCCTGAAATATTCTTCCACCACATAATGTCTCCATTACAAAGTATTCTCTTAAGTAGAAAGTGTTGCACTGCTCTAAGAGAGGAAACATCAAAAGCCTGGATTCTGCTCCACTAGGTGCTACAGTAACGTTAGGACAGAAAGACAAAGACCCAAGAGCTTCATAGTAAGGTGTCTGGTAATAGTACACAATCTACTGTATAGTTGCAGTCATTTACATTCATTAGTAATTAAAAATAGTTGTTGGGTAGATTACATAAAAGAAGCTGTGGTCACCAGTATGGTTCTTTATCATTTAAGTATCTGTGGAGTAGGACAATAAAAAGCAGCAATAAAGGAAAGGCAAACATGGTTTGTGGATTGAACTAGCTCTCCACTTTAGCTAGCCACTGCAGAATTCCAGCAGAACTGGATAACACAAAGGTTAAACCATACTTATCTAACGACCACAGATGGAGATGAGCCAGGATAAAGCTTATTTAGCATCTGCATTGCCATGTCACTTGCAGATGAGATGTACAGACTCTCAGAGATCAAGTTCTAGATTTGAGAACAGAAGCGCAGGGTCCATATCCCAGACTTATCACATGTAGATGATTGTCCATGCCTCAGTTTACCTGGGTGAACAGGGCTACTAGCAGCTTAACTTCTTCGTGATCCTGCAGATCCAATGAACAGATGAATTCCTATCATTATGAGATCACTAAAAACTAAGCCGGAAATTAATAGCCAATTTTAATAACACGCAGTCTGATTATTTCTACAAAAGAAGAAGAGATTTTTCTCTTCCTCACTCACTAGGCAGGCATAGGATGCAATACTTTGTAATGTTAGAATGACAAGTTATTCTTTTTAAGCTGGGCAAATAAATGAACCCACTTACAAGTTTCACACAGATTTTACTATAATTAAAAATATATTTCAATATATTGAAAAACAACAACAACAACACCCACCAAGATTAAAAACTAAAGGTGGGGGGCTTCCAATGTCTTAAACAATGCTCCTCTCTACAGGCCTCCTCTGAAAAAACATTCACCCATCCCATTTTTGCCTTATCGGGAACCTGCTACATTCCCAAGAGCTGTGCTCAAGATTGTAATGTTCTTTTCCAGGCATTTTTGCTGTCTGTTTCTCTGCCAAGTATGATCTTTAGCAGGATGCACTTGTTTGTAAGAACTCAAAACCTGAGACATTCAGACAGGGCTGCACAGTATGCTGACAAAAAGAAGCGGGTTCCTGCTTACTTCAACCAAGGGGTTTCGCCTCATGTATTCTTAAAACCACAAACTGATAATTGAAGTTTGTCTTCACAGAATCCTTTGATCCAAAAGCAAAATAAAAGGATGCATAAAGAAACACATATGCCCTTGGGGTGAGCTGCAAGACAACTTCAACTGCATCAGGTGGAGAACAGAGGACAGAAAGAATGCAACTTTTGCCCTTGAAAAAGGGAAATAACATCCCACAAGCAGGGCTACCAGACTCTGAGTATTATCTGAAACACCAAGTTGTAGATGGCATGATGGTAAACAACATAAGTAGTTTGCTACTCCTAGAATTCCCCTATAAATAGCAAGCCAACCCCACTGCCTACAGCACTGCCTGACATCTCCCAGACACACTTGGTATGCATGCAGCAGTATGACAGAATTTGACAGCAGCAGGTTCCACTTGGAGCCATCTTCAAGGACATTCTAAACTATGCAGTTAAATCCACTTAAACTCTCAACACAGTATCAGAATAAACCTGTTGGAGGGATTATTATACTAGCTGATTTCTACAACAGTCGTATTTGTTGCAAAAGCTCTTTAAATGATTCAGAGATAAGAAAATCACCTTGGGCCAGAGGCCTGATAGAGCACGTAGGTCGGACTCATGGGCCTAAGAGAAGAAAACAGCTGTTTTAAAAAGAGGTTTGGCAGAAGGGAACCAGTTCCATCCACGCTGAGTTGTTCAAACTGGCTCAGATATTACTCCCATTTCAGGAATACAAGGAGTGCTCTGGGCACAGTGAGTCAGCAGGGTGGGGATACTTTTCCATGTTTGTGGGCTGAGCAGGAACAGAAAAAGAAATAAAAAGAAAAGCTGGAAGCCAGAAATGTAGCACCTGGCTGCTCTAGAGACAGGAATTCAGAAAGCTTTGTCAGAGGAACTCACAAATCCGTGGAGATCCAGCACTGACAGGTAAAAACAGATGGGAATCAAGTCAACATTATAAATAGAACAGAAAATGTAAACATCTTTCAGTGCTGTAGCTAAGCTAGCTGTACTTTTCCTGATTACCATTCCTCTCTTCTTATTTTAGACAAAGCTCTTAAAGCAAATTGTGTATTTTACCCAAGTTTTATTTGCAGTCAGGCTAGGAGAACAATTATATCCAAACAAACAAGTGTAAGAAGGCCCAGAACTCCTCTTCTGCAAAACACTCATCAAGAGAATATATTCACACACTACAGTTATGAGACAATATTGTAGATGCCTTGTTATAGTAATTATATAATAAAGATAACACAATCTTAGCCCGTGACCATTCAGATACTCCTCTAAACAACACGCTACAAGCTCCCCAAGGTGATTTGATTCAGTCTCCTCTAAAAACTACGCTAATCTGTCATAGAGGCCTCCTTCCAGATAATTTACAAGCAGAACATACTGCCAGCAGAAGCTAGAGACTGTTTTCAGTCTTCATAAAAAGAAGTAATTTTATCATCTTCTTCATTTTCTTCTGGCCACAGTCAATGCAGCTGATGATGCAGTGATGACAAATATGAAGTGCTTACATAGGCAACTGAAAGGGGAGTCAGTTACATGGACTAGGACTGTTTTGCAAACAGTGACAGAAAATACATCATTTTCCCTCATTTTCAGTTCTAATATTCAGTGTGTGCTTTAAACATGCTTCTACTGCAAAACATCAGCAAACCCCCAGGTAGCATTTTTCCCTCTACCCCCCCCCAACTTTCAACTGCAGAAACAAAGCATCTGACCAGGGAAATACATACACTGCTCAAAAGGTACCCCAAATCTCTTCCTGAAATCCCAGAGCAGCTGGCTAATTAGAAGTAACATTTCCAAAGTTAAACATGACTTCTCAACATTAATGTTTCCATTGTTATCTGAACTACCGGCCCCAGAATCCCACCAGACTGGGATTTAGGCACTCACTGTCTTCACAGCATTCAGATGTGGCTGCAACACAAATATCTGTGGCAGAGATGGATGGGATCCATGGCTAGAAGTGTTAGTGTTATGCTTTGGGAAGGGGGAGTGATTTTTTGATTGGTTTTGGTCTGGGGGAAAAAAGAAAACAACAAAGCAATAAAAATGGATGAATTCCCTGATGCAGTTCTCTGTGCAAACCTACAAACGAACAGTTGTTGGCACAACTGACAGGGCAGCATGCCACAGCATGAAACACCATCACCAAAGACAGTTTAAATCAAGACAGCCTCAAGGGGCATAACACCAAAATACCGGAAGGCACACAGAAATGTATTTTGTATGTCAAGGCAGCTTTTGCTTCGAATCTTAAAAGCTCTACAGAGTAGTAAAATAGAGATCAAAACATGCACAGAACAAAACACGGTCATAGGCAGGCAAACGCAACCCAGATTTTGAACTTAATTACTTGCAGCAGAAACCTGTACAAGTTAACATGAGAAGAGAATCAATAAGGAACATGTGAAACACTTGAGGAATTGTTGAAATCAGTAGCAGGGCAAACCTCCAGCACAACAACTGTCTGTCTTTATTTTTAAACAGTATCTTCCTTTAAACTTTTATGTGGATGTAAACTAATTTCGAGCTACGTACATACAGAAAGTATTAATCTATTTTTCCAGCTAGGAGTAGTGTGATACTTCCTCATTAAAACACTTAGAAATGCGTTTATGCAAATCACTAGACAAGATAAAAGCCTGCTATAAAGACAAGGCCAGCTTTCCTTTTAAAGTTCACTTTTCATCCTTCACATGTGTTTGAACAGTATTTGCAAATGACTGTTTTCCTCCCACTGACAAAACAGAACAACTACCAAATACTAATAAAAAAATCCTATTTGCAACATGAATCAGCCCTATGAGGCAAATGCTCATTAATGGGAAAACCAGGACGTTTCCTCAACTAGTTGTTGGTTTAAACAAAAAAGAAAGTTTGTCACAAAGTTGAGGTGAAACTTTATAAGACTGCTTTTATTCTTGCACCAGTACATATTTGCACACATTGAGACCACACTGAAACATCTGCATGCTGAATAAAATAGATGAAAATAAAAATAAAATCCTCCTTTTCTAACCTTTCTTATGCTCTTATATTTACAGAACACATTTACAGAACAGTCATGTCTCCTCCCTCGCTTTAAGTGGAGATACTGAGATTTTATACATTTAATGAAATGAAGAATGGGCTCTAACAGTGGACAGATGTATAATCCTGCATCTCCAGTATAAATTGTTATATTAAAACACCGAGTACAAAACAAAGAAGCCCCTAAGTTATATTAGTACATATTTTAGTTTGACCAGACAGTGAGTCCACAACAAATTACGTGTAGGTCAGTGCTCAAGCCTGAATAACTTTGGGGTAGCCAAGGTCACGTCTAGGACATGTTTGCTGAACATAAACAGAGCAGGTCAGTCACATCCCAGCAGCTCCCATCACATCACGGTGTAATAGAACTTATGTTTGTTACAGACGTTTTGATGCAAACACCATTTTGTCACTTCATCTTCTCTTTTACTGCTTTTTAAGACAGCAGAAGCAGTGTGGCACAGAAAAAAAATAACACTGAAGTAAAAACACTTTCCAAACTGCAGCCAGTGTTTCCATAGCACCCATCCAGGAGGCACAGCATCTGACATATACAGATAACGCTGTGTTCTAGAAGTTAAATAACTCTTTAAAATCAGAACTGGTTTTGAATTGCCTGCCCAGTGCAGCTCTTGACTGCACCTGCAATACGGCTGCACGCATATAACAGTTTTGAAACGTTTATAACCAAGGCCTGTGAAAACTCTATTTGTTCACTGAGATCAAGCCTATCGTTCAAAAACCAAGGTATCTTGTGAAATCCTGGTTCAAGCAGCTCTGCAGAAATCTATAGCCAGTGTCACAGCTAAACAGTCCATTAGAAATTCCCTGGCCATGGCAAAGGCCAGATCCAGCTCTCCATGAGATAGTGTTTTATCTCTCTGATAGTAGCCATGGTGTGCCTATTTCTAAGTGCAAGAAAAACAATAACAGACCAAGCAAAAAAAAAAAAAGAAAGAAAAAGAAAGAAATAAAAAGAATTCATGAAGTTCTCTCTAGTTATTCAAGACTCAACCTCTTTTCCATTAGGATAATATTTTTTTCCTGATAGGAACCCTGACCCTTTCAGCAAAATAAGAAAACAAGAGAAAATGCAAACTGACTTCAGTTCTGTGACCGCGTGGGGAGAATTCATGCTTTCAAGTGGATTTTTACTGCAGGTAAAGTGCCCTAACCCCCTGCAGACACACAAGGAGTGTCATATGGAGCTGTAAGGGGCTCTAGTTACTGCCTGCCTCCACAGCACAGGTATGGGAGCAAACTGCTGCTGGGCACAGCCAGTTCCTTATTTACTTTGGGGAGTGTTGGATTTTCTCCCTAGCATTATTTCCAAATCATTTCACCTGTTGCCCTCCCTGGTGGAACTTTTTAGCGTAGAGCAGGATTTCTCACTCCTGTTAGACTTGGAACACAAACAAATGTATAAAGACAAAATTGACATCAAATAGAATACATTGTCAGGGAGCTCTCGAGATGGTGGTTGAGGTGACTAATACAAACATCACGATGCTATCACCCATTGCAATATTCAGATGTTTCAGTAAGAAGACATTAGAACTTTCTAGTACACATCCCTCAATGACAGCCCTACTGAGATAAGATTGCCTGAAATTTACCCCTCCCTCTGAAGTGCAAGTGGCAACAGATCCTTCCATCTCCTACACCTTCCTGCCTGTTCCCCCACACTGATACTGTCTCTTCCCAAGACTTACAGCTCTGTTCCAAGGTGCTCCCTCCCACTATACCCCCATCCTCCACAAGGAAGACAAAGGCAGCAAAAGGAGAAGAAGCAAATCATGTTCTGTAACACTGCAGCAGGTGAAAATCAACATCAGCTTTCTGGCTGATGCTGGTTACCAAATTTCTGTTAAGCTTTCATGGTAACCAATACATGAAGCCCCACTCTTATAGCTCCAAATCTGTAGCCTGTTTTAGCTATCAGTGATCAGCTCACTCTCTCAACATATTATTTTCTGAAACTTCCACTGGTAACATCAGTGCTGACCATTAAAATGTTTCCAGCAACAGAGCTAAGCTAGCAGGGAAAAAATAATGAAGACTGCTCTTGAGACAGCTGGATGCTAACAGTCACAGAAACATGCTTTTCTGTGTCTTGACCATACTAAGCACCATAATCTAATCTCCTCTGGGAAGCCCTGAGCCCAGCCAGGTTGACAGGCCATTGCTGTCTCCCTGGGCAAGATCACACACTGCTATGTAATTGTAGACTGCAACAGATATAGTGCTCTGTTTGTGTGCTACACCTTGCCAGTGACAATAGATCAATCATGTGTATTTTTTAGCAGCACAGATACATTTAAAGCTTGAAGCTTCAGGAAATTAAACATTTTTCCTTAAAATACATTGTTTCTTTTTGAAAGAACACAGACGCAGCTGTAGGTAACTGAGAGATTCTGGTTTGATTTTAAAAATTTAAAACAAACAACCAAAGAACCAACGATAAATAAATCAACCATCCTAACAACTAGAGCTCACTTCAGCTTCACCTACATTATGAGTTAAGAACAGGTACTCCTTACGTAGCTTTGCAGCCAATGAAGTACACAGTTTCTGATAACATAATGGGTGGTACATATCCCATCAGAGAGGTAGCTGTTTTTCAGCGTTAAGAGCAGAATATTCTGAAGTCCTTAAGAAAAAGTAAACAGATGTAGTAAGCCAAGACTGCAAGTGTACTTTTCCACACACCAGGGAGAGATCACAAACACAGAAGAGCTGCCAAGTCCATACACTTGAATTGTTCACTGTTAAGTAGCTACTGCAAAAGCTGGTTTTGTACGTGTCAGATTCACAGCACCGTCTGTTACTGTTGTTATTCATCTGTTGTCACTGACCAATCTGCAAATAATCCGGGGACTCCGGACACTTCATTTCAGTGCAACAGATACAGTTCTCTGTTTGCATCTTCCACCTCTCGAACTCGTGCAGAAGCCCCAAAAGATGCTGTCTTGTTTCTGTAATGTTTGCTATTGATATTCCACATCATAACATCATGTGGAGCACAGAGAAGAAGAACTACACATCCCAGAGGACCTCACGGCCAAAGAGGAAAATGCATCACGGAAGTGATGCTGGCTCTCTCTCTCACTGCCTGTGAGTGCGGGTGTGCTTCCAAAAGGGCATTTTATTTGTAAAGTAAAGAAGGTAGCGGTGGATTTATCCACCCTCGTAAAATAAGTCCTCCTTCCACACTATATAAAAAACAAACCAACAAATAGAAGCAAGAATTAGAGGTGAAATGGCTGTAAATAACAATAGGGGATGACGATAACTAGCCAAAGGGCCCACAATACCAACAAGCAGAATTCAGCAGTACAAACCAACTGACTGAGCTTTACCAATTCACTCTTCCTTCAGGACAATCATTGTGGATTCTCACACATATACTCCTCACAGATTCAAGTAGCCACGAGCAACTGACCCAGCTCCAGCTGCCACATTTAGGAAGAGCTTTCTCTGAAACAGAGATTCCAATTACGTTTGCAATAATCTTATTACTACATCAGCCATAACCTGGTTAAGAAAGGGTCTGATAGACACCATTCTGGCAGCTGGGAAGAAGATAAATGGGAGATATGCTTTTGTAATTTTAGTAACTAGGAAGATTTGCAAATGACGGTCAGAATCTGTGACAGAAATACAGCTTGTGCAGGCCAGTTTTACTGTTTAAAATACACACAGTACAACTCAGAATGAGTTTAAAGAAGTTATGGACTTGTAAAACTGCCTCAGCTGTGAGACAGACCAACGTGAGATTTACTTACAATTTATGGTTTAATTTCTCATCACCAACAATTTAAAGACATAGCCAGGAAAGCAATCAACTTCATTATCAGTGAGCTGATTAAAACCTGCTTTGCAACTTAAGACACTCAAATTGTTATCCTGGAAGTACTTCATTCACATGCAGTTCACCCAAGCTAATTACTCTCTGTCAGCATTTCTGTTTTCACTTGCTGCCTATTCCTCTATCTGAGCAGCAAAGATTGCAATTCAACCTGTACCAGAACAACATTTCGTTTCCTTCATGTGCAAGCAAGAGATTGTGAAGTCAACAATATTTCACCAGGGACAGAACAGAATCAGGGCCTTATTGTTCTCTCCACACTTATCTGACCGGGCAGAACAAATCAAAGAGGAGACAGCTGAACAACCTGCTAGCCTTGGTTTCTCTGGGGACAAGCCAGCTCCAGATACGCTGTGCCTCCAATCAACAGCCTGAGTTGCATGAACAGTATGCTTCCCTACGGTAAACGAAATGGAGCAATTGCCCTTAAACAGCTTGCTAAACCTCACCTCATTAGCCTTTATGGACTGACCTCCACATTTCCTTGAAGCTAAAATACAGATCTCACTTGCCTCTGTGCTGTAAGTGTTCAACCCTAGCAAGCTGAGGAATGAGGAAGGGCATTAGGGATAGAGCTGCTAAACACATTAGGATGGATGGTAGAGACCTGTTTGCAGGCTACTACTACTTTACTGGTGCATCATCAGCTGCAAAACCAAGCACAGGTTACAAATCATCCTCTGCTCCCTCCAACACTTCTTTTAAGAGTCAGCATGATGAGCTGTTGCATACTGCCCACTATTCAAATAACCCACACTTCTATGTGTAGCAGATTTGGGAATTCAACCTTATTCTTCCCTCTTTTCACTCTGCCACTTAGGATGCCTACTCCCCATTCCACCCTACTCACTTTATTAGATGTTTCAAGACAGCGTGTTTTTCTGCTCCCTCTTTTCCTTATTTTTGCTTCAGCCACCCAGAAAGAAGCCTCCATCTCAGGGGAGACAGCAGACTGTCAGTCCATGGATGCTTCCAGCTCTCCCTGCCAGCTCTCAGGGCAGGACCAAAACTCTGTGCCAAACATCTCTGTATTTTTATCCAAAAGCACTAGGACAGAGGCTGACAACAGCGAAGCAGCATGGATGCACAGTATGTACACATCTGTCAGTTGAACAGCTTTGGCCATAAACCAGTGCTGAACAACAAGGACCATAGGAGCAGCTCACTCAACCACAGACTTACTACTCTGGCTTCACTTGTCTACACACTTCCTGCTCAAATCGAAGGCACCATCATCTTGTTTTGTGGCACTCACTGCAACGATTCAAAATAGCTGGACTGAAAATGCTTAGCTTTAATTGTTGGGGCACACAGAAAAGTATCCTAGACTATGGTCATCATAGTGTGGAAGTTGTTTGGATAGCCACACAACTCGGTTGCTACTCGATCCTAGTCTTATCTCCTTAGAACACTCCCAAACTTGAGGCACACTCTGGTATTATATTTATTCTACCCATTTACAGTTCACTGCCTGCCTGGGAGGCCAAAATGCAGCTATGGCAGCTGCAGAAAGTGGACTCATCTCTACTGCCACATGGGTCACTCTAAAACTGCTGGTATTACACAGGGATGACAAGCTTCTTTTACTTAATCCATTACTCCCAGACCTACCACAGCCAGAATGCATAATACTTGATCTGGTCTATTCATGGCAAAACTGGTTCCATTTCCGTATTTCTGTTATGGACCACAAAACCAAGCTTCATACAGACAGACCAGGGGTCTTCTGTACTTTTTAGGGCTTCCCTGCATCAGGCAACTAATGTCTGGATTGGCTTACCCTCTCATTTCAAAAGCAGCTGCTTTGTGACTGCCAAGAAGCTGAAGGTTGTGGTGGGAGTGTCCTGTGATCTAAGGGGACCCTAAGAAAAACCAATACAAAACCTGTCTGCATGCCACTACTGATAGAGGACCTGACGTAAGTAAGGGTCAGTCCCAGTTTGTGAAATAAACAAAACAAATTTCAACAAAAAAAGACTGCATAGTCCACTCCAGTCACTGGGGACATCAAATGGAAAAGGTTTTCTTAAACTCAACTGAAGGGAGAGAGAAGAAAAAGAGAGAGGGGAAATCTTCATTCAGACTATGAAGAGGGGAGTGGTAGGACAAGCAGCTAGATAATCTCAAAAGCCACTAAATCTCTGGAAAGAACTGGGCGGAGTGAGCAAAGCCCTTAAACAACATCTTGTCATCAGTACTGCTAGGAAATCCACTGACAACCACAGGATTAAAAGATGTTTTAAAAAAATTAATAGCTAAATGAACTGTGAGAGAGAAAGTATAAATCTCATTCCTGAAAGATCACTGACCGACAGTGGGACCTGTAGCCAGTAGCCCTTTAAAGGACTAAGTGAGCTGCATGAGATGGAAGTTCCTATACTTCAGGTCCTCAGATGGAAATTACAAACATCCCCAAACTGACTTTATATTGAGCACTACAGCTGTTGGTATCTTTCCATAGAGACAGCATGACTAAAGTCTGTGCAGAGCAGCATCCAGTCACTTTAAGGGAACAGAAGTCACCGCTGGGGTTATCCATGAGGGCTCCACACAATTTACATGACATAATGCAGGTAGATACAAAACCTTCCACACAGACCTATGAGAAAGCATGCACCAGTTTTATAAACCAAACTATAACATTGCTCTTCCTCCACAATCACAGTAAAAAAATTCAAGTCTAATGCAAGACTTGATTTTTTTTCTATTCCCACTGCAGGAAATTAGTGCTACATAATTCATTCTAACATAAATATATTTGCTGAGACTCCATTAAGTACATTTAACAAAATGTACAGTCATTATCAAATCTCACCCCTCAAGCTCTCCTTCTGCTCTTTGAAATAAACCGAAAGCCTCCTACCCTGTCTCATTTAAGGTTTTTGATGTAATCCATCTCCAAGAACCCAAATACAAATAAAGACTTAGATCTCTTTCATTTGAGAGGCAGAGGCAACAAACCATCACTTGAGTGCGAACTCAATCACAAATTAAAACAAAATATCACATCAGCCAGTGAAGCTCAATACATGCTGGTAGGGCCGATCCATAAGACTAAGTTCGCTTTGCACCTGCCACACAGCATTCAGCATTACTATGGGCAGACTCTTGAGAAGTTAAGCCAAAAAAGCAAACAAAAATCTGAATATGCAAAGAAATCAAATACTGTTGAACAAATCCCACCTGATGCTGATTGATAATAAGGCTGGCCAGAAACTGCTGTGATTTAAACTTGCACTCTGTTTAAGCACAACTTCAGGGAAGGCTGACAGAACTAGAAGCTGAAGCACAGGTTCAGGAAAAGCTGGCTGGGTCTGTGAACTGCCTTCATGTCCTGCACTGATGTAAAACAGTCTGCATCAGTGCATGGTTGTTGGGAACAGTAGCCAACCAGCTAATCACACAGTGATCACTCAGGTCTTTTGTTTGTTTTATGAGAAAGAGGTTTGACCAATTAGATTTGGGTAAATCTTCTTTCTATTTAGGAAAGAACACACACACACACACACACACACACACATATATATGTATAAAATGATGCTCAGTTAGAATTAATCAGAACCACAGTCAACCAAGAATGCTTGTGACTTCATGAGAAGTAAAAAGTTACCACAGCCTAACATGCAAGACAGTAAGGATGAGCCATCTGGTGAAGGTTCCTGCTAAGCTTGCCATGTAATGCCCTTTGCTGAGGAGAGCAGAAGGGGAATCAGTTACATTTTGTCCTCGCCTGCAATTGCATGGCCAAGCCTAAGAACAAACACTAGGCTTTCCAGCACAACCAGAGATTTTAACTGTTCAGAGTTTTTTGCAGCCCATTTTACTCCTAATGCAACCCACAAAACATGAGCTAAACTATTTCAAATAAAACTGATCTATTCAGTTGCTGAAATTATCCTCAAGCTTTATTGACCTTTGTTGTTTATGTCCCTTTGTTTCCTTTTGCATAAACTGCAACTGCCAGGAGGCTTCCCAGTCATCTAAAGAGCATCAGTAAACAAGAGCAGAGACAGATGGCTGCAGCTCAGTTTAAAACTGCACTACACCCAGCCTCTCCTGCACTTCTAGCGCTCCCTGGAAGATACAAACGTATGCATAAGACCAAGTAAGAATGCAGCAGTCCCAAAGCAAGTATGTATCTATAGTCAGATAAGGAAGAAGTCACTGTGAGGACAGGATGCTGAGGTTCCACGTACAGTGAACATTCACTTCAACTGTACAGCCTTTTCTAATCAAATAATTTGTTGCAAGAATGGCAGAGAGTCTGAGTAACATCTCTGATAGGACTCATTCACCTGCTGCTTCAAGGATTCAATCATGTTAACAAATAGGTTAACTCCTTATTAAAATGACAGACTTAAAGAATAGAAGAACGACACAAAGTAACTCACAGATCTAGAATGACAGAAGTCTATCAAAGCAACCTTTTGTTCCTGGATTTGATTGCTTTTTCATTTAGCACATAGAAGATTAATGGCAATGTTAATAGAAGATACTGCCTACAATAACGTACAATTATGTATGTTGACTTGCTAAATAGACTGAGATGTCCACAAGCATTCTGTAAGTTCACTTGAATTGACATAGTTCACTGTTCACTTCTTCCACCACCTCAAAATCCACTGCAATTCCAGACATCTGCTTGCCTTTATTTTACACAAGAATGAGTTCAAACATGGGCCCATTCTTCCCCAAACCAAATTCTGATTCTGCTGAAATTAAATGAAGAGCTCTCTCAGGGCTTCCTGATACTCCTGGTTATCCCCTCATTTAGTGACAGCAGAAAGTTTCAACAGGGTTGCACAATCATCATTTCCAATCAGCTATAATTGGAGGATGACAGAACGAGAGCCTGGCACCTCAATTAATTCAGGCAGGAAAAAACAAGACCATGAAAAGAGTGTGATTACTGGTAAAGCTCCAGCAAAACCCTTAGGCTGTAGCATGTTGACATGCTACCACCTCTGAGGCAGTTTAACCACTCCTCAGTGAAAGACTTAGAGGAAAGGAATGATCTGTTGATGAATACTGAACAGTTCTGGCCCCCTTTTACCTCAACAATCACACCAAAACTTAGAGAGCTGATTAGCACCAGACTCAGCTGATCCTCTCAAGAGAAGACTGAAGAGCAGTCTGAGGAGTACTGAAGAACAACTACAAGGTAAACAGTTTCCACCATGAACAGTACCCCTCTTTGGGCGATTCAACCATGTTCACCTAGAAAACCTCTCCTATGAACGCCTACGATGCCATTTCCTGCTCCTTCCATATTTTAAAAACAAAATAAAAAGCTGGCACACACCTGCATCTCCATGGAAGAGGCTGTCTTGGTGACATCTCCCGGAAGGCAAATCTCCATCACTTGGCCAGATCTGTCCCGTTTTTCGTACGCCCACAATAGTAGCCTCAGATACGATGACCTGCTGCTGCCTGTGCCGTTTCTGAGACTGTGGAGTTGGTGGACTGCTACTGTCAAAGGACTGCTGAGAGTTCTGGGAGGGAGAACGGCTTTTATCCCGATACATGCGGTAAGTGGTGGGGCTGGGGGAGATGTGGCTGGACTGCCCTGAAGAGAAATCTTCTTCACTGGAGGTAAGGTTCTCATTAGAGCTACAATCGGGAGTATACCCTCCTCCAATGTCTTCAAAACTCCTGGGGGAATAAGATCTCCTGGGCCAAGTGAGATGTTTCTCAAGGTCCCCTATACCCTGATTTCTCATGATAGGTCCTTTCCCTTCTGTCTCCCCCATCATTCCACCAACGTAGATACTCTGATAGGGTTGAAAGTCCATGGGCTGCCAAGGTGAGCGGTTGCTACCGTTGGCATTTATCAGATTATCTTTGAGAAACCTGGGGTTCAGTTCAGCATCTTCATATTCTCCATCATAGCCAAAACTGCTCTCTGAGGACCTCCCCCTGTAAGCAGGCCGCTGGAGTTCATTGAAGCTGGGTACCACGCTTGAAGGAAGGGAGTGTAAGGACTTCTTGCGTTCCATTTGCATGGCTTGACTACCAAGAGAGCTTATCTTATCAGAAACATCTTTATCATTGACCTTCACCAGACCTTTCTCATGATGATACTCCATGTTTACATAAAAGGGTTTTTCAACAACATCCTTGTTATCTCCAGAATGATGTGAATTGCCCTTTTTAATCCTCTCAAAATTGGACCTTAGGGCTGCCACACTGGTGCTGTTCCCTCTGTCCTTTGAAATAGGTTCAAACAATCCCTCCTTCTCAGCAGATCCCACCAACCTGCGAGTGGAAGACGATCTGTGTTTTGAAGGAGATCCATCTGCGTCACAGCGGCTTTCCGTATTTTCTACGACTCTCTTCAGTTTCTCCTCACCGTAATACTTACACCTGTCCTGTTCTCCCTCTCCGTGATGGGGACTGTCCAAAGGTGACAGGTCTGACCCATCGCTCTGGGCAGACAGCTTCCGCAGAGAAGGTATCCTAGCTTTGAACTTTTCCTCCCCGTGGTGCGACTTGCTTTTTTCATGATCATCTTGCTCAGCAGACTGGTGATGAGGCAGGTCTCGGATCTGCTGGTCAGCACCCCCTTCAGGCAACTGAGAAGCACGTTTAAAACCCCATCTCTGTCTATCATAGCTTTTTTTCTCCTTTGCCAGAAGAGTCTGCAGGTAAATCATGCGGAACCTCTCCTTGTTGACCTCCATCTCCAGTCTCCGGATAGATGCTTTGCACATCTCCAGCTCCTGTTCAATGTCACCCACAGATTTCAGATCCATTTTAGGAGGCTCAGAGTCTGCAAATTGTGCTTTCCAAGCCTCTACAAACCCCACAGGGTCCACCATTTTGCATACAGGAGTAATTGGAGAATAAGGGAAAGAAGCTGGAGAGAGATAAGTGGAGAGAATAAACCAACCGGATCTCACATGTAGAAGCAGAAACAGTTCCGACAGGGTCAACTCAGCGCGTTTCGTTCGCGGTCCATGCAGAGAAACTGGGAGGCAAACAGCGATCCTCGGAACAATCCCTCCTCCTCGACTCCCCCACCTCTCGCCGTCCCCAGCCCCCCGTACGCTCGCTACTCTTCCCCCGTCATGACCGATCCTTCGCTAGCGAACAACAGTGCTCCCACCCCGGCGACTCCATAGCACTTCAAAGGAGGGTGGACAAAGGAGCAGGCTCGGGGCGGGGGAGGAAAGGTAAATATCGCCTCCCACCCATCCACCCACCTCCCGCCGCCGCCGTGCCGGACACGGTCCTCGGCGCCTCCGCGCTCGGGAGCCCTCCGCTCCGTCCTCCCCTTACCAGCCCCCGTGTTGTGCTTTCTCTTTCTCTCTCCTCCTTTCCCCCTGCCCCTTTCCCTGTCTCCTCCTCCCGGCTATTGTGCAGTCCTCCGGGCGCACACGCTCTCCGGAGCGTCGGCGCGTCCCGCGGCGGGGTCCTGCCGCTACCCCTCGGTGCCCGAGCGCCCCACGGCCCTGCGGGATCCCCCTCGGCGCGGTTCTGGCGGCGGTCGGCGGCGCGGCTCCGGCGGCTGCCCGCTGCTGCCCATCGCGCGGCCCGGCTCTGGCGGCGGCACCCCGAATCGCAGCGCTACGGAAGGGGAGGAGAGGGAAGGAGCCGGGCGCGGCGATTGACACGGAGCCGGGGCCTTTCTTAAAGGGGCAGCCCGGGCCGGCGGAGGGAAGCCGTGCCCGCGGGACCCCGCCGGGCTTGGGGCAGCCGGCCGGGAGCCGTTCCCGTCGGCACACTCGGAGGCGGCCGGCGGGGAGACAAAGGCGCGGATCTGCACACCGCGAACACGCCTGTCCGCTCGCGTTTGCGGCCACGGACCGCTCTTCAACCGAGACAGGCGACCAGACCTCGGCTCGGACAAGGCATGGCCCTGTGCGCGTACCGCCCTGTATCCACGCCCTCACATACCGTGTATATAAACAGCTGCACGGCGCTTCGATCGGGCCTGTGCTTAGAGCAGCACTCCCCTCTGGCGCAGGTGTGGCTCGCCTTCAAAGGTCACGTTTGCCCCCACACCTGCGAATGCTGTTTATTAGTAGGAACTTTATTCATTCAAGCCTTCCTTCGCGATCAAATGTGCCAATAAATGATAAGCTGGTACTCAAAATGGCTTTGGTATTAGTAACCAAGCCTGATTTGGTCCATCATCACTCTCACTTTTGCCCTGTATGTTCTGCTAGCCAAAACAATTCAGAGCACTGCTCTGCAGCTCTGGGTGAAGGGTGGTGAGCTGTGAACAGAAGTTTGGCTGCTTACTATCCTGCTTCCCAAACTATGGCACATAGCCTTGCTTAAGCCCTTTCCATGTACTAATCCAGCCTCTGAAAAAGTGGAATTACAGATATATCTATGATTGTATTTCCTTTCTGGATGATGAGAAAAGTGAAACATTGCACATCTCAGTATCCTTCATAAGCCTGCTCCTTTCAGGTCTGATATGGTGCTCCAGATCATCTTCTTGTCTCTCCCCTGGATCTTCTCCTACAACTAATACCTTCCAAACATGCAGCGCTTCACCACCCACTAACCCATTTTCTTCTCCATTTTCTGATACAACACAAAGTATTTTTGGCCATCACAAATGGCTAACCATGTGTTCACCTTCAAACAGCGCATCCCCCTTGCTGTTCATTTCCTGCCCTTAACCTCTTTTTCCTGCTCTTGTTTTCTCAGCTTTTAACACACCAGCTGATCAATACAAAAAAAAGCAGATTATAAACAAAACCAGAATCAAATCTGCATACCTAGTAAATATCTATACAAGCCTCCCAAGGAATTTCAGTGTTTCACAGGAAGACAACAGCTGGCTTTTCACTATTGCTACTGTTTGCCTTCACACCAGTTTCCCCACTGACATTCTGACATACTATGGACTTCTAGTAGGGTTAAATTTAAGCTTGTGCTGGCATGGTTGTGATGTTATGAATCTGGACACTATTTCTATTAGGTACCTTTGGTTTTGTTGTTATTGGGGTGGTTTTTTAAATGATTGCTGGAGTGTTTTCTACTTGGGCTCCCTTTTCTCAGCTTTGTACCATTTCCAGATGCAGCAAGAACTCTAGTGGATCATAGGAGGCCTTTCTGTAAGCACACTTAACTTGTGGTGAATGCTATTAAACAGTTGCACTCTCTGTATTTACTGAGATGCAACATCAGAAATTCCAGTGACCGTTCAAGTGATCTCTGAATTGTTGCTGTTTCTTTACGCATTCATTTTAAGAGGGTACAAAACTTCCTTAAGGCTAGATTGGCAGACACGTACCTGTGATTTATAGCGGAGTGTTGTGCTGTGGGGGCTAAACGACAGCAGCATCCAGCGCGCACCCTCTGCTGGCTCACCCGGCCTTTCCAGCAGCAGACCGAGGCACCGAACTGACCATGGAGCTCCCTCTTGTGGGATAGAAGAGCTGGTGCGGTTGGCATTTAGAGCGATGGAGCTTCTCAGGAAGATCGGGTTTGGTTTTGGGGGCCTGTGTGTCTCCCAGCACGGGAGAATCAGGGTCACATCATCACTCAAAAGGGAGAAATAACATCAATAAGGATGAAAATAAGAGATAAAACAGAACTGTTCTGACACTGCTTTCCACAGCATGAAGGCTTTCCAAAGCAAATGAAATTGCTGATAGAACAGATCAATCAGCACAGATGCAACATAGACCAGATACAAATATTTAAGAACTTGCAATCTGATGTTTGTTTTCTCAACCAAGGTTAGATTTGCTTTGTGCTTTCCTAAGCAATCCATCCATTGTAAGATTTAAGGTTCATTTTCAGTGATCAATTATTTACACTTTGTAGGGGCAGCCTCACAGGGGCTTAAAAAAAAAGTCTCAAAGCATCCATCATAGCTTGAATGGGATCAGGCCATCTCCAGAGGATAGCTGCTGAATAACAGACTAATGCAGTTTTGCATAAAGTTTTTGGAACCAATAATGACCTCAAGCAATGTACTTAATCATTAGCAAAACTGTCCCATTGGTCTTCAAAACAACACGACTGCATTGCTGAAGAGATTTCATCTCTGATTTTGTGAGAGAATTATGGTCAGCAACAAAAGTCCGTGATTTATTTTATTTATTTCAAGAATTATATATTATGTATGTGTATATATAATATACATATTATTTACTTCTGATTCATTTTGCTGCTGCAGGTACCAATCATGTGCCTGCACCTACCCAGCATAGACAGGAAGACATCCTGCAAAACCTACCTTTTGCCTTTCGACCTCCAGGACCATTATCAGTTGTCCTAGGAAGGAGACAGACCTGTTTGTCTGCTCAGTAACAGCCATGTGAAGCTACAAGAATGCACCACAGATATAGATAATACACAGCTGGGTGACTGCTGCTGCAGCCACACTGAACTTGTCCAACCTACAGGTAAATTACTGTCCTTCCAATGACTGTAACACGTACGGTGTCCAAGTTTTCTTCTCTGACACACTTAACACACAAAATCCTGAGTTTCAAGTCAGTTCATAGAAAATTTTCCATATGCAAACAAAGGATTTTAATACTATTTCTAAGAACTTCTACCAGTAATAAGAGGTTAGCAGTAGTCATGCGCGCACAGCATGGTATGAAGCAATGGTTGTGTGGCTCTAATAGGCTTGTAAAATTGCTTCTGAAAAGCATTACAGAAATGCAACATGTTTTATATGCATACATAAGACACAGCAGTAGAGTGAAACACCTTTTACTACTCTCATTCGAACTCAAGATGGTGCCCACTCAGTATCACACATGGTACAAGTAGAGTGTACATTCATCATCTTGTGAAAGAGATGCAGGTCAGAATATTCCATAATCAGATAAAGAACTCCTTACGTACCCACACATATTCATCTTCTCCACCAAATGCTCCACTGTTGTCCTTGCCAACAGAATCAATTGGGGGGGAAAAAAAAGACTTAAAAAAAAATGAATAAATCCTAGATCTCTGTTACACTGTTGGTAATTGCTTTAGTTTACATCATAAGCCACAGAAAAAGAAAAGTAATTAAAAGACTGAAAGCTATCTTTCCCCCTCACTTTTTCATAGAAAACAATTTTTGAGGAAATAAATGGTTGAGAAGCTAAAATATTTTTAGCTTAGAATCATAAAACCATTTGAATTGGACCAGATGACATTTAAAGGTCCCTTCTGATGTCCCTGCAATGAATGGGGAAATCTACAAGACAGATCATGTTGTTCAGAGCCTTGGATGTCTGCAGGGACAGA
The DNA here is from genome assembly GCF_039878825.1 of Excalfactoria chinensis. Taxonomy (NCBI): domain Eukaryota; kingdom Metazoa; phylum Chordata; class Aves; order Galliformes; family Phasianidae; genus Excalfactoria; species Excalfactoria chinensis. Next base: position 3,870,834 of record NC_092840.1, on the reverse strand, counting down.
GCATCACCACCTCACTTGGCACCCTGTGCAGTGTATCACTGCCCTCACTGAAAACAAACAAACTTCTTCCTTATCCAATCTAAATCTTCTCTCTTTTAATTTGAAACCATTTCCTCTTGTCCTATCACACAGACCTGTTAAAGAGTCTGTCCCTTTCTTTCCCATATACCCCCCTTAGATTCTGAAAGGCTGCTGTCAGCTCTCCCCAAAGCCTTCTCTTCTCCATGCTGCACATCCCCAGCCCTCAGCCTGTCCTTGCAGTAGAGGTGTTCCATCCCTTGGATCATGTTTGTGGCCTTTGACTGGATGCACCCAACAGGCCCATGTCTCTCCTGTGCTGGGGATTCCACATCTGGACTCAGTATTCCAGGTGAAGTCTCACCAGTACTGAAGAGCAGGATCACGTTCCTTGACCTGCAGGCCATACTCAATGTGTAGATTTATTATCAAATGTCTGTCTTTATTTTCTCAGTTTTCCAGGTACTGTACTTTCTGTACTGACTAAATGAGCATCTTCAGAAACTGTAACTTGTAAATAGCTACACATTTTTTTCTCCCTCCCCAGCTGCGATATGAAATTTAGAGCACTACAGAATACATTCCATGCTTTCTTATGTAGCATAGCACGTATGCTGGATTAGATCCTTAGAACTAAAAAGCTATAAGATATAGAGGAGCAGACTTTATGTTCAACAAGATGCACACATTTCATTCCTCTGTAATTTTTATGCATTTCCTTTAAACTTCTGTACTCATGCAGTTGAAACCTAATCACCAAAATCAATCATACTAACACAGTCACACATACTCAGTAAATATTTATACTGTAATTTCAGACAATGTTATTTGTCATTCAAATTTCTGGCAATGTCATTTATTAGCAGGAATGGTTTTTATAACAGCAGTATCTTTTGGCATCAGTCATTCCTACCTGAAGATCTTCGTAAAGCTGCTTTACTTGTGTGGCATTCAGCGGTGCCTAGAGCCTATTTCCCCCATATCAGGCAATGATTGTAACTTCTAAATAACTGCACAAGGTTAAGTCAAAGGGTATTTGAAAAGGTAGATCTGTAGCAATGATTTTTGATCAGCCAGTATATCAAGTGTCAGCAGTGAACTTAAAGAGCAGGTTCTACAGTAAGTATCCAATAATGATGTCCTTTTATGGCAAACAACTGGGGGCATAACAAGCATGTGTCTACTTGGGAAAACTCCACCATTTCCCATCCATCTAAATCCACATATATTTTTAAACTTTTCACAAACTGGCAAAAAGTTCTTTCTCCACTATTATATCTTCCATTAAGCAGTGGAGCAAATCACTCCCATCATCAAGTGATCAAATTATCTTGTCCAGCAAAGGCAGATGATAGCGAATAAAAGTTTAGCAAGAGTACTGAATCTAAACTTATTAGCTGAGAGGTATACAGGTAGGTATGACTATGGCTAAGACTGCATATGCCTCCAAAATAATGTTACAATGCTATAAACAATCAAGAAAAAAAGAAATTACAATTAAATGCCAGCAATTATTCTTAGCAACTAAATGGAACTGCAGTGTAGACAGTATTCATGAAGATCAATGTAAGAAAGAATTCCGCATCCCTTATGGAAGGCTGAAAATACGTCATACATCATTTCATACTTGCATGAAATACGTCACGCACCATTATGAGACTATTCTTTCATATTGAAGAGGCTGAAAAATTATACCATTATTATCTGCTAGCATTTTTTTTTTTTTTACATTTGGCAGCCAGGATAAAACACTGAAGTTTCTATCAGGACCTCTCCCAGGCTTGGGAATATTTGAATGTTGGGTTTTGATTCTTTAGTGGAAAAGACAAAAGCACAGATTTTTTTCTGAATGGAAAAATCACAATGAAAACTACACAGCCTGCATCTGTGTACTTTCATAACTATTCCTTTCTTTCTTTCTGCTCCCATGAGAATGCAACTTCAGTATTCAAGATTTCTAGAGAATTATTTAATAATAACCAAACATGATTAAGTTACATAACTTTTGACTACAAGTTTTGGTGGCAGACAGGTGAGCACACAGTGCTGGCAATGCCTTCTTGCACTGAGACAAGGATGCCATATTTTTACTACACAGAGAGAAGTCTACATAACTATACATTTCAGCAAAAGTAAGCCTTCAACAATAAAAGAAGTCTCAGAAAGGAAGTCTGAATAAGGTTTTTCTCCCTCATTTCTAAAAATACAAGTTTTTACTTCTGGTTTTAGAGCTTTTGTTGTTGCAGGTGTTCTGTGCTGTACTACAGAAAAGTGTGGCACTTGCAGAAAGAGTTGAAAGTCAACAGCAACTCAGGCTTTCTTGATTGTTGCCTTCTGGGATTTCCATCAGGTTCTGTTCCAGTCCTGTAGAAGCCATAAAGTTAGAAACTCAATTCATAAGAAATAATATAATTCAATATTAAAGGTAACAATAGTTGAATGAAGCCCCAGTCACTCAGGTAGGCACTGAAGTTAATATGCTTGTGGTTGTGTGAGACAGGCTTCAGTGCACAGTAAACATCCCCAGTCCTTGAGATCATAAAGATGCAAACTACAGACAAGCAAAACTTAACATACTGATGAGGTTTTCTGTCCCAATTTGAGCCATGTGCCCCGTGGTTTTCTTTAGCTCCCTTAGCATGGACTGTTCAAAGGCCAAGGCAGCAACTCGGGAGAAGAACTCTTTGACATTTTCCCCTAGGAAACGGAACAAAAAGGATGCATTTTTGCAACTGCACATCAGTGCCTGATCAGATATGAACAAACACACCTGTGAACAGACCACTGCTTAGTACTGGGAAGGGTCGGGCATCTCCAGCAATCTGACTTGTTCTGAACGCTGCAGGGAGAATTCATTGTTTTGCCCCCACTCTAGAATAACATACCCCCTGTTTGTTTGTTTTGTTTGTTTGTTTTAAATTCAGCAACAAAGAGGTTTCAGTTTGTGGCACAATATTTTCATTCCTAATCAACTAGAAGCGCATACATATGTTTAAGTAATTATCCATGAATTAAACATGCTTAGACATTGAAGCAGCTTAAGCACACCTTTCTGTAAACACAACAATGAAAGCACACATGCAGATGCTTAACTGAAAATCAACCATTAATAATTATGAAGTCTCCAAAAGTAATAAAATGCCACAAGATTTAAAAATATATATATATGTTGAAATAAAGGTATAAGGAACTTCAGCTTCCTTACACTTTAAGGTCTGCCTCTCTGGTTACATCATTTTTATATCCTTTGCAGTAACTTACCTGTTTTGGCTGAAACTGACCAGTATTCTGCTTGCATGTCATTGGCAAAGCGGATAGCATCTAGCTCTGTCTTCTTACAAACAGCATCTGACTAAGTAAAAACCAGGGAATACTTTTAACATGAGAAGTATGCTGGTAATGACACAGAAGTGGTGCTAGCATCTATAGTGTGATGCTTTTAGTTTTCACAGCGGCATTTCTGTCCTTGCCTGAGAGCTTGTGCAATCAGACACTGTTGCTGAAGTGCTCTAATCCTTGGAAATTACTCAGCGCTGTTTTAAAATCTTCATCTATCTTCTGTTACACTGAAGCAAAATAACTAAAAAGGGCAACCATTGTATCTAGCTATACTGCATGGTAGAGAGTAGTAAAGAAAAGAGCACAGTCATTGGTCTTCAAATTCTTGTTATAATTAACTGCCTTTAACAGAAAGTTACAGGAAGGACTAATGATAATGATTTTGTTTGTTTGTTTGTTTAATCCTTCTTGCCTCTGTCGCAGACCCTTTTTTCTTCTCAGTTTTCTCTCCCCACCTCCTGCTTTTTTTTTTTTTTCTTTTATCTCTTCTTCAAGACTTCTTTCCCTTTAATATGTTTTTTTCTTTTTTTTGTACTTTATTTTCCCACTCATTTTCTATACGTGATTAGTCACATCAGTATCTTGCTATTTGCTCACCACCAAATCTTTTTTTGTTCCAACCAGAAAGATGAAGATGGAATTTGGCTCATTTTCCCTCAAGGCATCTTCGAGCCACTGCCTGAAAAGCAGAAGAGAGATGAGAGAATCAGTCAGAGGCAGCATGGAACAAATGAGACAGAGACAGATAACAGGGTCACAAGAAAAGCCAGAGAATAAGCTGATGTGAGTGTGTTAAAAGCTTTTTCTTTTTAAAAACAGAAAGGGAACAGGAGCTATTCCAACTCCATGGAACACATACGTTCCACTACTGAAAAGTGAGAACATGCTCACTGTACAGTGTAAATTCCACAATAATATTAATACTCAGAGATGAGTATAATAATATTCAGCATAATGGAACATGGCGAATTCTTTATAGTGATAATGAAAAAAGAAGCAGAATGAAAAAAATATATATAAACAACATGGCAGATTAGGCAACAAAGGGAAAAAAGAAGAGTGTAACAATCTCTTCAGTAAGATTATAAAGCATCTCCCAAGGTTTCGTGACTCTTGTCTCATAAGCTTGTATATTTTTTTACTCTGGCAACCAAGTGCCTTTGGAGTCATCCAACACAAGTCAGGGAGGGAAGAGCGTGTGAGGGCTGGAAATCAAGTTCACACGTTTCAATTATTATCAGTCAAGCAGAGGCACTAATACATATATGATTTTACAAAGTCCTCTGTAAAGGCGTTAAGTAGCACAGCAACTGTCTGAGGAAATCCCCCAGTACACATTTAAATAAGACCAAGGACAAGTTGTAGAAAAATACATAAGTGCTTTACAGTCATAACAGTATGTTAGAACATGTAAGCTCTCATTCTGGTGACAGTAGTGTGGATCACACATCCACACTAGTGGATAGAACACATAGTGTTCTGCTGCCTGCACTTAAAGTGAAGCAAGTCTACTCACAACAGTTAGTGTGCTGCTATTAGCAAACCATTTCAAGTACCTAAACGGATACATTTTGAATTAAAAATACAAAGTCTATATAGGTATTGGGTGTTTGGGGTTTTGGTTTGTTTTTCATTTTGATAGCATATCTCTCAACACGTGAGGGACAGTGTGCCTGAGAAGCTCGGACTAGACTTTAGGAAAAACTTCCTTTAACTGTAAGGGTCAAACAGTGAAATGGACTTCCTAGAGAGGTAGCTGATGTCCCATGTCTGTTAGTGCTCAAAATACATTTGGATAATGCCATCAATAACATGCTCTAACTTTGGATTAGAACTTAAGAGGTCAAGAAGACCAGATGGTCTTTGAGAGTCCCTTCTAGCTGGACTACTCTGCTGTGTTCTAGCAGAATCACTACAGAAAATAGATGAATAAATAGAATTAAAAACAAAACAACCACGGGACTATCAGTAAACATAGAAAATCAGTTGCTCTTGAGACTATGCATGAAATGCATTGCATCAGTTTCATTACCTAAATCAGATGTAAACATGTTACTCTGTTTACAGCAGATGGGGGGGAGGAAGTGGGGAAGATGTCTTTGGGATGCACCTAATCTCTCCCTGTGCCTAGTTCTCTAAGGATACCGCTTTTACTGAAGTGACTGAGAAAGGACATCAAAGTTCAAATTGATGTTCAGCATTTTTCTCAGAAAAGTCCCACCCTGAACATCCCAAATATGTGACTATCACACTTTCGTTTATAGCTCAGAATAAAATACTCTTCTGATCCAGCAAGTTCTCAGCAACTACAGACTATGCAACACAATTAAATCTTCTGTGAAAGTTGTAAAGGCTAAGCCAAAATACAGAAACTTACTTGGTGTGATCCAATGTCTGGATATCAGCCAGATTAAACACTGTTATTATAACTGTAATGAAAGGAGAGGAAGAAGAGAAATTATGTTTAAAAGCATATCAGAAATCACCCCAATTTAACTAATTTGTTAAACAGAACTAATACATATACAGTACAACAGTAGATTTAACATGTAGGACTCAGAAGGTTAATTGATTCCCCACCCTTCCCAAGACATGGGTACCAATTTTTAATCACTTCATAATCACAACATTCAGAGCTTGCAGCAAATGTATTCATGAGATTTTCAGTCTCTTCCTCTTCCCAATAATGGCAATTCCATTCCATTGCATGTATCTTTTTCAAGGAGCATATGTAGGTGTATATATAATCTCCTGTTACAGGCAGTACCAAATTAACACTGTTCTCACCCTCAGCTCCTCGGTAATAAGCAGATGCAATGCACTTGAACTTTTCCTGACCTGCTGTGTCCCATCTGTGCAATGGGGGAAAAAAAGAAACTTCAGGTTAATGAAATCAAGCGTAACCTGAGCAAACATACTAATGAAGCAACAGACTGGTACAAGTTGGTAACACTTCTGTGGTATCACACTCTTCTCCATCTGGAACATGTTATTTATTAACTTCTGATAGAAATACAGTAAAGCCCCGCTATTTAATTAAGCCATTTCAGTTCTGGTTTTATTCAGAGTGAATTTTTTTAACTAGTTATTTTGGAGACTGTTCTTTGAGACACAATTCAAACTTTTGCATTCTGTATTGTAATACTCTTTTCTTAAAATATCTCAACATTATCTATATCATATTTATACCTTTCCATGGCAATCTGAAATCTTGCAATTGATGCTCTGATACCAGTCCATTAATAACACCACCAAAGAATAAATAAATTTGAAAAAGGAAAGAAAGAACTACTTATGAATAAGATGATACACAGTTCTCCCACCAACAGCCAGTACTACAAAGGTCTGGGACTTTTTTGCAGAACAGAACTGCCAGTATTTGCAAACGTAGCTTGTACAGAAATCTCTCAGCAAGAGGGGGCACCAGTGCTTACCAAATGGAAGTGTTCTACATCACCACCAGGGAAACTAAAGATAACAGGACCTAAAGTTTAGCAGCCCATGAACCTTATTGTTTTGGCTGACAAATTACTGATATACCAGTGCAGATTTTCAAGGCACTCGAGTTCCAGAAAGGCGGTGTTGAATAGAATTTAAAAAAACAAAATGGCTCTGAAATTGGTGATAAATTATTTCTGAGTGTTTCTCAGTAAATCTCACTAGCCATCTGTTTACATCTCTAGGCACTGATATTTCAGAGAAAATGTGTTCCTAAGTAAAAAGTTTATTAAGATTCATGTGCTACAATGCTTCATCCAATGAATCTCTTTTCTGCCCTACATCATGCTATAGCACAGATGATTAAATAATGGACTTTGTGGAGCAATACAGTTAGCCAATTAAAATAGCAAAGGACATTCTTCAGTGGAACCAAAGCAGGTGAGAGAAAGCCAGGATTCCTACTAAGCTGATAAAGATAGCTGAAGATCAGAATGGCTTTAGATACACGTCCTAATTAAAACACTTAGATCTTTCTGGGATTTAGAGAAAGAAATTTGTTTTCCAACTAGGAGATGCTGAAATCATCAGAGTCCATAAAATTGATTTCAATTAAAGCAGAAATCCCCAAAACCCTTCAGTGAAGTCAAGTTCCATGCTCATAAAACCTACTAAACCCAAATGGCAGAGTAGTACAATGCTAGCACCCGACAAAACATGCTGCAAAAGTTTCTGCTTCTCTTCCAAGAATTAAAAAAGGCAGAACGGCACTGAAATAGTGCAAGACTTCCAAAACAAATTTTCATTGACAAATTTATAACATTTCCAGGAATGTGAGATCCAAGAGTAAATTAAGGGATTTTACCTATTCATTTACTTCATTAAAACTGCAGGCCCAGGTACAGAATCTGTTTTTCAGATCATTTTATGCTATGGGCTTTTTCTTTCCTTTCTTTTTTTTTTTTTTTAATCTTTGTAGTACCAGAACCTGTAACAACTTAAACTCTTCTGAGATTGTACTGTATGTGGAACTTAACTCATATTTCAACTTACATCTGGAGATTATATGGTATTCCAACTATTTCAAATCGTTCAATTTCAAAATCCACCCCAATAGTGGCCTTGTAATCTCGTTCAAAACGATCTTTACAGAACCTGCAGTGAAGGAAGGGGAAGGATGAAATATTAACAATTCGTGAATACATATAGCTGCAAAGTAACAGAAAAGAACTAAATAACAGTGGAGTGGCTATATTGTGCAGAAGCAGATATAAAAACATTGACACATTTAAAAAAATAGTGAATAACAAACTGGAAAGTACATCTAGCAAGTTCTCAGGATGAGATAAGAATCAAAATGATTTATTTGCACTGTCTAGGAGATACAGCATCAAGTTTTTAGTTTTTATATTTGGGGTCATAAATACAAAAGAAATGTATTAATGAGATTAATAGCCAACAAATTTACTTTGGAACACAGAAATAATTGAAAATGCAAACAGACAGAATGCAATCACAAGCTACAGAAATTCAGAGCTCTGTTCACTGGATTTGCAAAATGCACAAGATCTGTTTGCAAGATCTGGTAAATACTGCACTATATCACATTTGATTGAATATTTATTCAATTTAGATTCCTGAAAGCTTTACTGCAACAAGTGATACACTTCCAACTTGGAAAAGAGCAGAACCAATCCATCTGCTGAAATACACCATACCTGTGGATGAGGCTAGTTTTCCCAACATAGACATCTCCTACCACAACCACTTTGGATATTTTCAACCTGTTAGGAATATTCAAAAATATTTAATGCTTTTAGTAGTAAATTCAATATTCTCACTGTAGTAATTCTGAGGTGGATCCTTAAATGGCAAGTGATTCATCCATCTGCAGCTCCAGTTTACCTGAATGGCACAATGCTGCACAGCAGGATCAGAGTCTTAAATAATAAGAAAGAAAAAGGTCAAAAACTCTGGAGCAGAATTAGCCAATTTCTTACTTTGTGTGTAGTTTCTATGGGGCAGAAAGACTTCATCAGAAATGCTCTCAAGGACAGATTTTACACTTGGCAGTTTGCACTTAAGACCATATAGCATCTACATCCTTATTAGCCCATTAAAAGTACAAGTTTTTCCTTTTTGCCACTAAAATCAGTTACGAGTTTTTCATTGACTTAAAATTAAAGTGCACAAACAAAAAATTGCTGATTATAAAATAACTCATTGCAGAATCTGTCTCTGGGAAAAAATAATGATTAGAGCCAATACATTTTCTACCTGAAATAACATTAATCTGAGGCTTGCCTCATGCAAATAATCCTCTTTGCCCTGGGTTCTCCCACAGAATACAGCAGATGGGCTGGAGGTGACTCATCTGCACTCTTAAAATTGAAATGTAGTGTACTTGTTAGGAGACACAGGTGAATAAATGACTGTACATTATTTGTTGACTGAAATTTGGATTGACATCTCCCCTGCACATGCTACAAAAATGGCTTAGGAGACTTAATATTGTTTTGTATCAAAGAATGGCTTTTTAAACAGAAGATTCAATCTTGTATTGAATGCTGTATCTGGTTATATCAGGCTTAACTCACTACAAATTAAAGCTACCACATGTCTGTGTTCTAGGAGAGAGATGACAAGAGAAAAAAATTAAAGAATATTAGAATTCAAGATTTATTTTCCATTCGATTTTTTAGTCCAGAATTTTGTTCCAGTTTTAAGGAAACATTTAAGACAACTTCTCAGCATGAATAGTTTTAAAATATTAAAGCTAGATTCTTATGTGCTTCAAACAACTTGAAACTGCTGTGCTTATATCTGCCCCAAAGCTTTTATCAAGTTCATTTTTGTTGCACTCAGTATGCAGTCCTTTTGTGCTCTCTACCAGTGCCAGTACATCTGCTCTCGTCCTTGCAAGTGCTCTAGGACTTGCTTTTCACGCTGATCTGCATGACCAAAATTCAACACTAATTTTAAGCAGTTGGTTGATCCTTTAAACTAAGCTGTCTGTTGCTAAACAACAGCTCTTTTTCTTCAACTTCACTTAAGCCAAGAAGAAAAAGATCTTTAAAACTTATGTAAAGAAAAAGCATTTCGTTCATTTACTGTGAAATGGTACAGAAGAACCACGGGGACAGACTTAGCTGACTTTGGTCACACTGGAATGTTCAACATGTAGAACCAGGAAAAACTTATGGAGGAATCAGGCTGTAAAGAGGTTAAAATACTTGTCTCATTGCACACTTGGTTTATTAGAAACTTGCCCAGCTGTTCCAGTGCTCTGTTGACAGGCAGTCCTGAGCTGTGCGTGGAAGTGGTCTTTGAACTGAAGACAGGCCTCAGGAGTGTACCACTAGAGACACAAGAGAAGAGCAACTGAGATAAAGTCTATAATGTCTGCTTACCAGGAAGCCAAATCAGCAAGGTGAGATAGAAAAGGAGATTACTTCAAAAAGCTTGTCAAACACAGGGATACTCTGGCTTATGAAAAGGGATAGAAGGGTTAGAAGGCAGTAAGGCTGATGCACAGGTATGTTTATAAAATTCCTCCAGACAACTCCACCAGAGTTGTTTACACAAACAACTACTAAACAACTCCATCAGAGCCCCAATGAACTTTCACAGTAAATAAATCTGTTGATCAATTTGTACAATATTAATTATCTTAAATCATTCCAATAATCTAAGACATGCAAGGAAAACACAAGTGGGAACACATCACTAGCAAATCATTCAGACTACAAAGTCTTTTAAATCTCTTTCTTATGTGAAGCACTGATTTTATTACTAATTTTCCATTAAGCTTAGCAGGCCAACAAACAAGGAAAGCATGTTGTACATCATATTTACTTAAAATAACAGTGACAGTTTTCATAAAACTAAAAGCAAAATAGGAAGCTGAGATTGAGAGAAGTGCAAAAACCTCTTAAAAGGGTGTTTTGAACAAAATTAAGAACAGAATGGCAATTCTTTGTCCTCACCTGCCTTTAATCATTCTTTTCTACTTCAAGGATAAAACTCCTTGGGGGTAAGAGTGATCTTCACTATCTGTTTTCCTACAGTGCCTACCATGTTTGATCTACAGTATGACTAAGTTTCCTACTCACACAGAAGATTAAAATTGCTTTCAGATTCTTCAAGTGAAAACTCCACATTGACCTAAACTAGACTTTTTGAATATTAAATAACAGCTATGTTTCTCATTTCCTCTCCATATAAGAACTTTGTAAGTGTGGTAATTATTAATGTTTGGCTCAGAGAACAGATATTGTAAGATAACACTTCTGTTGCAAAAGTCACTTTCTGTTAAGGTCAGAGGAAGATACCTGGTTTATTATTAAGTGCATCAGCACTGAATGGGAAAACAAGGTCACATTCACTTCTGAAATAAACTCTTAAACAACTTGCAGTTTTAGCAGAAGACATCAAACATACATCAAACCAAAATATTAGCACAAGAGAAAGACATGGCAAGTGATACATCCTCTGAGCAAAGAGATAAGGAATGCTTACCTTAGGGAACTGGGAGATTATTCTGTCCCTGCTCACTGGGGGAACCATATGCTTTAGGTTGGACTTCATCCTCCAAACTCAGGTCAATTCTGCCAGACAGAAAACACGTGAAGTGAAACAAAATATTCTAGAATTGTCTCAACACAGGAAAAAAACATTAAAAACAAAACATGAACAGTCCTTTTGGACTTGTTTCCTCCTAGTATAGAATGAAGTCAAAGAACTGCCAGTTGACAAAAACATGTTCCCCATGAAAAAGGAAAACTTCTGTCCGCATAAGTGTAGGAAGAAATAGTGGCTTTTTCTAAGTAGAAAAGCACTAAGACCGTTCACTTAGTGAACACAACTGCAGTTCAGTCCTCAAACGATTTTGTAGTGCTTAATATAAAAAGCCCACACCTATAAGCACACTTATCTCGGGGATATCAGATTTCATTATCTCAGAAGGGGAAAAGGAGAAACAACAAAGTTGCCACATTTCTTGGCACAGCATCAAACTTTCACCTCAGACCAACTCATAAAGAACAAGATCAGTAGACAGTCTGACACAGGAGAGCAATCCTCATGCAGCAAACAGCAAGGAAGGACTCACCGTGCACTGCAGATGCGGCAGGATCCCATCACACGAGCAGCCTGCAGCCGCGTGCCCATGGCAACAGGCTTGCAACAGTTCCCTTCCTCTCCTCCTCTCTCTGAGGAGGAGGAGTTGGAAGGGAGTAATTTAACCATACGCAGGGCTGTGGTTTTAGAAGAACGATCCTGTTTTAGCGGCCATTCAGATTCCTTTGGTCACAAACTACTCTTTAGTAATCTCAGCGGTCCTCTGATCCTGCCTCATAGCGCTGTTTTCCTCTGCAATAGGAAAACGAGCAGGATTAAGCCAGCAGACAAGGAACTAATGGAGTAGGGAGCTGTTACAGAGCTAATTTTAAGCATATTAGCAATTATAAAGAAACTCCAGAGCTGCTGTTTTGCTCCCTCCTTCCCCCAGAATTTCAGCTTTCTTTCATTTCAGGCTCAGAGTCAGGACGTGCATGAGCCATTTTGAATCACATCACATACCTTGGCTGACGACATATCAAATAATTAAAGAATTAGAAACCCCATTGCTTTTCTGTATTAAGTATTGATAATCAACTTAGTCGTTTAGACTGCATTTAGGATGCTAAAAGGTTTCCTGAAGAGATATACATATATTTTTTAAGCTGTACTTTTCTTCTGTGGATTTTGGTGATCGACAAAGCAGAATCTATCCCGGTGTTTTATTACACTCTCTCCTTTACGGAGAAGGCAGTTGCTGTGAGCAGCCATACTGCACCGCTTTCACCCGAGCTCCCCACACAACTCCCCGTACCCCACGCTAGTAGCGGCCATTCATTCCGATTCACCAACCACGCCGCTGACGTCACTGCCTCTCAACAACCACCGCCGAACGCGCTGATTACGCTATTGGCGCAAAGCTGGAAACAGCAGAGGAAAGGAGCATGGGGCCTGTTTTTATTCACAGAGCGGTGCTTACGCAAAGAGCGGGTTGCTGTGGTAACCAGAACGCGGGCGCACAGGAGCCGTTGAGAGGCAACTAGGGCTCGGGCTGAGACGGGCGTCTATGATTATACGGTCATTTCTTTCTCTTCTTTCACAGCTTCCTAAAACCTCATGTGTACTAGAATTGTGCTTTGAGGGGACAGAGGACCGTTCAGTTTAATGCTCACAGTGGTGGCTTTGGTAACATCAGTTGTTTGTCACCAAGCGGAGTCATTCTGCAGTATTTTTTTTAAGCATAAAGAAGAATCCTTCCCAGACACAGTAGGGATGGCAACCACTCGTATCTCAGCCAAGCTTCCCCCTGATATAGATCCAACAAAAGCTCCTATTGCATTTGGGAGGCTCGCTCTTCCTAAACTGAACAGAGAGATACAATCTCCAGAGGTGCTGACTCAGCAGCGGGCATTGGGGGCACTCTGTGATCTGCTCCATGACCCAGAAAACATCTACCAGGCACTCCAAATAGGTAAGTGCTTTGCTGCCATAAGCTTTGACACGGTGGTGGCAACAGAGAGCGATGCGTTGTGTTTTATTGTCCTGTTTTTACCCCTGCAATATAATTCATGAAAGAAAACGGCCAGGAGAATATCTTGATCTTAACCTGTACTTGTTTTGAATCATGAAAAGGTAAAGAATATTATATTACAATTAAAACAAAACAAAAAAGCCTACCTCTTTAAAGAGAGCCTAAGGGGATTGAGCTTGTTCAAGCTGGAGAAGACAAGGACTCATCGCCAACTTCCAAGACTCAAAGGAAGCTTCCAAACAGAAGAGAGACTTTTTACATGAGCAGATGGTGACTAGACAACAGAGAACGGTTTTACCCTAAAGGAGGGGAGATTTAAATTAATATTAGGAGGAAACTCTTTATTCTGAGGGCAGTAAGGCCCTGGCAGTGACATCCAGAGAAGATGTGAGTGCCCCATAATTTAAGTCTTCAGGTTTGTCACACACGTTTTCTTCATAACAGATACCAATAGTCATTAAAAAATAAAATCATTGTTTAATTAGCAGTAGGTTTTTGGTTTGTTTGTTTTTTTCCTCCAGTGCCAACCCAAGTTTGTTTCTGCACATGGAAGGTAATCCTCTGTGCTTTTACAAAGCCCTTGTGAGACTTAATAAAGAAATATAGTCCTCAATCTGCATACACTTGCTCTTCCAAAACAGTAGCAGCACCACTGGCATCAGTATAAATTTTTTTAGAGTTATATAACTTTCTAACTCTTTAGTTTAGACATAACCTGGTACAGAATTCAGCAACTTGTTTCCACTATTACCCAGTGCAAGCCTAATTCAATGGGAACTTTCCATTATTCTCATCAACTGTCAAATCAGACAATTATGTGGGGTTGATGGATATGTTTTTATTCTAATATGAATGTGCTTCAGAACTGACAACAGGGCATTTTTGGCAGTAGGCCTTTAAGTTTCTGCTAGACTTGCAGTACAACACTGAGAATTTCACCTCTAGGACAAGAAGAAAAATCAGATAGCTTGGACTTGAAATTGTGAGGTAGAAAGGAATATCGCACTTTCATACTAATGCGGAAGTTAAAAATACCAAAATCAATGGTTGTGTCCCCCAGGTTTCGTGGAGAACTTGAAGACCTTGCTACCGCATCATGACAGAACTGTCCGACAGAAGACAACAGAAATTCTCTACATAATGGCAATGCATAATGTTGGCAGGTAGGAATAATTGCAGAATTTACTGAATGGTGTAGGAAGCAGTAAAGAAGTTTTTGTGAGAAACAAAAACAGAATTTCTAAGGTTTCGCAAGATAGAAGCAATGAAAATAAAATTATTTAATTAAAGATTATGCACCTGTCAAATATTTGAGTTATATTATGCTTAGTTAAATCTGTTCTCCAATGTTTATAGGCAAGGCTTGATACAAAATACAGTAATACCTGCCCTCACTGAACTTTTGGATGACCCAGAAGACATCTGTCGGAAGAACACCCATCAAGTGCTTGACATGATGGCCAGGTTACCTGAAGGTAGGGGGATTTTTCAGTAATTAATTACTCAAGAGGGTAAAACAGATGACATTAGTGTGCCTTCATCTCTTTGCCTTTAAAGAATTCTGTCTTGTAGCTGTGCAGAGAGATAGCTATCATCCTGTGATTACGTAGATCATAATAGAAACTTAGAGGAAGTGAAAACTTAATAAAAACAAATCTTACTGTTTTGGGTTTTTGTTTGTTTGTTTTTGCTTTTGTTTTATACAGATTGGTAGCAATTATTAACAATTATTTTACATTGGTTATTCTTAGTTCTTTCAAAACTCCTGTACGGTGACAATAATGAAAAGATGGTAGTAAATATCCAAAAGGTTATTTACAGGAAACACTCACCCATATGGAAGTCTTCGGTCTGCTAGGAACTGCTGAGGCAATCTCCACTGAGGAGCAATCTCCACGAGATGCTGCCTTAGTGGTGGTCAGCCCTTAAATGAGGTCTAGAGGAGGTGAAGTCAAGCTCCACCCCTTCTGGGAGCACAGCTAAATGACTGTCACCTGTGCTCCCACAGCTGACCTGACACTTGCCTCAGCTGATTAATCAGAGGTTCAGGCTGTGATTACCAATTTCCCATACAACTCCATAATTCAGTAATAAGCCTTGATGTTCAGTCTGCACTGAACATAAAAAAAAAATAAAAATAAAAAATAAAAAAAAAAGCAGTGAAAGAAAGAAGTATTTTGCCCAAGATGTGTTTAGTATTAGAAATATTTAATAGTTCTTAGCTGCATTCTTAGCTGTAATCTTATCTGTCTTTTAAGAGTACTTTATCCTTTAAGACAAAAGTTGAGGTGGATGACACTGGATTTTAGAAGCTTAGCAAAACCTCTATTTTGAATAAAGACTGTTTAAAGATATCATTTTCCCTATGAAACCTGTGTTGTTGTATGCAATGCAAGTAATGAAAGGACAGGTGGCATTCTTATTGCAGCAGATGGAACATCTCTTCTGTGAATGTCATTGTTGTCCAGGTAAAGTGACAGTCCAGCTTTATTGATACAGTTGTTTTTTCACTGCATCACTGATAAACCTGAGAGCTGAGGAAATAGTTGCAAATTTAATTGCATCCTTTTTCCAGGTGGAAGGCTGAGAGCTAATGGGTTTCATTTCAGGGCCTGTCTTGGATACAGACTTTCGTTTTTAAGCTCCCCACACCTCAGTCTTCTTACATAATGGGAAAATAAAATTATGTGATTTCTATGTAAAACAATTTAACACCTTATATTCTTCAGATAGAAAAGAGTAGCCATGAATTACTTAGAACATCAAGTACTTACATGAACCTTCTCAACTGAATAATATATTTAATTTATAAAGTATTTCTTACTCTCTTCAAACTTCACTATGTTTTTGGTTTGCTTTTTTTCAGTCAGCTTTCTTATCTTGAAGCTGTGCTCCAATAAAAGCCAGTGTTTTCATGTCACTTCTTTCACCAGCCTGAAATGGCCACTGTACTACAAAAGCTAGAGGTGAAAGAGGCATATCATCTCACAGTCCAGACTCATTTTCACAATAAGCTAATAGAAGTATATTACGTAATAGAAAGCAATTTAGAATGGAAACACTATGACAGTTCTCTCAATTTTCTTTCCTGTTGCTTCTTCTTAATCTTGATCTATGGCTTCTAAAATTGCTACTAACCATCTCCCAAAGACATCTAACAACAACAGGCAGTAATAATTTCTGAAGAAATTACAGGGGAAGACATCCCTTGAAACTTATCAAGTTGGTAAAATGTAATTGCTTAAGATATAAATTTCCTGAATATTAGTGAATAAATTCAACAAAACATTCTGGAACCAATTAATAAAACTCAACAGTCTGTTACAAATGCATCATAACATTACTCAATTAAGTAACTGCTATATCATAATACTAAATAATGAACACACTATAGACAAATACATTATCATTTGAATTATTTATTTAAGTGGACAGTTTAAATGTTGATGTTATTAATAATTTTGTTTTAAATTTCTGAGAGCCCTTGGCTGAGATTTCTTGCGCTAATCGTAGTACATAGGGGGAACAAAAGTAGAAGGATATTTTCCAGTGTTGCATGTGTGTCTGTGTCTCTGTGTACATATGTGCTTTACAATTATCAAACATATATTTACACACCAACTTTACACTGAAGCCTTTAAGAAGTCTTTTCTATGGCAGGGGAAAGAATCAACTGATCCATTTGCTATTTTCCAGTATAGTCCCACATAGTTTCTTACGCATTCAAACCTTTGCTGGAATGTTACTCCATCCAGTAGTGTTTCTTTATGAGATGAAACCTGGAGCTGAGGAATGTATCTCTTCAGATTTCTTGACTTCACTAAACTGTAAATAATTTAAATTATTAAATTGAAATATCAAGACATTTAGTTATTGTTCATATCGCTCATCTTTAACCTTCTAATAATACATAACATTTTTTTTAAAATAATTAAAAACTCAACAAAAAAAAGAAGACTTTGGAGGCTATACACTACACAATCACCATGGCTCCTGCTTCTTGGGAAATCTGTTACAATATTACAATTCCCAGAATGTATTTGGAGCGGTGGAACAGAATTGTCCATTGGCAACTTTCACATTCAGCAGTCCAGACACTACAACAATAATTTTAAAAACTGCTTTGTGATTTTTTTAATCTGTATTAAAAAAGGAATACTAACCTACTTCTTAAATATAGAACGTTGTTTTTTGGTTGTCTTTTTTGTTTGCTTTTGTTTTGTGTGTGTGTGTGTGTGTGTGAAACACCACAAGATTTGGCAAAAAAAGATGTAAAAGAAGACTGTTTTGATGTAGAAAACTCCTTCTCAGTAGAAGAAACACTGACCTTAATTTGGCCTATTCATTGATTCTTTTTTTTTTGTAGTTTTGCTGCATATTTTGAAGCCTTAAACAGCAGAAAGGTCTGATAGTTTGGAAATCACCGAACAGTTGTGCACCAACAATTCCTTAAAAAGGCAAGTTGTCCATGAAAGAATACAGCAGAAGTGTGTACACAGCATATGCTGTGAGTTATGTGCATGTGCATACCTGATGCATGTGTATATAGTTTGGCTGTGTGTACCAGTATCGAGGGCACATGTCCATTCTCTAAATCTTTAAGTCGTATTTTGCGTAAGCACTCCTGTTCTGTGTCTTTTGATTTGAACTAGTTATTCACTCCAACACAATCATACTGCTTCATACCATGCAAATGAGTTCATCTATCATTCACCATCTTTATATCTTCATGTTAATAAAATTTTAGGACAACTGGATGATTATTTCTTACATAGAACATGATAACACCTCCACTGTAGGAAACAGAATGAAACAAATGGAATAAAAGTGCAGTGACTGTGGTGAAAACATCTCCACAGTGTTAGGCCTCAATATCTTTTGTTGATTTTGTCTGGATTTTTTGTGTGGTTTGTTTTTCTTTTGGGGGCATTAATAAATAGATATTTGTTATGTGTGTGTGATTTTTTTTGGAGAGGAGTCTTTCACTCTCCACAACATACATTTGTGAAAAATAATGTAACAGGCTAGTGGGGCATAAGAGGAACTGTGTACATACATCAGCTTTCCCCTTTTCTCTCCTTGGGCTACTAAGCATTGCCCCATTGTTTCCACAAGAAGTGGAAATGGTTAGCCTCTTTTTCAATTACTTCAGCAAAACAGATTAGCCCAAGGAATCTTAGCAGAGGCCAATGTATTTGAGATTGTTCTGAATGATGACATCTGTCACAGCATCAAAGACAAATTGGATGTTACTGGTATCAGTGGCGCAGGTGAAGTGTGAGTAGATCTCCTTGGTCTCCTTGTTGCGATTTAAGTCCTCAAACTGGCGCTGGATGTAGACTGCTGCCTCCTCATACGTGTTTTGACCTTTGTATTCAGGAAAGCAGACTGTTAAGGGGATGCGTCGGATTTTTTCTGCCAGCAGATCTTTCTTATTCAAAAAAAGGATGAGGGAAGTGTTGATAAACCAGTTGTTGTTGCAGATGGAATCAAAGAGACGCAAACTTTCTGCCATTCGACTCTGTAGGTGAGAAAACAACAGGGTAAATAGCATTTCAGTGATAGCACACCGAATATATTATTCTTTCAATTAATGAGAAAAGTGTGCTTATAGAAAGAACATTTATTCTATTTGGTGGCTGTTCATCTTACCTTAGCAAGAAACTTCAGGAACCTTAATTTACTCATTTTGATACTCTTTTCTACAGTCTGGCACTTATTAGTGTTAATATTTTTTCAAATAATCGACTATTATGAAGGCAAAATACAGTTGAATCCACTGGATATAACCATGTGAGACATTTAAGTTTAGCATCTTAGCCCTCTGAGCTCAAGCAGCAAGTAACTAAACACTGCACTGAACTAAAAGGAGAAGATGAGGGAATTTGTCTTATTTAGACTGGCTAAGAGAAGGCTAAGGGTTGATCTAATAAAAACCTTCAATTACTTGAAGCATAGTTACAAAGATGATGAAGATAAATTCTTATCAGCAGTATCACATGAAGTATCATGTGGCAGTGAACACCAATTGCAGCTTGGAAGATTCAGATTAGAATTAGGAGGAAAAACATAACTAGAAGACTCGACATTTTGTGAAACCCCCATCTGTAGTTGTTTTCTCCCCTCAACTAGATAAAGCTGTAGCTGGCCTGATTTACTGTTGGCAATAGTCCAGCTTCAGCTGGGATGGGACAATAAATGATCTTCAGAGATCACATCTGGCCAATCTTTAATTCTGTGAATCATAAGAACATATTTATCATTCAAACCATAAATTAGAAGTCAATTTTTTGTATTCAGATTTAGGCAGATCTCAAACTTCTCATCCCAAAGGGAAGAATTTAAGTACAAGGGTTATTTTTCTGCTAGAAAGAGTCACGCTTAGCTGTCACTATTCTGTTGATGATGTAGGATGAAAGGGAAATAGTCAAAGAATGTAGTTGTGGCCTCTTTGAATACCCATTTTCAACTGCTTTATTTTCTGCCAGGCTCCCTTCACCTTAGAGTAGCCTTAAGGTTTGTCACCAAAGCAACTGTTTGCCTTAAATGAAGTGAAATAATGCCTCACCTATATAAGAGAATCACACTACTTTCTCCAGGTATAGTTAGAATTATAGAAGTACAATGCTACAAAACATACTTGTAAGAAAAACAAAACCTTAAATATTATTTATAGCAAAGAATTCTATCATAATGACAGTTTCTGAAAAAAAAAAAATAATACAAAAAGCAAGTACATTTAATAACTCATATTTGACAGGAAACCTAAAGAATGACCCCCCCATACACTGTTTTATGTAGAAAATATATTGTAATAACCCCTCAAAACGGAGCTGTAGGTTTACAATCATAGACCATAGACTTTATACTGGCTGTTCAACAATGTATTTTCCTGTCCAAGTTAGCAGGAAAAAAAACCTCTTTTTTTAATCACAGAGTATGAAATAACTTCCCAGGAACGAATGGCCACCACAAAACATAAATACACAGAATTATACAATATGCCATAAAGAGAGAATGAGAGAAAATTATGATATATCATCTATATTTTATGCACTTCTAAAAATAATTACAATTTCAGAGAGAAAAGGAAGTTACTATAGAACTCGAAAGAACTTACAAGAGAATATAAAACAAGAAGGATGTAAGCTAGAAAATATCAAGGTTGTAAAATTAAACAGTCAAATGTCAAATGCTGAAATCATGATTTCCAATGTAGCATTATTCATGTAACTCACGTGTTGAATGAACACACTTTTTTCTTCATATGCTCGTCAATATTTTCCTTTACTGTCACTACTCAGTCTATACATTTATACTTCACTATAAAATTACTATTTATGAGCTGCTGAAGGGACAGAATTACTAGTTTCTTCTTAAGTTTATAATTACCGTATCTGAGTATTTCATTGGCTACATTTGTTTTCCCAGCATGTTGTCAGATTAAGAGGTACTGTTAACAACGTATAAACTACACAATGAGAAATTAGTATAGAAGGGACCCATTAGTATAGAAGGGACCCAGTAATTCTAGATACTCAGTTTAGGCACTTAAAACCTATTTTCTCAGCACACTCATTTCATTATTTAACAAAGTCTTAATAGGTTTTTGAAGTTCTCACCAATACCTGCTGTAGCTCTGAGTTACCAGACCTTCTACAAATCAAATCACAAGGTATCAGATTAGGTACCTTAGAGAAAATTAAGAGTTTAGAACTACCCATGAAAGTGTTTATTTAAAAAACTGGTTTGCAGCCAAAAAGGACCGTAGACACACAGAGACATCTAGTACTGTTATTCAGTGGCACTCAACTTCTTTAATCATACGCACATTCTGTTTTCCTATAATCCCATGCTTCATTCATCTCACATTTTCCTCCCTCTGAAGTAGATGATGGCAGTATTACTACAGCTGACAGTCTTATTTATCATATAAGATCTCATTAATCACAGAAAATCCATCATATTCATTGAATGGGGCCAGAAAACCTGTGGAAAAATTAACATTGCTACAGAGCCTGAATCAAAATGTACAGAAACAAGAGGTTGAAAATAAAGTTATAACAACAATATTCTGTCACCTACTCACTCTTATTTACTTTATTTCACCAGATAACTTTAGTTCTACTCCACCTCATCCTGTATCCATACTATTTCACAATCTAAATGTGTCCCTAACTTCATTCTTCTGGCTCCATTTCTTCTTCAAACTTGTACTTTACAGATGAAAAACCATGCTCATAAAATTTGGTACAATTGGAGGGTGATCAGGTCTCCCTAATATAGTCTATACTACTCATATGCCTAAGTGGATGTATTCTAGATAAAATAGGCAGAAAATCTTCACAGGGAAAGTAGGAGTAATTAGTAAATTCCTGGCTTTTCTCCAGATCAAATTTATGTTATTTGGAGTGCAAGATTTCCCTGAGTAACAAGAAATAAAAAGCTTCTAAGATTTTCACATTGGAAGTTGAAATCTTTCTCTAGGGAAGAGGAAATGACTGAAACTTGCAGTAGAGGCACATGTTATACAAATGACCACATTTCAACTAAAAGATATTTTCTCCAATAACAAATGCAATGGTTCTTAAGACAGTAATACTTTAGTTGCTGTCAACAGCCAATATATTAAAACTTAAAACCCAAAGTAAACTTTTTTAAAGTGAAAATCATTTTATAAACATGATGTTTGAGCAGACCAATGAAAATTACATAAGCTGCATTTAAATTTTTCCAGTTTAAAGTGGGCATTTGTATATATTTGCAGTTATGTATCTATTTATTTACACACTTTATGACAAGCTCTCCTTTCCCTTTTCACATTCAAACACTTTTTTTTCTCCAGCTTAAACTCGGCTCATGCATTTAATAAATATTTATATTCTTTTCTGGTGCCACTGTCAGTAGACCAGGTCTTTCAGTAGTTTACGCAAGAAATCATTCACACATTATTAGGCATAGTGATTATTGCTCTGTTTTTCCTTTGACCAAGTCTGCTCCATTTAAAATAACAATAAGCATGTTTATTGTGTACACTGCTCTGAAAGCAGTGCCTTCTATTTATTTCTATTGAAAGTACAAAGAATAATACTACTTAGTAGAGCAAAGTCTCAGCTAGAAAACAGTACTTTTTCAACATAGTCACCACCATTAGCTATGCATTTTTACTGGTGATGAACAACTGCCTGTGTGCTATGTTCATAAAAACCTGCACCAGCAGAGGTAACTCATTGCTTCACAGCTGTTATAATGATGTCTGTACTGAAATAACCTGCATGCTGCCTCACTGTGCTCACATCCACTGTCTGGTCTCCATAAATGTTCAGCAAGTGTCAGTGAATCTCAGTTGGTAACGTTTTTCTATATGGAGGAATTCAATGACCCACCTTTGCTTCATACACACTTCCATGTCAGATGCCATTTTGTCAGACTGTTCCTCTGCTGCTATCTGCCATACCGCAACAAAATGTAATGGAACCCCATTTAATCAGGATTGGAACAACAGAAGACTGGGTTTAGCTTTTCAGTGTCAGAGTTCATCCAACATAATCCAAAGCTATACCATTAAGCATTTTCAAATAATTTGTTAATCTGGAAAAAAATCTTGTTTAGAAAGTAAAGGAAGTGCCATGGGCCATGATTCTTCTAGGTATCATAGAAGATAACATACTACAGTTCAATAGTTAAAAAAAAAAGTAAAAAGTCTACCTTATGCTACTCAGCTTTAAGAACCTTCTAGAAAAGCACTGGCTTTTATAGACATTGTTGTCCTTGATTCCTAAGAAATGGTTTACAGGAAGGGTTTTAATCATTCTGTCTCCAGAGACGGCAACGATACAAGAACATTCCCGCATATTTCATTACTAAAAAAACACTCTTTTTCAAATTATATCTGTTGGAAGACCAGTCATTGCAGTGGACCTCATGGGCTGAGCACTGATTTGCATCTTGATATGAAATACACTTTAGGATGGCAATTTTGCAGTCTTTATTTAGGCAGAACTAAGCCCCAATATTATCAGGCAGGCCCCCAAAAACTGAGACTCCGTAGAATTTTTCTTTAAGTAAGGGTACTACTTAAAAACAAATAACATTCTTAATGTGCTCTCTCCATTTACTCACATTGTCAGTGTTTCTGCCAATGCACTTTTCTATTTTAAATATTCATGTTTTGAGGAAGAAATTGTACCATTTGAGCACAGAATGGCTTTTGTATTCTCAGAATGACGGTATTCTCAGAGGGTGACATTTCTTTGATTCACTGTGGTCTTTTTGTGCTAAATTTTCTCTTGTGTGGAATAGCACTGGTAATGTTTTTGAAAAGCTGCATTTTTACTCAGGAACAAACTGAACAAACTCCTTTTCACCTCCACCCAACTTTCATTTAACTAACAGCTCAAAGGGAATTTATTAAAGGAACTCTTTACAACCATCACGAAGCAGTGCACAGCTGAACTCTAGTCTCAGGCTAGGTTTATTTTTGTTTGTTTGTTTTCAGTATATGTCAATCTTTTGCATTGTTAGAGGAGGAGAGAGGATGGTATCTTATAGTTGCTAAGTGCATAGCTTATTTTGTGACTATGTAGTACAGAAATGTGAACACCCAGTTTTCTACAGTTTCTCTCTTTACTTATATATAGAAGGTATAATTACACTCAGGGTAGTAATAGCTCCAGTCTTGACTGAAGATTAAAACAGCAAGAGCTGTTTAAGCAGGATAACAGGATGAAGGTGAAAATACAATTTAAGCCTCTAATATTTTTATAAAATGGTATTTTTCAACTTGACTGAGAAACGACTGGATAATTATTTTCCATTGTATACTACCATTTCTTTCATTTTACAACTAACTACACCATTTTCTCCCTTGGAATTACAGAGATATATGTGGGCTGCTCTGAAAGTAATGCCTCCTGTTCTATTATGTTGGCCCAACACATCAGAGATGCAGCAGAGATTGAAAATAGTTTTTTAAATTTGCCTTCTAATTACTACTTGTTAGATATTTTCCACAATTTCCCCTAACATTTCCATTTTCTTTGACATTATACTTGAAACTCAAAAATTACCAGACTTGTACAGCACTGTTGAACGTCCCTCTGTTATGCCATCACATACGTTGTTCCTCATGAGGTCACACTGCAAATGAGACTGGCAAACTGATCCAGGAAATAGAAAAACAAAGCTCATTTTGGAGAACATCAGTAAGCAGTACAGGAGAAAAAAAGAAAGAAAAAAAGTTTGGGGCTAAATTAGACTTGTTGCTGAGGCTATGCTAACATCAAGCTATTGCTAAGCCATGCATGACGCTTACACAGTAAACTTAATAAGATTAAAATCAGGTCTCTGCTATGTTGTACAGTGTGGGGATAACTGTATCATGTAAGTAGTCATCAAAGCACAGGGAAAAAAAAACAAAAAACAAAAACCTTCCTCTCTTCCACCCACATAACCAACAGGATTTCCTCATACTTTGAAAATAAATCTGGTGAAGAAACAGCCTGCATTACTATTTTCCCTTGCACCAATGGAGGTTATCTATTTGAAAACTTGAAGGTGTTTTCCCAAGATCACCTAGCAGTGGCTCTATGTTGTCTGCTGGCAGGGATCTGCATGCTTCCCTTCTCTTCACCCTACCACCTGCTTTCACCACCTATCAACTCTTTATAAGGAACCTTCTACAATCAGATTTTAGATTTTTTCTTTTAAGATCTGTACTCCTTTTTGTAACTCTGTTGCACTGTTAAAGAACAGTTGTGGAATAACTACCTCAGTGCACAAACAAATGAAACAGAAATAGGACAAGGTGAAAAAATATAAAGTAAAACAATTTTCTTATTTTCTCGTCAAGGATTTTGGGCTGGTTCATCCTAGCTCTGTAACTAATGGGTTGGAGGGGATCCACTATGAAAAAAGACAGTATTCAAGCTCACTATTAAAATATATACTACACAGAGAGTTCGTATTTTAAAGTATACATACAAAAATAAACAATATGTCAAAATAACAGCATTATCACTTCAAGTAGTAGATACCAACAACACTGTACTGACTTACGTGCATGAAGTTGCTCCCAAAGTACTCTCAAAGCATAAGGCAGATGACCTGTGCATACTGCTTATGAACCATCAAAATGTTATTAGCCTTTATCAATAAA
Source organism: Excalfactoria chinensis (assembly GCF_039878825.1). NCBI lineage: Eukaryota > Metazoa > Chordata > Aves > Galliformes > Phasianidae > Excalfactoria > Excalfactoria chinensis. Next base: position 3,845,293 of record NC_092840.1, on the reverse strand, counting down.
ATCAGCATGGCTTTTGTCATGCTTATTGGTAAATCTTTATTTGAATGACATTCAAAATACGGTAATATACAAGTCTGTTAACCATTTTTTGCATGCAGAGCTGAAATGATATATCTGAGACATTTCCACAGTGCAAAAAGTATTTAAATAAATATCCCTTTCAAGACAATTTCTAAGCCATAGGCATCTGGAGCTGAGAAAAGCTAGACAGATCAAGGAAGATTAAGCCACTGACGCATGATGATAGAACAATCAGGAAAGTAGCTGAGATGAGGGCTTTATGACACAGAGAAGAACATCATAATACAGAGAAGTTTAAATTCTGTTGTTGCTTGATGAGTACAGATAAGTTATTTTAACAGCACCTTTCTGTGAAATTTAATAATGAAAATTAAAATAAACCCACATCCTTTCATATATACTTCCATATTGTAATGCTGCAGCTCTGAAAACTTGTCTCTTTAATGGAAGTGTAAAATATAAATACCAGTGCTGAATCAACAACATCTCATCAACAGAAATATTAAGGGTTTAGTTGAACTGAACTTCATTTATAGACTGATGAACACAGTCTGAATTACTTTAATGGTATGTTTAATCTATCATGGTTTGTGTCTCCATTTCGCAACCCCAAGTGAAATCAGTGAAGTTGTCAGGAGGAACAGCAGGACACAAAACAACTATTGGAAATAAGATACTCTGAGTAAATATGTTTAGAGATTTAGAGAGCAACAGCTAGATTGCTCATCCTGGAAGGTGCATTTCTAGATGTCAGTCATATTACACAGGTGGTAATTTATTTAAACTCTAACCTCTAATCTCTAGTGTCATCAAGGATACCATATGGTCTAATCATCACCTGTGTAGGGAAGATGGCAGAGATACCTCTTTACATCTTTATATTAAAGAGCAGTGCCATTATTATATCTGTTTTCCTAGGAAATAGGTTCTGGAAAAAGTCTTTGGTTTCCAACTTGTATTTATAGACCACCACTGAATTTCCCCATTGCTCAGAGGAAGACTGTCTTCATAACAGGGAAAGAACAAAAAAATGCATCCAGCAAGCTGTTTTGAAATTACTAAATGTTTCATAATGAATATGCGCTAGAATCTCAAAAGATTTAAGGTAAATTTAGTCTTCCTAGAAATTGCACTGAAACTGAAGGTGGTAGAAGTTTGTTGTATATTGCATATCAATAAGATATGCATAATGAAAACGTGCAAAGAAAAAGGATTGAGAAGAATACAAGAAATAAAAGAGGAGACAGAGGAAATAATGTGCACAATACCAAATATAAATACTTGTCCATAAAGAAATGAGCACATTGTAACTTCCTAAACTGATAGGCCCTTTTCAGTGTTCTTTGATGTGAAACTGTTTTCTCTGTTTTCCAAGTGAAATAGCCTTGCATTTAGGCTATCTATGCTCTTTGTAAATAAGTTTATAGATGATAGCTCCAGTATTTCATCTAGAATTACATGGCACTTCAATTTCTCCTTCTCTGAACCCAATTATATCGTGCCAGAGCTTCCCTATTATATTGTTCCTATACATCAACCAAATGAATCTATAACTAGTTCTACATAAGAAAGTCAACTTCATGAATCAGAAAGTAAAGACTCACAACATGATATCATCCAAGATCTATGCAGTGAAGGAAGCAATTGAAAATGTGCTGGATTAGGAAGGAAAATGAGTACTAATAACAATTGCCAATTTCCTCACAACAAATGATGAATGCAAAGAGCACAGAAGTATTAATTTCAAGAATGCAAAGTAAACAACTAAAGTCCAGAACCTGGCTTTGTTCATATTAAAATCAGTGATAATAATATTCTCATTCACACTTTTATTTGAAAAATATTATTAAAATGAAATCAACTTTTACAATCCAATCTGCTGGAATTCTAAAGCATTTACCTTATTCCCCAGAAATAAAACAAAACCCTCAAATATTAAAATACATACAATATAATAAATAGAATTATTTTCATCATCTGACTGTAGATTCTGCAGAACAATTTACTGCACCTTTCTTACTTTTTCTTGTGTATTTTCTACTTTTTTCTTTGGGCATTTATGAAGCTCAGTATTTCCTACAATTTTTATTTTACTTACATTTCTATCAAGCACAAGCTTTTCATTCCTTATCTTCCAATTGCTGCTCTAACATCTTCTAAGGTAATGAATAGTTCACTCTCATAAACTTTATGATGTAAAAAAGAGTGTCAAAAAGCAATTGCTAATAATTATTGAAATGAGAAGGCAGGAATAAGAGTACAAATTAAAGTTAACTATGTCCTACCATGTATCCCTGATTTTTCACACCAGAAAAAAATATGGGTGAAGCTGACTGTGAACCTAAATTTTGTCACAGATAAAATTATGATTCTAGTCTATACGGGAATTTCATTTAGAGAAGAAATTATTCATCTTACATTGGCCTGTTCTCTGACTCATGCAGAAGAAAAAGAAAGTGGCAGGTAATATTAATTCTTTCTTACTTAAAGCCCCAAATAGATGATAAAATCTAGTATTCAGTCAAATGCAGATAAAGAGCTTTGTGATATCTTCCTTGCAAATACAACAGTGTAACATTCCTATTTTTATTTCCCAAATAGACATTTAACAAATTTTACAACAAGCCTTAGTAACATAGGATGACTTTCCCTGCTCTAACAGTTGACATATCAAAATATTCATGAGTAATCTACCCTTAGATTTTCTTCTTCTGTACAAGTGATTTTACTGCTTGTCTTACACAGATTGGGAACTTACAGACTCTTCTATGAGAAAAAAAAAAAAAATGGAAAGAACTGCTATTTCAATTTGAACTTTATCTGATCAGTCCTTTAGCTTTAGATTCTTATTTTTATTGAATATTTTTTGATCCTTCTTATATACTAATGGGTACTGAGCGATTTATTTTATTGTTGTACAAAAAAACCCAAGCATTTTGAAATGCCTTTTCTCAGTCTGGATTTCTAGGTAGCAAAAGCGAGCCAGATGATGTGCAGCACATTGTCTCAAGGATATTTGAGACACAGCCTTGTTGCATTTAATGTTGTCAACCTTGGATTATTTTTTCCACACCTTTAGCCCCTTTACTAACCTCTCACATTTTTTAGGATCCCGTTAACATTAATTTCCTTATTCCACATATATTGCAGTGAGGTTTCTTTTTGTGGTTTAGTTTGGTTTTAGATTTCTAATTACTACTTTCATTTGATCCATGAAGAGCAGTAAACATACAGAGCAAACCGCTGCTAGATCCACCTTCTGTGTCACTGCCAGAATTCATGCTATTAGATGGACCATGCCTGGTAATAAAAGGTGTTATAAAATTTAGCCTATTCTGATAAGTCCAATGTCATCCCTACCCAGTATTATCAACTACTGCATAATCACTTATGGCAACGGAATACCAACTGGTTCTGGCAAACAATAATGGAAAGAAGTGCTCATTGATATGTCACAGTCACAGTGAGAAAGCTCAGCTTGCTGGAAGCACTGCTAGCTTTGGCAGGACACATCTGAAGCACAGCTCATTGTTGACTGATATGACACTTTGCCATGCCATGTTACCAGGGAAACAGCAAAAGAAGAGAACATAAGGTTGTTAAAATGGAGAGGTTCCTGAAAAAAAAAATGCTCAGAGCCAGGCTGCCCCAAAGTAAATATGGCATACCTATGACATATCATGTTCTTACATAAAATGAATTAGTCATAAGCCTCTTCCCCAGAACAGAAAGATGGCATGACAGATTCTTGCTTCTAGAGAGGCTATTTCAGTTACCCAGATATTATGCTAAATACTGTTTAAACTATTATCAACTATTTGGGGGTTGATTCCTATTTGTAAATTACAATATGACCAACCAGCAAATAATACGAAAAACTACGCTTGAATGGACTACATATATTGAAAGCAGGCTTTTTCAGTCTGTTTGATAATGGAAAGAAAGGATGATATCAAGATCAAACAGTTAAAACATTAGTGACAGTAGATCTCATGGAATTAATTGGAGGAATTATTCATCATCTGCTAATTATGAAGTATAATCATGGGACAACATCATTGGCTGTCAGGTTAGAAATTCAAATGAGCCTATTAATAGCTTCAAAAAAAATGCATTTTGATGCTCAAATCTATATCCCAAGAATCATGATTAAGACTTGGCAGCACACAGCAAAAACAAACAAACAAAAAAACCCCACGGCATGTGGATATATTATCTCATCCATTTTTGTTATAAGAGGGCAAAGAACCATGATCCAATGACACAGATCTCTTTAATCCAGTATCCCATGTTTTAAGAATAATAGATGATTTACAGTGGGATGCAATTAAGTTCAGAGGAAATAATTTCCTAGTTCTTAAATCCAGCTTCTCAAGATCTGAACTTGGAACTGAACTTTCAAGTCAAAAGCTTTATCATGACCTTTAACACGCCTATATTTTTATATTGCTCCTTAAACTTGTGCAGTTTTGTACCATGGCATACTCAGGCAGCAAACTCTGTAATGCTGCTTTATGCTGTGTGAAACTGCAGACTTTTATAAACATTTCTATTGCTTTTCCCACCATACAGTAAAATCAAGCTATATATTTCTTCAAAGTATTATATGGACTTCTGCATATAACTCCAGGTGTCTGTGTGCCATGGCACATAGCTAACATGCTTCTGTACTAAGATCCAAAACAACTATGAAAACCAGAGAAGTGGGTACAGATAAACAAACCATTCCTTATGTAAAATACCATCACCTGAGATGATAATAATATAGAAGTCTATCCAAGGATTTAGTCTTCCAGCAGAAGAACAAAGCAGATTTCTTATTAAAGCATAGTGTAGAAAAATAAATATCACTAAAAACACCACTGAAAATATCAGTAGTAGGTCAGACTGAACAGCAGCTTTTCCATATCATTTAGAAATATATTAAACAATGTATGCTGCTGAGTGTGTTCTGCTTCTCTGCTGTCCTCCGCTGAAGGAATAATCCATCAGACTCTGTTCCTACCACCTTTAATTGGTTATTCACTCAGGAAAATCCTTTCCTGTTGTGGCAAGAGAAAGCTGCATCAGCCTCATTTCTCTCATAAAAACTTTATAAAAAATCCTTATTGCAAACGAAAATTAATTCCCCCAGAAACTGTTTTGTTGTTTGCTTCCCCCCTCCCCCCTCACGTATTTGTGTTCTCTAAGTTACTAGTTTATCCCAGTTTTTGTCCTAAGTATGCAGACTAGTAACAAAAGCTGTTCACAGAACTATTTTAATACATGCTTACAAGTAACGTTATGTTAGTAGTAATATCTTTACGATGATTATTTGCTATTCACCCTGTAATGTGCTGTGGTATAACCTGGTAAGACAGTTAAGCAGCACACAGCCGTTCAGTCACTCCCCCTAGTGGAACGCGATAGGAAATCGATAAAAAGATGTGGCTTGAGATGAAGTCATTTAAGTAGGACAGAAGAGGAAAGGAAGAATAGAAATAATAATAAAAAAAATATGATAATAATGACAATAGTATATACAAGGTAAGTGATGCACAATTCAGTTTCTCACCTCCCAATGATCAATGCCCAGCTAGTCTCCAAGCAGCATCAGCCACCCCAGCCAACTCCCCCAGATTTATTGTTTAGCATGACACAGTGTGGTATGGGATATCCCTTTGGTCAGTCTGGGTAAGCTGTTTTGATTCCGTCCCCTCCCAGCTTCTTGTGCACCTCCAGCTTCCTCACTTGCAAGGCAACACAAGAAGCAGAAAAGTCCTTGACTCAGTGTAAGTATTGCTCTGTAGTAACTGAAACATCATTGTGTTATCAGTGTTATTATCATCCTAAATCAAAAAAACAGCACCATACCAGCTACTAAGAAAAAAATTAACTCCATCCCAGCTGAAACCAGGCCATTATGCTTTCCAAAGAACAGTCATTTAATAGATTTCATACATGATCTTCCTTTCCTATCATTTAACTTTCTTATTACTAATCTTGTCAAACCTTGTACGGTTTTCAATATTCAACTTCGTTTCCTATTTTCTTTACTCATGCCAGAAAATTTTCATAGCTACAGCATGTCAAGTATTTTACAAGTTCCTTTGTTTCCAGCTTCCAAAGTAGATAGTTTTAGTAAGTGAGTGTTTTTTTCCAAAGAGGACCTTGACCTTCCAAATCTCACTGATTAAGGCTGAATTCAGTTCCTTCCCTTCACAAATTGAGTCCTTATCAGTAAGATGCAATTGAGTTTATACAATCAATTTCTCTGTCCATGAAACAGATATGGATAACAGGTGCTTTGTCCCAGACAGTGGCAATGGCTTCACTGCTGAGTCATTACAATTTTTTAGGTGCTAGACAGATATCATTGTTCATACACACTGCTCCAATGGCTAGGTTAACCCTCTTGTTAGAAATGCTTACCTACTTTCTAGACTGATGGGCATCAATGGAATATTTTGGGGGATTTTGCCTTTCTTATAGTTTGGGGGCTATGGATATTGTTTGATAAACAGACAGAAATTACATGAAACAACTGAGTGACAACAACGTAACTTTTGTCTGTTTAATCAAACAAAATCCATGGCCCTCCTCCTAAAGACAATTCTGAGCTTGAAGCTCATAGGATACTCAGGAGCATTGTGTCTGTACATTTCATTATGCAGATAACTACCTCAGAAGCATATAATTATAGTGAATAATATGACTGAAAATAAGCCTTCAGACTTACATAGTGAAAAGCATTGTAAATCACATCTTAAGAAATTATTCTTTCGTATATTTTCAGTGTTTTACTGATATTTACATATTGTAGAATATACATGCTTGGACAGAAGCCTTGAATACTTCTCTGTAAACATAAACTTTTACAAGGGAAAATATATATTACTTTCTAAACTGAAAAAAGGTCAAGGCTAAAATTCAATTCACAGTGCTAGAAGATTACACATATGAATTCTCAAGTCATCTAGGCTTTGCTCCCACACAAAATCCACTCTGAAACATCTTGAAATGGAAAGGCATCACAAAAGCAAGAATACCTGCACACTTTTGGTCCATCTTTTTCTCAGATTCCCAGAAGACTCAGTTTGTTGGAAAGATGTTTCACCTAAATCAATATTTGCCAACATGGATTTTTACCATTGATAACAAAAGGTGCTAGTAAGGTTATACACGGCCTGTTTCCCCTCAGCCTATTCAAAACTCAAATCATTTGCATATGACATAGGGCCTTCCAAATACATTAAGAGATAATTGAGAGGTTCCTTGATGGACCCAAAGATTAGTTTTGCAGTAGGCTTAATGGAGTCTGTTCTGTTTGTTATTTTGTTGTTTTTCATCTGCATTTTCTTTTGCTATAGTAAAAACAGCTTTGCTGTAGTAAAAACATAAACACAAAAGTGACTAAGTTTTATTTTTTCATTATTTGCAGTGACTGTAAAAATGGGAATAAAAATTAACTAAAACTTGAGCCATCTGCTAGCAGTTTCAATATCAATATTTTAAAAATGAATACTTAACCATTGTCAATTTTAGAGAGAAAAGAGTGAGTGAATTATATACACATCACATGAATCTCTTAGACATACCTCATGAATTCAGTCCTATGTTCATATTTTACTCGTTTCATTATTTACTTTGTAATGACATATATATAAAACATTATATATATATATACATACATACACACACACACACACATATATATATATATATATATATAAAACAAGCTGGTTTGGCCAGATCTTCAAAGTGTTAGCTCAGGTGATTTTGTCTCTGCAAATTATGTTACTCATAATTAAGTGTAGTTGGAAAAAGACTAAAAAAAGTAGAAAAGCCCCAGGAAAAAAAAGAGTCTGTCTTGCTCATCTCTCATTTGTCTGCAGGGAGTATGAAGTTTAACTTGTCTCAGACACAAAAGAAGTATTGTCCAGGCAAGAAGTAGTCTGGGCATTATTTTTCTTCTCTTTTCTGCACATTGGTGTAATTACAATGTTCTGGGACTTGATATTTCATTTACAAGTGGGCTGAGCTTTCATGGAAATCACTGAGACGAGTTCTGTGATATTATGATCTATGTCTATACCTATATATATGTAAATATATGTATCTATATATATGTCTATATAGATATTAAGATATCTATGTGATATTAAGATCTGATTTATTTTCTAGCCACTAGTTTTAGACTTGTAAGACCCTGTATAGAGGCTCTATACCTTACTGAAATAAACATACCAGCACTTCCGCGCATTTCATTCAAGTTATATGCTATTGATTAGCGACATAACTCTAAGTTGGCTTTCTATATCAAATAGCCTTCATTAGTTCAGCTGCAAATCTACCCTGTTACACTCATTAGAAATTCTTTCCTAAATTCCTTACAGAACAGCATAAAAAGACAGTGTTGATCTCAGTGCACTACTTTAAACATTACTGTGATTAACAAACTAACTACTAGAACTTTTCAATGGGATAAAAGAAAGAAGAGGCCCTCTGTTATAACTTCAAATTCACTTTAATATTATTCATGCCAACTAGTAGAGAATAAAGTGCTTGATAAAGGGAAACTTCTACATCTTCTACATGGGAATTCCAGAAAATTGGATCTGGCATATTTTTTTCCAGAATAAGTGTTTTTCAGTCTTGCTATTCAAAGATATAAACAAATTGCAGTGCTAATTAGCATAATGTGAACTTGAGAGCAATTGCTGCACTCTCTCTGCAAAGCACAAGTTACTAAGGCTTACAAATCTGAACAGATACCAACAATACAACATCACAGGCATACTTCAATGCAGATAGATACAGTCAGTTATATAAATAATGACAAAATCAAGACTGTTAGATATAACACAATAGTTTTTAGCCTCTACTCAATTGAAAATGCTCTATTTTTTATTTTTTTTTCAAAACACTTATTTCATAGATGTTTGAATAGCAGACCATAGAACAGAAGTATGTAAAGTTTCTCATATCAGAGAGACATTGAATTTCTCCCTCAGGAAATTTACTATGCACAGTGCTGACAGATTCTATTCTTTCCCTGCAAACTGAAATAAGAGTATTACATAATCCTGTATAATGTTTAAATTAATGATGGTAACTTAACAGTTAATTTTACTTAACATGTCATAAAACACAAAGTTGCCAGAATGTTCAGTTACTTGCAGTTTAACACTCAAACTGAACATACAAAATAGACCATATGACCACCTGAAAGGTGGAATAATACAAAGATGGTAACAGACATTCAAAAGGTTATTTATAGGGGAAAAACTCACCGATATTGATGCCTTTGCTGGGAAATGCTGAGATAATCTCCATCAGGGAGCAATCTCCAAGAGATGCTGCCTTAGTGCTGGTCAGCCCTTAAATGAGGTCTAGAGGAGGTGAAGTCAAGCTCCACCCCTTCCAGGAGCACAGCTAAATGACTCTCACCTGTGCTCCCACAGCTGACTGGACACTTGCCTCAGCTGATTACTCAGAGGTTCAGGCTGTGATTACCAATTCCCCATACACCATCCAAATGCAAGATTTGAGTTCTCACTGTTCTACTTTAAAATTCAGAATTATTATTTACTAGTTTTTCTAGAGACATGACATTATAAAAAGTTTACACCCATGGTTATTTATATCTTATTTATATCAAATAGCTGCATATACTAACTCTAGGTACTACATCTAGAATACATTTAATTATGAAGAGTTTCACAACAATGCAGAAATTATCCCCCAAATTTTCCCCTTCCCAACCCAAATTCATCCAGTGCATTTTTATGCATGACATTGTTACGGAGGAGTATGTGTTAATGTGTTGGCAAACCACAGGATTTTACCTGCGATTCTGAATCATGAGCTTCAGAAATTGAGAAAAGACAAACATTACATCTTCAGGTGTTTCTATAGTAGCTTATTTTCTTACCAATAGGAGAGGGCTAGTTATTTATCTTAAATCTGGAACAGACTATTTTTCTTCTGCAGCATAACTTTCATTTGCTAAAGTGTTTCTATTTTCTATTCTAAATTTATTCATAGGTGCAAACATTTGCTTTGATAAGTTGGTCTATAGAATGTTAACTAGTGTCTCATAATGATTATTCTATTTGCAGTAGAAGGGAAGCATTTGATCAAAATTCAGCCTTGGCAATAACATCTCTTTCCTTGAAGAACCATAAAAAGGGCAAGCAAAAGCTATTCAACTGTATAAGAGAAACTTGTAAAACAAAAGGATTATTTCTGGAAACTATATTGTAGTCTTGGATCAAACCTGAGTATAATTGCTTCTCAAACTTATCACTTAGCTCCCTTTTAATAAGAAAAAAAAAAAATCTATCTGAAAAAAACTGTGTTAGCAACCAGTTAGAAGCTGACACTTGGAGAACTAGCTTTCTAAATATAAAATAGCCAAAGAATTAAGGCAGTATTAGAGAAATATAAGCATTTTAAAGATAGCTTTGTCATTTTACAGTATAGATTTTAATACTTCCTGACAGTATCTGTTTTCAAAACAAGCAGAGCATGCTTGGGAACCACAAGATGGTAGAATCCTTGTTTGTTCCCAGCCTTACCCACAAACTCCTGTCTCCTAGGCATTACATTTTACACATCTGTCAAAAAATAACTCCAAATTAACTGTGTTATCTCAAGCAAATTGAACGTTGCTACAAATACATAGTTACATATGTGTAAGTGTGCTTATATGTTTCTGTAGTTACTGTATTTGTGTGCTGTGCAAACCAGAGACTAACAATAGCATTAAAAGGGAATATTCATTGGATAAGGCAAGTCAACTACATAAACAAAAACAGCTGGAGAAAATCTTAAAGTTCCTTATTTGAACTTTTGTTTTAAACTAATCTTATGTTATTCCAAATCTCGATTGAAAATCCCAGAGAAGGTACCTGTTGCTATCTTAGATTCAGTTACCCAGGATTTACAAAACAATGCCCATAATGTCCAAGTTGCCTATTCTGCAAATCAGGATGTCTATTGTTTTTAGTGACATCTGGAATAATTATTTACCCAGATAAACCTGACAAATTTCTGCTGTCACTTGAGATGCACCTCAAGAGTAAATAAATACACTTTGAAAATCTAACACAGTGAGGGAAAAATATCCAAGTGAACAAAAGCGATCAAACTCATGAGGGGGGAAGGAAGAGAAATAGAATGGGATTATGGAGCAGAAGATGTACTTACTGTTTGGTTATCTTCATACAGCTTCAAGTCATAGCCACTCAGCTCCACACAGAAAATTATTGCTGTAACCCCCTCAAAACAATGGATCCATTTTTTGCGTTCCGATCTCTGTCCACCCACATCCACCATTTTGAAAGTCAGCTCTTTGAACGTGAACTTATTTTCTACAATCCCTGTGGTCATGTCCCGAGAGCGCAGAATATCTTCCACGGTAGGGATGTAGTCCAGTGCTGCAATCCTTTCTAGGTCATTTAAGTAGTATGCAGCATTATCCTCCAGGTGGTACTCATTGGAGCGGCAGAAACACTCCTGCACACCTGGATCTGCCCAGAGCCGTTTCATGACTCCCAGAAGCTCAGGGGTGATCTCTCCTTTGCTCTCAGCTGGACCTGTCAGGGCAAAGAGCTGCACAGCATCATATGCTCTGTCAGGGTTGTGAAATTCTATCTTAAGTGTAGCTAGAGCCCGAATGATGCGTGTGAGGGAGTCAATTGCGTTATAGATAATCAGAGGTTTGTATTCCTTGCAAGCCTCCAAATTAAAGCCACCACTGTGAATGATTTTCATCTGCTTTACAATAGTGCTCTTTCCAGAGTTGCTGGTACCCAGGAGAAGCAGCTTGATCTCTCTTCGTTGGCGCTGGCTTTCAGAGCGCAGGTGGCGGTCAATCCTGCGGGACCGCCGCGCTGCCTCTTTCTCCTCAGAGCTTTGCCTACATCCCATGGTATAGCAGGCTGTTACAGAAAGGGAAGGCTGGAGATTGTCTCAGTTCCTTTGTGTCTCTACGAAAGATCTGTGTTGTCTATCAGCTCTTGTACCAGGTACAACTTGTACAGGGGAAAAAAATCCAATACCTACTGGTCCAAGAGGCTTGTACCACCTAAATCAGTGACTGCAGGGGTGCAAAAGTGTAGATAGGCAACCACAGAAATAGTCTCCTCAGTAAATCTCATGGCACTCCCCTTTACAGTGCGTAAACATTGGCACATTCCTGTTAATGAAGGGACACTTCCCTTTGCCACAGTTTGGCTAGATCCATCAAATATTCTTTTCCGTTCTGCATAATTATTTTGCTGCCTTCCGTCCAAAGGTAAGTAGCTGCACTTTCACCTTCTCTGTTTTAACCCTCGTCTTCTAACTATATTTTATGGTTGCTGTGGTGATGCTGCTAGATAATGTTGACACTCTTTTTAGTAGCGTTGCATTTGCTGTTTCTCTGCTCTTGCTTCTTCAGCGGATCCAGTTCAGTTCTGTAAGTCTGTGCTTTCCACCTGCCAAACAATGAGAGAAAAAAATGAATGAAGCGAGATACTGCTTCCTTGCTGTAAACTACTCACTGTTTTCTCCTCCTCTAGACTTCAAAGCCTTTTATTATTAAATGACCTAGAAAGGATTGCAATGCTGGACTACATGGAAAATAGAGTTGGAAAGAAGCATGAGGAAAAGCAAAAATTCAAAACCCCAGAAATACTGTAGTGACAGATGAAACTTGTAGGACTGAGAAAATGTAGTTTCCAAACAATAGTAAGTCAAGTCTCCTTTTCAGCCTTCTGTGTTTTATTATCTAAACCTACATGAAAACAAACAGTGCTGAGCTGTGTCCCAGTTTCTCCCTCAGCAAGAGCTTATGGCAGTGCTCTTCTGCACAGTCCTGTTCTGACTGGTTTTCCTGAAGTAGAAAAATGAAATAATCACAACTACTTTTCCCCGCCTCTCTATTTATATCAATATCTTGTACTCAGATGTTCTCCTGAGTTCTCTTTCATCTTTTCTGTTTTGTTTGTACTGAACATTTCAGCAACTAAATTAGGAAGCAAAAGGAAGTGATTAAGTTTTCTTCATGATTTTGTGAAAGAGAATAAGTTACTGATATCTGCAGATTATGGCAACATATTCCTGCCACTTGCAAGAATGGAACCCTTAAAACTCCTACCTGCATAATCAATACTAATCACAAACTTTGTAAACTTTTTTTCCCTAGCAAAGCTAGTGTTGGTTACTTTTTTTTCCTATGAAAATTCTGGGAGAGGCAGGAAAAAGTGACCAGAAGGCAAAGATTTCATGAAAAAGGAGCACAGGAAATAAAATCCAAAGCAAGGTCTGGAATCTTTGCAGTTATGGTTAGAGCAACTTTTCATTCCCAAATTAGGGTTTAAGCTTACTATTTGGAACTCTGCAGCAGGAACAGCAGGATACAGCTACCTCTCACAAAAGGAAACACATAGCTAACAGCTGATTGGTGACAACTTGCCTCTTTTCCTAGGAAGGGCTTGCTGCCCTCACTGAGCTCTGAGCACACTGGGCATCAGAAGTCATGCTTTCCTTACTGTATGCTGGCCCCACATCACTATCTGTATATTTGTGGCTGAGGAGTTGGTTCATATATATAGCTGCACGAATTATATTTTTCCTCAAACATTTAAGGAGAGAGAATGTAGGAAATCAATTATACATCAAGAATTTCATTTCTCGAGATGTAGAAACCTGTGATGATCTCAGGTTGTCCTGTAACAGAAGATATTACTATTCTCCTGCTAATTATGCACTAGATCTTTGTCACAGCCATCCTAATCTTAGCATCTGTTTTTTTGCAGTTTTCTCCCTGCATATTTTCTCTGTGAGGATCTTTTATGTAACTTACAGATCTCGTTTAGTTTATGGTGGTCCAGCAGGTGTGATGGTAGAGTTTCTGTGCCTGCTTTCAGATCTGAGACCCCACAGTTATGCATTTCTGAGTTCTAGAGTTCTATAACAGCATCTTGTTATTAGGCAAGTTCTTACAATGCAGTGCATCCCTTTTCAGCAGTTTCCCATACATATTTATGAAGATATCCAGAAATGTGAAGGCTCTACCCAAAAATGATAAACAGAACAATCATCACTGATCCCTTAAACATCAGAGAGAAAGGTTTAAAGGCTGCAGGTTCAGTGGATGAGGCTTACTTTTTTTTTTCCTGAAGTTTCCCAGGACATAAGCCTTGGACTGTCTACCACTCACTCTCAAATGCTTTCACTGATACTATATTTGTCTTTAAATCCCTTTCTATCTCTAACCCTGCTTAAGACAGATATATAGTTGAACCACTGTAGACCTGGATAAAATTCATGACTACCAGGATGAGTCAGCACAGATCAGGATTGGTACCACTGCACTGAGGAGACCATTATATTACTGCAAAAGATAAATGGAGCTCTGGATGTATTCAAGAAAACAGTTCAAGGAAACAGTATATTAAATATCCTAAGAAGTTCCACAGTGTGCCACTCATTCCCGAGTGATCTAATTTCCAGATCACTATGCATGTACATGTTACCATAAATGCTTCCAGCATACTGTCTAGGGAAATTATTGGTAGTTCTGATAGGTTCTCATCTCATATATAATATCTCATATATAATCCCCATGATTATACAGAAAAACAGAGATCTATTAGAATTGCCAGCTAGGAATACACAGTAGAAGGATATTTTACAAAGAAATGGTAAAAAAACCCAAAGAAAGTAATTTGCCATTACACGCAGTCTTTGTATACCTATCAGTATGTTGACTGAGCATAGAGAATCATAGAATCACCAGCATTGGAAAAGACCTCCAGATCATCTAGTCCAATATTTCCCCACTAAACCACGTGCCTTAGTACAACATCTAAACATTTCTTGAACACCTCCAGGGACAGTGAATCAACCATCTCCCTGAGCCCATTCCAGAGCATGAGCACTATTTCAGAGAAGACATTTTTCCTAACATCCAATCTGAACCTTCCCTGGTGCAATTTAAGGCAACTCCCTCTAATCGCTAGATAAGCAGAAGAGGCCAAACGCACCTTGTCACAGCCTCCCTTCAAGGCAGTTGTAGAGGGCTATAAGATCTCTTCTGAGCCTTCTCTTCTCCCAGCTGAACTATTTCGGTTTCCTCTGTTGCTCCCCATAAGAATTGTGCTCCAGATCCCCCACCAGTTTTGTTGCCCTTCTCTGGACATGCTTCAGGGCCTCAACGTCTTTCCTATAGTGAAGTGCCCAAAACTGAACACAGTACTCAAGGTTTGAGGGTGTTGTGGTTAAAGTGCAGGACCCAGCACACAGTCTTGTTGAACTTCAACCCACTGGCCTCAGCTGAGAGATCCAGATAAAATATAGTATCTCAAATATAGTATCTCACTGCAGAAAATCTGCTGTATATTCATAGGTGTAAACATCCCATCTTTGTCTATATCCAACATACTTCAGCAGTATCTAAATACAAGCTAAGCTAGTCAATACTATCCACCAGCTAAGCTTATTACCCCATCAAAGCTTATCATATAGATCTGATCCAAGTTTTAGGGAAACATAAGAATTCATAGTGAACACAATGTGTTGTAAACCAAGTATTCAGGCCCTGCTTGTACAAAGCTAGATTGTCATCTTTAGTTAATAGGACAGAATTTTGCACTAGCTCAGCTATAATAAGGACCACATTAGAGTACTATCAGTTATTTTATTTTTCCTTTTAACTATGTACATCTAGCTTACTTCAGGAAGTAGGAAATATAAATCATATAAAGTATTAATACCTAAGTACTATTGACACTTGGTAAGTACTTTAAACCATTACTTGTTTCACTGAGTCCAACAACCCCAAACTAGTGTGAAATGTCAACACTACCAGTATGTAAAACCAACTGGTTCTTGAAGAGAGCCAAAAATACAACAGTCCTGACTTGTGTTGATGAAAACAGTAGTGTCAGTGACTGCATATGATCTCCTATGTTTCACTATAATTTAACTAAACTAAGACCAGAATCTCCCACCACGGTCATTTTAGAACTGACCTTTAGACTCCCATAAAGAACAAAACATTACAGGAATAGTAGACTGCATCTAACAGTGGGTGTGCAGAAAATCCTGGCTGCTAGACAAGGGAGAGAAGAAACAATACACAGCAACTGCTTTAGGGACATACAAACATCAGACTTACTTAACTTAGAAATTTGTAACACTGCAAGAAACTAAAAGCAGTACCCACTCAGTACCAGCATCAGTGGTTTGGACGTAGCTCAAGTGATGACAGTAGCGTAGGTTATGGCTTCATTAGAGTTACTGTTTAGCTTTTATCATCTGTTATTGTAGTTCATAAATGGGCTACTCATGAACTAAGACTCACATACCGCTGGAAGAGAGGATTACTGTTTCAGAAATCTTAGAGAGCTTAAGAAGGTGATGATTACTTTGGGGGAAAAAAATGGTAAACATGGTACTTGATCATTAATGAGGTGGCAAATTTGGTGTTACTTGCCCTTACTGCACACAATACCTTATTAAAACATGAGGAAGCGTTGTTAGTTATCATAGCAGAAGAAAGCTGGAGGGATTTGAAACAAGATGACAATATAGCCTTGTGAAAAAAAGCCACACAAAAGAGAAAAAAAACATCCTTGTGCTGAGTTGTTCCAATGACAGATATAACCTAACCTGAGGTCCCAATCTCTGTAGCAAAAACCCGAGAGCCTGGGCACAGATAACAGGGTCCTGAAAACAAGAAGGGTCTTGTTTAAAAAAATAATTAAAAAACCCAAAGTGATAGGGTCTAAACAACTAGTGGTGAGTCAAAGACTGAAGCTCCAGTCCAAGCAAGAGACAACTAGAAGGTACTCCAGTAAATGGAGTAAATGAAGCCATGTAACTGAGATGGTTTTTATCTGTGATGATGGTTAAGAATGTGCCCTTGACACACCATACAAAAATAAATCACAGTTGTGTTTGTATATTTTAGAGCAACAAAACCAGATGAGAGGCAAAAAACTAGGCAAAGATTTGAAAAGAATGAAATCACAGAAGCTAAGTAAGATTTCTAGGGCAAACTGAAAAGACAGATAAACATATAAGCCAAGAAATATCTGTTTTCATGAAAAGAACAGGGAAAGGGTAGCAAAAGAAGAGTGAAAGGCATGCTGAGAACAGTGGATGGATATGTCTTACCACGTCATTTTGGAAGGAAACAACAGAACTCTGTACAGTGCAAAAAAATGGGTCTGCACATAGGGAATTCAATTACAGTAGAAAAATGAAAGAATGGCAGCATAAATTCATTGTGGAAAAAGACAGCTGGGAGATCAGATTTTTTCCATAATGGTTTTAATAGAAAAAAAAAAGAAACATTGCTGAGCATGAATAAGGGTCAACAGTCAGCAAGGTGGACCTTACCATGAGACACAGAGCAAAGTTTTTGAAGCAGAGAAAGCAAAATATGGGAAATGATTTCAATAGAAGTGATCAACACTGAATTCATGGAAAGTCTGAGTGAAAGCATGGAATGAATGGGCTGGAAACATGACAGTTCAAGCTGCAAACTAAGCAACACAATGAGAAATGTTTCACAGTGAAGAAAAAACAAACAGAAAAACAGACATACATTGAATGAGTACATTAAGCAGCAACTTGTCAACGTGAGCTGAAGTCAAAAAAGATAGTAATTCAAAAAGCGTAATGAAAGAGCAACATGATGCAGGAAGGCATCCGGGAGCTGATAAAAATGGAAAAAGGTAGAAAAGGAAAGCAGGATTGTGAAAGAAAAAAGCAAGTAAATCTCATGATGATCTAATTCAGGGAAAAATATGAAGAAGACCCGGCTAACATGTTGACGACACATCCTCACAGCAAGTCATTAAAGTGAATAAAAATGCTGTTCCTGGCACAAGAGAAAGAAAGGACAAAACAGTGTGACCATCAGCATAAGAATCAGTGCTATTATCAAAGATGAATTTGGTGGGTAGTATAGAGAGCAATTTCTAGTCTTATGCCACATAAACAGTTAATCATACGAACTTTATGAAAAAGGAATTACGAAATTCTTAGGATCCATCTTCACAATTCAAACTAAGCATGATATTATTCTCAGAAGTGGAGATGAAGAGTAGAACTTTTAGACTATAACCCAGGACAACAAGAAACACACACACGAGACTAAACAGAATCCAATATGCTATAAAATGTGACTCATGGGAGAAGACTTGCATGCTATCAGGCACAGATTACAGCTGCAGCCCATGCATGGTCTCATTCTGCTTCTCTTTTGAAATTCAGAAGCTTTGACAGTGTTACAATTCTTCTGCATGCAAGAGCTTCAGCAGGTATATCTCAGACAGCTGAGCCCTTACCGCAGTTACTCACTCTCTAATCCGAAGGAGACTTAAAATAATACACAAAAAAATTACACAAGGTGAAGGAAGTTGTCCATTTTCTGTGTTTAATGTGAAAGTGCTTTGGGCTTTATCCAAAAAGCAGATGTAATTCCACACAAAACAATTCTGAATCCAGAACTGTTTAACATGTAAGAACAGCACTGTACAATAACTAACTCCTGGTTTAAAAATCCAAGCAGGTAGTTTTTTGTACATTTTGCCTTTCCACCTAGGTACATATTAACTTCAGAACATTTTACATAAGAGGCAATACCAAAAATGAGCTTAGCCTTGGTTGATAAAGGACAACAAGCACTCTTCTGGCTTAAATTCAGGGCAAGCATCTATAGTTACACTCTTGGCACATTTTTCACAGCTCATCCCCATGAGAGATCAACATTTCTTAATTAATATTAGTTTCTTTCTTAATCAACTTCAGTTTTTCTACTAAGATCAAGAATATTTTTAGTTGGCACTGAACAAGGCTGAAATACAAGTAAAGGAACTCTATTTAGGCAGTTGTGCTGAAATACCAGCCTATGATAAGTAACATTTTGGAATGAGAACATGTCTAGTTTTTTCTTAGCAGAATAAATACCACTGTCAATGCTAAAGGGAAAAATAATAATAATGAACCCCCAAACTTTATAAAGTGCTATGGTTATGATCTACCTACTGTTAAAGCTTTTAGTTGACTTTAGTGTATATTGATACAAGCCTGTACCATGTTTTCAAAAGGTGAAAGTAAACGTAATACTCTGTATTTTAGAATATTGGTGGCAGGATGCTTAACAATTAGTGATGTGTAGAGTTTTACTGATGAAAAAATAGTATTTAGTCAGTGATTTATACTGCTCTTGTACATCCACACCCTAATAACTTTTGTAAGAATAGATACAAATAGTCAAACTTTCAGATCCTCGTTTCTATACAGTCTCATAATTTACTGTGTTATTTGGAGATAAAGAAGCGTTATCAGTATTATTATGATTTAACAGTAACTTCTGTCTACATGCACATATTGCAAGCCTGACTTCTGTTGTAAATTATTATATGTTTGTTCAGGCTTAGCTAATCTTAGACGAACAGAAGACAAATCTGACTGTAGAGATTTTTAATCACACTCTGACAAAAACAGTCAGGATGCTTCCACACATTCGTAGGGCTATGCACATTTTGTCACTTTCATATAATTCCACAAATATGTTTTTTGTCTATAACAAAATAAGAGAGTAGGTATTGTCTATTAATTAATATTCAGTATTTTTACATTCAGCAGGTAGCAAAATGAGCACATAAGTCTAGGCACATTTTCAGCAGATTCCTTCCCCCCAGTGATAGATTTTAGTTTTTATTCCCTATACTCTTGCTACCCACACAACCACAGTTTCAGTGTCTTTTAGTAAAACCTGTGACAACATCTTCAGTAGTCCCTTAAACCCTGTCTGCAGATATTTTTCACTCTCTGCTTGTACAAGATGTCCTATGCTGAAGCCAGAAGTGTTTCCCTTTTTTATCACAGCTCTACCAGCATTATTCTCCTTCTTTATCAAGGTAATCAATTACAGTTGTCTCGCCATTTGGTGATCCTTATTTCATTCGTTTTGCTCTTGAATCAAGTACCCAGAACTGATCCACTGCAACATTTAACACCAATTTGCGGGGTTTTTTTCTGTGCAAGCAGTCCTAAGAGCCTAAATGAGAGTTTCACATAGCAGACAAAGTTACTAAGCACCCCCAGTACAAGTCTTAACAGCAACATTTCAAACGTCTGCTCTTTTGTTCTCTTTACTCTCAGTGACATCTTTCTAACTCAAATAACTGTGGTACTAGCTAAAATTATCTTAAAGCTGAAAGGTGCTAATCTAGCCATTAGTTTATTCATTATTCAGCAATAAATTCTTAGTTATTCAATTCTCATTTCTAGTATTAGCAAAAAGCAAGCAAACAAAAACCCCTACTTGTAGTATCATTGTATCACAGTAGTAAAACAGCACACAAAGCTAAAATTTTACCACTGGATTCCCAGCTATTCTAGTTGAAATATGCAAGAAAAAATGCTGAGAAATTATTTCTTTTTTCTCACTAAATATCCACTCTTGTAAAAACAATTAAGAGAAACATATTTGAGGTAAGAAATAATACACACGCTGGCAGTTATTCAGAATGTATCCATAGCTCAACATGAAGGCCAAACACAAGTTTCTCAGTAAGGCATAGCAGATCAAAACAGTGCAAAAGCTATTGCAGCTGGATGTCTTCCAGCTTCCAAATTCACTCTAACCCACAAAGCAAGTTTACTAGCTATGGGGCAATACTTACAATACATAACAGAATGACAGTTTGTCCTCAAAACTATGTCAAGTGTATGAGGACAGCTTCTGAGACTGCTTAGATTACTCAGCAGAAGTGGGAGTAGGGAATTTCTTTGTGTTTTCAGCTGTCCAATTTAGATCCATTCAGTTACATATCATACCAGTTCTAGCCTGATAGCAGCCTGTAGCCTTTCAGGTTCACTGTGCTTAAGAAGTGTAGATTTTGGTATGCCGTGGTTCATTTAGAGCATACCTCAGGACTTGTAAGTTGAGATCTCCCAGCCAGTGCTGTAACTAGGAAGAGATCTCAAGTGCTGCCTCTTAGCATCTTCTACAACTCTTATAAATTTTGTGCATTTTTCCTCTTGTGATACTGAAAAATTCATCATTCTACTTAGAAGAACAACTCATTATGCAGAATCAACCCCAAAAGTTACAAACATCCCAAAAAGCAGGAAAAATGAGATTTCTTAACTCTACAAAAATTCCAAATAAGACACCTAAAAGGAGACAAAAGAAATTTCAAACCCCTTCATCCATCTGAAAGCAATCTGAGCTTCAAGTTCTACCAGCTGGCAGCAATCCCATGCCATTGAAATCCACGTGCACTAGCAGTTTCTATCTATCTTTTGCTAAAAGTACCTTAGAAGGAAAATTGGAAGCAACTCCTGTTATCCCTTCATCTTCTGAGGGTTCCATATGTTAGGGAGATATCCACTACAAGTTTTAAGTAGTTTTGTTATTTTAGAGACACGGAAATAACATAGAAGTATTAGAATAAGAAAACAGAATGTCACTGCAATGTTGATTTTGTCTCACTGACTTTTGGACTTTGTCAGTCCTTAAGGAGGTACAATTTTAGTTTGTGTTACTCATATCCACCACTGAGTAGTGTAAAGGACTGCTCTATAAAAATAACTGCCCCTTCTCATCTTTTGTGCTGGTTGCAAAAGAGAGCTTCTCCATCAAGGTGAAATATAACCTTCTGAAATCTTTGAATCCAGGCCTTGTGCTATTTGTATTCTGTTGATCTCCACCTGCTTCTGACCAATCCTAGTACAAGCTGGATAAGTTACTTATAGAGAAAAATAGGATTTCATAGGGATTTTATAACAAGATAAGTCTGAAATACCGTTTTAAATTACATTTTAAAAAATATGGAATCTGCAGTTGATGAGTCTGGCTAAACAGATGAAGACATCAAGTAAATGATGAGATTGATATGCTCTTAATATAACTTCATCAAATGTGTAAATTTTCACATCCTATGTGAAGACAGATAATAACCAATGTGTCTAAAATATATTTCATTCACGCATCATCTCTCACTGCTGAATACGAACAGCGCTGCTACAGACTAACAGTAATCCATCTGGCCCCCATTACAAAAATGTTTATTTAACACTCCTTTACAAGTACTTTATTGTTTTCTTGAATTGACTTATGTAAGATTTTGATGAGTTTTGTGAACAATTCTTGACTGATAAATCATGAGAACATTAAGTATCTGGAATCCAAAAGTACTGTTATATAGATAACCTTTGGTTAGTCATAGATTACGTATATTTGGAAACAAGCAACACCAGAATGAGACACTGTCCAAATACACCAAAATACTCTGTTTGATCAAGACAATAATATGTGCAGAATTCTCTCAGAAAATATTTTCTTGTTTCATCATAAAGTATGTGAATTTTTGAAGACTGTACACCTTCTCTATATAATTTACTCTCACATGTACAAACATAGGCAAAACAAGTTAGAATTTTATTTAAAAAAATACTTTTCAAAATAATTAAGATATTCGCCCAGTGTTATTCAGTGTTATTTTACTGACTATGCAAGGCGGGGCAGTTTAATGGCATTTTTATTCGTTTTGATCAGAAGACAACAATATTCAACAATAATTTGATGGCAAGAGGAAAATGTCTCAACTACTTTACTCCAAAGTTATATTCAGTGAGGGCTGAAAAGTGACACCATCAGCAGAGGTTCTTACATTCACTCAAATTTTGCCTTTCTTGATTCTGGTAACCAAACTTAACATCTGTCTCCCGTAAGCTTTTTCAGAATACAACAGGAACACATCTCTAGCATAATAGAAATTCTTTAGTTTAGACTTAAAGCTGAATACAGAAGGGAACTACACTGGCTTTCATAGGCAGTGATCTGTACTTTCCCACTAATGAAAAAGAATTGCTGCCTTTTCAGCTGGTCACTGCCCTGATAATATGATTTTTTAAACACAGATTTTCTTGAACAAGGTTTTTTCCTGCATTTCAGAGGTAGTTCTATAGATGATAGTAATTGTTCATTGCTTGTCTGTCTTATAAGTGTTTTTTTGTAGGTTACTGTAAACTTCCATTCCGTCAGGCTTTTCCATTTGATTCTTACGAGAGACTGCATAAAAAAGTATAGAAGTAATTTGGACTGCAGAATCATGAGAGAGTACCTTACTCTCTGGGTATTCACTTGAATGTCACTTGTGTGAAATTCTCCCAAAATAAAATACCATTACTAGCAGAATGATTCAGAGAGCTTGGTAAGAAGGAAGATGATTGTTCTGCTGAGAACTTCATCTTTATTTGTTAATGAAGTTCACTGCACACTTACAGAGTTCCATGTGACTTAGTGTCCAACTTCAAAGTTTCTCATATTTAGAATATAGTTACAGTAGGAGTTACCCATTTCTGTCAGATCAATTCTTACCTAAATGATTTCCAGATTAGGATATTGCAACATTTTTAATTCAGCATTCATTGTTGGCCAGTATCAGAAGACACAAATAAAAAGCAGTATGAATTAGCCAAAAATACAGAGAACTCCATGTAGTTCTACTGTACCATGCTTAATTTAAAGTTTGATTTGGGGGAAACGTTTTTTTTCCACAATCCATCCTTCATTATAGAGCTGTCTGAACCTCAGCATGAATTACAAGTTTCCAAGAGGCCACAACAGCAGTGGCTTTTCCTGGTACCCTTGGCTGCAGAAGGGAGAAAAGCACAGATCTTCTAAACCAACAACAGAACATGGAGAGAGGCTTCTCTTGTCACAGACCAGGGGAATATTCTCTATAAGCACTGAATTTTAGTTTATAACTCATTTGCACAGGCTGAGAACACAACTATAACAAGAATCAATAATTAAATTATTTGTCTTGGTGGTAGGTTATTAGTTCACCAGTGTTTTGACTTGTACTTAATTGAATTGTTTGGCACAGCAGCGTACAATTAGTCCTCTCTGGGAAAACAGAGAATTGTAATCTTCAGTGTTAAATGACATAGATTCCTTCCTCCTGTTGATGTGATACCTGATATTTTCATTTTTGTTCAGACCACTGTATATTTAATTGACCTGTGGAAGTAAAGAATACTGTAGTGATATAGGAACAGTGCATGTCAGCCTACAGTCTGACCACATTTGAAACAATAATCTCCTGAATTAATACATTGTTGAAATTACTATCCTGTTCCTATAACTTGAAATAATTAAAGCTTCAATATTCCATTTCTCTTTATGAACACCTGTGCAAAAAACCCAAACTTTACACACCTGTGTAATCACAGTCATGAGGCAAAGTTCAGAGCTGCTTTTGGGAACGCTCACAGCAAGAAACATAATCAGAGGACTTATGCACATCTAGTCAGGGAACGGAAATAATATGATAATAGAACAATTGTTCAAGTTTGAAGTAGGCTAACCTTAGAATTTTAAATACCATCATAAATGTCACTGAATTACAAATTAGGGTAAGTTTATCTGTTCATGAACATAAATGGATTGAAAAGGAGGTAAAAACATGTCTCTGAAATTACTGGTTAAGGAGAGATTCTACCATTACTAAGCAACACAAAATGAAAGCTCAGTACCTTCTTACCAATTACAAAAGTATCTGCCAGGTGCAAAATGGTCTCTATTTTAGCATGCTGACTACCAAACTTAAAACGCCAGGTACTGAAAGGCATCCTGAGGGAATACCTCTCTACCAAGAACCAGCTGGAACAAATGCTGAGGGACAATTTCAACTCACGTGCAGTACAGAGAAATGTTAGTGTTTAGAATGGATTTCATTAATATCATAAACATTATTTTACTAATAGATTTTAATGCTTTAAATTATATTTACAATATATGAAAAAAAAATTGTAACTAGTATTGATTGGAATCTTCTGCCCTTACATAAATATCAGGGACAGTTTCTTTCCTCATAAGACATCCAAGGGAGAACATATTTTGCATATATGTATAAACTGATATAATATCTCCATATCCAAATAAAGTAATAACTTGTTAATACATTCTAAGTATTCAGATTGGTAGATACCCAGAGAATAAAGTTTTTATTAAAAAAAAAAAAACAAACAACACATTAACGTGAAATGTATTATTTTAAGCAAGAGAATCTCCTTGATAACACTTTTTAATATGATTCTTTTGAATAATATATTTTAAAGGAAGATGTTTAATAACCAGGTACTTACCCTCTCCAAACAACAAGCTCTCTCAGAGCTAAACATCCAGCTGTGTTTTTGTCACCATGCCATGACACTTCCATCAGAATTGATTACAATTCAGTTTCATTGTGTTTTTTTTTCTTTCCACAACACAACTGTGTCAACTGTGTTTGTGTATCAACACTTGATATGCTGACTGTGTTTGTGCCGGTGCATTTTGGGAAGATAAAGGTAGTCACCCTAAATTGTCTCTATAAAGTTTGAAAATACAGAAAGCAGGCATACAAAATGAGAGTTAAAACACACTGGGAATACATGCTGTAAGTACTGCCTGGAGAAAAGGCCTGGGCTACTAGTACTGTTCTAGTGGAGCCCTTCATCCACACTAAATAGCATCATAAAGAAACAGGCAGAGGACAAGGAGAGCATGCTAGCCTATCAAAGAAAACAGGTTTGTTAAGTAGGAGTAGTAAAATATGAAATATGGTGAAATATCTTAAAAGTTACCTAGAAATTGTTTAAATTACACACTTTTTTATCCTTAATATTTTACAGCATACAGTAAGAATAGCATTCATCTGTCCAGACTTAGCACGTGCATGTAGGTGGCTACCCCTGAGTTTGTCACTCTGTGCTTCCTTTGTAGTCAGCGAGAACAACTGCCATGTCCAGAGAACAGTCAATCTCTGTCTAAGAAAGTAGTTTGATTAATTGTACTGCAGGAATCTGTTTTTCTCTCCATTAGCTATAAGGAGACCTAACCAACTAACTCACACATACATGACCTGTTATAAGTATCTGAAAGTGATGAGAATAATCTATCTACCTGCCAAGTCCAGGGAATTACTGTTACACAAATTGACTGTAAAAATATCAGATTAATAAGATGCAGTTCCTAAGAAATGAGTATTTGCTTTCTGTGTTTTACCATTCTTTTCCGCATCTCATAACTTTTCATGTATGCTAATCTTATTCCATTTTAAATGGGCATATAATGACAAGTTTTATTTGTCCCCACACTGTATGGACTGCCTTCTGAATTGTGTACACTTACCAGTTCCCAAGTGTGCAAACTATGCAGAGAAAAATTTTGCTAACTTTCATACAGGCACAGGAATATAATGGCAAAATGATGAACACTTAGAATTTGAATTCAGCTTCTCAAATTTGCCTCTTTATGTCTTTCTATTGGCCAACATGATCACTAGTAATTTCATAGGCTATTTCTGTAGCATAGAATTGTCTGGAAATGTTCTCCTAGTTGTCTTTTTGATGTGATGACTTAGCAGTCTAGACCAGAAACAGCCCTCTGGTGTAAGGGGCTTAGAGATAAAACAAGGGCAGAGAATTTGTTGAATAAAACCATTACATGTCCAATGCTATGAGCAGGAGAAGTTTAAAAAGAAACAAAACAACAACAAAAGCTGCAGCCTTCTGAAATTTCACCAAGTGTTTTGTTAGTTACGGTTTTAGATTTATGTAATAATAAGAAATGTTGGGAGCCTGTGCTGGAAATGGTGGCCCATCAATAAGCTTTTTTTTCCCATCTTACTTCACCAATACTCTTCAGTGTTAATGAAGAGCAACAGTTGAGAAAGAAGCATATTTTTCTCCATAGTTCTCATTCCAAAGGTTAAATTATGTTCTTGATAACAATGGCATAATACTAGGATAACTTAAATTGCTAATTTATGGCAATTCCCGATTTAACTGCAGAATAAATAACAGCTGAATTAGACCCTTCTGCACCATATTATTTGTATTCTATGTATCTGAAATTGCCAGATGACTTTGAGAAGAGAATCAGTTTTAGTTGGTTTGGATGAGACTAGTTATTTCCAGTTATTACTCTTTCATCAATATGGCAGATATTCTCCTCTTAAGTAGACTGGAGTAACTATTAATGAATGCGGTTTTATTTTGGATATACTGGGGATCACAAGGAACAAAATTTAACCTTTTATAAAATAAAAATAAAGCCAATAATAGTATTTCTAAATATGCCAAGATTTTGATTTTGAAGGGCTTTGGTTTAAAAGTTATCCCTCAGCCACTCCCCATTAGACTTGTGCTCCAGTCTCCTCACCAGTTTTGTTGCCCTTCTCTGAACACACTTCAGGGCCTCTTTCTTGTAGCAATCAGCACAAAACCAAGCACAGCACTGCCCAGAGCTGAGTACAGGGAATGATCACCTCCCTGCTCCTGCTGGCAACACTATTTCTGATACAACCCAGGATGCCATTGTCCTTCTTGGCCACCTGGGCACACTGCTGGTTCATTTGCAGCCAAGTGTCAACCAACACCCCCTTGTCCATTTCCTATGTGCAGATTTCCAGGCACTGCCCCAAGCCTGTGGCACTGCATGGCATTGTTGTGGCCAAAGCGTAGGACCTGGCACTTAGTCTCATTGAACTCAGCCCACAGATCCAATCTTTCCAGGTCCCACTGCAGGGCCTTCCTACCCTCAGGCAAATCAACAGTTCCCCCCCAAGTTGGTGCTGTCTGCAGACTTACTGAAGGTACACTCAATCCCCTCATCCAAATCATCAAAAAAGATGTTTAAACAGAATAAGCCCCAATACCTGCCTCTAGGGAACACCACTTGTGACTCATGGTTAAACGATTAATCCTTTGATAAACTGATAATTCATAAGTTAGAGTTTGTGACTCCAGGAAATTCTTAGTGAATTTGTCATTCAGACAGTGACCTTACTGAAATCTGCTATAAAACTGTTCAACACTGTTGATCCTAAAGGGCATGGGAGAATCTGATCAGTGAAAAGCTGCATGCTCATATTGAGCATGGACTGTCCCACTGAGAGCAGGAACAAAACTTCCAGCAAGTCCCGAGTCCCATGGAAGCGGGACCGAATCTTTACACAGAGTCAGTTAGATTCAACTCTCATTTTCAGTTACATAAATCTGGAGAATATCTTCTGAAATAAGTGGAATTATGGTGATTTAGCCCATAAGAACTGAGAGCAATTTTCTTTAATTAGGTGGTAGGGGGGAAGAGATGTAACTCCTTTACGTTACCTCATTGCTACATATCAACCAAGGCTCTATCTGCTGTCAAAATCGTTATCTGCTTAAGCTGGAGAAGAAAAGCTGACTTCACCATTTAAGGATTTAAGCTTTTATTTTCTGTTGTCCTTATCCCTCTGCTTATCCCCTTCCCCACATCTCAGCAGGTAGATTCCCTTAAGAAGAAGGGACACATTTCTTTTTTCTGCTTCAGTCTAGATTTCTTAACATCTAATATACCTTTTCTATTAACGTGTAATCCAAACCGAGACAACCTGAACACTTTCACTTCACTCTGCCAGAACTATTTTTCTAGTTATTTTTAGAATATCACAGTTAAATTCAAGCCCAAGGCCTGGAGCTGAAACAGCAAGCTGCACCAAAAGCCTGATACATCTGATTTCAAGGCAGCAGTGCCTCCCAAAGAGCCAGCTCTGTCACCAGCAGTCAGTGAAGTTATGAGAACATAATCCTCAGACAAGGTGGCACATTCTTCATGCAGCAGAATTTATTCACCTCCATAAGGCCCACAGCCAGAATGAAATCTGCGGCCTCACATGGAATCAGTCAACCTTTCTGAGGGCATGCATGTGCACACACAAGTACAGTTCTTTGAAAATGCATGTCTATGCTTTAGTAGAAGAAAGGAGATTTTTATCCTAAATACCCCCATCTATCTGAGATGTTTTCTTTTGATTTCATTCGTCACTGGCTTCCAGAAGACTGAAATTTCACTCTTTTGCACATGTAGGCCTACACTGGAACGATGTCCTCTACCCAAGGACAGGGATCTGTGCTTTTGGGTAAGAGCTTCCAGTCTAACCATTTGATGAAGGCAGCTAAGTTAAAGGCAAACACCTTTCTGCTCTGCAGAGCTGTATCCCTGCACCTGTGTCTCTTCAGGTGGCAAATACGTGCCTTGCTGTAGAAAAGCCACTATTTTTATCTGTACCAGCACTTAAGCCATCAGCGTGGATTACAAATTCTCCATCCATCAAGTCAGAAACAGTTTTCCCTGTGGAAGCACAGAGTACACCCTCATTTTGACTACAGGATCCACAAGTAGGCATCCACAGCACCATGGTTCTGCCTGACCTGCCGTGTAACCCCTGCAGAAGACATTCCAGTGGCCACTCAAAGGGTGTGACCCACAACGGCACAAAACACAGAGCTGGAATAAAAACCAAATCGGAGCCACGTTTGTACCAGTAAATGGATGTAAAGGGAGCTGAATGGAAAAGTAACGAGGTTGTCTCAAATCTCACCCAGGAAAACATTGCTGAGATAGGTCAGCAGCCTTCTGAGCAAATGCTGCAAGAACACATTAAGCAGCTCCTACAAGGAAACAGCCAGAAAAAAAAAACTCAGCGCTACAGCCCGAAAAATATACACATGTCTGTAGATCTATATGCTAACTGAAGCACTGGGTGTGTATGGATCTCTCACTCGAAATGCAGAAACAAACAGAGCATGGAACTTGTGGCTCGGCACCACAGACGGAGCCATGCACAGGTGCAGATTGATGCTAGAACGCCTCCCGGTGCCTCACATGAACGAACGCGGACGAGGCAGAGCCCCCTCGCAACAAGCAGCCGCGGCTGCAGGACTCGCTGCAGACCCCCAGCAGCAGGAGGTTGCACCGGGAGAACTGCAAAGCCCCCGGGGAGCAGCGCCGTGCGGGGAGGGTCCCCTCCCAAAGGCACAACCGAACGGAATCGGTACCGGAGCGCTGCGGCTCGAGGCAGCTCGGATGCTGGCTCTGGGGTCCGGGCTAGGAAGGGCGATGCCTGAGTTTTATGGAAAGGGCTTCAGCTGAAGCAGAGCCGACCGGAGAAGGTCATTTTAGCCGTAGCGGCAGCAGCCCTACCCTTGCGATTTTTCTTCTGCAACCAGCAAAACATTCCTACCTCCCGGTGACGACCATCCCTTCCATCACCGACCTACCGCCGTTCGTTTCAAGATCACATCTATTCCTTCCCCCCGCAGAAGCCCCTTTTCATTCTGGGAACGTAAGAGAGGGAAACGCTGCTCGCGAAGCTGACGGAGGGGGGAGGAGGAGGAGGAAAGCAGAAGGCAGCACGCACTCACCTCGGCGCCGGGCCGGCAGCCTCCGCCGCCTCAGTCCATCGCCGCAGCCCCGCACTCCTCCCGCGGCCTTCTCGCAGCCGCCCCGTCGCCCAGAAGCAGGAGGTCGCTGCCCTCCCGCCGCTCCCGGCACGCAGCCCCGCGCTCCGCCCGATGCCGCAATACCGACGCCCGCCGGCGGCCCGCGGAGGCAGCGGCGCGGGGCGGTCCCGCCGGGAGCCGGGCGGGGGGCGCGGGCCCGGCTGCGGGAGGCGGAGGCAGCAGCGCGTTGCCAGGACAACGGCGGAGGATGGCGGGGGGGGGGGCGGGCGGCCGAGCCCTGCAACCCCTCCCGTGCCGGGCGGCAGCGACGGACGGGCGGCTCCGCGCCCGCGTTGCGTAAGGAGCGCGCACGGGGCCGGTCCGGCACGAGCGCAGCCGGGGCAGCTCCCCGCTGAGAACGGCACGGCGGTCGGGGTGCCGGGCTGGGTGCCGCATCTGTGTCAGAGTGATGCAATGAAGGGCAAAGGGCAAAGCCTGCTCGTGCCGCGGGATCTGCCTGCATTCCGCTGTTACCATCTTTCAGTTGATTTCGGTGCTGGGCATTTTCTCTTTCCATCTTTCACTTTCCCCTCTTCTACGTGTGACGCTTACTGCAGCTTTATTTAAGTGGCACCGAGTACCATTTTCTCTTATCTCACGGATGGAGCTACCTGTTTCTACGTATCTTTCCTTTTAGCCATGCAGGCTGCAGCCCTGCTCACACAGCTGTGATTTCTCCCTACAGTGCGATTTCATAACCGGAATTTATTACTGATATGTTTCTGCTGGAGACAGCAACAGAGGCTTCCAGGCAGAGACAGAGCAGGGGCATTTTTCCCACAGTGAGGCTAACATGATGCAGCACAGAAAACATCTGATTTCTGTAATTAACGCCGCTTGCAGGGCTGATGCCATCAGCACAACTGCAGCATCAATGAACTACAATGATGAAATATTTTAGTGTCAAATGCAACATAGCAGCATTACTTTTCTTGCACTGAAATAAGAACCATGAATCAGTGTAGCACGTGAGTCCTGTGCATAATGAACGTCAGGGTTCTTACCAACAGAGTTTGTCCATGAACCTGGGCCAGTGATGTGATCAAAAGATAAATGTCCTATCCATGACCAGCACTGTTTTCTCAGCAAAATTGTAATCTTCAAATCAGAAACTTGCCAGCTTAATAAAACAATCAGCTTTTAATCTCTACAGCTTTACCTTTCAGTATCCAGCAATGCACGTTTATGCTTTGATGCATTGATACGATCAGGCAACGGTCACTGTCTAAATTCTAATGGTGCTCTGTCTCTCAGGCACTCTGCAGCGCACAAAGCTCTGCCATAGTTCTGTTGGCAGGGGAATAAAGAGGGATAAAGCAGTGTAGCTGTGGTAACTGCCTGAGTACTCTGGATAATGGGATGAAAGAACAATAACAAGGTGTACAGGTTTAATCTGCTGCTCCATAAAGAACAAGTAGTTACTATAGAAACTGTCATATTACACGTGTCTCCAGCATAGTGCTTTATATGTGAGAAGAAGCATCTTCCACACATTACCAGCTTGGGCACAAAAACAGCATCAGCTGCCATCATCCTGTGTAGGAAGATCATTGGTCACATGCTCTCCACAGGTTGCATCACTTAGATGCTTTGGATTACTGTAACAGAACACTTGCTTTTTGCAGTTTTGAGGGAGGCACCTACTGGTGGATGAGACATTGCAGGGGAAGGAAGTACACGCAGGCAGTCTGAGTAGTGCACTGATTCCAGCACCACGGGATGGGAGTTTGGTGAGCGCACTGTTGTGAATGGCAGAGCTGAAACACAGTCAGCAGATCTGTCTCTATTTTCTTCAGCTGCTCCTTA
This sequence comes from Excalfactoria chinensis, assembly GCF_039878825.1. Taxonomy (NCBI): domain Eukaryota; kingdom Metazoa; phylum Chordata; class Aves; order Galliformes; family Phasianidae; genus Excalfactoria; species Excalfactoria chinensis. The sequence goes on along the minus strand of NC_092840.1, from coordinate 3,813,157 downwards.
TTCTGCTTCCATGAATTCTCAGCTGGGACCTTCCAGCTGTTGGTTGCTTACAAGTAGCCCAGCTCCCAGAGGAATTTAAAGAGGAATATGCACTTCAAAGTAGCGCGTATCCCAAAGTCAAACAGGTATAAAAACAGAGTTCTTTACCTCAATGCTCTAAATGAGATTCATCTCTGTAGGTAGATTGAGAAATCACAAATACATGCTGAAAGTGAATAGTTTGTATTACTCTTTTTGCCTAGAAGCAGTAACTTGCCTAACAAATAGCAGTTTGCCGTATGGGAGCAGGCTCTGTTTGGAGGAGGAGCAGTTGGCTGGAGTGAACATCTCACATGCAGCTCTGGAACCACAAGCTGCACGAGCTTTGCTCAGCTTGCCAGTGACACCCACTGACCAAAAGCCAAGTCCTGGCCTGTTTGCTCTTGCTTTCTCTTTGGGATCAGTCAAAACATACACTTAGTTTGAAGACAATAGTGCTAAAATAGAAATGCATTCTTAAGTGCAAAATCCCATAGGGGTTTTTCTAATCAATTACCCTTAATTATACCGTGACAACATCAAAATATTTATAAGCACACATGCAATGTTCTTGGTGAATGTACATCTCCAAATGATAGAGGGAAAACTGAGAGGCCGCATCTGGTCTGCAACAAAAATGCAATAAAGGACATCTTCTATTTCATTCCATTTTCTACCAAATGCCCTCTTTTTAAACAAGCAATTGTATATCTGGGTTAGATATTTATAGACAGGTCTATGATTCCGTGTGAGCAGAAAGAACTGAACAGAACATCTAGAGAAGAATGAAAAGGCTATATTTTTATTTTTAACCATTTTTCTCACGTGGAAGAGTTTAAAATAGCATCAAGCAGATGACTGAAATCTGATATTTATAACTACAAATTGTGCTTCGTACCAGTGGCTGTGAGATGGTGGGAAGAAATCATTGAACGCACCTACTAAGGGTGGGGTCAGTCTCAGCTCCTCTCACTTTATCCTTAAGGAAGAAAATTCCCTTTACAAGGTTTTCACCTTTTTATTGTGTTCTCACATCCTTCAAGTAACAGAGGGCTTTGCTTGCTGTGGAGTCTTTGATCTTCCGATCTCCTTCAAGGAGATATTTGAGAATGTGAGCCTGGAGAGTGAGTTACCGCTAGTGGTGCAGCCAGTGAAAGAGAAGGACCTGTCCAGTTTCCCAACAGATTAAAAAGAAAAATTAAAAAGAAAGAAAAAAGGAACAACAACAACAAAAAACAACCAAACCCTAAAAAGTAAAAGCCTTGCATACATTCCTTCATGGTATTATTGCACGTCTACTGTATGCGCAGCTCACAGCCATTGGCTCGGCTGCTGAATCAGCACTTGCCACTGAAGCCAAGAGTAGAAAAACAAGCATTAAATCCAGCAGCTGGTGGACAGCTGCTTGGAGGCTTGCCTGGAGCCCTGACAGATACACTGGCTTTCCTGTGCACTTAACTTTGCACAGCAGGACAGACCTCAGATTTCAGGAGCTTTGCGATGGGTGCCTTTCCTCCCTGAGAGGAAAGCTACCATGACATCACAAAATAAGGGAGGTGTGTACTTATCTGTAAAGGAGACATCCTTCTGGGCTGCAGTATTACATTAATAATTTCAAATACATATGTATTTTTTCCTGTATTTTATTATTAAGGGTCAAGGAATGAAGGGGGATAGGGGTTGGCAACACTTCAGTCTTTCACCCAGTAAATCCTGAAGTGCTGACAGAGTCATTGAGACCAAAATATGTAGAACCTCAGGGAACAACATCCGAAGAGGTGCAGTTAGAGGGTACCAAAGATTATATTAGCAAATAATTTTTCAACAAGGAAACAAAAAGAACCAGTTCTGGATGTCCCAGCTCTGAGCAACAGGCTGCTGCTTATTCCTGGGAGAGCCATCTTCCTTCTCCAGCTTCCCTATTTGAAGGTTTTCCACTCAGTATAAATGGTTACATGTTCGTGGAAGCAGCCAGCTGGAAGGAGGTCTCTCCCACCTGGGGATCCCTGGGAGGCATTTAGGTCTTATTTATTTCTTGCGATAGCAAACCAATAGAAAGAAAGAATGTCTTGCAAATATTTTTGTTTGCTCACTGATAACCATGCCAGCTGAAGAAGCATCGAACTGGGGGCTTACAAGAATTACACATATTTCTACTAGGTTCACATTTCTTTCTATCCTTTACAGATGATAGCTTTGCTTCATGTGGGAACCATAAGCTATAACTACAATTCCAGCAGCATTGTGATTTGTCCCTTGTATTATTTTGTAATGTCTGATTAGGAGGAATAAGAAACTGCTAGCTTAAGGAAAAAGAAGAAGACTGAAAATTTTGCTTGGGGACAGAAAGGTAATTTTGCAAAGCACCAGAAGTGGAGCTGTGGGCATTCTGGCAGCTTTACTATGGGGACCTCAGATGCCAGAATGGTTCTGTAAAAAACTGGAAGACTGCAGGCAGGTTTAGGTAATAAAGCTTAGTTAATTGCACACCTTTTTTTATGTTAGGCCTGTGGCTAATTTTGTATCTATGTGAAGATACTGCATATCTCAGCTGCAACCGTGGTCACTTACAATGTGCAGAGCAGATGTACGCAGCAGTGGGCTTGGCCATCTGTAACTGCTCAGTGCCTCCTGATTTGAAGCAGTCTTAGACAGAGGAGTGAAAACCTACACAAAAGATAGTTTGGCCTAAGACTGCTTTGGTGATAAACTAATAGTGAAATGAGTCAATGCAGTTTCTGTTTGTTTGTTTAGTTATTTACTGCCCCTATTTTAAGAAGGAGTTCTTGCTCTGCCACTGGCATGCATAAGATGGGTTCAACTAATAAATGAACTAACTGGGTGATGAAGTCAATGACATGGGAAAGCACACTGTGCTACCCTTACCTCAACTGATTAAATCTAGTCTTTCAATTAATGTAATTTTCAGAATTAGTTATAATGGTGTTATTTTAAAAGAACGTTATATTAAAATGGCAGTAATTTTTATCAGCTGATGAAATAGTTGCTGGTATCTAATAACTGCAGCAAATACGACTCCCTGTTTCTGCTTAAGGTCTCGGTGCTTTAAATTCTTTATATAATGTTCTTAAATATAAGTGCATTAGTAGCACTAGGGAAATGTGTATGTCTGACCTAGCATGTTTCCAGATGTTTGACTTAATGTTTTAGTCTGGCTTAAGTAACAGGTTAGTTTCACTGCTGTGGCCTGGGTTCTACTGCACTGAATGTTCTAGAAATGAGTGATAAAAAGGTTGTTTTACAGGAACACCTTCATTCATTCACTTGGAAATCCTCTTACAGGAATGCATTTCTGGTTACAAAACATATACTGTTCTGTTCCTATCTGATAGATCCCTTTAAGCCAACTTCTGTGATTACAGCTCACTGGAGGAATTGGGCTCTCAACCCAAGACCAACATTTACTGGGGATCACTTCAGATCACAAATCATCCCCAGCACAGTCCCTTTGGCAGCTTCATGTTCAATTGAGACAAGAATTTTTCCCTCTTGGTAATAAAATAAGTACTAAAAATGTGGAAAGCCCTGTTGTAGAACCTCACTCAGATCAGAATAGATTTTCATTGAGCAGTGTAAGTAGTTTTCCTTGGGAACATGGCTTTCCACAGAAAAGGTGGAATCTATAGAGCAGCAGGCCTGTGTGGGAAGCAGAGATTTATCTGCCTTCCAAGCAGCTCCACTCACGTTGTGCAGCCATCTGGGCCCCAGGTCTAACTGAGACATGTTTCTTCCACTTTCATTTTGAACAGAACTGCCAGGACGGAGCATCTGAAGCAGAAAAGGGCCTCACCTGCCTACAGTGCTGTGTGCTTCTTTTCGTAAAGACTGTATCAGGCTCAACCATTCAATTGTGCTCATCTTGGCATGAGCGTATGCAGTGTGAACTGTAGGATAAAATTAACTTACAGCAGCTTTGCCAGCATGCTAGATCAGCAAATGCAGCCAGGGGATTTGTCAGTGCTACAGTTTCTCCAGTTTATTCTTTGACATTTTCTACCAGCTCCATTTTAAATGTAGCAAAAAATAAAACAAAATTCATACCCTTCTAACAGTGAAAAAGATCTGAAAATGTACATGTATACATGAGGCTGAAGTAAGGCTCCATTTAACTTCATCCTCTTCTCTTCCCTCACTAGTTGCAGTCTTTTGGTCTGTTTTTGTCTTCATATATCCAAGCAAGTTTGTGTTAATTTTCAAAACAACACATTCTTCTGTGTTTATATGTCAGACACATGATTAAATCGAGATATTTTGCTTCTTTTGGCCTTCTGTCCCAGAGGAAAAGCAGAAGTACTTGTTCCACAGGTACTAGTTCTGCTGCCTTCTGTGAAGGATTTAATTCACAACTAATTGTGAAGTCAGCAGCTTATTGCAGCTGCACTCATCTCTTTTAGTCTCATCCTATCCTTCCTACTCCTGAGCAGCAGACAAAAAGGGGAAAAATTGGCCTGGAGAAGCTGAATCTGGGTAATGCTTATGGCTGAAGCTTCACTTCTGGGAAGCCACTATCTGAAGCCTTTAATTTACTCAGTAATTGATTTGAGGACATTGGAGCAAGTAGCACATATGCCAGACTGTTTTCCTTCCTTCTTGTGTTTTGGCAAAGTCTCCCCTGTGGAGGAAATTAATAAATTTCAGGATGACATTTCCTTCTTCAGCCAAAAGAAAAGGAAAAAAAACCTCAAGGTTATTTTCTGTCTTTAAACATATATATATATATATATATATAGTCTTATATATGTGTGTGTGTGTGTGTGTGTATTATATATGTATATATTATATACATATAATATATATATAAAATCTTTCTCTGAATAAAGGAAATGTACTTTGTCAGAGAAGAAAAGGTAGGAAATTTCCTAATTTGTGCAATCAATATGCGTTAGTAGACTATCAGTAGTTATAGCTAGGACATTTTTTATAAGCCAGCTTTGCTTAATTACTTCTATTTCACCATCATTTTGACTGTTTCTACCTATTGATACGCTACAAATGATCAGCAATCCATGGATTGTGAGTTATGTACTACTACACCAGGAAGTGTATCTCATACCCCCACAGCTGTTTTGGTGAACTTCACTAAAGGACCTGAAGCTGACACCCATCAGAATTAAGGGTGCCTGCCTTAGTGTTTGACTTTACCCTGTCAGGATCACAACACTAGGATCTCCCCACCGCTGTGTGCTGTGTGCACTGATGGCACAGCACCACGTAGCATTTGCTGGTCTGACTGCGCCTGGTTCTGCTCCTCTCATCACTTTCTACTTCTTCCTGTGTTGCAATGATCTTACTAAGCATTTCAGATAGTTGTCTGGACATCTCAAAGAGACAGCTGAGGTATTAGCACAACATTCCTAATATATAGAATCCATGTTTATGTATTTCACTGTAGTCCTGCATTTTACATCACTTTCTGGCTATGCTTCGTATTAAAACAAACATTAAAATCGCTTTGAGTTGAAAGCTGACATTTGTGTTGAAAAGGATTTGTAATGTGATTTAATTGCTTTATGTAATTGAAAAACAAAGCAAAGCATCGCTGTTATGTGCTATAAATGATTCGTGTCTTCTACAGAGTTTAATTTGTTTACACGCCCTGCAGCCATACCAAGAGAACAGAATAAATGGCAGTGCCTCCTTGGGTCTATTTGAAAAATGAGTTGGGAATGGGAGAATGAGAGTGGCCAGAGGGCTATGAGAAGGAAGAGAGGAGTGCTGAGATAAAAAGTAGCCCAAGGGAAGATTACAAGTCCTCAGAAAAAGAAATCAATAATGCTGTTAACTCTGCAGCTGCAAATACAACTATTTGTATTTTGAAAACTTTCTCCTCTTGTTCTTCACTACATCCAGTATATCTGGAATGCTCCCTGCAACAGATAAATCACTACTGAAAGGGCAGCATCTAAATGAAAATTGGAGACACTGAAGATGCCAGGATAGTACAGGAGCACCACAAACACCAGCTTACCTTCTTTTCCCATTGCTTGTTCAGTGCGATGCAAAATCTGAGACTGCTGTAATCCACAAGTAACTCAAACAACTTTCCACTCCTGCTGTCTCCTTTTTCCTTTTTACCTCCGTAGACCTTTCGCCTTTTGACTCCTCTGGGAAACAATGATGAATTTCCACCTGGAAATTTCAAGCTCGGTGTTAGATAGTCTCTTTTTTTGTCTTTTATTGATGGCCTTTCCTCCCCACCCTCTGAGACTCTGAGACAAGGTCAAACAATCTGTCTTTGTTTCTATGTTTATATCCGGGAAGCTCCCTCTGGTAGCACAACAGCATTTCAGATAGGACAGTTTGATAAAAACTGTAGATAAGAAAGATCCCCGGCCTGGTAAAATAAAAGATATTAAGAGAAATGAAAACAGTGCTCACAGAAAATAAATACCCACTAGCTAATTAAGGGTTCTGACCACAGAAGGCACATTACTAATGGCCCCACAGAATATAAGCTAGCCTAGACAATGCTCTGTACATCATCTTGTTGACCTATTGAAAGAGGACAACATAAAGTATCTTTGTTATATATTTTGCACTCAAGAATGTAGTGCAACAGCAAAGGCTGGCACCATAAGCACACATGAAGTGAAAATGCAGTGACTAAGTCAAAGAAAGTCAATAAACATTAACTGGAAAGAAGATGTTCAAGGGCCAGTGAAAGCAGTCTTGTGTTGTTGAATATACTAATTGAATATATTAGAAGATAAGTGAAAAACTCAAACACAAAGATGTGAAACCGGAATGCTAGGAGTAATTAAGGGGAGTGTGGTGAAACAGCAGCCAAGGGAATCAGCAAGGAAGGCCTGAGAAGGAGGGAAGTGCAGGAAAGGAGGAAATGAAATCACAGATGCTGGGTATAAAAATGCCATTAAATACTTGAAAGCAAATGTAAAAATAGTAATGGAAACCTCTCTGGAAAAGAAAAAAGATTAGCTATGAGCACGAGAAACGTAGAAGAATGCTATAGCAATAGCAGAAGTGGAAAAGTAAAGCAAGCAATGGTTTCTTTGGGCTCAAACTAGAACACTGGCCACTCTGTGCAAGAGTTAGTGTTTGCTTCTGGAATTAGATGATTGCTGTGTGACACTGACTCCAGAACAAATGGTGTCAATGTGAATTACAGCTACCCATTGTTCTGGAAGTTCAAGTTTCCATTCTTTGCTACTCTTGTTTACAATCAGTATGTTATTTTATCTGGAAATAATGAAATTATATTAAGATATAGTCCAGATATAGTTTGGGGTTGAAAATACCACCGATCAACTGGAAAGCACCTAATTAAAACAACAGTCACTTGAAAGAGGGAATATTATATAAGTCTTATTACCTCTGAGCTACTAATCTTCCTCTGGAACTGTACCACCAAATGCTGGGTTTCTATTTCCACCGCATCCTACAGTGTGTAAGCAGCGATTGTGAGCAGTCTGGGTGTCTCCATTTCAAGCAAAAAGGCCGTGTCGTTTCTGTTCATGGGAGAAGTTTTAGAAGTTGGTTATAAAAGGTCTTTTATTTCATAGGCTGTTCCAAAAGACCATTGGGAAACTTGGCTAACCCGACTGTGGATATGATTTAGAGTCACCTGGGACTGCTCTGAGCTATCTGCATGGGAGCAGCCTCTGGCAGGATCCCTGCTGCTATGACTGTAAGACATGGAGATCCCTGGCCAAATCTTTGCTTTGCCCAACCCACCCACAGCCCTTCTATAGCTATTGTCCATAGTGCAAACCCCAACAGTCCTGTCAGGAGGGTTAATGCAAAGAGATGCGCATATCTTGCTTCCATCCCAGACCTCCCTTAGCCTCTCTCACCAGAACAGTGTTGCATGTTTCCTTCATCACATCTTTCCATGGGGACAGTAGAGTGGGCTGTAGCTGATCTTTGAATTTTCTTCTTTTCATTTCTCCAAGGAAAATAAATACACAGTCGGGGTTCTCCATTATGAAAATGACATCTCTCCATAGTGACACACAGAGCCATAGCTGCAAAAGTAACATTTTTCTCACTTTCCTTCCCCACTTTGCCTTTTCTGGTACAAGGAAAAATCCTAATCTTTACACTGTTATCAGCACTCAAAGTGAATTGTCTGAATCTGGTTTTCCTTATTATTTTGAATTCTCATAGGAACTGGCCTGCACATGTAGCACAGACAGTGAAAGCTGTAATAATACCACTTCTAGGCATTTTAATTTGTTATTATTATTTTGTATTTTCATTAGTAAAGTAGATGCTAAAAAGTTAGTAACGAGGAATTAACGTCATCAAAACCTCAGAGATGCTTACAACAGAATGAACTCTAGATTAGATCAAGAATTGTGCTTTTTTCTCTGGCTGTCAACCTGAGAGATTTCTCCTGAGTGCTATCAAAGACCAGCAAAATCTCTTTCTCACTTTCCTTTTATCTCTAACTGAGGACACTCATTTGCAAACACCTTTATGACTCTTACACACAAAACTTCCTTATCTAACTGAATGTGCATCACTTCAAAAGGAGGCACATTTCTCCTGGCAACCAAAGCAGCAGCCTTAGCAACAAGACAGCTGGAGAATTTTATTTTCACATAGTTAATTCTGGACAGTATGTTCTGTTTCTGCTTTCTCATGTCATTGCTCTTGCAGTGTTGATTTAGTATTGTGTAAGAAATGGTACAAGTCAGTCACTGGTGCACCACAGAGACATCACTTGCAAAGCAGCTGATGATCTTTATACCTATGATGCTGCTTCCTCTAAGAAATGGTGTAAGAGTATTGGCTGATGGAAAGCTCAGAATGTGAATTTCCCCCATGACAGAATTACTACAAAGAAACATGTGAGGAAGCTGATGGTTTCCAAAACCTCGACTTCCCCCCACAGAAACTGTAACAGAAAATGATATTAAAATAGTAGCTCTACAGGCCCACATCACAGCCTGTCTTAGCATCTGTTGGTGCTGAGAACAGTTTGAAAGGTTGTTATGAAGTAACTTACACTGATTTTCTTAACAAGAATAATTTTGGGAGGAAAGTTAAAGAGGGTGGAAGTGAAAACATCAGACAGTAATACCCAGTTTTGGGTATTAATTGGGATTGTGTCTTTACAGAGCTGTTGGGTTGTCAGCACACTCAGTCGAGCTAGAGAGCTCTCTTAGTTTCTCGTAGCATCAGAATAGTTCTACTTTATTGTGTCCAACATACATCTTACATACCATCCACTTCAAACAAGAAAACCCACCCTCCTACCAGTTCCTCTCATCAGTTAATTGGTCCAAGCTTCTCCCAAACAACGGTGATAAAGGAAGAAAGGTTTCTTTAAAGTAACAGGATTAACAATGCCTATCAAAAGAACCTCCTGTCTACCCTCAGATGCAAACAGACACTGCTTGCTCTTTGCTTGCTCACACACTGGTCCCCCAGTGTTTCACAGTGATGGGGTCTGAAAAGCTCTTTGGTGACTCACTTGCAGTTACATCTTCCCCCACATTAGGGATGCTCAATAAGAAAACAATGCTATGATGGCACTTATCAACAGACTGCTATTACGATCGTTTTCCTGTCCTAATCCTGAATGTGTGTAAGGAAATGAGTTATCGTATATTTTAATCTTATTAAGAAACAGAATTTACAGGTAGAAATAATAAATGAACTCACACCTTCACCTGAGTCTCCTCCCGCAGGGGCTGCTGATATTCTGCAGGCCAGTTTGATTCCCTCACTCATACTCAAACTGAAGACAGAGCCGGAAGAAATCCAGGAGCTAATCCTAGGCACACTCTCCAACTGTCTGCGCATGGAGGCTTCTGCAGCGCTGGCAACTGATGCCATCACCATTCTGAAGGAAAAGCTGACACATCCCTCAGCAACCATCAGAAGCAAAGCGGCTCAGGTCATTTTAGAAATTGGGTAATGAAAACCTACAGTACTTAACCCAAGATAAATACTAATTTAATGACTGAATCAAGTCCACTAGTGGGACAGTTTTATTCCACCATACACTGAAGGTGGTACATTTCACAAGTAATATCAGGCTGTTAGAACATGCAGACAAAAGACTTCTTGAAGCCACAACTGCTACAGAAAGCAGAAGCTGATGAGAAGTCATTCCTTCTATTTGTCCTTCTGTACTAGCAATGAAATCAGGTCTTTTCCTGCTACAGAACTGCTAGGATGAAAAGCTTGCATGAGAAAGAGAATTTACCTAGGAAAAGAATTTCTTGCAGGCCACAGGAGTTGGTTTAAATCTGTGTAGGATTCAACAACCAGGTTTCCAACTAACCTCCATTAAGACTACCAGAACTACCTGTACCTTGCTGCAAATTCCTTGCAACTTCCTATGTTCCATAACAGTACAAAAATCCAAACGCCACCTAAAAATAGCCTAAAAATAGTTAAATGTCCACACGTAGGTTAATACGATACAATCAGTGATGGATCAGCAAGGAGACTTAACAGACTCCGAGTATGAACAGACATCCCTCTCTCTTTGGCCACAGCTCTTGCCATCTGTCTAACAGTTGGAACATTTTGACTCCAAAGAGAACAGTGCAGAGGGCCGTGTCAGCCCTGCTGTCAGGAAACAGAGGACTGCAGCAGGGGGTCAGGCACAGGGAGAAGCTGCGGGTGGTGGCGTGGTTAGCAGACATCATTCAATAAAGCATCTTAACCATCTCTTCTACACAGTACCCACCCAGAGGGAAAAAGCAGAGTGTGCGAAGAGGTCATCCCACTGCTGGTGAGCCTGTTAGAAGATACAGATCTTGAAGTCCAAGCTAGTGCAGCAGGAGCACTGATGTTTGCTACCATTAAACCTAAGGGTGAGAGAAAGAAATGGGTCTGTTGGGCTGCTTTTTAGAAATCCAATTTTAAGGCTTCTGAAAAACAAAATCTATTCCCCCATCCCCAACCCCACAGATCCTCAGTTTCTAACAGCATGAAATCTGTGTAAGAGTTTGTAAGATTAGGATGTTTCTTTACACCTAAGAACAGCTGCTGATACCACTGTGTGCATAGACTGCACTACATTCCATATTTCATTTTCCTGCAGTAGGTAAAAAATTGCCACAGCTGTGCCATTCCCTGCAGAGCGCTGCACCAGAGGGGAACGTTTTCTGTCCACACACAGAGATCCAGATACCTGGAGCTGCTCAGAATCAGCTGCCCTACTGAGAACTACTTCCTGGAAACCTTCTTTATGGTTAGAGGCAGCTTCCCACAACTAGGAGGGGAGAGAATATTAGTAATGCTTGTTGTTGTCTCAAGTAAGCTACAAGACACTGAAAATACTATCTGCTAAACATTCAGTGTGATGAGCGAATAATTAGAAGTAAAATAACAGTAGTTGTGTTCCAATCCTCCCCTGTAACTGTCGCTCCTGGCTTCCAAAAACAGCACAGGCAAGGATCCCTGTGTTTGAAATGTCTTTAAACATAAAAGAATGGAGGATGTTCTTAAGGGCATCTAATCTCCCCCAAAACAGTTTATCCTATCATTTGGTACCTCACACCTCCTTAGATGCTGTAATGGAATCACAACATGCGGGGCGTATCATGTTTACTAAGAAAGACCTTTTTCCATAAAAATAAACAGCTAGCTGGCAGCCAGCTCAGGTCTGGAAAAGCAAAGCATGTCCTGCATCACACTGCACACTCTGGGGTGTTCAAAGCTGTAACTAGGCAGGAAGTCAAGAGCAGCAATTCAAAATCCTGTTGATTATATGTAATAATACATTTTAAAGACAGTTTATTTTTCTCCAGGGAAATGCTTAGCCCTGCGTGCTGAAGCCATTCCACGGTTACTGAAGCTGGTTGCTAAGGAAAACAGCAAAGCCCGTCTGAGTGCAATCAAAGCCCTCACCATGTTGGCAGAAGTAGCTGAGGGTCGCAAGAAGCTCCTGGAGTGTATAGACGTGTTCCAACAGTGCCAGAGGGACCCCAGCGAGGCAGTGAAAAGAGCTGCTGAAATTGCCATCAAAGTCATCCGATGGAAACCTGTCTGAAGAGGTGGCCTTTCACAGAGATCTATTGCCCTCTGTCGTTGCATGATTATACGTGACATCCAAAAGCAAAGCGCTATCGTTCTTTTCTTCCAAAAAGTCGTTTGTCAACAGTTTTGTATCTGTGTTATGGGTCACAAGGAAAGCAATGGGGAAAAAGAAAAGCTGGCAAGTCTGACATTCTCCACTAGGAGTTATCTCCTGGGATACCATGCCAAGATTCTCCTGAGATATAAGAAACCGACTCTTCTGAGTTGTTAATACACATATTTCATATGTATAATCTCAGCCTGTCGGGACTAATCTTTAATTATATTCAAAAGAAAGGTTCATAATTAACCTCTTGTTCATGCTAAGAAAATGACCTAACAAAAGGAGTTTATAGGAGTTCTATTGCAAACGTATGATGAGCACAGGATTAGAACCATTTAGAGCATCACTGCTGAAAAAGTGATGGCAACGTCACAGACTTTTCTGGGGTTACACCCGGTAACACTGTAGTGGGGACAGAGACACTGATGGGGGAGGCTGTTCAGTTAGAGTGTGGAAGAAACGTGCCTCTACATCTGGGCAATTACCTGGTACTTTGTGCTTTTGGACAGCTGTAGTCTGTCCTCTGATAAAGAAAAGGAACAAAATGGAGGTGCTGTGCCAGAATGGAGGAGTTGTACAGTTACGGCTCATTTTAAAGGGGTGGGAATAGGTCAACCTAAAAAGTCAACCCTGTACTGCTTAGTCCAACAAGAGCTGGACAAGACAGTCTCCAGATGTTCCTTCCATTAGTTTTCTGTGATTAACAGCTGTCTGAGCAGAGAGATGAGGAGCTAAAGGAAACAGAACTGAAAATGTCAGTTCCCTACTTTAAAAATAAATAAATAGACACACATTTTTTCCTCTCCTTTTTCCCCACTTTTTTTTCTAATTCAGTGGGTTTTTTTTTTTCAAAATTACTTTATAGAACTGAGTATAACATCCAAAGTTCAAGCTGTCTGAAGCAACTTATTCAACAAGACATAAATTGCCTGAAGGAAATATAAGGCAGTGTCTGATTTTAGAGCTGATGAGCAGTTGAAACTGGGGAAGTTCAGTAGCATTTTTCTTACCATGTAGTCAAGGTAGATCACTACTGATACTGCAGATTTCTCTGTATTTGCTAGTGTGTAACATAAGAACCATTAACAGAAGGCCCGGCAGGACAAATCCTGCCCACTAGAAGTGCTCAAGACAAGAATCACCGTGAAGCTGACTTGACTTCACAGGAAATCCCACATTTCCACTCAGGTTTTGCTGTTAATTGTTGTTCTTCTAGATAGAAGTTACCACGGCTAAAAAGAATCTGTGCCATCCACACAGAAGGGGATGTTTGTCAGGCTGTACTTCCACCGCAGGAGCCCAGCGTTCCTCCCACTGTAAAGCACAATCTCCTACTAGAAACTGTAGGTGTGATTAAAGCTAAAAGATTTTTCTTCCATAGCATAACCAGAGGGAGAATTTCCTCTCCTACAAAGATGTGATTTAAAAGCATTGAATCAGATGGGTTCGTTCCCTCTGGGCAGGGCCTTGCAGAGGCTCTGCCTTTTCAGCACACTTTATGTGTACGTAAGGCACTCACATGTAATAGATATTGATGCCTGAGTGCATCCAGTTCAATAAAAGAGAGACAGGCAGCTTAATAACAGCGAAACCATTCAGCAAAGGACTGGGGAACAAGAGAGAACAGTAGTTTCACCTACATTTACAAAGCTGCTGCAGGAAAATGCAGTAACGATCATTCTAACTCAAACATCTGTCACAACCTTCCCCCTGTAATTCAGGGATCACATTTCAGCAAGTTAGCAAAATAATTATCTTGCTCAGATGTAGGAATAGGACCATCCAGACTGAACTGCTGCGACAAGAGGAAACTTTGCTGACTTGGACCTTAAGTACCATATCTGAGCATCTCCCCAATAGATGCTTTAAAGAACAATATGAGCTGTTTCCAAATAGGACTCTGGCACGGCGTCTGTGTCTTGTCTTACATACATGCACAGTACAAGAGCTGAGCTCTGGGGTGAGAGCATCAGCCTCTCTCTGAATCTCCCTGCCTAGGCAGTGACTGGAAGGCAAAGACAAGGTTACAGCTCTGAGATGGTAGTAAGGAAATAAAGCAACCACTGAAAAAGATTTTAAAAAAGGAGAAGTGAGTGGCAAAAAAACCCCCCCGAAATATTCAGATTTACACAGAATGTGTTTGGAAGAGGAAAACAAGCCAACAAAAGTCTCATGGCGTGAACAGAAATCATTGGGTAAAAAAGAATTGAGTAGAAAGGACACAGAACATGGCTGGAATTTTTAGGTTCTGAACTCTCAGTATTTTCACCTCTTGTTAAAACTTTCATTCTGTAATTTAACATAGAATCACTTCATGACTTTTCTTATCTAAAATGAAAAAAATCCTTATGATTAAGGATTTACTTTCTCCTCTGAGGTACTTTACTTCTTGAAACTAAAAGAGAACAGCACGTACTGAAGTTATATGCATTAATGTTAGTGTGGTAAGATCTATTGATCTTAGCAATGCTTTTACTTCTGTCAGTCGCTGCTTAGTTGCTGAGTATTTCCTTGTCCTTAAGGCAGAGCACAAAAAGAAAAATGCATATGAAAATTCCTCTACGAGTGACATTCCAGTGAAATGAAAAGGTCATTTATAACAGCAAGTCCAATGGTACGAACAGTTTCATATTCCCTATGAATTTCCTCAGCAAGACGACACTGCTGATGGTACATGATCCTAAATGGACAATCCAGAGAACAGAGAGATTTCTTGGATCATTCCAATCTATATTCCACGATTCCACATTTAGTCCTAGACATGTTTGTGGTGTTCCTAACACATGAGGAGTGCCAGGGCTACCCACAGCTAACTGCCCACTTTGAGATGAGCCAACAGCCCTTGGTTTGCAAGGCTTGGCAATTAATTGGCACTCCAGACATCAGTAAAATGATTGAATGGATAAAAGAAACAGAGCAACATGACTAACAAACAGTTTCCCTTTGGACTGACCTAACTTTCAGTCAATTATACTCAATAATAAAGTTGCAACAGGCTCAGTCACCCAAATGCTAACTATCCTTTTGTATTGCTTCATACAGATTACAAACACTTCAATTAACATGTTAGGATCTGGCACTGTCACACGCTGTAATTAAAATCATTGCTTCGAAAGAACACTGTGCACATAGCCCAGTCTTTAGCACTTTCTGCTCCACAGTGTTCTACGCTATGACAACACCATCACCTCGGCTGATTTTATCATCAATGGGAAATGATTAGCCTTTCTGGCTGGAAGCCAGCAGTGATTAAGGCCCAGATATAATTAATATGGTCCTGGGTCGATACTGGAATTAACTCACTTGCACCCTGCACAGATGAAGCTTTCAAGTCAGCTGCCTGACATCTCCCAGTGACACCAGCAGGAGAACAGACACATTCATGGGAAGCGAGATCCACTTTCACAAGCCCTGTGCAAAGCACCCCAAACAGCTACAGCCCATTTTTAATGCAAAGCTTAATGTTAATCTACTTCTAGCAGATTCCAAGAGGTCAAGACTATTCTGTCTCTTTGTTCTGGCAAATACAGACTCGCTGACCTGTCCTCATTTGGTTTTGAAAGTCCAGGAGCTGGAAACCATTCTGCTCTCATATAAATCCTATCCTGGGAAATAGCAGCTTTAAATCCATCCCAGTTCCAAAGCAGGGAGTACTTTTGCTTCACACCAATGCACTTTCTAGTTAAAAACAAACAAAGAAAAAACAGATTCAAATTCAGTTTCAAGACACTAAGTGAGATTTCCATCTATAGACCAAGTACGGACTTCAAGCTCTGATACTAGAAGTAAAAACACTGCACAAAGTAAGGGTGGGCTCCTACCTACCTGAGCTGGAGGCTCTTCCTGGTGCCCCAAGGCAAGCAGGGAGCTGCTGGCTGCAGCACACACAGCTGCTCAGGCCCTGAGCACTACCAGGTGAGCACCACAGCACCAGGGGAACCCTTCTGCAGCTTGCCATGGTAGGTGACAAGAAGATTGAGTGTTCCTCAGAAGGAAAACAATCTGACCCGTCTTATTAATACCAAGGGCAATAACCTCAGGCACTAGTGCTGGTTACGTAGTCTTCCATCGGCTAGATATTGGAATGAGTCAAGTTGTTCTTTACATTCCCTAGAACAGCCCTGAAAAACACTCTGCACGGAAGATGCCATGAATCACCAAGTAAAGGAAATCGTTTGGTTCGGAATTGCTCATCTTTCTTATCCACGTACTGCCTGCCCTCTGCTGTTCCACGTGTGACACCACCTGCTGGGCTAAGCACGGTTAGCTCAGTGCTCAGTGCTGTGCCATTCCATCTCATCTCGCTGCCTTGCAGTAACACTGAGCATCCAGAACACAGAGAAAGAACGTTAATTTCATTTGGAGAAAAAAAACAAAGAGAGAAGAAAAAGGAGCAGCCCTTCCTCAGAACAACTTACCTGTGACCCCGCTGTGTGGCTGCCTTTCCCCAGGAGCAGTGGATTCAGTGCCCTCCAATCAGCCCTTCAGAGCAAACCCAGCTCTGAACACCAGCCACCACTTCATCTCTGCTCTTCACTGTTGTGCCAGTTTTACCTCATTTAAATCATTCCTCATTTTGGCAGTGGAAAAAGTGACCCGTGCAGGAGCAAAGCTCATTAGTGACGGCAGCTGCTGACATTTCTGGGTCCAGGATAGTCACCTGTGCCTCAATGTCTGCACCACTGACGTTCTGGTCAAAGCCAAGCAGTGATTACTGCACCTGTATCCCAATTGAACCTACAGACCTACGCTCCCTCTTTAACTGCTCCACACCAATGCATGAGCTTTTGCCATGACAAAGCTGGATAAAAAACCCAAATTCTGAGTTCTAAGAAGAGTGTCCTTGTAACTAAAGTAATTAACATTTGTGAGGCACTTTGATACACCCGTTGAATGATACAGAAAATGAAAACATCAATGATGAGTGGTTGCCATTCTCAGGACTGGGCCTGAAAATGATCTGATTCTCAAGTAAAATAGCTGACTCACTTTGCCTGTGTTCTGGGTGTATCATTGCTGTAACTGTCCTGCACTGTGCCACTGGGTGAATCTTGAATTGTAATTGATCTTATTTTGTACAGTCAGCTTTAAGTAATTCTGTATATGTAACTGGATGTTACTTTACTACACTGGAGTGAGTTGTAACTCTACATCTCATCTGCCAGGATAAGGCAGGATGGTTCAGGATGGCCTAAAACAGAGCTGTGTTGTGATGCACGTACACCGTGCTATCAGCCAGAGACAGCAAGTAGAGAGACGTGATAGAAGGACTTCTAAATTCCTGGTCAAACATGGGAAAAAGAACACACAGAGAACGCACAGCCCTGCCCAGGGCAATGGAAACACCTCTGGGCTGTTCTCTGTGTGCCCCACAGCAACAACAGTGCCACTGAAAACTGAAGAAAATACACTTGCTTCCTTCAAGCCGTGATGTTGCCCTTGAATGCAACACCTACCAAACGCAGGTGACGTTTGTTAATGTATTAATGATTAATCTAAAGCCGCCCACGGTAAAACTGCGCGACTATGTGAGATTCTACAGGAGTGGAGCGCTCCTACCAGCAGTCAGACCACATGGAAACATTTGAACCTTGTTCCCTACAGCGGGCAGTTCTCAGACCTGAACAAAAGCAGTTTGTTGGGGACAAACAATGAATGCCTCTGTCAAACTCAGAGTTAATTTTTCAGTATCTTTTAACCCTGGGTAAGAAGATGAAGTGACTGTGACTGATTAATACGGAGGTCATCGAAAGGCTGATCCGCTACCAGGAAATCACGTGTGTTATTTGCCTTCATCCAAGCGGTTGTATCATTTCACTGCGTTTTCCTTCTGTAACAAATATGACAAGGAGGAATCTGGGCCTTTTCTTGAGGCTTTCTTACTTGTTTGTTGTCCATTACTATTAAGCAGAACCAAAATCTAGAGAAGAAATGAGGTTTCTCTGATTTCTGTTACATTCTTTGGAATTCTCATCATTTTGTGGACACCAAATGCTTCAAAACATACAAATACTTTAATACATAAACGACTTCAAAGTCCATTAAATACAATTCATTCCACGGTCTTTAAAATACTCTCACTGTATTAACTGCAAGAAAAAGCTTGCACTGACATTTATATAGTACTTATCTAGTCTGGCTCATGCAAACCTTACCGGTACACTGCAGGGTTTATAATGAGAACCAGCAGAGAACTTTGCTTTAGATGTAAATGAAGAGAAGATACTGTCAGAAGATGATAAAGCGAGGACTAAAGCTGGAGGAGCAACATGGTGGGGCATATAGAGGCCACAGCACCTTTATTGGATGCGCCTATCTCAGGCAGAATGCTGTGGGGAAACACACTGTGATGAAATGCTTTGAAACAACACAGCATGCCGTGATCCGTATGGAACAGTAACAAGGGATGTTACTTGACTTCAGCAGCTGATGTCTTCTTTCTACATTTGAATCCCCAGGAGGCTGAATTACCCATAGAGGACGAGATTCGTTGCTTTTTGACTTGAAGAGTCACATCTACCTTCTCCCTTCTCCTGTGTCTCCAGTAGGTCTCACATTTAGCAAGTGGAGCCAACCAGACTGACTCAGCTGATATCCCACAGCTGTGGCTGTTCTCCTTCAGGAACTCACACTGTCATACTGAAATTTCATACAGCATGAATTGTATTTCTCAATGAAGTCTTCAGAAGAAAGATTTATAGTCTTTCATCAAAGTATTACAAAGCCCTCAAACGTTCTGAAGAGAAAAATGCAAAACCAGCACTCACGCTTTGGACTTTTAACAACGTTCATGGATTATTTTGTAGTACAGCTCATAGAAAGAAGCGAAACATTAACACCATCTCCAGGATAAAGAGGTCCTAACAACTGTGGGTGGAGATTAACTTTGACATACCAAGATGGGAATCGATCGGTAATAAATAAATAAATATATATACACACACATACATGTATTCTGATATATAGCATATATGTGCATATATATAATGTATTGTATGTATATATAATACATGCATTTTGTATAAAAAGAGTGCCATGTTCAAGTATAGATACACATTAAAATATACAAGAGGGGGGACCTTTTGAAGTTAACCTTAAAACAGAGCATCTATCATAAGCAGAATTCCTGATAGAATAATTGAATCCTTATTTGACCAGTGTCAAAAGGCAATCAGTTCAGATGGTTCGTTCTCATTACTGAGAAACACGAGATGATGAAAAATACCGCAGAAAATGAAAGTGGAAAAAGGAGATAATAGAAAGTTAGACGCAGTATCAAATGCACTGTTATATACAAAAGCCCCTTACTGCTGCGCTTGGAGAGAACAAAAGAGATTTTTTAGTTTGGCCCACAGTATGGCCTCTATGTTGGGTGTTTTTAAGTAATCAAGGTGTTGTACTCAAAGGAAAACAAAAACCTGAATGATCAGGAGAGAAAGAGCTGAAAATTAAAATAATATCATTGGCCCCCAAAGTTAATTCACAAACCCTGATAAATGGCTCATGAAATGAGCCAACGGTTAGTGCAGGGCTGTTCTGCACCTACAACATGAAATGTATCATGAGAAGAGAGAACATTGGATGACAATTCTGAACC
Source organism: Excalfactoria chinensis (assembly GCF_039878825.1). Lineage (NCBI taxonomy): Eukaryota > Metazoa > Chordata > Aves > Galliformes > Phasianidae > Excalfactoria > Excalfactoria chinensis. The sequence goes on along the minus strand of NC_092840.1, from coordinate 3,793,460 downwards.
TCTATTAATCCTGGACTGATTCAATTTCTGAATGGAAATTCTCTTTCTTGAACTCCTGGTATCTTCATCTTCAGATTGTTGAAATTATGATCACAAAATCAGTGAGTAAATTACCCTGATTTTTACAAACTTAGAGCATGAAAATACTAACTGAATCTAACTGTGCAAGTTTACAACTGATTTTTTTCTGCTTGACAATACAGTACGATTTCAGAACTGCAATCAGAGGCTTATGCAAAAAAGGCATGGCAAAATACAGCCACAGTCAGTAGGATGATGCCATTGATATTCACAACATTCCTCCAAAGTGGCACTTCTGATGTGTCAGTCAGTTTCTTCTTCAGTGCTTCCTCTTCCTCCTTGCTCAGTTTGGGTCCTTTTTGTTGATCTAAGCCACAGAACCAGTTGTAAGCTTTCTTTAGGCATCCTGGGTCTTCACTTGCCTCTGAAACTGGAAGGAATAGCATACTGGTCATGAAATGCAAGCACGGACTGCTGTATACACCAGAAGTTCTCCGTGACTGAGCTCCTTCCTATATTTAATATAGTAGCTCTGATTTATGGTCTTAGTTGCATGGAAGCCTTTAAATGCAGTACAAGGCTGTACAAGAATGAAGTTAATGCTGTGTTTTCACAGCTCACCTGGAAAAAAACTGTGATTTTCTAAATACTGCAAGAAGGCCTTTTACAGCATAGAGACTTAATCTGCTATGTGAGAAACTGATCACACTGCAACGCTCAACCTGCTATCAATTTTTTCCCCTACATTCTACACTTCTAATTTAATTTATGAAAAGGAACTTGGCAGCAGAATGAGAAGCCCAGGAAAGGAAGCAGGTTTTGCTCTGATGGATGTCTGGCAATTCACTTTCCTTTTGTCCTGCCCCATGCCCTCGCTCCTTCATTGCTGGCTACTACACTCTATTTCAAAATGAATTCTTGTTTCATTGTAAGTGTCAGTTATATGCAGGTCTGCTAGTGTACACCACTAATCCAAACCTAGAGCTGGTACCTACCTGTCTAGAGAACAGGAATTTCCCCTGTCACTTCTAATCTGCACTAGGGACTTGTGGATTGGAAAGCACCTTACTAGCCCTTTAGATCTGGGTTGAGGTTTTGTTGCTGAGGCGTATTGTTCTATGAAAACAAGGCATGCTCTTATCTGTTCAGGAATGAAATAGGGATTCTCAAACATATTGATGGCATCTCAGATACTGCAACAGAAGTTATTCAACAGTTACCTGATTCCTGATCTTTTTCATCAGGTTCCTCTTCCTTGTCATCTGCATCAAGATCAATTCGTTCCTCTTTGCTGTTCCGCAAAGTCCAGCACAAACGATAAAGCTGCCATTAAAAAAAGAAGTTTAAAACTAGACCCTGAGTGCACAGACAGCACAGCATCCCAAATGTCTGTTAAGTCAGCGCCTTAGATCACTAGGAGTTACTGAAGCTTGGTGACAAATAAATGAAGACTGTCTCCCTTGCTTTCTTACAAGGTGTAGATAGGTGAAATGCGACAATATACCAAGTAACAGTATTTAAAACCAGTGGTAAACTTCATTTCTCTAGGAGCAGAAGTACAGCAATACTCACATGTACATCAGGAATCGGTTTAGTCATGAAGGAGACTGCCAGGATAACGATGGCTGAAACCCCAAAAAGAATAATTGCGAAGTAAAGGTAGTGAATCCCACAGATGATGAACGGGCAGTTGGAAGGGGACACACAGCTACCAGTTCCGTAGGCAAACTCTGATATCATCCTACCGAGCCCAGCCAGCAGCCCAACTATCAGGCCCCAGAAGGCACCCTGCAAAGAGGGACAGAAGTTAGCAAAACCAGCGCACTGTGACTCCTGAAGAGCTGCTGGGGGAAACATGCAGGTATTGACACGCTATGTTGACTTTGGCGATTTCAGCCATTCCATGAGCTTGTGAAGTCAATTAGCTAATGACTGTAACATAAACATGGAAGTCCCAGTTTAAACATATTCTAGTTTTGGTGGTTAAAAACAAAAAGAGTTTTAATTTGTCAGTGGTCAAAGTCAGAAAAAGGTTTTGAAGTAGAATAAGTTAATTAATTCAATTTCTAGCCAAAATAAGGATGTTTCTGAACAAGACGTACTGATAAATCACGTAAACAATCACAATATTGGAGTTCATCTTATGCATTTTAAGCCCTGATGTTTATCTGTTTATCCAGCTTTGAAGAATGCTGTGTACACAAACACATGAGGATTATATTAAATTCTAACCCAGGCCAAATTCCAGCTACAATCACAGATCAACCTCGGATTTCCACAAAAATTCAATCCATCCGTGAGACGCAGCTACACTGGGACAGGAGATGGAACATCCCTCGTGTGTAAAGCAGGTTTTTGTGCACACAGATAACCACTGAAATGGTTTTGGGGGAAAGCAGATAGAAAAAGTGTCAGCCAAACTGAAAAACAGAAAGATGGCTGTTTGTCTTGTAGGCTTCCTCATGAAACTCGTTCTTGGAGCAAACCAGTAGCAAATATTATTATTCCTAGCACTATAGGAAAGAAACTGAAGTCCTGAATATTGAGCCTTCAGAATGGCTAAGATCCCATTTAAGGTAGCTGGCTCATGGTCCAATCAAAGCATAATCCAGACCTCATCCCTTCTGAGTTACTTACTTGAAATATTTCTCAATTTACTGTTCTAAAAATAAAAATCAGCAACTCCTAGAATGGATCCAAAAAGCAATGGGAAATAATGGATGGAACAACAGCATATTTGTTGAAAGGTTTGCTGAGATACGTATATAGCATTCAAGACAAAGGTGAAGGGTGATATGTTTGGTTTAATAAAAACAAAAAGATAACTAAAGCAACATGCAGCTTAATTATTTGCTAGTTTGTACTTGCCTGCTCATTTACTCGCTTGCAGAAGATGGCAAGAAGGAAGACAGCAGCAATGGGAGGTCCCAGGTAGCTGGTAACAGACTGAATATAATCAAAGAGCTGCCCACTTTGTGCTGACTGCACCACAGGAACCCAGGCGATGCTGACGCCAATTAAAACCAACATAAATGCCCTGTAAACATAGCCAGATATTCCATTAGCCACCTTCTTGGAAGCATCTATCAGAAATAGCAATTAGTCAATAATTTAAATGTCTATTTTGTATTTCAACCAGCAAAATCAATGAAATGGCCAATTACAATTGAACAAACAAAAGTAATTCAAGTTGGGTGCTGTGTCTGTCAAACACCAGTTATCATACAGCTAAGCATGAAATTAAAACACAGAAAATAACTTATTTTTTCCTTTGTTATGACTAGAGAAGAATCAATAGCAAATCAGCTCGAGGAACCAGTTCATTGATGCTGAGTACGGTGTAGCATAAAGCCTACAAAGATATCTGCAAATGGTTTCCTTTCAACAGCAGCAGAAGGTAAGAGTCGAACACCAGTTTAGCCACTGTCTATTAACTTGGAAATAAGGTCTGGAAATTATTATCATAAAATATCCAGAAGGGAAAGCACACGTAGGACAGCCTGCCTGGCCACAGGAGGCCACTGCTGCACTGCCTGAACACTGCAAATACGGATTTTTCACTCAGGCACTTTTCTGAAGGCTTCTGTCTGCAATGCATCTCAGGTGTGTGCCGCATTTCTGCCTTACCTTCCAGCTAACATAAGCTCTTTCTCTGATGGACGTTTTCTAATTTTGGTGTAAATGTCCATAGTGAAGAGTGTGCTAGCACTGTTAAAAATGGAAGTCAAGGAGCTCATAAGGGATGCCAACATGACTGATAACATGAGACCTCGTAGACCTGGAAAACAAAGACACTCCATACATTAGCTGGGATGGCTGTGTCAATACATGGCACCATCCATACAGACTGTCTGACCCTTTCCAGTCAGCCAGCTATGCATGCTCTGGCACATTTGTCTGCTAATGCCTGCCCGCTACTTTCTTGCAACGCAAGCAGAGTGATGCTGCTGAGCTTCTGAAAAGCTATTTACAGCAGTGATGGGACAACGCTTGAGCTTCTAGAGCACAGCTACTTCCATTGCGAACGCGTTCAGGTTAGATGCTGAAACAAAAACTACTGAGCAGATTTCACCCACAGCGATAAAAACATTTCTCTTGAATTCAATGCAGTGCTTGGTTGCCTGTGGTATATTTGGAAATCAGATTCCACAGGTTTCTTTTACTGATTAAAAATTGGGGTAAAACCACTTTTCCAAGCAGCATGATCTAATCAACATAGTATGGGGAAGTATGATAGTAATGTTAATAAGACTATCTACAACACTTAGGAAACAATGGGGAATTATAAAGAGATCAAGGAAGTGCCGTGGTTTGCATAATACCGTAATCTGATTTTTCTAGTCTTCTGAATCAGCTCCAGTTTTCTGCTGAAGTTTTTCTTCCTTTTCTCTATACTCAGTTCTCTACAGATTGGTGTCTCATTCTCTCATTGAACGGGTGTTACATGAGACAGTGTCTTCTCCCACCTCAGTGGGGTTAGCATAAGGACTGCAGGTTTATGCCTGCGACTCACACATCCTGACGGAGACAGTCCTTTATAAAACTGGCTAAGTACGTTACTTTTGACCTTCTCAGGGAGGGAGCACAATTAGAATGTCATTGCTCGGTGTCTGCTGACAGCTGACATTGTTGGCACGCAACTATTCTGCACCTACGGCCACAACCAATAAGGATTACTTACCCCTTTGACTAACTATTTTAGCTAAATCTGAGCCTTGGGCTCTCCCTGGCACTCATTTTTACAGTCTGGCGGCCTCACCTTTCCAAAACAACAAACAAAAATAGTGTCTTACCATTTGGCATAAGTTCTACTACCATTTTGGGATAAGCAATATTTGTACAGCCAACTGAGGTGCCACAGGCCTGCTGGCAGATTTCGGGCACAGCACAAGCCACCACATCTGAGAAGAGGATAATGAGACATGGTTAGACAAGGTCATACTAACAAATATGCAATGAACCAATGGACTGACACGTTCTGTATCATCCTTGGTCTGCTAGCAGGCTGGAAGGTGATTCTAAGCCTCCACTGTCCCTTTACTCTCTATAAAAATACTAAAAATCGCTGCAGATCATAAAACACCAGAATCAATTTGTCAGACCAGAACTCAGTAACACAAGAAAAGCAAGTCGAATAACAAACAGAGGAACAACCTAACCATCTCTTCTATGCCCTATGATTCTTTCGGTGTAGTCAGTATTTGTTCACATGTGTGCCTTGAACAACTGTATGACAAGATGACAATCCAACAGGCATTCAGGACAGAGAAAAGGAAACTGAGAGAGACTGCCAGTGAAAGATTGGCAGCAAGAGGAAATCAGCATCCCTGTAAATATATGTGTATACCTGTATACAAAATTCGGCTGATCATTCCGGGCATCACTATGATAAACATGGGCAAGAGCTTCAGGTATCCACACATCACACATCCAGCCTTCACGTGGGACATGTTCTTGCCAGAGAGACACCTTTGGACAATAACCTATTGATAAGACACGACAAACCCGCATGACTCAATCAATACCATGACCACACCAAGCCACATTCCAGACACAAAGTACTCCTTAACCTGTGCGATGGTGAAAGAGCCTGTTTATGAATTTCCATCACCAGAAAAATATTAACTCTACATGAAAATACATTCAAAATAAATTAAGGGAAATATCGTTTATTCAGCTAATAAACTTTTTTTCTCAAAAGTTATTTAAAAAGCAAATCAAAGAGACAAAAAGGAAGGAAACAGATATTTACATTGCTTTTTTAATTTGCTTTATAAATTGTGAAATATTATCTTCCTCACAATTCAGGAATCAGAGAGATCACTCTCTTTAGATTGAACACGTATGTATGTCACAGTTGCAGGAGCACACTGTCCTACTTTCATGTCAGTGTGATCCCTCTGGGAAGCTGGACGGTAGCTCTGAAGGGAAGGAAGGAGGAAATGGTGAAGGCCTCCAGACTGACCAAATGTATAAAGAAAATCCACCCAAAACTCTGCAGGCAAAGGTGGGAGCCACACAAACAGGAAACAAACTGGGATCTCTGAATGGGGGAGTCATCCCAGTCCAACGAAGATCATTTGATATAAGGTTTCTTTAGTAAATGTTCACATTACAAATTCTCTCCTTGTTCTTACACAATTATACATTAAAAAACATTAGAAAGGAATTAAACGCTATATCTTCTGGGCAGGTCATAAGAGGAACTGAGAGAACACCATTTCCAATTTCTTGCACACATGTGGTCCAACAGCCCTAAAATGGAGCCATTTAATCAAGGAGGAGTTTAGAAACCAGAAGCTGGAAACACTCTTGACTAATAACTGCTATTTCTGTGACCCAGTTTTGAATATCAAACTGTGGGGAGGAGAAGAAACTTAGATCATACTAGAAGTCTGCAGAGTTTTATGTTCTGCATTTCCAAGGCATAAGGCTTCAACATTACCTGATCTGTGCACCAGTACCACAGAGTAAGGATGCTCAAACCAATAGTAAGCCCTGGCCACGGCAGATCTCCAGTGACAGGATCTCGGAAGATGTGAAAAGCATCCGCTCGAGGAGTGTAGCATTTTGGATCAATTGTAGTATTTCCATAGGTGATATTGGATGGAATTGCATTCATATATTTCTCCATGAATGCATCATACCCTCCAACTTCTCTAAATGCTGAAAAATAGAAAGCAAAAGTAGTGATGAAGGATGTAACATTGACATCTCAAATAGAACCAGAGAACATCGGGATAAAAACACTGTAATGGTGATGAACAAAACCCCAGTGCGTATCTATGTGCATTTTCAGCAAATAGCATGCAGTGTTATGTAAGTATTCACACAATAAAGTATTAAAGTGACCTTCATTCATCGGTCTCAGCGTATCTGTCAAGCACTGATTTAAGCTCCACAGTCTCAACATCTCACATGCATGCATTCTTAGAAGTATATTTAAGATTATTTCCACCCAGGGAAAACCAAAAAGCGGGATCTTACCCATTACTTCTGTTATAAAAGTGGTGGATTAATCTAACTTCAGATTAGACCTGCCTAGAGGTCTGAAAACTGAATAGCTAGAAATGGAAGGAACTGAAATCTGACTGAATCTTATCACTCTTTCTCTCTTATGGTCCATTCCTATTAGTTCTGTTTCACAGTATGCTTTCTGTTTTAAAGTGCATACGGGCTTCTGGACACGCTCAGTTCTATCCATAGACATAACTCCCAATATAATGGCATCCACCGGTCAACTACAAGACTTACTAAAAGTGTTAGGATTTGTGAGCTGTTTTAACACAAGTCTGCAGCTAGAAACACAGAAAAACCATGCAATGAGACAACAGTTCTTCATTTTGAATCAGAAATTTCAAGCAGTAGCACCTTTAAATTCTATGAAATTACCACCTTCTGGAAAAAAAGTTACTCTTGGAACATCCAAAGTGTATCATCGGCAACTCTACCTCTGCCTCATTACCCATCACAAGTCCCATTCTCTCACAGGATTTACCTGCTCTCTTTGGGATGGAGTTGTCTCAATGACCAAATTGCTTGGCAACATGCCTACATCACTCCCTGATAAACAGGTGTAAGAACTGAAATTTCCTAGTTAAGACAATGAGATTCCACGCTGCAAGATCAATTGATGTCAGCACTGTCATTTACTTACCAAATCCCATGAGAATGAAAGATCCCACAACCATGATAAACGTCTGCAATGTATCTGTGTAAATAACAGCTGCAAGGCCACCTAATGACAAAGAACAAACAGGTTAACCCCTCTGCAAATGCCTCAATGAAAATCTTTTTTCTTTTTCTTTTCTCTTTTATAACTTTTTTCTTTTTTATTTTATTTTTTTTTACCTCTCTCCTTTAAACAAAGATCCCTTTGAACACACCCCTTTTGTGTTTTTATTTTCCCCATCTTATCGACCTCCCTGTTTTCTTTTTTCTGGCTTCTCTAACTTAATTACTTTATCAGACTGCTCTGCAAACTCACCTGTGATGGTGTAAAGAGCAGTAATAGCAAGCAGGATAATAATAGCCAAATACAGATTCAGCCCCATGGCCAACTGTATAAACACAGCTCCAGAGAATATGTCTGCCTGTAAGAGATGAAAATGATATATTAGACTAATTATAGGTTCTAGGTGATGGCACATCACACATTTGCTTCTATACTGATGGACTTCAATAAAGCCTTACTGAAAACTCACTCTCATGTCCAGGGCTGGGACCTGTGATGCCTCCAAGACATGGCATGGCTCTTCATTTCATGCCAATAAGTCTCTCCCTTTTTTTCCCACTGCTTACATACATGTGCTGTAACTAGTCTCTTTAGTTCAGGACACACAGGAATGAAAAACAAAGAATTTATCACAAATCTAAAGTTCCTGTGAGAATAATTGACAAGTCACTGGCTAACAGAAGAGACCTTTGGCTCTTGTGTGAAAACGGAGCTATTCAGTTTTCAGAATAACAATCTATTTCTTACTGGGATTTTAATCACATTAAATGATCTCCTTAATTAAAAATATTTTGCATCTAGGTTATTTACCTAAGTTTACAGTAAGAACGATCTACCCCAGTGCATTTCTAATGAGTTGCTATTAGTCATCCTTTCCTTAGAGGTCTGTATCACCTCCTGAGCATCCAGATGAAGGATTCACACCCAATCCCACCTGCATGCCTTCTTTCTCTATCCCGCCCTTCCCATACAAGGGTGCAATAAAGGGAGTCACAGCCTCACTTCACAGCGCAAGCCCTAGTAGTGCTCAAAGATGATCAGGAGCTACAAAGTGCTGCCAAAGCCAGGACTGCTTCACTCTGGAGAATGAGGTAGTGCTGACCAGTGCAGCAGGAGATCCTCATGTAGTGCCCCGATGTGCAGAAGACAAGCAGGAAGCAGAGTGTGAGCCACAACAAGGGTTCCACTCCCCAAGTCCTGCCCTGGAGCAGCTTGGGATGATTACGTTTCTTACAGATTTTAGGCTGAAATTAGGAATGATTTTCAGATCATGTCTCCCAGTGGCTGCCAGGTTGTGTCCTTTGTCTCTTATCCCTATGGGAATATTTTTTCTCACCTTTTCACACCACTGATCTGCTTACATCTGAGTAAGTCTTTTATTGTTCTTGGCTTTAGTTTAGCCCACATAGCATTAAATATTAATGGCCCTAAAATGACCCCAACAAAGAAGTATATAGTTAATTATTCAGTGTCCTGAGCAATTTATCAGCAACTTTGAATTGCTGTTACCTTCCAGCTTCACTGCTGCCCCCTCCCAGTCAGATAATTTCTTTCCAGTATTTCCTTATTTCTCCTCTAATAGCCTTTTACTGATACCATTTGATCCTTATCTCATCTCTGAATAATCTTCCCATTATGAGCTCTTTCCTCAAAGCCACACACCAGTCCTGCAGGAACAATTGGCAGAATGCACTGTAACAAACTTGGAGCCTTCATATGTCACTAGTGGATCCAGCACCAGTGTAATGAACCCCCAGTGCTCTACAGTTTATTCTACGCTGTGAAGTTCTAAGATGAGTTTATCTTTCTTCCTCCCATTATGTTGGTAAACCTATACCCTGATTTCTCATAAATCTACTTATGATTTCTTCAGAACTTAATTCTCTTTTGTCTTATCATAATTGAGTTAATTACTCTTAATTTTATCTTCTCTAGACCATACTCTTTGGCACAATTACCAGTATCAGCAACATGGTTATAAAGCAAGACCTTGACAGATGCCAGGGGCTTTGGACTCACAGTGCTGCATGCTTAGGAAGCACATACACGTGAAATGATTTTCAGTTGGCTACACAAGCATTTGGGCTGAATGATCGTGTCTGTCCTGATGCCAAAGATCAATACCTTATAGCATAGCCTTGTCTGACAAGTGGCTGATTAGACATAAAAGAAAGGAACGATAAAAATACACAGAAAACATTCAAGAAAAGATAGAAACGGTAATAATTTTGTACAGATACGTGCAAAGAGAATCTAATCATCACACAGCAGTGAGCAGCAGGCCAGAGAGTGAAACAGGAGTTACATGACCTGGCAAATTTTGTTACTCATTGGAAAGTCCCCTGATTATAACATTACAAAGAACATTTGATAATGTTATATCAAATGAAGGAATCAACACATGAAATAACTACCCAGATAACATAACATGCCACTCTTCTTCTAGAAGGATAAGTGGCAGTTAAACTGTTAGGTGTGACTGCCTGTCAAGGGCAGGACAGAAAGATCCTTCTACACCAAATCTCGCTAAGCCCTGGTGACAACAAAGTAAAGGGAAGTAAAATGCAAATCTGCAGGTTGGGTAGGGCACAGATTGACAACACATGGATATGTATGGAGATGTAACGTGTCCCTGTGAAGAGAGACGTGTGCTAGCTCTGCACAGCACAAATAAGCTAGCTATTGTCCAGGGTGGAGCAGCCCTGCCCTCTGTGCTCCTTGAGATGGTTCATTTGAAGACAATTTGGGCCCAGTTTTGCATTGTATGGGACAGAAAAACCTACCATTACTTCCTCTGGCAGTAGCTGAAACCTCCAAAAACTGAGTTTTCTGCTTTTTGCAAATAAAATACAGCAAGTACATTAGACCTCGGCAAACCCTGCTCTACTGAATATAGTCACATAATGCAACAATGCAGAAGAAGTCTGTATACTACAGAAATCAGAGCCACATTTGTACATGAGATTGACAGTGTCAGAACAGTTAGAGCAGTTGTACTCCAAATTTTCCCCTGCATAGCACAGAAAACCAATTCTGTGGCAATTCACCACATACATCTGGAACAGCTAATTTCATCAGAAGCTGTGATGGTAGAGTGGAGCGCTGGTAATCCGCTGCTATATGGATCTTTTCACTATTGCTTTGCTCCCACAAGTGCTCAAGAAGGTGTTTCAGCCTTGTGACCACGTGGGAAGTTTAAATAGAGAATGTGTCTTGCCTGTTATCAAGACACCCGTAGTGAAAGAGGATGAAATCTCATGACTAAACTCTTAGGTGTGATAGAGACTGGGAATAAAGGACTGTAAATTCAGAACCTACATAACTCGTTAATGCGCTTATTGCAAAATGTGTTGCAGAATAGGACTGAGTCATCTGACTGGAAATGTTTTTCAGCTACTAAAACTGCCAGAACTCTGTGTCATGTGCAACATACCTGGGACTTCTGATTATGGAAGCTAAGCACAACAACAGTAAATTTAACTGATCCTTTTGAACTATACAGAAATCCAGCGTTGGGGCCAGCCACACAGTACCAACCTGTTTAATTTATAACCTCTGCAAGGATCAGTTATCGTGAAGATGTGAGAATGAGAGCAAAAGGCCGATCTTTTAGCTTAAATTGCACTATTATCACTTAGCTCCCATGCAGAGGGCAAAGAGTAATCTGCCATGGCAACTTCTGAAAAACAACAGACAAATATACCTGAACTGTGGACTTCTTCAAAGGCTTAGTAGTTTCAAGACGTACAGAAAATACCAGCTGTCTTCACTATTTCACAGCAGCACAACAACATGCTTAATAAACATTAAATTTATAGCAACTTAAACTTTATAGCAACCACTTAGCCATTCAAAGAATCTCTCTTCCATTCATCTCAGCTGTTACCATTTCCTTTGCATTTTCCCACCCTCTTGTTCTCTAGTTTCTATCATCCCCATTTATTCAATGCTCCTTTGCACTTTTCCCTCAGCTACACGTATTGCTGATAGTGTGTTCACCAGAGTGAAGGATAAATATGAAGTTTAGGGGCAAAACATCCTGTTCCTCGAAAACCCAACAACACCCTTTTCCAAGATGTGATGCTCATATTTCTTATCAGAATTACCAGAGTGTTGGAGTGGGATGCTGTGTGCCCAACCCAATGCAAAAAGATTCTAAAACTAAATGGTTAGACACGCAGCAGCTGTTATTTCTCAGATGATTCAAGCAGATCAAAATGCACAAACTGATAGGTCGTGATTTTTTCCCCATATATTCCATAGATCCCCAAACAACAGAGCGTAATGCCATGTAAGGTTCTCTCCATTCTTGCCTGCTCTAGAAGTAAACCTTAAAAACATGAAAAAAAAAAAAAGAGAGAAAGCCCAACAAACACCAAGAAAGTCTTCCCAGATATGTTCAAGGAGCCAACAAAACTCAGATTGCAAAACAGATCTGTGCACATAATCTCACTATACAGAAGATAACTACACATACTACACGTCTTACCCCTTAGTTCAATTAGACTTCAAATCAGAAACAACAGAGCCAACCGTGTGAATAATAACGTAAATGAGAGTTTCCTTTATTTAGATCAACTTTGGATTGAAAAATTGTTGCCGAAGTTATACTTACTGAGATCTTTGTGAAAATATACAGGATCAGTGAAAGGATTGACAGGTAGACCTGAATCCGTTTCCCACCAAAACGCTTCCTCAGATATTCTGGCATTGTCACCACCTGTGGGCACAGATAAAAGCAAGTTAGCTTTCTGCTACTCAGATACTGTGGAGTGGGAGGCAAAGGAAGGGAGCTGCAAATGCAGTTGCATGGATCAGCAGCCCCGGGAATCAAAGGAGAGCAAAAGCAGAGTACCAAACACATCTCAGGACTCAGAATTTGAGAATCATCATTACTCATATACATACAGATAATATAGACAAGTTATAATGAAATCAGATCTCCCATGCTACTCATAATGGCTTTGCAATACTCCAGACCTGACCCACAAACAAGAAGAGAGAGGAAGAATAAAACAAAGAGCACAGGAATTCATAACGCTGTTTTTACTTACCCCAGCTTTGATGTAGATGGGTACAAACAGCCATCCTAGAATAACCACAAATATCAGAGCCTGCAGTCAAGAGAAGATCAGCTGAATTAGTTTCCTCTCTCTAGACAGCACTCCCTAAGACCATTTATCAGATCAAACAGCAGAGACCACTGAAACCACTCAAACCTGGTTACTTTGGGGCTGCGATGGGTGTTGCTCTATCCTTTGTCTTATGGTTGAAAATCTGGGAATTAAATCCTGGCTAGGAGACTTGTCATGCATTGTGCAAACTGAAGAGCACACTAAGTTTGCAAAAATAGCACACATGGTAATACATTTTGCAGAAGAACTGCTGATTTCTGTTGTATGTTTGCCTCCTAGTATCAAAATGCCACCCTACCAGCAATGCTAGCTTATTCCAGCTGTTCTCAAAGCATGCTGTTCAAATGTGATCGGCCCATAAGTCCACAGTTTCTGGGAAACATTAAAGAAAGTTTAATTAAATCTAGGAACTAAGACCTATCTGCTAATTGCTTCATCCCAGGTACAGAGTCAGACTACCTTCCATCTCAGAATCAGCTGTGCTGCAATGGTATCTTGTGATATCAGCAATCCTAGGTATGGGGTAAAGAAGTACTTTTAATATCTCTCTAACTTCTTTCTGCATTGAGTTTCTGTGAGATGTCTGTGTGTTTTACAAGGCACAGTATATTACAGGCATCCCACACACTATACAGTATGTACTACAAGCACTTAGTTAAGGATTTGGTATTTCCATATGATCATTGCTCAATGAATTTTTAATTGCAATGTGCATTTTGTGAAATATAGACCTTACTGTATTTTGGTGTCAGTTTTCTGACTGAAACAGCTAGTACATTCTCCCTAACAGAGTTGTACACAATGAGATAGACAAATAGAGAACAAAATTCTGCTCAAAATTCTACATTTTTTCTGTCCGCTCAGGAGGTTATTTTTGTTTTCAGTAACATCTTTTAAGTTTTGCCTTTAGATCAAAGATGAGAACTGCACAAGAAAGAGTGGTTCAGCATCTGCTATCATACTAATGCAATTTAGAAGTAATTTCAGTGGAATAATACAGATAAACAAGCAGTATAATTGCCAACCTTCATATTCCTTGCAAGAGGAGAATTGAATTATACAGTCAAGAGTCTCTCTGTCATAATTATTAAACAAACTATGCAATGTAACTCTCCAAAATCGTGCATATATCACTGCTTCCTACTAAACAACAATTCTTGTACTCTGCATATTTATATTATCCCATGGAGAATCTCCCAGGAGAGGAAGAGTTAGATGTGAATATGTTTGAAGGAGGATATGTGTCCTAGAGCTTTGAATTCTATGAAATTGGAAGTAATGCTTGTTCTGTTTTCTTTTGCTTAGTTTGTGTGCAAAGAGAAGATGAATAAGGTTGTCTACTGCCTCTATGTAAAGAAATAGAGAAAGATGACAGATAAACTGTCTCATAATTCTTTTTAATCTTTACTGCTCTTGAATATTTATAAGTACCTGAATATTTGCAGCAACCATTTACTTGTTAAGGAAAAAAACAGTTCCTCAGCGTAGTACGTTTCTTTTACTGCACAGAATTAAATGCAAGGAAACCTATGTAATGCTCATTAAGTCTTGTGAGTTTTGGTATAATCCCTTCAGTGAAGGTGAATCAAGCACCATAAGGTCATTGTTATCCACACCCACAATATCTGAGAATTCGAGGAAATTCATTTAATCAGCTTGTGTGAATCCTCATGCTGTCACAGTTAATACTGCTGCTGGTTCCCCACGCAGTTCATTTTAAGTCAGCCTGGATACTTCTGTTCTACGTGGCAACCATAAGTGGAATAAATACAGTCAGAAAAAGGAGAAACTAAAAGGGAAAAGATTTTTAGAATGTAGGTGATCATGAAGGATGTCCCAGATTTCCTGTAGCCTATGAAGAAATCAAAGCCTTTTCAAAAATTTCTAAATAGAAAACTGCTAAAAAAATCCAATATTGGATTCCAAAGCTGACTAACTCTTCCAGACATCCTACAGTCTGAGAGTGCTCTCTATCAATAATTAAACGTAATCAAATGATAGAATGAGAAGAGAATCCACTGATTTCTTTGGGTGAAACATTTTCTAAAAAGCTTCATTCAGCAGAAAAGGGCCATCATCTCCCAGTCACTTGGACAAGGACCAAGGAAGATAAGTAGGAGATAACACTGGCATTTGTAGATCCATACAGAAACAAGTATTGCCAAGTAAAATTTGACAGCGTAAAATTATTTGATGATGTCATCTCAATTAACCTGTGCAGATAATTTGGATGTTACAAATATGTTCACACAAATTCATGCCACTTACATTCCATTCATACCCTCCAATGGCAACTCCTCCAGCTGCTGCTGTTCCTGCTATGCCCACAAAATGTCCACTGCCAATGTTACTGGCGAAGAGTGAAGCACCAATCTGGAAACAGAAAGATAAGACTTGATTCTTCAGCCCAGCTCATGTCAACTTGAAAAACACACATTCATTTGGCATTTTGAACTCAGGCCGGTCTGTCATCAGGTAGTAACGATGAGAATGAATGACAGCCAACTTCCTTGACTACTACTCTTTTTTTTTCTCCGTCCCCCAACAAATCTGAAACTTCAGCCATCGTGTCTAGAACACGAAGCATGAATACAATGCTGCATAAATCTCCTTCCAACTGAAGCAAATAGCTTATGACCCAAAGCAGACTTTCAAATATTTGCAAAACTTGACTGACATTTGGGTGATAAACAAATAATTAGACAGGAACACAGATCTGCCTTGCTCAAGGAGGAAACAATAAGTGCTCTTGTGTCAAACCTGCACTCCTTGTTTCATACTGAAGTTCTGCAGACTGTGGGACTAATTGTGCAATCAGTAAGAGCCGTATGGATTTCATGATTCTAGTCAAAAGATATTAGATTAACTTAATTAAATTCTTCAAGCTATATGGCTGAGAAAACACTTCTGCAAGATGTTAAATAAAGCGAATAAAGGAGCTGTATTGAAGGAATGCTGCAAAGACCCCCCAGACGTTGCAATGATCCTGCAGATAGAATAGGGGGGAAACACAAGGAATGCTGATCAGAGAAAGACCAAGACCAAGAAGGATTTAGGCTGGTTTGCTAATAAGGCAAAGGAAAGGAAAGCTTTGAGGTAGTCCTCTAAGCTGAAAGACCTAAAAGTGCTTAAAAATGCTCTTTTACAGCCCTGAATACAGGATCTGCACCTAAACATTCAACTTATGTAGATCCCAAGTACAAGCACTTGGAATATATTTGGAGTTACAAGAGGGACAATTGTTCCTTGCCTGCAACTCACTGGTTGATTTGTAGGGTCCTAGAATATATGTGAATGTATTTACAAGGTCTGCAGTCACTGCATTGAGTCCTTTGTGTAGCAGTAAAAATTAAATCAACCTTTCTTAGAGCACAGGAATGACTGTCTGAGATTTAAGGGGATAAATTATACTGTTTATTTACTTTTTTTCTTCCTTTCTGCAGTTGGATCCCCTGTTATCTTTTAATCCTTATGCAGACAAGCTACTCTTCTGCTGTGACAGGGAATTTCTGTCTCTAAGTTCTCTTTGTTCCGGTCTTTTTTCCTTCAATTTTTTTACCTTTCAATTTTTTTCCTTTCAATTTTTTTAGCTTTCTAGAAGTCAGTTGTGTCCTACAGAAATGTAATCACTGTCACATTAAATATATTTCCACAGGAATGACAAGTCTTGTAACAGGCATCAAATACGTCAGAGACATTACTCATAATAGAACAAACTTTCTTTTAACCACTCTGTGACAACAACAGTGTTTTCTCAAAAATAATTGTGAGGAAACAAATCCTGTAGTAAATCTAGACATCAGTAACTGCTGTCTGGTGTTTTCCCTGCAGATGGACAATTAAACTTTAATGTAGGTTATCAGAAATTGCATTCACCAGAAAAGATTAACCACATTAACCACTGATCGTACTTAATGTGCTCCCTCTCCTGTTCCAGAAGTTTGAAATGTGCTGCATGCAGATCTAAGTAATGAAAGCAGCTCATGAAGAACTCTCAGAAAAGAAAGCTACAATGGGATGTGTCCTAGTGCCTAGAAACCCGAGACATAGAACAGCAATTACTGGGAATGTATTCCAAACTCCACCCAGAGTACAACTGTACTGTAAGAAAAATAGGAAACCAAACAAAGCAATGCAAAATTACCACCACATTTAGGATGAAACAACGGGAGTGCGCTTATCACTTTAAATGTCTAAGTTTTGTTTTCTGAATTAAACAACACCTGGTTCAGCAGAGCTACAAAACCAATATGTAACAATGGACACAATCTCCAAAGGTAGAATGTGACATCACAGCTGGGAAGTGTGAATTAATGAGAACTGCAGTTAAAAGCCAGTTAGAGAGGAATGTCTGCCAAATATGCTTGTGCCCAGTGAGTTGGACAAGATGGTCCTTTTGCCCTTGTTGAAATGACCACAGAGCACACCAATTTGAAATAGGCTGGGTGTTTGTGTCTGGCCTCTTTGCAGAGTGCCACTAAGAGCAGATCCATGTATTTGAGTTCCTCCATGTGCATGGCCATTAGCCGGAGGATGGGCTGAAGTTGGAATTGTTAGCCATTCTCAGCAACATGTTAGTGAATTGATTTTTACAACAGATAGAGGAGGAAAAGTAAAGAGGAGAGTCAACTGAAAGGAACAAAAGCTGTTAGGAGGGAAAGAGGGCAAAAAACTGAGCTAACCTGGAATGTGGAACATTAACTCCTTTTAAATCTTTTAAAGGGTCAGGTTTTAACAAGAGTACTCTGTTCAGGAAAAGTACTATCACACTGCAGGCAGATGATGATCATTATGCTTTTTCCGTGTTATTCATTAACTGTTTCACTTGGCACTTTTCTTTAACTATAGGATGCACTGACATCCTGGCACTTGCTGCTTCAAACCATATATACAGAGCTCTTTGCAAATCAGTGACTACCGCCATGGTAGTACTTATCAGTTAATGCCTTTATTTTCTCCCTCTCAGGATCTGCTAATACACATCCTACATTCCTAATGCCTGATTTCCTGTTTGAAAGCATTAATTCAGTATCAAACATTTTCCCTCAACCCTGAGCATGCCTTCACTACGGCAAAGAGAGTATCTGCCCTTAGCCACTCCACAGAGAACAGAGAAGCTCCTTCACAGCAGTGTGAGGTCACTTCTCTGAGTCACCTGCAGCAGATGCTTCTCAAATCCCTCTTCTCTGAGACATTTCTTATTCCCATGCTTGAGAACTACTTCCCAGCAGTTTCCATACTTCTTTTTTAACTCACAGCTGTGACTGTATCTTGTAGGAAAGATGTTTCCCTACTGGAGTTTTATGGGATCACTTTCAGTCACTTTGGAAGAATCAGTATGCTGCTGACAGTAAAATACTATTGTGACTTTTCCAAGGTTCTGGTTATTTTCTTCAAGTTCTCTGTATTGCGTAATTGCCAAATTAAACAACACTGTTAAATGGTCAGAGAGGTATGGAGACACAATATATGTCAGGTAGGGTGTCTGTCTCTTAATGTGTGTGACAGCAATATGCACAGCCATAAGCAGACTCATCTGATACCTTCCCACCTTTGTCCTCTGAGATGCAGACAGCACCTTCAGCCTGGTAAAACATTCTGACAGATTCTGCACAAATCTTCACATTTCCTCCTCTACCAGAGCTTCGTTTTTAATATTTCATCATCTTCTTTCTTTCTTTTCTTTTTTTTTTATATGGAATTTGACAAAATAAGTTAATTTCTGATTTTACTTCACCTGTGGAAGGAAAGTACTAATTTTACATGTACCAGAGTTGTACCTACGGACATCTCACAGCAATGTCAGGTCCATCAAGTGGGGAGAACTGTAAGAGCATATAAAACTTAGCTGGATGTAGAGATAAGAGAAGCTGTGCCACTGATCAGTTCTGTTCAAAAGAAGGCATGCAGAACTGAGGGGAAAAATATGTATTTTTTTCCCTTTAGTTCTTACCTTGCTCACAAAGATCAGTGCTTTAATAACAGCAAATACACTGACTGACATTCGTTTGAAGTACATTATGTCCTTCACTTCGAAATGTTACCCACTTGATACCCATGCAGTAAATCTTTCCAGCCATATCAAACACCTATAAAATACTACTTTGCCCTATTAGGATTTATGCCTCAGGAGCTGAGGCATCGAACGTAACTCACAGTTTTGTGCATACAACTGTCTGCAGAACTATGGAAACTGAAGAATAGAATTCAAAGCAGAAAAGCTTCAAAATCCAGGTTTTTTTGTTGTTGACTTTCATAGTGTCTGAAGACCTGATAATTCTGACAGACTGGCTACTACTGAATCTGACCTTCAGTAACAGATGCTCAATTTCTTACAACAGTAGAAAGTATCTTAACAGAAGAAGTTAGAAGTTTAGTTTGCACGGTCCAGTGTTACAAAGCTGGTAATTTCTTTGAGCTTCTGTGACTCTCTGGAATAAAGTTGAGCTGGTTATGAATATTTAAGAAGTCAAGCAGGTCTATCCTGAAGAGATTTCCCTCAAACATAAGAAACCAAAACCAGTTTCTTGAAGATTCTTCTTTTCTCTAAAAAGACTTTGTAAAGGGAGCAGCATTTCATACCATACAATTAACTCATGATAGCCTTCTGGCAATCAGTGAGAACATAACTACATATCTTGATTGCTAATGAACTATTGGAGTTACTGAGTTGACTCATTCACAGCAACAAGGACAGTGATGTCAGTGAAATTACAGAACTGACCTCAACAAAGCAGCCAGAAAGGACTTGCTACAGACTTAGCTTTGTAAAATACCAAGCAACCTTCATGGCCACAAAATGATTTGTGAAATGGAAAAAGGAAGGACTGAAGGGGGGATCTGCAGACTGCACTGATGACCAGCACTTCAACTATGCTAGCTTGTGCAGTTTGGGCAGGTAAGAGAGATGGTCCCAGCAGCAAATGCTGCACATGGGGTCATCTGTTTTGTCTTTCTGCTCAAGCAAGCTGAATCTGCTGGTTTTGCATTGCTAGAGAATTCAGTGTTAGTTAACTGCCCCTGGGTCTTTGGGGAATCATAGAATCATAGAATGACTCGGGTTGGAAGGGACCTCAAGGATCATGTGGTTCCAACCCACTGAATCATCAGGACTTCTCTGTGCCTCCATAGCCACACCAAGTGTTCATGATGAGCCTTTTCTGCCTTACCACCTCTGTTTTCATTCATGTCTGCACAAAAGAGTATTAATATTCACTGCTGACAAGTAGACAGAATTGCACAGGGTTAAAACCAGCCCACTGATTAAACTGTCAGTCAAGCACGTTAAATTTCCCCCCTAGAATTATGGGTTTTATCTCATAGTAATTTCAAAAGGAGAGAAAGGAAACTTTCTCTTTCCTCAGGCTTCCAATGGAACTTGAATTTTCTCGGATCCAGTCTACCACAAGAATACATCTTACTGTCATTAGCCTTTAATCTTTTTATATCATTAAAATGGCAGCTCTGATTCCTTCTAGAGCCAGACAAGAGCTCCCTGATGTGAAGAAGACTGAGCAAAGTGTAGATATTTGTGTAACCTACTACAATAATAATAATCATCATCATCATCTAAATTTTTAGAGAACAAATATTTACTCCCTATTTCCCTATGGGTCCCACAACAAAATCTATGCGGGTGGAATCTTGAATCAAAAGGCTTGTGAGGTGCAAAGACATTTTTTGAAACAGCACAAAATCAGGAATGTTCGTGGTTTCTGTTCAAGCACATGAAAACAAGAAGTCATGCTGAACAGATACTATATGATCTAGAAAAATAGACAATTGCTTCTAACAGCATTTCTGCCAGGGGCCTGCTGGCTGGCCATGAACAAGCTGTTTTGTGTCTGTAAGTGCTTTTCTCCACCTTTGAAGAGAAAACAGCACCAAAGACAATCAATATAAATGACAGATAATCATTAAATAAATGTGAAACTATGTTCTAACAATAGTTTATCTTAATCTTTCCAGGATTTTCTCCTGACCAGAACTTGTTACCAAATTTGGAGACACTAGAGCAATACAAAGGAATCAGTAGCTTAATTCTTCTCCATGATAACATCAAAATACGTCAGCTTATTTGAGAGCAGTGAAAATACTAAATTCAAAACATAAAAATAAAATAAAATAAAATAAAATAAAATAAAATAAAATAAAATAAAATAAAATAAAATAAATAAAATAAAAAAAATAAAATGAACCAGAAGCCAAAACACTGGATTTATCTACTCAGATATCATCAATGTATCTAAGTACAAGCAAGATGGTCACATCAACACAACTCAGAGCTCAGCACAACTTCCCCAACACTTTATCCTGTCTGTCAGTTGGCTTTTGATGTACAGTTAGTATTGTACCACTGTGGTTTGAGAGTTTGAAGATTAGTAGGGTATGTCTACCCGACATAGCCATTACAGTCTCAACACTATCGTAGATATACTTCATAGTTAAGGATTAAATATAGTTATACAGAAGTGGATGCACATGCAGAAGCAAATATATATTCTATACACACATAGAGTACATATCACTGACCGGCCACCAAACCATGCTCCGTCCAGCCAGAAAGAATCCACCTACTGTCCCTCGGTTGGTTGAGTACATTGCCTAGAGGAAAAAAAGAAAGAGAGAAAGAGAAAAGAAGAATGATTAAATTGTATTTTTAATTATAATAGGCAAGCTATATACTGACTAAAAACAAACTACTAAAACAGGGGGGGTAAAGTGAAAAAAAGTGGCTAGAAAGAACTAATTTATGACAAAGAAAACAATAACACTAAACTGTATATGACCCTGTTCATTGCAGGGGAATTGGACTAGATGACCTGTAAAGGTCCCTTTCAACTCAGATGATTGCATGATTGTACAGTGATTCTTGTCTCTAGGTCTATGTTAAGTATTCAAGCTTCATGGCTTCATCTCACAATAAAACCAGAATATAAAAATAACATTAAATGTGAAGGCTTTATGGCCTTCACTCAACTACAAACCCAGTGTACAAATTCAGTCTCACAAGAACACTTCATTACAGGTGTAGTCTCTTTGATTTTAGGCACTAAAAAAAGACTGAGTTTTGTATGTTCATAGAGCGCAAGGTATGCAGCTTTTCAGTATCATCCAGCTCAAACAGGTATCTGCAAAAATCAATTTTCTTGCTGTGGTTTCAGCAGTACATTCACTTTCCTTTGAAGTTCAAATAAACTAGGCTAGAATTTCCTTTTCATGCACTCAGTTTGTTTTTAACAAAGGATGGGCTTTAGAGGGAAGCTTCCTCCACTTTTATTAATGACCTTGATCAAATAGTGGTTTCCCATTGTCTCCACTTATGGACTTTGAACGGGCAAACACTGGAAGAACTGAAGAAAATTAGTCAAATATTTTATATGAAATAAATTTCCATTTCACTACACACAGTAGTTGAATTAAGCATTTGTCCAATAAAGAACACATTGTTGCTGGAGACAAATGGTTCCAGGAATTACTCGGAATATATCACCTAATCGGCCCTTTTCTGACACAGACCTCTGATTACAGCAGTAGTTAAGACTAGCACAGCAAAGACCCAGTTTCTTCCCACAAGACAGCAAGATATACAGATACACTAAGGCCCTCAGATTTGTTGCTACATTTTTCAATCTACTACCACGACAAAAAGACAAAGACCAGGCTGTGATCATATTGTGTTCACCTCCCATTTTTTGTGCTCTTCAAAACGCAGCCTGCTAGGAGGGGGTTTTCCTGCAGTATATTTCCCTGTTCAGTGAAATGGACCACTGGGATGCTCCTGGCAAGCACAGAATTACAGAAGGACAAGGCCTCCATTTACCTTGTTAATAGTCAGATGTTCAGGTGACCAGGAGCACTTGCCCCAAGCTAAGAGCAAGCCTCAGAATAGCAGCTTGGAAATTCAGTGACATTCCACGGTTTACAGCTTTGTAACTCACAGTACTGGCCCATTACTTCCAAACAGTTCATCACCAACAGGATAGTATCTGCCTTTCCCCATTAGCTGTGAATGCACTGTCCTTTGTTTCAGGATTAGACAATGAGTTTTTCCCCTGCAGGGCTCAGCATAATCTGCATTGCCTGCCTGGGGGCAGGAGGTAAAGTTCTGCTTAGATCTCAAGCAGTCAAAGCCACCTCTTTCCACCCCTGAAACTGTCCCTTCTTCACAGTTTCAAAAGCACTGCCAAGGTCCCTCTGGCAAAAATTCACAATAATGCTGCATTCAAATGGCAGCTACAATCTTGGCCCATCTCAGTGCTCTGCTGAGAGCAGCCTGCAGCACTCAGTCTGTCCCACAGTCACAGCATCAAGTTTACACCTCAGACACTAGACCATATTGCCCTCCTCACACACTGACTCCACCTCCACTGCTTCAACTCTCACTTATTGTTTCCCACATCACCACCTCACACAGCCATCTCTCACAGCCCCTAGCGTGCTTTCTACCAGCAGCCCAACTTGGCTTGGGCTTCACTGACCTGACCTCTCACGGTTGGATCCTTCCCCACGCAAACTCTATTACTCCACCTTCTCCACCAACTATTCAATCCACATAAACATTTCTCCCCCCAGATCATCTTTCCTTCTTCATTAAATACCCATATTTCCCTCCCTATATACTTATTAATCATCTCAATTAAGCACTGCGATCTCTAATAATTACACATTTTCATTTACTGTGCCATTTTCCTAGGATCCTATAAAACGACCTGTTCATCAAGCACAAAAGGAAAAAAAAAAAAAAAAAGGAAAAATAGAAAATTGAAGCCCAACATACCCATATTCCCACTGCCAGGACCACCAAGAAATAGAGGACAATAACAGAGATGTCCGCAGCATTGTTGATCCTTATGGCGGTGGATTCCATCCTGGATGCGTCTCTGGCTTTCTTCTTCTTTCCCTCCTTATATGCTTCTTGCAGCCTTTAGGTTAATGATAAACTGCCGTCATCAAGATTCACTTGTCTTGGGACACAAGTTGAAGCTGCTGCTTTTCCTCTGACAGCACTTCCTTCCTAAACACTGCACCCCTGCTACACGTTCTGCAGATCTCAGAGTTCACTCCCCTTGCCAAAGGTGCTCAGGGTTTTAACATTGGTGAGCAGATGTCTAAGAAGGAATGAGCACTGAAAGGAGTGGCTTGGCTGCAATAAACCTGCATATTTACCTCACTGTGAATACTCTTTTTTTTTTTTTTCCTCCTTGAAGTGGTTGTACCTGTAAATCTAGTCATGGAAGATGCAGCTCTTTTAGATGACGATGGTAAACAATTACCTGTGAGGAGTGACCTGACAGTCGGGGAAAACCCGGGGTCCAGAAGCTGGGACACACTCTGCGTCATGTCTCAGCTCAGCAGGAAAACAAAGTGGAGAAGCAGCCCCACACTTCTGGGAAGGAAACAATTTGAAGCTGCTTTTATCTCTCACAGGTGAAGATGGATACAGGTGAAGATGCGTGTGATACACAGGATTTAGATCCAGGAGCTTCCCGTGTTGAATTTCAGAGTGTTCAGATTGGGGTTTTGTGCTCTCTCAATTGTGGCTAATCAGCTTCACGTTCAAATAAGTTCAAAGTTCATCAGTGCTTGGGTCTGCTCTCCTATTTATTTGTTCCTCTGTCTTCAAAATAAAGCTAAGCAAAATAACTGGTTACAAGATATGGGACACTGATTATAGACAGCTCTTCACAGCCCATAAAAGGGTATT
Organism: Excalfactoria chinensis; assembly: GCF_039878825.1. Taxonomy (NCBI): domain Eukaryota; kingdom Metazoa; phylum Chordata; class Aves; order Galliformes; family Phasianidae; genus Excalfactoria; species Excalfactoria chinensis. Next base: position 3,768,862 of record NC_092840.1, on the reverse strand, counting down.
TTCCCCAAACAACCACTGCGATCCTTCAGTTGAGCCAAAAGAGATTGGAAAAATCCAGGGCATCTAGATCCAGAGTCAGCCACAAGTGCCAGGCACATTTCTGAAATCCTGTTCTCTGAGTGATACTGGGGAATCTGTACGCATTCACAGTTGACTGGGTGCCTTTTGGAAATACAGTTTTACCTGAAGTCACACTGAACAGAACAAGCAGTGCATTACATAGAAAACACAGTAGGTTTAACTGCTTGCAACGGTTATTTCCTCAGGAGTTAGAACGGAAGGTCTAGCATGCTGTTGGCAATGAATTTTTCTCAAATTATCCTTCTGTAATTGCAGGCAATAAAGAGCATCAAAGTCTAACAAGGTGTAAATATAATTTCCTTAAAGAATATATCTTAAATATCACTACTGTTTGAGAACTTATAAAACAATCCCGTCCTCTGATAGCGCAGGCATCTCTCCCAAAACACATTCTTCAGTCTGTCCTGCAGGTCTGTGAAATGTTAGCTGTAAAACCAACAGAGAAAAAAATTAACCCTGGAAGTTGCTGAGCATCCAAAACTCCCAGAAGCTGCAACTTATCCTGCTGTGAGATTCAGAGGAGGAAAAAAAAAAAGACTTATTTACTGACCTTAATTATCAGGAAACAGTTTGCCTAAGATAGGCTGTAGATGGCTCTTCTTTACAAATACTGACGTAGATTCCTACAGAACCTCAGAACCAATAAGTTTGGTTTTACGGAATTTCATTTCTGCCTCAGTTTACAGAGGTCAGGCCAATAAAATACTAGACAGGAGCTTATCTTTTGTAATACAGCTCAAGCTCTCATCCTAATTTTCTGGCAAAAAATAAAAATTAAAAGAACCGGAGAAGCTGAGAAGTACTACAGCCTCTTGTCCATAGAGCCTGATGTAGCCATATCAACAGGACTCCAAGGTTTAAAACAGTATATGAATAAAAATAATAATAATCACACAGCTCATATCTTCACATACAGTGGAACCATTAACTTATGTTTTCTTTCTGAACACCACAAACATGAACAAAACATTCCTTACAAGAGTACTAAAAAGAGCTGGCAGCTTTGTCAAGGTGCTTAGTATCTCCACTCAAGGTGCTTAGTATCTCCACATCCTCATATCTGAAGTCCAAAGAGAATCTCAGAAGTGTAGTACTCAGCAGATTACTAGTATACTAAATGAATCACATCATGAACTGAATACATATATAAACGGTCTCTGAAAGGTCAACCCATTTTCCAGATTTGAAAAAGGCTGAGCCTGGCCTTGTATTAAAGCTTTGGAAGATAAGCACAAGTAAATCTCCTGATGTGAAGCACGACCTTTGCATCAGAATGCAATAATTCCTTTTTCTCAAACCCGTGCTAGCACTGTGTTTCAGCAGGTGCTCTCATCACTCTGAAATACCCAGACACACGTCGAGTAGTAGTAATGAACAAAATGACAAATAATCTGATACACTGGGGAAGTGTCTCTATTGTCTCCTGTGAGCCAGGACACAAGTAAGAGAGCTCTGGAGTGAGAACAATGAGTCTAAGTAGAACAACACAGGGATACAAGTGTGTGATCCAAGTCTACAATGATTGCTCTCCTCTGGCTCAAGTCTGACAACATTTAGCATATCAAGAATATCTCCATTCATACCTGAATAGACAAAATAGACAATGGATGAAAGCACTAAAGGTACAGAGTGGTATAATAAATTGTTCAAAATCACACACCAGATTGGCGATGGAGGCTGCAGAGAATTAATCTATAGATTTACAGACTCAAGTCTATAACTGCAAGAGCTGACAGAGACATCACTGTGTTTGGGGGCAGAGGGCAGATAACGCAACCTCTGCAGAAGCTGCAGCTGCTCTGTCGTCATCATAAAATGGGGCTGTAGCATGTAAAATCTGAGAATTATGGCACTAGCTGCCACATATCCTAATCTCCTAAAAACCTGTGTGGATATCCTCTATTTTCACTGTTTCATATTTATGAACTGTAGCATTTCTGAAAAATGACAGAAATGTCACTTCTGAAAACTTAGTGTATAACTAATATAACTAATAACTAATATTGTTTCTATATAGTACAAATGTTATGACTGTGGGTTTCTTGAGACAGACCAAACCACAAAGGCTTGGATTAGCTGCCAACTTCTGATCACAATGTCAGAATCCAACCTCCCGTGCAACTCTTCCTCCTGATGATGGCAAACGATAAAACAAGAAGTAAAATGAACAAACCACAAACAAAGAGAACAATACAGTAGTATGCAAACTACCTCCCACTTAGGAACTCTCTCTGACATTCCTCTAAAGTTCATTATAAAACACACAGATTTCTTTAGAAATGTTTATATACAAGACAACCTGTGTAAGTGATAAGGGACATAAACAGTCACTGCTTAAACAAAGTCTCTCCTTTGCCTGTTTCCCAGCCACACCCTGCAAACATAAAGGGAAAAGTGATCACATTTACAGGTGGATAAGGTTGAAATTCGAAAGGATAGCAGAAATAGTATTCCTGAGATGATCCTAGTAATAAAGTATGGCAGAGTAGAAGACAGGAGGAATATTTAGTATTTATTTTTAATGGAAAAAAAAAAAAAAACAAAAAAAACTTTTTTCTCTTCTCTAAGTGAATAAAACATAGATCTAACTAATTAGAAGAATTAATCATGGAAACTAAAAGGCAGAATCCATAAAAGAAGCATTACTAAAAGGATAAGACATATCAAACTCCAGCAGTTAAGTGTAGTTAAGAAGGAAATAAAATACCTCCCTTCCTAAAAGGATAGCAGAAAGAGAACAAACTCATTCTAGTCCTATCCACATGAAAAAACAAACAAGCAAACAAACAAAAAAACACACACAAAACACCAGTATTTGTAGATGAAATTTCTCATTAGCATTTCTACTAAGGAGAGAAATAACAGAGGATATAAAAATAAATTGATAAGCAGATAGCCCAAGAGAACTGAGGTAAATATACTCAGTACTTCAGCAAGTGATTAAGTTGTCTCTGTAATATCATTAAATATGTCCAGCACAGGGGTGTCTAAGAATTGCCAATATTATCAAAGCAAGACTCCAAGGACTGCACTGCTCCAGCATGATATAAATAAGGTAACGATTTTATTTTTGAGTCACGTTTTATCATTCTAGTAATTCAGGAGAGGAACGAGCAATACTTCAATTGCAAGAGATATATTTCAAATCTCCATCCCAACTATTAAATCAGAGTAAAATCTGTAACAGATTAAAAAATCCTCCCCCAACTAATTCAGACTGTCACCAGATTCGATTATCTGACAGCTAGGCAGATTGTTTCCCACAAGCAACTTCTGATTGAGCAGCTCTCTCATTAAAACTGAAATACTACTTCTACCTCAGAAAGTTAGTGTCACAACCGATCTATTATCCTTCTGATACAAAATATCATATTTGGAATGTGTTTCCTTTTTGGGATCTTCTTACTTGTCCCTAAAACAATGTTGTTACTTGTGAATTTTGAGAGATAGATACTGACCTGCCACTTTTACCATGGCTAAAATGAAATAGTAGAAGTAATCCAAAGCACCTGCATGGCCGCAACTCACTCAGGTTTCAAAGATGCTTTAGGAAAAATAATAATTCCACAAAATACAGGAAGGAAACAAACAAGAGATGAGCTGCTGAGGCCTGTTCCATTGAAATCATTTTCTAGTTGCTCAAGTGACCTAATAAAAACCCCAGTCATTCATACTTCATTTTACTGGAAATAAATATAATCACTCTTGAATAACGTATAGCTTCAGGCCTTGTGGATACGTTTTGATTACTCTTGAGCAATAAAGAGAAAAAAATACACTATTATTTTTGTGTTTAACAGATTAGTTTGACAAAAGAAATTCAAGTGGGAGAAGAAAAAGATCATAATCCACTAGTATAAAAGCCCAGGATACATATACAATAGCTCTACAGGGACCCTGGTGCTCTTGTTGCACAGCAGCCTCTTGTTCGCTGTGTTTCACCAGAAAATTTAATGAGGAAAAAACCTGAATAACACTGTTATGTTTCCACTGCACAAAATATAACACGAAGCTTACAGAAAACTGGTAACACTGTTAGAGAGAATTCAAAGGAAATATTATTTTAGGAAAGAATGAAATACATAGTATTTCAACAAACATTTAAACAAACGTATTGACTGTTCCAACAGCAGAAAATTATCTGAAACAGGGAACAGTAAGAAGTGGGAATCGCTGGTCAGGATAAAAGCTGAACAACTGCTTGAATACTGTTCTCTGTTGTGAAAGAAAAGGAAAAAAGAAAAAGCATCATACAAAACACAAAGTACAGTTGAAAAACTAAATGAGAAATGGAAATAATGAGCATGCAGAGTGCAAAAAAAATACAGTAAGAGACTGTCAAACCAACAAGATACTGGTAAATGGTTAGATACATCTGTGCAAATATCTTCTGGTCAGACTGAGTTCCAACAGAATCAAGATAAAAAGAGGACAGGTTTCCTCTCCATTTCCAAGTTCTGAGGAAAGTAGGGTTTACAATATTAATCAAACTACAATCCAAAACGACACGAGAGGCTTATGGCCAAGCAAATTAAATAGCTCAAAGTAATCAACCTGTACTCAATCTTATGACTTGGATGATTGCCTCATAATCTATATTTTTACTAGCATTTCCTTTTTACTCCATTTATAATTTTAACTCTACATCATTGACTAGAACTACCTCCAGAGCTTTGTAGGTAGTCTGGTGACCAATCAAAATCAAGTAGCTACATAAAATCTGCTCAAAATATTTAATGAAGCCTTCTGTTACTATGCTAAGGGTCAGCAACAGCAAAAGTTTGTGACTGCTTCTGACAGCACGCTTCCCACTCCCCAGACTTCTTTCCCCATCCTGGTCTTGCACAGGAAGACAACCAGCAGTGATACAGAGAACTTCCTCGCTAAAACAAATAAACAACCACAAACCTGACTCAGACTGCAAGAATCATTAACAAACACCCAGTTCAACAGCTGTGGGTCAGTTGAGCATGCAGCTGAAAACAAAATATGACAGTGAGTGCAGTTGTTTCCATTTGTGACAGTACGACATAAATTAATTTTATAATCTTGTTTGAACAGCCAAAATAAATGCGAAGATTTACTAAATTGATAATATTCACCACTTAAGTGTTCCCCATGATATGGAAGATCAATAGGAAGCAGCCTTTGGATAAAGGTTAATCATCATTTTGAAGAATGCTGAGCATTTCTAGAAGAGATTTTAGAGCACCTAAGATTTTAACAGTTTTATTGATTACATCTATACAGGTATTATTTCAGTCCATGGTTTACATGCTTACCAGTCCATATAACGTCTGCATTTATGTGGGGATTTTGCTGTGTACATCAGAGTGACAGGGCATGATAGAGTGATGACATATTAATGGGTGTGGATATTTCTGGGAATTTAACTTAGGCGTGGATTGATCACCTACATTTCTATGTGTTTGATGATACCAGCACATTAAAAAGAAATGCTTCACCTTCACAGGTACAGTAAAGTTTGTTTCCTCACATTCTATTGTGAGAAGATGAACTAGAAGGACAGACAAAGTGACAACTGTGTTAAACTATTCATCCTCCATCTAACCCTTACAGAAACAAACCAGCTTTTCTAATTTTGGCAATGCTAAATCCCCAAGGTAGACATATTGTGGATATTTTAGACATCAGAGTTCAAATAGCGTTGAGAGAACTTTTAATTTGAAACCGTGCTTAAAGTAAAGGCAGTAGTTAAGAAGATATTAGCATTCTCAAGCTTACTGACACTTGTCTTCTTTGTTAAAGGGAAGGGAACACAGATGCTGATTACCAGCTAAAGAATGCATTGCTACTCAGGCACAAGAAAGAAAATATTTAGGAATATGCTGGCTTCAAAAGCCATATCTTACCTGTTATCTGACAACTCAGAACACCCAGAAAGCCTGATTAACAGGATTAGCTGGTATTCCCCAAACCGCTACAGAATGCAGGAAATGAAAGTGATCCCCAGTTATGGATGTTCTCCATCAAAATTTAGAACAGCTCCTGAAGCTGTCCTGCACCTTCCTAAACCAAACCTGCAAGGATTAACACAATGGAAATACAAAATCAGCATTATACCCCTTCTGTTTTATTCAACCGCACTGGGCTCTTGCTCTGAGGTGCCAGCACTTGTTAAAAAATGAACAAGTTTTACCGAAGTAGTCATTAGTGTAATATTCTCATTCATCCAATTGACTGCACAATCTGTAGCTGAAATCTAGAATTCACTTTTTGTATCATATACCAATTTTTTTCAGTTCAATTATGTTAAATGGAAAAATAAATATATCCAGATACAGGAGAGTTATACCAGTATTGAAAGAAGTGGAACAGACTCGTGAAAATGACTTTTTTCCCCCCAAGGTTCAGTTCTACAAGGATGCAGCACTTCCATTTTTCCTCTTTGTAGCCAGAGATGGAAACATAGAGGGAAATCAAGAGCACTGTAAGACTTTAGCATCAAGACGTTATCAACTGCTTCTATTTCCCAAGTCATACTGTTGGGAAAAAAAGAACTCCCATGGGTTTCAATAGCTTTTGAAAGTCCCTTTAGATCTCAGAAACATCAAGGCTCAGCATCATCTGTAAAGAATAGATCAGAATAGTTTGTGACTAAGTACAACTTATTCAGCAACCATTCATTCTGTTATTCTTTTGCTTATTGATAATAATTACCATGCATTTAACATCATCATTTGTGTCAGTAACCCTTCTCCAACAAGCTTGTCACCTAATGTACAATGTAAAATCCTTATGTGGTGATCCATCAGAAATAAGGATAATTGAATACATTTCTTGATAGTCTAGTACACAATAAAAAATAATATGAACTGGGTGGTAACTGGGCAAGGAAGGGAAGTATTGATGACAGGTCCTCTATGCGTGCTCAGAGAAAGATGTTTGTCCACTTCAAATTACTCTTTACTTTCACAATATTTCCGGTGTAGTACACTGTGTTTAAAAAGGGTGTGTGTAAAATTTGGAACATATTTTTAATTGTTAGTTACGAAGTTCCACATCTTCAAGATCCTGTTTACTGGATACCTTAATGAGGACTGAAAGACTTGGCTATGTAGATCATGTTGAGTAGCTAAGTCACCCCAGATAAGAATGCAGCTTCCATTGACATCCAAATAGATCAAATCTAGAGGGAGCACATTACAATCTACTCATGCAAAACTACTTTTGCTCATGCAAAAGAAGTGCAAATATTTCAGGAACACTATGCAAAGATCACTGATGGAACAAGAGATTACATTCCAGGACATTTTGGGTATAGCCCTGAGGGACAATTAAAGCTTGAGTTTCCATTTGTGCTCACAGGTAGAATAATTCAGAGAGTAAGTCACAGATTTATATTTTAAAGATTTTGAAGATTTTGTGCTGGAAAACTGCAGATCTGTAATGTGTTGGAATTCTTTTGTTATCTAGAAACATTAATTTATGTGCTCTTTTGCCACTTACTAACAGATTTCCTGCATATCAGTAATAGGAGATCCTCTAAGAAAGCTGTCTCCAAGCATAACAAGCTATTTTCATGTTTGTTCATTACAAATTATGTTACTTGATTTGAATAGTACTTTTACACACCCTTGCTCTCAGAGATCACAAGAGGTAGAGAGCACTAATTATTACGAACAATCACAGGTCACATAACTGATTAAGAGTGGCGATTACTTTACTGTTAATGATTCATTAGAAGTCCAGAACAACTAGCAATAATAGAAGAGTGACTGCTTTTACCATATAAGACTCACCCATCATGATCAGATGCTTCAGTGAATCTGAGAGCATGGGTTACTTAAGATCATGACAAAACTAAGGTGGCTCTTATAAACAAAATCACTATTAAAATAGAATTCATCAGGACAAACTTGTTCAATATGTTGCGGATACAACAGGACAACTGTCACTGTCAAAGCTGGCAACAGTAAAGCAATGACCTACAGAGTTCAGCAGTTTGAGAAAAGATATCACTCCTATCAGTGACAATCAAAAAAAGCTATGGCCAACAGTAAAGACTGTTACAAGCACTTGTGTATGCGCCCATACTAAAGGGCCAAGAAAATTCCATGTGGCTGCTGTCAAATTCCAAAGAGTGACGGGCAGGTTTTAAGCCTCAAACCACCTGAAAATAGAACAGCAGCAGTCAGAGGTCCCAAGGCTTCCCTCCTCATCACTCAGTGCCTGCTCCATGTGGGCTGCTACCTCGCCAGATTACCCAATAACACAATGTCCCTCCCGCTCCAAAATCCTCTTTTTAATCATAGCTTCTATACATTTGCAGTGTACTCTCATACTCTGGACTTTTCTGTCAGACCAAGACACTGTGTAAACTGACAAGTTTGATGCTTATCTCATCAGCCTCTGAGAAAAGGTCAAGTTGTACAGCTTTTTCCATCCATTGCACCTTTGTTTCTGCCTTTTTTAAAACTAGACTTATTCCATGATAAGTAGGAACTTGTGCTCTCAGCAAAGAGAATCTGTATGCATCTCTACTGCTAGATTTCAAAGGAAATGATGTAGGACAGCTGCTAGGCAGTTTCATGCTGATTTTTGCTACAGTCTAGCAAATGGTGTTTGGGAATGATAGATCAAAAACAGAAGAGTATTCAGACACTCATGAAGCACAAATGTCCTCACAGTACCCAATGTGACATTCAGTTTGGAAAAGGCTGATCTCAGATGATAATTTTCCCCACAAATCTCCAAATTCTTTACTTTATAGAGGGATGCAGCACATCTGGAGATATTCTTTCAGTACACCATGCTATCAGTTAGCATATATACTGCACCAGGGCCCTGTCCGATACATACAGGTGTGATACCATATCTACTGGCATGCACTACATCAGACATAAGCTGCTAGCTATCCCACTTTCCCCCAGATTCAACTCACAAGACAGTGCTTTCTTTGGATACTAAGACAGGATTTCCTAAGCTGTTTGACCAACTTCCTACTGCAACAGTTAAGTTCTGCTACCAAAATTGCCTGGATGCATGCTGGCTGTCTTAGGAATTATCTGTATTTGGAGAGGAACATATCCTCTTACAAGGTGTTTCCAGGCACATGAGTGAAAAAAACAGTGACTAGGAACAGCAATTGAAGATATATGGAGAGAAAATCATGCCCAATAAACCTGACCACCCTCCATAATAAAAAACTGTTTCTGTAAGCACGGAGTAGCAAGCTTTCGATATTACTGTAGACAAACTGGGGGTGTATGGAGCAGATAAATGAGCTAAATGGTGGGTGAGAAACTGGCTGCACCATCAGGCTCAAAGGTCAATGGTTCTAAGTCTAACTAAGCTGGTTACAACCTCTATCAAGATCAGTGCTGTTTAAGATCATCAGTGATCCTCCCTCAATGAATGGGACAGGATGCAACTGTCCTCAAGCTCACCAATGACACTAAACTAAAGAGACCAATTCATACACTGCCATTCAGAGAGATCTCACCTAGCTGCAGGAATAGGTCAGCAAGAGTCCTACAAGATTCAGGACACTGCTTCTGCATCTGGGATGTAACAAACACAGTGAGACATACCAGAGGTTCACAGTGGAAAATCAGCACAAGTCTGCAAATGCAACATTTCTTGGTAAGGGTGAGATGAAGTACATAAATAGTTGCATTAGCAAGAGCACAGCTTGCAGAGTGATAGAAAGCAAATCCTACTTTAGACTTGTGGGGTGGCACCCTGAGCACTGCATCCAGTTTGGAGGTGCACAGGGAAAGGACAGAAGTCACAGACTGCAGCAAGAGAAAATATGATTTGATATATGGGGAAAAAACTAGTGTCCTGAAATAGGTTGTCTAGAATGACTGAGAAATCCTTGTTCTTGAAGACTTTCAAAACCTAATTGGACAACGCCCTGTGCAATCTGATCTAACTTAAAAGTTCAGCCTGTCCTTCGTGATCTCTGAAGGCTCATTTCAAACTATGTTATCTGGAGAACTCTGATACAGTATTTCCTGTTCTTCAGAGACCACCTTGCTACATGAAGCTGTTCTCCAGGCCTGTCCCTGCAGTCAGATAGGCAGCCAGAGGCACGCAAATCAGAGAGTTTTGACACACATTCTCACAATTACATCACTAAAAAAAGTCAACTGCGTCATATGCTCCCTTCTTAATACACGCTCACTGCCCAATCCTTGAGGTTGTTATCAGGCAAAGTCCCATAAAGCCCTGGAGAAAGCAACATTTGCTTCAGTGCCACTATTTCATTGTGACTTATCTGAACAGAAACTGCATGTGTGCTAACTGAAACTACATTAGGGCTATAGGGGCAAAGTCTGGAAGCTCCTAGTCACTATTTGCTCAGTTCTCATATAGACCTCTCTCTGAAGCTACGGGTATAGTGACTGAATGAAGCCTGAACAAAGCCAACAGAGGACTACATCAACTAACTACAACTGATTTATAATATTAGACTGTGGATGACTTGGAATATGAGCTTAAATATCCCAGATTTTTGCTACCTCGATATGGTAAAATGAACAGTTCCACTCCACTCCCCTGCCTACAGAACAACACCATTTCTCCTCTCAAATATAGAATAGGTGATTCAAAATCAATGGAACAGCTGAAAGGAAAGCAGTGCCTTTGAATTCCCTTCGAGTTCCTGATGTTCAGGCAGAACAAATGTAACCAAAACATACAAATAACAGAGGCCAGCCATGGGGTTCTGACTATCCATGGTGCTGGATGGCATTTCAGGAGCGGCTATTGCTTAGGACAGTCAAAAATTAAGCCCTTATTTTTTGATCAAAATATCTGTACTCAGTGGAAGTTTGGCACAGATTGTGTGTGTTGCTACAATGAATTCTTTACAGAAATTACTAAGGGCTTGGCAGAATGAATGTGAAATAAGTAATGAATCCAGTGTAATTACTAAAAAGAAACCAGCTTCTAGATTTTAAGATGATACTGAAATTGATCAAAAGACAAAATTATTAATTTTTTTGAAGTTACATATAACCACATTCTGTTTTAGTTCATTACAATGAAATATATAACGGGCGTTATATATTAAAGAGGACGTTATAACCAGAGAAGTCAAATTGTAAATGTCATAGGTATTAAAACAATAGAAAATACTTCCCTGTTCTTTTTCCCGCACTCAGCTTTTATCTTCACATTCCAAACAGACATCTGGGAAAAAGCAGACCTGATCTTTCTTTCCCTGTTAAAGGATTACCCTCAGTGTTATTCATAACATACAATAATATGAACAGGACAATCAGGTTTTCAATAAATCATCAATGTGAGAGTATAAAACATAGCCAGTCCCACACTGTTGTCACTCCATCCACATTTAGAGTTGAGTGAATTATAATTTCACATTATACCTTTTTATTCTCTAGTTACATCATTTCCATTAGCTAAGAAACTGCAAGGCTACTTCATATAGGTTTCATGGCACTAATGGAAAAAAAGTAGATGCTAATAGCTAATATTTGCTTCCTATGAATTATGTTTCCAGAGCTTAATTGCTTATGTCTCCCTGGCAACAAACTCATCAAGCACATTTCAATAAGGCCTACATGCGTGCTGTGTACAGAGCCATGCAAGAGATCCCAGATGACAAGGTTTATAAACACAGCGAACTATCCTTTGACAAAGCAAGGACCACAGCAGCCACAGAATCACTGAGAGCCTTCCCTAATGCTTATAAAATTGGTCAGACTGCAGCCACTTGCCTTCAGTATCTGTAAGGTTCACAGTGCAACTAAATCAGTGACCCTTATTCCAACAAAAAGAATCCTGAGACTAACCTCACTTATTTTATATGAGCGTAGTTGTATGAGGTTCCTGTTATCCACCTAAATAGAGAAAAAGTGGGACTATATTCCTGGAGTTAAATTTAATCAGTAAGTCTGCGCTTTGCTTCATCTTGAAGAAAAAAAAATCACCTGCTGATTCTGTTTCATATTTTTCTACGGAACAACTTATTACATAAAATCAGCTGTCTTTTTCTTTCAGAACATCAGTGTGCTTTGCCAAATCTTCTATAGATCATAAGAAAGTATCTCACATCTCAAAAACAAATGTTAAACTACGTAAACCGCACTGAAGAAAAATCACCCTTTTGATGAGTATGCACAGCTCTGCTTACTGGTAGGATTTTGAACCGTCCCATAACATTATCTTGACATGGCAGTTGCACATACTTTCAGGCTTCCCTCTTTGTAAAAAACCATGCTCTATGGATTTCCTATTCAGATCTTCCATATCCTTATTGTGCAACACTCAACACTCTAAAAGGTAATCACCTCTTAGTTTTAAAAAGCAGTCATACTTCCAAATACATAAGGAGTTAGTGCTTTTTCCTTCCGCTTCCATGATTGGCTTCAAACTCACTCTGGATAGTACCAATAGAGGCAGAGAGGGAAAAACTCAGTTTGCTGGACGTTATAACTTCAGGGAGACTTGAGCTGAGAGCATTTTAGCGATGGCAGCTGAAAGTTGTTGGTCACGAAGTGATGTGGATGCCTACCTCTTTATCAGGCACTCACTAGAAATTACTCAATCATTACATTAACTGTTTACAAAATACTGATAAACCAATCACTTTTCTGATTGGGTAATGACTTCATATCGTTCTAGTACTTTAAACGAAATCAGAAGGAAGAGAAAGGCAGGGAACTCTACTATCTGTTACAGTGCAGTACCTTCTGATTTTGTTATGCATTGCAGAAAAGCTACAAGTATTTTTCAAAAAGCTGTTTCCAACAAATAGTTCTTCTCAGCTGCAAATGTTCATATTATCACTATTCATTCAGCACACACACACATGTATATAAACATATATAAATGTATTTCTGTGAAACAAGACATGCATTTGGACATGCATTCTTAGCATGAAAGAACTGACTTGCCTTCCCCAAAATCTTAGCATACTATTACACAGATGGAAAAAACAGCAAACAAACTTTGTGTCAGCACCAGCCTTTAGCATGGAGGTAGGAATGGATGTGGAAAAGGTAAAGAATTTTTGGTCATATCCTTGGAAACAAGCAATCTAATTAATACCATGTAAATCCTGGCTGACTCCATAGCACTATTAAGACAACAACAAACACTCCAGGGCCACTAAGATTGTGGATCAGGGACAGAAGAGAGAAACAGACTGGTGCTAATGATATATTGCATGGTGACATGAGAATCATGTTTACTCTGCTAGTGTTGTCTCTAGAGCTTTGACTGAAACAAACCAGATGAAAATTTCTCTTTTAAGAAATGCTTAAAAATCTCCATTGTGAGGAGAGAAACACAGATGCAGTTCTACAGACACTCGCACAACCTGGAGAGACTCAGTAAAACAAAAAGGGAGTTTTTAACTGAGTCAGTATGTTCCAGAATGAGTCCCCCCTCCTTTTCTCATTGTTTCAGTTGGTGTTTGTCTGCTTGGCTTGTTTAGCTAGAGCAAACAAAACCTTCTGAAAGAAATGATTCCAAACACAGAAAGAGTTCTTTTGAACACAAGAAATACAGTGAAAGTAATAATAACATCAGGAAACAAAACCTAATAGAGAGAAGCAGGTGGACAGAGCACCAAAATGTGCAACGGAACAATTACTGTCAAAGATCTCTCTAGAAACCCTATAGAACAGAATAAAAATGAGTAGTTAAGACGTGTACTCAAACACTACAGGTGGCATAGTGAAAAAGAGCAAAACTGTTAAATCACACAAGCTTGTGCAAATGGACTTCATAACAGCTATCATGCCAAGCTGAGCATAACTGAACATCAAGAGCATTACAATGAATACAATGCTGCTACTTGATAAGACTTACAATAGAATGATATTCAAAACAAATGCTGACATCATACAACACAGCATCAGAAGAGCATAGAAGGCAGCAGCCTCTAAGGCTGCTTTAAACTCGTAAAATGGTGCGTCAGACGAATTTTACAGCACACAGCAGTCATAAGTAATCAGCTGCAATTCTCACTTCCCAGGAACTGAAAAGTAAATTGATTTCCATGCAACTCAACTGTTCAGATCAATATTTACTCTCCCTTTGTCCTCTACATACTGAGACATTTTTATTTCTTTGAAATAACCAATATTATCTTCATACTTAAGAAGCATCATACGGTGCTTAACATTACATAAATCTCTTCTTAAGGGGAATACCTTCAAACATTTTCTGCCTGCTACCTTAACAAATGAAAAAAATTCTTCTGAGTTTTTATGAATTTGGCACAGAAACTGCAGTGTAACAAGAATGTATTCACGTTCTTAATGGACTAGAGAGCTCATTCTAATAAAAAATTGATCGCGATTTATTATTTCAATTGCATTCAAGTCAACAACACAATCTCCCTATGCGTGCAGTCCTAGGAGATGAAGAACACGCAAGAGAACATTTCCCAGGATACACCACTGTCTATAACTACAGCCACATCACACAACAGGCAACTGGGGCCACTCTGAGTAGACTTCTATTGGATACTGAAGTTGTCGACTGACCACATACTGAATTCTTGCTTTCTGAGAAAACTATTTGAAGCAGCAAGAGCATGTGCACCCATTGACACTGACAGTAAGCAGCTCCGCCTGAATTCAATAGTAACAAGAAACAAAAGCTCAGCTCACAATTCACAGACTAACCTGTGCAAGTCACAGTCTGCTAAGGCAATAGACAGCAGGCAAAACACGATGATATTGGCAGCCAAAACACTCCTGGACAAAAGCATGTACATCAGCAGTGGAATGTGCTCCTGCACTTCTTCCTTCTCTTACTATATGTATATTGCTCATAGGCTTGTAGAAGATGGAATGACAGGTTTGTTTGTTTTCTTGACCTCAAAGTAAATCCTTCTTATTAAATAACTAAAACAATACTGCTGCTTCTTCAAATGAGGTAATAACAGAGGAAAAACTACTAATATCCTTGTTTCTGCATCGGAGCTTCACATAATTTCTTTAACCACACATTCAGCTCAGTTCTACTCAGCTGCTGCTGGATGCAAAGGTTAATAGTAATCGTTTATCCACATAAATCATCAATTTTGGACATGGGCTGTAGTGCTGCTAGCATTTACAGATTAATTTCCCCACATTCTAAACACTGAAGACAGTATGCACTATACTTGGAAATACAGAGCTGCTTGCTTTCCCAGCATCACAGAAACACCCCCACACCTGACCAGTTTACAAATAAAACATGATATTACGGATGGAAAACACCCTGAACTATTTGTCCTTAACAGTGGAAGAATAACCAGTGCCAACCTGAAGTCAATGCTTCTTACCATTTCAGTCATTTAAAAAAACTTAACAGAATGTAGGACGAACTTAAACCTCTAAAATCCACTCCTGTGCTTTAGTGCATCTTTCAAGCTCTCTGCCATAAACCAAGGAGTACCTGGAATGGCTACTGTATAATCCAGTTAAACACTTGAAAAACAAAGCACCTTACAAAGCACAGGTATTTCAAGTAGCTTAAAGGTAACATGTGAAAGCTGATGCATTCTACAAAGTTATTTACTGAAGGCCATCATAGAAGTTCATCAAGATTTCACGTGAACGAATGAAGATACTTATCTCAGAGTATTAATGATCCCAAAGGGCACAGAACTGCACAGATTGAATGTAAGAAGGGACAAGGTGCACTGACATTGTGTTCTTTTCATAGAAGCAATGAGCTAAGTACTGTTTATTTACTTACTATGATATATTCATATGTGATTATGTTGCATGCACACACATTTATGTAGTTGTATATGCATTCCTATAAAACTTCAATAGTACATAGTCCTATATATAAACTTTTAAATTGTATATATAATTCCATATAAAGATATCACTTATTCGTTATATTTATTTCGTGTAGCAACAGGATAAGCTGTATTGATTTAAAACTAGAAGAGGGTAAGTTTAGATTAGACATTAGGAAGAAACTCAACTTAGAGGCTGCCCCATCCCTAGCAGGGCCCAGGCTGGATGGGCATTGGGCAGCCTGCTCTGCTGGGAGGTGTCCCTGCCCATGGCACAGTTTGGAACTGGGTTGGCTTTGAGGTCCCTTCCAACCCAAGCCATTCTCTGACTTGTAAAAGCATCATATCAAGTCCAAAGGTACTTTGATATTATTACTATTTTACAAGTCTAATCCTTAGTTTTCTAATCAAACACTTATGTGCTTATGGAATCAGGGAGATTCTAATAAGAAAACCAGAAGCCACTATTTCTATTTTTTTTTCTCAGCCAGAAGAAAAAAAAACTTTCACTTCCCTAAATGGCAGATCAGTACTGATCAAAGTAGTGTTGATTGCCTCCTACAGTGACCTTTGCAAAGCACAGGCAAACTGATGCACAATAGCAGTGCAAATACTACTGAGTCTAATTCTCTAATCCCAACACTAATATACGTTCTGTCTCAGAGGATATCTACCTGGATCCTGATTGCTCATAAAGAGTATGAGGGTAATCCTGAAATCATTGTTTCACATCACAAATCACACAATCACTCTCTAGCAAGATATTTTTGCATTTTGTACTTTAATTTATATTACTACCATCTTAAGAACTGCATTTCAGTAAAACAAAAACAACAAAACAGAGTACCTACCGATACAAGATAAACAGAAAACTATACATCTTTCAAATGCAAAGAAGAAAAATCACTTTGTGTTAGCTACTTGATAGAACAGAGGAACTATCTTTGATTTTGGAATAATTCATAAACAATAAATATCTGGGGTTTTAACTATCAAGACAAGGTCTCAGAATCCAGTAGAGTGAATACTGTGAGGAGAGAGTTCTCCAGTAGATGGAAGCATTGCTCAGCGAAAGCTGAGATCACACTGCTTGTGGGACTGTCCATCCTCTAACAGTGGATGGTAACTCCCTGTACTACACATTGATTTTCACATACAGATATCCCAAGCAGTAGACAGTAGTAGAAAACAAACCTGTAATCCTTTATCAGTATAAGAACTCTAGTATTGCTATATCACTGAATACAATTACTGACCTTCCTGACAGCTTAACACACTCCACCTTCTTGCTTTCTTTCTCATTCTTTACCAATAAGGGTGACTTAAACATAAATATTTTAAATGTATTTAAATATAATAAACCTATATTGTATGGTAGTGAACAAAAACACAAATTCAAGGGGTCATTCTGAACCTTATTTAACAGGAAAACTAACTCCAGTGACCATTCATAGTAAGAATCAAATATCACTTCAATATCAGATTCAACAGTATTCTATTCTAGCAACCATAGAATTGTGAGTTCAGGAAGTTCCATAGTTATTGACCCACATTTCACAGTGATGCTAGTCCCCTAGCTCAAAAGACTTGCAAATAGCACCACTGTATATTGATTAACTAATAAACATTTATCAGGTTAGAAATTTAGAATTTACCCACGTCTCTCACCTGACAGTTATGAGCCTCTCAGTGCTGACTGACTGCTACTTTGCATCTCCATTAGCTGTTTTATCTTGTTGCCATCAGATCTCTTACAACTGCTGTTTCCTGCTGGCCTACCTAAATACAGATGCGAAACAACTTTATTTTATAGTTACTTTGGCTGAGAGGTTGATATTACTTTGAGCAGTACAGCGAGCAAATAAACAGTTATACAAATAGTACTTGAATGAGGAAGGGAATAAAAACATAAACTCTAATAAAAGCTTTTTACTACTTCACCCCCCAAATTCCCAATTGTCATTCATTTTTTCCCCTCATAGCCAAGCCTGGAAAATTCTGCTCTTTTCCCATTGAAATTCTATTCTCTCTTCCCTACTCTTCACCCAGTTTTGCCAAACTTAACAAACATGGGAGCCTCAGAAAGTGTATGTTTCTTGGTTAACTAATGGCAAGTTCATGACTACAGTTTCTAGTGAGTGCTTGAGAACCTGCACAGGTACTGAGAGCAGAGACCCTCCTTAATGTGTAGGGGTATATCACTCTTACATGTGCACATCTTATCTTAGACATGTAATTCACCCAAATTGCAGAATGTCTGAAAAAGTAAATATAAATGTATATATTTAAATAAAAAATATATAAACATATATATTTATACATTGACAACATTCTGCCAGAGTACTGCACATCATATGCAATGAGTTATTAAGACAGATGGTTACCACTATTCACCTTCCTGACTCCTCACATGGAACATGATCAGCTACCCAAGTTTTCACATTGCTCTCAGTGAAGTGCAATCTTGCATATCCTTCTTCATCTCTAATAGCTGCCTCCTACTCTTTATTTAATCTCTTCTTCACCTTTCACATTGGATTGTTCCTGGAACTCCAGCAATAACTACAATGGAAAACAAAAAGCTGGTAAAAGGCAGAAAAGAAGGGGAAAACAAACTATAGTTTGCCTTTTAGAGACAGAGCCTGGGGCAGATGAAGCAAGCTCAGACATGTAATATTGACTATTAGCATATCTCTGACATCAGCTGCGATAACAACTGGGCTGGACTATTCATCACAGAAAATAAAGAAACCAAACAGGAAAAAGCAAACAGCAACAACAGGTGGGTATGCATTACACAGAAGCACAGGACTACATAGTTCTTTTTTCCATTTTATGGTGGCATGATGATAGAAACAGATGAGCAAGATCCCTCAGCCCAGTTGAAAGAAGCTCAAATCGAGCATACCGCATCAGAAAAATAATTGGGGACTTTGAATCACAGGCAGACCGTCCTGGAACATAAATACATGAGAAGTGTCTTTCTTTTATTATTTCCATTAAAAGGAACATTTCCTGGCTCTGGTCTGATAACAACTCCTTTATTTCTAGTTACCTCAGTCAACTCAGTAACCACGGCAACTGTCTCTAGTGCAATGACATCATACTGTTTCCTGGGCAACAGCTCCCCATGCAGTGATGATGCAGTCACCATGGCGATGCTCCATGAGGCCAGGGAGAAAGTATTTTAAGTGGGAAGATAGGTCAGGGAGGACAAAAGAGGACTCAGGGAAGAGCAGGATAAAAGATAACAGAAGTGAAAATATGAGCCCCGTGAGAAGAATAAAGGCCAGGGAAAGGAAAAGAGGGACAGAGTATAAAGACAGGAGACTGAAAAAAGTACAGAAGGGATAAAAATAAATAATAAGGAAACAACATTACTACCTGCTTTTTAAAAATCATCAATTCATTCTCTGATAATACATTATTTAGGCTAGATTTGCTGAATATTCATGATCACATCAAATTAAGCTATAGGATAAATGCTGAATTAGATGAAGAGACTTTTGATAACCTGTAAGAAACTGCCAGAAACTTCCAGAAAGGCACTAACTGAAGTCATGCTATATGGAATATACCAGCTACTTTTCCCGAGACAGAGTATTTTTCTAACACATTTTCATTCTCCTCAGCGGCTCTGTCACAGCACTGCCAATAACCTGTTGTTACTGTTGTGTCTTACAGGGCCTCAGAGGATCCTTTTGCTCTCTTCTTTGGTTTTGGTGGTGCTTTCTGGCACTTGAATTTAAGACAAAAATAACTTGGCTATCTTACAAATGAAAATCTGTTTTGCACTGATTGAAAGCTTCTCCAAACCCTCACCAAGATGGAAGAGCATTCACTGAACTGTCTCTGAATTCCACACAGTCTCAGCTGGTGAGCAACATTACTAGCAGCTTTATCCTAAATGGCTCTCAAACCCTGTGAGACAAGCCTGGAGGCAATGAAACTGACATGACTGATACATGGTGTTTTATCAAGGTACGCAGCCTTGTGTGGGAGATAAGTAACAAAAAATAGAGCCTTCAGAGGACACCTTGCAGTCTAAAACTTACAACATTATTGAAGAAGCTTCATATCATACATTCTCTGTTCTCTACCCAGCAAGGCATATTTGAATATTCTTTCTTAAGCAGGTTTAGTTTAATTCACACCTCCATTAATTGCCCTCTACCATTCATCACAGGAGGTAATGCAGAATCAGATGTAGCAACTGTGACTGGATAGCAATTCAGCAAAGTAATGTTGTAGCTCTAACATCTTCTATCAAAATTGATTTCTCTATTGTTTCTGTTGTTTTTACAGATGAAGCTAAGATGAACCTCAGTTACATGATTCAGAACTAATTTCAAATATCAGAGTTTAGAACTTGCCTAATTGGTGCACAGCAGTCAATGCAACTCAATTCAGGCTAACTCTCAAGAGCAGAATCTCAAAATTCAATAGTAGCAAAACACAGAATCATAGAATGTCCTGGGTTGAAAAGGACCACAATCATCATCCAGTTTCAACCCCCCCGTTACATGCAGGGTCACCAGCCACCAGACCAGGCTGCCCATAGCCACATCCAGCCTAGTCTTGAATGCCTCCAGGGATGGGGCACCCACAGTCTCCTTGGGCAAACAATCAGCTGAGTGAGTATTTCACCTGAAAGAAAAATAGTTTTCTTGATGAAGAATTTTGTACAATTTGTAACAACCAAACATTTTTCTATTACAGGACCTCAAGCAGATTGTTGCTGTTATTCTGTTAGTAATAATGCATTTACTATGCCAAGCATTCTCAAAACCTCTACAAAGAATTAGAGTACATAATGCCTGACTCCTTCAGAGCAATGCATTTCAAGAAACAGCCTCACTGCAGTAAATCTCAAAGGAGTTTCATTGCAAAATTGTGCAGTCATCAGGCTGGAAATGTTCCAGGTGTTTAATCACAGGCAGCAGAGAGAGAGAAGAAAAATCCCAGCGATAAGCAGCACTAGGAAGTATGTGATGACTGAGGGACAGAAACAGGAAAAGGGGAGGAGTAGAAAGGGAGAAAAATATCTTATGCTGCTGATGAATAGAGGCACAAACACCAAAAGACATAAAGCAAGGCCAGCATTGATTGATTCCACAAAGTTATTTTTCAGTTCTCACATTCCTCCTTAAACTAGAAGACATTCAAAGAACAGCTAACTGTGCACATCACAAGCAAAATTCAGGCTATGTTATGTATTCTCATACATTTGAGAGGCCCCATCCGCCAGTTACATCTTCACGTAGTGACCAAAATATATGGGAGGGTGGGGAAGGAAGGAAATCATGGCATGGAGAGCATATAATGAAAAGACTGCTGGAGAACAAGTAGGACACATTGGGATTTATCGTAATTTTATTTTAAAAAGCTGAGCTATGAGACTGAAATACCTGCATTAATTAAGGTATGCTTCAGGCTGCAGCCTTATTTCAAGATAGAGGTATTTTTAAGGACCAGTGGTAAAATACAGGTAATGTGAATTGATAATGTCTTTGAGTTAGAGCTCTGACTGTCAGCAGTTTATGGGCTGGTTCAGTTCCATGACTAGTGGGGTGGAGGGATTCTGCAAAATTCACACCTCCAGAAAAGGGAAACAGAGGACCCCAAAATAATTAAATCTGAGGAGAAACAAACTAATTTACTAAATATGGTATCAGAATGCAAGATAACACACTACAATACCATATAATTAGAATTGAAGCTAATAAATCAAATATAACGAGAAAGAATCTGAAAGCTGTAGGCCTTACAGCAATACTGAAAGTGATGCGTGCAGTCAGGATGGGCAGCAGTGAGGAAAGGCGAAGAAGAGTGACGAAGAGAAAAGCCTCCTCAGCTGCCCTTGCCTTGGTCCTCTCTGACCACAAAGCCCCCTGGCGAATGTAGTTTTTCTTCTCTTCTGGACAATCATAAATCCATGACACTGATAAAGCCTCTGGACAAACACTGATACAAATTAGCATTAAATGAAACAACAAAAACAACATTGAGGGCTAACTTAACAAACAAAGCGGGGAAAAATGTGTAATAAGCAATGGTCAGGTTGAAAAATGTAACTAAAAAAAAATATAAGTCATTTAAAATGTGTTCCCTTAAGTCAAAAACAGTAATACACATTAATGGCTTCACTAATGTAGTAAGTGCTATGCCTTGCAGTTCCACAGAGGTGTTCTACATTAATTAAGAGTAAGAAATTCAGCTCCTATTAATATCATACAATAAAGCTCACAGGTAATAGAAGGAAAATAACCTGTAAGAAAATGCAGTGCACCAGTGCAACAAATTTACTGAGACACAGCAATATAACTTGCAGACAGCTTCAGCTCTCAGCCCATTTTAATCCTAATTAAAAAAGGAACAAACTAAAAGGGCAGAAAATACATTTACCAGTAAAAATAACTTACAAAGAATACCTCATAGGTGGTCTGTTGTCCTATGCCCCTGCGAATTGACACCAAGACATTACTGCGATAGCATTAGGATAAAAGGATAAATAATTCCTAATGCCTTTATCCAGAGATCCACAACCATTAGGAAGTGCTAATGCAATCCCACTCTTAGGATTTTAACTTTCCCTTTCAATGAAACAATACTCAGCTGCCAAAGGAGAAGAAAGATGACTTTCAAGGTGAAACTTAGATGAGTCGTTTATGGAATTCACACATTAGTTTCTAAGCAATGTAAAACACTAATTCCAAATTATTGTAACAAGTAGCTATACTAAAACTGTATCAAGAAATCTTATAAAGTGAAAACACTTTCCAAATCAGCATTGCCAGGAATTACTACAGATTCTATCCCAGTAGCTCCTAACAACTTGTAAATAAGGTATTTTCAAATTCACAGCACAATTTATTTTCTGTAATTAATGATGTTCATAAAATGAACATTATTAAAAGAGAAAAGTGCAGGAGTTATCTGAAAGCAAGGAAGTCTGACTGTGAAATCCAGGGGAATGAATCAGCAACAGCACCACAGCATTCTTATGTAATAAAAGCATCGCACTCTGATGACGCTGATGACAGCAAACAGTTCCCCGGTCCTCCCATGACATTTTACAGCCCAGAGAAGCTTAACAGGACTTGTTTCAGAAGACACAAATAGCAGTCCTTAAAAAGCTTGAGGTGACACAAGAGAATCAAGGGATTCGTTCCTGCCCTTAAAGGACATACTGGAACTTCAGCAGTGACCCAACATGGTGGCCAGCCAGCAGGCACTTGGAGAGAGCTGTGCCACCTGCTGCCAAAAACAGGCTCAGGCTTCTGCTCCCATCTGTGGATTTGGATGGCAGGGACAGTAATGGGGATCACTGCTCCAGGACAGCTCTGCCATGGGGGCAGGAACCTGTTACAGATGGATCCCAGTTGTGCTGGATTGTCCCTTTGTGGCACTAACTCAGCTTCCCTATGCATTATTCCCTCTGAGGTATCTAGGATTGTACTTAAAAAATAATGATTTGGTTTTTTTCAATAAAACAAAGTAAACATGGGACAAATAGGGTTTGTTTGTTTGTTTTTCCTTCCCCAGAGAAAATATTCTCCTTCCACAGTAACCAGTTATTACTATGTTACTAACTAACACATCCACTAGTTTCTGCTCCTTTGCACAAGTCAGATGTTCTTTCCTGAACCCAAGGTCACAACAACAGCCAGAAACACCTGTGAGCAAAATGCTCTCCTTGCCACTCCCCAGCAGTTCTGCCTCTTCCCATATTGTGCGTTCAAGATGGGAACTGGTGCTTCATATTCTTTCAGTAGCTTCTGTTTGAGAAAACACTAACAATTGTTACTGAGATCTTTAAAATGAGAATACAGCTCTCCAAATAGAAGAGATGGTATGCAGGTATAACTTGGTTTCAAGCACATTGCTGGAAGGCACATGGATGATGTGATTTGTTTCTCTCCTTAAATATACTGTTAAACTAGATGATTTTTTAATGACGGATGGATTCAACTACTAACAAATTAAATTCTAAAGTTCAATCACATTTATTGGATTATCAAACCGATGTGAGAATGTGGGGGAACAAAAAAAGCTCATATTAACAGCATAATCACAGGTGATTTCTTGATAATCACTTGGCAGAAAATGCACAGTGCTTTGCCCTAATATAGGCTGGGATTTGCAGAAAAATACCCAATGCAATAATTCATCTGGCTATAATGCTTGAGGTAGAACAAATCAAATTGATTTGCAATACTCAAATAAACAACAGCATGGAGATTCCAGCTAATTACAGGTTCCCAAGGCTACTATGCATGTTAACCTCAAAACCTAAGCCTACCACTAATAACTTACGCACACAGTCACTGGAGTTTGGGGTTACCAGGCGTTATAACCAAAGCCAACCAGAATTTGTGTATACTGACAACCTAAGCACTATTTTGGAGAACAGCGCTTCTAGCAAAGGAAAAAAAATGACGATGATACAATACCCATTTTCTACTTTTACTATTATTTACCATATAAGTAATATATAGATACCTTTGCCCTCACATTTAAGGACATGCAAAGATAAATTTCAATAAGACAGTAAATTGACACATCGTATGGAATATAATTACTTGAAGTTCAGGTATGGATTCTAAAAGCTGTTCCTTTCAGCTCTGGTACAAGCCTTGCTAAAAGCAAAAAGATTATTATTTTTTTTCTCTTTTTGAGGATATTAACGGAACAGCTAGATAGTCCAAAACAGACTGGTTATCATGTAAACTGCCTAGCAGATCTAAGGCCAAAGTCTACTAAGTGTGCTGATCCAATTCTCTGTGTAATTTAAAATTATCAAAAGGCAATTAAGTACAAGGATAATAAAAGAACACCTCATCCAACAAGGTGACTGGCTGAAGAGCATTCCTGCTACACGTTTGCCAAGGGATTTCAGGTGGGTCTTATGCTGACAGATAATAGATAACATATATCAGTTTTCTTTCGATTGCGTGTCCATGGATTTACATTAATACACCCACGTAATTTCACCTACCTGCCTTGAAGCTCATCCTCCTCAAAAGAGCTTGATCATTACTGAGATCTTTTCCAGACGTACTGAGATATATTTGAATTATGTTACAAGCCCACACGTGGCCCATAACTGCATGCTGCTCATTTGGAGGAATACAACCCACCAGCTGCTCCTCATTGTTGAACTTTTAACTTCCATGTTTCAGATGTTCTAATGCAAGCCCAACTTGAGATAATCTCCTACTCACATAATTCTGCCTTGCTGGGAGCACTCAGCAATAAGCTGTCCACACTTGTCAGTTCACGACCAAACTTCAGGTCACCTTGTAATAAGGAAGCTCTTGCTATTCATATAGTTCTTCTGGAGAGATCCTCTAAAGATTCTAGAGAAGAAATTCTTAGAAAGCAGTATTTAATTTCCAGCCATGTTTACTTATGCTACTAGATCTTGACACCTAGTATAAAACCTAGACAGTTTCCAGCCATCTGAATAAAACACTGTAAGAATATAGTGGAGAAGTAATTAATTATAACTTCAGTTTTATACATATCTTCCTAACATCTTCTCATCTGCTTGTATTTATGGCTATAACTTATTAATTTGTTGAAATTTACACTGCTTAGAAGTTACCCTTCCAGCAAATTAAACCACTTCAAAATGGAACTTTATACTTCCTGACAGGCAGCAAAGATTTACACAGACCAATGGCAATCCAGGAAAATACACCCTGAAATCGTAACATTTCACAGAATGCCATTCATTTCTATTTAGGACCTTAGGCACAAGTTCAGTAGCTAATCTTCAACAACCTAGCCTGGAGAAGTTGGGAGACCCACTGACAAAGGAGCTGCGTAAAGCAGTAACTAGAATAAGAAAAGATGCTTCAGCCCTTAATTAACAACATATATATGTGTGTGTATATATATATATGTATATATATATATAACTATCTACAAAAACACAAAGAAATTAAATTTAGCAATTACCAACAGTGATTTACTAGCTACATAATTTCAATATAAGAAGACAGTTTTATTGTCAAAGTTTCATTTTGGTTCCATTTGGCATGTATGCTTATTTGAGAGGAAAGGAAGGAAGAAAAAATGTTGAAGCACCATATCTGAGACAGGTGAAGTCCAAAAAGAGTATTACTGGTCAGAAAGCTCTTATAAATAATTGGAGACAAGGGGAACTCAAACATTTGTGAACTGTTTGAGCAAAAAGAGCATATAGGAAAAAATAACTTCCAGGGCAGGCCATGGGCACACAGCAGTAATTGGTATTAAGGACATAATTCACACTGCTTCAATAAGATATCGAGCATGTTGAGATCATACAAGAGCACAACATCAAGGTTAACTTACACCTTTTTCAGATGTTGTACAAGTATTCTGATTATCACAATTGTAACTAATATGATACATCTAGAATTACCCAGGAGACTAGAAAATATATGAACAAATCTATCCTTAAAAAATTAATTCTACAGATATTTAAAAGAAAACAGCTCGCTGTTTTTAAAAAGTATGAGAAGTTCCTGCTATGGGCTTTTAGCACACTAATATTTATTAAGTCATAGAAAAATGGATCAAGAATTGAGAACTTACATGGTCTTTGAGCTAGTCCAGGTGCCAGTAGCAGTCTGGATACAGCCACACGTAACAAGTTAGCAACAACAGCTAACTTTTCCTGCTTTTCTAATACATCAGTACAGAAGCATGGATGGAATCAATAAATATATTCTAACTGTTGGGGAAAAAAAAGCAAAATGTAAGACAGGGGACTAGATTTCAGTTGCTAGAACAGAGGCATTCTCTAAGAATAAATCTGCTTCTGCTAGAATTAAGTAACTACAAAAGAACACTACTGGAATTTTCATGTGTACGTATAATTAGGCAGTTAGCACTTCCAAACAAAAACAAAAACCAAACCAAAAAGAACACTTTAGAAGTTACTGTAGGCAAAAGGAAATAATGTAAGTCTCTACACTGGTGTAAAATCATCTAACACACACTTTAGGAAACTCCCATTTTACCTTCTTTCTTCATTTTTGCATAATGTTCTTTGCTCATTTGTTTTTAGTGCACAAGACATCTTCTCATTAATGAAATGTTTTAACTTACCAGTGCTATACTAAGTAACTCAATCTTTGCTCTGAACAAAAGACAGGACAGCTTACGTAGAGATAATATTCCCCGAAGCAGCATTTTATTTTATTTAATTCCAAAGCATTTAATTTAGAAGTCTGGCATCTCGGTCATCCATCTTAACATGGGCTAATATTGACATAGTGTTGTCAGAATACACAGACAACTAAACAGCCAAAGAGTTTACAAAAAAATAAATTCATGATTCTTCAAAACATCTGCAGGTTACAAGTATCAAAACTCTTATGTAGATGCACCGCATTAAAATAAACTGTGCACATAAGTTAAGAGGCAAAAAAAAATTTGCTACCAAAACTTCACATTTCAAACAGTTTATTGTAAACTGATGAACAGGGCTGTCATTACACATCAGCTTAACTGTTTGCACTGACTGAACAAAAAATTGAAGTGGCTATTTTACATCGCATGCACAAAATGTACTGCTTAACAGAACAGTCAGCTCAGTTCAAATGGCAAAAATTGTAAATGGAATCTAATCATCCTCAGTTGTTCTCCATTATTCTTTCCCATCTGTTCTAATCAACAGGCAAACTAAAAATGTCTCATTTAGTAAATATCTTTCTGCACTGTTAAAGTGCAACTAAGATAACCAGGGCCAATAAACCAATCAATCCATCAACACCCACGAAGGCTCATCTGAAACTGCTTCTTGATAAAGTGGACAGCAAATCTGAACAGCTGTACAATACAGATATGCTTAGCACTAGACAGTTAGTGTGACTGTGGCAAGGTAATATTGGTGATGACAGGGATTGTTAAGTGGATGAAAGACAGATCAGAGGAATGCTTTTTAATTATTGCCCTCTCCTGCTTCTTCATCTTGCTGGTCACTCGTCCACAGAGTGAGGTTATCTCGAAGTAACTGCATGATGAGAGTGGAGTCCTTGTAGGAATCCTCATTTAGTGTGTCC
This sequence comes from Excalfactoria chinensis, assembly GCF_039878825.1. Taxonomy (NCBI): domain Eukaryota; kingdom Metazoa; phylum Chordata; class Aves; order Galliformes; family Phasianidae; genus Excalfactoria; species Excalfactoria chinensis. Next base: position 3,740,989 of record NC_092840.1, on the reverse strand, counting down.
AGCTCTGCTATGGCATCATCAAAGGCTTGTTTGGCTAAAAGGCAGGCTTGCTCAGGAGCATTCTGGATTTCATAGTAGAACACGGAGAAATTGAGTGCCAGCCCAAGCCTAATCGGGTGAGTAGGCTGCATGTGCTCTTTGCTGATTTCAAAGGCCTCTTTATAGGCAGCTTCCGAGGCTTCCACAACACTGTTCTTCTTCTCTCCAGCAGCAACTTCTGCCAAATAGCGGTAATAATCTCCTTTCATTTTCAGATAAAAAACCTTACTCTCATACTGGAAGTCATTGCAGTTCTTGATCAAGTACTTATCAAGGAGAGCCAAAACATCATTGCAGACTGTCTCAAGTTCCTTTTCTATCTTCTCCCTATAGGCTTTAACCTTCTCCAGCTTCTTCTCATTCCCATCAGCCATGGTCTTCTGCTCTATGCTGCTGATGACACGCCAGGACGATCGTCTTGCTCCGACTACATTCTTGTAGGCTACAGACAGCAGGTTTCTGTCCTCATTTGAGAGAGGCTCATTCAGCTCAGTTACCTGAAAATACACACAAAGATCAAATTCAAAGGGTTTATCTTCAGAAATGACAAGTTCCCTTCAACACCTCCATCATGAAATACAAAGTTTGAAATTCTTTTTGGATCTCGAAATTCCTTCTAGCCAGAAAACAGTTTGTAACACCTAAACTTGAAAGCTGTTTCTGTAGTCGAGTCCCAAAAGAATGAAACTCCCCCCAGTTCCACTGTAATAGAATTACAAAGCACATTCACCAAGAAAGAGTGAGTCAGGCTGGTGTAAAAGAAACATTTGGAGTACTTACTTTGTAGAAGTCTTAGCTAAAATTATGCAGACTACAAAGTTAATAATTTAAATGTACCTAGAATATCAGTTTTATGAATCTGAAATGCAGCACAGACACTGGAAACTTGAATTTCTTTCCCATGCTGCTTTACTGTCATTCAACAGCAGAGATAAATGCGCTGCAGTCAAAAGGGAATTAGTGCTTCATACTGTCTTTCATTTACTGAGTGGCCAATTACACAAAGTAATACAGAAGCTGGCCTGATTTCTGTTGACTGGTGGCTGCAGGCAGGTTTCAAGGATAGGATATAAAAGAAATTGCACAGGACTGGAACAAATGAGCGTTATTTTTTATTTCAGAAAAAAAAAACCAACTGAATTCTTACTACTAAAGCTGCAGTAAGGGAAAGGCAGAACATCCATGACTACATTTAGGCCTGTTTCACTTTGTGCTGGTTAGAAAAAAGGCCTTTCAGACTTACAATCACTCAGATTCCTTCAAATTTTGCAAGTTTACAAATGTGAAATTAAGTTCATAGGAATTAACTGAAAATCACAGCTCCACCACTTTACACACTCTTGATTAGTTGCAGTGGAAGTCACTAGAACTGTAAGCATACGCACTTCCAATTGAAGATAAACCTATCATTGCTCATGCACTACTAAAATTAACTACCTTCCAAAAAAGTGCATGTTTCCATGACACACAGTGTCTGCAGACAAATTTGCAAGCTACAAGTAACTGTCACAAACATTTACTCTTTTGAGACCAATGGTGTAATCAGTGCACTATCCAGTAAACACGGATCCTGCCAAGCCTGAAAAAGCAACCGTAAAAATTAACTTTCTCAGAAAGGGAAATTACCTCCAATTGAGTTATCTCCAAAATACCTTTTCCCCGCAGCTCTGGGAGCTGAACTCCTAAAAGACACAACTGTGCCCACCCTGATACAACGACAGACAACCTACAGATGGTAAATGCACAGAAATCAACTCAAGGTAATTGTCACAAGCTTATTCACAGCTTCTATGACCCATCTCTACTCAGATCCATCTCTATCATCCTCTCTACTAAAGACATCAGTTCCCTCAGGATGTGAAGGCTCAGCTAAGGCCTTTTTATTCCCCCAGTCTGTTAAAATAGTGTGTTTTAACAGAAATTGAATTAAAAATAAAATCAAACCCACCAGATTACTACTTGGCCATTCCAGTGGTGGACACCTAAGCCGTACTCTGCAGTACCTAGCAAATGCCATGGGAACCATAAAAAAAAACCATCACGTAAACTGACATTTTCACTATGCTATAGCTGGTGCATTTACTTACAGAGATAGCTTCTATCTGTTTTCAAGATTTCATCCCATTTGACACAAGACAAATATAATCCAACAGCAGTATCATCAGCCTTGAAAGAGTATTCTAGATTTTTCCTAGTCTATTTTCCCCTCTCCAGACATTACTCATTTTCAGTTGCAGAAAACATCCACCCTGAAATGTTGGTTCATAAACTCCACTTGTACAGGATACAGCACTTGCAAAAATTCAACCCCTCAAATGCCTTTCCACCCTTCTTTTCTTTCACCATAACTGAATTACTTTTCAGATACAGTACAATTGAAGTGCCAGTACCGCACCACTTCTGCGTGTAATTTATATCCCTTGGCAGAAGCTGTTAACAGTGTAAAAACTGATAACCACTTTTCACATGAGCAGCACCTAGCAGGAGTGCAGAAACTCAGCGTAACAAGTCATTTCCCACTTGCGATTCTTCTCATGGCAGAAGTTTCCAATGCTTACAGCAGAACTCTCCTTTTAGTGTCTACAGCCCTGACACAAATGGCTACATTACAAGAAGGTAGAATGAAAGGAAAGCATTGGACCTTTAAGAACTATCAATGGCTTCATCAATTTCAGAGAGATCAGCAAACTGCACAAAAACTGATGCGTTTCTCTTCATGTGTTGGGATGACGTAGAAAAGATGCAAAATGCTAAAGGAAATGTTTCTTGTTTTCTGTTCCACCTACAGCACTAACTAGAGTTGATGATCCCTTAAGAAGTGCACTTCTACTTTTTTGATCTAGATCTTTTTTTATTATAAAGGCTATCAGGAAAAACAAGAGCACTTCAAGAAAAAGCTGTTTGTAGTATGACTTCTAAGTAGTACTAACTTCCTGACATCTAACTATACTTTTCTTATGCAAACTTCTGACACCGAAGTTTGCATCATCTTGCCAAGGAGTGTAAGATAATGCCAGCTGACTGTACAGGCAATGATCTACTAACAGTTCACAAGTGTTAAAAAAACACTAAATCGTTTTGGTTCTCTAGTGCTTAGAGATATCTCCTCCTCAGCTCTTTGCCCAAAGTGCTCTCATAGTTAAGAGAGAAAGAAATGAAAGTATATAAAAGGAATCCTGTCCACAACTCTGGCCTACTTAGAGCAAAACTGACTTCCATTAGCGTGATCCCGCATGGGCCGCATTAAGCCAAGTTAAGTTTACATTGTAAACTCACCACAGCAATGGTTCTGTAATTGACAGCAGACAAATGCACTGTCAGGTTACTGAACAGCATCACCCTGACCCAGGTAAACTGCATGCATGTGACCGTACTCGTTCTGTTACCAAGAACATGTTTGTCAGAGCTTGGGCAAGTTCTTCATGAGCTGCTGCAGTAAAAGACTGCACCTGAGCAGGAAAGCCACATTTAATCATCACAGCCTGAGAAGGCTCATAATGAATACTGTTCATTATTTCTGAACAAACCAGATGAATTCACTTAACCCAGAGCAGTACCTTGCATCGTGTTGCTTCAGCTATTTGGGGCTTTTTTTTTTTGTTACAGATAGATTTACCATACAAAACCACAGTGGAAGTCATCTCATAGCAGGGAAGAATATTGTTCACATTAAAGCTCTATACCATGACTCAATATTCTAGGAGTGAAGAAAATGTTTTTCACATGACTCACTTTAAAATTACACACCTCACATAACTGAGATTCATCTCAATTTTAAAGACCTGCTACATACTTTGACTAAAAAAGCAATACAGATTAAAAAACTACTACATCCTATGTCTTGGAATTAACACTGACTGAAAGACTCGGTTCATAAAGTAAAACTGTTCAACTATTTAGTATTTATTGTCAACATTTATTTATTGTCAATTTCTAGAACAGTCTAACACCAAAAGTATTCAAGTTCCCAACCTGCTCAATATTTGTTCCAACAAGCCAGCGCTTTTATCACTCAACAACAGAAGTATGTTCTTATCCAGTGTGTTTGGAAGTGAATTTTTACCTACCATGTAGATTAGTTCAAACAGTTGGAACCTTAAAGTGGTACTTACTGCAGTGAGACTGCCACCACCCCTGGAAGGATGCAACTTGGGAGAGGCACTTTTACATATACATGAAAATAATTTTCACTGAACTCATTGCTTTATAACAGTAGCTATTTATGTAATTAAGCTGCTAACAGAAGTATATTTGTAAGTACAGATACAGAAATAGCACAATCCTAAGAACAAAGGGCAACAAGAAATGTATTCTTTAAAGGTAGGTTCCTTATTTCAGCTACCACAGCTGTATCACCCAGCTTTTCTACAGAAGACTGAACAGACAGGGCTGAACAACGAGCGTTTCTCCAGCGTTATATCAGCTGCTGATGTGACAGTCTCATCATGTATTTTTCTTCCCTGGAAGTACAAATATGCTTTTGCTACAATAATCTTTGGCATTTTATGCTTTAAGAGCAACTACCAGGCTGCTGACAATATTTTGTACTGTAGAAACATGCTGATAAATACCTGGAGCTGAAATTAATCACTTGCATTTCCATTACACTGGAAATACAGCATTTTCACACAGCACCTTTAAAAAAGAAATAAGTTACGTGAAGAAATATTTTAAAGAAGCTTTTCAAATCAAAGTATCCTGCAGTGACAATAGATATCTGATAATAGATATCCGATTTACAATATTGGTTTCCTGTTGAAGGAAGTCTGACATCTGAGTGTACAATGTGCTTAAGCTCACACCTATGAAATCAACTCAAATCGAAAAAGGAAAGATTACATGAACAGCTTAATAGGAGCAACCACTGCCCTTTAGATTCAGCTTAATTTTTTATATTTCAGTACTTGTAACATTTCATACATGCTAAAGACAGCTCACCTACGTTAGCAAGCTCCAAATTACAGAAGCTCATTATTATACAACTTCTTGCAAAGCAAAATGGGATTACAGAATACTGCAATGAATGAAAACTGAACAATAGTTCAGTTTAAGATGCCAAGTGAACACACACACACACTAGTTACTTCTACTTCATATACTTCCTGATGCACACAAACCATGTTCTTTTTCCTTCACATATTCAGGGAACCACATATATACCACAGGTCAGCAACAGTTGGGGGGGAAAAAAAGCTACCAGCTACAGCTAGAAATGGTGTCTTCCAGAGCAGCAGTGGATCTCAGTGAGTTCTTGGTTGCATCCTTCAGAAATAGCAATGAAAAGTGTTCTTGAGATTAATTGAGCCATTACTACTTCACTGTAGGTATAAGGAATTCTAGTAATATCACTGAAACACAACTAATTTATGTTGACTACGTTTAATATTGAGATACTCAGAAGCATTTGTGCTTCAGAACTAGATTGATGCTGGCATTTATTATGTCACTCTAAATAGTTACATTAAGAAGCAAGATAATGTCTAATTCCTGCCCTGATTTAAGAGATGTAACATATATCACACAGTCCCCAAAGGAGACTTTCAGCAAGAATCAGGCTATGATGTGAACTTAATTTGCAGCTGCTCTTTCAAACCAAAGTCCTCTCATGGCTTTAAAGCATCACTCTCAAGAGAAACCAGGGTCCTCTTGGGGCCTTCTGGTGTTCACAAAAAAACACACCAGATGAACAAGGTGAAATCAGTTAGATACAGCAAAGACACTGCTAAGCATTTACCAGCATGAGCTTCATAACTCAGATGTGTTTTGTTTTTTATAAGAAGAGACACTAGACATGAAGTTTGGTCATTCTCCAGTTTTATTATGTACCGGTACAAACAGGTCAGTACAATTCATTTTCATCGCAGCTGTAGCTTAGTGTTAAACACATGTCAGTATTCAACTGCGTAAGGAACGCACAGAGAATGTTACCCTACAAAAAGAGGCAAGAAGGCAACGTTAAAGCTTAAGAAACAGATTCTGCGTGCACCGAGTAGCTTCTATATCCGGATGCAATCACAGCTCCATCTCTGAATCGCAGCACTCACGTCCGTGGGCCCTATTCGGAGCCTCTACGGCAGAACCCTCTAGAAAAGGAAGGGGCTCCTCCTGCCTCGCGGTGCCCAGCCCCAACCCCCTTCCTCCCTCCCACCTCCCCCTCCCCGCCCCAAGCGGCCATCCCACCCCGCCCAACGCCCCTTCAGCCCCGGATGGGGGCGCACCGCACGGTCGCAGCTCCAGCCTCTGCGCCGCCAAGAGCGACCTCAAGCGCGGTGTAGCGCGGTGTAGCGCGGTGCGGCGGCTCAGCGCGCTCCCTCCACCCGGAGGCGGGCGGCGTTCAAACGGCCGCACCGCGCCCCATTGGCGGCGAGGGGACGGCCACACCCCCGGGAAGGGACAGCGCGGGGAGCGGGAGGCGCCGTTATGAGGGGAAGAGGGAAACGAGGGAGGGAGAGAACCATCTCCGAAGGGACGGGGGCTACGAGGCTCGGGGCTACGGGGTTCGGGGCCGCCGCCCGGCTCCGCGCCGCACAGGGCGGGAAGTGCCTCCGCCGGAAGGCCCCGCTCCCACCCAACGCCCCCTCAGTGCCACGGGTGGGACGCGGCGGCCGCTTCCTGCCCAGACCCACCCCGTGCCGCTCCGGGCAGGCCCGGCCGTCCTTCCTCACCGCCTCCCGTCCCTCCCGCCGCCGCCCACCCCGTACACTCCTCCTTCCCGGGCACGAAGCGCGGCCGCCACGCCGCCCGCCCCACTCACCGATTTCATGGCTGAGGCCATATCGTCGTATCTCTCCGCCTGCTCGGCCAGGCGGGCTCGCTGCAGCAGCTGCTCTCGGTCCCCCATGGCCGCTTCCGTGGTGTCTGCCGGGCTGGGCGCTGAGCCCCTCAGGCGGTGAGGAGAGGGGCGGGGGGTCCGCGCCGGCGGTGCGAGTAGACGAGCGCGTGTGGAGAGCGCAGCGCAGCCGCCGCCTCTCGCCCGCTCAACGGGCGACCGTTAGGCTCGCCAAGCCTCACGTGCGGCCGACGGTCGGCGCCTCTCAGCCGCGGGCTGTGGGCTGCAAGCTGCGGTCCGTAAGCTGCGGGCTGTGGGCTGTGGGCTGCAAGCCTTGCGCCCGCTGCGTGCCGCCGGTGCCGCGTGCAAGCTCACCCCGCACCGCCCGCCTCGGAGCCTCGCGCTGCTGCCGCCGCCTGCGCCTGCGCGCTGGGAAGGCAACGAGGGGGCGGAGCCGAGGGGACCGCAGGGGAGGGGAGGGGGGCGCCGCTCCCGCGCGTTCTATTTCTAGGTGACGTCACTTGCTATAAATAGCCATCCCGGGGCGCCGGCCGGGGGGAGGCGCATGCGCACTGCGAGTGCTGCATTTTACTGCTGCAAAGGTGGAGGTGGGCGATGGGCGTCGCGTTGCGGAGCCGGGCGGCGCCCCGCAGTGCAGCTCGTGCAGCTCCGGGAGCAGCTGCTCGGCTGCACGGGTGCGGTTCCGGCGGGTGTAGCCTGGCTCTGGTCTCCATCCTCAGAGCTGCCGCTACACCGGGCTGTACCCGCGTCTTGCTCTTTAATAGCTGAGCCCTTTAAGAAATCGAATGGCCGTACATCGAGATCGTCGCTAAGAAACAGCGCCGCGCCACGCGCTGCTGTGTGTAGGGCTGGCAGTGAGCGGTGCACGCCCGGAGCTCCGTGCAGCACTCGGCGCTCCCTGCCTGCCCTGCCTGCTGCTGTACTGCAGCCCCATGAAAACCAGGAATGATACAACGCAGGGAGCTCACACCTTCAGCCTTGTGTTGGTTCAATGAGTCCTACTACGATTGCATACGGTTTTCTTTCTGTTCCTGCATGAGCATTTGTAGGATGCACCTGATGCAAGCCTAGTGATATTCCAGTGCATTTGTTACTGTTAGAATCCTGGCGGTGCATCCCTACAATGAAGTGAGATTAGTGCCCATCAGGAAGGGAGGGTGCTGTAACCAGTGACAAGATTGGAGCAGAAGATAGGAGAGGGTGTAGCTGAAGTGTGATGATTCTTAACCAAACCTCAAGAGACTATAATTTCAATGATATATTTTCTGGCCAAACTGTACAGCAGAGTTTAACAAGCAACAGAACTCTTTAGGCTGTCACAGCGTGTGTGAAAACATTCTACTGCTTGCCCTATTTCAAGCTCTTAAAGCCTTCTGGATGTTCGGAATCCCATGCAGACAGGAGCTGACGGATCCCCAGAGCTCTCTGGCAAAACGTGCTGTTTTGAAGCACTTGCTCATCTCAGACTACAGTGAAGAACGAGTAAAAGATGATGGCAGTGTTTGTAGGTGCCACAATGATTCAGGGCTATGCAGGGCAGGCTGTGAGCATGCTCAGTCGTGAGGGCTTCTCTAAGTGGCAAGAACACGGCACCTAATTTAAAGCAGCTTTAACTCTTAAACCAGCTGCTTCAAGCCACAACGTTTGCCACAGTCCTGTCCAGATACAAGAATATGTTTTCATTCTTTATGTAACCAAAGGGATATAACCAGAATTCACAAGCATAAATAAGATTAAATTCCACTGAAAACGACTGATCTGAAACAATGACCTTTCACTGCAGAACAAGACATGGAAGATTCTGGGGATCAGACTAATGAAGCACAGAGATAAAACACCTTTGCCAACATTTCCAAGTGGCCCCTTATTTCGGGTGCCCTCCAGCCTCTGTAAGAACTCATTCCTTCTGAAAACGAGGCCCTAAGCAAGTTGGTATGTCTGGGAGGCAGCATTTGGTCTGACCTTGGCACGCGCCTGCCCACAGGGGAAGCATCCTTACCTCTACAGCAGATAAGGAACTGCACTTTGCAAACACAGTTTTCCACCTCCTTTCTGTGACCCATTAACTGTTCTTTGGGCTCTTCTATGCATTTTCAGATAAAAATGGCTTTGTTTTTCCTATCTAGGGCAAGCTCCTCTCTTTGCTAGGGCACACCACGTTGAGGAGGAGGGACGACAACAGCAGGTACTGCACATTCAGTTCAGGGAAGGTCAGTCACGTGCTCAGAGCATTTCTAATTACAGCTCCACAGAAGAAGAACATAAACACATCCAGAGCTCACTACATATGGCAGGACAGGGAAACCAGATCACGACGAGGATGTAAATCGCATCTAGGAAATAATTCAAACATGTGAGCACAACAAGAACTCCGCTGTACCATCTCTGCTGCTCCACGCAGCACTGCAGGCAGGCCAGGTGCTGAGTGCCGCTGGGGTTCAGGTTCACTCCATCCCTTCCCCTGCTGCACAGCGGTGCCTCCAGCCTGTGCTTGCTGATGGGTGGGGAAGCAGCAGCAGCCCAGCACTGAGCTCAGCTTGGCTACCTGCAACCCAGCTCATGCAGACTTTGAGATCTGCAGGCACTGCTTGCAGCATCTCTCCCCAATGCAATCAGTGAAGTGTTTCATGCAGATTCAGCATCCAGCTGGCATGAAGCAGAGATGCTGATGTGCTGGGATATACTGCACTGGACTTTATGTCTCTTAAAGTGGAGTACTTCTAATTTTCTGGGTTTCACACATCAAACTTTAAATCACCTAAGGTAAGCGTACGGAGAAGTAATAAGTTATTTCACATGGGAAGTGACCTAGAAAATGCAATTGTCCTCCAGAGAGCAGCTGTGCCATATCTGGAAATTAAATTCAGCTGCAGAGCCTCTTTCAGATGGCACCTGCGCTAACATCTGAGAGCAAAGAGAACGTTTGTCATTGTAGCAGAGGCCCCTCCGTCCATGAATGCAGCGCCCACAGTTTCAGCAGCTGACGAAAGGGGGGTTCAAACAGCACGGACGGAACAACGGATGGGACATGAGGAGGGTCCTCGGCCGCCATCCCGCCGCCCATCGCACTGTTGCCTTGGCTCGGCGGGAGGCGGCAGCCAATCAGGAGGCGAGGAGATATATTTGTCGCTGTTGCTACCGGCTCTCCGGGGCGGGCGGCCAATGGGAAGAGCGCCTCTCCTCAGCGGCCGTGCGGAGCAGTTCGGGGCAGGAGAACCCGCTTGGAGATGGGAGCGGGAAGAGCGTGCTGAGCAGTGCTGGGCAGCGCGTCCTGCCTTTGCCTGCACAGCATTGCTGCTTCACCCAGCATTGCTGCTTCACCCAGCGCCCCAGTGTTCAAGGAGACAAGGTGTGAAGTCACACACAGACCTGCGGTCAGCGGGCTGTGAACACAAAGCGGCCAACAAGAAAATGGCATCCCAGGGGAGAGCCAGGGGGGTGAAGGCTGGGAGCCTCAGGGCCACAGCCAGGCCGTACCCAGTTGTGGGGTTCAGAATGCTGTGTGCAAATAACAAAGGTTTTCCTCCTTTCCACATGCCTTCGTGATGTAATGAAGGACTGAGACCTGACCAGTGCTATAAGTGCTGCAGGTACTGCCACAGAATCGGGAACTTGATATTTTTCACATCTTCAGAAGAGCTTCAGACTGCTCCAGCGAGAACAGCCCATGGGACAGCAACCAGCTCCTCCAGGACATGAAAGACGGGAGGGGATCAAAGCTTCATCACATATGATCTTCAATGCAGTTTCTCACCGTGGAAGAGCTTTAGTTAGTAAAATAAGTTTTCCTCCTTAGATCACTGCCGCTTCTCTGTTTGTTTCCTTGAGCCCAGCTCCCATCTCCCTACCCTTTTCCCTTTTCTCCCTTCCCATTTGTTGGGGGCCTGCTGCCCCCTCTGTCATTGATCAAGATAACTCCATGACACCCCACAGCAAGTGCAGGGGAAGTTTATCCTACAAGACACAGGGCACCCAAGAAGCCTATGGAATGCTGTAAAATCATTTACCCATTCAGGCTCTTCATTTTCCTACAGCACGCATTAAAAAACACGCACAAGCTGCTCTTCTGAATTCCCAAACTAGCTAATTATTACAAGGATTGGAAGATGTCGCCTTTTGACAGCTGCAGACATCTCATGGTATCTTGTTCCCCAGCCCACGTTGCACTGAATGTCGTGTTTCGGTACAATCACAAAATCAGTGCATAAATGCACAATAGCAAGAGGCAAACTCCAGCTGCAGAGTCTGCGTGCTCAGGAGAGCTTAGAAAAGGCTCATTCATTATTAATGCCCAAAGCTTTCCTCCTCATCTGGCTCCTATTATGGCTGGTAAAAAGGCCACTACTTTCCAAGATGCAGATATTTATATTGATGCTTTCAAAGGCTCAATAGTGGTTCTGTTACTGCCCTCGGAGCTGCAGCCACTTCCCATAATGAGGCCAGCAGATACAGTCTCCTGCTTTTCAAAATCTCTTTCAAAAAGGTTTTCTCTGGCAGCTTACATTGCAGGAGAAATGGAAATGGATGCGAACTCACTGGTTGAAGCGAAAAAAAATACGCTTGAAGCCAGAAAATATCCTTGACAAACAGCTCACTCTATGGCTTAGATAGGGCTTCCTTCGGTCCTATTTTTCAGTAACTTTTCCTTTATGGATGTGCTCCCATCCCCTTGACAGCAGTACATTTCTGGGTTTAATTCTCTACTTCGTTAAAAGCAAAAGAAAGCTTACAGAATGAGTCCAGCTCATGGAAGTCAATTCTTTTATCCTTTCCCATAATAGCACTATTCTGCAAACTGCTCTCAGCCATCTCAGAACGCTGCAGAATCTCCTCAGCAGCACCAAACCCGGGAATGAAAATGGTGTGAAAGATTTGAGCAGGTTTCGGAGAGCTGAGTTCAATACCCCAGAGCCTTTCAGAAGGGGAGCGCCCTCAGGCAGCCACTTTACTATCGGCTTTTCACAGTACCAGGTGGACCCTCTGCTGCTCAAACTGTGAATGAGGCTTTGGATCCACACAGGCCATTGGCCCAATGATATTTTTTTACTAAAGTAACGCAGTAAAATCTGATCCAAGTAGCAAAACCAACCCAAACCTATCCATCCTCCTAGCGTCTGCTCAGTGCTATCTTGAGAATGCCAAGCTTACAGTGAACGGGATTCTTCCAAAGATATGCTTAGATATGAGTCACACGGCATATGATGTGAGATTTCACATCTCCTATGAGAGTGCTACAGCTGGATGGCACGTACGTCTGAGCTCCCTTCGAGGAACATTAGGCATGTTCTCTTACCCACAGCTCGGCTTTCTTCTAAGCAGGGTGCAGAAATAGGTGGGCACAGTCTGGAACTGGAAGAAAAGGTGATTATTTACAGATGCATTTTATTTATGCCACTTACTGCAGTCTTGCAGCAGGACAAGAGGGGCTGCTGAGAACTCTGTTGACTACAAACCTTTGTCATTGATTCAGATCGTTAAGGGCTGAAAAGCACAGATTCTGCACAGAGAGGACTAGCCTAACCAGGAGCAGTATACAGGGCTACGCCTTCATTTGCAACTTGCCTTTTGCCCCCAGAACACCCTTCATAACCAAAGAGATGTCTAACAAGATGTCTGCATCCTGGAACGTGTTTTGAAAACAGCGATCTTCGTAGTCAAAACACACAAAGGCAGCTTTAAACGCAGCCACATTAGCTACAGTTCTACTACAGCCTCTCAAGGCTGTCAGACCAAGTTTGGGAACGTGGTTTCCGCATCCAACCTCTGTGGGGGCTCCACCAGCATCTGGGAAAAGGTCACAGCATGAGCTCTGCTGGAGCTTGAGTTCATTTTGCTCATTTTCACCATGCCACAATTATAGTTACTAATAGCAAATGGGCTCAGCCTCGACCCTCATCAACCCATCGCATTCTTTTTTATCGCTCACTTACATTTTAACATGCAAAAAATCCTATGTTTTAATTATACCAAAAAGTGCTAAACAATAGCCTGCTTTAGCAGATTGGAGACTCGCTGCCTGCCAGTGTCACGGACACAGGGCTGTCACGGGGAAGGGCCTGATGGAGGATTCCTGCTGCTCTGAGCTGGCATCCCCAGAAGCACGGGAAGAAGCAGTAAGCAGCAATCAACGTGCTGCCACCAGTATCTTCTAAATCAATACATAGGCTCATAAATGCACTTTGTCATGCTCCACGGAGTTCAGTGCGCTTTTCTGCTTGAAATGTGAGGCACAGGAGAGCTATATTCTACACGAAGCATTAGCTGGCCCACATTCCACCTGTCCCAACCAGAAGAGTAAAGGAGACACACCGCCGCTCATCTGCTGGGTGTCCCACAGGGACTTCCAGTCCAGTAGCCAGATCGAACTCTCCCACCAGGCAGCAGGAGCAGATGGAGACAGTCAGCTCCTCTCACACTCCCTCCTCACAGCCCCGTAGAGCATAAGAGGTTTGGATGCAGCCCAAGTGCGTAGGACTGACTGTAAAAAGATCATAAAAGAAATAAACTGAAATGGGTCTAATAAGCTTTCAGGCCAAGTCCTTTCCAGGTGAGCACTTTTAAAATGAGACGAGCAGATTAAGGTTCCTTTGGCTGACTTCTAGCTCTACCCCTGCACTTAGGAAGCAGACAGACAGGCACTGGCAAGGGAGTAACAGTGACATCAGATGTCTACCCCAGGTGGGTGACCTTGGACAAATATTTCCTTCTCTGTGTTCTATCTGCAGAGCAGGGATGGTTTCTCTGCCCATGTTCCTGGGGTAACAACACTCACCTGCCTCAGTTTCTCGGTTTAAGCTGTTGACTCCTTCCTAAGTCCCCAGATGAGAGATGCTCATCACAGTATTGCTGAAGATAACAGGGGTGACACCATACTTCTAACAGGGCCCTGCCTTCTAACCAAGTGATCCTTGCTCATTGCCCGTCACTGAGCAGAGATCTCACCCAAGACTTCCCACCCAGGGTCTCCTGGCTCTCTAGAGAGAGGCTGCAAAAAGGCCTGGATGAAATTGCAGCCTAAGGCTCAATCACTACTGAAGAGACTGATGTTCAATGGCATTCATGGTATTGTGGGGAGTTCAGAGTTTGGGGGCATATGGACCAGGCCACCAAGCTAAACGGGCACTACCAGGAGTTCAGATAGCTGCATCCTCACTAGAAGGTAGCTGTGAAGCAGCAGGTCATGGCCCTGCCAGGAACACAATAAAGGGCGTGTGGATTTCTGGCACAGCTTACATAGCCAACAAGGAGATATTCACCATAGTGAACGGTGTTGGAACGCATCTTAAAAATCAACATGAACTCGCTCTAGAGTCAGAACATGCAGTTTTAATTCGAGACAAAATATTGCCAGCAATTCCTTACCTTCCATGATCCTCAGTCACAGCTCAAATCTACCAATCCCAAAACACAGACTGCTTTAGATTAAGTACAGGCCCTACAAGCCTAGTGTGCATTAAGTACAGGCCCTACAAGCCTAGTGTGCATTAAGTACAGGCCCTACAAGCCTAGTGTGCATTAAGTACAGGCCCTACAAGCCTAGTGTGCATTAAGTACAGGCCCTACAAGCCTAGTGTGCATTAAGTACAGGCCCTACAAGCCTAGTGTGCATTAAGTACAGGCCCTACAAGCCTAGTGTGCATTAAGTACAGGCCCTACAAGCCTAGTGTGCATTAAGTACAGGCCCTACAAGCCTAGTGTGCATTAAGTACAGGCCCTACAAGCCTAGTGTGCAGGGTCAGCTCCCACTAAGATCTGCACAAGTTATGGTTTCCAGTCCAAAAGAAAACCAGGCAAGTAGCTTAGCAGCCCGCTCTAGAGAGGGGTGCGCATCTTCTCTGATGATGCTGGCCCTGAATCCCCTTTGTGCCAACCACACTGTAAAGCACGCGTACGCTTGTATGCGTATGTCCCATTTTCAGTGCACAGATAAAAATATCTGCCAAATCCAATGAGGACAAGCAGGAAGCCAGGCCCCGGGACGAGGTGCATTGCCACACTGTCTGCAACTCTTCAACAGGGAAATCAGGACAGTGCTTTTGAGAAGCCCTGTGCTTTCCACTCGCTTTACCTGCTGGGAGGAATAGCTTCCAGGGTCCCTCGCTGTCCTTCTCTAAGGGTGAAGCTTTCAGCCTCTAAATCTGACTGTCTAATGATTCTTCCTGAACTGGCCTCAATATAACCGCCCTGAGGGACACTGCTGAAGGGAGCCGAGGCACCTTCTGAAATCAATGTTGCTATTAAACACAATCACAGATAACATGGCTTCAACCTCTGACCCAGCAGGTCTTCCTTCTCCCTGCTGCACATTCACCAGGGGTTGCATGAGCAGCTGCAGCAGTCTGTAGACCTACAGCAAAAGCAGGCATTATGAGTCCTGTCAAGGCTATTCTAAAGAAAAGAGACAAGGAAGAATACGATGTAAATGCTGAACAAGACTGGATTAGATGGAAAGAGAAAGCAGAAGTGAGAAAGTGTTGAAGACAAGCACTGAGCATCCAGCCCCTGCTCAGTTAGCACTTGTCTTGTGAACTTGTAGAGGTTGTAAAAGCCAGAAGCCTGTCAAGTGGCAGAGTGAGCAGACAGCACCTGAAGTGTGACTGAAAACCCTGCAAGGTGCTGCAGTGGGGATGCACTGGATCCCTGCTGTATGCCAAGAGAAGCAGGTGCCAACTTTCTCACTACATGAACACTGGCATCTCTTTCATCCTCTTCAACAGAGGAAAGAAAATGCTGATAACAGCGGTGATCACTGAGAGCAGAGATGAAATAGCAAGTTGCGAGTGATCATTAGCCATTGTGAGTAATGCAAAGACAGCATTTTGTTCCAAGATCAGCCTCTTAAGTTCACATCCTAACCCCTAAAGCTGAGAGCTAAACCTACTGCCTGTCATACATTAGCTTCCATTTGGTGCCTTTATGACACTGGCATCTCTCTTTTCACCTGTCCCTGCACAAGCCTTGTCGGTACTTGCTCCTCCTGCAGGAGGGACAAGCCTGTAGCCAAGAGGTAAAGAGCTCCACTGGCACAGACCTCCAGCTCCTCTGCCCTTCTATCCTTCTCTTCCCAGGGGAGGATCCTCTATATCCAGCTGTTGCACTGTGCAGTCAAAGCATCCTCAGGGCATGAGCTGATGGTGGGATTTTTGACATGGTTGATAATATGCAGTTCTGAACCTGTGCAGCCTGCAGGTTCATGCCCTGAGCCAATCCCTCCTGCAGACCCAGGTACGGGGAGGAGCAGGGGAAAAAGAACAAGTAAAACAATCAAGTCTTTCCCTTCAGTTCCAAAGGCAGTGAGGCAAAAGAGCTTCCAGACCCACCAGATACATTTGTTCACTCAGTTTCCAATGAGCCTGTGTGGATTCCATTAAAGAGATTGATTTATAAACTCAAAAACAGTTGGCAGAAAACCCTGCTCCCCTGGGCAATTTGTTTGCTAAAGGAAACCATTTACTGTTATTTCATATGGCTATATTTAAACATGCGACATACTGCATGAAACCTCAACGCATGCTCTTCCCATAGAAGAACAGCTTCACATCACCAACATAACGCTCACGGCACAAGCACTAATGTACATATAGAAGCCAGCTCCCACTGACCCTGAGCAAACATCTCTATTGCATTCACACAAGAACTTCTGCTGTCTTAAGCTACATAAGCTGAATAATGAGACAGTATAAATGAAGAATGTGTTTGGAAATACAGGCACAAGCTGTTCTCATATCCTGACCTTTTAGGACTTTTAGTACCTCTTTGTGCACAAACTCATTCGGCTCTCCATTCTGTTTCTTCTCCCCAGGGACAGCTCCCATAGGACAGCACCACTCTGTCCCTTCTGCCCTCCACCTGCAGCTCCTTACCTGCCTGCCCCACTGCCTGCTCACTCCTCCCTTCCCTCCTCCCTGCCCCAGCACTTTGTTCTGCCAAAGAGCCTGAACACACAGTCCCTTCAGAGTAAGGCTGCAGTACAAGAGGTGACAAGTCACTGTTATAGCAGAGTATTTGAAGATGTTAATGGGGATCAGATATGCACTGTTAACTTTAACACGCTTAAGGGAGCTGAATGAGCACACAGCTCAAACTCATCCTTCCTAGATGGTTCCCACCTACTAACAAGTGAGTAGTGACAATTATACAACAGAAACACAGAATCATTTGAAGACCAAAGGCCATCTGTTCCCACTGCCTGCAGTGCACAGGGACACCCACAGCTCCATCAGCCTCATCCCCTGACCGTGGCTGTCTGCAGGGATGGGGCACCACTTGATTCTTACATTAGAGATGCTGAAGTGTAGCTCTCAGTATACTGGAATGCAGGCATCTCCATTTCACTGTGTAGACTTATCCTAACAATCTGATTCCTCCTCATCCTCCCATCAGCAGCTTCATGTGGTGAGTACCCAAGTTCTCTGCGGGGTGGATGCTGGCCCTGCAGGCAGCAGCAGGCTGTGCACTCCCACTGGGTGCCACTGCTCCGGCTGCTGTGCTCTGACCATGCTGCACACAAGCTGCAGCATCTCCTTTGGTGATGTTCTCTTTTACTCCCCGTTTCTGTATTGCCGTCTGGAGTTGCTACAAAACATCAGGTCACTCGATTTTCAGCATTTTTACTTATTTACACATACGAAATTTAACAGTCATCTCTCACGCTTTATCATACATATTCACACAATATCTGAGGTACACCTCAAAAGGAGAAGAGAGGGACTGCAGCCTGCCATGGCAGGCAAACAGCACCGACCACTTCCAGTGCCCATTAGCTGCCCCCATCATTCTGTGCTGAATAGAACTGCCCTTGAAGATCATTGGCATTTTCCTTGCTCTACCTCTGCTCTAACTGAAGTTTTAGTAACTGAGGACTGCATCAACTCGATACCAAGCGAAGGTCAGGTGACAGGTAGAAGCAAGACAAGAGCTCAGGTTCTTTTTCCAAGGGCTTAATCAAATTCAGTTGAATATCAACAGCAATATTGATCAGGTCTGCTTGGAGCCGCAGGATGAAACCACCAGATGGGCTCTTTTCCAGTCATTCTCTTCTTCTGCTTCCTTGCCACAAGGTAAAGCTTCCTCCTCCTGAGACAAAGCCCCATCTCACGGGGCACTGGCATGCATCTTATCCAGGCAGTCGGTCCAGAAGAGCACGAGCCGGCTGTCTTTGTTCCAGCAGAAGTCTGTGAAGTCTTTCAGCAGCCGATCAGCAAACTTCTCATCCCCGGTGGCGCTGGACCGCCACGTTTTGGTCAGCATGGTGTTGTAGGCCCAGTTGTAACCAATGCGCTCCTCACAGAACATGTTCTGGGTGGTGGAGCTGGTGGAATTGCGCCGACGTCGCTGCTGCCCACAGGAAAATTTCCGCTTGGAATATGGCAGCTGCAAAAACACCGTCCCTGAGGGAAACAGACAGGTCTGCCTGAGGCTAAAGCTTTAAGTCCCTGTAACTATTAGCCGACTTACTGAGTTGCCATTAATTGCCTTCTAGCAAGGCAAAACAGAACACACTTTTCCTCCTTTGCTTTTACACACTACTTCTTCCTGCAAATTGCAGCACTGGGAAAGAGCACTTAGTCTTGCCTTTCTCTTGCTAGAAGAGAAAGAAACAGAAGAATAGGCCCTGATCCACCTTTCTAACCTTACATAAATTTGCATTCACTTCTGCAGTTTTCCTAAAGCTCTTCTCCTGTCACTGCCTTCACATTCTAGCAGCCATCTGGAGGCATCTACAACTGACCTTAAGCCTGAGAGCCCAGCACTGACTTCTCCCAATTCGTTTCCCTTCTAGCTCCTACATACACATCTGTTTATTCTGCACTCGGAATAAGCTCTGCCTTATTTCTTATTATTGCTCCACCTCCTGGAAATAAAAAAGTGTCAGACACGCTATGAAGTGAGATTTCAAGCCAGGGCCATTCATTAGCAGCAACACTTTGCACTTCTCATCCTATCTTGCCAGTTTTCTGCTTTGTGTTGGCTGATAAAGCTGCTTGCCATCTGACTAGGGACATAATGAGGACAAATGTCACTGACAAAACACAAAGTGCATGGCAAATGATTCTTCTGTTTATGATAGCCAGTGCCTGCCAAGTATTGCTCACCTGTGACATGGATATACTGAGGCTTGTTCTCAGCTGGAAAGTTGAATGCAGAAGCCGAGTACTTATCCTGCACAAACCCAAATCTGGAGAAACAAACAGCAGAGAAATAAATAAAACTAACCTTCCAGACATTCTAGTTTTGTTTTAATCTCAAAACTGGCAAGCAGGCTGCAGAGAGGCAGACTGCACAGGACTCAAGTTACACAGGCACGTGGCTGTTCATTGTAAGTCTTCATCCTCCATTCTCCAAGGAGGTGCAAACATTTCGGTCATTCTGCTCTGTACACACCTGTATGCTATGGCTTCCTGCAGAAGATGCATACGGTCCCAGTATGTTTCTGGTTCAAAGCCTGAAGCAAACAAAAAGGTTATTAGTAAAGTCACTTCCTTCCCTTCTCTTTAAAAACTACAGCTTCCCTCAGAACACCTCTGTGCACTTCAGTTTCTCCAGCAGTTTCTTTTAATCCCACTGCTTTCTGTCAGCTGCCCCTTGAATGCCCACTTATTAGAGATCTGCCTGGTATAGATCAGCAGCAGATTCATCCCTGAATTTAAATTGTGCATCTCTGGAGATGAAGGAAAGAATCATAACAGGGTGTGTGGGAGGGGACGAGGAGGAGCTGAAGTCACAGTGCACCACACAGTGCAGGGAGAATAGTTCAAAGTCTGAGAGGCTACAGTGACATCACAGCAGATGGATTTGTCACTGACTGTCCCACATTTACACCTGGACATACAGCTATAAAGGATTAAAGGATTAGTGAAAACAAACAGAACACTCATATTATTTTTAACAGAGCCTTTTCCTGATTGCCCCCTCTCACAATGCAGTGTTGCCTCTCTGTGGGGACAGAGCAATCTGAGCTTCCACCTGAGGCCTCCACAACAGTATCACACAGAATGGCAGGGTCACACTGCAGAAAAGGAGACTGCAGTTTCTAGCTCCTAATCTCATATGCAAACACCATGAATGTAACCATGGAAACTACAAGAAGGGTTGTGAAAACCTAATCTCACTGAGGAGGAAGACAAACAAACGCAGGACACAAATTCAGAGCAGCTCTGGGCAGGGTCTACCAGCAAAAAGGACTTTTACTGCATAACTACACATCAGAGAATCTACTGGATATAAGGCCTGTGGGGGTACGCAACACTGTGGCAACAGAGATCACCCAGAGGCAGCCCTTCCTGTGCCTGGGAACTTCTTGCTGCCAGCTGCATATATACAATGTCTGTGCTGACCAGGCTACCAGCACTGCTTCCTCTGAGCACAACTTCCCTGAGAGCAGCTGCTGAAACCCAAAACCAGGCCCTTCCTAATATGTGTCTGGCTAACAAGGATCTTCGTGTCAGCTGTCTGCCATGAAGGACCTACTTGCAGGAAAAAACATGAAGGCACAGAACAAAGGAACAAACACCTCTTACCATCAAACAAGTGCTCACTACCCTCCTTCAGCAAGCAGCTAACGTTGAGTGGGATGAACAGCTGAGCTCGAAGTGGGTCTCCATACAAGTAGCTGGGCAGCGCAAAGGGGCCTTCCAGGACTGGAACCAGCAGGAATCCACAAGATGTGGCTTTCCGATGCCAACCCTGAACCTGAGAAAAAGATTCCAACAGTGACTCACACGGCATGCTGTGGGACAGCAAGGTGCATTGGAGCAACTGACTCCCCCAAAATACATCAGACGACTCAGTTTTCCACTGGCGCAGCTCGCTCTGCATGGCAGGCACACCAGCGCCCTTGCAAGCAGAGCAATACAAGCACGAGGCTTTCCTTTTGTAAGTGCCACATCAATCAGAAAGCACTTTAAAATGGGACGTTTTTCAGGAACTGATTCAGCCTACTTATCATCAGTGGCTAAGAGCTGCTGCTTTACTGGAACCGTGCAATAGATTTTACATAAAAGCAAAAACAATCGCCTCGTGCTGTTTGGCCGGGTTGGGTGAAACCTGACACTGATAGTTTGAGTTTTAAAGAAGATAAAAAAGAGAAAAGAAAATCTAAACATGGTAAAAAGACACAGACTGCTTGCATCTGCAATTCGAATGTTCTCAGCAAGTTTTAGAAAGTAAAAGGCATTGCTGAACTGGAAGATCCCATTGCCCAGAAAAGCCCGACAAAAGCAATTCCACTCCATTTTGTTTTATCTTTTCTTTTCAGGTTTGGGTTAAGAAGGAACACGATGCAAAACAGATTCCTTTCCAAAGACTTTGTTCAAGGTCTAAGGTTTGCTCAAGTGGGACTTAAATACCACCTCCACCTGTACTGACCTCTGCATAGCACAAATGAAGCCCTCTAAAAGCACAACACTGTCCTGCAGACATTACTATGGATAGCATGATAAATGCTGACCACGTGCAGTAATGCTCATCATCACCAGTAAAACTACCTATGGAAAAGATGGCAGGTCCCAATCCCCACGTCTTCCCTAATCCTTTCCACATGACAGACACGTCCCCAGCAGCGTGAGGGATACAAAGGCCAGAAGGGCACTGCTGTGTCTCCCTGGTACACAGAACTCTTACCATCTCAAAAAGAACAGCTGCAGTCACCGCCATCCAGTGTAACTTGATTTCAAAGGCAGCATTCAAGGAAAAATTGCCATGATAATAACAACTGCACCACTCCAGCCGGTCAGTGCGATTATTCACATCCACATCAAGAGTCACAGTCCGCTGTTCAGGCACTGTGGCAGCTACGCAGCCAAGGAACAGGGGTATATGTAAGAGATGAGAAGGAAGGAAGGTGGATAAAAGAAAAACAATACAAACAAGATACTTGAAATGGATTTACCCTCTCACTCCTCCCCAATTGTTTTTAGGTTGCAGAACAGTCCCAGAACGCTGCCTATATACATTGAAAAAGCAAAATAAAATAAAATAAAATACAATAAAAATATTGCTCAAATGAGGGGGTCTGTGTCATGAAATTACCTTCCCAAGAAGTGAAAAGACATTTCAATTGTAATATGGATACAGAATTGAGAGTAAAGAAGCTCATCAACAAGCAACATCAAAACAAACAGCAAGGCAGACCCAGCATCCCAATGAAAGAAAATCTCAGGTATCAAGGAAAGGAGAAATGGAAGCAAACAAAGTGGAAGTGACCTGTATGGTGTCATAAGGGGACTGCGAGGTCGGGGACAGAAACCAGATCCCCCAAGTTTCAGTCCAAAGTTCTACTGTGAACCACTTTC
The DNA here is from genome assembly GCF_039878825.1 of Excalfactoria chinensis. Classification (NCBI taxonomy): domain Eukaryota; kingdom Metazoa; phylum Chordata; class Aves; order Galliformes; family Phasianidae; genus Excalfactoria; species Excalfactoria chinensis. The sequence continues at coordinate 3,718,867 of NC_092840.1, read as the reverse complement.
AACTTTTCTTTGTACAAGGGAATTAGTTCATGTTTTTCTAAAGCTCAATACTGACAGAAACTAAGGGCTGCAAAACTACTGCTGAAAAACTTGTGCTTTTTTTCCTTTCAGATTACACATTTCCTTTTCAGATTGACGCACAAGGGATGGATAGTGCTATTGCTTGCTTAAGCAGAGGCTCACATGCACTCTTTAATGAGGTCAGCTTTTAAACGACCTCATCATTTAATGACTTCATGGCATTAAAAAAATGGTTGAATTGGTTTTGGGTCAGATGGGACAGTTCCCACCTCCACTTCTACTCTAAGTTGGCTGGATGCAATTTTCAAGGTTAAAAGCAAATCTTTCATGTTGTCATTACTGCAGCTTAGGAACAGTTAGAAGTAAAAATAAAGGAAAAATGCAAGAACATCATCCAGTTTTGTTCTGTAAATAAAATCCATGTTTGTCTTTTCTGACAAACCCATGTGTCATTTCTGAGCTGGTCTGCTATAGTCAGAGCAGCATCTTGGGATTCCCCTTTTCTTGCTCCTTTTCAGTGGATTATCAACGTGCATTACAAGATTACAGTGTCAGTTTTGTAATGAAACATGAATCCCATTTCAAGATGTTGGAAAGCAAATCCCAAAAGCTATAAAGTAAAAGCAGCCAACAACTGGCATCTGCCCAGCTAAGCTGAGATGTCAGTTGTAACACCACCATCCAGTATATCTGAACCAGCACACAGTGAAGAATGAGCTCCCTGCTCCCTTAGGCTGTTCCTTTTTCCAGACAACACAACATCCCCATTAGGGTTGGAGTCAGCCTCTCCACCTTGCCTATGCAATTCATAGGCAAAGCAACAGGAAGGCAGTGCAATCAGGTGAACTAATCACAAGGACCTTACAAACAGATGTGAAATAGCCACGTCACCCTGAATTTACAAGCTGCAGATTAAAACCAGTTTAATTTTGATAGAATAAACACCCTGCCTTCCATAGACCTGATTTTAAGAGAACTCACCTGCTTCCCAATTGGCTTGTTCTAGCAAGTATTTAACTAAGGAGTCATCAAGTGCATTGGAGAGGAGCGGGCAGGTTATTCTCCAGTTGCAGACTACACTACATACATGACTACAGTGGCTAGTGCATGCATTGCTATCAATTGAAAGGGACGAGATTAAGTGTATCACAGGTCAGACTTCCACCGGGAAGGGAAAGGGAATAATCACCGGGCAATAATTGGGGAACTGGGAGGGAAAAAGACTTTAGAGATCCATGGAGCTTGTTGCACAGCTACTGATATCTGCATGCAATTTCATATCACAGCCTGACGTTTAGGGAAGGTGAGGAGGGGAAGTAACACAAACCACAACCAAATCAAAGCCAAGAGAGGAACAAATGAAGTCATGTGGACCAGAGGTCATCTGGGTTTAGTAAAGCTCCTTGCCTTGGATGAGCTGGTAACATTTCTGGGGAGCTCTGTGTAGAGGAGGGGCAGCACAGAAGCATCAGTTAAAACAGTTCCTTGGTAAGGGAGAATTTCCACGCTGGATTTTCCTCCAGGACACCATTATTTCTTAAAGAACTATGTGAGTTATCTGGAGGTACTTTCCATTATTCCAGGGACTGCATGTTAGTTAAATAGCAGAATGGATATAATCACAACCAAAACGTTACATAGGTGTATACTCCAACACACACTGTGGGAATACACCAGATGGTTCTGTGCCCACTGCCCCAGGTGCCAGCTCACTGAGTCTCAGTTTTCTCATCTCACAAAAGAGGACAGACATAGAAAAGTGAAGTGGTTTTTTGGCCTAAGTAGTGAGTAAGAGACCAAGGGAGGAACACGATCCAGCCCGAGCCCCTCCAGCCTTCACAATGCTCCCACACCAGCCTACGTTCAGGCTTCGGTTCTGGCAAATCCTTGAGCTAATGAGGTTGGATACCGGCCAAGGCAACAGATTTATCGTGTGACAAGGAAAAATATCCAACATATGTTGGCTTCAGGGAATTAACCATCAGTTCAGACTTGCGTCCTTAACATTTTCCCACATCTGATGCTGTTCCTCTTCCAACAAGGCTTTCAGAAATACACAAGGATGACTGTAACTTCAGATTTAGGAGACACTGTATGAGCAATAAGAAGCTTCTCTTCAGAAGGTCAAATACACAAAACAAGAGAACAGCAGGATTTTCTTTTTATCACTAATTGAGATAGGCTTCTAAAAGGTGTATCTAAAGAAATCTGAAGCTACAATTCCACAGCAATGATTTCTCTGGTAATTTTAAACAGGGAAAGGGAAACAAAAGCAAGTGACTCAGGCTGGCCTGGAAATAAAGAAATGACAAAGCAACAAAGTCAAACATGCAAGCAGTATGTTTCACAGGCTGCCAGTGGAAGCACTACACACATTACATTACAAAATTTCAGATATCATAATGGTATCACATTCAGCAACATCATTATCTTTGATAAGCAAGTCCTGCTGCTTCCACACCGCAGAGATAATTTGTAGCTGGGCCCCCAAGGCTTTAATATAAGGAGTCTCCCTATAAACAATTCAGATTAACCAAGAAGCCTTGAGCACATAATCACAGAAAGCTTCTCTAACACATGTGGATCTTACTGGGACTCCTGCCATCAAGAAGCAATTCATTGTGTCATTTCAGGCACAGTTCAGTTGCTTTGCTGTTTCACAAGTTATCCATCACAGACTGAAGAGAGTTCCTCTGATCCACAAGACAGGTTAGTGTTCTCCTTTGTGAGCTCTAGAGGATGACGTGGTGGTTCAGCAACAGAACTTTTTCATAACACTTTGTTTCAAAATAAATTCCAGTACTCAGAAGCAAAAATTGCTCTGCGCAGCCAGTGAAACAAACAGACATACAAGTTTACCTGAGAGACACGTGTAACACCAGCATGAAATCTGCAGCTTTATTGCTGGTCCATGTGAGATCATCTCCTTGGCTGGCTGCTCTTCCCCCCCCTTAAACTATCCCTGTGAATTTCCCCAGCTGCCACCTGTGCTGTGCACCTACCTAATAGTGCAGCTGCCTGGCTCCGTCCTCCGAAGCTGCGGCTGAAGGAACTGTGCCTACTTGCATAGGAGGCTGGGCGGCTGGGCAGCCAGGGCAGGAAAAATGCAGGAATTTCAGAGTGCAGGAGCTCTTCTGCCACAAAAGCCACCTCAAACCATTTCCTCTGGAAGGCAGAGAAGTCATCCATAGCAGCTGTGTGCCACATGGCAGGCTGCTGCAAGCCTACTGAACAAAAAGGGGAAGGACAGATGACCATTAGAAACAAGTGCTCAGGAGCAAGAAAGAGTAGTAATTCTTTCCAAAAATAAGGAAGTAAAAAATTATTAGGTTATGTTGTCTACAGGTGTTTTATTTCTTTTTAAACATTCCCAAAGTCTACATTTCCTTGACTCTCTTTAGAGCAGTGTTTTTGGTGGCTCCCAAAGTACATTCCTGCATCAACACCCATAATAATCAAGTACAGCTAGCAATTATGCAAAGCAATAATGAAGAAGGCCTTGTAACACAATTCTGACCTCTGTCAGGTTCTTTGTCCACAACAATCTTGTAGAAATAAAAGCCATAAATAAAGGTTCGTAGAGCTTCTCCGGATGCATGGACAATCAGCTGCTCTTCCAGCATTTTCTGAACAAAAGAAAAATAGAACAAAACAGCACAATGGAAAAGAAATCATTCTTTTATTTACACAAAAGGTTATTAAAGAACAGTTGGAAATCAGTTTTCTCCCTGACGTCTTTTTGTCCAAATGTGCCTGCGGAGAACACCAGCAATGTCTCTGATATTCAGTAAAGGCACCAAGTCCTTATCTTCCGGGGAAATTGTATTTGACCTTTCCACTGATGTCTGCCTTCCTCCCTTTACCGTGCTCTGGATTTACAGATGGATTTATAGGGAGGTGAGAGTTCAAAAATGTTCTGCGTTCTCTGTCAGTTGATACGGGATCTCAGTAAAGGACTGAACTCCAAAACATTTCCAGCCGGACACAAACATTTCTCAGACACAACTCAATATGGAAGACAGACTCATGAACACAACCAGCATGTACTTGCAAGACAGAAGACATTTGCTGATTGTGTGTGATCGATACACAATTTTATTAGCCAAACTAATTACTACAAGACAAGAAAAAACACCACACTGTGGTGCTTTGTGGCTCAAACACAATGGAGAGTTCACAATAACTAGTAGCTAACAGGAGTTTTATGCAGAACTATCATAACATATATGAGTGGTACAATAATATATATTGCTACTGAAGACCACACTGCTGTTTTGTGATATGGGATCCTAAAAATTCAAACTTTTCAAAAGAAAATGACTACTTGCTAAGATATAAATCAAGTAGCACTAGGGAATGCATATTTACTGTAATTTTCTTCACCAACTGCCATCTATCACCACAGAGGTGCAGGAAGTGTTGGTAAAAGTTGTTTTCAGTAGCGTCTTCATAACTTCATATTCTGTTGAATGTATTTTTCAGTATCTAAGAGTAGTCTTTCAATAAGAAACAGCAATTATTGCAATGCAATATTTATCTCAATAAGAAACAGCAATTATTGCAATGCTTTCCTCCACTATTCTACTGTCTTCAAAGAGTGGGGGTATTTTTGGAACTCTGCTCCCCCAGGCAGTTCCCTTACCTGCATTAAGTCAATTGCCATGGCTTGAGTTTGCACACCTTCCACATGATTCACCAACCAGTGCACAACTTCTGCACTGATGAAACAGGATGGAGAGAGGCCCTTCTGCTCAGAGAGCAGCTGGATCCCTGTGCTGAAACACAGCAAGTCAAACACGCTCACACAGCCTGCTCAACAATTCTACTTAATTACTAAGACAAAAATCACCGTTGGGTGAAAAAAAAGAGAAAGAAAGTAGACAATAGGCGCACAATGTCCCCAAAGTGGCATTTTGTTCATTTTTGAGTGATGCGATGACACTGATGGCACTTCAGTGTTACTCTCACTGAGAATTCTCACTTTGGTAGGACTGGAACTCTACTCATTTAAGTCTGTACTGCACTGCTGGTACCTTAATGTCTAAAGTTCATTACTGCAGAGACTGGAACTGAATAGCAAAAAGAAGCTGGAAAACCTCACATCTGACAGGGCCCTCCTGTAAGTGACACCACGCCCCACATTCACTTACAAAACTTCGAAACAGATGTTGAGCATATTTGGATTCAACACTTACGTGGGATGTTTCATGGCTTCAAGAATCTCCATCAAGGTGGAAGAGGAAGTCAGAGAACTTACTGAGCACTGCTGAGAGCTGCAAAGCAAACAGATATACGTCCAAAAACCAGGGAAACTTGCTAGATTTCTTCCAATAAGAGCATTTCAGAAAAATAGTCTCATTTCTTTTCTGAACAATGACTTAGTTACATTTATTTCCTTTCTCATTTTAACATGGACAACTAGAGGCATTACATCCTTTTCTCCCCCTGAAGCTGTCAGGTCATTGCTACAGTGACCCAGTTTACACATGGGATGAAGCCATAGGACAGCAAATACTCTGAAACTGGCTTTTTCTTTTTCAAACACTTCAATATACAACTACAGGAAGCAGGTGCGAACACAGTTTAGTTTTAAAGTTGCTTCCTCCCTGGTGTCTTTCCTTCAGGTTGGATCCTTTTGGATTTCTACAACCTACTCCACCCAATTAAGGCCTGCAGGGCTCCCTTTGCCGAACAGACAGAAGACAGATGTCAGTGATGTCAATTCAAAGCCCGGTCTTCTGCTAATAGATTTCAGATGTAGAATGCCTTCATTTCTGGAAGAATTAAGCTCTTTCTGGAGGTGGAGCTATGAGGCCTTGGTTCATTTAATTCTCAAAAACAGGGTTGCAAGGCTTATTTTTCACTACTGCTCTTTCTGCACATGGAAAAGTCTCATCACAAGTGCTTTCTAGTGCTGACAGACACAGCACACCTTGTTCTCAGGTTCCTGTTTAAGTGCCTATTTCACAGCACCTGAAAGGGGAACATACTGCGCAGATCCACTGTGCAGCACTACTGTGCTCCTCTTACCTGCCCTCCGCAGCACCAGCTGTGACATATCCTTGTTCTGTTGTGCTCTGGGAACTTCCCAAGCTCTGAGTGCTGCCCCTCTCAGCTGACTGCCCTGTGTTTATCAATGTACTGGCATCTGAGGTTCCAGGAACTGATTGATCTATAGAGACCTGCATGAAATAAGGACACATTCATTAGATTTATGATGTAATCTTCCCTCCATTTCCTTTCTTCCCCTGCCCTCCCAATTTTCCTTCTCAGCTTAAGTTTGTTAATGACAAGCAGTATTATAAAGCTATAACATAAATGCAATCTTTCTTTTGTTATCACCACAGAGCTACTAACAAACATAAATTCCCCTATGCTGGCATTCAACAGTGACCCTCATAAAGATGAGGACAGACAATCGCATTGAAAGAACCACTGACAAATTAGTAATCCCAGTCCCAACCTGCCATTTTCAATTTGAGTGCAATTATAAACACGCAATGGACAGAAGAGGAAAATTAGTCACTACAAGAAAGCAGCATGCAGTTAGAGAAAACATGTCCAACTCTCAGACAAAAATATGCAGATTTACTACACGGAATTCAAGTTTCATAATGCATGGAATCAGTTCATCTTTCTTTCTTTCTTAGGGCAGTATAGGGAGGTTGGTTGACACCCACCCACATCTGTGTCACTGAGACAACAAGAACATTTTCCTGCAGGAATGCTTGCATTATACCACAGCAGACTAAATAGTTAAAAAAAATTAACATAAAATCTTCTCAGAAAGAACATGAGAGATTCAGCAAAGTACAGGCTGTAACTGCCATCTGTCTTTAACACATATAGCTCAGGAAAGACATTATATAAAGCTAGAAAGGTGGGGGAGAGGAATACAAACAGCAGAGTAACTTAGCAACTCAAGTTAGTGTAAATATGAGGGCTGATCTGCCATGATGAATCCACAGCACAAGCACAGTTAAAAAAAAAATGAATAAATCACAAAGCTGGGAGTCTGACTCAGAGATCTGACAGCGAGACCAGAATTCTATATATTATTTTCCATTTCTTCTATCCCATCATGCTGCAATGGCAGGTGTCCCTCTTTGAGCAACCAGAAATGGCAAATGCTGACATGGAATCAACAGTCCCCACACTCAGCTAAAACCACTCTCCCTTCTCAGAGCTCGCTTCAAACAGCAGGATTTTCTACTGTTACACTGCATTATTGCTAACTCTTAACTGCTGTTAGGAGTACAAACAGCTTCTGTCACAATGGCTCTTAAGACAAAAACAGTATTTTCTGCCCTCAGTTGTTTAAGAACGCCAGGACACAACTTGATTTGGATCTCTCACAGGCAAAGAGCACATGAGAAATGTAGCTGAGAATGGGGAAAGTAAGCTGCTGTCGTTTTGTTTAGCAAGGGAAGTTGGAAAATAGTACTTACACAGAAAGAGAGGCTTCAGCAGTTCACAAGACAGTAATGCAAAGGACAGTAATGCAGGGCACATGAATATCCAAAGCACACCAAAAATATTGAATGGTAGAAGGAACAAGTCCCATCCTCCACCAGCAGTCACTCTGCCTTTATAACTCTGCGCATCTCTCAGCAAGCAGATCTGGAAACTAGCCAAGCTGCAAGCTCAAGGCAACCAGTGCTCTCCATTGCCTCAGTCCAAAAGCCAGAGATGACAAGACCCCATTTAAAACTAACCTGTGAGAAGAAGGTTGAAGCTGAGCGAGGGCTGCGAACAAAATCCATAAAGAAGGCCCCATCCTGAAGGCATCAGAGGAAGTAGGCCCATTAATGGCAACAGGAACAAGGAGATGAAGCAAATACAAAGTTGTGCAAGTACAAAAATGACCACAGAGAGAAAGTAAGAGGAGAATGTAAATCCCAAATAAAGCCAGAATGTCAGGTGCAGCAGGATGCAGAGAATTGGGAGTTACACACACACACACACACACACACACTTGCTTTCCCTCTCTGTACCAAGATATTGCTCTTCCTCAGCACTGATGCTTTTCCAACGCTTTGAAAACCACACTGACCAGAATTCAATTCAAAAGTGTGGCCTTTCCTCCTTACTTTTATAAGAGAAAGACTTGAGCTCTGGAGTAAGTGGGTTTTCATCCCAAACGCAAAGTTAAACAGTGATACAGGAGATCGTAGAACCATAATGACACATATCCAGAGAAGGCCAGATTTTTTCTGGTCTCTCAGTCATTCAAACGATACAGAGGGAGAGAGGCAAAGAAGCATATTGCTCCTGTCAAATGCAGGTCTGGAATAGTGCTAAGGAAAGGGAAGATAAATCCATTACAAAGAGCTTCCAAACACTCCATTTAAAACTTCACACAAAACAAAAACAGGCACCACCAATGCTGTGCTCCCTACCTACTAACCAACCCCAAATGAATGTATCCCTACTGCTATTCAAAGACGTGTCGAGAATCTCTTATCATAAAAGACAGTGCAGTGGAACCTGGCTACATTTTCATTCTCTATTTGCAATTCTTTATCCTGTTCCCTAGGTAAAATATTTTGCCTAGCTTGATGTTAAGAGGATGCTTACCCTGATACACGAAAATGAAACATTTTATGGTAAGAATCAGTACCAGGGTTACATGGCTAGCAATTCACACAGCAGAGATAATGCCAGGCAACCTATATCCATTAGGGCAAAGGCTCAGCAAACAGATTCCGCAGCAGACCAACTTACTGCATTAAATAATTACGTATTGCGTAGTAACTGGCTGAAGTGACCTGTCAGTTCTACTCTGAAACAGAGAAGAGGTGGAACCAGTGGCTCAGTTTTGATCCGGAACAACTCCGGCGCTAAACAGTATCTCGGAAAAGACATACCTGTGCTGATGAGCTCTAACAGGTCTGTGTGTCCTGGATACACAAGGCACACACTCACTGATGCTTCCAAGTGCCCACAAAGTTGCCAGATAAGGCTACCCATCCAGTGGAACTCAGACAAACGTGACTCATCAATCTGCAGATCCCAACTGCTTCCCTCCAAGTTCCTACGTCCACATTTTTTTACAGGAGTACTTACTAGAAGAGCGTGAAAGACTTTCAACTGATAACGCACTCTTCCAGATTCTACACCTAACCTTCAAGAAAAGTGTCTTAATACACCTACTTTTACAACCAGAGGAAACAGCATCTGCTCAATAGCTTTTGCTAATAGCAAAAGGTCTGCTACGCAACTTCTAGCTCACTGATGCACCAGAACAGCCAGTGATAAGAAAGACAATTTTGTCTTTTTCCCTCTGCAGTGCATAACAACTCCACACATTTTTCTGTGTCCTACATGGAATTTTCACCAGGTTCAGTGGTAGAAAGAAACATTCATCATTTCCATATTTAAAAGGGGAAGTTTGAGGATGATGCAAAGCATAAATGAGCATCTGGAGTTTTGTACACATGCCTCTGAAGCCAAGTTCTGCACCTACTTCTTCCAAGCTAAGGATGACCTGCTGATCTAAACTGCCATTTTAGAAACACTCTCATTCTACAATTAGGTGCCTACTACCATGATTACTACAGATACTCTGTCACTTCAACTAGCAGTAACCCAGACTCCAGAATGCTGCAATGCTTGTCCTTGGTGTTGACCCAGAAGGCTAAATATAGAAACACAGATACTAAAAGAAGAGAGATGGTTAAATATCTACTAGGTTGATGGCAGGAAATTGGAGAACATTTTTCTTTTAGTCTTTCCAACTTTTAAACCTAGTTCATATTTTCAAGTGTAATATCTCCATTTAGTTCCTCGTTATTCTTGCTTAAAGACTTCCATTCCAGAAGACAGAAAAACAACCAATTATTTCTAGTTGGACTTGGAGTTGAGGTTCTGTCTCTCAGAGCACTCCCAGCACAGTTCACAGGAAGGCTGAGGAATGGCACAGCTTCTTAAGGGCCTGAAGAAAGCAAGAAGATATACTCCAGGATGGAGAAGTCTAAGTTAGCGCAGGAATGACATCAAACTCGTGATCCAGGGACACACCTTCTTCAAACAGAAGTAAGCAACTGGAGTTCCAGATATTAAGATTCCATTGAAGCTTCACCCATAGTTTAATTATGCTTTGTGAGACAGTTACCATGTAGGTGTAGGACTGCACTGTACTGTTTAATCTAAAATGAAACTCTGACTGAAATGAAGTGTGCTGCCAGGAAAGGAAACGGGCTAATTAACAAATACCACCATGTAAATTAGCACAGCAAAGTTTTAGCAAATGCTGAGATAGCATCCCAGAGATTTCATCAGCGTGCAGTAATTAGAGCATGGTTGTGCCCCAAACTCTCCTTTATGCCCTCACACACATCCCAGGTACAGGACCACCTGCTGAATTACAGAGTAAAACATGGTGAGAGGTAGCCATGTTCTTAGAATAATAATCCTCTTTCCATAAGAATTTCTCAAACAATAAATAGTAAGTATAGAAAAGGTCCAAAAATGCCTTACCTTCCGAGGGCTGTCCATATAGGTAGGTGTGATAGCAATGCTCCCACTCTCTGAAGGCTGCCCAGAGCTCTTTCCAGAAAGCACTGCTGCCTGCTGCTCCCCCAGACTCCTAAAACAAAGGCAGGAATTCTGAGTTTGCTCAAATACGGGCAGAAGCTGACACAAGTCAACTGCTGTGGAGGGGAACTACAGGATTTTCAGACATTTGCTTCTCCACACTCTGAAGCACAGAGACAATCCAATATTTTGTAAGCATTTCTCATTTTTATTCCACACAAAAGAGTTCCTTGAATCTACTCAGATTTCTTACCATTACAACCATAAAAATCTCTTATTTCTGACAGCAAAAGTGTTATAAATTGTTTTCAGCATATTTAATATTAGCATTGTGAGTTTCTTTGAACCACTCTAGATCAGTACTGAAAAAGAACCTCAGATGCTTTAGAGGTATTTCAATAAATGTCAACAGTACAAACAGGATATTTTCTTTAGGCTACATTCATTACCCAACATTTATACTGAGCCTACTCTACATACTGATGTTCCAGTTAAGCTCATATAGATACAACCGTACTGGAAAATCAGAAATGACACAGCTGATATGTGATGGATTGCACCTCTAGAGTCTCCTTGTTCCTTTCCAGTCTTTTCATTCCAGAAGTATTAAAGAAACATAATAGAAAGAAGCTCCAGGAAAAGCCCAGTATGTTCTGAGCTCTGCCACAAAGCTAGTGGAGAAGCAAGATCCCACACCTCTCCCTTGTTCAAACAAAGCTCCCCCATCTGCCTTAGTCCAGGTGGAAGATATGTATGAATGATACCCTAAAGTTCTTCACACAGACCATTTGTGCATCTACAAGTGTAGAGACTCACTTCTGATTGGCTTCCATCTCCAGCAGAGCTGAGAGTGCTGACGTTCCTTTCTTCCCTATGGGAGGCCCAGACTGCTCCAGAGAGTGGGTGGGGAGAGGGCCAGCGATCTGCAGGCCTTTCATGGCAGACCCTTTCTAAAAGAGGAAAAATGAAAGCATAGACCTAATTAAGCTAGGCTTAACTAGTAAGCAAGAATCTCATGTCAGCAGGGTTTTATTAATCAAACTTTAAAAATGGAGCTAAACTACAAGTAAATGAGAAATGGATCAGTCTGGTGTTTTGTATAGATGCTGTTGTCAAAATAAAACATATTTTTCTAGTAACAAGGTGGCTTTGCTCTGAAGTAAAGCACTCCAATTCAGCATGTGAATTTAAAGAGAACTCAATATACACTAACCAGTTTCTTGCAATCCTTTTAAAGCCACTGTTTACGAGGTATTCATCTATACAGCTCTCTTTTCTCAATCCTGTTTCTATGTCCATAGCACAAATCTAACCCAGAAGTTCGCAGCCTCACTCTCTCACAGCTCTCTTTTCACCAATGATCTGCATCACAAGCTGCAGTGTGTTCAGGTTAACCACAATCACAGCACAAAGCACTTACAAGTAGATGGCACCAGGCTTATAGTATGGGCAGAACAGGCTAAAGCCAAGGTATACAGGGCAGAAGAGCGTGGCTTCTCAACGAGTGAGCTGACTGTTCCAATTCTATTTCCAGCCACAGCAGTAGGTGGTACCCCTTCCAAGCAAACTTAATTTAATCAGTTAATCAGCAGCAAGGTGCTAATAAGACCACACTGTTTTACATTTGACATATGTCATTCAGCATGGCACTGTGCTGTATGTCCAGACACTCTCACTCGTGTGTTTGGGATTGTCTCAGCTGTCTCTGCTAATGCTTTATTAGACTATGCAGAGAAACTCAAAGGAAGGGAAAGAACTACAAGATATGCCTCCATCTTCTCACCCAACTAGAAGTTGACTCACTCGAATCATTCGATCGGATCGATGGCGCCGACGAATGCGGTTCAAACCTTCCACAAAGCGAATGAACCCGTCTAGAAGCTGCCACTCTTCCTCATCAGAACGGGGTTTGTCTCCATACACATCACAGTGTACTTCTCCCTCCATAATACGCTTCGTGGCACTGATGCATGCAGGCAGGAGGAGAAAGCGAGTCCTCCAAAATTTCAGCGATTCAATAAGGCTGAAGGAAGGAACATGGAAGACTTGCAAGTTCAGCACAACTTCCTATGAAGGATTCGACAGTATGCAAATCTATCAGCTGTGAATTGCAGTAAAGTAAGCATCTCATTCTGCTATCTGTGTGTGATACAAGGTAGAATGCAGTGAAGTGGCCAGCAAAATGAATGCCACTGGGAAGTATTCCAGCACACTGAAAAGACCATGAATGAAAAGAAAAATCAAATCCATCCTCAGAATGAATTGTATAGCAGGGAAATATTTTCTTATCTATAAAAGGTAGGCTACAAAGCCTTCTGTCCCCAAAAAAAAACCTTAAAAAAAAGAAAGAAAAATGAATGTTTGTGGTACACTATACAGCAGCAAGTGCTTCATTTGAGACCTGAAAAGAAATGAGGATACAGAAAAACTGGTCTTGGTGAGGGAATGTATCAAAAAAAAAAAAAAAAAAAAAGAAAGCTATTGACATTAGTGAAGATATCCCACATCACTAAGGAGAAGCTCCACTCGACACAGTTTATAAGTAGGAATAGAGTAAAGCTAAGTCCAGGATTCGAGCAAGAATCCAACAGATTCAGAGCCGAATGGGAGTTTTGAGTCAGATCCAGAAATGAGTAAGAAGCCAAGAAAAGCATCTGTACAGAAAGTACAGTACAGAAAGCCCCCATATTTATTCGCATCTGTGGTAGAGAAGTCAAAGTTTGTTTGTGCTGAATTTTACTACCGAGATTTTGTATTAAAGATGAGATAACAGCAGCACTGAGTAAGATTCCAACAGCGGTACAGAGAGGTCCGCAGCACACAGGTGAAAGCAGGCCAGCTACTCTCCTGGTGTACTGAACTTTTGTAGGTTGGACTTATTTGAAGAAATTTTAGGTCAGAATGGAAAAGAGGAAATTAGAACCCAGAGCAAACTGGATGGAAAAGGAGATCTCACCTGAAATCCTCTGAGCCAGCAGAGCAGATATACTGATCCAAGTAATTCCACTTGTACTCTTCTAATCTCTCGTGGGAAAACTCTACCCAGCAAGAGACAAATTCAGAGTCAGAGTGAGAGGGGCACAAGCTGTAAGTGTAGTTTATCTGAGCAGATTCATATGGATACCTAAAAAAAAAAAAAACAAACACAACACAAACCTTAATCTTGGCATTATCAATAGCAGTGCTTCTCTTTCTTCTGAAGAAACAGAAGGCTTCACGGTACATTCTTTTGAGTACAGGCAGATGGAGAAGTACATTCATCTGAACATTAACAAACTGCTCAACTGCAGATACTCACTTGGGCAGATATCGAGTCACAGTAATTATTTTGTCTTTTAATGTCACTTTGTGGAAAGTACGGCCCATGCTCAGCCAGTACTGATCTTCTTCCTCAGGTCGATTTCTTGAAACAAGGCCTAGTCGTAAAAACAAAAGCACACACCCTTTTAGCTTACTGCAAATTCAAAACCTTTACCAACAAACTGTACCCATAGAAAAAGACTCCTGAGGCAGATTCCTGAACTTAGACAAACTGAAAGTTATCTTTCATCTTTTTATCTGCAGAATGAGCCTTTTGTTCTTACAGTTTGTGAAGGCATTTCTTCAGCTGTAATATTAGCAATACACACATTGTCAATATAGACTTTCTTTAGGCAGGACAAGGAGAAAACAGACAACATGAAGTGCTGAGCAACTGGTGGCTACAATAGTAAAGCTGGGCTCCACTTTCCCTTCCTCTCTGTTTTTCATTTCTGGAACAAATCACCTAAACTCAACATTACAAATAGTGAAAAACAACTACATCTTACTTCTGCATATTCCCTGCTCTATGGATACTGTATCACTCTTATCTGGAGAATAAACAGAAAGAAGTCTAAAGTCAAACAGTAAGTCAGATTCTCCCCACTGAATATGAGACTGCCTCATCCCGCTCCCAGTCCTCTGGAGTATAACTAGGTTTAGCTGACACCTGCTTTCTGGATAATAAAGTTTCACTTCTCTACTCAGGACTTTCACAGCTATTATAAAGCCGGAAAAACACTGCTAGATTAACTTTCAGATGCATAAAATTTTGGAGGTTTGTCTGTCATCTAACAGAGATGTGCCTGCCTCGTAGTAACCATGTGGATTGTGTTTAAGATATATTCACCCAAAGCCCACTCAGGCCATATTAAATCTAGGTTCACCATCATGAAAAGGAGGCCAGCTTCTTACTGCATTCCAAAAATCTTGTGGGTGCACCTGAGTTGTTTTTGCTGCCCCAAATCAGACTCTCCCACACCAAATTTTCTTCATGTAACAGAAAGAAACCAACACAAACCAACAACAAAGAAACTGAAATACATACAAAAAATAATAATAAAGGAATTTCTATGCTTAATTCATGGCACTGACAGAAGGAGAGAGAGACAAAACGACTTAATTTTCAATCCAGTCACCCACCTCGACTGTAAAGGGGACTGCTGCTGAGCGGGGGTGGCACAGTTGTGGCTGGCTTCTGTGGTTTAGGTTGCACAATAATCTGATAGCCTTGCATGAGACGCTGACAAATAAACTCCTCAAATACCTGCTGGGCTGTCATCTGCACTCCTTCCTCATCTCTCCTGAACACAAAGGTTAAGAAGGAGAACAAAATAAGGAAGCTGAGCACATGCCTGTTCTCCGCTCTGTGTTTCCTAATTCAGGACTTATTCCTACACTGTGCTCTCTGCAAATGAAGCACTCTGCCTGTGAAACCAACCTGCAGGAAGTGGAGAGAAAAATGCATCCTGTTGTAAACAGGTGATGATGAGCCATCTGGCAATACTTCTTACTGGCATCTGTGAAAGCGCATTTTAAACCAGTAACAGACAAAGAGCCCAAAAATTTTTCTTACAACTTCCAATAAATACAAAGTTCATTTTTACTGCACTTTCCAGAGAATCTCAGTACAGACTGTACATGTTCAGCAGAACTCAGACTGCTGGTGGGCAGGCCGTCCTTCCCCACAGCAGGAATTCAGGAGCAAAGATTTAAAGGCAGCTCAAACACCAATCTGCAGCTGGGATGATGAGAGACTCAGCATCACTACGCTGTGCTACTACAACTACTTCCTCTCTTGAACTTTGCCCTCCAGTTCTAAAGGGATATTTCTTCTTGGTGTTTTTTGTTACTTTTTGAAGTAATTTTTGTTATTTTTTGAAGTTTGCTTTGTAAGCAAACCATTCCTAAAGAAGCACAGAATGTAATACTGTCAGATAGCAACATCACTGATAGTTTTGCACCTTTTCTGAAGTGAGAAAAATCCAAGTCTTTTGCTGCTAGTGATATCAGCAGCTCATTTTTCTCACGTATAAACTGCAAAGCATTCCTCTCCCATCAACTGTGTTTGAAGCACCTTGGATTCAATGCAAAACACCTCACAGAAAAGGCGCTGGCCAAACCTGTCCATGTCAGCCTCTGGAAGGAGATCGTAGCAGCCCTCGGTGTAATCATTCTGCAGGCTTTGGCGGTCAGGGAAGTAGTCCGTGGTCAGAGGGAGACACGCCGGAGTAGTGAGAGATTTCCAGTCCACTCCAACTGTACAACAGAAGCCTGGCACTACGGGGGGAGCAGACAGTGTCAGAACTGCCTCGATGCATCATTGGGGGAGACAATCAGGGCATATATGGTCACCCACAAAAAAAAATTGGGTGCAGAAGGAGATGAAAGTGTGTGAAGAGGAGTGTTAAGAATGAAGGACAAGTGTGGAGTTGGCATCAAGACAACAGGAACAAAAAGGGGATGGAGTGGGGAGAGAAAAGGAAAGTAAGACAGGAAGAAGGGAGGGAGAGAAAGAGACAGTTTGTTAAACAACGCAGTGCCACATGCTAATTCAATCCCATCATGCAAATAGCAATCAGAGTTAATGCATTTAATTTTCTACTGATTGAAAGCTAAAGCCAAAATAGTCACCACTCTGCCAAAATTACAGTAAGAAGTCAGGTGCATTTACAAATTAATAATAAAACAGAAGAGCATCCCAAGTCTGAGAAAGAAAATCAGACCAGCTTTGCATTCCAGATAATTGCAGAAGGAGCTGGGGATAAGCAGAGAAAGAATGACAGACCAGCCTCCTTTTGGAATAGTACAGCAGCACAAAAGGGAGTATTTCTACAGTTACAAAAACAGAAGACAGATCCAGAGGGGTAGGAAGACCAGAAAAATATTAACTTGGAAAGAATCCTTTCCCACACTGTCTTCTGGAGTTATGTTGCACATTCAAAATTACAGAGCTCTAAAACTAGACACTGAAAAGCAAAAGCTAACCAAACCATCAGTTCATTTCTGCACTACTTTTTACCCTGCCTCAAGCAATATGTAACAGGGCACTGGTCCAACTACTAGGTCTTCTCACAGAGGTCTTACAAAATTTTTTTACTACAAAGATATTAATGGGAAGAACACTGCACAAGGAAATGACAGAGAGCTGCTATAAAGAAAATGTTTCCTGGAGCAGTCACGTGCTTGTTTCTGTATCAGATGAAGGTACACAATTCTCAATAAATGATACCAAATTCAGACACTGACTGTACTGCTTCACTTTGCTGTGCCAAGCAAGCCTGCCATACTGAGAAGCAGATAAGAATTCAGACACTTTAGGTTTCAATACAATAGCATCCAGTAAGAAAGGAATTTCAGATGTAAGATGACAAACAGTTCATATAGTGTGCCCCCAGTGGCGCAGTGGTTTAAGCTGCTGCCGCAGCTGGAGGGCCCGGGTTCGAATCCCCCCCCTGTGGCGCAGGGGTAGAAGTGCCGCTTCGCTACACAGGGGGCTCGAAACCCGGGAGCTGGACTCGATGATCTCTAAGGTCCCTTCCAACTCGCACGATACTATGATACTATGATATGATGATATTCAGAGATGTGGAGCTCCCATCAGCGAGACACTCAGAATAGGGAGATCCTGACATTTACTGCAGCACAAAAAACTACTGCCAAAACACAAGCAGACTCCTCAAGTTTCTTGCCTGCCACCTCCTTATTTTTCTATACATTTCCCTCCCAGCCTTCACATCTATTTCAGTTCTTTCCAAAACCTGCATCCTGCTTACTTGGATCTGAAGAGTTAGAGGCAGCATCTTCTGGTGAATCCTTGTTCTGAGCTCTGAAGTTAATCCCTACGAGAAAGAAAAACACATATTTTTACTTTTTAAAATATTACATGTCGTGCCCTTTAAAGAGCTCAGGATTCTGTGCAGAAAAGAAACAACAAACAAAACAAAACAAAAAAAAACACATGCCAAGGCAACCAATGGGGAGAAAACAAGTTGTATAAAATCCCAATATCAAGTGTTCAGTGACTCTAAATAAGCCCAAACAATTAATTATGGACAGTTTTAAAGGCCAACAAGCATTTAAAGGAACAATTTAAAAACCTGACTTATAACAGATGTATCCAGGAAATTGACACCAACATCATACCTGTTATTCTAAATAGCATTTACTAACAGCATTTACTAACAGAAAGGATGGTTATCTGCTTCCATGATGATGCTGGTAAAACAGAGATGGCTCCAACTGGCATTCATTTTTCATCAGCTCCACTGATGCCATCTGCCACCTAGCGAGGGAACTGCAACAAGATTTATTTGCTCTGAACTACATCTATCATCTGCTGGATAACAGAGACACCATACTGAATGTCAGTGTAAACAGATGCAGCAGTTCCTTACTGTGAAGCACACACTGCAGCAAAACAGGCTGTGGGCAGCAGAGGAGATTAGATTCACTGAGAAATCAGATTTTTGGAAATAAAAAAAAAACAAAACTGTTCCATTTCAAAGATGACTTAAACCATAAGGGAGAACTATAAGTTAAATCACCAAGCCGCACTACAGCAGATACAGATGGGTAAGGGGGTTAGTCAGAGAAGGCACTCATAATGACTTTCACAAATACAGACGCAGATCAACCTCCACCACGTACACAATCTATGTCCAACCTACAAACATGAAAGGTTTCTATAAAACGCAAGGATGTTTGTTGTTTTACAATACATCCAGTAAATTATAACCAACGGGTGAAATGCAGTTTAGACTTTGTTCTGGCAACTGCTATCTGGAATGCAGAAAAAGCAAAGAACAAAAATGAAATGTTCTCAAATAAAACCCAAAGAAGGAAATAATGGAAGAGAAATCACTTTCAATTTGAAGACTTTTTCACAGAATAAGAGAATCACAAGGTTGGAATGGACCTACAAGATCATTTAGTCCAACCATCCTCCCATTACCATAGCTACAGCCTCGTCCCCCAACACAGTGCTCTGCCACTGCTGCGTTACCTGCACTATTGCTGCCAGCCAGCCCATTGGAATACTCCTCTGTGCCACTGAAGCTCAGGAAGGAGGCACTGTCACCTGGATGCCGAGAAGTGCTGTGCCTAGAGAAAACCAAAGCAGCCTGTATTTCAGCACAAATACTTGCCATACTCATGACATTCCATACTTGTAATAAGAAGCAATATAACAAATAACAAGCAACCAGACTGCCTTCCTAACTGAGCCTTCGCAATCTTGCTCCTAATGATGTTTGCAGAGATGACAAAAGGCACAAAAAACAGTACTGAGCAATAACCAATGCACTGTCTTCACAGGATGGTAGAGAGCCAGATACATACACACCTCCCTCAGAGAAATAAACTTTAGTTGTTTACTGAATCTGATTTCATGGCCCAGAAAGATCCCTGAAAGTTCCGAAGGCAGAGGATAGCATGTGCTCCTCACTCTGGACATTCTGAAACAATATGGAACGCAAATTTCTACGAGCAAGAGGATATAAAAGCAGGAAGAATGTCAACATTATTGATAAAATAAATGATTATTGGCAATTCTGAGTTGCCTACGATACCAAAATGTTGTTGTTTTGTTTTTTTGTCTAAATGATATTTAATAAGCATAGAGCGAAAACAGACAAAATGTCTTCAATAAGAGAAATACCAGGCAAAAAACAGATAAGAACATTGGGAGACTGCAGAATAACTGTGCAACTTGATAAATGGCTTATGTTGATTGAAGAATCTAATTCCTCTCACTGTAAAATCAGCCTCCCCGCAATCATACCATATCCTGCAACACTGGGATCTCACAGCCAACAATAGTCAATACAAAATCCCAGCACTGACCAAAGCTTCAATTTTAAGGAAAAATTGATTTGACAACACAGGTACTTTCATTTGCAATCCACTCCTGATGTTTATTGTGGCTGTACATCCCACAAGCACAGGGAATACAGAAATGAATGAACAGGACTGGAAGCGTTCAGCAGTTACTGGGAGGTAAAGCTATGTCTGATCCTAAAAAATGTTCTGTTCTGAAATGAAAGTCTCAGTTACTGGGATAAGGATCAAGAATTAAACAAGTCCCTAATAACCCAAATTTGAATGAATCCACGAATAATGCTTTGTATTGCTCATGCATTGCAAACTGTGACAAGCTACTGTCTTCCCCAAGCTAGAGGAGGTAAACCATCTCCAGACTTGCCAGAAGAACCAAAAAATAAAACCCCTACATGTTGCATTTGATGCAGCACATTATTCAACTTTCAGTATACAGTCTATAACATAGAGAGAATTTTAATGAAAAAGGATGTTATTGCAAAGACTACTCAGATCCATCCCAAGGACCTCACCTGCCAGCTGCCTCATGATAAGCCAGCTCCAGCAGCTCAGCAGAAGAGTGTGTCAAATCCTGCTGCCCGCTGTCCTGCATTTCTGCCATATTCTGCCGAGTTTGGTGATGGATCTGGATAGCTTCTCCTGACGGACCTACAGCAGTTACAGTTTGATCATTAATTTGCTTCATCTGCCTTGATTCCTCATTTGTTTTCATTCACTCATACTCCTCTCTTGCCAATACCTTTAACAAGTCCATACACTTAGCACAGCCTCTGTAATGCTGCAGAGTACTTCAAGACCCCAGATTTCACAATGGTTCTCTTGCTGGATGAATTAAAAATTGAAAGCTGTGTAACATGCTATGAAACAGACTCACCCACAGGAAAAGTGTGCATCCAGCGCCTCCTGTTAGAGGTAAGTTTCATGGGCATGCGTGATGGAGCAAACGGATTGATCAGCGCTCGCTGGGGTGTGCATCCTCCAGGCCGAATGTGCAGCATGGATTCTGCACTGCCAACATGGAACCTCCCTGGGGCACTGGAGTCACGTTGCTGAGTCTCCAGCATGTTCTCAAGGACATCTAGAAAGCACACCTTAAAGTCAGTGTGAGATCAGCCAAGTAAAAGAAAGCAAATTGCTACAGGATATAAAGACCCTCCCAGGGTAAGTGGGAATGAGAAGAGTTGAGGAATAGGCAGGGAGAGAAGCTGAAATCAATTTCAGTGTAGTCTGTAAGCTGCAATATAAACAAGAAAGAGTGCAGTTTCGCTTGCCATTACAGCATTTCTGTCTAGTGTTACTTTATACTCAATAAAGCCAACAACAATAAGTCAGCTATGAAAAATTACTTAGAACTTTGAGAACTCCTGAGGAAACAAAGCACAGGACTGAGAGGACATACAAGAAACCTCAAAATGAGTACCAAAGACATAGCAGAAGCCACAAGTGAGTAACGCTAGTTATTACTATGCAAGACAGAACATAAATACAGTTATTTGGAAATAGGACGGACAAACTAGATGATTAAGTAGCATTTGCTCTGTTCAGCAACCAGAAAACTCAAAGAGAAGGGATGGTCTCATTTACCACTAGTATAGTATAGTCCTTACCAGAACATGTGAAAAACTCCAGCTACTCTCATTATTCCCTCCCCATCAGTCCTGTTCTACATACATCCCCAACCAGTGAATGTCCTCAGCTGAGTCACAACACCATCCTTCAGACTAAAGGCATAACAAAAATACAAGATTATCTATGGATATATTAACAGACAGAAGGGGAAGAATGCATGGAAAGGGAAGTGTAACGTAAAGTTCCTTATGTGATAGCAGTTCCACACCAGTAAATACTATTCTCAATGGAAAGACGAATATGGTATGAAGCAACAGACAGAAAGCAATGAAAAATAGAAGTATGGAGAGCCTTCAGGGACAGAACTGTACTGATCAAGCAACTGCAGGAGGAATGCAATTTACCCAGAAGTGGGCTTGTGAAGCTATCACAGTGTCTGAGAAGAAAAGTAAATCAGAAGAGTTTAAAAAATAAAAATAAAAAAATAAAAAAGGGGGAGACTCATCACTGCTAAAACTCTGAGACAGCTCAGCAGTACTCTGTCAAAAGGAAGGACCCAGAAAGTGACTCTTAACAACAGTAACTACCCATAGAGAGAAGTTATAAGCAGGGTCCCCCCAGAGCTCATTACTAAGGCCAGTTCTCATTTCATAAATTGTAGGTGACCTGGATGATAAAAATTTACTTGTTTATGTCCACATTTGCAGACAGGTACAGGAGAATAGTCAAATATTAAGGAAGGCAATAGGCAAGGGAAAAGAATAATCCAGTATCAGGACGCCTCTACTCAGGACAAGCCAATAAAACAAATACAATGGAATGGGACAAGGATAATGGGAGAATACATACCCAGACATAGCTAGAATGCATAAAAGCTGTAACACAACTGCCAATATGTGCTCATTTTCCCTGTGCTGACCTGGCAGACCAACATGACCTTCAGTTTTCTCTCTCCCCTCGCTACCTAAGGTATTTCCCATCTGCCTCAGGCTGACCTCTGGTGCCGGTATAGCTCAAAGAGCTGCTGACTTCATACTGGTGCAGGTGAGGTCTTGGGATCATCAGGATGTTGGAGATCTTGCCCAGAGAGCTGTCATCAGAAGCCTGGCTCCTCACCTCCTCTGAGGGCAGCACACGGCTCTGCAGAGAAGGGCTGCTTGACACATCATAGGAACTAGAGCTCTTTCTGGTACGACTTTCTCTCTCCCTGACGGATCTACTGAAAAGAAATAGTTACAAGCAGTGACCAGAAAAAAGAGATAATTCGTTCCTGAATTATAAAGGGGCTTGAACAAGCTCAAGTCATGTAAAAGACTCAATGGCTGAATGTAAAAAAAAAAAACAAGACTAAAAGCAAAAAAAAGACTATGCAAAAAAAACAAGACTACCACTCTCTTTTTTTACTATTTGGATGCTAAATCCTTGGTGCATTATGGAAAATGCAGTGAGCGCATGCTCTCCTCATATTTCTCAAAGTACATTATGCATCAAGAAATACACCAGAGCATCACTGAACTGGTACACTCACAGTCCTCTTACCTAAAAGTGGTGCAGCGTTGAGCTCTGGATGGACCTGGCAGTCTGAACACCTGGGCATCATAGCCATCGTAGTCAACCTGGATAGGCAGGGCGTTCTCAGCATCTTTTGGAGCTCCTAATGCTGAAATAAAATCATATGGTTCTGTCACCTCTTTCAATGAATGTTTAAGATCTGCAGGATAGAAGCATCCAACTCTCACTACCAAAAAACAGCTCTTGCAAAAGAAACCACATACAAAAATCTGATAAACAGAAGAACTGGAAAGGATGCTTGCTCAGTTATCAATGTTTGTGCCTCTGAATCTGTGTTGCCAAGGCCCTGGTATCTTTCCCACATACATCCAAGAGTTTAAATAATCAATAAATCAATTTTTGTATAAACAGATGCCTCAAATCATTTCAAGAGGGAAGTGCACATTTTAAATGATCTCTGCAAGAAATGACAACTTCTATTTTAGAAGACACGCTTTAAATAACTGGAATTAGATTGTATTAGCAGAATGCAGGCTTCTCCCACTGCAACTCTGTGGCCTTATCAATGACAGCACCTCAACCCCAGCCTAACCCCACCTATTTCTCTAATCAGGTGACAGGCACCTAGGACAGAAACTACTGCCTTCCTCCATTGCAGTTATTTGTCTAGAACACAAATCATATACCCACATTAACATCCTGGGTAACAATCACATGCTTTTCAAGTTCTTCTGCAATAACTGTCCTTTCCAGCATCTCATCAGAAGTGCTTTTGCTGATAACGTCACTGTATTACTACAGCTGTTTGTTAGTCAGGGAGTCAGTGCAACAGATCATTTTGGAAGAGGATTACTCACAGGCATCTCGGCTACTTTTTGTTTTCTCAGTCAGTGGCTGGAGGGTCCAAAAAAGAAGAGGTGAAGAAAGAGAAGAACAACAGTCAGCATATTGTAAGGAAATACACCCCAGTGTGATAAAGCATCAAATTCAAGCTCAGTGAGGCAGCCATACCATGTCGGAAGTATAAAAGACTGTATAAAGGATAAAGCATTTCTCACCTAGTTTAATCCTAGGACGGATTGATCCCAACAAACTAGTCCCTCATGCACAATCCCTACAGCACTCATTCACAGATTTGTTTGCAATGTCTTTTAAAGAGAGAAATGTAGTGACTACTGTTCCAATATTAACACTGCTAGAAGGATTGGGTGCTTGGCTGAAAGATTTCTGACAGATAATCAGAAAGATACCTACTTTCCTTCCTGCCAGTTTGATCCGTGGAGTGAAGCTGTTACACTGAAGCTGGCTTTTGGATGTGTAGAAACTGAAAGGGAAACACAGGACAGTTCAGCTGTCTTCTAGGAACTGAACACAGCTGCACAACCACATAGCAAACAACCTACGAATTTGAGCTAGCTGTCTGATGGAAACAAGGGTATACCTTTCTTTTCATAAGACAACATCTGAAAAACACTGGCAGATGGTTAATGAGAGAGAAACTACTCCTCTTTTCCTTAAAGACCGGCCCTAGAATTCTATATAACCTCAGTCTAGACCTTTTCTTAAAGTCTGCATTCCCCCATTCATTTCCTCTTTCTATAGAAAGACATCAGCTTTCACTGTCTATAGAATACTGCACAGTTTACATGATTCTTTCCCTAATTTACCTGACAGTAATGACTCACAATAACTGCTTGAAAACTAAGAATCTCCTCCCATTTGGGGTAATTATTCTTTAAGATTTGTTTCTTGTCACCAGAACCTGCCCTGTTATAAGACATCAAACACCTCTTTCATCTAAGGAAAGGACCAAGTGCCTTCCAGCTACTTCAAAAGACTGGGTATATGCAACACCTGAATGGTTATTGGTCAGGACAGCCATACAATGCATGAAGATAAAATGAAGCATTAAAAGAAAAAAAAGTTCTGCTGCAGAACAGAGGCTGTGAAAGCTGCTTTTGTTCTGATCTCTAATGGTACAGAAAGAGCAGGGAGCATTACAACACAATGTTTAACAGAAAACAGAAAGAAAACCTACCATGCCCTGGGGCAAAGCAATGTAAAACTACACCTCAGCGTTTCCTGTAATTGCTTTAATATTTATCCATGCTTTCCACATGCTCTTTACCTGTAACTATTCACAGGAGATGTACTTATTTTCAATAATCAATTTAGTTGGAGTGACAGTAATTTTACTCAGCTTCCCAACTTACTTAATTCATAATTGAAGGCTGCAACTCAGCTGGAAAGAGAGCTTAAGACCAAAACGTTTTCCCCTTCAAATTGCCTATCATGTCTGACATGTTGAATTAGTGGCCAGAGTTCTGCAAGAACACTCTTAGTTCTGCAAGACTACTGTCCCTGCTTTGTAAGCAGGGCAGCAGAAACAAACAACGGCAGAAGAAAGAGAATTTAACAGATGTACAGAGAGGAAAGCATAGCACAAATGTTTTGCAAAGGCTGTTATCTCCTCAAAAACCTTAAGAGTTCACCTACCTATGATTTATCCAGTGTGGAATATTGTAGTCATCACCCAGCCTGGAATCCCCAGGTCCACAGCGATTATGGAGCTGTAAGAGAAATTCAAGGCAAAGCAACCAGTAGTGTCTGTCACAAACTAACATTTCTTCCAGGAACAGAGAAGGGAGGAACAGCATGCATTACCTTGAAGAGTGGTACAGCATGCAATGGTTGCTCTCCCATGCACACCAAGTCCACACCAATGCCTGTAAACAAATAACAGCAGAGTTCAGCTATCAACCACGCAGGACTGATATGCTACATCAGAACATGCCACGTACTCTGTATTCACAATAGATTTTAAAAACATGGTTGCACTGCAAATAGTAGCTAACAATCCCATGGTACGGTTACAGACCAAAACCACCCATGGGAATACCAGAAGTCTTTCTTCTAAACTAATACAAATCATGAAGGGTAATCCTGCAAGGGGAAGGAAGGTCTGTGTGGACTGATGAAGAGCTCCGATATTGCTAATTACTGCAAGTTCTCTAAAACCTCATCATTTCAACACTGTAGACACAAGCCCTCCAGCTGTGACCCCTCTTTGCCAAGTACAAAAGTTACAACAGGTACTAGTCCAGCACAAGAAAAGGGCAGAACTTTTCCAAGTATATCTGTAGGTCTTCAGAGAAATGGCACGGAGTGACTAGTTATTTACCATTGTCTATCATCCGCTGTTTGGTCAGAATCATAAGGAGGCGATCGACTTCAAACACACCCACACCAGGGGTGATGACCACGGACATCTGGCCAGTCCGATCGAAGTTCCTGTTTATATAATGCTTGTCAAACACTACAAGAAAGAAACAGGAAGGACTCATCAGAAAAAGATGCTGGATGTATTTCTCAGAGCAAGGGAGCTGACTCTCTATTACTAAAGGTATTAAACAAGTTTCCACAAAGCACACGTGAAAGTTAGGACTTGTATGTAGCATTGTCCAAGCAATAATATAAATAAAGCTGTAGAACAGCAGTATAGCAGTAATGGCAGAAAAGAAAATAAGAACCAGATACCTAAAAAGTGGTCTATTTTCATATGCTTAGTGTCCTAGCATCTCAAAATAACAAACAAAAACACACCAAACAAACAAACAAAATCACCCAGTGCTTCAAAAAGCAGCAAACCCCTCCTATATTATTAATCTAAAAGGTAAAGGTCGTTACTAAGCACTAGGTAACATGCTGTGCTCCCTCACATGTAAATAACAAGACGGCCATTCAGAGGATAGAAACATCTGATGTAAAGAGTCACAAAAAAGCAAATGTTTGGGGACCCCTTCCAGGCAATTAAATCCATCTGTCTGTTAAAAAAAGATGGATCACCTTGACCCAAGTAACATTTGGTCCAGTGTTCCAGTCTGCTTTAGAAAGGCTTAAAGAATTTAAAAATTCAAATTCTGTCACAAGAAGTGATGAGTCACTGTTCTTTCCAGTTACACCATCAGACACTTTCTTCTGAAGCAGGAAATGACAGTTTAACCATTTCATATTTCTCTTCTTA
Organism: Excalfactoria chinensis; assembly: GCF_039878825.1. Lineage (NCBI taxonomy): Eukaryota > Metazoa > Chordata > Aves > Galliformes > Phasianidae > Excalfactoria > Excalfactoria chinensis. Next base: position 3,692,067 of record NC_092840.1, on the reverse strand, counting down.
CTGACATTAAGGAACAGGCAGGAGAAGCCCACAACCATTTGCCTGCACCTGTTTTAGTGGCTCCTCCTCTGTATGTGTTTACCAAACTTTACACAACTTACCATTGAATGAAAGATTGATGGCCTCTAAGTAGTTCCCTTGTGCTGACGTAGAATTGAAACCTGGAGGAAAGCCCTCTGGACGAGTGTTCAGAAGGAAAAGATAAATAAATTGTAACCGCATTGGTATTAGGACCTACTACCTTAACAACCTACAGGCAAAAATGGTGCATCTCACAGAAAGATCTGAGCAAAATAACTTACTCAGGAGAGCACTTAAGAACTGCAGTATTGCACTCCAACCATAGCAAGGGTTTACAGACAGTTTTTAAAAAAATAAATTAAAATTTAAGAGGGTAAAAACCGAGGAAAGGGGTATTCCTTCACCTGCTTGCTCCAGTCGTACCAGCACAGGATACTGGATGAAAAGCTTTTTAATAGTCACAAGCAATGAGGTCCACTCCTCTCGTCTCTCATTCTGAACTACAACTCTAGAAAGAGCACAGCTCAGTAAGCAGCATGAAAGGAATACAAACCATCCTCACACCCAAGGGGAAGACTAACATAGCAAACAAGGTTGTGCAGTCACAGAATGGAACATGCTGCCAGTTTCAGACATACACGTTTTTCACAATTTTAACACCTAGTGAAGTCCTGCAGCTAACAACTTGACATTCTCCACAAGGGTTACACACACACTGTGAGACAGATGAAAGAACAGGGAAGAAGAAAAACATACTTGTAAAAATCTTCATAAAACCTTCCCTCGTGATCCTGCCGAATTGATGCACGATGTGTTTCAGGAAACTCATCTGAAATAGAGGCAGCAGCAGCTAGTACACCACGTTCTTGTACAGAAATACCTGCTATCTTTTCTAGTGTGGAGTGATTAACTCCTACTAAAGAAGAAAAGCTCTGATAAATATTAGTTGTCCCTCGTAGTATTTAAATTGCTTTTAAACCAACATGACATCTTGAGTATGAGGAAGAAAATTTGCCACATATTCCTCCAAGTACAGTTTTTACTGCAGTACTGTCATGCCAATGACTGTGTATCCACTGTGCTTGGTAGGGAACACTTCTGACATGGGCATAAAAAACAGCAGAAAAAAAGTCACTGCCAGACACTAAAAATCTGACAAGAGGAGAAAGGTTAAAAACATTAACATGAAAATATAGAATTTACTTACCTATACATTTTGCTTCATAAAACGTCCTAGAAAACAGAACCACTGTCACTTCATGGCTACAATTCTTTTCCTGTCCAGGAAGAACAGATTAAAGAAAAAAACAAAAAACTTTCAGGGTCATACACATGTATGTACTGAGTACATAACAACATCTATAATGCACGTGTAGAACATAAATACAGCAATATACTTTTATCTATATATAAGAAGAAAGACTGTGCATGCCTCTATGAAATAACAAAGCTCTGACCTGAGGAGTCTGTTCTGCTAGGCTATAGTGCATTAAATGGAAGCATCCTCCATTAGTCCTAAAGAAACTCCCCTCTATAGTTATCAGGACAAGATTTCTGTGTAAAAAGCACATCTGACTCAATGTGTTTGCTTTGTAATTTGCTTTGCAATTGTAAAATTGCAATTTTTTTTTTTTTACAATTTTACAAAGCAATTTTACAATTGCTTTGCAATTGTAAAATTGTACTCACTGACAACAATCTGGTATTGTTATTTCCTACTCTTCAGATAGATACCCCTAACATTTGCAGGAAATAACATACTAACCTCACTGAACAGTAATAGCGCTAATACACACAATGGAATTAATGAGCTGAAAAGAGCATACTGGCCATCCCTGCAAAAGGAAAAGCTTGAAAAGCTCTGGTCTAAGAGAACCCCTATATTACCCAAGCCCATATCCAACACAGTATACTAGTACCAAAAATAGAACAGAAACCTTATACACACCATGCAGTGCTACCAGTAAATCTCTGGGGGAGAAAAAGCACAGTGAAAATGAAGCAAATCCATAGCTCTCCTTCACATTTGTAAGCATTATGAGCATTATACTTTGCATAGATGTTACACATGTAGGGTTTCAGGCTCTTTTGCCTTCCAATTTAGACTGCAGATTGTGTACATCTTGAGTACTGCTACAAGTTCTCTTATGTCCATAGAAATCTGTTGCCCCAGGCTTTCTCCACAGCTGCGTGGCTAAAAGGATTTCAGCCTCCAATCCTACCCTCCCCCCTAACGCATGGCTGACTAGTGCAGCTGCACCTTGCTCCAAGCCAAGGCACGCACTGAAATAGGAAACAGCTCTTTGTTGTTCAGCTGTGAAAAGATAGTAAGGCTTTGTTTGTTTTATACAACACCACTTCCAAGAGTTGCACATCACCAGTGGCCCCACGCTAAAGGACAGCAACACAACTAGATTACATTATGCCAGGGAAACATTCGGAACCAAGTCCTGGAACCAAGAATACTGTACAAAACAAACTTGAGTTACACCTGCATCACACGTGTAGTAACTTAATGCCAGTCAGACCTGCCACCCAAACCAACCACCTGCATGATAACACCACAGCAGATACAACAGAGAAGTACTGGAGCCACCTGTACCTGCTGTACCACCTGACCTGCAGTAACCGCTCTTCTGATGCCCAGGAGCCACCTCTCATGCTCATGAAGATGGTACTAACATCTGATTTCAGAACAGGATGAACTTGAGCAGCCATTTACCTTCCATTTTGTGAAGAGGTCAGCAAGGAAACCATTCACTGCTTTCTCAAAGTACAAATCCCCTGCAACGTAAACACACCCAAACATTAAACAATAGCAATGATACTTCAATTACAGGCTGCATTTAACACTGAGATTCTAACAGTTATTTTTTACTAGGGTCAGAGCAAACTAACTTGCTCTGTGCGCAATGAATGCTAACAGTACTGAGGAAAGCAAAAAAAAGATTTAAAAGCAGGACTATGTTTCAGATGATTTAAACAGAACTGTTGTATTGTCACACAGATCCGACCCTTACATTCACTCTTCCAACACATTTGCAACATGCTGGGAAAGCATCTGTACTATCTTGTAGAAATAGCATTCACAACTGATCCCCTGCTCAGCTCTGAAAAGCTGCCCAGCTACATATGCCTAAGCACGTGGTTAAAGGAAGGGGTAAGAGAGCTGCTAAAGAACTAAGGCAGGAAAAAAAAATAGGACAGTGACACAGCCAAGTAACTCATTCTAAATGCCTCAATTCTGAAATCTTTTTAAATCTTGAATACATTTAGCAGCCTTCCTCTGAGCCAAAGGCAGGGCTCTCCCATCTAAAGCCAAAAGAAACATAGAACATTGAGACATTCTTTGCATGGAATTTCCATTTATTTCTGTTTTCAGGGCTCCAAGCCCTTATCACCAAATGTTCGCTACACAGAAAAACCTTTCCGAGGTTCATACTCAAGCTGGTCCCCTTGAATTAGTTGCTGAGATAATGGCACCCAGGTATTACAGTAAGAACAGGAAAATTATGGGGCACACAGGAGAAAGAAAGCATGGCACTGTGAAAAAGGACCTAAGAGGACACTAAGCATACCTCAGAGCAATGCCTACACCAAAGGTAGGACATTTTAGTCTTCTAGGAGTGGTAGAAAGGTATCATGGTAGTTTTCTAGTAGCAGCAAAGAGGATAGCCACAGTCATGCACTCACAACCAGGCAAGGCAGTTAACCACGTACCATAGATATCGAAATCCCACATTTCACAGCTCATCTGGATGAAAATATAAACCATGGCAGAAGTGGAGCGGAAGACCACCTGCAGGGCAATTAAACATCTTTAGAACAAGGTACATTCGCTACGAGTGCCAAATATGGAAGTTAACTACCAAGTAACTGCTATGACTGTGCACACTGCACAGGGAGGAATTCTCTCTCAAAGGGAAGAGCTATCAGTGAAGAACAGCTGAACTTCTCCTGAATTTACTGCCTTTTTTCAACTTGCTACACAACCAACTCAAACGATCCATACAAATCTGTCAGTACGACAGAATTAACAAAAACCTCGCAAGGAAAAAAATTTCCTTCTCTTTACTCCCCTAAATCTTACCCGTGTGTCCTCACTGATGAATCCACAAGTGACTTTCTCACTCTTAACCCATAGTTCACCTGCTTGTGCCCTGGAAGAAAAAGAGTGCACAGTATTTACTAACTAGAGTGAATATAAAGATCACAGGATCAACATTTACCCAACAGTGTACATTTCTCACCAATATCTAGAAATGCTACAAACATATCTAAGCTTAAAGCACTTCTCTTCACACTTGCCTCTAAGGGCAGAGATTTGTTACTCTCTAATTTTCCCATATCCAGAAATAAATAACATAATGCACTGACCTGATACCTGCAAATTCCACTTTCTGGGTGACATATGCGCATGTGCTGACCTAAGAAAGAACAGTTAGAGCTGTTAGAAAAGAGCAGACAGATTAGCAAAGAATAAAAGCAAGCAAACAAAACACTCAAGCACCAGACTGGGGCCATAAAAGCACAAAAACCAGAACCTCTCAAATGCAGCATGGAAAAGTTTTTAATAGGAGCTGAAATTGACTGTGCTCTTCACCCTAATTGAGTGCTCCTACAGGAGTCAAAAACTCTGCTTCAGAGATGCAGGAACAACATCAAAAAAATCTGATAGTTATTTATTAAGAGTGAGAATACTGCAGCAAACTCCTGTTTGAAAGACATTTGGATTCAATTCCTTCCTAAGGTAGTAAATAATTAAAATTCAGAATGTGAGAAAAAACACTAATCAGCATTTTCAGTACCCACAGCAGTAACTGCTACTACTGCAACAGAGCAGGAAATTATTGGAGTGTCATCTTTTTCCTTAGTATTTACATGCACTCCTCCAACACTAACGTGCCACTAAGAGCTGAAGTTCCACAGGAGCTGCTGACACTGATCTTGTTCTCAGTCTTCTGCGTTTTGTAGAAAGTTTATTTTCTTCTAAAGTCAGCAAATGAAAAAGTCTATAATATCCTCACAATCACCTCCACCCTGGGCAACATTGGCCTTACCAAACTTTTCTTCAGTCGCCACATATCCCCACGGCCAATGTACTGATCTTTAAAAGTCAATTCCACCAAGTCCAAGGTCACTTCCTGGGAAACAGAGAAAAAACACTGCTTAGATTTTATTGGTTGTTTCCAACACAGCACCTTTCTATCTGTTCTGCTAAGAACCAAATGTTACAGCAAGGGTTGTTCTAAACAAGTCAGTACCGCCAACAGCTGCAAGACAAAGAGGAAATCCCATCTGAACAGCCACTGAAGTTGTGCATGTACCTGGATCTGGAAGCCAGAAAAAGCCCCAAGGCTATCTGTGCTACAACTCTCAGAGCAAACCAAAAGCACATGAATCAAATTCCACTGCTCATAGTATTAAGGAAACCCAGTTCCTGCATATTTTTTTGCCATGTATTGACCGAAGCTCTTCATACAGTTGGACATTTACCAGTGATGCCTCTTACAAGGTACCCTAATGTCAAATAATGCAAATCCATGGCTTTTCTTTGGTGTGGGGCACCTATGAGTTTCTCCTCCCTCTGCTGAGTCATCCTGAGTTACTGGAAGGAAATTGTAATTGAAATGTTTAAATTCCTACCAACCAGGCCCAAAAACCTCAAAGTGTTGAGGTAGTGGGGAGAGAAGAAAGGCACCTGTACAAACACACAAACAGTGCAAGAACCCAAGCCTCGCTTTCTTCAGAAAGATGGTAAAAGATGCTTCCATAAAGAAAATAAAAATAAATAAAATATTTTTTAAAAGCCTTTTTTTCCCCCCCAACACTGCTGTAAATGCAAGCTCACAGAGCCCCAGTAGGAAATAACAGATGGAAAAAAATTGCAAAGCCACACACCTTTGGGTCAACAACATTCACATGGACATCCTGGTACGGCCGCAGTCGGAAAACCTGTGCAACAGTCTGATCCACACTGATGGTTTCTGCCACAGCAATGAGAAAGGACAAAGAACACAACCAAAAGGTGTCAGGCATTTACAGGAACAAAAGCAATACAGTGAGTAGGGCCTCGGCAAAAGACAATAACTTCTTTCAACTATTGCCCAAATTAAGATTCATTAAAATCAAAGCAATGGTGATCAACACAAATTGGTATGAATTCATTGAAGCAAGAAGAAAAGACACAGTCAGAGAATGCAGAAACAAACATTTAAGGCTGAAGTTCATGGGTTTTTTTTTCCTCCAAACTTTGCTCAGCATTACTGAACCATAAGCAATTTAAAATTGGCTATTCATTTTCTGATAGAAATGATGATCCCTTCCATCCTAGACAGACAAAGCCCTCAGCTTCTTAAAATGCTAAATACCCGCATTACTCAACCAGTGTACAGTCCAACCACACAATCTCTGTCTATAATTTTACTGTGCACATACAAGCCCAGGGTTTTACCTTTCTGCAAATCTTCCTTCAGTGATTTCACTTGCAGGAGCAGAGGGCTGTAGCATGCAAGGAAGAAAAGAGGCAGACAAGCTGAGGTATCAACAGTGTACTCCAGTTAAATCTATATTAAAACTACTCAGGATCACAGCACACAATAAGCTGAACAAAAACATTACCACATTCTGCCTGTTACCCCATGCTGTTCTATACACCTATTGCAACTATAAGGTACTTTTTAGGTAAAGATAACACTCTAAATGAGAAACAATGACATACAAGATCATCTCAGAATCTTAAATAGCTATGCTACTACTTTTTTAATATATATAACACCAAGCATGAAGGATCATACAAACTAAAGCCTTGAGCAAGAGCTCCTGCTACAGTTTATTGTACTTTTATTGAGGGGAATAAAACATGGTAGGCTCCTGGTAGGCTCTCAGCACTGAACCTGCTGCGCTTTAACACATCCTTTCAGTGCTCTAACCACACTTGACTATTATCAGCAAAAGGAGAATTCACCTGTATTCATCATTGGGATGTGCAATTTCCACAACATCTCCCAGTTTGATTTGAAGAAATACTTTAGGATTCACCACCAGCTCATCGTCTGCAAAACATAAACAGATGAGGAATATGACAGTGAACAAATACACACCAAACACAGACACCTGCATGTTTATACACACCAACTTGCTAAACACAAATTCACTGGCCTGGGATTAACACACTGATGCACCACATTCACTGTGGAACAGGACCCCTCTATAGCCACTTCAGTTTGGAGGATCTTGTGAACAAAAGCTTCCCTTTCAAATCAAAGGGCTTTTATGAAAGAGTTGTTCAGCAAGACAGCGTGCCTTCACTGCACAAGTACAATCCTTTGTGTTTGTCATATAAAGAGTGTCAGCAGGAAATCAGGTATCTACAGAATCTTGTTAACAAACTTTTAAGCAGTATCCTGAGTTCACAAAGGTACAAATTCTGTTCCTACACCTGTCTACATACAGCTATAACTCACTGACACATCCGTCATTATTTAAGAAGGACCAAAGTACAAGTTAAAGTGAGAAAACAAATGGAAAAGAAGTAGAAAGAAGGAATTGTGCTTTATAAGTGGAATTCCATTCTGTTCTGAAAAATAAACCTGATTTTATTTTGCTGTATCTTACAGGTAGAACAGGTCATTCCACACTGCAACTGCCAGCACTGCAATCAAGCTCTGCCTCCCCTGCTTTGTTAAATGAACAATACACGTCCCACTGCTCTCAGTAAGACAGTAAGTGTGGGTCTTACTGCTGCGAACCAAGACACTGACCACTGCCTCCAAAGCCCTTCTTGTGAATGACGAGCTTGTACACCTTGTTGGTTCTCATCTTGAGCTCCCGTCCTTCTCAGCTACTCCAAGGAAAAACGGCAGGGCCCATCCTGCACGTCTGCAGCAGAAACAAGAGCAAACACAGGTCTCTTAGCACAGAGCTGCTCTCAGGTGAGCGGCGGCGTCTCTGCTAAAGATTAACGTTCTCTATGTGAGGATGAGCCCCAGCGCTGCGCTGCAGGCGGGGACCAGCCATGCCCGCCCGGTGCCGCTCACAACACGCCGTGCCCACGGCTCTGACCCGCCGGCCCTGCACTAAGCGCTGCGTTTAACCTGCACCGCCAACATCTCGTTCCCGCTGTTTCACCACACGGTGTTTCAGCCGAGAACTTTCACACCGTACTTTTTCGGAAGCGAACTTCAAACGAAACCCGCCACTAAACACGCTTCGCTCCACATCGATTAGATACGTCATTAGAACGCACGCTGTTCTCCTCACAACACCCGCCCGTTAGATCCGTTCCCCCGCGGGTACCGAAGCGCGGGATGCAGCGGCCCCACCAACTCCTTCCTCTCAGCCGCTCCCGCACCCTCCGAACCCCTCCGTGCCGCGGACGGAGAGTCAAAGAACGCTGAGAGAGCCAAAGAACGCTGAGGCCCGCCGACCCGGCACCGTGAGACCGAAAGAGAAGCACGGCTCAGCGCCGCGGGACGGAGCCTGACAGGAGGCGCTGAGGGGCGCGAGAGGAAGGCGGACGCTGGCCTCCAACTCCGCCAACGACCCGGCAGAGCCCAGCACCGCCAAGAAGCGCTTCCGCATCCGGGGCCCGGCCCCGCGTCACGTGGTGCCCGCCACCGAGCGGCGGAGGGGGCGGAGCCCCGGGGCGGCCGGCGGGGAAGAGCTGGAGGTGGGCCGGGTAACGGCCGAGCTGCGCGGCGGAGGGGCGGCTGTCCCGGATGAGGAAGCGATGTGAGCGGACTGCGGAGCGGCGAGGAGCGGGGCGGCCGCGGGTAACGGCGGCGGGATGGTGGCGGTTGTGCCATCGCCGGGTGCGGGTCTGCGGAGGCCGGAGCCGCGCGGGGAGGCGCTGGGCCGCGCGTCGAACAAAGCCGCGTTCGGAGCGCGCCGTGCGGCTGCCGCAGCTCCCGGAGCGCTGGGCCCGGTGCTTGGGGCCGGCCTGGGGCCGGCGGGCTGTCACGGCACGGCCCGCCATGGCACGGCCCGCCGCGGTGCGGGGCTGCGGGCGGAGGGTTGGAAGAGCTGCGGGGTGCGGCTGTGCGACGGCTGAAAGGTCCGGAAAATGACAGGAGGGAAAAGGACGCTCCGTTTAGTGCCGGGGTTTGATGCGAGTCCTTTGGTGTTCCCTGGGAGCTGGAAGTGTGGCTGAGCAGCGCTGGTCTCTGCGGGCACCCTGTTAACCAAGCGTTTCCCTGGGTGTCACGGAGCCGTGGTAGCGCTGGATCCGAGAGCACCTTACGGCCCCAACCCTGCCGTGTGCTGCTGCCCCCAGCTCAGACTGCCAGTAGCCTCGAGCACCTCCAGGTTTGGGGCACCCGCCGGGCTTCACCTCCCTCTGAGCGAATAATTTTCACGTCATATCCGACCTAAACCCCTCACTTTGCTTACAGCCATTCTCACTTGTCCTGCCACTATCTGATGGTGTAAAAAGTCACTCCTCCTGTTTATAAGTGCCTCTCAGGTACTGAAGGTGCTGTAGTGAAGTCTCCATGGAACTTCTCTTTTCCAGGCTAAGCAAGCTCCTGCAGCCTTTCTCCATAGGAGGAGTGCTCCAGCTCTCTGAGCATCCTTGAACCTCAAACAGAGAAACCTTCTTTTTGTTCCTGAGATTACCCCTATCTTCACTGATTTAATGTTGCTTTTATTTTTAGGGTAAACTGTGAAAGACAGTGGGCCTCCAGCTGCCCCCATGCTATCATCTGAGGTGGAATGTCTCCTTGACTCTTCTGCCTCTACTGGCACTGAGGACCTGCACGAGGGGCCACTGCTCAGCATCCCCGCCAGCTTTATGGCTGTGTCTGAGCCCAGTGCTGGATTAGATACAGAGCCTGATGTGTCCACACCTGAGCTGACACACACTAGTAAGCTGCCGTCTGAGCACCGCAGGACTTTGGAGGCAGAAGGCTTGGATGAGGGAGTAGCACATGTGGACGATGCGGTCAGAGAGGCTCATTGGGAGCCAGCAGAACTGCTTAACAAAGAATTACTGCATGGTGGAGATGGTGAAGAGGATGAAGAAAACAAACAGACTCATAGGAAACAAGACTGTTGTAGTGGTGAATACCAGCAAGAACATAAAGAGGCACAAGATGCTGAAGAGGACCACACTGAATGCTGTGCTCTAAAACCTGGGGAAAAATGGTTAAAACAAGTAAGTAAACTAGGAAAAAAATGTGTCTGTGTGATAGCTGGAATTTAAGGTTGCCACAACAAGGTGCAGGATTTTGTCTATGTGATTTTCTACTTCTTTGTGACTTCTGTCGTGTGTGTCATTACTGAGATTGTCACAGGGCCAGTGAAAAACTGAATATACTTGAGTGGACCAGTGGTGTTTTAAAAATCAATGCTTTTTAAATAGCAGTGGAGTGGTGGGAGGCAGGTGTGTAACAGGGTAAGGATCAAAACTGACTGGTGGCTAAAAAGGAGAAAGAAACAACGAGGAAGCTCTTAGGCCAATACCTGTGTTCTGTGGATACTGCGCACTTGATAAGTATCATCCCTAGTCAGAGTGATAACTGCTAAATAACAGCTATTTCAGTCTGATGATTGTCTTTTAGTGCTACAGGGGACTTCAGCCAAGCATTTCAGTTTTACTCTGAAGATTCTTCACTTTTGGAATTATCGTTTGTAATAAGGTTAGAGTTAGTGAAGAGTTAATGATGAGAGGGAGCCTTGTGAGCTCCCTTTCAAAATAAGGAGCTCACAAGGTCATGATTTTTCTTCCCTCTAGCAAAGATTGATGATAAAAAATGTTGTTTCTAGGCAAAGACTTGCTGAAAAATGTGCCACGTAATTTACCAACGACTGAAGAGTTGCAAAACTCTTGATTAAAAAGTCAAGAATTTTCTAGTTTTTGGTTTTGTTTTGTTTTGTTTTCCCTGAAGTAAACCTAGGTCACCTATTCTGGGTTTATGTGGTTTTGAACCAAGGGAAGGAATGGAAGAAGACAAGTTCTAGTAAATAACAGGAAAGCCATGCGTCTTACCAAAAGCATACAGTAATGGCTTTGGGATGTGAGGGAGGCTTGGAGACTGGATTATTCCTCTGATTCATATTTGAAATAATTTCCATTTAAACAATCTATGTTGTAGCTGCTTGCATGGGAATACTTTGCTGCCGCTAAATACAACAGCACTTTACAATGCTAAATATGTCTTCTGGATGCATCACTATTCAGTGCTGAGGTGCTGTTGATTGATAGGGCCAGAAAGGAATGACATGTGTTTATATGAATACCTCTAGAAGGGCTTACATGTTCTGAGGTTTGTCCTTGCCAGGAAGAACTAACCTAGATAGCAGGTACAGGTCCTGAAATGTTTCACAAAAGTGATTGCTATCCACTTCTATTTTTGTCATGTTTCAGGAGGATCCTCATCTAAACAAGCATGAGATAAATTCTTCAGCAACCTGTTGTGTTGAAATAGCAGGATTTCTGAAGAGCAAAGGTACATGTTTTTATTGTACGTGCGTGCCTGCTTTTCTCTTGGATTCCTTTTTGTTGATTTAAAATTGATCAGTAATTGTAAGATGGCTCATTTAATTGTTTTCTACAGTAGAAGTTATTATTCTGCATTGTTCAAATAACATGACAGTTTCATCCTTTGCTTTTTCACAATAGCCTGCATACTTTTCTACAGACTTTTGACATAAAAAGATGTGTTTGAGTTATTTTGCCAGAATACTTATTTACCTCAAAGCAGAAACTCTTGTTTGTAGCAGATGTTTTGCATTTCCTTGTTTACAGAGCTGGTTTACATTGCAGCGGGAATAACAAAGATGTAAAAATATGACTCATCCATTTTCTAATTTTTAGAAAATTAAAAATTCAGAATTCAAAGGAAGAATATAGCAACTCATCCTCAGTTTCATTATGCGCTGGAATTTTCTAGCTACAAATGATTTTGTCACTTGGCCTACAGCAAGTTTGTTGGCTTTTTTCCCCTCTCATGCCTTGTTGATTGAGGAAATCATAGAATTGTTTGAGTTGGAAGGGACCCCCAAAGGTCATCCTGTCCAAGTCCCCTCTCTTAATTTGCTGTAATATTACTTTTTAATAATATCATCTGGTCTTGATCCTTAGTTGGAAATATGAGAATGATGTTCAGAAATATGAGTGTGTATGTAAAGTTTTGAATGTAAGGGTATATAAGGGTATAGAGCAGCAACTCTCTCATTTTTGAACTTTGCCATTCTCTTCACGACTTTACAAAAATATTTATTAACAATCCAAATTGCTTGGACAGAGTGAGATATGGGTTGTCCTCCTGTCAGTTACTTGTGACAAAAATGCCTTCAAGGAAGAAGAAATGAAAATAGCAGCTCAGTGCCTAGCCATGTTTCTAGAAGACAAGATACTCGGCTATGTTGAGCTTTGATGTAACAAATAAATATTATGATGTTGGCCAAGACTTCAAATGTATTGAGTTACAGGTCCTGTATTGCTTCTAGTTTGTTATAAGAGGAATCTGAAAAGTACAGGATATCTGCTGCTCATGTGGAATGTACTTACTAAAAAGGACTGCATTTGTTACGTTAGGGTTGTGATGGAGTTGTTTGTTTGCTTTTTTAAATGGTTTGTCTTAGAATTGCTGGCTTCAATTCCCACTTCTTCAAAAGGTTTGATAACCAAGACAAATTATACACACAGTGTGTATACCACCAAGAGAAACCATGGTAAGCTAAATGCCTTACAAATGTATTGTATGGTACTGATTTGCTTTATTTTTCTCACGCAGGAGAAAACCAAGCAAATATTCAGGTGACAGCTGAAACTCTCCCAAAGCTTACTGAAGAGGCACAAGGTATGAAGGCTGATGGGACTAGAATATTAAGTAAAGCAGGATACCAGAATGGCAGTGTGAGTAAAGGTCTTCCACCTGAGAGTGATGAATGCCCAGATATAGACACAGTCATGGCTGGAGCTGGGGTTTCAGAAACCACCAGGCTAGATTTCAGAGAGCCTTTAAAAGTTATGGACGTTGAATCAACAACAGAACACTCACAAGAAATAAGTGAATATAATGGGTTGAAAGCCCATGCTGACATGTCATTGAGAACAGGGGGCAATGTTGTACCTATTTTGGAGACTACAGAAGAAAAGTTACTTAAACAAAATCTTGTTAATGTGTTCAATACATCACTTGATAATTGCCATACTTATCAGCAGGAAGATGGAAACAATATTTGTGACTTCTGTACCGTTCTTTCACCTAGACATAATGAACCTGTTAGGTTATCATCAGTAGGAAGCTGTAGAATGCTCTCCATAAAAGGTTCTGAAGCTATGTGTTCAGTTCTGGAAAGTGTCTGTTATTTGGACTTGAGAAACATGTCGCTAGACAACAACAGTACTGCAATCCATGGAATCATCAATGAAACCTCAAAAAAGCATCTTCCTGCAAGCATAACTAGTAAGACTAATTATGATCACAGAACTGGATTTGTAAAGAACTGCACTTCTAAATTTATGCCAGTAGAGCATCTCTCAGTTTTAAGTAAAGAAGAATTTTCTAGTGATAAAACTGGTGATGGGGAAACAAATGGTAGTACAGGTAAATCATACAGCTCTGAATTTGAAGAGGCTGCTGAAATCCAGAAAGAGATTGCTGTGGGAGGTAACACTGAAGCTCGAGAGAGTGCTGATTTTGAGCACTGTCATCCTTCGGTTTTCAGTTCTGTTGCTTCATCTTCTGAGGAGTTCTCAAAAGAAAAATTAAAAACAATCCCATCGGAAGCTAATAAATGGAAAAAGGACCAGTTACAATTTGCTGTTAGTGATCTGTGCAAGGATGATTTAAAAGAAAGTATCCTGTTGAAGGAGATAAACAGCATTGCTTCCCATGAAATTGTGCAGACGGATGTAGGCATTTATGAAGCCTACAGTACAGTTTCTTTTCCCAGTAGGCATGACTGTCAGAATCTGTCTGTCGAGCAAGATAATGAATCACCTGAGGTACAACTGTTTGAACAGAAATCTCAGAGTAATACAATGTTAGAGTTTTCTGGCAAAGAAACTAATTTGATTTATACACTAAATGTACTTCTACCTCCTGTTGCACAAGAATCAGGAGAGTCTCACTGTGATGAGAATCTGTTTTGTACTGCTAATGAAACTGCAAGCAAGGACAAGGCTCAGGATAATCCATCTGGAAAAGAATCATTTGGTTCTTCTGGAACAACAGAGGAACAAGTTGCTGAATCTGTGCTGCATAAATACGAATTTAAGTCCTCAATAAATCCCAAGACTTCTGATGAATCCAGGGTGACATGCAGCATTTCCCAAAAGAACAGGAAGTCTTCAGAAGGGAAAGTAGAGAGTGTAGATGCTGGTTTAGAAAATAAACATAGCAACACATGGAATTCTAGTAAACAGACTTTAAAAGGCCAGCGTACAGCTACCACTACTTCCAGTATCTTATCAAATAGTACACCTGTAGATGATGTTGTCCTGAACAGTAATTTTTTTAAGGCTGATATCGAAATGAAGATTGATGAAAATGACAGTTTGGAAGAAATTTCAGGTGGACATAGTAGTAAAAAGACAATCACTCTTTCGGAAGAACATTGCCCTTTATCATGTAGATCTCCCTGTCAAGATGACTGGGGCAACAGTTGTGTAGCTCTGCATGGGATAAATGATATTTCCACAGAAAAAAGTATGTTTTGCCTAACTTATGATAAGGAGGAGTCTACTGCTACCTTAGTAGGAGATGAGATCTCAAATAAGAATATGGAATCTGAAAATATGAAACAGTTTAATCTTTGTAAATTAACAGATTGCTGTGAAATTATTTGTGGCAAAGATGATGCCAAAGACCAATTTCACATGTGTGCTGTCCATACAGACGAACTCAATAAAATAAGAACTGTGAGTTCTCCAAAAGTTCCTGATGGCAATTGGAGAAGTGAGACTGGTGAACAGCTATTAGTCAGAAATTTGAACCAAAAAAATTGTGTTCATAATTTTGAATTTTGCAACTCTCCGTTATTCCTGAAGATGAGAGAACTAGGTGCATCTGGGAAGAAAGGCTTGTCATCACTCAGAGCTAGTTCTTCTGACTACAGCTTTTCTATCTGTAATGCATGTCCATCACTCAACAATATGAATATGCAAACAAGACATGCTATCCAAACAGAAATGACCTTATCTCCAATGGAAAATCAGTTTCTTGCACACCAGAGTTCCTGCCTGGTTCCTGGCAGAAATCAACATATAGAAAGCTTAAACAAAGAGCCCAATACTGGTTTACAGTATATTGCTACTTCTGCAGAGGAAGCTAAACTGTCAATCGGCTCTAGCCAAAATGAAGAGGTACTGTTAAAAAAAGGCGATGACCTGACTATCTTAGTTCATAAATGTGTAAGAGGAGATGGTTTGCAAAGAACTGTTAAAGAGAATGCAGTGGATTTTGAGTCTTCGTGTGGTTTAAGAAACTCAGACTATTCAGGATGCACGGGTTTTGTCAGTGATGTAATTGAAAAGAAGATGACAAAACTAAAAGAGAAAGAGAACAGCTGTGGAAGAGAAGATAAAGAAACTGATGAAGAAAGCCTTTCTGATAGCAAATCACAATATTCAGAGCATGCTTTATCCATCAGATGTATGAAAGACAAAGCAGATACAGTATTTTCAAGAAATACAAGACAGCAAACCTTGGCAAGGATGAAGTGGTTAACTGGGGACCAAGCAAATGCAGTTAATGTCTCATTTTTGCCCTTCTCATCAATTCATGGGAGTCTGCTTTATAAGCCAGAAAAAATGGGTGCACTTTCAAAAATGGAAAACAAAAGTCTGGGAATAAAATCTGTCTTAAATAAGTCTTGCTCACAGTTAATGTTGGAGCTTGGTAGAGAAACAGATGCTACCAAGGACATGGATCCATCCTGTTTTGTGAAGGTTAACATCCAGGATTCTTCTAATGAGACTCATGGGAATTCAGAAACATCATCAGCTCTGCTCGTAGCTAACTCTTTGCCTCCAAAAGAGAAGTTATTTGTGTCATCTGAGAATACAGACATAGGTAATAGCAATTTATCTTCAGATGAAATTTGTTGCAAAGGTCCTTCAGTGGCAAAACCTCTTTCTGTGACAACGTACATTAAGAGAGAAGCTAGCAATATTGAAATACCATCTTCAGAGGAAGAAAAGGCAACTAGCTCTCTGAATGGTGCAAAAAGTCCGAGTGTTTGTGAATGCAACAAAGGAAGGCAGAGAGATGAGAGGCATGGTGTGCTAACTGCAGAAGTCATGGATGTTACCTTACCAGAAAGTGCTGATTGTGGAGAGAAGTTGAAGTATGCACATGTAGAAGAGAAGATGGAAAGAGAAGTGTCTCATAAAAAAAAGTTGCCCATACATTCCTTACTTGATGGAGAAAATTGCTTATGGGCCTCGTTAGCAGGTTCAGAAGAGTCTAGTAGCAAAACAGTTACTGTCAGTACTGAGAACTATGAAAAAGGTTTTGAAGAAATCCCAAGACCTGACCTAAGTAGTCTTTCAAAGGAAAGAAACACTTCAAAGCCTATAAGCTTCACTGATACCAGTTTACTTTCAGAAGCTGTGCAAGACTGTCAAACTGCAGATGCATTTGACACTGAAACTTCACCAGAATTCAAATACAATGAAATGAACATGCTATCAAACAGTTGCAAAGAATCATTACCAAACTGTGTAGTTCAGTGTGAAGTATGTGTGCCTTACAAATTGAATGCACAGAGCAAAGATAATGCAAAGGAAATTAGAGGATATCAAGACACTATACCAGCTCATTCAATTTCCATGGGAAATGAGACTTCAGATTCTGTGAGCCATGATAAAGTAGAGAAATGTCAGGCACGTAAACGAAAGAAAAGGTTTGAGAAGGTGAAAGGACACGGATCAGACAAGGCAAAACAAGAAAAAAAGGCAGCATACAAAGCAAAAGCAAAAGCTGCAGGGCATCCAAGCATATTGTACAGTTCTGAACTTTTATGCAGTCCTTCAAAGGAGTTGGTTATGTCAAGAAATACAAAGTTTGAAAGCCATCTGAAGGATGTTTTTGCTGTTAGAACCAGTGAAAATAAACTGTGTAGCACTTTACAAGAAATCAAAAGGCCAAAGATAACCGCTCATGCTATTAGTTCATGTTTTTTAAAGACTCAGGATTCAGAAGTGGAAAATGTAAACCCGAAGTCAGGTTATAATGGAATTCTTGGTGCCTTTGGAACTAGAAATAAACTAAGAGGACCTCTCCCATTAAAAATACAGCCTGGAAGAGCATGCAAAAAAGTTCCCACGTCATATCAACCAGAAACTGTCAGAAAAATAAGAAAACCTAAAAGCTCAGCTCTTTTGGAGCCTCCCTCAGCAATGTCCCCTAAGCAGGAAAACACAGTCCTCAAATCTTTGTGCTTTGCCTATGAATCACCAACAGTGAAAAAGGAAATAGCCATGAGACTTGTCCATATGCCAAGGCAGAAGGCCAAGAGGTGCGTATTGCTGAGCAGCTTGAAATTCAGAAAGTGTACCAAAGAACCAGCATTACTGAGCAAGCTGTCTGCAATAGCCAGCAAATTATTGGTACCTGCCACAAGCACCCGTAGCTTGGAATCTCTGCCATATTCTTCTGAAATTCTTCCAGTGGCTGCAAGGTACAGTGAACGCAGATCTAAAAATCTATTGGAAGCTTTCTCTTGTATTAACAGAAACTTACACTCACGCTGGGCTGACAGTTGGTGTACCAAGATGTTCAGCTTTCAGTCTTTGGCACTTTATTCAGTAGGATCTACCAAAATACCTTCTTTAGACTCGAGCAACAATTCTCCATCTTCTTTCTTGGGTACCCCAGCGTTACCAATTTCTTTTCGCATAGAATTGGACTCCAGTCCTGTGACAGACCTCGCACGGACCACATCTCAGCATTCTGTACATCACAGATTGGTTTTGGAAGAAATGCCTGCACCACCTTCAAAGTGGACTTTCCTCCTTTCTCAGAGCTGTTCAGAGGCAACAGCAATCAAGGAAGATTCCAATCAAGATCATGAGCTGCATTCCCGTCACTCTGTGACAACCTCAGGGGTTGTTATGCTTCATCCTGACCACAGGAGAAATGCCATAGCTAAAAGAACAGGAAGTTGCTCTATGCTTGGCTTTCACACAGTGTTAGCACTTTCTTCACCTGCATGTTACAGGATTTGGACAAGAAGAAGAAACTTAACCAGTCATATTTCTACCATCCAGAGACTATTTATATCCCAGTTTACCCAGGGTTTGAAAGGGTCATCTAATGTATCAGATGACCTGGTCTCTTCCCTGCCGTACTCCTTGGGCAGGGCACTATCCATATGGAGTCAGCATGGTCCTTCTGCCTGTCCCTCCGAAATCACTCCTCTTCATTCCAGTCACTGCAAGTGGCAGCCAAGTGTGGGCGTCGAGAACAGGTAAAACTCATCAACTTATTTCTGAGAATAAATATGTGTAGGGTATGTTCTTGCTTCTTTTTGGGGAAGTGGGGGTGATAGAAGCTTGTGTTGCAGGATCAGTTTCTCCCATTCCAAATCTACATGTTCTGCTCCAAAAATGGCATATTGTGGAAGGTTCTTACCTACAGACCAGTCTGTTAGCTGAATTTAAATATATTTGCCTTCGCTTCTTTAACAGTGTCCTCTTTTGGCAGAATGGCTAACTCTATTTTCTTCTCCCATGCAAAATAAACACACCATGCATCAGAATATATAATGCAGAAAGGTGAGCTACTTCATTAGGTCTTTTCAGAGTGACTGCAAAACAACTGGATTTCTGAGGTAGGAGAGTTTTCTTCAGGTCTGACCCACAAGTTTCACTTGAACCACTGTAAAAATGTTCAGTATCAGATTAGGAAGAAACCTAATTGGGGCAGGGAGGGAATTCAGTTAAATCTTTGATTGTATTCCATGACTGTTCTGTGCAATTGAAACGTCTTTACGTCTTTTGATTGTGTGTGCCAGATGTATTGAATCGTTGGCACATGCAACCCTAGCACCATTTCAGGCTGCTGAGGAATTTTGGTGTGTCTGTCCTCAGTGTGAGTGGGAAGAGCGCTGATGTCTACTTTGCCTATTTCACTTAATTTTCCTACCTGCATTTGAAATCTTTTTGTTGAGAAACAGAATACAAGAAGAGGTTCCTAGTGCTGGTATGAGATTTTTTGCATGCTTGTAAGGTGGAACAATACAAAGATGGTAACAAATATTCAAAAGGTTATTTATAAGGAAAGACTCACCGATATGGATGCCTTCACTGGGAAGCACTGAGACAATCTCCACCAGGGAGCAATCTCCAAGAGATGCTGCCTTAGTGCTGGTCAGCCCTTAAATGAGGTCCAGAGGAGGTGGAGTCAAGCTCCCCTCCTTCCAGGAGCACACCTGAATTACCCTCACCTGTGCTCCCACAGCTGACCCAACACTTGCCTCAGCCGATTAATCAGAGGTTCAGGCTG
Organism: Excalfactoria chinensis; assembly: GCF_039878825.1. Classification (NCBI taxonomy): domain Eukaryota; kingdom Metazoa; phylum Chordata; class Aves; order Galliformes; family Phasianidae; genus Excalfactoria; species Excalfactoria chinensis. The sequence goes on along the minus strand of NC_092840.1, from coordinate 3,672,589 downwards.
TGATTACCAATTTCCCATACACATGCTCTTTTGCAAACTTTTCACCCGTTATGTCTCAGATATTGCTACCTGAGACACAGGACAGTTTACTCTCTGATCTTGCAGTCTTGAGATTCCTGGACAGACACTAGGTCCATAAATCCATTTCATTAACTCTTATGTTTAATGTGGCAGTCTGTAGAGACCTGTGGAATTCGACTTATATATAATTAATGCCGTATTTTACTTCGCATAAGTGGAGAAAATACTTGTAAGTATTTGTATACTTGCTAGTATAAATTCTCACGTCTACTAGAAAGATTTGAGTAGAATATGAAATAACTGCTCCATTTTGTGAGTTCTCTGCGCTAAAAGATAGAATTTGAATAATGATACAGAGACAACTTTGCAGCATATTCCTTGAGGTCTGTTTTCTTTTTTGCCCCTCATGAGGCAATATTTCAGGCTGAATTTTCTAGTGTATAAGTTAGTATCTAGGAAGTAATCACACCAGTAAACACCAAAGTTTGAGCACTTGGTAAAACCTTTTTAAAGCTTCTTGCTCTGCATGAGATGAATTATTTTGGATTGTTGAGGCATTTTATCCTTGGACTTTGAGATCTGAGCTGACTTCATCTCATGTTTTTTTCTATAGTTATGTCTGCAGACTCTAAGGCAGTTTGTTACAGCACATCCAGTTAACTAAAATGTCGGAGGATTTAACTCTTTGTTATAAAGGATAAAACGAGAACCAGCTGTTTTGCTATGAATTACTTTTTCCTAAAGAAGAGATGACAAATCAAATCTTACCACACTCTATATGAAAAATGCCCAAAATTTAAGTAGCATAAAGCTCAGTTTGTTTTTTCTTGTTAGATATTTGAAAGGAATTGATGTATCTGTCTGGGGTGCACTTAATGCTTCTGGCCCACTTGGGTTTTCTTTAATGTTAAGTTATTGTAGTGCATTTAAGACAGTAATGACATGTAGAGAGTGAATTCTACTTCTAAAGTAATTGCAGAGGAAGTAAATCCCTCCCCACTGTAAGGGCAGAGCAAGTCCAAGAATGCCTCATGAGACTGAATGAGTACAAGTCTATGGGGCCAGATGGCGTGCATCCCAGGGTTCTGAAGGAGCTGGTTGAGGTGGTTGCCGAGCCGCTCTTCATCATATTTGAGAAGTCGTGGCTGTCAGGTGAGGTCCCAGATGACTGGAGGAAGGGTCATGTCATTCCCATATACAAGAAGGGGAGCAGGGAGGACCTGGGGAACTGCAGGCTGGTGAGTCTCACCTCTGTGCCTGAGAAGATCATGGAACAGATCCTCCTGGATGGCATGCTTGATCACATGAGGAATGAGCGTGTGATCCGTGACAGCCAGCACGGCTTCACCAGGGGAAGGTCATGCTTAACCAATCTTGTGGCCTTCTTTGATGGCATGACGGCATTGGTTCACAAAGGAAAGGCAACCAATGTCATTTATCTGGACTTGAATAAGGCCTTTGACATGGTCCCCTACCACATCCTTATCTCCAAATACATATTAACAGTGGCAAAAGGATAATTCAGTAAATCTCTTAAATTTGTGTTTACTCAAAATCTATATGATTGCATAGAAATAAATGTAGAAAATACATATATTATATGTAAGAAGTTCTGGCATATAAATGCAGAAATACAAGTGAATTTGGTGCAGCATAAAAGCATTTTCAGCACATCTGATTATTTTTTATTCTGTAGCATTCCAGTCTGGCTATAATTTCGTTATGTCAGTACATTCAGTACATTTGGCTGCTAGTTTGGAAGAGCAGCAAGTACAAGATTTGCTGTTTGAGGTATGGAAGGGCCTGTGGTTATTCTGATTAAGTATATCCAGTAAGATTGTGGAGGTTAGAGATAGTAGAGAGACAATTTAATGAAAACCTGTATTTGCACCTTCTGCTATTTCCTCCATGTCTTTTTTTATTTGGTAGAAAAATTATCCATGACTTTTGTTTCATTTTAAAAGTTGTTTGTTTTTTAATATGGATTCTATACTTAAGTAACATTAGTTCCAAGCATTGGCTCAAAAACTGTAGTTATTTGTCTCCTCTCTGTACTTTCATATTCTTTTAATACCACTAAATTGGGAATAGAACTATTTCCATATCAAGCTGTCAGTGAAATTTAGTTATGAGTGGGCCAAATGACAGATGTGGTTTGCCCTTGTATGATTCTACTACTTCTTACCCTTGCCATTCCCAACATTGTCATTTTTTGTCTTACAGTCCATATAATATTAAGACTTTTCCCTCACCTTTTTTATAATGAAGGTCTAACTTCTCTCTCTTTATTTTTATTTTTTTTTCTGTTGAACCAGCAATGCCGTATTACCACACTTACCTGTACAGGATATGGAAGCACTACAGACTGCAGGTCATGAGATATGGTGAGTATCTAGAACTTTGATATTTATTCAGAGTAGCTGGATCATAAGCTTTCTTAGGAAGGGACATTAATATTGTTTTGTGTTTCAGTTTTTGACAGTTCAGTAATAGCTTTCTGATTAAAGTTCTAGAGAAACACACTGATTGGATGTTGTGGGGGAACGTACAGAGCATTCACACAAACACCAAGGAAGATTGCTGCACAGAACAGTGCTGTAACTTTCAAGCATCTTACTATGAAATATGTATGTGAAACCGCAGAACTTAGTTTCTTACTTGGATAAATATGTTCTTTTTGCTTGAGGAAGTGGAAATAAGGTGCTGGTACTTTCTTCTGCTCTTTTTCAATGTTGGAATGGCAGATGGAAAAACTCTTAAATTTATCTGTGGGAAAAAAAAAAAGTACTAAATTAACAACTGCAACAGATTTGCTGAAGAGCAGGAAAATTAATCGTTTTCTATCAGTAACTACTAAATAGAACTATAAACTATATGGAAAGGAAAATAATGGTAAAATCAGATATCCAGCATACTAGCGATTTAGTTTATTTCCGTGTCAATGTGAGCTGCAGCAGTTTTTGGCTGTAAGCAGATAGTGGAGAAAGTGTTCACTTAGGCAATTTCTATGAACCACACTGTTTTATGTGCCCATATTGCAATTTAGGGACAAGAACATGGAATGCAGTTGCAGCATAAATTGGGTCTTGATCTACTTCTGTCCTCTTCTTCCTCTTTTACAGTCTGGAACCTCCATTCCCTCTTCCACTACCAAAGTCTTGCTTGCTTTCGGAAGCATTGCCCCCTGTGCTTCCAGAACCTGAACTTCAGGTCCGTGCCCCTGATGAAGCAGATACTTCCTCTCCAGACTGTTTTAGATCCCAAGATGACATAGAACTGAAAAAAGTGAGTTCCTTAGAGATGTTAGGTATCTCACCTACCTGCTGATGAATGTTGCCTATTAAATGTTACAAGACGAGGCTTCTAGTCCTAGTCAGTGCTCTTTCTCTTTTTTTTTTTTCTTTTTTTTTTTTTTTTCAAGCAGAAATAGAGTGGAAAACCCAAAGATGAGTAGAGAATTTGGGTAACTGACATGGTCATTAATGACTTCATCTTTTTTTTTTCCTTTTTTTCCCCCCCCCCCCCAAGACTGAGCCAGAAAAGAGGCCAAAGAAAGTCTCACAGATCCGAATCAGGAAAACTGTTCCTAGACTAGATCATAACCTTACTCCAATGGGACTACCCAAACCAAAAAGGTGAGCCATATCATTTAAATGGACTCGTTACTAACTGGTTATTTTGTTTAGTGTATAGGAGTGCTAGCCTTGACAGAGGACTTCGTTTCTTCACATACTGGTTTGATAATTAAGTGTGAATAATTAAGTTATAAAATCAGTCTCAAGAGATGAAATGTTACAATCTACTAAACTGCTTTCTTAGCTTCCACAATAAAATAAAATAAAATAGTGACCTGTGAATGGCTTTCCCTTTCTTTTGGGAGTCAACATCACTGTATGCTAGATGCATTGTATGCTGGTATGTGCAGGCAGGACGAGTTTTGACACAGATTTCTTAAAAAACACCACCTGAAATAAGGTACTTCAGACCCTCATTTACTCATTCTTCTCTATCCCCAGTTATTTTAATTCGGTGTTTTGAGCTCAGATAATTAGTTAGCATTCAAGCATGGGAGACAAACAGTACTTGATTCTAGTAAATCTAGTGTGGTGTTAAAAGGTGCTTTTGAAGTTTTTTGTTCTCAATTTTATTCATTCCTTTTTCAGGCTTAAGAAGAAAGAATTTAGTCTAGAAGAAATTTACACAAACAAGAACTACAAGTCCCCTCCTCCAGCCAGGTTTGTTCTGCTTCCTAATGAAAACACTACTTAGATAAATATACAGTACTTAGGCAGAGAGAAGGGGCAGATTGAAGGGCTTTGAAATCTAAGAGGGAGTTAGATTTGAAAAATTGCTCTAGTTCAAAGCAATATGGAAAGATAATGCTAAATCAGCATCTTACAGAACTGGTATGGAAAACAGTGAGAAGGAACATGAACTGAACTAAGAACTTGTTGCTATCCAAGTATAGGTGTATTTTTTTATTTATGCGTTCAATCCAGTCTCCATCCACATTATTTACTCTTTCAAAATCTGAGAGCAATTGAATGTTCTTTAAAATCCCGAGAATAACTGCCTCTTATTAAGTTTATCATGGCTGTCAAGACAGGTACTTCCTTCTGTAAAATCAAATTTCTCTGTAGTTGTGCTTTTGAACTGAAATACAAAGGGATTCAAACCATGTGTGTATGCATCAATAACATGATTTAGCTAGCAGTATGAATGTGCAGCTGCTGGAGGTGCAAACTGTAGATAAACATACATGAGAAGGAATATCAATGGGCTGTAAGAATATAAAAAGTGGGAACATGTACTTGGTTTAGGAAATGCATTGGTCTCCCTGTCTTTGTAAGGAGTGAACTTCTTGAGCATTCATCAGCTCTATCTTCTACTTCTATCAGGAGCTTGGAAACAATCTTTGAAGAGCCCAAGGAAAAAAATGGACACTTGATTTCTGTCAGCCAACAGAAGAGAAAGCGGATTCTGGAGTTCCAGGACTTCACTGTTCCTCGGAAGAGAAAGGCACGAGGCAAAACCAAAGCAGTGGGAAATTTCACTCGAGCAAAAAAAACTGCACCACAAAGTGCAGAGTTGGATGCCCTTCTGAGTCAGAAGCTGATGGACCTTGAAGAATTTTTTGCAAAGGAGGATGAGCAGGAGTTTTCTTCTAGCACTGGAGGGAGCCATGAGCTGAAAATGGTCCAGTGAGCTACTTTAGTATGTATTTTAATCCCATTGGGAGAAATCTACTGATTTCTTCATACCTTGCTCTACCACTCTCTTGTGATATCTGATGATCTAGTGTTGGCTGTGACCCTCTAAGGTGCTATTGAATTGGGATTTTTTGTTTTGTTCTTTTGTTTGTTTTTTTGTTTTTTGCTACTGGAGGGATTCTTAGGGTCACGTGTGACTTAGCATTCCTTCCAACCTCTGGAAGTTATGGCTAACACTTAGTTGTGTTTCAAGACTTTTTGAGGGTAGAGTGGGAGGAAGTAGCACAACTTCCATAATGCTGGGACTCTGTACTCCAAAATCTTTGCACATTGAATCTGCTGTTACTACTGTAATGGCTTTTGGAACAATATGACAACAGAGTATGTGGTGTTTGGCAAAGCTAAATTTTAGCCAATACATTCTTGATAATACCACTATATTTTTAATAATTAAAAATAGCATTCCTGTCTTACTTCTGATGATTTCTTCTTTCTGGTTATTTAGAACGTTCCTTATGAATTTCTGTGCCCTTCCTGGCTTTGGGCAGCAGAAGCTCCACATAACTAGACTTTAATGAACTTGCACTTTGTGTATCCTTGTTTATTTGCAGCATGAGGCCCCTTTTAACACAACTGACATTACAAAACAAAAAAGAATTAATACTTTCAGAAAAGATGATGCCCGCTGCTATTTTTTTTCCTAAATAATGAGCTTTTACCCAATTGGCTGATGCTTTTTACCTTCTCCAGAAGCAAATCTCATGAGTACGTTAAGCTACAGGGTATGCAAGTAGAGCTTTTTATTAGCTGATGTGAGCTGCTGCACACAAGCACCAGCAAACCCTTTGAGACTCATTTTGAAGCAGTTTTCATTTCAGGAAGTATAATCAACTTGATTTTTAACACCTATTTTAGGTTTGCAGTTCAGTTAGCTCCCAGTTAGATATTCTATGTACATCACTGTTGTATGTGATAGCCGGTGTTGTACAAAGAGCCTCCTAGCATGTGAAAAACATTTTGTTTTCATTAAGTGCGGCCATTTGTCATTAGATGGTGCAGCACTGGGCGATTTCTCAGCCATAAGTTTTAAGTGAAGAGCGCTCACTTCTGGGATAAGTTCAGTTAAAGTTACTTGAAGAGTAATTCATTAGGAATGCTGGCTGCAGTGCAGGTAATTTCTGTCCTCTAGTGCCTACAGAAGTTATTGATGTGAAGCTGTCTTTGCTGGGATGCTCAACTTCAACTAGTTTATTCTTTCATTTGTCACTTAAAACTTGCACTTTCTTAGTTACCTACCCATGTAATAAAGTTTATATACACATTCAGAATAAGCAAGTACCTAGTGGGCAGGTATTTTGATAAAGTCCCAATAAATGAAGAACTGAAAATACAAATCTTCTGCTGCTCAGCCATTTCTGCTACTGGCCTAACAGAAAAGGCAGAATTAACAAGCAATCTGTTGAATTCCATAGTCTGCAAAATGGAGAAATGGAAGAATATTACATTCTCTGTGTCTGAATCTTGAAATAAATGTATTCTGGGTTTGTGTTGCTCTCAGCTGGGATTAATGACAGCTTACATTCTTGTTTTGGTGGCTGATCAATCAAGGAGATTCAGGAAGAGAGTGAGGTGCAGACTTAGAGTAATGGTAATTTTTATTTTGAGGATAAAATAACAGGGTAGGTAAACTTCAAACATATTGACCTGCTATTTCAATGGCAAGGTCTGGTTAACCTAATTGAGCTACTGGGAATCATTGTAATTGATCTTATTTTTATAGAAATCCCTTTAAAAAATAAATAAATAAAAGTCAACTGCCTTTCAAAAGATATTTGAAACTTTCTCTGTGTTGGCTTATTACCCAAATATTGACTGGATGGAAGCTGTTGCAAGAGTCATATATATACACATATAGATAGATCTATTTTTATGGTTTTATGCTGTAGAATGGGATTGTGACACAGTGTTAATTGACCTTCTGTTAAAAGGGGAGGCTTTTACTGCTGTGACAGAATTGAGCTGTAACCTCACTGAGGCTTTTAAGGAAACAGTATGGGTGGGAGGGAGGGGGTTGGGTCCAAGCAGAGTTCAGGCTTCTGATGTGCTTCAAAATATAGAACGTTTTGTGTTGGATTTTTTTTAATGTTTGTTTGCCTTTTTTATTTCCCTCATGTGCTTCCTTGCTCTGTCTTGTTTCTAATGAATTGCTTTAATTAATTGCTTTGAAATAACACTTCTTAACTTTTTAGTAGTTACAGCAGAGGGGGCTTAAGAAAGAAAACACTTGATCCCCTTTTATTTACAACAATTGGAGAAGTAAGAAAACGATGTAGCAGTTGCTTAGGTTGTCCCAGACCTTAGGGTCTGCGGGTTACTCTGATTTGGTTTAATATTTGTGTGATAGAGTTGTGAGCTAATTGAGACAAAGCATCTTTTTCTTCCTCCCCACATCTCCTCAGAAACAGATGTCAGTCACGTGTGTGCACTTTTTTCCCCTCTCCCACCTCTGTCCCCATTTACAACACTCACGGAACAACCTCATGCCCTGTGGCTGTTGTTTGTACACTGGGAGTGACGATGGTGCAAAGGCAGGTAACGGCCGCACTCAGCTGCTTCTGTCTGGGATTATTGAAGGAAAAAAGTACACAGACTGTGTTTGGGAGTCATAAACACTTCCCTAGCGGAAGAACATGTACTATGTCTTTCATAGAGAGAGACTACTCCAGTAATGTCTTTTTTTCTTTGAACACCATGGAAAGCCCATTGTACGTATTGCTCACAGAATGATGTCCAGAGCAAACGTCTGGAGAAGAAATGCAAAGCTTTTGGCACGTACCATCACACAGCAGTAGGTTTTCAGAGACAGGCAGCTTTTATTTTTTACTAAACGTGCTGATTATGAGGGTTAGATTAGTATTTTTTTTCTTAAAAACATCAAATCTTATTTTCATCATGCTACAAATGGAGCAGCTGAGACTAATTAATGTACGCCTGGCCTCGTAGCTGCAAACATTTGAGTTCTTATGCTTGCTGGATATGATCTTCTGCAAGCAGTTCTCATTTATTATATTTCATATGGGTCGGGCCTTTGGCATATTATGTTCCAGGTGCTCTTCTAGGATATGGATGCTAACTGTGGATATGTCAGTACGATGCTATCATGTCAAATAGCTCATAGAGAGAATTCGTATGCCTGTGCCATTAGCCTCCATCAAGCTCTTGGCATTTTATCTGTTCAATTTTGTGTGAATTTCGAATGTTACTGTTTCTTTTGTGTGTGTCTTTAATTTATGGAAATAAATTTTTCTGAGAACCTTTCTGTTCTTTTTGTTGTTTTAAGCCTTTTTCAGGTTTGTATTGTTAAATATGTACATCTGTCCTACAGACATGGGAAGCCTTTGGGCTCTGCAGGGTTCTGTGTTTGTGGAGAAAATGCCTTCTATTAAGAATGAAAAGCAGTATTTTGGGGAGAAAATGTCTTTTTGATGAGATAAAGAGTGATATGTAAGAGAGAACATTGTATTTCTGGGATAAGTAGTGATATTCGGGGGGAAATGACTAAATTTTGACATAAAATGATATTAAGAAATTGTCGTATTATGGAGACAAAATGGATGTTTTGGGGTGAAAGTGTTGTATTGTGCTAAAAAGCGGCATGTTGTTGATAAAATGTCTTCTTTTGGGGATTTAATCAGGGGCACCAGTGGAGACTTAATGGGGAGCAATGGGGGCGGGAGGGTTCCATCGTAGGGAAGGAGCATGGATGTATGAATTGGGCTGTGTACTAATTGGGGCCATGTTAATTGGGCACAGTATGGGTACCGCCAATACAGGAGGCCCTACATCTCATCCCTAAACCTGTCCCCAGACCCCAAACCTTACATCTAGACCCCACACTCTGAGCCTCACAACAGGAACTCGGGCACCACATCACAAATGTTCGCCCCACATCCAGGTCCTGAACCCCAAATCCATCCCCAGGTTCAGATCCAGCTTTCAGGAGAGATGTAGGCTGGGGGGGACAGGTTTTGCTTGGGGCCCGACACAAGGGGAGCGGCTGTGGGGCACAGGTGAGCAATATGCTTCACAGGGGTTGGATTTTGGAGCAGGATGCGAAGTTTGAGTCACATCCCATCCGAGTGTGAGGACATACCGAGCGCCAGAACAACAGCGGACCTTCATTTTAAGCAGGTTCCCTCCTCCCCGTCACAGCTCCACAGCTCTCCACACACCTCTCCACAGCTCCGCACAGCTCCACAGCTCGGCTCCGGCTCACACACGGCCCCGCCCGGGGCGGCCCGGCCAATCGGAGCGACGAAGCGAAACATGGCGGCGGCCCCGCAGCTCTGTGAGGAACTCCGTTTCAGGCGGGAAAGTCCGAAAGAGCCGTTTCCGTCAGGGCGCAAGGAATTGTGGGTAGCGAGGCGGAAGCGCGTCCTTAGCGAGGCAACGGGGCGGGACCGGAAGTGCGTCAGTTAACCCGAAAGCAATTGGACGGGAGCGGAGGAGAACGGGACGGAGCGGAAGTGAGCGCGGAGGGACCGGAAACCGGTTGGGCCGCGTTGCCGTGTGTGCCGCCCCGTGCCGACCATGCCGCTGCGCGCCGTGTACCTCCTCAGCGCCCCCGGGCCCCGCGGGCGGCCCCGCACCTACGTGGGATTCACGCACGACCCGTGGCGGCGGCTGCGGCAGCACAACGCGGGGCGGCAGAAGGGCGGGGCGCGGCGCACGAGCGGGCGCGGGCCGTGGTGGGTAACCGGGAGCGGCGGGGCAGGGCTGGAAGCGGGGTGATGCGGGGGGGGGGCGGCGTCCAGTGACGGCCGCGCTGTCCCCGCAGGCAGATGGAGCTTTACGTGCACGGCTTCCCGTCCGACGTAGCGGCGCTGCGGGTAGGACGAGCTCCCCTTGGGCGCAGCCCTCCGAGCAGCCCCGAGAAGCCCCGGCCCTCCCCGGCCCCGCTCTCCCGTTAGCTGGCTGTCTCTATGCGCCACGCGGTATCTAATCGCCACCTGCAGCGCCGCAAATCCGCACCCCTTACTTCCCCCCCCACGCCCCGCGGTGTCCCAGCCCCGCTAAGCCCCGCCCACCCGCCCCTCCAGCCCCGCCCCTTTTCACCAAGCCCCGCCTTCTGTGCAGTTCGAGTGGGCGTGGCAACACCCCGCCGCCTCCCGCCGACTCCAGGATGCGAGACCCCGCCCCCTTCCCGGCGAGCAGCCAATCGCCTTCGCTCTCCGTATGCTGCCCCGCCTACTCTGGGCTCCACCCTGGCGTCGCCTACCGCTGCGCCTTCGCTGGCTCCGCCCCCCTCCGGGCCCCGCCCTCTGCCCGGCCCCGCCCCCCCACGTCGTTATAGAAATAGACCCGGCAGGGCCGAAGCCACGCCCCAAGAAGCGGCCCACGCCCACTTTGGCCACGCCCCCTCCATGCACGCTGTGCTCGGAGCCCTGCGAGGTGAGGCTGGGGGGGGGGGAGCGGGATCGTTGGGATCATTGTGGGGCACGTTGGGATGGCAGGAGGCATTAGCTGTTTGTTAGCTGGGTGTTTGGGGCACACGGGGACACTTTGAGGCACATTTGTGGTGCCCAGCGTCCCCTTGTGGCATATTGAGGTCGTTCAGAGCAGTCTGGGGGCTTTAAAACAGGTGATCTGGGGTCACTTTGGGCTCTGGGACCCGAGTGTGACATTTTGTGCTCACTACTGTGGATGACAGGTCTCTAACTGGGTGTTCTGAGGTCCTGTGGGGATGCTAGGGGTCAGCTTGGTGACCATGGGGTGGATTTGGGGTCCCCAATGGTCACTTCAGGATCATCCAGTTGTGTTTTGGGGCCCTTAAAGCGTTATTTGGGGCATTATTTAGTTATTATTGGGGCATTCTTTAGTTATTAAACTGGCTGCACCCCACAGGGCCCAATCCTGCGCTGTCCCCGCCCCCCCTGCCCTGCCCGCTGCCATGCCCGCTGCCTGGCCCCGCGCTTCCTGGGGGCAGAACCAAAGGAACTGCTTCCACTGGGCGGCACCTGCCCATGGTGAGTGAGTGGGCTTGGGGAGGGCAGGGCCAGGTAAGGGGGCGGTAAGTGGGTGCTAATCCCCCCCCCAGCTGCCAGCAGGAGGTGCTGTGGGGAGAGCTGATGGGCCACGGGGATGGTGACGATGAGTGGGCGGACCTGGAAGACCCTGCCTTGGTAAGCCATTGCCTCCAACCCCAGCCCCGTTATCACACCCTCCCATCTCTTATCTCTTATTGATCTCTGACCCTACAGGGCCACTGGACAGATGAGCTGCTGCAGAGCCAACAAGAGGACCCTGAGTGAAGCCACCTTCTCAGCTGCTTTTTAACATAATTTATTCCCAATAAAGCAATGAATGGAACTGCTTCCAGCATCATTCTTTTGGGTTCCGCAAGCAAATGGGGTCCAGGGGGCGGCTGGGGGTTGTTCAGGTGGATTTGAGGTTATTACTTTTGGGCCCACAGGATCAGTCACTTTGAGCTCTTCGTGGTCCCCACGTGGCATTTTGGGGTCAATTACAGAGATTCTGCAATCTTGCAGTGTGCGTTTAGAAGTCCTGCAGGGCAGTGTGGGGTCCTTAAGGGATGCCCCAGAGTCACACACAGTGGGTATGGGGTGCTGTGTGTCACTCTGGTCCCTACTGTTGGGTCTGGGGTCCCTGAGGTACAGTTTGGGGGCCTGTGGGTCACACTGAGGCCCTATGGAATGGGCCTAGTGTCTTTGGGATCCCTAGGGTTCTCTGTAGGTCCCATCAGGGTGAGTTTGGGGTCCCTGTGGGATGCAGTGAGGTAAGTTTGGGGTCCTATAAGGCACTATGGGGTATGTTTTGGGGGCAGAATGTTGATTTACAGCTCTCGTGATGGCACGATGGGGTCCCTACAGCCCCTCACCCATGAGAGCAAATACCGAAAACACCCCAAGAAATAGGATGACCCAAAACCCATGACCTGGAACTCAGCATAACCCTCACAGACACCCCAGACCACCAAGAATCCCCAAAACAGCCCCAATCCCCAAAGTACCCCAATCTGCGAGGGTCACTTCTTCTTGGTCTCCTTGCAGGCAACGACGTAGCGCTGCGCCACGTTCAATGGCGGTGAGTAGCCGTCGGCATACGATGTGTCCTCAAACAGCACCGAGTAGTCGTCCTGCGGCTGTGTGCGTGGGGCAGAAAACAGCAATAGGAATGAGTGAGAGCTGGGGGAATGGCAGGGCCTGTCTGCAGGGCAAATCGGGGCCGTACCCGCTGTGGGGGCGCGTGGATGAGGGCACGGTAGAAGCAGGTGGTCTGTGGGTATAGTGCCAGCACCAGCTGCTCGCGCTGGAACAGCGCTTCGGGGTCGGTCTCAGGGTTGGCCTTCCACTGTGGCAGAGGGATCACACGGCGCCGGCTGAGCGTGTGCCTCCTGCAGAAGGGAGCAGTAAGCAATGGGTACGGGATGGGGAGAGAAGGTTTGGGGGCAGGGGGTGAGAAGAGCTTTGTGGTATGGCGGGTGTGGGGAGGGAGTTCGGGAGAGGTAGAGGGCTTTGGGGGGGTGTGCGGAGGGATCTGGGGAGATCTGGTGAGAGCAAGAAGAGTTCTGTGGAGAACTGGAAGCATGGGGGACATGTGGAGGGGGTCTGTGGGGAGATGGGGTGTTCTGTGGGGTTTGAGGAGGTTTGGGGGGAGCTGGGAAGAGTTAGAGGGTGATAAGGAGGGAGTTGGAGGGGTTGGGGAGGGCCTGGGAGGGGGCTGGGGTCTGCCTGAGTGTGGGGGCAGCTGTGGGACTAGGGGGGTAGTTGTGGAGTGGGGGTGCTCACTCTTTTCCCTCCTCATCGATGTCGTCCACCTCATACCTGGGGTGGGGAGAAGGGAAAAAGGAAAAAGGATTAAACTACAGCAAAACACGGGGAAGTGCTGCGATCCCAGAGCACAGCACGGCCCCACAAGCAGCAGCAACTGCAGTGCTCCACAGCAGCCTCCAACTGCCCCGCACCCCCAAAATGCCCCCCCAGCCCCATTCCACACAACCCCCCCCAACAACCCTGCTCCCCTCCGCACCCAACCTGCCACCCCCTCGCCCCCTGCACGCACTTGTTGGCAGCATGGCTGTAGCTGACCACCTCAGCCAGGATCCACTGCTCATCGCCGTCCACTGCCTTGACACGTGCCGCCACTTTGTCCCCGGGCTTGGCCACGTAGTCCCCAGCTGCTGGCACGGCACCGCACAGTGGGGGGGGCCTGGGAGTGAGGTGGGGGTGAGTCGGCGGGTGGGAGTTAGGGTGAGGCTGGGCTGGGGCTTGGGGTTCTGCAGTGCAGTCAGGGGGGTGCTGGCAATCCAAGACAGGGGTCAGGGAGCAGGGGCTGGGGTCTGGTGGGGTGAGAGGGGAGGGAGGGCAAGGGCACGGTCAGGATGGGGTCTGGATGGGGTCGGGTTTCCCAGTGTGGGGCTGGGATTTGCTATGGGACCAGATGTCAGGCATGGGGTAAGAGCCGTGCTTTGGAGTCTGGGTCCAGAGCCAGCGGATGGGGTTAGATGTCGGTGTGGAACTGGGAGCTCAGGGCACAGTGTGGGGTAGGGTGGAGCGTGGGTCTGGGAGTTTAGGGTACCCAGTGGGGAAGGGCGCACTGTGGGGTCAGGGATACCTACTTGTCGCCTGGCTTGCCAATCCAGAGCGGCAGCGTCATGGCTGACTGCTGCAGCAGCGTCATCAGCACGCCACGCCGCATCGTCTTGCGCGGCGGCTCCGCGTCACTGTAGATCCCTGCAATCTTGGCAGCTGTGACACAGCGGGGGGTGGACACAGTGACACCGAGATTGGGGGGGCACGCAGGGGGAGATTTGGGAGTCATGACAGGGATTTGGGGTGGGAAAACAGAAAAGGAGAGGCCAGTGTGACGTCATGTAATAGAACATATAGAATTTGAGAGGAATTTGGGGTGAAAGCTGGAGAACTGGGGCATGAGATCACGCTGGAAAAGCGTGGGAGAAACAAAGAGAAACAGAAACGTGCACAACAGGTGTGGGAAGGAAGTGCAGCACATAGGGATGTTTGGGGGAGTTTAGCAGAGTTTGGCAGGGCAGGAACAGCCTGAGGAAATTTGGGGGTTTCAAACAACTCAAAAACAGGAAGAAAAAGGTAACACAAAATACTGAAGTACCTGGGGATGCATACAGGGCCGTTAAAATATAAAATAATAGAGAAAAAAATACTGAAGGATTCTGGAACGCATTGGGAGAATTTGGGCGCAAACAAGCAGGGTTTGGGGACAGAGAAAGTTTGGGTTGGCTGTGCACAGGGAATGGCCAGGGACAGGTGGGGGTCAGGGACAGGTGGGCTCAATGGAGGCACGTACCAATGCGGCGCTCTTCCAGCAGAGACTTGATCTCAGCGATCTTGTCCAGCGCCTTGCGCAGGATGCTGCAGAGTGCCATCAGGGCAGCTGTCACGTATGGGGTACAGGGCAGGGTGTGGGGTTGGTGGGGTGTGGGGTTGGTGGGGGTGCAGGGTGAGGGGATGTGGGGATGAAGGGGCCGCCCTACTTGCACTCGGCCTCAGCATCGGCCTTGGCGGTGGTGTACAGCCCGCGCAGCTTCGTGCGGTAGTACGGAGAGACTGGAGGGGGAGGTAAGAACGGCCATGAAACGAGCCCACATCGACCACGCTCTCCCCAAACCTCCTCCCTGCCCGCTGAAGCCCTTCCCGCCCCCATTCCCTCCCTATTCCCACCCCAGAAGCCCGGCTCTCCTCACAGCCCTGCCCGGCTTATCCCGCCCCTTCACGCACGGCCCCGCTCTCACTCTTATTCTCGGTCTGCATCCTCTCGTGCGTCTTCTGGATGTTGATGAGGTTGTGCTCGCTGCGGGATCGCTCCTCCTGCAATGCAGCGGGATGACGGCGGGGCTGCCCGCCCCGATCCCCGCACGGCCCCGATCCCCGCACCCACACCCACAGCACAAAGCCGTGCGACAAAGCGCCAACCCAAACCAGCAGCCCAAAGTCTCTGACCGCCCCCAGAGTCTCCCGCTCGTTTCGTAGCGCTCCGTGCGGCGCTGCCCCGCACCTGCGTGTGCCCCAGCAGCCGCTGCAGCTCGGACAGCAGCTCGGCGATGCGCGAGTCGGCCGACACCAGCGCCATGGCCGCAGCCGCAGCCCGCGGGGCGCTTCACGCATGCGTCAGGCTGCGCAAAGCACTGCGCATGAGTCGGTCCGGAGACTACGCAAGCGCCGTTCCAGAGAGAGCGCGGTACGCATGCGCCGTGCTGGAGACAGTGCTACGCGTACGTCCCGCTGCAATTCCGGCTTTGGCCGCACGGTGGCAGAAGAGACGCAGGAAACGGCTTTGCCGTGAGCTGAGCCGCTCCTGACAGCCGAGCTCAGCCCGCTGCGCCCCAAAGAAATGACATCTACTTTCTGCAGAGAACAACGATTATTCTTTGGTCATAATCAGCGCACACGGCCAGGGGCGGCAGTTTCCTTGCAGGTTGCTTTGGATAGGTCTTATTTCCTCGTTCTCAGCATTGGTGGTGGCTCGTGCCTTGCAAAGCCTTTAAAGCAGCTGTCAGATCAACGAGGAGGCACAGACATCCTGTTTGCAAAAGTCTAAGATGCCTACAAACCAATAAGAGAATGCGGCCTTACAGATACAGCCAGCTCTGAAAGCAGCTACTGTTCACTACAGCACAACAGTGCTGACATTCCCCTATTGAGTTTCAGCCCTCTGACAGCTATTAAACCTGCAGCCATCTCATCCATCGTGCAACCTGCATTTACTCCAACACAGACTCCCAGGTCCCCTAACAAGCTCAGCCCTGACTCATAAGCAGTTTCCTTTCAGTTTTAGTTAGAACTAAACACAAAACAGCTTTCAGTATATAACAGTGAAAAAAACTGTCATTTAAGTACAATGAGATCTTGAACTTTGGTGTCGTTTTTAGTGCAATCTTCTATCAGAAATGGAGTTATTTCCCCTAAGCCTGCCATACCCAGATCTTTGGGATGGGAAGAAAAAGTTTCTGAGTGGAAGACAATTCCACTTCAATAACTTTATATTTGCTCTGACCTGCACTGGTTATATCATCCCCACACACCCCCCTTTCAGTGCTTACAGACAGGAGTTGCAAGAGCTCTAAACACTCCAGATATTATACTCCATTAAGAAGGCTATGTCGAAATTACCTCTGACATTGGTATAAGCAGAGGGCCGTGCCTGTGCACAGAAAACCTCCTTCTGCTTTGCATTTTTCTCTAACTCAGAATGAAGAATTTGACTTTACCTGCAGGTGTACAATTAAACACGGACTCTGCCAGCTGGAAGAAAGCTTCTCCAAGGATTTCCCGATAGCTCATGTGAGTTGCAGGAATAAGGGACCGAGTGGCATCTTTGAAAAGCAGATCACTTTCACCGTATTTTTGTGAGTGGAAGAGATGGAATTCAGAATCCAGCTTGGTCCCCAGAAATTCCTAAACAGAAAAGAGGTTCCACAGTTTGGACTACAAATAACAACGTTATGTTGGTGACCATCAGTTTTATAACAGGATCTAGCAAGAAAACAAGACAAAACACAGAACTACTTTCATCCAGTACAGTTATACAACAAGATATGGCTTTGGAGTGGGTTATTTCTCAGAAGTATAATGGCAACCAATGGCCTTTGGAGAATCCAAATAATGGTTTTCTCAATCTCCTATGCACATTCTTAGTTATGTCACATCAGATCTGAAGACACTTGATATGTTTAGTATATAAAGCTCTTGATACTGAAAAAGTGCTCAGAAATTGTACATAGGAAGCGTTAATGTGTTAACTTCTTCCCCATTATTCACCTCACCTGAGATTTCATTAGGAAGTCATAGATTTTAGTGACAGTGACTGGTCGAGTCATGACTGCGCTGGGAGGAACAGAACCAAGGTTGCAGGCAGCCCATTCTGTGACTGCAGCACGCGTTCCATCCGGACACAAGAGTTCAAAGTCAGCAGCTGTATAACCTTTTGCCCAACCAGAGCTTTCCAGGTCTGAAAAGAAGATGAAGTGAATGAAAATCATTTTGAAAAGCGAATGCAGAAGACAAGGTGTTTCTCATGCAGTGAGAAAAAAAAACAGAGAGGAAAGAGCTGAGTGAACACGCGTGTTGCATATTCATCTATTAGGAATGCAAAAGGAATAGTTGGGTTGTTTTGGTCTTTTTGAAAACAGGTCAGTGAACTGAAGCCATTTTCTATAAGATGGGTGCGAAGTAACATTAAAGCACACAAACAGCTTGTCAATATTTCATCTTCATCTGACAATAGGTACGTGCTCTGTATGTGCCTATGTGAGAAGATCCAGTGGGAAAAATCACTTTTTATAGCTTTGAGCTTTCCAAAAACTAGAGTAGCCTCCAGTGATGATCTCCCCTCCAGTCCCCAGCAAACACATTCATCTCTGCACTCAGTGATTCTTCCTCTTCCCTCTCTGAAATGGAACAGTACCTGAATTTTAAGCTTTACCATAACATCTACATGCAGGAAGGTTCCTGAAAGTTTCCAGTTCCAAACACAGTTTCATAGACTCAGTTTAAACCTGTACACACTGATCCTTAGAGGTCACAGTGTGGAAAATGTCAATGCTTTGCAATGTTAAATTAGAAGAAAATATCTGCATCTCACTCTCTATATTCCAGAGTAGGTTTGAGTGTTCCAGAAAAGCTACATCTCCAAAGCTTCTTCCACTGGGATTGCCAACCAAGCACCTTGAATAGGAAGAAGAGAAAAAGTTATCAGAGACAGCCATTACAATGGCTGAGGCTTAGACAATCACTGGAAGCTCCATGTCTCTGACTCTGGAAAGAAGCATTACCTGAGTGCTCCCATATTGCCATAGTAGTGTTCATTGTGACCGGCAGCACATCTGCTGGATACTCGAGCTCCTTCCACCTCACTGCCTCCAATGCACACTTTGCACAGGTTTCCATCTGCTCCTGGCATGCAGCCTTTCCAAAAGAAATTCTGGTAAGCTGAGAAGGAAAAAAAGCCTGAGGTGAGATTAGGGTGAAGTCTCTTCTTCCACTGGAAGAATGGGATTCCATCTTAATAACTGACAGAAAGAGATCTCAATGGCACGAAGAATCACACACACTCAGATAAGAGGAATAGTTGTTGAAACAACATTTGAGATTGCACTTGCAGGCCAAAAGACTAATCAGCTCTTTCTTGGGTAAAGGAAAATGGAAAAACGATTGAACTAAGCAACTCAAGAAAGCATGCCAAGCTGTAGCATAAAAAGTTGTTAATTACATAGATCATACAGTGGGTGGCAATGTCTCTATTTATACATAACTCTTGAAAGCATTAACAACTGGAACAGCACTTTTTTTCTCCTATAACTTTAAGGACAGAAACAGAGGATCATCATCCTTCAGGTTTTGGAGTAGCCACACAGATAAACTAAGTTGAGCACAAGTACAACACAGCAGGATTGAGAGGCACAACAGTAGGTTAAAAGAACAAGGGGAGGAAGAGTCTCTATTACAACTGTACTTGGTCTTCCTAAAATATTTTGAGATAAACTTAACCCATAACTTTTTACATCCAGAATATAAACAAATTCATTTGAGCTAATCAATTAAACATCTCCATTAAGAAAGAGACAGGGAAATAGACAGACTTTCCAAGTATACAACACAGAATCAGACACGTTAAGCTCTAGGACTGGATACTTGTGTCCTTTGATCATCCTCCCTTCTGCATGTAGGCACAGATACCACTATTATTTATGCTGTATCCGCTGCTAAGGAACATCACATGTAGTCTAGGAGAAATCCACTACTGAAAAGAGAGCTCTATACAGGAACACATCATAGCAAATATGAACATCTTCAACGATATGCAAGACTGAAATCCTTTTACTCTGCCCTCACAGGCCCTTTTCAATCTTACTTCCAAATGTTAGGCTTCAGACTTCAAGAGTCTGCTCAACAGATAACTCAGAGCAACCCATACCAGATCCAATATCACAGTTTTCAGTAACATTCTCCTGAGCTCCGACTGTATATCTGGAAAGAAGTAACCATCCTCCAGGACTATACAAGTGGCTGTGGCATGATCTCCTTCCCCGCAGGTTATGGATGTTAATCTGTTTGGCATTTTTCTTAGTGAGGGCCACAGCATAAACAGGTGACAGTCCTACAAAACAATGGCAGCAACCAGTTACATGAAGGCAATGAAGTATTCCAAACAGGCAGAGCCCCAGTCTTCCCGCCCTCATCCCCTCAAGATGTTCAGTTAATGGTGGATCACCTGCATCTTTGCTTAGCCACACAGCTGTTGCCCTAGCAGTCATACATTGTAGTGAAATTCTTCTTTCCTGAGTGAGCATTCAAATACATCCCAACAGAAATACTAGAGGCAGCCTCCGAAACATGGAAATCTTTTGCCTTTTTAAAGGTTCTTTCATTACCCTTGCACTTTAGATGAAGCTTCCTCATTTCCTCTGAGATCTCATCATCTGGAGCATAAACCTGCCCTGGAAGAGAGGAGACAATCATTAAGGATCTTGCAACTGTTGTCATTCCCATTGCACAGCAGCACCCCATCAAAAAAACTTGATAACCTTGCAATCCTCTCTTGCACCAGTTGGTATCTCTGCCCCTTTTATAGAAGAGATATAATACACAGACAGATCAAAAACTACAGCCAGTTAGTGGAAGAGCCGAGAAGAGTACCTGGATGTGCACATTGATTCCTAATTCCATAACAAAACATCACAAGGTGTCAACATTTTACTGTATTTATATGGTGCACACAAGAACTTACCATAACATTCTGCAGCTACAGGCACCAATCCGCACCTCCCCGCAATGTAGACATGGGTTGCATCCAGACTGACTGCATCAGCCTCACTACTCTGTCAATGGTATTACAGAAAATAACATAAACAGGACTTGCATTAATTGTGTAACCAAGCAACTGTACTTATCCACTGGTTAGAAATCCCACCGCATAAATTCCCTGTCATTCCCCCTGCTGCCTATAGTGTACAAGTATTCTTCCTCTCGTTTAGCTTAGGCAAGGACACACATACTGTGTGCAGATTACCATATTCTCTGTTCAGAGAGATCCTCCTACCTTGATCATTTCAATGCAGTTTGCCATGGAAGCTGCTTGGACACAGACTAATGGGTCAGATTTGATGCTCAGTGCCCACTCCTCACATTTGCGAAGCTCAGCATTGCTGATGCAGCACCAGCGCACAACACTGTTGTCCAAGGAGCTCCCTGCATTAGAAAGTAGAAGAACAGTGAGACCACATCAATCATGCAACAATCTGTTCTTCATTAAGGGCATGTTTCAGTTTATTCACTCATGTCTCTAAGGGAAGAATAACTGAGAACGCCTACAGTCCTGAAGAAGGCTTCTTACCTTCATGGCCTAGTCCCTTAAGGAGCGCTACATAATCCAGACCAAGGACATATGCAATTTCTAGCTGTTCCTCAAAAAGCTGCAGGTGCTGAGTGGCATCTCGAAAGAGAAGGTTCTTTCCTCCAAAGGATGATGAATTGAAAAGTTCAAATCTGGCTCTTTCCTTTCCTTCTTGACCAAAGAGACGCTGGAACAAAAGCAATATTTTAAACTGCAAAAAAAAATCATCTCATCCTTTTAGTGACAGGCAGCCTCACCACCTCCATCCATCACAGCAATGGCCTGTAACATAGCATTCAGGGTCCTAGTATGCATCACACTGTGACAAAGCCCACAGGTACCACAGTGACTGGATGGTTACAGACCTAAAAGTATATTCCCTGAGATACAGTTTCCCTTTTTTGAAGAATTTTGTCTCTCATCTTAGTTATTCAAACTTACTGGGCCATGCTTGATGTCTCCCGCCCTATAAGGGCAACTGAAGTGGCATGGCTGAATGGGAAATGTTTGTGATGCATAACCACAGTAAGTGGGTACAAGATGTCTTGTGTTTTACAGTGGGAAAGTACTATGTGCAAAGTAGATCTGTCCAGCTTGACAGAAGAGTAGCGTGCACTGAAGAATGTACTGGGAATATTGGGAATATTACTTCACAGCCACTATTATCTATAGAGGAACATAGCTAAGATACTTGCCAATAAGCCCAGTGACAAGCGACAAGGACATATGAAGATCTCTTTGCTGTGTTATTTTACATGTATAGTGGCTGAGATAAGCAAAATTTTCCTTCAGAATCTAATACAGGACCTTTCTCCAGAACAGTTCATTTTGAACATTTGGTGTACTATAACTTCAAATGTATTGAGAGAAGAAGGCAAACTGGGTGGTGAGCTCGACACAAATACAGAAGAAAATCCTGTGTACAAAGTTATACAGCTTATCATACCCACTCACTTGGAGCATGGTAAGAAATTTGTTGGTGATCTTTTGGAAGTTGAGGCGGGTGATGATGCCACGGCCAGGCCCCTTGCCCAAGTTACAGGTGTTGTATTTGCTCAGCTCAGCTGTAGTCCCATCAGGACACAAGAGTACGTATTCTTGTTGCTCTGACTCTAAAACAACAGGACATTCATGAAGCCATTAAGTGAATATGGCTTAGCAGTAAACAGAGATGGAAGGTAAAATGTTTTTCAGAGAAATATGCTCTAAGATTATGCGCTATCAGCACAGCATACCAAGCACACTTAAAGCTGTCTTTGACACACTTTAACCATAGAGAGGGACTTCATTTAGACTTATTTCAAATACTATTTAAATTGTTGCCCTGTAAACATGTTTCTCTAAAAATACTTACCTGCATCTACAATTACCTTCCAAAACGCTAATAAAGAGCTCAACTGGGTTAAAAAAGATAATAATACAGACATATGAGAACTATTAATTTTAGCAGCTCAATACACAGGTAAGAATGCCTGTCTGCTCCCATCCTATCAGACTTTTCTGTTTTCCTCTGACCTGTGCAGAGAGCCAAGAAATAGCACTGAACTGCTTGCAGCGACTGACAGTAAACGCAAACACATCTCCCAGACTCCCATACAGGAAAGAGCACAGTCAAAGGTTAAAAGGAATCTAAGTTTTTAGGAATACCTGTAGCTCCCAGAATTGTCAGGTGATCTAAAAATGCAACATCTGCTACTCCATCCTTCAAGCATCTGCAGGAAGACAAATGCCATCCTATTAACACGTTATCTGCCTTTTCTCTCCTCACTAGTTCTTTTTCCCCAAAGGTGAATTCAATGCAAGTTCAAAACAGACAGTTTACCTGAGGGCTCCATCAGAGTCATAGAAGGGTTCGTTGCTACTGGCCTCACAGAAGTGGTTCTTGTCTCTGACATATGATTTTTGTCCTTGGCAGAGAGCACACAGCTGAGGAGCAGCAACACCAACTCCAGGGATGCAACTTGCATTGAAATACTCACTGATTACTGTAGGGAATAAAAGAAAGGAGAAAAAAAGAAAAAGGTGTAGGTGAGGAAATGCTGCTTTAGAAAGAAAAAAAATAAATTACTTGAAGTTTCATCTGCTAATTGTCTAAATTGCAAATTTGAAGTGTTTGTTGCAAACAGAGTGGTGTGGTTTTTCTTGTTTAAAACTATCTTCGTGCTGGGTATTGCAAAGTCTTGATCCCTACCATATAAAAAACACAAAGATTTTCCTGATTTGGCAATTCTTCTGCCCCCATTTCACTCACTCTTGCTGAGGGCAGAGACATAGCTACGGTTGCTATCACGCACCTTTGCTCAGGGGTTGTGCTTCATCCCAGGAAAGATCATTTCTTGCAAGGAGAAATCCAAAAGGAATATTCCAGCCTGAGGTCCATCTGGCCCCATTGTGGCAGCTGCGCACACCTCGTAGCCTCTGGATATTCAAAGTTCCTCGCTTGGCAACAGCCACAGCAAAAACACAATTTCCTGTGGTAGGACAAAATATGAAATAGAAATAACTAAATTCCAGCCCTCAGTTTCTGTCTGTGCACCGGGTTCGATTTCCCTCTAAATATTGCAAAGAAAAAGAATTTTAGACACATTAAATTGAAGAATTCATACCAGGAATTTTACAATATACTGACTACACAGTAGGCTCAAATCTAGTTGAAGAAGTTTAGGTATCACCGAGCTCCTCCACACCATGAAAGCACAAAGGAACTTTGAACATTTACATCAAACTGTTTGTGGTATTATAGTGGAAAGAACTCCTGTCTTATCCTCAAAAATCAGACAGAAAAATCAATTCCACTACGTTCGCATGGTTTTTCAGGCACAACAAAACTCACTCCAGTTCTCACACTGTCCCCTTATTAGTCTCTTCCTACATCCATCTGCTAATTTGGCTTCCTTTTCAGAGCCATGCCCCTCAGGGATTTTCTAGGTATGCTTGGCTTTGTCTTGCAAATCAGTCACTGCAGACGGCTCAGCTGAGGAATCTTACCATAACATTCACCATCTTACATACTTGCCTTTTTATGGTGAGGAACAGAGAATGAATTAATAACAGAAACTGATCTCTTAAAGAACAATTAATAAACAGTCATACTAATGAGGAATATGGTATAAGAATTAACACAGATGGGATAAAACATTCCTCATTCCCTGCACAACGTGAAAACCCAGTATACCAGTGCCATGGGCAGGGCTGGGTACAGTTTACTGTGGTGAGAGCACCGTAGGCTGAACAGATACAAAGCACCTCCAGCATTTTATTCATCACCATGTTTTACACATACTAATGTAATGTGTATGTCATTAGTCACCTCCATATTCCTACAAAGTACATAAGAATCAACAGACGTTTTTTCTCCAGTAATTATTAAGAAACTTTGCCTGCACAGCAATTTACTAGGCAAGTCAGCTTTCATCACAGTTTATTCTTCTTTATGTACATACCCTGTTCATAGATCTCCTTTGCCACAACAGTCAAACCATGTAGCTTTACAGCAGAGTAAACATCTCCTGCATCCAGGGAAGCAGCATCTGCTTTATTTGCCTTTAAAAACAAACAAACAAACACAACCCTTAAAACAAGTGTGTTTAAAGAGAAAAAAACAGAGCAGTCTGTCAGGCTGAAACTTGGCTCTTGAATTTGTAACCAGAGACTTTTCCAAGCATTTGCTTTGCTTTTAACTGAATCTCCGGTGTTCATTACTAACATCCCATCAGCACTAACCTTTAAATAAATACCTATGCTTTGTCAGTAACAACAGCCCCTGCCTCTTCTTTGATCTTTCCGTTCCAAAAACACAATTCTAGTGCCAACTGAATAAAAAGGCTTTTTTTTCCTCCTACTGCTCCATCAGAACCCCAAAACCTTCTCAGATGTCTCCTGGCTATAATAACCACCTAAGAATGGAATGAAGTCTATTAACAACGGTCACACGACTGGATGAAAACATGAACTAAATCATTCTTTTAACAAACAATAAAGCCCTTCCTGGTTTTGATTTCTAAACCTACAAATGGCCTCATGCATGATTTTATTAAAGATCTTCACATGGAAACAAGACTTCTGCTCTTCACTCCAGGGAAGATCAACAAGGAGTTAAAAACAGAAGGGAAAAGCAGGAAGAAAAAATATTAATTACTGTCACAAGGAAAGACAAATACTTTGACCTGGCTTTAATTTATTAGTTTGGATTTGCCCATTTATTTTCATGCAACTTTATATTTATTTCCTGGAAAATGTAAGCTGGGGTACAACAGTATGGTTGGTAGAAGGCTCACACACTTGAATTCTTATCTCCCGAGCCACCTTGCACAAGGCCTGCTCTGAAAGTAATGCCTCCTATTTTATTATGTTGGCAGGATGGCAGTAGAAGTGACTGATAGCAGCAGAGGGACGATGTGACAAAATGGCACCAGGCAAAGGTATATAATTGAATGAATTGACTCTTGCTGAATGTTTATGGAGCCCAGAGGACGTGGGCACAGTGAGGCAGTGGGTGGTGCATTTCAATAGTGATGTGAATGGTCAATGGTGATGTGAAAGACAAGCTTCATTGCGGATGCCCATATAGATTTTTTACAAGAGTGGTATGTAGGGTCTTGTTCACTGCTGGCAAAAATGTAAAGCTGATGGTGGGGACTGTATCAAAAAATAATGCTTTGTAGCAGAGAATTTGCTCTGACAAGTAGTGTTATAGTGTACTTTAAAATCTGTTCTAGTTTCCATGGAAACAAGTAGGAGGCGTTACTTCTGAAACATCCAACATACTTCCTCCTATGTGAGATACCATCATTTCAATAACACTTAATTCTCCATGAGTTGTTAGCTAGTTTCTGCTTCAAAAGTAAACATTATTCAACGTTGCTTCAAAAATCCTTGTGAACTTACTCTGATTTTATCAATGCAGTCATATGTATTGTGGGCTCTGATGCAAGAAATCCTGGCAAATGAATCCGTGTTAGTAACAGGCAGCACAGCTGTTAGTGCTTTGGACAGCTCAGCACACTTTCTCTGTTCCAGATCAGACAGAGTGCACCATCGAAACTTTTTCCCTGTGGGATAAAAAAGAAAAAGTCAAGAACTGTGGGAGTTAGCAAAACCAAGCTCAGTTTAAGACCCCACGGAAGGGAGAGGTTATTTTGTTTTAATTAGCTCCATAAATAAGTTGACTCTGCTCACTTGCGCATCCACACACTTGAAAGCACAGGAGAGATGTGCCCAAGCACTTTGACCCAACAGGCAAGACAACAAACATCTGCCATTAAGTCATTACTATGTCTCTATGCTTCTTCATGACTGACAGCAACAAATTAGTTTTCAGACAGATTTTTCAAGATTCAACAATTATTATTATTACAATTATTAATCTTTCCCTGGGCACCTGAGAGTAAACAAAGGTCTCCTCAGTGTGCTCCAGGGCACCCCAGAGCACCCTAGATGTCTCCCAGGGTCCCCCAGTGCATCCTTGGATGCCTAAGACTACCTGCAATGCTTCTCAGAGTCATCCACAGTTCCTGAGAAGCTCCGCAGTGTGACCTAGGTGCTCTGCAGGGTCCCCCAGTGTACTCTGAGACACCCAGGAGTACACATACAGCTCCTCAGTTTGCTCCAGCGCACCCAGGAAGCTTCCCAACATGTTCTGGATACCACCCAGTGCTCTCCAGTGTGTTACCAAGCACCTGAGAGCTACCTGCCAGAATACCACGCACCATGAAGGTGAGGACAATTCTGTTACTGAGAAGGAATAATCATGTACTATGCTGAACAGGGCATTAGGAAAACATCATCAACAAGATCATCACATCAAGCAAGAACTTAAAAACTATCTTCATTTCTGAATGAGCTTACAGAACCTGTGCAGGATCACGGTGTAAATTTATAGCGCAACTGAACTACTTAGTAACCAGCTCTTTCTCCAAATAAAAACCAATTAACCAATTTTAAAAAAGCAACCAACAACTGGTTGCTTGTAACTCATGCAGCAGAAAGAAGGAGTTAGGAAGATACAACTAGAAGTGGAGGTGAAGGCAGCACCTCCCCTTCCAAGCTGGGGGGACGGTTGGTCTATACTGACTGTAATCTGCAACCAAAGGGAACTGAGACTTGTCAGCAAAATTTCCTCTTTTGCTTTATACTCTAATTACCCAGTTTGGATGTATTAAGATTTATTCTTCTCATTAAATGCCCTCTACAAAAAAAAGATGTTCATGTGCATCTCAGAAAGATACTATGCATTTTGGGACAGAAGAAAGTCCTTATTTTACATGAAAGCAGCCTGCAGTCATACAGAATTCTGTACTTAAAGATAGGGCTGAATACAGAGAAGAGACTACAATATGTTGTCATTTTCAGAAAATCATTTGGTTTTCTAACAGTGACTTACTATTAAACAAAACAAACAAGCCTGGAGTAAACAAAGTTTAATAATAGAACACCAAAGCTTTTATTCCTTTGAGCACAACGTCAGGCATTAGCACTCCAAATGATTTGATGGTAATTCAGAGTGATTCCAAAAAGAAACCCATTGTAGATGTTGTGAGGAACAGCTTAAAAATATACTGATTGATTTTGACAGCACTAATGAGTATGTGGACATCAGCTACTCAAAGGAAACCTATACAGAACTGCGGAGAAACAGGCTGCTTTGAGACCAGCAGGGTCAGCATCAGCATCCACCCACAATCAAACAGGAAAAAAACACCATCTGAATGGAAATCACAGTCACAGCTCTGGCTGCAGATTCTATACACAGAAGAAAACAAAACCAAAGAACATCTTAGAGTTTGTGTCCCGGTAGCTCACCCAGAGGTCACCTTTTCTCTTTCCCCTCTCTGCATCAAACTTACCTGAAGACAGCAAAGTGAAGATGATTAGGACAATTACAAGAACTGCCTTCATGATTACAGTTGTTCAGCAAGGATCCTCTCTCTACTCTGCCGCTCTGCATTCTCATACCAGGAATTCCACAGTGATGACCAAAGTTTCTGGAAGATAACAAAGAGGATTTAGGCATGAACAGAGATAAAATGAGATTTTAAATAAGTAAACATAAACTCTTTCAGATACTGTGCATCTCTGCACGCAGAGAAGAAAGGAACAGTGACCTATTTAGTGCCCACAGATGGAAAATATCAGCGCATGAACTCACATACAAAGAAATGCAAACCTCTGTTTTTGAAGTTGTTTTGTTTGTTTGTTTGTTTTGTTTGTTTGTTTGCTGCATGGTAAGAGTTTATTTACTGCCTAACATTAAACAAAAAAGTAACCCTATCGCCCTCTAAGAACTTAGAACAGAATCCTGATTTTTGTCAGCTTTCTTGATTCTTTTCATTCCACTCTAGCACAAGCCTAATTCCAAACTCATTTATTTCCCTATTTCCTAACAAGTATTACCTCTTAATTACTCCAAAGCAGCCGTGACTCACATCATTAGCTTGCTCCCTCTCTCTATACAAACAGAGAGCTAATATGTATATATGTAAGCATAAGCATATAAATGAAACTAACCCAAATATATATATATTATTCCTGGACATTCTCAAGTCCAAAGATTCTCTCATTTCATAAGAGAATGGTAGGTATCCCCATCCATTTCAGAGAAGCTGGATTAGAAGACCTTTAAGGCCTTCCCACATGAATGATTCTCTGAATCATGGTATTATCCCACCCTCTGACTTGGTTCACCCGCACAGTTTTAGCTCAGCTCGGAACACTTAGATCGGGACAGATCACTAACCAGTTAAGTGCACATCAACTAAAACATGATATAAACAAGCGTGCTTTATTTATACCTTAACCTTGAGTCACTACTGAGTCAGCTGTGGGGAAGCCTGTTGGTCAGGCCGTCCTTCAGGGTGCAGTCAGACATCAAAGAGCCTGATGCCACCAAACCCTATCTTTGCAGCTATGCTTCCTGCTGGTCCTACCTTACCTTAGTTCAGGCATCCTGATCACTATATTAATGCTATTAGTGTTATGCAAGAGCTACAGCTGGATTGGTGTTGAAACTTTGTGTTATTAACAGACTTTCCTGCATATGCCTAAGGTAGAAGACACAAGGAACAACCCTCAGCTACTCACATAGATACTGCTGCTATAGCGGTGATGTGAAAATAGCACCAAACATTCTGCAGGCTCCATGGAGTCCTGGCTGGGAAAACACAGCCAACCATCAAGCACAAACACAGCAGGTCAGCTGAGAGCACCCCGGCCTGGAGCAGAGATGAGGAAACACGGACGCACAGCCACAAGGAATGCTTTCGCACTGATTCACTTCTGAAGCAGCAATTAGCCGCTGGCTGCTAATAGCCCGTCCTCTCACTCCGCCCCGCTCAGGCCCCGCCTCACCCCGCACTCGGCACGCAGCGGAGGTCGCAGCGCAGCAGCAGCAGCAGCAAAGATGGCGGCGGCCGTGGTGCGGGTCGGCGGTGCGGCCGTGCGGCGGAGCAGGTACGGGCAGGGCGGGAGGGACCGCGCTGTGCTGCTCGGTGCTGGGAGGGCTGTGCTGGGGCTGCAGGCACAGCCGGAGCTGAGGGCACAGCTGCAGCCGTTGACAGCCGGGAGGGGTGAGCCCTGAGCCGGGGTCGGCAGCGCCGGGCGCGTTGCTGTTGCGTCGCCCTGCTGTGTACAACGTGCTTGGTGAGGAGCTGGGTACGAGAACCGGGTTTTACACTCTACCCTTATTACTCCAGGTGTTTGACGAGGATAAGTGAAAACTGTGGCTAATTATCTTTAGCTAGCACAGTCAAACTGCATTTAAGTGCCTACTGCTGTCACTGTGTGATTTCTGGGCAGGAAATCTATTCACAGACTCCTTATTTCCTACATAAAGAGTCTACGTGAAACTCGTGAGATGTCTGAAATTCGTTGTTAAAAACATGAAAGAATGATAATCGCTTCCTGGGACTGAATCACCCTAATGATGCAGTAGCCCATACGTTAATGAGGTAATCCTATACTCAGCGTGCAGCTGATGAGAGCAGGTGAAAGGTCTCAGTGCCAAATGAAGACATCCCGGCTGTCATGTCTGCATCCTGGGATGTCAATGTTTATTTATTCATTGTATTTATTCATATATTACAGCTCCAAACAGCCTGAGATAGGGTATGTGACATTAGCAAGCACTGTACTTAAAAGAGCATCACTGTGATCATAAAGTTTAACAAGGAACACATGTTAATGTTTTGATAAGAAAGTAGAAGTATATGGGAGTAAGAAATAGGTACATCATTAAGCAATGAGGTATCTCCAGAAGCAGTTGGATTTTTTGACTTACTGGAAGAGGAGGAGGTAGGCCTGAGCAAAATGGATTCAGTATGAATTGGAATGCTTTGTTTTATGAATCTCAGTACTTTGAGGGGAATTTTTCCCTCGGCTTCTGAATATTCGGTTTACATTTGTGTTGTAAAACATTTGTACTTGAGCCACTGTTTGTTGTATGTTGTGTTAACAGTTTCCTGACTGGCTGTCACTTCCTCGTACGGGAGAAGCCATGCATTACAGCTCCAGTCCTGTGGAAGCAGCCACCTTCCAGGGCGTTTTTCAGTGGTAAGTGTGTTTTGTATGTCTAGAAATTCAGGATTACTCAAAATCGGGCAAGTTATGATTGAATGGTGGTGAATATGAAGTCCTTGACATTGGTACAGATGGACTGGGAGTTCCAGCAGCCTATTTATTTCTATGGACATAAGCTCGCAAATAGTGATTTTAAACTTTTGGTGTTTTGCAGGCAGTAAAATAAGTGTATTTATCTACTTCATAAGGTTGTTTTGTTACATTATTCATTGTTTGTTTTTTTAAAATATATATTTTCGCTTAGATAGCAAATGTAAAAGCACATGATTTATATATATGTGTATTGCTGCATTAAGACAAATAATCCCTAGCCATGGTTGAAAGCTGCTTCTTCTAGAAGTGCCATCTGTTCCATGGTGATTTTATGGATGTGGAGAGTCTTGCAGAGAAGCAAATCTGGACAGCAGTTTAGATGTTGTATTCAGAGCAATGCTTGGCTAAAACGGGAATTAGGATCAGTGTCCACTCTCAAATTAGGAATAGCTGTGTTAGAGCATGACAGAATACAAACAATTGCATGCCTGATTTATTTTTCCCCCCCCCTTGACATTTGTTCACCCTTATACTGCATCATTCCTGTGTGTTTTTTATCAGAAAAACTGGCTTCTGTTGTCACTGTGACATCTGCTTCCCTAATGGTCCCTTTTAATACAGCTCATTGGAGGGTATTTGCTTATACTGTAACACTTATCCTGTACACTGCAATTATCATTTCTAAAGAAACCAGTCTAACAGGGCCAGCAGAAGAAGAGCCAAAGGTGATTAAGTGAATGCTGGCTACGTTCCCATTTTCACTCTTGTATTTTTTCATAAGGGAAATATATACTGGGATATTTTTCCAGATCTGTTTCATTCAAAATGAGGGATTTCATGTTTCCTTATATCCCCTCGCCTCAGTGACTGGAGAATATTTTTGTAAAGCAGATATAGTCAGACTGTGATCAGAGTGCTCAGAGCAGTGCTAGAGGAAGGAGCCCTACGTGGAAGGACATACACAATTGAACCTATTAGTTTTTAAATTGTTTCTAAACTTCTACAGTGATGATGATCTCTCTGGCAGAATAAAGGCAATTTACCGTGGGTTCCTTTTTTGTAATTACCTTCCTCAGATTACATAACTTTCTGAGGGCTCAGATGAAAAATTACTTTGCTAAAGGCAAATTTACAATTATATTTACAATTTAGCAGTTTCATTTTAGTGTTTTAAATATACTTCCTAAAAAAACAACTTTAATGAACTGACCGTATCGAGCCAATATTTCATGTTCTTTGCATACCTATATTGTATCAGCCTCACTCAGAAACATTTGAGCATCACTTTAATCACTTACCATGTCCTGCAACAGCTCAAGCTCTCAGTGTTTCTAGCACAATGTGCAGCCAGGTGTCAGACCAGGCTAAAACTGAGACTGTATTTTGCAGGTGGGTGTCACAAAGGGGATGTGTGGGTGTTGGCTGAGGGGTCTTAGTATCAGCTTAGTCATGAAATGAGCCTGATGGCAAAAATCAGCATGAAATGCAAAAGAATCTTGTTAGGCCATGTAATGACTGACTTAGAAGGGAGGCATTGAGCTCAGTCTCTGATGGGTAATAGGAAGGAAACAGAACATACCAGTTGGGAATTTGCTGAAAGCTGTTCAGCTGTATTACCTGCTTTGGAGTGTAACTGTTACACACTTGGAGACATGCAGGGAAATCAGAATCCAGCAGTTCAGCAGGTCTGTAAGAAAGAAGAGGTCTAAATACAGTTTTTAATGTTAATAAATTGTGAAACTGAGGTAGGATTACATGAAATACTACGAATAATAAGGCCTGCTAAAATGATGCACTCAGAATAACTCCAGCAGGACAGGGCTGCGAAGAGTAAATATTGTTTGGGTCTTTTTTCCCAAGTATTTGTAAGCTGGTACTCCACGTGTTGACCTGCTGCTAAAACAATTGCATAGTCTTACAGCTTTGTTTTTTTCCTTGTCAGCTGATGTGGCAATTGGTCCCATTTTGTAACACCGCTTATCTGGGTTAATTTCCTTGTACAAATCCTTTGTCTCTTGTCATTTACGAATATTTTATTATTGAAAAATATGCTTTTATCCATTCCAGACAAGGAAACTTTCTATTTTGGTTTGCTGCAAGTAATTGATGATGAAGGGAAATCTCAGGTTAGCTTTACCTCAAAGGAATTCTGTTTTAGGATTAATCCAGAGCATGAGAAAGTACATTAAAAGTCCCCTGTCCTGGACTTGTTTCTACTGGTTCATCTTCTGGTGTTGTTGCCAGAATCAGAAACTGAACTTTTGTTTTGGAATCTGTAAAATTGTGTGAATTTCTTTAATGGCTGAAAGGTGTGGAATTGTATTTGTGATTATTGTGTCAGCAAATGACCTCTAGCACAGGAAGAAAAATGTTTGCATAGGTCTATCAGTAGAAGTTATTGAACTGGAAACAGCCTCTGGATAAAACCTGTACAGAAACCAGAAAAAGCTGTTCCTGCTGAGAGCTTTCTGGTATTTACTGGCTCTGGTGAAATAACTGAGCACCTTTGTCAACTTGGAACCAAGGATGTGGTGGAAAGGCAGTTAAAGGCTTTAGGGCTAACAAGCGTTGTTGGTCTCTGTACAGACATTGCTGTTGAAATAGTGATGCAGCTGTCTAGGCGGACCAAAGTTGAAAGGTTATAAGAGTCTTTGTAGACTTAAAGTAAGTAAAATCCTTTTTCATAAGCGTTTCACTGCTCTAAATGATCCCTGGCCTTTTTGGAGCATTTTCTT
The DNA here is from genome assembly GCF_039878825.1 of Excalfactoria chinensis. Taxonomy (NCBI): domain Eukaryota; kingdom Metazoa; phylum Chordata; class Aves; order Galliformes; family Phasianidae; genus Excalfactoria; species Excalfactoria chinensis. The sequence goes on along the minus strand of NC_092840.1, from coordinate 3,639,627 downwards.
TAGGACAGAATTGTAGAATCATATCACTGAATCATAGAATGTCTGGGGTTGAAAAGGAAGGACCTCAAAGGTCATCTAGTTTCAACCCCCCTGCTATATGCAGGGTCACCAACCACCAGACCAGGCTGCCCAGAGCCACATCCAGCCTGGCCTTGAATGCATCCAGGGATGGGGCATCCCTGTAGTTGTCCATCTAACTGTAATTGCTGCCTTGTGTTTTGTGTTTGTTTTTTTCTCCAAAAGACAAGATTTCTTCACTAAGAATAAAGCCATTTTCACTTTATGATGTGTTTTCAGGTATATAATTCAAAATGTTTTAAATCGCATCCTTTTGTTCATTTCTTTCCTATATGTTTTGACAAAACAAAATATGAGTGAGAACTGCTTATATGGGGCGTCATTCTGTATCATGAATGGAGAGCAGCTGAATGTCACTAATCACTGCCACCTGGAATTCAGGCTCCTCAGGTTGCAGAGCAATTACGCTTTGTGTTTATGCATGCCTAGAAATAGAGCTGATATTTACTGAATTTTTTTAGTCGTCCATTTGTCCTTTCCTAGTCAAGCCCTACCCCTAACAGTGATGGAACAAGATAGAGCCCATTGTTTTTGCTTCCTGCTCACCCATGTCAATGATTGTTGTGGAAATGACACCACTCACTGTCCCGGAATGAATTCCTTTGGGCAGCTTTTCTCTGTCTGGCAGTGACATCAGACTGTAATACAAGCAGAGCAGCTTGGCTGGTTCGGCATGAACAGCTCTGAAGATTTTGGAAGAGAAATGCTTACCCCTTAGAAACTGTGCCGTGTAGTGTGTCACATGCAGCATGCAAGGGCTGTGTTGGTAAGAGGAACTTGGTAGTTTTCAGTAAGGAACAGATGTAATCTGGATGACGTTGGTGGTTTTTTTCCCCTCTATAGCATTGGCATGAGTTTTCTGACATGGCTGATCCACACTGAGTGAGGAGGAATAGTCTTGAGCCACATACAAAATATGTAATATAGCTAAAGTACACAAGTAACAAGACTCTATTTCATACAGAAATGTTAAAAAAGAGCAACAAAAACACAGGATATTCAACCTTGGTTTTGTGAAACTAATGCATCAGGCTGGTTCAATGGCAGTGGCTGCCACTCGCAGTGAACTCTCAAGGCATTCATCAGATTTCTGATGAAATTTTACTCTTCCTGTACTTCATCCTTGACAACAGTTGTTGACAAATGTACGTCCTGCCAAAAGATGACGACATCGTTGAAGGCTGATTCTAGGCAAACTGAGCTTTCATTATATCGTGTATCAGAACAACAAATACTTTTTCTAATGATGATGCTTAACCAGGGACTTATTCTCAATTTCTTTTATCAAAACAAAGAGTGCCTGCTTTTTTGCTGTTGGCAGGACTGTGTTTAGCTCACTTATCAAAATGCATAAAACTGTTTCCCATAGTTTGAGTTAATGCTGCAGTGAGCCCTCCTGTGTTCTGGTTTCAGCTCAGACAGAGCACACTGAGGGCTTGGATGTTGCTGAGCTGGGTGTGGGACATGCCTGTTCTGTAGTGACCTGTATTACAGCAGAAATGTGCCTATTATTGAACCTATGGTAAAGCAGGTTGTCATGTCCTTTCCTCTTCCAGTTAGAGCATTCCCAAATAGATATCTGATAGTAATGAAGATTCTGATCACTGAGATGCATGAAGCATGTGCACGTTGTTCCTCCGTGACTGCATTTTCCATACAGTAATGACATAGAAATCCAGAGGGGAGCTTATGTGCACTGTGAAGCCCATTTCTGTGGTGCTTTCAGGCAGCTCATTTTACATACTTTCTGGGGAGAATGCTGAGGGAACACAGAAGAGAAGTCAATGCTTATCAGCTAAGTTTCAGTAACTTGGTGAGCTGCAATATCGAGAGCACATAGAAGCATATATTAATACATTCCGTATCCTGTGTTTCTGATGGCGTTTATATCATCTAAGCTGACGTCCCTCACTGTGCGTACTGGCTGTGTTTGTTTTAACTGTATAGCTGCTCTCTGAACGTCTGCTTTGCTTTGCTACAGACAGGAGGAAGCTTCATACTGCTCCAGTAGGACAAGCCTTCCGCCTGCGCCCCTTCCATGTTCTTGTGGCTGCAGGTGGGGGATACGCAGGATACAAAAAGTATGAGGGCTACAAGTTGGAACAGCTGGAGAAGAAGGGCATAGAGTTGCCTGTGAAGCTCGCAAGTGAGTGGGAGGTAAGAAACTTGTGGCAATTTTGCTTCTGCTGTGTTTGAGGCAAAGCCCCTTTGCTCTCTTTCCAACGAGGGAACGTGCAATTCATTCTCTGTAGCTGATGCATTTCTGATAAATCATTTCTGTCTTTTAAGTAACTTGCACGTGAGAGAGAGCATAATGTGGGCATCTGCAGCTCTGAAGGATCTGTTGGCTTTGTTCAGTGCAATTCTTACTTTCCCCACCTTGAATTGCAGGGTGATGAATTAAGCACATGATATCACTTTCAGAATTAAAGACAGAAATCTAACAAGGCAAGACTGAAATGGGATGCCATAGGAAGAAAAAAACATTTAGTGCTGAGTTGGTCCTATAGTCATAGCTGAAGGTTCAGTACATGCAGCATCTGTAGGGTTTTTATCTGATCACTGACTGCTCTGTCTGCTAATTTTGGCATTTTTCTTGCTTCCCAATGCCTTCGTGCCTTATCTACTTTACAAGGATGCTGAGACAGAAATAACATGTAGTAATTATAAATCTACCTGCTTTCTTTATACATTAGATAAGCTTGTGTACATATACATCTGGTAGGCCTTTTCTTTATTAGAAAACACCTACTTGCTGGAACTTGCTGACCCTGAGGATTTTTTGCCTTTTTTTGTGGGTTCCAAGGAGATTAGAAATTGTTATGAAATGGCAGTAAGTATGTCAGAGGATCAGAGGATCAAATTGAAGTAAGAAGTATTTCTTAATTGGACGTAACTGCTGTGTTTCATTCAAACTCTTTAAGGAGATACATTGCAGCTCAGTGAAAGAGTTTAAAGTATGTGTGGTATTCTTCCAAACATTGAGGTAAGTGCTTCAGTATATTTTCTGAAGGCAAGGAGTTAAAGGATTGTAGGATTGTGTAGGAGATGCTTCCGAGTGACCTTTAGCATCTCTTCTCTTTGCATTCCTGAGCACACTGCCAGTTTGTGAGTAGTTTTGGCCATGTGCCTTTAGGGGACAAGGCTGGAATGCTTAAATTGGTTTTCACTGGTGATCCAAATGAGCCATGACCCAGGAAGGCTGGATGCTGACAGCTCAGGCTATGATGGCTCCTGAGGAATTTGTCTGTACATCTGTGTTCCCTATATTCTTTTCCTGCTGAATTCTATTTCAAACAGATTTTATGTTTTAATTAAAAGAGAGACCGGTAAGTGTCTGTGAAGTACTTATTTTAAAAGGCACCATCGATTCAGTTTTGGTTCTTGAAAACAAGTGCTTTTTTAATAATGTTCATATTTCTAGGTATGTAACTGAGTAATTCCCTTATTAAATTTGCTTTCTTTCATTATAATAGTATGCTGAGTGTTGTTATTGGTGGTTTTTTGGTGAAGCTACAGATACTGATTTTAATGAAAAAGCTCTAAAGAAATCACAGTGAGAAGTTGTTCTGGTCCTTCCCGATACACTTGAGTTCTGTTGGATGCTTCTGTGGGAGGGAAAGGGAGCCTGAGAGAAGAGGAAACAGAAACTGTGTTCAAACATTGAAAGAAGTATTCTGAACAATTAAGAATTCAAGAAAAATAAGAGCTGCATTGTTGCCTTTTTATTAGAAAGTGAAGGCTCTTTTTTAGCTGAGCTCTCAGTTTCCATTATTCTCTCTTTCTGCTTTTGCATCCCTGGAAGCACGCTTAGGATTGAGGAAAAGAGGGATGTTGTTTCTAGAGGACTGTAAGCCTTTGCATAGGTGAAAAGAGCCTCAGTGCAATTTAATGGGTCTTGAGAGTGATATAGAGAGAAACTGCTTCACGTGGCCTCAGTGCTGAGCCTGCTGCTGCAACACCCAGCTGTGCTCGTGTGCATACACACACACACACACCATGATCCACCTGGCACCCTGTGAGTAAAGCAGGTTTCTTTTCTTCTGAGCAGTAGTCAGAAATACAGTAGGTCATCATCATGTTATGCAAGCAGGGAATCTCCATGTTGTAGGGGTACATAGTGGGTATCACTGTTGTTTCTCTAGCACACCTGTCATTTCTTGAGACATCATGTCACTAATAGCTTGAGCTGATTGACACCTTAGTGTGTCTTGTACTGTGAAGACCAGCAAGGATCAGCTGTCATTTACCTAGGTGAGGTAAAGCAGGGGGGCTTGGAGGGAAACAGGTAGATACATTCCTCAGATGGAAGGTTATAGCTTCAAATCCTTGTTGTCACCAAGTATTTCTTGGCCAGGATCTCCATGCATAGCTTGCCATACATAAGGTATTGTGCAGCTTCTCACCAGGATGCTGTAGGATGGCCAACTAATCAGTGAGACCTGGGCTAAAGAGGGAGTTCATATGACCAAGGTGACTGGAACTTCATTCTGCTAGGAGGAATTTCTTGTACTTGTCCTGTGCTTCCATGGATTGTCCTGACGTAATGAAGTGACTTAGGGTTCTGTGCAAGGATCTCCTGTTGGAATGACAACACCAGCAAAACCAGTGAACCCACAGGGGAACTGAGCTGTAGTGACATCTGGCACTTCAGATGTCAGTAAGAGTCTGGTAAAATGGCTTAATGCAGTGGGGAAGTGCTTGAGTACAGATTTAAGGTCTCGAGTCTCAAAGGGAGAAATAACACAGCCTGCCTATTGATATTAGAAACTGTGCTGGGAGGTATTTGTGCAACAGGAGATACACGGCGATATTTTGGCAGTCTGATACAGAAAGTGCTTTCCTTGGCCCATAGCTGAGAGATGTGTAGTGTTACAGTAAGAGGCGTGGAGCAAGTTCAGGAAGGAGCTAACGGGGAAGAATAAACGTGTATGTTTTTTTTATCCAACCTGCATCGCTTTGGAAGAATGAAGCACAGTCTATGGCTGCTGGATCTCTTGTTCTTCATTCGCTGGGTGCCGATCAGTGCTCAGCATCCCGCGCACCGGGCTGCGGGGTTCACGCTGCGGGGCGCTTCCCTGCGTGCCGCACCCGAAGCCCCGCGGAGGGGAGGAACCTTTCCCCGTCCCCACGCGTCCCCCATCCCGCAGGCGGCGCCGTGGCCGCGTTCCGGTCCCCCTCCTCCCCCTGGCTCCTCCCCGCGGGGCTGGGCCGCCCCGGGCCGCTTCCTTAAGGCGCCGATCTCCGTCCCGTGCCCTCACGGAGTCAGGCGGCAGCCGTGGGTACCGCCGTTCTGTGCCGCCGCTATCCGATAGGGCTGCGGGAAGCACAGTGCGGTCCGGCGCTGAGCTCCGTCCTTCTGGAAGCTTCAGCAGCGGCGCTGCGACGACCCGGCTCGCTCGGGACTTACCTCGGGTGGGTTCGGACAGAACTGCGGGGGGGGCGCGACGCGGGTTTGGGCGTTGTTGGGTGGATCCGGCTGCTCTGGTTGCCGCAAGTTGATGCGTCGCTTTGCAAAAGTAAATGTAACTTCTTGTCCTGTTTCGGAGGAGAGAGTTTTGAGACTAGGAACGTTCGGGGGGTGGGAGGGGAAGGGAAGGAGGGGTTTCTACGGGCTTACATTTAAAAACTCAAACAGAACCCCCGCGGCTGGCTTAAAATACCGCGCCTGCCCCAGATTAACTAACTAACACAGCCGAGAGGAAGGGCGCGCTGTGAAAGAGCTCGAGAAGCCGCGGGCGGGCGCAGCATCCCCGGGGCCAACCGGCCCTTCCCGGCAGCCACGTGCCCGTACCGCGGTGCTGCCGGTTGGGAGCGCTGGGAGCGGAGCCGCGCTGAAACGCTCGGATACAGACGGTGCGTTTTTTAAACGGGAGTTCGGCTCCCAAGTGCAGAAAGTGAGAGCGGAGGCCGCGAGCCTTCCGGGGAGCGCGTTCCAAGGCCGGTGATTCATGGTTACGGGTTCAAACCGAGCCGTGGGTCTGAAGGGCGGTTACACGTTGGACTTGTTGCAAACGTACGATAAGGCAAGGTAAGGCTGCAGGCAGCAGTGAAAGGACATTTCGGTGGGGCCATTGGATGCGAGCCACGTTTGAGTTTATAGAAGCCGGCAGTAAACAGTTTGCTGTTGTGCTCCGGAAAGCGGATTCGTCCTCGTGTGCATTGAGTGGGTCATCGCACACCCGGGTCAGACTGCTCCTTTATGGCAGGATTGCACAAGCTGGATCACACGCAGAGTCATCCTTCCACACGGCACTCAGTGCTCCGGCCCCAGACAGCTGGTCCGTAGTTTTCATGCAGTTACAGTAGTGCTGCTGCTGCTGCCACCACTGTGCCTGATCTGGGAGGGGTCTTCACTCAGGCAAGGCTCTTCTTGACCCGTGGGTGTGAATCTTAGCATTACATTGAAGGTAGTTCAGGGAATGTGAACCTGGGGTTTTCTTCCCAAGTTGTGCCACCAACTGTCCTCATTAACGTTCACTTCAAGGCCTTCAGGCTCTGGGCAGTCCCCGGTTAAGTATTTATTCTACTGATACCCAATACAATGGTAGCTCAGTTTATTTAGAGCTAGCCTTCAGCACGGATAGATAATACTTCTCTGGGGATTTATACTGTATCGTCACTACTTCTTTTATTTGTTTAAATTGGATTCAGGGTGGGCTCGGACAGGTGGGAGGGTTTGGTACAGATCTCCATGCTCTGAGCTAGCAGCGTGGGGCTGGTGGCACTGCCTGGATCCCAGCGAGAGCTGCCATTTGAAAGTCTCCTCTGTGGGTTCCTCTGCTGGCGCTTGTTCCTTCCCCTGTAGAACCACTGAATGGTTTGGATTGAAAGGTTCCTTGCAAATAATCATGTTCCAGCTCCCCTGCTGTGGGCAAGGACACCTCCCGCTAGAGCAGGTTGCTCAAACTATGGCAGGAAACCCAGGGTAGATTTTTGTTTCAGCCGTGAATTGCTTGTGGGGCAGCTGGGGGAATGGCAGCTTGCCATGTATGACAGCACTTAAGCACTCAGATATTTGCATCTTGGTGAATGAAATGAGGTCAGTAGAACAGAACTTAAAGTGAAACATAGGTTGTCATGCTCATCTGAACTGATTTGTTTGAGTAAGTGGAGGAAAAAGCCTCGTAATGGCAATAATTGGCTGTTCCTGGAGCAGAATTTCTCTCGGAGCACACTTGAAAAAGAAGTTAAACTAAAGGGTGGTGCTCCACATTGCGTTGGGCAGCAGAACATTTCAGCATCCATTTATTTTCAGGGAGCAGATGGGCTTGCTCCACTGTGGGGTCTGGCTTGCACAGTCTAGAATATGGTTCCATGAAAACATCTGGGGTATGAAACTGAGCTTCTGTTGAAAGAGATTGTGGCTGGACCTCCATGATCCCTGAGGAGACAGGAGTAGGTAGAGGCTGCTGAGAGGTGGGGGCAGGGTGCCAGCCAGGCCTGGAGCAGCCACCAATGCAGTTGCTGCAAATAAACTGCTTCACAGTGTTGTGAGGATGCACGCTCAGTACCAGAGTGGTTTTCATTTACCCCAAAGTGCCTTTTGAAACTGTGTTGTCAATTTCACTTTTTTTTTTGTTTTTTTTTTTCCTATTTGAAATCCTCTTTATTATTTAAATGTTGGCAACTTCCAGCATTCCTGGCAAGTTAGCAGAAATAACCTTCCTGTGCTCCTTGCTCTTTGGTTTGAATTTAGGTAAGATTTGGGGCACTTCTTTTCTTTTTAATGCAGTTGTTATCATTCAGCTTGAACAATAAACGCAGGGCTTGGAGCTTCCTGTGACACAGGATACCATGTCACCCTTTTCTTCTTGAACAAGATTATCACCATGCAGGTGTTTCTAGGGAACATGTGAAATATTTGGAGTCGAGGGCCAATCACAATACGTGATTCTTGTTGGAATATTTTCCTTCTGAGGCCTGAGCAGGAAGTCTGGCTAGTTCTAGATTTTCATGCTGGCCCTCCCACTTCTCCTGGCTTATCTCAAATGAAATGTGGCCCTTTCCCTTACCTCAGCACCAGTGCTCTTTTTATCCACTCTACAAGACACACAGCTTTCATGAAGATATATATTTAACCCATACTATGATAGAAGAAGTAAGAGAAGTGCATAACTATTGTAGCATTAGTCCCTAAACTACTGGGTACTTGGTTTAATTCTGAGCATGCTTCCCCTTTCAGTTTCAGTCTGCCTTAGCAACCCAAATACAGACAACACGGGAGGCAGGAAATCTGGGTTTGAGATGTGGTCTGCAGGGCCTGAGGCAGAAACTTACCTCTATATTTGCTCATAATTCAGGGATAGAAATACTGCAGCATTTTGTCACTAAAATAAACAAACAAAAAAGCATCACCAATGACCAGCCAAGAAAAAAACAACTTCCTTTACCCATGTTTTTTACCCAGCATTTTAGTCCTGCGGGACATAAACTTGTGGTGGTATTGAGAGCCACATAAAAGATACATTAACACCTTTATAGCTCATTCACAGGCTGGCCATAAGGCTGACTTATTTACTAAGTATTTGGATATATGTAGAAGTGTCCCTTACCTGCTGCCTGGGCATCTTCTGATATGGAGATTCCAGGGGATGGATGTTGGCATCTGGCATGAGTTTGTGAAAGGGAAAGGGCTTCCTTTCCTCTCCTTCTTCTCAAGGGAAGCAATAGGAGCAGGAATGGATTTTTGGTGCCAAGTGGTCCAGAACTGCTTTAGCTGCAGCTGCTGCACTGCAGAATTGAAGCTGGGAATTATCTCCTCCTCTTCTCCGCTTCTGCTCCGCCTCCCAGCCTCATATTCAGGCCACCGCTGAGGTTAGCAGCACAAGACTGGTGGGCTGCCTTGACGGAGCCTCAGTGCCCAGCAGCCTGGGACTGCAGCGTGTTCCTTGGAGAACTGAGCTTCCATGGCGGCTAGGACGAGGGAGAAGCGAGGACTGCTTCTACGGAGGGCTTGTTTTTATCTTGTGCAGAGTCGTCTTTGTAATGGGATTTTGAAATGTGACACGATGCCTGTTTGTTTGCAATAGCTGCAACCCTTGTAGCAGAAATTCAAGTGGGAAACAGAGGGGGAATCCAGAGACAAACCAGCAGGAGAACTAGAAGCAGTGACGTCGTGTCCTCCCTCCTGTGCCGGAGTAAGCAAAGAAAGGAGAGGTAGAGGAAAAAAGACTGAGCCTTGCATCCAGCCGTCGCCCTGACAATGTGTCAGTCAAATGCTCTGCAGGGACCTGATCTGCACACAGGGAAATGGTGAGATGCTGTAAAGCTTTATCTAACCCTCCACCCTCTTGCTACAACCTCCACAAAGTTAAAATTCATGTCCGGAGGCTGCGTTCAGGGAACGGTGGCAGCAGCAGCTGTGCCGGGGACCCGCACCCACAGCTGGAGAGCCCGGGCCTGGCTGGCTCTGCCGGTGAGACATCAAATAGGAGAGCTCGTTTCAGGTACTGTGCGGTGTTTTCTGCTTCGCAGGAATGGTGTCTGAAGGGAGAAAAAAGGGAGGGAGGATGGGAGGGCTTCTGGGCAGGAGGAGTGACAGCCATCTGCAAAGCTTTTGTTTGGCCTAATTACTATAAAGCTCCTTATGCATTGAATTGTCAGAGAAGGGCATGCTGTTATATGACAAGGGGAACGAAGAGGTTTTCTTTCCTTTTTCCCGTTCTCCATCGTGAGGAAAATAGGAAGATTAGCCAGGGACTGCTCTGAAACCAGGCCAAGCAGCGGGGAGCCCCAGGGCTCTGGAGTGCGCTGCCAGGATGCAGCTCGGATGGGATTGGTTCACCAGCAACTGCAGTGGTGGGGGGAGCGTGGCAGGGGAGCAGGACCTTGGCACGATGCTGAGAGCCTGGAACCAACCCTACCAGCCTCAAGCAGACTGCAGGCTGGCAGGTGATGAGTGGGAGAAAGGACAAGGAGTGGCCCTTCCTATTCCCATGTTGAGTTAGTCCTACCTCCCACTGAGAAAGTAGCTTTACACGTGCTGAGACAGCACTTCATCTCCTTAGGTGTTGGCTGCTGTCTTGTTTTCCTTGCTTTGTGATGCACAGATAATTCTGAGTTTTTATGGGTTTTTTGGTCTTTTTTTTTTTTTTTTTTGAGGAAAGTTGTATTTGCTGCAGAGATGATCAGTGAGCCAAAAGCACCATCTTGCATCCCAAAGTGGTGACAGATGTCCCCTGCCTATGTCATATTTTAATTCTGACCCATGTTTTGAAAATAACATGTTGGCATGAAAATTTCCTGTTTAGATTCCCAGCGTTTTTCCACTCTCAAAAGTAGTAGTTTGTACTTCATATCATGTAGTCCGGTATAAAGGAGAGTTGTTCAGAGCATCCAGAGCGTACCCTTCCAGTCCATGCACACATGGCTGCATCCTGGTTGCAGGCATTCCATCTGCAGTGGAGTAGGGAGAACACTCCTGCCCTCGGGTAGGCAGACTTCCATTTGATAATGTGACCTGGGCAGTGTCAGAAATGGCTTAGTCCAAATCTTCTTCATGAGCAAATCCAAAGAATAAATGGGGACCCGGCGGGTCTCTCATCCTGACCTCCTGCCACAAGGGTCTGAACTGAGGTACGCAGTGCTCTAAGGAGCAGCTTTCCCCTTGGAGAGCTGCACGTTCAAATTCTGCCTACAGCCATTTGTGCTGAGGTTGCTTTCAGTCAGGAAATCCACTTTATGAAAAGTCTTTGGTGCAGTTGGTTATGAGGCAAAGAAGTGATTAAGCTATAGAGACTGGGTTATCGTGCAGCACCAGCAGTGTCAGCTTTGTTCCACGTGTTCTCTGTTCAGCACCAAGAGTACCCAGTTAATATTTAAGACCTGGAAAGACATCTTCTGGAGTCAGTTATTGAGCACTGTGTTTACTAACTCAGGAGTGCTACTCCTGTTGTTTCTCATATGCCTGTTCCCTTGAGACAGTTAACAACCAGCAGGTCTGTGTTTGAATTCCTATGTCCCATTTAAGACACCATCTAGTCAAGGTTCCTTCAACACATGAGCGCTATGGGGGACCTCTGTTTCTTAGACTGCAAGGATTTCTTTAATTAGTTTCTGTTCATTGTTGCTCCTCCATTCAGTGCTGGGATTGATGTCCCAGAATCACAGGGTTCTGGCTTTCTACCTTGGCTGTGCTAGAGATGGAACAGTCAGGAACAGCATTTTCTGGGGGTGTAATCTTTTGATATTTGGCAGAAGGATCTTTGCTCTCTGTTGTTTGCATTGTAAACTATCATGTTATGTTGTTACTCAGATGAAGAGTATTTTATTGGTCCTCTATTTTGGGAAGAACTTGCCAAAATAAAGGAGTAAGGACTTGCAGAATGGATCATTAAGATGAGTAGGATAAATCACCCCCAGCTACCAGAAGCTGGCAGTTCTGATGCTGAGATGGCTGACTGATGTTGTGTATGTAATCTTTCAGGTTGCAATTTCCTCAGCTGGCCCTGAGGCGAAGGTTGGGCCAGCTAAGCTGTATGTCTAGGCCTGCTCTGAAACTCCGTTCTTGGCCTCTGACTATTCTCTATTACCTTCTGCCTTTTGGTGCTCTTAAGCCCTTGACCAGAGTGGGATGGAGGCCTGTGAGCAGGGTAAGTGCGAGCAGGTCTCTTGTGCTTCATGTCTGTTAGCTGTGTGGTGCTGAAGGGAGCTGGCAGCAGCTGGGTGGAAACGTCCTTAATATTAGAACAGGCACGAACATCACCAGCATGAAAGCAGAGAGGTGCAGTCTCTCATCCCTTTAATTTTACTGTTTAGAACTGCCGTGACTAATTGCTCCACAGATAAGTCGTTTTTCAGTAGCAGAGAATTTATTTGTCCTCTTAATGGTTTAGTCACAAAAATCAACAGAAACTTCTGAATTAATTCAGTTGCCTCGAAGTACGAAGACAGGGATAAGGCAGAGCACATTACTTGTCCAGTTCCCTTTCCTGGCCACACTGAAACAGTCTCCTGTTTTTTTCTTAAGGGTTTATTTTTCAATTTTTCTTTTTTTTTTTTAATATTTGTAATTCAGCCCTTCCAAATAATGCACTAACAGATCTCTGCTCTGACACCGATGAGAGTAGTCTGCAGGCAGCCCTGCATGGAGGCATTCCCTACATCTGCAACAACCACGTCAATGTTTTGATTGAAAACTGTAACAGAATTGCAATTCGTGGATTTCCTTTGAGTAGCTGTTTGGTTTCATCCCATCAACTTGAAAACCAGATGCTTTGGAAAAGAAAGGCTATAGGAAATAGCAGTGACAGTTTCTGTGACTTTACAGTTGCCCCTGTATGCTCTCGGTGCTGGTGGGAAACTGAGCAAAATTGATTTTAGAAATCCACACTGTATAAGGCGTGTCAGAATGGCAAAGCATTTTTTTTTTCTTCATTACTGCAGCTAGAGCACTGTTGATTTAGAAGATTTTGTTTGAAGCAAGATTAAGTTGGTTGTTTATTGCTGAAATGTCACTATTCTCATGTGCAGAATGGTGATTTCCAAGTCAAATCCTATTTCACCGTGTTTGATAGGATGGACAAGCTCTCAGCCAGCGTGCGCTCGTTTGTGTTTATTGCCGTGCTGTGCAAGACGTGGTAGTGAATATGACTGAGAATAAATGATGGGTCTTGCTAAGGAATAAAACAAACCAAACAAAAAAACAATTTAAAAATAACTAAAAAAAAAAAAACAATATCTTGGGAGTGAAATGGAGCTGAGTTCCACTGCTTGAAACATCACTCCACAGATTCAACAGATAACTCCCTTTACAAAACTGGTCTCAGAGGGCTCACTTTGTGCTACCTCCTGCATGGTCACACACTGTGGGTTACACAGACCTCAGAAGCTGCAGTTACCAACAGGGGTGTGCTGTCATCTGTCCTGCTACATCAGTAGTATACTTCTTACCAGCACTGTTTCATTTGTTTTTTTCTTGCTATTAAACGCATGCTTTGGTGTAAGCCCAAAAGTAAATGTATTTCTACATTTTTTTCTGTATTTCTACTTCAGCAATTATCAACTTCTTTGTTGCAGGAGAAGGAGTAAGGCTGGCATTAACTTATACCAGTTTAGGTGCATCGACATAGGTATATTTCTGCAACTGTATGCATATCAAAGATACTGGAATATAGAATACTGTCATTGGGAGATGCGTTATTTTTCTGTCAGTTTTCATTTGGTTGTTCGCAAAGAATAATATAGTGTTAATGTTAAGCCCTTCTGAGAAGTATTCCACTACCACGTGTGAAATACCTTTTCCTGTAAGCCTCACACAGGATAGTTTCCAGTAACTTGAATCTGAAGCTTTAGCCTGCAAGAGAGTAGAGTTTCTGGCTTCAGTGTAAGCTTATAGTAAGTGCATCCTATCCCTCATTTGTTGTCACCAGAATGGAAGGAGTAAGGATCTAAGTGCGGTGTTTACCTCTTTTCTCTGCTTAAAAGCTAATTCATTTGTGTCAAGGGAGTTGTTAGCAGAAACAGCTTGATTCTTTTTTCTTTATGGGAGGAACTGAATGATGTGATGTAATTCATTCTTCCTTCAGGTTGCTCTGTACAAATCAGTACCAACTCGACTGCTTTCACGAGCCTGGGGTCGTCTGAACCAGGTGGAGCTGCCCACATGGCTCCGGAAGCCTGTTTATAGCCTGTACATCTGGACGTTTGGTGTGAACATGAAGGAGGCAGCTGTTGAAGATTTGCATCACTACAGAAACCTCAGTGAATTCTTTCGCAGGAAGCTGAAACCACAAGCACGGCCGGTTTGCTGTGTGCACAGTGTGGTGAGTGAAGGGAAATGCAAGTGTCTCCCCACCAAGAAACTTGTCTGCTTGCTGTGGTGGATGGTGAGGAAAGCATAAATTCCCACTGCATTTCCTTTTTTTGTGTCTGTGCTGTAGATTAGTCCCTCCGATGGAAAGATCCTTAACTTTGGACAAGTAAAGAACTGTGAAGTGGAGCAAGTGAAAGGGGTTACTTATTCTCTGGAGTCTTTCCTGGGACCTCGCATCAGCACAGAAGACTTGCGTTTTAGTGAGGGTAAGTTCTGACCCTCACACCTGTCTTGCTCTGCCTGTTCTAAGTGTTCATAGACATCACATTTCCAGGAAGAAAAGCTGTTCTCATATTTGTTATATTTTTAGGGATAAAAGTAGTTCCTCTTTCACATCAGTAGCTTGCACTATCTGACTTGTTCTGATTCTCTCCCAGTTTAATTGGTTGGTTCTATTTTCTGTGGTTATCTGAATAATTACAGTGACTCCAAGGTCTGCCATGGTAACAGTGCTGTAGCATTCCTGCTGACAGACCACATGCTTGAGCATCTGCTTAGCAAAAATTGGCTGCTTTTTAATGCATTTTGTGCCGAAACACTGTGCCTTTACTGATAAGTGCTGTCACTGTTTCTGCTGCACCTTGAGCACCGTCTTCATGGCCTTCAGTTTTGATAAGAGCAACACATCTTGCTAAACTGGAGAGGGGACTGGAGAGACCAAGTTCTGCTAACAGCAGGCTTATTTTCAACATGATCTCAACAGAGAACTTCATAAAGCTAAGAACTCTTCACAAATTCTGTTACTTCAAATGATAGCTCTAGGAAAACATCCATGTTGCAGTGGATTTGTTTTGGAGTTTATATTCCCTAAGCAGCACAGCAGAAACTGATGAATTTCCAAAATGTTTAAAATGGTACAGGATCTAATCTCATTTTGTAAAGGAAAAAAGAATACATTGAAATAGTGGATTCTTGGGGCTATTTCTAGTCTTATCAACACAAGCAGACTGCGTTTAGCCTATTGTCTCTAATACAGGCTGCTCAGCTATGGTAGATGATGGCATGAAGAGTACCTTTTAACTCCTTTCTTTCTGTGCAGTCCCACCTGGCAACTCGTTTCAGCAACAACTAGTCACAAAGGAAGGGAATGAGCTCTACCACTGTGTAATCTACCTTGCACCAGGGGATTATCACTGCTTCCACTCACCCACTGACTGGAGAGTGTCACACCGCCGTCATTTTCCAGGTACTTTTCTTCTAGAAAATTAATGCAGGGGGGCTGTGGGTGGAAGCAGGCCAGTGCTGGATGAGACGTGCCAGTGGAGCAGTTGTACATGTCAGATAATGGGAGCATGGTGCTTTATCAGACATGGTTATGAATTCTACGGTAGTATAGTTTAACCAGAATTAATCACATGTTAATTGTGAAAGCAGTAACATTGCATTCAGGCTTTCCTAATTCTTGGAAGCAGTTGTTGACCCAGGCTGATCCTATTCTCTCCCAGGAAAAAAAAAAAAGTTTGCATATGAAATACAGTTCTGCAAGTCAGAGCAAACAGTACCTTAAAATATTATCTCTGTTCCTGTATTTGGCAAAGAAGATACAGCCAAACAGTAACTCTACCAGAGCTGGCTTCAGATGGTTTTGTCTTCCTCTTTGCAGACCATTGTGCTCTAGCTCAGCAAAAAGAGTTTATTTCTTGCTCCTCAATCCTGAAGTCTTGGATTTGCTTTCAGACACTCTGAGGGAAGATAAAGACCTGCCACAAAGTTTGAGAAATCTGTCAAATGCCAGATTGAATTATGACTGGCCAAAACAAAGGAGTTAAATGAAATGCAACTGTCAGGTTCAATGTAGTGAAGGAGATGCACTTACATTCAGACATCGTTACAGTGCTGTTATGCAACTAATAGTTGAGTTTGATTATTTTCTCACTATTGCAGGTTCTCTGATGTCTGTGAATCCTGGAGTTGCTCGCTGGATCAAAGAACTGTTTTGCCACAACGAACGGGTTGTCCTTACAGGTGACTGGAAACATGGCTTTTTCTCTTTAACAGCTGTAGGAGCAACAAACGTGGGCTCTATCCGCATCTACTTTGACCAGGTAAGTTTACTGACAGGTAGCTTTCTGGTTTTGACTGTTGGGGTTTGTAAAGCACGATGGAAGAGCAGTAAAAAATCAAAATCCTATTAAATTGTTTCACTCTGTTGATGTTCTGCACTGACTCACTCATAGGGAGCTACCTGCACTATGCACTTTTTTTCTTTTTAATATTCTAGTTGCATTTTTGAATTATAAGGTCCTGCAATGAAAATGCCTTGATACCCAAAGGCTACAGCTCTACTGATAAGAAGACTGAAACACTCAAGTAACAGTCTCTTCCTTCTCTTTACAGGATTTACATACTAACAGTCCACGTTACTCAAAAGGCTCCTACAATGACTTCAGCTTCATATCCAACAACAACAAGGAGGGAATCCCCATGAGGAAGGGAGAACATTTAGGGGAATTTAACTTAGGCTCGACTATTGTATTAATCTTTGAGGCACCCAGGGACTTCAAATTTCACCTTAAAGCCGGACAGAAAATCCGATTTGGAGAAGCACTGGGCTCTCTCTAGGGACTCACACAGCAAGAAGGCTTTATATACAGAGGGACTCTTAATACACTGTGGAGTGTTTTACTTGACAAGCGTGTATCACTCAGCAGGAACTGAGTGAGGAAAACAGAAGATGTCTTTGCTGTGTTCTCTTTAGAGTATTTGGCCTATATTTACATATTGCTGCTGAAATGCAGAAAGAATGAACATATACGTATCAGGTACAGTTGCCTTTAAAGATACTGACTATGGAGATTTCTGGCCTACCCTGTGCCTGTAGTTTTTTGTGTTCTCCCCCTCAGTGTGCCACAGGGCAACTATGTTCATAGAGCTTATAAATCTCTTTTAAGCTTTCCTAGACTGCAGGTCCAATGGGTAAGGGTGAAAGCAGAGGTTAGCTGTATTTAAAGGGACGCTGACAAGTTGAGTCAGACATTGTACCTTAGATATGAAGTATCTTTTTCAGACCCTGAATAATAGATATGTTCTCATCTTTATTCTAAAACTCTCTTCTGAAGTTCTTGCATAAAATGCATGGAGAGCCAGAAAGTTCAGTGGACAAGTATGGCTTCACACTTCAAACTAAGCAAAATGCACAGAGTATCTGCACAGTAAGTTACACACACAATTTATTTTCCAATGATAGACAACTTTTCTTTTACCTGGCAGCGTCCCTTTAGAAATGGACTTTGCACTATATTTTAAAGCTAGAAACACTGTATCTACATTCCATATGATGAAACCGATCATCTTGGGATTTTATTTATTAAATATTAGGAAACAGATCCATATGTCCAATCTCTGTTCCATGGTTTTATTTTGCTATTCCAGGCCTTAAGGATTTTGTTTGTATAAGAAAAAGTTCACTGGAATTAAGGGCTGGAAGACAGTTGTTTCACCTCTGAGTCTATGTATCTTCACTGTTGCTCTGTCATTAAATTCTTTAAGAATTAGTTCCTCTATTTACAGAGCAGTTTCAGATACTTCAAAACCAAATTTGATTGCATGGAGCAAAATGCCCTATGTGATGACAGCATATTAAAATATGGCAGATTGTTGAAGTGATCTTTGGCCTCCCAGCTGCCAACCTGGCTGTCCTGTAATGGACTGGCAACTATTTCATCTTAGCTGAAACATAAAAAGCCACACCTGCTCTGATTTCTGCCCTCATATTTAATGATAAGAATGGTCTGGGGCCTGAATGCTTTACACAGACGCTTCATCTTGCAGTGAAACTTAAAAGCCTTGTTGTAACTTCATAACAAGAAGAGTCAACAACCTAATGCCCTGGATCTGTTGAGTGTGGCAACAAAATCCCTGACAGAAAGTGTGCCAAACTGGAGAAATTCCATTTTAAAGCAATATATTGATTGGTTTTAGTTTAAATTCTTCTAAGTCAAAACATTTAGAACTGTCTTTGCTGCCCAGAGCTTGCTGGAGTGGACATGCTTACAAAACTCGCCTTTTTGATCTCTAAAAGATTTCTTATATTACTTTCTTGCTTGAGCCTTGGGTGTTTTTTCTGCTAGGGGGCTTTGACCAGCTGTGTTTTCCTTAAGAAATACTTACCTTTTTTGTATGCACTGCAGAAAATAGAATATAATCTTATTGTACACGTCCAGTTTGCCAAGTCCTGTATGCTTAGCTTGTCATCAGGAAAGAAGGGATGGTAAACTGTTTGTAGTGACGTAGTCCAGCTGTGACTCAGAGATGATGGTGGCTGTTCAGGTGACAAGCAGGAGAAAATTCATTTGGCTCTGAGAGTCAGTGTTTCCTCACTTGACATGGAGAGGAATTTGAAAGCTTGAAGTGGCTCTCAGCCACCTGTCACGTTAAGCTTCTTGGCATTAGCAAGTTTACTCCTGCAGCAGTATATTATCACATACAGGTTCTAGAAACGTGCACTTTTTTAAACCACCGAGAGAAAGAAATACTAAAGCAAACATCAGCCCCAGGGGCTACAGCTGTGATTAGCCTCAACTTCAATGACAGATTAATAGATAACACCTTTATTCCAGTGGATGAGAGAAAAATGGCTGAATCTCTTCCCCTCTTTTCCAGTGGGATCACTGGCATCCAGCCACAGCCAAAGCAATGCCAAGCTTTAATTTACTGCTACACAGCAGCATCATCAGCTGCAATAGCTGAAGGTTACTGACAGGCAGTAGGAGATAAGTTAC
This sequence comes from Excalfactoria chinensis, assembly GCF_039878825.1. Taxonomy (NCBI): domain Eukaryota; kingdom Metazoa; phylum Chordata; class Aves; order Galliformes; family Phasianidae; genus Excalfactoria; species Excalfactoria chinensis. Next base: position 3,621,012 of record NC_092840.1, on the reverse strand, counting down.
CTGATGTTTGCTTTAATAAAAGTCTTAAGAAGAGGGAGAGGATTTGGTGTGCAAGTGTCTGGATTTGTGAAGGTCTCAATGCTGTACAGAGCTAGCTAATTGACAAATGTTACTTGCTATGCAGGGGTCAGCAATCATCCTGGAAGTGGAAAGCAAAATTCCTAGAGGGTATTGATAATGCTGTGAATTTCTCCTGCATGGAGAATCCATTGAATTCTTCAACTGTATCAGTAGCACGGTATTTTTGTATGTCAAAGTATATGACTTACTGACATGAACTCATTTAATTGCAAACATTTTGAAATAAAGAGTCTTATCTGTGTTGCTTATTTTTGTGAAATGTCAGATTAACCTGAGCTATCTACTGTGGGTGCAGCGTGAAGTTTATTTGTTTAAAACCAGCTATGGTAGCAAAATAAAACAAGCAAGAATATTTAAGGTTAGTTTATAAAATAGAAATGCCACACCTAGAGTAAGAGAATGAATACATCTCTTTCCATACTCTCCTGCTATGAAAGGAGTGAAAACTGCAGCCATTCATACTCATGTTCACATGAATTCACATATCCAGAGCAACCTGAATAACATGCAGGCGAGCAACCAGGTTCTGAACATGATGTCTCTCTCGGTGTTGTGCTTTGGTGAGAGCACTGATCCTCCCCTCCAACTGAAAGTAAAAGAAGATGGCATAAGCTGATTGTACAAGACCATATTTAGTCTTTTTGACTGAGGAAGACAGAATGAGCTCTACCAGCATTTACATTAGTGGTCAGTGTAGTGTAGCTACACTGATGTGAGAATCCACAGAAAGTTTTAAAACAAATTATTAATTAAAAATTAATAAAAATTAATTAAACAAATATTAAATTATTAATTAAAATTAAAGTCTTCAATGGAGCTTGGAGCAAACCTTAGAAAATTCTATTGGAGCTGCAGCTATACTTCTGAACAAAGAAGATTCATTGACACAGCAGACTGTTGAGCTCAGCAGCCCACTTCTGCTTACAATTTTCCCCTTTTTTATTTTAGAAACAGCTCACTAATGATTCCCACAACCACCACTAGCCTTCAGCCTAAGTGTGTAGCACAGTGATGACAAGTTAGACTTTGCTTTGTTTGTTTGCTGTTTACTCACCTGGTCCAATTCTTCCTGAACTTTTTGTACGCTATCTTGATCCTGTGGTTGTACTCTCCTTTCTAGCCACTTATGTAGAATCTGCGCCTGCTGCTGACAAGACCTGATAAAATGGATTAGAAGGATTGTTATCCAAAGTAGGAGCTCAACAGTCTAATCCAACTTAGACATGTAATTGATGCCCTCATTTATTTTGTTTTGTTTTTGTCCCAAACCAGTGAGGGATAAAAGTATAAAAAGGGGAAAAGGGATGCTGGGAGGTGTATCTGGAAGGTGTGATCTCCACCTTTACTCCTATTTCCAGACCTCTGCATTTAATGACAGACCCCACTCCTCCAAGCCCCATTCTTTTTCAAGCACTTATATAAATTTTTATTGTTCTACTGGAGAAGTTATATATCAAACCTTAGCCACAATTTTAGTGGGCTTTTTGTTTGTTTGTTTTTGTGACAGCTGGAAAAACTAAGAATTTACCCCCTGTGATAAAAGAGCTGAAAGGTTCATTTGAGCAACTTTTTATTTGCATCACCTTCAGATTATGGCCACTGACACTTTGGTCAGTGTTTCTCCAGTAGTGTCAAAGGTATAACTAAACCAGTTGCAGACTGCAAAAGAAATTGTGCATGTACCCTTTTCTCCCATCTAGAGTGAACTCCTAAAAGGACGGAAATATTTGTTTAATTCACAGTTCTGTGAAACAATGGTTATTTTCAGAAGTGGACATGCTTATACAAAGAAATCAATATTGAGCTGACAGTATGAGGAAAGGCTGGCTGTGCAGGCTTTGCAACCTACTTGAGTTCTTGCTTCCTGCCAAAGTAGTACTGCATTTGCTGTTGGATGCTTTGGAGCTCTGCTTCTAGCTTTCTCTGTAGCACTGTTTCTTCTCTGGAACTGTGCTTTCTTTCTTCCAGTTCAGCTGAATGGAAGATAAAGGGCACAAGCAAGGGAAGAACATTTATTCTGTTTCTTCTTATCAGGAAAAGACAGGTTAATAGACAGAAAAGGTGGAACCCTTGAGTCCTTTTCAGATTTTGTAACTATGTAGCATCTGTTCACTCAAAAGATCATACCTAAGAGAGCAGGAGTCCTGACAGCGTTACAGGCTCTCGCTTTAAACATAACAATGACAAGAAACACTAATGAATAGTTCAGTACTACAAATGCTGCTTATAATTTTCTGGTTTATATCTACTGTAGGAGTAAGTATGGTTCCATCAAGATAAATGCAGTATAAAAGTGCTCAGACACCATTTATCCTTTGTTTTTCATTAGTACTGGGTGAATTTGACTCTCTCCAGCTCAGCTTCATATTCATGCTGGTTATAAGTGCATAACTCACTGCTAACACACAGGACTGCTAAAATCCTGAGCCCTATCAGTTCCAGTCCTTCCATCTCCATCAGGGCTTTAGTCCCATGCTTCAGCAGAATCCACACAGCTGTATTACCAGTCCAAAATAAATGACTGAATCTTCACCTCCTGATGCTGGCATACAAGAATGCCTTGTGTCCCACGTTTCAGAGTTGAACTGCAATCTTTCACAGACTGGAAGAGAATATGTAACCACTACAGCTTAGAGCTGAGGACCTACCTGCATTTTGGTGACTCTGTTTTCTCAGTAATTCTTCAGGTGACAGCAAATGCATCTGTAAGTTTGGTTGCAACTTCTCCAACTCTTTTCTCCGTTGACAGGCTTGGGAACGGGCTCCTATCTGACCATGCACAGGCTGACCTCCTTTCTGCAAGGTCAGAAAGACATTATTTTGTTCCTTGGAGGATTTCTTCAGTTTCCCACAAGCACCTGTCCCAAGCTACTAAGCCCTCCTCACGCTGAAACATTGTCTACAGATACTGAGCATCTCACAAACACCATTTGTTCTGTTGCTAGTCAAAAAAGGAAAAATAAGCTCTTTCTTTTACAGCAGAGAAATACTTCATCAAGATTAATACCTTTTATTCTGAGTGCATCTGAGGAGTTTAAAATGCAAGAAGCACATACTTGGAGGTGAAATGAATTTCAGTACTTGAGTCTTGGCTATAGCCAATGCTCCTAACCTAAGTTACTTAAATTCATGTAATCTGGTTGGCAAACTAACTACCCAAATTGTTGAAGGAGCTGCCCCTCAAGTTAACTGCTAAGAGGAACATCCTACTGGGAAGGACACAAGACCAGTACAAATTCTTGAATTATAGTTTAAAATGCACGGACTGGCCAGCAAGCAAAATGCTTTAGATTGGTGGTTCTCAAACATTCAGAGACAGTTCACTCGGTCAGTTTCTAAGATGACAGGTAGTACAAAATAACATGTGCTGACAGTAGCCCAGTGATGACACTAGTTTTTCCCTTCAGCAATACACTCACCATTTCTGCTCCAGCTTTCACTTGGGGCATGAAATATGAAGGAGTCCGTAACTCCGGCTTCTGACCAGCACAATGCACATCACTTGATCTTGATGGTACAGATGGGAGAGGAGTGTGTGTCAGAGAAGAGTAGCAGTGAGAGGTACTGCCCAGTTGAGAAAGCCATTTACAGGTGTTTTCTTGCATTTCCACTGTTAACATTAAATTCCCATTCTGAGAAGAACTTTTGTTCACATCTGTCAGCTGAAAAGGCGTCTCCGATCTGTAAAGGAAGAAGGAAAGTACCCACACATTTCAACCTACTGGTTTTATACTTTGCAGTCAGTGAAAAAAAAACAAAACCAAGAAACCCAGAATCTTGCTATTCCCTCACATACAGAAACAAGCTTCTGCTTTGTGGCGCACTGCTTTCTAAACCACCAGCAGTACAATACATGGCACAGAACTGTTAGAAACCCAACTTCATTCAGACCTGCACTGACCCCACTGTAAAAATAATTGAAAAATCCATTCAAATGGGAGAAAACAATCATATTTTGAAAAATGTCCAGTTGGGCTGTTCTGTTATGCAGAAGCAACCCTCAATTTAACAATAATAAAAACAAAATAAAACCGAACAAACGGAAAACCACAAAAAAGCAGCAAAGCAGTTAAGGTTTCTATGTTGCCAACCCACTCTGCTCCAGACCCTTCACAGTAACCCCAGCTGAAACAACCCTGGAGCTGACAATTCAGCTGAGTTTTGGAAACTGGTGATCTGTCTCATCTTTCCATTCAAATGTGGTGCTAATTAAACAAAGGCCTTGGTTGCTATTTAACTGACTTGAACGTTCCATTATTCTTATCCACTTCAGGATAAATCTGAAGTTTTCATTTTGATGGTACAGGACAATGCAAAGTCCCACAGTTACTGAATGCTTTGTATTACAAAACATGGAAATTTGAGAGAAGAAGCACAGCATAACACCCTTCTCCTTTACTATTAAGAAGAGATTTTCTACCTGGAAAAAGGAGTTCTCAACAGCTCCTTTCCTTCTAGAGATTTTATGAGGAAGTCAGGTCTTTGTGGTGGTAATGTTGCTCGATGAACAACCTCTCTGTAAAGAACAGAAACCATAAGGAATCATTATTATTTCAAATCGGCATAAGATGGTATTGCAGCTAAAGAAATAGTTTTATTCTGACACTTATCCCCTGCCTGCAAAATTGTCCTTGCATGCAATAGCTTTTAAAGACTACGTTTCAACCTGTATCAGTGTCACCATCTGGTTCACTGTATGTTTATTGTTTCATCAGACTTTATTCCATGACTTTGGTGGTGGTGGGGGGGGAGAGGGGGGAAAGAGTAATAGTAACAAGGGCAAGATAAGCTTTCATGATGGCATAAAATCCCTTCACCACACAATAATCAAGTGTTTCATTATGTAACAGATCCTATGACAAACGATCCATACTCCACAAATTCATGGTTGTATGTTGAGAAAGTCCTACTGGAAAGCATAAGGCTGAGATTATTTCACTCGTCACCAATAGAGAAGTCACAAAATTCTTTCAATCCTTAAAGGCCAATATATGTGCTACACAGCAGCTCTTGCATAACTCAGCAACACCAGCCATGTGGCAAAGTGTCAGTGAAGGGAAAACTGCATGGGAATAACCATCATGGGAACTGCATGCATCACCACTGTAAAAATTTGGAAACATACACATATAGATTTGTTTTTATCTATCTATAATCTCAGCTAAACAAAAGGACAGGGTGTTTTACTTTAAACCATAGACAAAATTGTATGTGAGATTCAAACAAGGGATGAGATGTAGTGCTCCAACATACAGATATGCATACATACGTATATAGACACACAGAGTGTATGCTATAGGCTGCATATATGTAGAACTATGTATAGACAGCAGAGGAATGCAGGAGAGACTAGAATTTTATACTCACAGCTCACTGAGAATTGAGTTACCACTAGCAAATGGGAATGGTAGATCACTGCATTTTGAAGGCCACTGCTTTTCCTCTGCTGAATGTCCTCTTGTTTCAAGGCTGTCATCAGGTATTTCAAACGTCACTTGCTTCTTCAGAGATGGCAGAAAAGAACGAGTCTTATTTAATTTCTTGTAGAGAGCCTTCTGTTTCCAGAGCATTGCACAACGAAGGACTGACTGGTGACGATTGTAGGCAGCCTGCCAGCATAAAGCATAGTAGAGTATTTGATGGCTGAGAGTAGACGTTAACACCAGCCCCACGTGGATAACATGGGTGAAATGAACTGCAATTCTGACGACCTGAGAGCCATACCATCTCTCCATGCTAAATCAACAGGTCCAGCATATTAACATTTTGATAAAGGGAATTCACTGAGTACTTCTGTAACAAGGCAGGCTGCACATGAATAAACAACAACCAATGTCTTGAAAATCCGGATAAGGGCTAGGAAAGCTGGCCAAGAAATGAAAGTAAATAAGCAGTGCAGGCATTCCTAGGTTCCTCTCCACACACAGGGCTGAGCAGATACTCCAAGGCAGAAGTGGCACCATAGCCAACATTTGCAAGCATAAGCGGTGCTGAATCTAAGGCAGGGTTAGATGCAGCTAAACCCTAGAGTTTAAGAGATCTTAGCCACAGGCAAAGGTTTTAACCAGCTACATTGTTGATGGCAGGATTTGGCCAGTTTTGAAGCAGCTTCATTAAGAAAGACTTCCAAATAGCAACACAAACCTGAACTGCTTTAGACTCAACTGGGCTGAAGGATAAGGTGCATTGCTTTGAATCACATGCAAAGGCATAAGTCAGATCCAAATAAGAGCAGAGATACAGAGCTCCAAGTTATATACACACTACAAACACATACACGGAGTCAGACTGATTATAGATCAGAACAGATCAGTGCCCTGGGTATATCTGAACTTGTCTCCTACCTTCATCTGGTTCTGGGCTTGGAGTTCTCCCCGCAGTTGTTTCATGCCAGCAGTGTACCTCAAAATCCTGGTTACACCTTCTCTCAGTAGGGCAGCATGATAAACTCCTTTGGCTTTTTCAATGCGTTCTTTGTACTGCTGTTGCCCTTGGGCAAATCTCAGCCAAGCGTTTAATACCTACAACATGAAGAGCAGACAGCTGAAAGTATTACAAAGACAAGTTCTAGGTGAGAGGCTCCCCCATGCAGACAAGAACATTCTCCATTCCACTGGACAGTAACAGGTATAGCTAAAGCAGGACACCACCACAAGGACAAGGAAATAGGGATTTAAGTCAGCTAAGACAGGATAGGGAAAACACACAGATTTTTTTTTAACTGAATAAGATGGACTGTTGAAGTCAGACCTACATATTATGTGCACAGCCTCAAGCACACCTGTCTGCCCCTGAGCCTCACACAGTCTTACCTTCCTCTGCAATGAAAGTGACCAGTGCCACAATGCTTGCACTGTCTTCTGTTTTTCCCATTGCTGCTGCAACAGCTATAAGAAAAAATAATATATATTGCACAATCAGGTCGGGAGTTTACATGTGCCATACCAGAAATACTAGCCAAATGCAGCATTAACCAAAGAGGAAGTGCTGGTAGAGCCATTGCTGAATAACCTATTCAGTTCACCCAGTATATGTAAGGTGTCTCCAGGGCCAATGAAACCAAGAATCCAGAGAATGTTTAAATAATTTTGTTTGGTCCTCACATGAAACAAATACGAAAAAGAAGAAGGAATAAGTATCAGCAAAGAGCTATATGCTTAACCAAGGGCCAATTCCTTACCCTTGTCCTCCAGCACAAAAAGAAATTAGAGCAAAGTCGATGAGTCATTAGCTGTCCTCCTTTTCTCTGCAGTAGCTGCAAGGCAACAAAAGTGAGATATTTACAGACAAATCCCATTTATCTGAGCTATATGCTACTAGAGCAGAACAAGTACCAAAGGGCCTTCATCACCTACCCTTTGTTGAAACTAGTGACCCTCAAATCCCAAACACCGTACAGTGTAACTCCATCTGCAAATTTTCACAACCCCAACAAAGACTTTACTGACAGTAAACTATTTCACATATTGCAGCCCAGCTTGTCATCTCCTGTTATATCTGTTAGTTATAATCAACACTTCTTCAAGCAAAGCACAAGCATGTTCCTTCCTCAGTGCACAATACACTTAAACTCTTCTTTGGCCAAGACTACCATTTCTTTCTCCAGACACCTCCTGCTCCTCTACATCAGCCGCTCCCCACCTAAGCAACTTGCTAGGGAGGCTGCTGATTCTTCTCACCTTCTTCTCAGTGCACCACTGATGATATTTCTTCCATTTTTCCAGATAATTCTGCAGTAGGTGCTGCTGATGGTGCTGCACTGCTCTGTGCTGCTGAAGCCTCATCATCAGACACTCCTTAGTAAATTCCTTCCAGCAAAGAAACAGGGTCTGTAAACGCACTATCAAGAGAAGACATATTAACTACCGTTCTGAAATAAACTATGAATCTCAGATAGTACTGACTGATCAGCTACTCCTCTAGGCTGTTTTGGCCATACTTCACATTGGAGTACTCAGCACTAGAAAGAAGGATGCTGAACCATATCAGATACCAGACCTTATGCCTTGCACTGTCTTGCAAGTGTTTCCAGATGTCACTGACACTCTTTACAATCTTTAGGAAATCATTTGACCCCTTTGTGCTTCAGAGTCATCATCCACACTGTTTATGAGAAATGACACTGCTTGCAGAGTGTGAGGGCCTTTTCACATTAATTATTAGAGGCAATAGTTGATAAAATGACTTGCACAGCCTTCAGAACAGAGATGTCTGAGCTTCTCAATATCAATAATGGAAAACTGTATTAAGGATGGAAGTGTTATCATCCATTATATAGAGAGAGGCAAAAGTCACATAAGCAGTTTTCAATAGAATGCTGGAGCACCAGTTCATTCCCCATTCTACGGGGCCTACCAGGCAGGCTTAAAATAAAGCTGCCCATACTGACAACACAAAAGACTGTCCTGCTAAACTATGCCCTTCTAGGGACTATACTTTAATATTCCCATCAACTCACCCATATCCAAATGTTTCCTGGCCTCTGTCACAGCTGCCACCTTCTGCTTACGGTGATACACTCGTAGTGAGGCAGTGTACCTCCACTGCAGCAACACCTAAAGGATATGATGCGAACAGGGGATAGGACACAGACTCACACTGTAATATTCTTAGAAGTGGAAGCAATGTACTCCATATTGCTGGCACCACAACCATTTCTATTTTATTTTTTCACATCAGGCTTAGCAAAAGGTGCAAATTTCCTATAAATGAAATGTCAGAGGGTCCCCCTCACATTTTTTTCCAAGGCATTTTTCTCTGTCTTCCACACAGGTAATTCTACTATGCAGTAACAGACTAATTCCTCCTAAGGAAATAGGGAGGAGGAAAGTAACAAGAACAACCATGAGCTCACACGCAGAAAACAGTTTCAGAGACACCTGTTGAAGTAACCTGGAACTGGGAATTTGGCTCTCACAACTTTTTAGACCCTTCTTGATAGTGGCTCTCAGATCAAGTTTTGTTTCCTTCTAATTGTACCACCTGACCTAGCATTTGTACAGACCTTAGTATCTGTTATACCTTTAACAGGATTGTTCTCTGGTAGTGCTCATCTGCTTGAGCAGTCACTTTTCTTTCATGTATAAGAGCAAGGGCATTTTCCCTCCATAAACACAGAAGCTGCCTGAAAGCAAAATGAAAACAAGAAAGTATTAGTAATGATTCTCACTTCACCTGGTAACTTCAGTGTTACAGCAGTCAGAATCCATGCACCGCACGGAATGACACGGCTTGCTGTCTGGTGTCTGTCATGGAACTGAACACAGATAAGCTCTTGCAAGAGTAACAGGCACAGTCAGTGAGATGGTAATAATAAAAGTAAAGCAAAATAGATAGTGACCCAGTAAGTGGCTGAATTCTTTTAGTTAGACCAGCACAGATACAACAATGCAGTGCACAGTCAATTCTCATCACCAAATGCTCAAGAATTTACAAGGGTGGCAAGCAAAAGAAACAGAGTAAATGATTATAGTACAGTTACTCCTCTCTCATGCTGCACTGCACAAGTAAATGCAACCTTACCGCAGCAGCAGTCTATTGTGCTGTTTCTCCTTTTCAGCTACTTGGTATAGAATGCAGTGAATGTTACTTTGATAACTCTGTAAGAAACACAGAGAGGAGAGACACTTCCTAAGCTGCCAGGACCTTTGAGGAGAAAAAATGTCTAGAAAATCTTAATAGCAACTTTTAGAATTGAGGATAAAAAAAAAAGTTCACACCACTGGAATCAAATGCTGTTTTTCTGAGATGAACAGTCATCAAGCACCAGCTAATGCTAGCTGCTGCATACCATTCACCACAGCCACAAGATGACATTGCTTCTTTCGCTCCGAAGAACAACTCATGTACCCCTATCCACATTGCAATTTCACTTTGCATACTTGATATGTAAATAACCATAGTGAAACAGCACATCAGCTTGTCATTTCTCACTTAAACACTTATGTACACACAGACAAGTTTCCATTAAAAAAAAGCATTCTCTCCTACCTTCCAGGCTGCCAACATCTTGCCCAGCAGTGTGCATTGATAATGCATGTCTGCTTGCACCAGCTTCTTCCACTTCTCACACTGATGACCCGTGTACTACATGGAAAGGAGAAAAAAAAGGCAAAAATAAATAAGTGATGAAGAGAAAACTAGGAATGGCAGACAGCAGAAAGAAAAGGACTATTTCTTAATCTCTGGGGAAACTCTGATCTTTTTATCTTGCTGCAAAAGGTTCACAGAGTGGCGCTGCAGTCTGCTATTCCTTTCAAAAGGGCTATATCAGGCCTTCCCTCCCCACCCTTTTTTCAGGAATCCTCCAGAAGAGCGGCTCAATTCACTCAAGTCATCAGTTTTGAAGCAAAAGACTAGCATCAACTTCAGTTTTCCCCAACTCTTACCATATGCTGCAAGACACACCTGGAACATCACATAATGGCAAGAGATGGCATAAAAGTTAAATGCCATTTAATACTACCTACTGTGGCTTGTGACAAACCAACCATACACCACAGCCCTGCTGCACATTCCCAGCTTAAATAAAGCTTTCAGAAGGACATATTTGGTATTCACTAGGAATAATTTCATCACTCTAACTATGGTAATATTCCTTGATAAGTCTCCAAAGCTACAGTCCCATTCTAACTATCCCTAGACGAGTTAACAAGAGGAAGACTAACTCCCTTTACTTCCTGCATTATCCCTGTTCCACCCAAACTGAATTGATATTAACCACCTGGGAAAAGAGGACTTTGCAAAGGTTAGTGTTTAAAATATTTTCCTTTAAAGTGTGGCTATATGGGTATAAGCAATCTGAATAAAATAAGGATTCAAGCTTTTCCCCACCTGTTAACTGTCTCACCTCTCTCCACTTGTTCCAAGATTGCTGCAGACATTTTGAATAGTGAAACCTTAAGGCTTCCATCTCCTTGAGCTTCCTATAGGAGAAGTAATTTAATTATTTCTCTCACAATGCAATCCATGTTACTGCACATCTTTAGCCTAAGTCCACACTTTGTATTGTCAGTTTACTAAGTAAAAGATAAACCAATAGAATCAAAAGCACAAATAAGGAGTCAGCTGCTGAATTAAATGCTGCTTTGTCAAAAGTAGACCACCATAGGGCCAGTCCAAATAATTCTCCACTTTAAAAAATGTCTTACTCCATTTTTCTCTCCTGAGTATTTTTCTTCCACAGATAGAAAGCATTCAGAAGAAGCACGTTCCTGTAGTGATTTCTTGCACGAGCCAAGTCCTCTTGCTCTTCCAGATGTGCAGCTGTTCTTCTACGCCAAAAGCACCAGAAAGAAACCAAAAGCTGCCTTTCATAATGAAGTACAGCCTATAATGGCGAGAAGATGGTAATGAATACATGAAACAGGTCAGCTGCGAGCAACAGAAAAGTTAACAGACAGAACTGCCCCATGTTTATCTTCATCTTTTCACACTGAACAGCAATGGACACAAAGCCTGACTGCTGTGAGCTCCTGTGAACTGTTCTACCTGTTCCTAAGTCTGTGGAGGGAGAAACAGTTATCAGAAAACAGCAGGCCAAAGAGAAAACATGGAAGCTAATAAGTAGCACATGAAGGACTCCCAGCTACTGATGAGTTCTGTTGAACTTGAACGAAGATAAACTCAGAAGAGTAAAAGTCAGATGCATCTCTACAAGGCCACCAGCACATGCTGACTGTAGGCTGTGTAACTTACACAGCATAAAACAAGGCAGTGGCTACTATGTATTTAAGACTGCAAGACTATATATACATCTTTGGAAATGAAATACTCCCTCAGGGATCTCCTGGACAACTATCTAGAAGCTGCTAGTGTTAGTAGAACCCTGCACTTCTTAAATACACGACATTGGCTCTCATTATTATTGTTTCAACCAGGTAACTATAAAATGGAGTAACAACATGTATATACGCTGTGAGGGAACGTGAACAGTTCTGATAATCAGTTGCCTGATTCTATTTATAAATAAGCAGCTTAACCTAAAACAGTGATTAGTAAATACTGGTTGTTTCTGTAACTTGGCTCCATCGCCAGGAAAAAAGGAATTTACAGCACCCAAGTCCATCTCATGTTAACTAAGGTTCACTGAGAGTGACTAAGAAAGCATCCCTCTATTTCATGAGCAAGGCCTGGTTTAAAAAACAAACAAACAAAAAACAAACAAACAAAAACGTGACTTTTACCCTGTTCTCTCCCATTCTGTATTCTTGCTGCTGGCATGCCTTTACCAACCATGTGTCAAGTACATGTCTCATCAACACCCTCCTGCAAATAAACAGGAAGACTATCAGCACAGAAGATAAATTCCTCCATACAACTTATTCCATGAACTTCAAAAGACCAACCTGCCTACAGCTTAAATAGCTACTTGATTTTCCACTTCAAACTAAAGCTCTTTGGAAATTTAGTAGCTACAAGTCCCCACAATTTTCTGAGTTAGAACAAGAAAGCAAACAACAAAAACTACCATACAATTAGTCTGCCCTCTGAAACATTAAGGATAATACATAAAGACAAGACCAATGAATTTAATGAAGTTATTATAATTGCTTGCTTTCATTCAGATAATTCAAAAGACTGTTCCAATTTCTGATTTATTTGTTTATTTACAAACATAGAAAATTATATAATAACTTTTCACTTCTCATCCATTATACATAGAGTCCAACTTCTCCTCCCCTGGCAATACTTTGAAGATCCTACTCTACTTTTATTTTTATTTAAAAACAAACAAAAAAGAACATTATAATAGAACATGAAAAATGTTATGACAACAAAGAGCACCATGGTCTGCTCTCAATACTGAATTAATTCTACCAAAGCCTTCTTTTTTTAAACGGTGCAAGGTTAGTTGTCATCATCAAATTTTCTCTCTCTCTAGATAAAGATAATCCTTCCTTGCTATTCTGCCTGCCTCCCAGTGATGGGCAGGAATTAAACAATGTCCCAGAAATGTAATGATATGTATTTGTAATTGAGCACTATATACTCTCACTAAGAACATGCATATGGTAGAAGCATCTCATTCAGACTGAGCTAGTCTAGTAGAAACAGTACACACCCAGCACTACGTTTGTTATTTCTAAAACTCAGTCGTGGGTGTACTAATGAGATTGTTAGCTTCTCTAAAGTTTAAAATATATTTTGGACTCTCACCAGGCAATTTATGGTAGGTAGCTATTATAGCTCATTTTAATTTTATAGCTTGGTAAACAACATGAGTTAAGTGGGCCTTCCTGGAGGATACTGGAAGCTGCCAATAGTTTTCAGTTTCAGCTTGAGCTTTGGAATCTGTGCACTGTACAAGTCAGCATGCTTTACTGAGCAGCACAGAGCTGTCTTGTAGAGGCCTCATTCTTCCCTGCTAATCCTCATCCAGAAATGAAGAAAGCTCTAAAGCAACAGCATTTGGAGTACTTGAACATCCTGCAATTTTTGAGCTGACTGATGGCAGCATTAAGAACCCAAAGACAGAAAAAGCAAAAAATTCATTCAAATTCATAACATGTACACCCAACCAAGCTCCACAGGTCAAATTTAAAAGCATTCTAGCTGCTTTGTTTATGATGACTTATTTCTATGACTAAATAAACTCAACCTCTACAAAAAGCCTTATTTTCTCTACTGCAATACTTCCAACATCAGAGCTAGGACATGAGTCATTGGCTTCTCACTCCCCACAGAGCAAAGCAGCAGAAAGATGTGGAGCTCTGCCTGTGCCCATGTTCCACTCTACTACTTCTCACTGGCAAACTTCCACTTTTTGTATCCAATACTGACAGGTCTCCAGCTAGGCTTAATCCATCTCCCCATCACATTTTACAACATAGGAGATACAAATTGTTTTTCACAGAAAAGATATGAGCAATTTGCATCAAGATGGTCATGCTCCAAAAGGTATTAACAGATACTAAATCAGAACCAAGGCTCAAAGATCTCAAATTTGTATAGATTTATATGAATACGTCTCTGCATACCTGTAATGGACACGAGCCACAGATGTTAATGCCTGCTGTTGTTGTTCCTCTTTCTCTTCCAAACGGGACTTCCAATAGTTCCAGAACTTCTGCAGCACCTGAAACAAAATAATAAAGATATGAAAAACAAAGCCATTAAAGGAAGGAGAAGAACCCAAATAAAGACTAAGTGTCTCACTAAACTTGCATGCAGCAGGCAACCACTGCTGCAGCATGCTGCACTGCTTCACAAACTTCTTTATTATATGCTTTAAGTTATTCTGGCCAAATAAAAAATCATGATAAACATTAGAAAACACAAAACTAAAATAACATACCTAAGGTGGACAACAGACTTAAGCAAGAGATTTTCTGTGGCTATTAGTATTTAGGAGCAAAGCCGGTAATCTAATTAAAACATATATATATTTTGTAGCTGAAAGTAGTATCCGATAGGACAGCACAGGAAAAACACTGAACAAGAAAAAAAATAAAATCAATAAAGGTCATACTTACTGTAACTCGATGCTGGTGGAATGACAGATTTTTTCTCACTTGATGAAGATGACTGTTCACGACATTCTGCTGAAGACCCTTAAACCCAAACTTCTGTAGGAGCAAGAAATGCAAACAACTTTTACAAAATCCAAGTCAGCAAGCACTCATCAGTTTAGAACTGGCTGCTCCCATCAACAGATAACTGATGTTACTCCTGGCAATACCTAACATTTATGACCTCGTCATCAACAAAGCCATCCAATTTCCTCCCACAGATCATCACTTCTCCAGTTAAACTAAAACTCCCTTCCACCTTCTCAAGGTTTTACATGAGACAACTAACTTGTTCTGCAACTGTCAACACTATTACTCAAGTCCTTTCCTCATCTACACCCTCCTTCAGTTCAATATTCAAGTAACTTACTTCTTATTAAAAATAGAAAAGGTCCACTTTCATTTTAGACCTTCTCTGCACAAGAGAAAAAGCATTAATACACTGAAGCAGCTGCACTTCTTTCAGTCTACAATTCCACAATACTTTGGCTCATGGATGAACACAGTAAATGAGTTAAACTTGCTTTAAAGGGCTCTTACAGTCACTAACATTTTCAGTCTATGATCCAATCAGATTTACTGCCATTCTTTTGATGATTCACACTTAAATGAATTCAGTTTTAAAAAAGCTGAAGACTTGTGTCCACCTTTCAGGCAGTCCTCATAGACTGGAGGGGAGGGGTGAATAAAAACACTCAACTCACTGCATACTCTATCTCATGTGAAAAGCATGTATGGATTACTACAGAGGAAGTTTAGATAATTATCCCCAGAGCAAAACAGTGTAAGTAGGCAAACAGGGTAGTGATACATAAGAGAAATAAGGAAAAGAAATCACAGAAAATACAGAGGAAATTTTTATTTCATGGTGAAAAGGTTAGAGAAAAGCATAGCTAGCCTGATATAATCAAGATTAATATTTTACTTCACTAGTTTCCTAATTGGAATAATAACTATTTCAGAGAGTAGCACAGTTTCCCCATCTGGATTCACTGCCATTCTTTATCTGTGGTAGAAAATGGCACACTCCCCACTTAGCACCCATGTACCACTGTTAGCACTCAAGGCACGGTGCTAATCAGAAGTGCTTGAATTCTTTCCATGGTCTCTTCCCCATGATGTAACCTAACCGTGCTCTTACCAACATCTGATGTCTGTGGTGCTTTTCAGCCAGTTCACATTGCTGAGTCTCTTCCACACACAGTACAACATCTGTTACTGAGTTAAAGCATCTTTTACACATGAACACTCACCCTGATAAATTCACAACCTTCTCTCACAGACAGGAATGGGATCTCCATCTAAATTTGTTTCAACATTTGAATTTGCAGCACTGTTATTTGTAGGGAGATATCTTGATCACAGTCAAGTTTGTATTGCAGTAAACTTTCCAAATCTACATTTCTAATTGCCAAAAGGACAGCTCTAGATAAACTCTGACACAAGAACGCTACAGAAAACAAGCTCATTGTATACAGCTTGATGCTGACAGCTTCACAGATTCTTCTCTCATTTACAGGCATTTTTTTCCTCCTGCAGGCTTAGTTAACATACTGTGGTCACAATAACTTTATTTAGCATGGCCTTACACACATCCTTCTAATGATACAATTGTTACCCATGCTGCTACATGATATTCACACTTATTAACCAGTTCCTTCCCCTGCAGTGGTGTTTTCAACCTGTCCCTACTAGTGACCACACAGAAAACGGATACAATGCTTCCAGCATGCAAAGGCTCTCCTTAAGGTAATCCTTGCTGACAGTTTTGCAAGGTCCTTTTGGTAAGCATGCACTCTTCTCCTGCACTTCCACGACAGACACCAATCTGAGAAATACTGCCGGACTACCCTGCCTCGGTGATGCTCTTGAGCCAGCTCTAGAAAGAAAACACACAAATAGTTTATAAATTATCCCATTTTAGACTCATTTACTTCAGGTCCAGAAGCAAAAGTAGCTCTAACACTTAAAACGGTGGTAAAAACTCACAGTTAGTGCTCAGCTGTAGACTATATTCTCCCTTTTGATCAGAAACATAGTTTTAAAGCAGTAAACTCATTGTACTAATTTAAGACAGAAAACAAATTCATTTAACAAGTGCCACGGGGTCACCTATTCAATATATACAAGCTCACATTTCACTATAGTTGTTACCAGCTTTCAGATAGCCAATCTGGACTCTCTTCCACTATCATCCATTAACAGGCATTCACCCAAACATCTGAATTTGTCCTGGTGACTTCAAGGGAGAAACAACAGAATTAGTGTAATTATCTTTACTGCCCTGTAGGAGCTACGATTTGTTCAATTACCAAGAAAATCCCCACACACAGACTGGTTGATGACAGTCCTGAATCAATCCTTCTCACATTTCTCAATCAGAATAGAAACTGAAACACACAAGGTTTTCTCACGGTAACAGTAAAGCATTTTCTTTTAAATCATGTGTGGAGCAGCTGATCTTCCTGTCAGTTCAGTACAGAACTTGAGCCAGACAGTGCACTGCCCAGGTCGCATCTCACCATTTGTTGAGACTGCAGCTGCAGAAGCACTGCAGTGTCTGATGTAATAAACATAACAGTGCTCTAAGCAAAGGGGCTAAGTCCTGTCCTGCCCTTACTCACCATTTTCACTCACCATTCTGACATTTCTTTTCCCTGCGGACGTTCACATATTCCAGCCATGCTTTCATGCACCTCTTCAATCCCCTGTGCACATGGTGAGTTATTGCCCTAGTTTCCTTCTGCTTGTCACTCTGGCTGTTTAAATACAGGTCTCGCCACTGCAGCCAAGCCTGACAGGACAATTGAGAGAGGACAGAAATGGGAAAAAGACAAGATTAGGGAAATAGAACAAAGAAGGGGTAAGGCAGAACACACAGTAAATACAAAATCCCTCATAAAAGTGGAAGCCATGAGCAATGAGCTTTCCTCCAAGAAAACCAAAACCAAACCAACAAAAATCTACAATTACTTTAATCATTTTTGGGTGGATGATAAAGTGCAAACCATGGTCACCAACCTTCCCCCAGCCAATTTAATAACTTGACATTCCTCCTGAATTTATAGCCTTCCTTCTCACTCTAGGTCATTCAAATACCCAAAGGAACAGAAGAGTGGAATAGGTGGAGACACAGAGAATGTCCACTTAGTACTATATATGGGATTTTTTGGTCATTTTTTATATTCCCACTTTTTTTTTTTCCCCTTAGAAGTCCAAAGTAATATTTTCTGGATAACAGACTTTCAGAAAGATGACTTCCCAAACCATAAGATTATCTCAATTATCTCTTTGGTATAATACTGTCTTAAAACAGGTAGTGCTGCCATCTTAGACTGAAAGCAGAACTAAATAGCATCATGACTTCTTTGCTTTTTTTTTTTTTTTTTTAAAGGAACTGGACAAAAAGCACCAGTTCCATGGAAAGAAAGAAAACTACATTGCTCTCACTTTAGCTGAAACAAAGGAACTGACAATCCCTCAAGACTATGAAATGCTAGATGGAACTTCCTTACTCAAAATAGAGTTAAACACACTGACATAAATTCACTAGGAATGTGAAGGAATGTTGTCTTACAAAAAGGCAAGTTGCTGTCAAACAGGTGACCGGTGCTTGTCTCCTAACAGAATAGTAAACTGGCTGCTTCCTGGCAAATATAAGAAATGGTTCCAGATTGCTCTGCCTACGTTTCTTGTAAATATTTTTTCTTGTAAAATAATCAAACAAAAGGTACCATAATTTGCAAAGAAAATTGCAGAGACTTTTTTATTATTCTTATTAACCAGCAACATATTAGTAACATCTGCCTGCAAATTAAACATAAGAAATGGTGGCGTCTGGGCTTCCTAAAACTTACTCGAAATTGCAGGCTCTGAGCCCAGTGCTGCAGAGCCAAAATATTCATTTTACGTCCAGTATAGATCTGACAGCATCGTCTTCTCCACACCGCCCATGATACCCTGCAAAACAATATTACAAATATTCAAATGCAGGTTCCACAGCTTTGTGCAAGAAATCATTTTCCTCACACTGGAAAAGGTACAAACAGAGACCTCTAAAGGCCACAATCTATGGGCATACTAGAGGAATTCAACTCCAATTAAACTTGGAACAAAGTCACTGTAGGAAAAGATTACAGAATACAAGCAAAAATCATGGCCTTATGGTCATTATCTCTCTGCCTATTTCCACTGCATTCTCACCGCAAATGGGTTCTTTCCCTGAATGCCAGTGCCACAGCCTGCATCCTTTCTTTTGTCCTTTGGACATCCACATAAATCAGCCAGTGCTGCCAGGTCCTGAGCAGTTTTTGTTTCTTTGCTGTGCAAAAGAAAAAATTATAGCACTTGAAATTCATACAAGAATCTGGCATTTTTAACTACTCTGTACCACCGCTTGTCACCAACCTCCAGCTTCCCCACCCGAGCCCACAGTGACACCTCGTGGAAAACCCTAAAATGACAGCAGAGTCACAGCCACAACCACCCACACCCACAATATTCCCTGAAACTGAAGGAAGTTGCAACCGACATAGGCAACTTCATCAGTAAAACACATCCAATGCAGAGCAAAGAAGTTTCATAAGACAAAATAACTTCAGAAGTTTGGGCTTCTTTTCAGCTGCACAGCAAAGCTGGAAGGAATCACAAGTTCAGGGGAAAAAAAAAATCAGAGTTAAGGTTTTACCACAGGGAATCAACGTCTTATTTCTATTGCCACAACTGATAGAGAATTCCAATTACACATTCTAGTCAAAAATATCTGTTTGAATAGGTAATGTGATAAAGTATAAACACAAACAAACACAAAAATGCATTTCAGACCAGACGAAGAGGCCCTTCAGCTTATTCACCAACATCCTTAACACAGTGCACCAAAAGGAACCCCTTTGCCAGTGCACCTGATGGTGCACCAATGCACCTGAAAGCATTACACCTTCATAGGGCGAAGGGGTAAATGCACAAACACATTCAAAGGACAGATTCTGTGCAAGCATTTCCCCTTTGGAAGCCCCCATCTCAGTATGTCCCCAAAGAAAAGTAGTTGGACTTTTTTTTTTTGACACTTACCATGAGACTCTGCAATATAATATTTGTCCCTCTTTCCTCGCTGCTGGAATACATAGGCTCTCCAAGCCTTGAATATCAAACTGTGGAGTAAATGCCCAAAAAATGAAAGAAGTTATTTGGTAAAATAGCTACCAATGCCTAGAAGTAGGATTCTTTCAAGTTCAGCTGCATTCTAAAGATATGCTTGATATGAGATTTTGAGTTCAACCGAAGAAAATAAATTTAAAAAGTGAGGAAGAAAGATATATTAAAATTAAGCAATGAAGACACTGCACTTGACCTAGAAGCACTACTGGTATTACTTAGCCACTAGTGATAGTAACTTCTTCAGCACCCAATGACAGTTTTTTATATTACCATATATGTACAGTGATAGAAAGTAATTTGACAAACCTGCAATGGCTGTCTGCTCTGACACCAAGCTGTCTTTCCCTGCAAACAGTCCACCATTCCCTCCACACTTTGAAAGTTTTTTGTAGGATCTTCTGCTCATACAGGCATCTGGACAGATTGAAGATTTACAAGGGAAATTTCAGATTTATTTTCATGGTTGAACACAAATAAGATTAATGTAGATTTTCCAAACTTATCTGAGTAAACTAACAGCATCTATTGCATTTTAAAAATGCTACCCTACTGTGATACTTAATGGACATGAAGCACTCACTTAATTGACCCTTGTAGTCAAGAAAGGAAAGACAGACATTAACTAGTTTGCCAAATAACTGAGTGCCAGTTGACTTGAAACATATGAACAGCTCACATCTTTTTTGCTCAGTTCTGTTTTAATCAGCACACAACTGGTCCCAGTGATTAACAATGATGCACATATGTTCCCTGCCCAATTCTAGTCTTAGACCAGTTTAGTTTTAGATATTGAAATAACCACTTGATTTTATAATGCATTGCTATTTCCATCGTATTCTTAGAAGCAGCATGCTGATCTTAAGTCATCCTAAATTCAAAATCTCCCCAGAGATCATTTAAACATGCTTAAGAACTACATCAACTAGTTGAACAGCTTCAGTTTTCACACAGATAATGGACATCACTTCCCCTTCCACATGGGTGCTAGGGCACAGAACAGACTTACATGTTGCGTTTGGCCTTCAAATCACTTAATTCCCATAGAACAGCCTCTATTTTTATACCCAAATTTAATCATCACACCAGACCAGGTAAAAAGTGATGTTGCATTCCAAATGAATTGTGAACAATTGAAAATTCAGCTAGAAGAGGATCCTTAAGATGGAATTCAGATTCTGATCACTGATAGAATAAGATTGACTCTAACTAAAAAGAAGGCTCATCATCTACTATTAGATATCCCAACACTTCCTCCATTGTTTTTATTTTGGAGGAAGAGAAAGAAAATGGAAGCACCCATGCAAACACAGGCTAGCAAATAAAAAGCACACAAGCCCAGAAGAGCTTTGAGAAATGGGTCTCTTCAACAGGACTGGGTTCAGAATACCTCTATGCTCCTCACTGAAACATGCACAAATCCTTCCACAATTCACAGCTACCTACCCCATGCCAAGCTGCTAAGTCATTCCAAGCACCCAAGCAGGGAAAAAAGAAAAAAAAGAAATGAGCTCTACATTATTTGTTTGATTAGGTGCACTAACAGAACATTGCAAACAAAAGCTATGGAGAACTGGGAAGTCCTAAATCTAAACAGGCAGTTAATCATTGTTTATGTCCCTTGTTGAACCTCAGAAAATGTGTTTCACTCATCTTCCTTAATAAAGAATGAAAGAAATCAATGTTCTGAGTTTACATGCAGCCAAAGCAAGCAATGCAAATTCAGTATATGGGACAGAAGAGCAATAAGGTTCACAGGACAGCTTCTGTTCAGCAACTAAGACAGGCCCAGCCAGAAGGCATTTAATGCTGTACAATGAAAGTGAATAACAAGCTGATGGGTCTTGCTCTGACTGTAACAAATGCAGCTCTTCCCACTAGGAACTGCACCAGTTCCCAAGGGTGTGGTAAAGCAAGAATGAACACGCAAATTAAAATTAAAGAAGAAAAGAGTATCAAAGTGCTGATTTTTAGCAGCTGATAGAACATCAACAACAGAAACGAATCATTTACCAAATGATTTCAAAGTCAGACGCACAAATATAGACATGCTAAAAACAATACTTCAAGCAGTAAAATGAACTGGAGATCTGTTTGTGATCAGGATTATGCATAAATCTGAAAGATCATTACATATAAAGCAGATATTACAATCATACCCCATCATTTGTATGCCTGCACAGTTGAATTTCATCAAGACAACTAGAGTTCCTCTGAATTTAGTTAGTAAGGTTTAGCCACAATTATTGACAAACATCCAAGTATTTTCTTGTCAGCCAGTAGACTTTTAGCCCAATGTTACAGTACTAAGCCATATTTTAAGAACAACAAACACCCCCCAAACAAACAAACACCATCAAAAAGACAAAAATCCATAGCACCACAATTTCTGTAACTTCACCTACCTGGCTTTGGAAGGGAGAACCCGTCCAAATGTCCTTTTTGCCCAGAGATAGAAGAACTTCCCTTCTAGGTAACTGAAATATAAGTAAAGCTTACAATCTTTGTACTCTTTGTTAACACCCAGGCAGCAGTAAGAACAGGAACTAACTCTACTTGTAGTTTCAGTAAACACTAAGTGTCTGATTTTACAGAGATCAGGGGCAAAATATTTACACCCTGACATTAGTACCTGTAACCAGAACTACTCATCCAGCATACAGAGAGGTCAGTGCACCACTGCAAAGCTGAGATGTTTTCAAGCAGCCCACTTCCTTCCAGGGATATGAAATATCAGGCTGCTGGTTAACTGTGGTGTATTTTTGTGATTGAGAAGAGGTAACATTAATGCTTCTCTGCAGTGAATCAGCTGTATCAGACTTTCCAGAATAGTTAGGCCACTCTAATGTTTACCCCTGAAACAGAGAGACCTTTCTTCTTCCCACCTCCCTCATAGTTCTCTACAGATACCAGCTCAACACGGCAATCTGTGACTGCGATACTATCACCCTTGTTTTCAAATGGTGTTAAGAAATAGCTGGTTCAGAGATGGCCCCAATAAGCAACAAAGCTGACACACAGCAATTACAGCATACTTCCATGAAAAGGGCCTCCCTCTTTCAGCAAGCCTGAGCAGCTACATCTGCTCCACCAGCTGAACAAAATACTACCATGCTTTTGATCTATAGGTAATTACCACCCCATTTTAGTCAAAATTACTTCAACAAACAAAAGAAGTAAAGAAAGAGAAGAGCAAGATTAAATTATTATACCTTGGCAAGCCTCTAGCAACACATACTGTTCAACAGCCATTGTTAAACTTTACATTAGAAAATAGAAATGTAGGAAATCTGAGCAAATACACATCCTCAGGTTAACGCACGAAATCTTCAGAATAAGACCTCTGCCTTAGCCTCATTTGTACTATTAGAACCACACTTCTCAATGTGTGAGCCCCACACTCTGCTCAGTAAAAGATACATAATGCATTTATCACCTGGTTTGGAATTCTTTTAACCTTCTTGCCTGACTCCAGGCATACCCAACTTGATCCAGACTGTCATCGCATCTGTCCTGAGACTGCCTGACAGGTGGGTGAGCAACAGATTGTGCAACTGCCTGTATTTCAGGCTGAGGGAGTTGTTGGATAACATGGAACTTGACAGGGTTTAATCTTAAAAAGAAAAAAAAAAAAAACAACCAAAAACTTTACACAAAGCTGTATTAAAGGAATTATTCCAGTAAATTAATATATTACAAAAGCATGCAATTGCATGCAGAAGCTGACAGCTACGTGATACTAAAATGTTTTCCTAACACCCTGACTATTTTCACAAATTCAAGCTCTAAAAAAGCAAAATATCAAAGCAAAAATATTGTCCATCTATTTTACTTTCTCATGTAATTCTGGTTTGGAAAACAAGAATAATAAAAAAATCTAACAAGATGAAACTTGCTGGGCAAGTTGTACTGAAGCTTCTTTCCCAAAACAAATACTGCAGTCACCCCCAAAACCTGCACTTTAGGACAACATATTCCTGAACTCCATAACAGGCAACAGAACAGAATAGGCTCAAGTCTCACCCTAGCAATCAGTTGAACTGAGCTAGGAAAAACATGGTGGTAGCCTAGAAAAGTCTTGCTTCCAAAAAGGTACTGGAACAATCCACACCAATAAGTTGCAGGAGATCAGCTGAGTAAGTATGCACAGCATGAACAGCAAACCACTGAAAATGGACAAAGAAACAACAACATCCAGTAGTTTAATAGTTCAAACCTCATAGGAGGAAACAGTAGTTTTGACTGTTCCAGTGCTCTGCAAAGAGCTAATGAAAGAATAACAAGATGCACATCTTGCAAAAGAAATAAATTCCTCCTGTACAAAATATTATTTGAGCATCTCCAGTAAGAGGTGGGGCCCATCCTGCTGACAGAAGAATTCCACGCATGTAAAGATGTGCAGTAAGGGCAACCGTATCCACTTGGAAGAGTTTCAGTCCAAGCACTTGTAAAGTTACCTAAAAGAGCTTTCAGCACAAGATTTTGTACACATCTACAAGGCCCAGCTTCCTCTAAAACCTTCTGAACCGTTCCAAAGCAAACTCAGTTGGACCATTAGCAATGAAACATTACAAAGTAGTTAAAAACAAACAAACAGCTTGGGTAAAACATACTGAAATGTTGTGTTAAAGGCAAGCACAAAATGTCTGCATGTTTTACCCAAGCAGCAGACATAGTGCTCAAGGAACACTGTTTTTACTGATAGTGTTACAATAACAAACCCACACACAGCCATTTGGTTACCTGAGAGCTTATTGATATTTGAAGAGGAATACTTTATGATTAATAACATCCCACAGAGACCAATAAACATCCTTATGAAAATAGACATCTGCTGCCTTACTGAATTTATAAGACGTCATAACAAAGTTAACAGCCAAGGTCTTTAACAAGTAAGCATGTTATTATTGCTTACCTCCCTTTGGATTTCTCCATTTTGCAACAGTCCCAAGTCTGCAGGAAATAAACGCACGCGCTGCACCGAGCTGCTGTGTGTTAGCTTTGGATAAAGAAATTTGTCCTGGTTATTTGTGAAAAATCCATCAGATGGATTTATGTAAATCACAGAAATGTGGAATCATAGAATCATTTGAGGTGGAAGAGACCTTTAGGGTCCAACTCCCCTGCAGTACACAGGGGCATCCACAGATGATCAGGTGCTCAGAGCCCCAACCCCTGACCTTGGGTGTTTGGAGGGATGGGACACCACCACCTCCCTGGGCACCCTGTGTAGTGCCTCACCGCCCTCATGGTAAATAAATATTATCCTTATATCCGGTCTAAATCTTTTAGCATGAAACCATTTCCCCTTGTCCCATCACAACGGATCCTGCTAAAGAGTCCATCCCCTTCTTTCTTACAGCCCCTTCAGGTACTGAAGTGCTGTTCCCAGCTCTCCCAGGAGCCTTATCTCCCTGCTGCACAGCCCCAGCTCAGCCTGTCCTCACAGGGGGCTGTTCCATCCTATGTACTCTGTATCTGCAGAATGGCAGGAACTCCACACACCCCACCTGAATATACAAAGAGCACGATGCATTTCTAGATATTGAACATGGAAAGCATCCACCTGCACACTCGCAGCCTTGCTGACCTGAGTGATGTTATGCTGGCAGGCAATATTGTTGACAGGCAGGCTACTGTTGTAGGCAACAAACAGCCCAATGACAGAAGCTGTGCCTAGGTTAAGCAGTGCTAGAAAGACGGTGTAAAGTGGAACAGATGACCATAGGGCCAATGAAGGGATAGAAAATCAGTCCATAACCAATCCAACTCCACTTCTAAAAAACCTAGAGCATCCACAAACTCAAGAAAAGGAATAAAACAGCAAATTCCATGCAGCAAAACTTCTGGGCCTCAGAGAAAGCAAGGCTCTGTACAAACTCCAGAGCTCGCAGCTAGCAACCGTTTGTTAAATTTCAACGTGCAAGATTTAAGGTGTGATAAAACACCTCACTGCAGCCAGGCTGAATGCTGAGAGCCACACGATGCGTCGGAAGGGCCCTTACAGCCCCCCCACAACCGACGCCGTAGTGGGCGGGCTGCCCACCACAGAGCAGCCGCCCAGGGCTCATCAGCCTCGAGATGGGGCCTCTCTCAAAGATGGGGCCTCTCTCCACCTGCACAAAATTCCCTCCGGTAGAGAAGAACCAGAACCTGAACCTGAACACGTTTTGTGCTTCCGGACACACAGCCGAGAACCGCAGGGAGCGGAGCGGAGCCGGCCCACAGCACCCTACGTCCCACAGCAGCTCCGCCCACCACCACCGAGGCCGGACCGCCGCCCGCGCGGCGCAGCGCCCCCTGGCGTCACGGAGGAGCGGCGGCCAAGCGCGGGCTCCCAGCGGGCCACAGACCGCGGCCGGGGGGGGCCGGAGAGCCACGGCCCGGAGCGCCGCTGTGCTCTATAAGGGGTAGAGCGGAACGACGCTTTGTCATTTATTTTAGGGAACGTATGCTGCAAGTATCCCTTAACTCGCATTACATCAATGCTTCCGTTAGCCGCCGGCAGGACGGCGTGTCCGCCACTGGCAGGAGCGGCTGCCGTGACACGGGCTGTGCCGCCCCCTCCCGAGATCGGCTTTGCCGTCAGTCCCGGCCCGGAGCGCCGCTGAGGCCGCGTTCCCCCCGTGGAGCCGCTCCCGCCCCTCTCCGCTCCTCCGTCCCCCCGCCGCGGCCGCCGCCCCGCCCGCACACAGCGCGCACCGCGTCCCGCGGGGCTGCCCGCCCAGATGCCTGCGGAGCCCCGGGGCACCCCCAGCCCGCACCCACCCTCCGCACAGCTCAGCGCGGAATCGTACCAGCGGCGGGAGAAGAGCAGGAGGCGGCGGGCGGCACTCGGCACAGCACGCAGCGCGGCCCCGCGCCCTTCCCGCCTTTTCCAGTCAGGCGCCGCGCGAGGGAGCCCGGCCTCGCGCGCCCTCCGCCGCGCCTGCGCGTGGGCCATTAAATGGGTGCGGGGCGGGCAGCGGAAGGCCCCGGTTACGGCGGCTGAGGAGAGACAGAGTCGGGCGAATAGGGAGCGGGCGCGCGAGGCAGCCGCGGAGGGGTCGGAGGCGGGCGGGGCGCGGAGCCGGCCCGGTGCGCGTGAAGCGCCCGAGGGGTGAGTGCGGGAGAGAAGGGCGGAGCGGAGCGGGAAGCGCCGCGGGCGGCGGTGAGGCCTCGAGCGGAGCGCGGCGCCGTGAGGAGATCCCCGCCGCCTCAGCGCCGTGCCGTCCCTCTGCGCGCCGTGAGGTGCCGGGCCGCGGAACGCTCCGCGCGGAGGCTGCTCCCGAGCCGGGCGCTGCGCTGCGGCGGTCGGGCCGGGCCGGGAGCCGCTGCGCTGGAGCGGGGGGAGCAGCGAGCGGGGAGCCCGCGTGCCGCTCTGCAGCGCGGTTATCTGCTCGGCTGAGCGCTCGGTTTGTTCGGGCCGGGAGCGAATCGCTCGTGATGCGACGACGCGCGTCCCGAAATGAAGTGTCTGGTTTGTTTTTCACCAGGTCCATGGTTAAAGGCTTTGACGTAGCCATGGATAAAAGAGGAGGCATAACAGAAGCTGAGAATGGTGATGCTTTTCTGGAATTGAACAGAACTGCTACGAAATACCCCCATCGCTATACAAAAGTAAGTGCTTTCCGCCTCTGGAAGCTGTACGTGGAGCTGTTGGCCACAGAGGTGATGAAGGAGGGAGAGTCCCTGGGTGGTGGGAGCAGTGCATGGGTTCTGAGGAGCCTCTGTGTGGGTCAGGACTTGCTGGGTGACACAGAGCACACAGATCACTAAATGTGATGTAGCTGTACAGCACTGTCCTCGACAGACATCTCATTCCCACTGCTTTACATATGAGCACTTTGAAGCGTGTGCTGGAGAGGTAGAAGCCGGAGAGGTAGAAGCGTGCTGCTCTGCTAGCTTTTCTCAGCATTTGTGCTTCCTAGTTCTCTTATCAGCATTGTTACTTTAAATTGGCCGGTTTCCTTAGAACATACAGCCCACCAGATCTAATTGCAGCTTCTGTATGTGCCTGAAAAGATGCTTTTTTGTAATCTTACTTGCAGTTGCTTGTGGTGGGGTTTTAGATCACATTTGTACGTGATTCTAACTAGTGCTCAGTGTGAAAGCTTTAGCACAGGTGCTCACATTTAGCTGTGATAACCATTGTCCTTATACTAACGTGTATTTAAGTAACTACCTTGCAAATAACGATCCTTTCAGTAGGGAGTTGGCATACTGTGGAGCTCAATGTTCACATTTTGGTTGGGGTTTTGGTATCGCTTTTAGAAAACTTTTAATGGCAGTTGTGCTTTTTTTTTTTCCTGTTGCTGAAAGCTGTGGGAACAGATGGTCACTGCTTTGTGTGGAAATCTATTAACTTGTTTTACAACAAATGGCTTGAAGTGTGGAACAGAGACAGCGTGCTGCTGCTGCTGATTGTGTTATCTTACTTGAGAAATGCAGAACTGTCTCATTCTTAGAGGTTGTGTATTTTTGTTAAGGAGAAGAGCTATCAGTGTGACTCTGCCCTGCTGAGATAGCAGGGTTGTCTTATTTTGACTAGGTGCTTCAAAGAAGCCAAGTAGTTTGGTGTCACGGTGGCAAAACTTATGTGGGAATAGTATGGCTCTCCGATTCCCTCCCTTTTCCTGGACAAGATGTACATCCTAACCAAAGATGCAAAGGGTAGAATTGTTTGGAGTTTGAATTATTCCTGAAGTGGAGGAGAGGTCTTATCTTTAAACCACCCGTTAGAAAATCTGTGCCTGTCCTTGCTTGGTGTCGTTCAGCTCCTCCTAGAAAGAGGAGTTGAATGCAACTGCAGATTCTGACTGCTTTTTTGGGCTGTGCTCAGGTAGTTGCTGGTGCTTAGTGTGCAAATAAAGCAGTGCAGCAGAAAATCCAGCATTATTTAGTGTCTGTAGTTCTGATCAGAACAAAGTGGCAGAATTAGTGCCAGAAAGCACCAGTCTTTTATGTGTTGGCTTCCAAAGAGTCTGATTTCTCACGCTTTTTGACTCTTAAAATATCTTGCACAATACTACTTTTTTTTTTTGGGGGGGGGGAGGGGAGGAACTATTTTGTTTGATGTCATCAACATCATAAGTGGTTTTCACATGATCAGTTTAATACTATTTAGAGGTGGGATGGATGCTGCTTCAGGGCATGTATTGCTGATTTGGTGTAGAGAGAGAGTTCCTAATAATTTATATGAACTTTCTTACACTGGGGCAACAGCTGGTTCATGTGATAAATCCTTGTGAACTGCTTGAACATAAGTGTTCAGTAGGAGCTAAAAATACCTTTTTCCTCTCTCCTTCCAAACCCTTTTGTGTGATTTAAGAAAAAACGAACAAAAGAACAAAATAAGCTGCACTGTGGAAGTGCTGACAATCTACTCTTAAGACAAAATATTGTGTATTTCGGGCTGTGTCTCCTAGTGCTTTAGAAGCGTGTTGCTCCAGGGTGTGCAGCTTATAAGTGAGATGCTCCTCACTTCAATAGGAAAGTTGCAGTGAGATCCGTTTGAAGTCTATGAACTCCCTCTCGTGGCCAACAAAATAGTAAATTTCCAAGTCTGGTTTTGGGTAGTGTTGTTAATAGCCCTCATACCTACATCAGACTATGATAGTGTTACCACATTGATGTTCCTCATAGATCAAAGTTTATTTTGGGAGGCTGTGGGCAGAGAGTCCAGTCTCCTGTTTAAACACTTGCTGTCCAGGTTGTCAGATGGTACTGGGGGAAAACTCATTTTGCTGAGGACTAGTACAGGATTATGCTGAGGAAGTACATTTGTATGGTAGGTGGATAAAACCTTAACACATAAAAGATCCTGGGCATTGCTTGTTAATGTAGCCACTGATCTGATTTTTTAGATGCATGGGGACAATGGTGTGAAAGCTGTTGTGTAGATGCTTTGCTCTTGTATGACAGAGCCTTCTTCAGTATGGCTGATGTGGTGTCTGTTTGGGTCTCTGTCCTTCCTGATAAGTTCTCAGTACAGTACAGCTGGAAGGGAGGCAGATTGAAGAAAGGCAATCTGCAGAAGATATATAAGAGTTAGAAATGTGCATCTTTATTATGTGTAGCTCTGGTGATTCAGAGTGCTGATCACACTTAGTGCTTTTTGAATGTAGCAAGCTACAGTGAGAAGGTAAGCTGCTTGTTTCCCACAAATGGCTGGCTAGTCAGGGTGCACAGACAGCTTTCAACTCAGGAGTGTATTTGGAAGCTGGTAGGAAGTGTAAAACTGAAACATCATTTAGCATCAATTTGTCTTGGGTAGAGTAACAATAGGTGATGTTTTCTAGTAGGTGATGGTCAGAAATGGCAAGCTTGTCTGGTATTCCCAGATCTGCTTTAGTGATTGATATTGTGGAATGCTTTTATTTTTACAAACTGAACTTTACACAGCATTGAACACAGCAGTTTTCATTCTATCTTGAAAACTTGCTAGCTTCAATGTCAGTATATGTTGTGCTTGTAAGTTAAATTGTACAGGGAAATGGATGAGTTAACATGGCTGATGTAGACAGCCTTAAGTGTTAATGGAGTCCAAACCTGACCTAGTAAGGCTTAGCACTTCAAGTGAGTATGGATTTGAGGTTAATGTTTGTGAGTAAAACTTGTTTTATTCTTGTCATCTATGGTGGTGTAGACATGGGAGGAAACATGAATTTACTTGCTAAGCACTGCTGCTACTTTGTCATACACTAGAAGTCATACTGATTTGTCAGATAGGTCTGTATGATTAGTTTCAGATTAGTTTCAGATTATTTTCAGAAACCAACTTTCAGGACCATTCAAACTGTGTTAATCTGTTTTTAAGCCCTTTGGTTTCTGGAAGTGCTATACTGACTTATATAGACATTGTCTAAATTCTAATTTAGCCCAGTGAAATACTCTTGGAACCTGAGTCACACTCTAAAATTTGTTCTGTGTTGGTAATGGTGCTGTAACTTATTCTACAGGGTGTCAGTGTTGTAGGTTGGACTCATTTTTCATTCTCAAACAGCATTATGTTGTCTCTGGCATTGTAGACAGAGGTAATGGAGGTGAGATATATAGTTCTGATTAATTGAGAGTGTGCTCAAAGACTACTGGTAGAAGAACTGAAAAATAAACAAATGTCAACTTTCACTGTTGTATTTAACAGTAAATGAACTAACACAATAGGAAATATGGCTTGTCAAATGAAATGGCTAAATTGAATAGGTAGTTTGGAACAGATGTTTGAGTCGCTTAAATTGTGTCTGGGTGAGAATTAAAACTGCTTGCTCTTTTTCTAGGAGGAACTTCTGGATATTAAAGAGCGTCCCTACTCTAAGCAAAGACCTTCTTGTCTCTCTGAAAAATATGACAGGTATTTTCTTGATTATACCAAGAACTACATTATTTCCAAAGATGTAGAAGCAGAAGTTGAAATATCAAGTACTTCTTAGCTGGGAAGTTTCTCTTATTTTGATGCAAGTATACTGAAGTATTTTCAGAAGTAATAATCTAATAGTAGAAACTGAATGCTTTAGTTGGGAAACTTGTACTTGGAAAACATTGTAATTTAAGATCCATCAGAAAATAACTTTGCACTGTACAGATCTCATAGACATGCAAAAGCTATTCTTCAGCGTGATTTTTGTGCTGTTTGATGTATTTAAAATGGTACCAAGAATATAGGTGGGTGTACAGCACTGACGAGGTCATGTTGCAACAGGCTGACTTGCTTAATGGATTACACTCCCACGTTAACAGTGTACCTCATTTTAAAATGAAGGTAAGAGTATTCCTGACTTGTGCTGAGAAGTTTGCTGAACAGCAAGATCTCCAATACCGGTTTATTCGTTTGGACAATATGAGATGAAGAGAATTTCCAGAATGCCTGAGAACTGAGACACTTGATCCACTTGAGTTATTTTTATCACTGTGTCAGGCAAACTTCCTTGATACCTGGTGGGATAACATGTTCTACAGTCTAAGTGTGTATATATGGTATACTTATGCTTATAGGAAGGATCTGGAATACCACATGAGGTCATGAACTGTAGTAACTCAAAGATTGAGGAGTTAGGTGGGAGGTGGATCTCATTTGTACCAGATGGCTAGTGAGTTCTAGTTTGCAGCAACAGTGATATGATTTCTTTATTATGCTAGATGTAGTAAGCAATCCTGCAACTTTTTTCTCATAGTGATGGTGTCTGGGATCCAGAGAAGTGGCATGCATCTTTATATCCGAGTTCAGGGAGGACTTCACCAGTGGAAAGCTTTAAAAAAGATTTGGATTCAGATCGGACTTCTCTTATGCGTAGAATAGTAGGTGAGTATGTTACAGTACAGGAACCAAAGTTAAACATAAGCTGTTGGCAAAACCTTCCCTTTGGGATGACATGAATATCTGAAAATTGATTACATAGAATAAGTTTCAAGGAGATCTTGGTGATTCCAAGTATAAGTCATTCCTGATGTGCTAGTAACTATGAAAACTAGCAGTCTGTTATTGCCTACTGTTTTTGCAATATAGTAGTAAGTACGTTTGTAATTATGCAGTTACAGAGGATAGTTTTCTATGCTTCAAGATTGGGCCTGTACTTAGGAGGTATAGATGAGAGCAGGGACTTTCTAGGTGACAGAACAATGATTCCTTAATATCCAGCTGTGAATTTTAATTCTCATCTTTCTGTGGTGCTTGGCTAGGTTAGCCTCACAAAAATAAATAGTGGATGTTGTCCTTTGAAAAGCTCCAGGAGTAGCAGCAAGGCTGTGGAACGGAAGGTTATGTATGGATATGTATGGATAACTAGCTTGTACTTACTGCTGTATTCAACTAAATACTTTATGTGATCTTTGATTTGTAGATCCAAGAGAGCGAGTGAAAGAAGATGACTTGGATGTTGTCTTAAGTCCACAAAGACGAAGCTTTGGGGGTGGCTGTCATGTAACTGCAGCTGTTAGCTCACGTCGAGCAGGCAGCCCATTAGAAAAAGAGAATGACGGTGTCCGTGTTATTGGTGGACGTAGGATTGGCAGCGGAAGAATTATCTCTTCACGTAACTTTGATAAAGACCACAGGGGTGGTGAAAAAGATTTACGTGATTCTAGAGATGCAAGAGACAGAGATCGTGAGAGGGACTACAAAGATAAACGCTTCAGGGTTTGTTCTTTTTTCCTGGTTAAATATTTAAATAGTTTTGGGCGGTCTGCACTAAAAGTAAAAGGAACAGGCTAACTGCAGTTCAATGTTCCACACAAGTGGGCTTGTTCTTAAAGAGAATCTTCATGGTCCAATAGATGAGCACTCAGAGCTTCAGTTGTCAATCCTTTTACAGAAGAACTGGGATATATCCACTTCTGTGCATCCTACAAACCTCTCCCATGATAAATGCCATAACAAAACATTAAGAAGTCTGATAGTTAATAGTTCTTGACCTAGCTGTTGTCAGCAGATGGAAGCTTTTATGCTTCAAGATATTTGTTTTAAAAAATACAAAATATCTTCCTCTCAGGGTACAGAACTGAATTTATACAGGCCCTGTTGTAGATGCTAACGAGTCACGGCAACAGGCCCTTGCAGACCAATAGCCTTTATTGTTGAAGCAGAAAGTCAGCAATAAAGTTTAAAATTGAATAAGCAAGCTGAAATAGTGTCATCTGCTTTGGAGGTCAGGGAGGAGTGTTATAAAACTACATTCAGTGGTTAACTTAATATTTTTAACATCCCACTCCAGAGGGATTTTGGTGATAGCAAACGCATCTTTGGGGAGCGAAGAAGGAATGACTCGTACACAGAAGAGGAACCTGAGTGGTTCTCTGCTGGTCCTACAAGTCAGTCTGAAACGATTGAGCTCACAGGCTTTGATGACAAAATTTTAGAGGAAGATCATAAAGGGAGAAAGCGTGCAAGACGGCGCACAGCCTCACTGAAAGAAGGTAATGGTAAATCTGACAAAGGCTTTTTCTGTCTGTGTTATTTGTTGCTGCATGTAGAAATGATTCCTCTACAGATACAGTCAAATGTCAGGAGTAATGCAGTTTACCAGCCTCTAGGAGTAATACTAGTCGTATCTTAATACTGTTAAGAATGCTTATATCAAGTACCAGCTTTCAGGGAGCTTAGTCTGTGGAATTTCTAGGAAGAAAGCAATAGTTTCCAAAGGATTCTTCATGGAAGAACAGCAGCTGTTAACATACTGGGATAGCTATATCTGCTTGTCTGCTTTGTGTAGCAGTACATCTGATCTCTGTTTGGTGTGCTTTCCTGCATTGATTAGTATATAGTTAATTACTGTATCCTAGTCTCATTTTCATGTTCTGAAGTGGATAACCACAATTACAGATTAGAAGTGTTATACTGAAGATCTAGTGAGTCCTGGTTTCTGTTGTGGCAGACTGCAGCCATTGCAATGTAGATTACTTCAGTCGGAAGGGAACTTCAAATATCCAGTCCAACTGCCTGACCATGTCTGGGCTAACCCAGTGTTAAAGCATGCTACTGACAACATTATCTAAATGCTTCTTGAATGCTGACAGGCTTCAGCCATTTCTCTGTGAATCCTGTGTGTGTTTAACCAGCCTTACTGTAAATGAATTTTTGATGTCCAGTCTGAAGCTCCCCAGCACAGCTTTGTGCTGCTCTGCTTATCCTGTCATCAGTTAACAGGGAGAAGAGATTGACACATCCTTTGGTTTCCCCTCAGGAATTTGTTGTAAGCAATGAGGCTGCTCCTCGTGCTTCTTTCTTCCAGATTAGACAGCTCAACTGATGTATAACCAGTGACAGTATCACATAGGTGGCTAAACTACTTTGGTCCTGTGTTTGTAATGATGAGGTGAATGTATTGCCTGCTAGGTGCTCTTTCCACATGAAATACTTAAGTCTATTGACTCGGTGGCTGTTTGATTTTCTTCTTAAGGGATAGAATGCAATGGTGGAGTGGCAGAAGAAGACGAAGTGCAAACTGTCCTTGCTAATGAAACTCCAGCAGATCAAGAAGTTCCCAGGGAAGCTGTCTTACAAGAACCAGCTCCAGGAGAATTTGACTTCAATGAGTTTTTTAACTTGGATAAAAGTGTCCCTGGCCTGGCTTCGGTGAGCTTTTTCTTTACAGTTTCTTGCTTTTGAAGTTGCTTTAATGTGATGTGCAAGTGTAACACCTTTCAGAATTTTAATTTTGGTGTGCTAGGATGCTACTTCTGAATGTTATCTCTTTATCTCTAAAAGGGCATGAGTTTGTAATAATGCAAAGAAGGAAGAAAGACTCAAAATCACTATTGTGCTTTTTGTTGTTGAACACCACTTGTTTCAGAGAACTTCTCTGGCAGAAGAAAGCTGTTATTCCTTTGGTCTGAAATGAAGTGCTGTATGATGAAACTTTACCTGTTCCCATTGAGCGAACTTTTAATTGGAATCTCTTGCAAGATGGAAGCTTTAGTTTGAGTTAAGTTTTACAGTGCTCTTTTGAAATTCAAGTAGCAAAGGAGTGCACAGTCACTGTGGATGGGAGTGGTTTTTGCGTGATCATCTTAACAAAGTCCTGTTCAGTGAACTCGGGTCAGGCTGAAGGGAGAAGAATCCAGCTGCTAGACTCAATTGATCTGAAGAATGCAACCCTCCTAGTCATGGCCTAGTTGAGAATGTGAAGTGCAAGCAGGTAGCCTTTGGTTACAGGCCTTCTGCCCCACCTGTTGTGGAATACTCCAAGGCTGAGGAGTTGTCCTTGCAGATCATTCAAGGCTCTGTCCTTGGAGCAGCAGTGAGTTGTGGTTGAGGAAAATTTAGCTAATCAAAGTGCTGCTTCTGTGCAGTGATAG
This sequence comes from Excalfactoria chinensis, assembly GCF_039878825.1. Taxonomy (NCBI): domain Eukaryota; kingdom Metazoa; phylum Chordata; class Aves; order Galliformes; family Phasianidae; genus Excalfactoria; species Excalfactoria chinensis. The sequence continues at coordinate 3,585,496 of NC_092840.1, read as the reverse complement.
GGACTAAGACTGGCCTATATCAGGCCAGAATTGCTAGACTATTATAACTTGTTTTAGCTCATTTAGAGAATGCTTCTGCTGCTTTTTCACACATCCACTTTGAAATGTCATAGCTGCAGTAATTAGGTGATGCTGTTTCAGTTCTCATTTTAAATCTGAACAAATGTTTGGTATAATTGAAAGATGTAATGAATTTTTGACAACACTGATTACACAAAGACTATTATATTTAGAAGGAAAAATCATTTCAGAATTTCTAAGCTCAGGATCCCGTCTTGTTATCTATAGCAGAGTAATCTTGGTTGTACAGTAAAGCTTCTCAAGGATCTTTCTGATCATAAGCTTCTATGTTTTTATTTTTTGTTTTTTTTCCTCATCTTCTAGATGATAGAAGATGTGTTAGGGGAAGGTTCAGTGTCTGCCAGCAGGTTTAGCAGGTGGTTTTCTAATCCCAGTCGCTCTGGAAGTCGGTCAAGCAGCTTGAGATCTACACCCCATGAGGAACTGGAGAGACTAGCAGGTAAGGCTGCAGAACAGTGCATGGTCTCTTTCTTTTGTATTCCCTCCTACTTGATTAATGAGAATGTGACAGGTACAGCTTTAGGATAGTGCATCTCCCACAGTTCAAGCACCTGATGTTCTTTCGGAAGTTCTAAATGTAAGCAGTTCTGTTTTTGTAAATGTTCTTGTCATGTTCATAATGACTTTCCAGCTGATCTTACGCAGAAGGTGTGAGGCATAACTTCTCAGTGACCTGTTGAACTTGGTTACCAGTGTATGTTCATCTTGAGACCTTGGGTTGGTAAACTGATGTGGCAGTGCTCCTGGTTTTGCTGTTTCAGGTCTAGAGCAAGCCATTCTCTCCCCTGGCCAGAACTCTGGAAACTACTTTGCTCCCATTCCATTGGAAGACCACTCTGAAAACAAAGTGGACATCCTAGAAATGCTACAGAAAGCCAAAGTGGACTTAAAACCTCTTCTCTCAAGTCTTTCAGCCAACAAGGAAAAGCTTAGAGAGAGCAGTAAGTGCCTCTTCAGATATTGTGGAGTTCTCATTGTGCAGTATCTCAAAGCAAGAGGCTTGATATTCTGGATACATCAACTACCAAGTCCAGGAGTAGGAAGCACTACTGGTTTACTGGCACTATAGATCACAAAATACTCAGCGAGTCTTACTTAATGTTAGTGTCTTCACTAACTTCTTTTCATCCTGATCACAGGATGACATCAATTCTCAGACCATTTACTGGCCAGTAACAATCATAACTTAGGATGATGCAAGTCTTGAGCTGAGATTCATGCTTTCTCTGGCCGTTATTTAAGCTTGTCATGCTTGAGACCGGCAGTGTCAGCTCAGAAACAAGTGTCTGAACTCTGGTTTACCAAAAACTTATTTTAATTCTTGCAAGGATCTTTGGATCACACTGATCCATTAAGTGTTGGGATCTAAAAAGATGAACGATTGCTGGAAGATATTAGTATTTCTTCAAATTGTTAAGCACTAAAATCAAATCTATCAAGACTATTGCTAGAACTTGAATCACAGTGATCTGTTTGCTGTTCTAATTAAACATAAAGTAAACCTTGAGGTACTACATAGGAACAGATTTGTTTCAGTCAGACTAACTTGACTGGGATCCTGGGATTGCAGGTAACTTCTGTTAGCAGTTGCCAGCGAAAGTGAATTCTGTTTTCAAATGAGTTCAGGGCTGACTTAAGCTTGATGTTAAAAGAGAACCTTTTGGTTATGCATTTGCATGTTTAGCACGATCGCATGCATGGTGGTACAAAAGTAGATGTATTCTTTGTGAAATCTTAGTCTTGTTCCAAATTATTTTCTATTTGGCAAGCAGCATGTATTGCCTAGTGAAATGGACTGAACGAAATGTCATGCTGTTCCACGATCTGTGTGAAGCAACTGGGTATGAAATCATCGGAGAATTGCAAATATTCTAAAGCATCCCGTTTGGGAGCAGGAACTGTCTGGCTAACATGTGGAAAACATTTTCTTAATTTGACTTAAATAGAAGTGCAAGTCTTTTCTATGTTCTGCTTGGTCTGAATTTCCTACTAAACCATTTCTAAACTTTGATCCTCACAAAACACCGATGAAGGAACGAAGAACTGGGGGAAGCTTCCATTCATACTCTGACTTGTTATGTATTCTCTTAACTTACAAGTGTTGTGGAGTTTCCAGTCCCATTCCTCTCCACCAGCATCATGCTCTTCCTTCGTGTTTCATTCTGCATGTCTGAATCATTGCTCCATCTTGCCTTCTTGCCCAGATCTCCAATAAATCTTGTTTCTTTGGACCAGTGCTTGCTGCAGCAATTCATAGCATGCTCCTTCTTTTTTTCTGCTTGGGACAAACTGGTCCATAATGCTTGTCTAGCCTTATCAGTTTGCATACGTGCATGCATACAAATGCAAGTACTGCTTATTAACGCTTGTGCCTTATTCTGATTATGCCAGTGAAATCTTTCTGTAATGGCTCTTAATTAGGGGGTGAAAAAAGCCTACTTCACACTTAATGCACACCCAACTAAGTGTGCAACTGATTGTCTATAAAGTATCAAGGTTTCTTCAGGTATGTATTCTCTGTACCTATGATAGCTTCAGGCAACTTGACAGTCCTTCCACTGTGGCTGTAAGACAGTCTGATTTCCTGAAGTAAAAGATACTCAGAATTTTCTGAGTTAGACTCGGTCATGTTCAAGTGAATATTTTCTATTCAAAAGCAAATGAAATCCTAATATGCTGTAAAATGAAGTAATGGCCTGTCTCACAAGGTAAATGGAAGGTAATGGAAATTTAATAGGTTCTTACAGTGCCTTAAGAGCTCTTATTTTGTGCATGGTGGTACCTCCAGTGTGAGTATGAAGATGTCTAAGTACAGGTAAGATGCTGTTAAGCAGCTGGTACAGATATCAGAAAACAAGTTTTTTGGCTGCTATCCTGTTTTCAAACAGTTTGTATTCAACTTCTGCTCAAGAATGGAGCTCTCTTTTAAAAAATGACACTGTGGTTCACCAGTATTTCTTCTGTATTTCTCAGCGCATTCAGGAGTTGTGCTTTCGGTGGAAGAAGTTGAAGCTGGGCTTAAAGGCCTGAAAGTGGATCAGGAGGGGAAAATTGCTACTCCATTTATGGCGGAGCAAATGGAGGAGTCATTGAACATAGCTGGCTCCAGACAGATCAAGAAAGATGGGGATATGACTGCATTTAACAAACTAGTCAGTAGCATGAAAGCAAGTGGGACTCTACCTTCACAGCCCAAAGTCAATGTAAGTAACACACAGCTGTATCTAGTGAACTGTTAATGGATCCGTGTGAAGAGACAGGATACAAATTGAAAACCCCTTACATTACACTTCTGATAACGTGTGGGGCTTGGTTCAATCTGGGGACATGAAATTAAATAGTGGCTTTCATTTACAGCTTTATTGCTTGAAGGTGGAAGAAAGCCATAATAAAACAGATGTGCTGTGGTCATTTTCTTTAGCCAAAGCAATTAGGTTTATGTCACTTTTATTTTAGGGGACACTGCTTAGTTCCTATACTTGAACAGAACTTGTCAGTGTTTTTATTAAAAGCAAACATTCTGTAAAAAGTATTAGCCATGAAGAGCAGACACCATCAGTTTGCTCCTTATAGAATACATGCTAGAGATTAGTGATTGTCTCAGTACTGCTGTTGAAAGGCATCTATCAAATATGTTAAATAAGTGTCATTAATGCTTAGCTGAAGCTTGTACTTCTTGCTATCCTAGTGCTCCTTGTTTCTGCATTGTTTCAGTTGCCCACTTGTTCTGTTTCTTCCAGTTTGTACAACTATATAAATTCAAGAATCGACATTGTACTTTGAGTTTGTTGAACTGCTTGCATGCAGTCTGACACTAGGTGTTTTCTTAAGGCGTATCAGTGAGCTGCTGATAGCAGCCCTTGTCTGCTCAGCCCTCAGCTTCCCTGGGATTTTATTTGGCTGATGACTAAACTGTAGTCCTCAGAACAGACAAAAATGTTAACATCACTGAGACAGGAATGTGGATTGTGTCTTAATGAATACATTGCTTGTCGTATGTGCAACTTAAAGTGTTTTCATTTTCTTAGCAGAGCCTTGAGAGTCACTTAATGTCACCTCCAGAGATACCAGGCCAACCTCTATCAAAAAATATTCTGCAGGTATTTCTTATAGGCTGTTTAGGTTTCTATTTTTCCCCTACTAGGAGAAAACACAAAATGTTTGGAAATAAGGCTTTAAGGTAGTTACAAGGGGTCAGACTACTCCCCCTGTAAAGGAAGCTACAACTGAACGGTGACTGAATTTGTTTTATGATGCGTGTCCCATTGTTATAATTAGAAAACATACAAGGGTTGCTCTGGGAGTAACACCTATTTTGTTTGCCTGCAGTGTCAAAGGCAGATGCTGGTGAGGTGGCAGTAAAGGTTAAACCTTCCTATCAATATTATGTTTTGCTGCTGTGGGATAGGTGGCAGCAGAGGGGCAGTGTGTTGAAATGGCATCTGATGTGGAAATTTGTACAAAGTAAAGGTGTGGAATGGGATTCCTCTACACAAGGGGGAGTGATCTGGCACCCATTGACATCAGTTGATGATTGCTGAATGTTTGTAAAGACTAAGCAGGGGATGTAAGCACAGTGAGGCGGTGAGTGGTGTGTGTCAGCAGTGGCACATGTGGTCACCTCCACTGGTGCAGGTTTTTACAAGCAGGGCATGGAGGCTTTTGTTAATGGCTGGTAAAAACGCACAGTAAATGGTGGTGACTGTTGAAAAAGTGCTTTGTAGCTGAGAATTTGCTTTATTAGTGTGACTGTACATTTGGTATCTATTGTTTCTATGGAAGTAAATAGGTGTTAGTTCCAGCGCCACTTATGTAAAACCTGGCTAGGTGTCTACCAGTTTTGGTGTGCAGTCGCACAAGGCAGCCTTCTCTTCTAACTTGCTAAAAGTAGCATAGCCTGCAGTCTAGTAAAATGAGCTCTTGTGTAAATGGATCTAGTATTCTGAACTTTGTCCTGTTATATATTCATAGGAACTTCTTGGTCCACCCGTTACCAGACCTGCTTCATCCAATGTTTTAAGTGGCCTGATAAGTGGTTTGGAGCCTGGAGCCCCTTTACTGGGACAGAGGGCACCCTCTCCCCCTATCCCACCTGTGTTTCCAACTCGAGCTGCTTCTGCAGATTACCTGCGCCATAGAATATCTTCACCTATTGGTATGACTTGTTGCAAAGCAGTGTTTCTTTTGGCTTATTTGAATGAGTACGCTGTTTTTTAACGAACACTTCATAGAACAGTAAACTTGGTGACAGTTGGTAGGCAGTGGTAGGACAGTGTTTGCCTCTTGACTGTGTACAACATATTGTCCTTGTTGGTCTGTTTAATCACAAAAATGTACAGGTCAACATCAGCTGGAACTCAAGAGTAAATTCTGGTGCATTGAAATGTGGTCTACTACATAAGAAGCTAATTTTCATCTGGGAAAGGGTTTATTCTCTTTATAGCAGCTGGCATGGTGCTAGGCTCTAGATATCTAACAGGCTGATAGAACTCTGTTGTAGCTACTGCTAAACAGTGCTTGCGCAGTGTTGAGGCCTTGTCTGTTTCACATTCTGCAGCACCAGTGATTAGACTGAGGGGCACAGCTAGGCAGATGACCTGAATTAACCGAAGAGTTGCTCTGTGCCATGAAATGCTTAGCAATAAAAAGGAAGAGGAGTGGGTTTAGGAAGGAGGTTATCTTTTGTTTGGGAACTGACTAAATGGGAAGCTGAGAATCTTCACGGGGAATCCTTAATTCAGGTATAAATGGTTTACTTAAGGTTATATATCATATACTGGGGGGAAAAGTGTTAGTGCTTTTAGATGCAACTGTTTAATGTTTTTCATTAGGTTTTGGACAAGGTTCTCAGCAATTGCTTGGTGATCCATTTCCAGGTGTGAGGAAGCCCATGAGCCCAGTTGCTGCACAGGTTAGACCTAAGTGCTTTTTGCTTACATGTTAAATTTGCTTAATCTTTCTGCTTATATTTTGGAGTCCAGAAAAAACTTGTGGAAATAAGTGTATTGAGTAAACGTGTATTACATGCTTGTTGTAGTTAACTCCAAATATGAGAATGTTGTGTCTAATTTAGTACCACCTCAAAACCTCATTAGACCTGTCTTAGGGTATGTTAAGAGCTATTAAGCATCTGTTGTCCCTCAGTAAAATAGAGAGCTGTTGGTGGGCAGATGCTTGTGAAGACATAGCAGTAAATCTTTTTCTTCTTTAAAAAGACCTTTGATTTGTGCTGTTTTCTTTTCCAACACAACTCTGCTTCAGATGAGTCCCCTGGAAATACAACAAGCTGCATTAGAGGGACTAGCGTTACCACATGACTTAGCCATACAGGCAGCAAACTTCTATCAGCATGGCTTTGGTAAACCACAAATGGACAAAAACAGAGATGGCTATAGAAACAGGTAGGTATCTGACTGCAAAACATAAAAGGCATATTGTCAATTGTTTTTTCACTTGAGTTTTTTCTTTCGGAAGATATTGATACTAGTGTGACTTAAGCTTGTATCATTTATTGGCAATGTTGACTTTTATTCTGAGCCATGAGTAGAACTGCCTCTAACTTCCTGTCCTTCAACAGACAACAGCGAGTGACTAAATCACCTGCACCAGGACACAGAGGGAATACATCTTCTCCAGCCCCTACAGCATCCATTACTAGCATGGTCAGTACCCCTAATACATAAGGACTGTAGAAAAAGCTGTAAAAGTAGCTGCAGTAACAAGATCATGGCAACTATAGTCAGCAGGAGGATGTAAGGAGGAGCTGATTGAATCATAAGGGCGATACTGTAATGTCAATACAAGGATTAATTGCACCTGATGCTTAACTGATTGTCTTCACTTTGAAAAATAGCCTTTTCGTATTAGTGTGTTACCCAGAGCTGAGGAAGCCCCATCAATGTTTCCTTGACCCAGTTTTCTCAAACAAAAGGAAGGTAACTATATGGAAAGAGTAGGCCCTCATATTTTGATGCCCAGGCTTCCAAGAAACAAGGGTTGAAAGTTGCTGGGCACTGTAGAAAACACTAGTCTGCAGCATGGGTATGAAATGACTCATCTAAATGCCTGAAAGCTGAAATACATTTTGAAAAACAAAAGCTTCAAATGCAACTGTTGCCTCCTTGTCTTCAGTAGTGTTTTGCTTTGATCTAAGCTTTCCAATTAATCAGTCAAGTGCTTGCAGTTTAGAGCCAATATTAAGTTGTCAGCTGCTAAACAGATGCAAGAACTTTGTATATGTAACAAATAAGTGGCTTCCACAAATGCTGTATAACTTGTAATGGGAAGAAATACAGTTAAGGCAATTTTCTGTAGACTTGTCATCCATGAGTTAATACAAGTAAGGTTTCAACTAGCTCCATAAGAAACAAAGATTAAAAACTTTGACAAAAAGGAGGGAAGTACTTGAACTACAGAATGAAGTGATGAAATATTGTGAACCAGAGTAATTGGTGAATTAAGCAACTGATCAAACAGAGCTTCAAATGGAAAGGGTGTACTAGAATTGGTGTCCACCCACAACTAAGGTAGTGTGGCCCTCTAGTAATAAGCACTAACTGCTTTTTATTGTGTTTTTCTGCAGCTGTCTCCTTCCTTTACACCTACCTCAGTGATTCGCAAGATGTATGAGAGTAAAGAAAAGAGCAAAGAGGAGCCAGTTTCTGGGAAACTGAAAGTCAGTGATGGTAAAGATGAAAATCAGAGGCCAAATGAAGGTATTGTAATGGCTTTAAACTAACACATGTGAGACTTGGAATAGAGTTGAAGAGCTACAACACACATGTCCAGGCTGACTTAAGATACATCTGATTAATGGAGGGCAGACAAGTGTAAAAAATGTATAAGGAGGGTTAGAGAGCTATGGAGTAGGTACACACCTGAGTGTATTATTCCAGCAGTGCTGGGTTCAGACCTATATTATTCTTGTTTGTAAATAGTACTGACCATAGGAGGCCTGCACAAAAACTGCTTATTTGCAGGTTTGTTTTTTTGATGAATAAACATATTAACAATAATAATTGCATACAATACCAGCAATAATAAAAGCAACTTGTAGTCCTCCTGCAGTGTCTTAGCTGAACAATTAAAACTGAGACCCATTAACCTCTTCTAAATGTAGCTGGTTAAGGAAGTGTTTTGTCACCTTGACTGATATAAGTGGCTATAAAGAAGAAATGCTTAATACTGATTGACCCAGTAAGACTTGTGTCCAGTTGTACTTAAGTACTATTAACAGCAGAGAGGTAGCTTACAGTCATTTAGGAAAGCCAGAAGTCTCCTATTAAATACATAAATATGAGTAAAGTTCAGCTAGTCCTAGAACTTAGCAATCTAATAGTCATTACCTTTAATTTTCATTAGATGTAATCTTTAGCTGTGGACTATAATAGTTGTATTCAATTCTAGCTACAGATAATCTACTGTCTAGTTCTGTGGAGAATGCAGATCAAGAAACTTTGCCCACCTTAGGTACCAAACTACCTGCACTGCAGCGCTCTGCATGTTCCACGCCTCTTACTCAAGCAAATCGTTGCACCAAAGAGCAAGACTACAGGCCTAAGTCAGCTGGCAGAAAGACTCCTACAATGGCCTCCCCAGTGCCAGGAGGCCCTTTCCTCCGTCCTGTTCATCAAGTACCTCTTGTTCCCCACGTACCAATTGTGCGACCTGCTCATCAACTGCATCCAGGACTGGTCCAGAGAATGCTGTCGCAGGGGGTTCATCCACAACATCTTCCTTTACTGCAAGCAGGTAAATCGTACTTTGTCCATTAAGTTAAGCCCTGTCGAGGATATGCAATAATTTGCAGTAGGAGCAAATTGATACTTATTACTGTCAATGTTTGTTACATGAAAACCCTTAAAATTCAGGTAGCAACTTCTAGCCCATCTATAACATAAATGTTAGTTTTGCTTCAGGGTCCTTATGCCTATTAGGTGAAATTTCCACGTTGCTGTTAAACAGGTATGCTTCCTCCTGGAGTGGACCTGTCTCACTTGCAAGGAATTTCTGCTCCCATCCTTGGCCAACCTTTTTACCCATTACCAACAGCCAGCCATCACATCTTAAATCCGCGCTCTGGGACACCTTTACAGCTAGCAATGATGCAACAGCAACTACAAAGATCAGGTAAACTAAAACATACAGGAGGAGCTGTGAGGTTTTCAACTAGCTACATGATACTACATCCAGAACTGGCAGTGCCAGGCAGTTTGTGGGTGTACTGACAAGAAAATGAGCAAGGGGGTCTTGATTTCCCAGGACTAATAGAATGTAACGGTCTCGTTTGGCTTATGTGCAGAATGCTTGTATTGAGGTATCAGTTGCTCTAGGGAAAATTGCACTGTTGGGCGAATGCATTACTCCACTTCAAACAGCTTTACGTTTCACAGGCACTGGAGCACAGGGATCACCTGCTGGTGTGCAGACAACCCCTCAGAACGTGCCGTCCCGGACTGGATTATCTCATGGGCATGCACAGCTCGACCATCGTCCCAGCCAGAGAAGTGGCTCTCCCATTGGCCTTGCAAAGTGGTTTGGTTCGGATGTCTTGCAGCAGCCTCTCCCTTCTATGCCATCCAAAGTCATCAGTGTAGATGAACTGGAATATCGGCAGTGAACAGTGACCACTGGGTGGGACACTTGTGATTCTTTAGACTGGATAAAAATGTCCATAGTCAGGACTTCACCTCTGTTTGTTTTTTTGGGGCTTTTATTTTTAGCACTCTGTGCAAGATTTCTTTTGAGAGACTAAAGCACATGGCACCTGTTCTGGTCTCATGTCTGCATCAAGACTAAGGGATCCATTATGGCTTGAATAGTGAAGCCTGAAGAAATTTAGATGCAAGACAAAGCCAGTTTAATCCTGGAAGTGTCTATTTTTTGGTTTTGTAAGATATGTGAATGAAGTGCTGATATTCTCTAGAGTAGGGGTAGCAGCTACAAATTCCTCCTGCAGAGAACTAAATGTATAGACCTTTGTGTACAGACTTGTGTATAAACAATCTTTTGTATATATACACATAGAATAGCTTTTTTTGAATCTATACAGCTGTACATAAGAGTAGCTGATGACAGTTGAGCTTTAGTTGTGCCTATGGTTTGGATCTTTCTCCATTGTACATGTGGGAGTTTAAGATTAAAGTTGCATATCCTAAGTGTGAGTGAACAGGATAAAGTTGCTTTGCCTTTTCTTGCTGCTCATCTCCTGTAGGTCTCCCTCAAACACATCTTTCTGTCAAGTACTGTGCACTCAGTGTAGCTAGCATCAACGTGAAAAAGCCCACACCCTGCTGTCTGCGTAACAGAAGTCCGATTCCTTGTGTGCGCAGCTCGTCTCATCAGATGAGAACTGTTTAGTCTTCAGATGGCATTGAGGTACAGTGACATAAGCCAAATCTTCATCTGTTGTAAGCAGAGACTGTTGGTACCTACTGGTCATAGTTCTTCCAAGAGGGCTGGTGCTGGTCCTTGGTTAGCTGCAGTATTTTCCTTGTTTTAATCTTTCAAACAAGTTACTGAAGGTCATCAAAATAGAACCTTTAAATCCTCACCCTTCAGCTCCTCAGTCATAGGTGTGGTATGTTCTTTACTGCCTTCCCTTCCGTGCACAGAAGGGAGTCCCAAGAACTGTCCTAAGTCTGATGCAATTACTGTGAAACTTGCTTTTGGAGTCTTGTTCTGCAGTTTGAAAGGGGGAGGAGGGGGTAGTTTTGTGATCTTACTGTGTATATTTGTTTTTTAAAATACTATGTTCCTTTTAAGCCTGTTTCACTTTCCTGAACAGTTCAGTGTTCTCTCCATCCTTTACTGCATGGTTCCTCACTTCACTTTCTCACTTGTGTTAAGTCTAGTACTGCTGTCATGTCTCCTATCTAGCTTAGGCCATTGTGCTTTTAAAAAAGAAAGAAGCAGAACCAGAATCCTCACAGATTTGCTTTTTTTGTAAGTCTCACTGAATGCAAAACCAGCAGCAGAAAGGAAGAAAATCACTTGACTATTAGAACAGTTGTCAGCATGCTGTGGTGGGTTTGTTTCAGTCTAGTGGAGACGATGTTGTATAGAAATAGCAAGCTGAAATTAGATATGGAATCTGTTGGGGGTCACCCGTATTTCTAGTGGTTGTTCATAAAACAATCTCTGTAAAACATGCAATCACCAGCTTGTCCTTGTAAGATTGTTTTCATACTTTTTTAACTTGACACTTTCCCAGTAACATTCTGTAAATAAAGTTGATTCTACCAGCTGTCTGTATCAACTGCTCTGGAACTCATTTCAGTCTATGGGTGGTTTAGCATTAGAACCATAGTTTGAGCTGAGTCCCCCGAGTTTCAGCTTCCACCTTTTTTGCTGTGGGTTGATGGATCTGGCTTTGCTTTAGGACGAGTGTTATCAGCTCTAGTGGAGGTCTTGTTATCTAAATGCAGCACTTTGACTGCACTAGCAGTAGTTTAAAGGCTGATCTTGACAGCCAGGCTTTAAGAGTAAGGATAATGTAATACTAATGTACCAGATATATGTGCAGCAGCTGCTGAACCCTGCTCTGCCACAGGAGGGGTGGATGAACCTCTGATAGCTTCTCATCCTCATCTCTGCTCTACTCCCTTCCAGATATGTAGCTGTGAAGGAAAACTAAATGCTTGAACTGAACCACAATCAGCAACCTCTGCTGTGAGAAGAATTTTTTTACACACTGCCATCCCTACTTCCATTTTTTTGTAGGAGCGATTGCTACAACTGTGATGGAGCTCTAACTGAAACAAGCAGCTTCGCTTTGTTCACTTCTATTGTGAAACAAAGTACTGCTTCAGGAGCTGCCAACTTTCCTTGTACAACTAAGTTTGGAGAAGTCAAACAGGAAATTCTTTTAATGAAACTGAAAAGCTCGCAGTCACTACCCAAGTAGAGGCATCTAGTTGACTTCTACTGCTACAAACAATTGCAGAAGTGACTATTCAAAACCAAAACCTAGCATCTCCACAGCTGCAGGACTATGAACAGCCTTGAAGTATTCCATCAGGAACAGCTGAGGTTAAGGCAAAGCCAAAGCTTACGTTTTATGTCCTTGGGTTTTGTCTTGTAAGATATGGTTCTCCAGCACCTCTCCTTTTTTATTTGCTCTCAAGTAGAGGGGAGTAATTTCAGCTGTGTGAACTCTTTCAGTTTGAATCACAGGCATCAAAGCTGCTTTTGCCATTGTGAAAAGTACTTAAGTTTTTCTGAGTTCCACTAGAATGGAGCACTGCAGTACAGGCTCACCAGAAACTGTTTTTTTTTTTTCCCTGCAGTAAGTTACTACCACAAAGAGCAATAGCCTTTTCTCTCTGTGCAATAGAAGTGATCTGTTCTTTGCCATTTGCAAAATGAGAAGTCAGGCACAGTGACAAAGCGTGGGACAACAGTTTTATTTCTTCACAATCTGAATGACATCCTCATCTTCAAGAGTGTGGTCCTTGCCCACTTTCTGGGGGTTGTGTTTAACAGAAGAACCCCAGACCAGTGCACTGAAAGGGAGAAGAAAGAGCAAATTAAGAAGACGTTGAAGTAGAACACGCAGAGAGCCTAGCAGCAGCTATTCCTGTCCCAGCGCTAATACAGAAAGCAATGCTAAGAGCTATTTTTATTCTCCTGTAAGTACCTGGATGAGTGGTCTATGTGAACCAGGGACAGGCAGATCAAAACAAAGTCAGCCAAAATACTTGTGTAGGACAACAGCCCATAACACTGCAACTAATGTTACTTCCTAACCTAAATGAAAGTGTTTTCACCAGAGAGGAAATTTGTCCAGGAAAGAGCACAAAAATATCAAATATAGTAACTTCTGTATTAGATTTAATTGTAGGGAGATCTATTGCTTTCAACATTCCAAATTAAATTGGTTTTATTTCTGACTTATAAACAAATGGAAGAACACAGCATCAGGCTGATTACCTTCTATTTGCCAGCAATTCTTTCACAAAATACTTACTATTTAAAGTCTTTAATAAGGTTTTTGTGGATCTTCATACAGAAGTCCTCCACTGTTGTCTTGCAGTAAGGCAGCACTACAGGAGAGGTATAGTCTGGGAGCTGCCCTTTGGGTTTGGTGTAGCTGTAACAGAGCAGTCTGTCAATGTCAAAACCTCTTGTAAATCTCCATAAATGTTTCTAGATTATGGGCACTGCTGTACTAGCTGCTTGTGCAGAGTTCACCAAGCTGATGGTGACAACAGACGTGCTGTACACTGGTAAGCTGAAAATGCATCTGAGCAGCCAATGCCCATAAGCAGGTTCTCCCTTCTAACAGCAAGAACTTTATCACTGGTGAATTTTCCATTGCTGCTTGGAAGGTGATAAAACAGTGGGAGCTATTGGTAATGGGTGAACAGTTGGACTGGATGATCTTTTAGGTCTTTTCCAACCTTGGTGATTCTATGAAAACCTGGGTAGTTGGAAGGGGATCTACAGTTTGATGGCTGTAATCTTTGGCTTTGGGGTTTATTTTTCACAAACAGCTCATTGTATGTTAGGAAAAAGCTTACTGCCCATAGCCTGGACACATAGGCATATTGAATTCTGTATTACAGTAGCTTTTCTTCGTACTGTCACGAGAAGATGGATGTATTCAAAAGAAAACAGTAACTGTATTGTGAGCAGCAATCAATTCGTTCACAAATTCATCTGAAGAGATGCACTAACAGTGAGGTAAACCTGTAATAATTTATAGTAAGAATATCCAAAATGACAGACTAACTCAATTCAGGTTTGTTACGGGACAGTTCACAGTCACCTCTAAAATTAACAACTTTCCATCGCATTTGATTAAAGTCCATTTTTTCATTTTTAAAACGTATTTGGGAGTTTCGCAAAGTTCCAAGTGCAGCACTTGTGACTGATAGGAAACTCAGTGACACAACAGAAAAGGGCAGCATGATCTCTGACTTACAGATTAAACACAGTTCAATGACAGAAGAATCACTGGAGCTCAAGCTTTCAAAGTTAATGGAAAAGCACATATGAATGATAATCTTTCACCCATTCTTAAGCTGTTATTCAATCTCAGCCTTACACAGAGTGCAGTAATTAGGACTCACATTCGTACTAGCTTCAAGTAGTCCCAAATTTTCTCCAGCAGATCATCGAAGTTCCAGCGATGATGAGCAGATATTGGTACACAGTGGGGTACTTTGTAAATAATATCTAGTTCCTCAATGGAAATTTGGTCAATTTTATTTAGGACGTAAATACATGGGATGTAAACCCTGCAAAGAGAAAGAAATGGTGCTACGGCAGCCTAGCAGCAACGCACTACTGCCATCACTGCAAACAAAAAGCATCATTTGTGAAAAGGACAGTAAGGTGCCAAACATCAGTTGTTCTAGCTTAGCTTCCGTGGGAAGAAGATCCATAAACAATTACTTTCTTTGGAATACAAACTGCTAGTATGCCAAGTGCGGGGTCTCAACAATACCTGTTTCCTTCAACAACATCAATGAGGTCATCAGCAGTGGCATCGCTGCGCAGTGTGACATCAGCATTGTGAATTTTGTACTCTGCTAAGATGCTCTTCACTGTTTCAGCATCCAGCTCGCTCTGAGGACACTGAAGGTACAGACAGTGTTAACAAATAGAGAACTTTGCCTTCAAACTGAGCCTTACAAATAATAATACTACCACTTAGCATATAGGTTATTAGAAATAACAGCTGCGTTCTAAGTTATTGGACTTGACTGATTTTGCCATAGTTACTCTTAGGACAGGAAAAAAAGGATTTAAACCATAGCAGCCTTATTAGCATCAATGCCACCGATGGCTGCAAACAGACACTTCAACAGAAACCTGCCTGTCTACTTGTTCCAAACTCAGCATGAGGTACCTGGATCCCACAGCAGAGTTCTGACTCCTTACACCTATGGCTGCATCTGTTTTTAAAGATTCAGGTAAGCGTAAAATAAAGAGCCGTCCAGGCTGCAAGGCCTGGAATGCTGAGCTTTCTTCCTCTCTTCTCCAGAAAAGCACTTCTTATTTTCAAGCACTTTTTGTTTTGTTTGAAGAAAATTCCAACTTACTGTGGCTGTAAGATTAATGCCTCCTTTATCCTTTTTTTTAAAGCCGATATTGGGGGGCTTGCTATTCAGACGTATTCCGAATCCCTCCAGTTCATTCTCAATGATTTTCTTGTGACCGAGGGGTTTCAGCACATCCAGAACAATCAGAATGAGATTACAGGTTCGAGCAACTGAGAATCAAAAAAGTTAACCCTCAAAAAAGTATGCTCACACACCGAGATGAAGCAGCACAGAAGACAGCTCAGTGGACTAACAAGCTCAGTGGACTAACAAGATAAAACCCAGATCATTATGGTTTTTTACATGTGATGTAACATTTCCTGCACAAACCAAAGATGCTGGAAAAACCTTCCTTTCTATCTACGTTCAGACACACAAGGATGACAATAAGCTACATAAAGGTGACAAAGCAGCATCTTTGTTTAATAGATTCTCATTTGCTTTTAAAATTGGTAGCAGACTCTCCATGCAGTGTCAACATAAGACTTTAGGTTTGCTGAATTTAACTGAAACAAAGCAAAAAGACAATGGCTGATGTCTCACACTGAGCAACTGAATTCCAGCAAACAATCCAGCTTCATCAATCTGTCAAAAGCAGAAACTCAGCCGTTTGTTCTCGTAAGGTGTACTAACTGACCCAGCACTGGATGCTGCCTCCAAGCTCCACTAAACTCACCTGCAATGACTTGCCGTCCTCTGCCTTTCCCATCCTTGGCACCTTCAATAATTCCTGGCAGATCAAGTAGCTGTTGTTCAGGAAAGGAAAAGGACAGATGAGAAAAAAAAAATGTTTCTCTTGAAGATAAATTCTCCTTGTACCTTTGTTTAAGCTGCTGACTTTACTGCGGATCTTAATGAGACAAACAGCAAAATTACTTCCACTTTAATTCCTACACACAGCGTTACTCCTACTGGAATAGATCGTTTCAGAGTATGGAACTACCACTGGAACTTTTCTCCAGAGAAAAGCAGAATAAAATGAGGACCTCGTGGAGACATTTCCAACGAGCTCTCAAACACTTTTACAGATAAACTCTAACCTGTTAATGTTAAAATATAATATATATAAAATATATGTAAATGTCAAACTAGGCTATTCTGCCCTAATACCATTATATCTACATACACAGTCTCATCTTCATGGACACCACAAGATCTCACCTGTATCTTTGCTCCCTTGTATCTAATGACTCCAGGCACAGTCGTTAGTGTAGTGAACTCATACGCTGCCACTTCGGAGTAGACACCAGCAAGATTACTGAGCAAAGTAGATTTTCCTACTGACGGAAAACCCACAAACCCGATCCGGGCATCACCTGTCTTTGCAACATCAAAACCTGCAAGGAAACCGCGAGAATTGAAAACGCACCTGAAGCCATTTCCTCACCTCCGGCCCTGCAGAGCCACCTCACCCTTAGTTTTAATACACACGCAGGACGCGGCCCGGCCCACGCACCTTCCCCGGGCCCGCCGCCTCCGCCTCCCTTGGGTGTGATGAGCTCCCGGCGCAGCTTGGCCAGGCGCGCCTTCAGCAGCCCCAGGTGATGCGCCGTGGCCTTGTTCTTCTGCGTGCGGGCCATCTGCAACAGCACGGAACCGAGGGCTCAGCCGTCGGCCGGGCCCCGAAGCCCCCCCCGCCCCCCTGACGGAGCGGGCCGAGCGGCGGCGCGTTACCTCAGCCTCGATCTCCGCGATCTTCGCCAAAGTCCCGCTCATGGCGGCGCCGTTCCCGGCCTACCGACCCCGCCGCAGCGCCGCTCCTCAGGCCCAGCCGGCAGCGCGCAGGCGCACAACGGCTTCTCGCGGGAGGGAGGGAGGATCTCGCGAGAAGCGGTGGGCGGGAAACGGCGGGCGGCGCGTGCAGGCTGAGCGCTGCGCTCCGCTCACTGCCGGAGGGGGGCGCTGCAGCGTGACGTGTGCAACTTCGTGCTGCGCCGTGAGGCGAAAGGCGGGAGCGTGTGTGAGGGAGAGCGGGAGGGAAGAGACAGCAGAGAGCGGCGTTGGCTCTCACATGATAGATCTACATGTAAAATTGAACGTGGGTTTAATAAGAAGCACGCTCTGCCACGCACTGTATAGAGGCGTTTAAAAGGATGCTTGCAGAACCACCTGCCAGCCGGGATTCTGAGAATGGCAGCACCCAGCACTGAGCCTTACCACAGCTTTGCTTGTGGAACTGTTACACGGTGACCCACGGTAAGAAGGGAAGCAGAGCGAGCTCTTTGCACAGGTCTCCGCTGTCGTTCTTCCTCTCCTGATCTCCTTCTGAATGTAAAACAGCCATCTTTCATGTCATGAGCTCCGTTACAGCTGGAACTGTCATTAATATGAGCTTATGTAGAACTTAGTGAAGTAGAATCTCGAATAAAATGGGATTAGAGCTCCTGGTGATGTTAGCTCAGGTAAGCTGGGTAAATACGAGTGCACCTACCGCCGTGTGTTTGCTCATGGAATTCTAGTTATTCCTTTGTGAACAATACTGGTTTGTAACGCAGGACACAGCAGGTTCAGTACTGCCCTTAATTTCTTCTCACTTCAGTTGGAATTTGACTTGTTTGATCCGCAGCTGAATTCAGCCTTCAGTCCCTCGTGTAGTCCTGTTTGGTAACAAGAAAAACATGGAGAAAAGTGCAAATGTGGGATGCTTCCTCAGGCTGCCTCTGTATTTGCAGAAGGAATTGAGAACTGCAGAACTAAAGCAATGGCATTAGTTGTTCTCACAGCCTAACTCCAGATCTCACATACTGTGTCAAATTAAATGTACAAGTATGGGATGAATGAGCAGAGATGCCAATAAAAGACATTCTTAAGACAAAACTGCTCACTATACAACCTTAAATCCTTTTTTTTTTCCCAGAGATTTACTCAAGCAAAGGTCCTCTAAGGACCACAGGCACTTACAAACTTCTATCAGTGTTGAAAGGAATAAAAGTTTAACTGAGACCATTTGCCCTATTATTTTTCCAAAAAAACAAAACAAAACAAAACACTTTCTAACTGGTCTGAATATTTGAAGTAGTTCAGTATTTGAAGTATATTGGTTTATAAGAGCACCCTCTACTAAGCTTCAGAAAGGCTTACGCAGTTGTAGGGGCTGGTAGGGACCTCTGGAGAGGTTGGTTCCATGTTGTGAACAGATTTACTGTGATGACTCTCATGATTTTTTGAATATAATGTATTATTATATGTTATTATATGTTATTTCATGCTCCAGAGAATGTAGGAAGTTAGATGTGACAACTGGAAATGAGGCTACTGGGAGTGGATGAATGGCATCCTCTGAGAATGGCAGTCAAAACTGGAAAATAGACTGCAAATTACAAAAGTTTGTTATAAAATTCAGTCAGGAAAGGGAAAATCAAGGAAAATAATAATATGAAATAGGATTTAATATCAGAAGAGGAAAAAAATCCCCTGTGAGAAAATGAAAGAAGCTACAAGAGACAGAGATCTACTTGAAAGGTGGATTGAGCTTTGTAGTGGGTGCTGATGGAAGATGGGGTGTGTAATTTGGCTTATTTTATTTTGTTTTAATTGAGATAATTGTATTTAGAGAATCTGGGTGAAGTGAGAGAGAATGCCTGTCTCCCAAGGCTGCACACTGCATCACAGCTGTGTAGTACAACTCTGGCAGTGCAGCAGGAAGGTTCAGATCTGTGATGAAAAGAAAACCAAATGATCACGGAGTCATATGGCTTTCTAACTTATAAACTAGAAGTATGTAAGAAAGGTGCTTCTCTAATAATATTTTTAGTAAGGTGAAGCAATATGTCTCAGGGCGTTCTGAAAATTCAGGAGAGCTACATCTGAATTAAAAGCTGTCTCAAATGATTAAGAAACATGACCCTGTGTGGAATCAGCAATACAGAAAAGCTAGGAATGTGTGTCTCATTGAGCTGCAATGACAGGGATGTGACTGAAATGGCACATACCTCATTAGCAAGATCTGAAAGATGGAGGATGTAGTAAAAATTGGTTTTGGAAATCCATATTCTACACACTCAGTCCTGCTGACTCATTAATTTTGAAGAGTCACTTCCTTTATTTGTATCTCAGCTTTATTTTTTGCACAACAGGAATGTGCAGTTGCCATAAAATGACTGAAACTTTAATGTTTCCATTGCTCTGCTCTGCAAGTGTATCTGTAGATCTCTGCAGCAGGAGAGCTGAGTATTGAGGTCTATTTAGTGTCTATTTTCTGTCAAACTTTAAATAAGTTCCTTCAGCCAAATTCTGACATTATGTCTGGAACAGCCATCACCTTCACTTGGGTAGGAGTTCTACTTAGGTGGGAAACAAAACAAGCATTGTCAGATGTGGCTTGCGGGTCACATTGTAAAGAACATGATAAAAAATGAGTTTAAAATTAACTGCGATACATTCTGTGGAACAAATGTACCATCAAAATAGCACAGATTTTACTTTGATAAAGATGATTTACAATTAGATATTTTAGGTATTGGTATTTTTCTAACTTCTGATAACTTACAGATAGGATGCACTATTCGCAGTGCAGTGAGAAACTCCTTTTAGCTTAAGAGCCACCCTGGTTTTGTAATTCACTGTAGGACAGAAAATCTAGGATCTGTGCTTGGAAACAGCTGTGCTAAGGCTGCATGTGTTTGTGGGCTTGTGGGGGACTCCATTTGCAGCTGAGTGGTGGGATAATGTGCATTTTCTGCAGGATTAAAAAAGTGCCAGGGGGGAAATTCAGTTGTGACTCTGCAGGTGAAACGGGGCTCTTGAAATTTCATATCTTATCAGAAGTTTTCAGCAGCCTTCTGTAAAATAATCAGTATCAAATGATAACTTTGACCTAATTACTTTGGATTATAAACATTATGAATCTGTGACTGTAACCATCCCGCCAGTTCCCTATGAAAAAAAAAAAAAGGAGTGTCTGATAGGTGATGGAGATCTGTTAATTTTAAGATAGTTTTTGGTTTTTTCTTCCTTCTTTCATCCTGCAGTTTCTGCAGTTTTGCAAAACTGAAGTTGTGTGTGTGTGTGTGAATTGTACTCTGATTTCAGAGCTGGTGACTGACTAACGCTGTTGTTGTGCTTCACAGAACTAGTGGTGCTGAAGAGGAGAGAAACCATTTCAGGCTGATGATGAACTGGAGGAATGAGATTTTGAGAAGCCCCCATCAGAAGGTACAATTTTGAGACCTGGGTACTGAGTGGGGAGTCCCGAATGGAACCAGTGTGTTGACTGCCTGAGGGGAAGGGCTTTGGAACTTGATACAATTTACACTTTGAATCTCGAGGCAATAGACTGATAATTACATTTTGAATCTTGTAAGAAATGCAGAGGTATTGGTTCTCAGTTGTCTTCCTAAACTAACTTTTTAATGCCAATTTACTTGGTTTTTACATAGAAGTTGTCCTCAGAGCAACACAGTAACTTAGCTGGTGGTCTGTAAATACCAGACATTCACTGCTTGCACTGCGTGCTTGGTTTGCGTTGTGAAGTATGTTTTACATGAGAAAGTCACTGCACGTGGATGCCTACTGCATGGGGAGTTGTTAGGTGGACAGGAAGCCCAGCTGTATTCCCATTTTGACCAGATCCTCAGAGAAGCAGTCTTTGAATGGCTGAGGTTGCTTTGGTTCCAGACAGTCTAGAGTAAGCTAAAATGGGCAGAGTGAAGGAATTGGTGGGAACAAAAGGGAGATTAAGTAGCAAAGGTTGGCTTCAAAGACTGCTTTGAATCAGATTAACAACAAAAAGTTCTGCAGTTTAGCTTCAGCTCCTTAGACTTTGTCATGGAATGCCGTGCAGCAGATGGACTAAACAACACCTGGGGAGAGTGAGCAGAAAGAGGAAAAGCAAGGAGCGCCATTTCCCCTTTTCAGAATAACTCTCACTGCATACTTATCATAGCATCATATGCTGTGCGATCATGTGCCATGCTCATCGTACTGCTAGCAGGAGTTTTTGTGAATGTCAGGTACTTTTAAGCAAGGGTTGTTTGCTTTTGGAGGAGAAAGCTGGCAAATTGCTAGCCCATATCTGGATTGCAAGAGGAAACTGTGCTGTTTCCAAGGCTGATAACTTGCTGCTGGGACAATTCCTAATTAAAAAAATGGAGTGAATTTGAGGAACTGACTAGAAGAATAATCACCAAGCGCTGAATGAATTAATTGCTAGTTAGATTGGTCTCAGTTAATTAAAATTCCAGTGACAGCTCAGAAAAAAATGACAGCTACTGGCTGAAATGTGCAGGTGTGCCATGAAGTGCCCAATGTGTATTTCTGTGGGATACACAACAAGGAAATGATTGGTATGGCTGAATTAGATGGCACGAGTACTATTGTAACCCTGTATTTTCTATCTTAGTGAAATAGTGACCAGCTCTCTTAAAGAACATGCTTAGCCTATTCTAAAAGATAGCAGCAGCCCCAGAATCTTGCTTTGCTTCCCCATATTTGTAGACCAAATTACCTAGGTTGCTCTGAAAGTAATGCCTTCTATTATTTCCATGGAAACAACAGATACAAAATGCACAATCACACTGTTTTATAGAGCAAATTTTCAGCTACAGAATGTCTTGTTTTTTTTAACATAGTCACCACTATGCCACGCTTATAACAATCATTTCACCAGTGCTGAAATGCACCACCCACCCCTCGCTGTGCTCACAGCCACTGTTTGGTCTCCAGAAAGACTCAGCAAGCATTGATGGATGTCAGCGGGTGCATTTGTTTCTGCATGGAGGAATTCAGTGACACACCTCTGCTGCACACACACCTCCATCAGACTGACCCTCTGTCCCAGGATGTGATGGGATATTGGTGGGAAGGTTCAGCCTCTGCTGCTGTACCACCAGCACCCACACCTGGCACTGTGGGCCAACACAATGAAATAGGAGGCGATACTTTCGGAGTAGCCCTCACACTTTTAGGTCAGCGTTTCCAAGTAACGGCAGCAGCAGCAGCTAATCTGCAGCAAAGTAAGCAGTGCACGGTGTACCCAAATGGTCCACACATGTTCAGAGAGAAGGAGGACTAATAGTGCTGCTGAGATACCAGTCAGTGCTTCAGCAGGGACCAAACAGCTGCAAGACATTTAGGGACAGCTCAGGAATCCCCATGAGTTGAAGTGAGACAGGAAGCAGCAAGAAGCTGAATAAAGTAGCTGAGGGAGATGCCTTTATTTAAAGAGAGGAATTCAGAAGTTCAGCAGGTCCAGTTGCAGCAGGTTAGGTTAGGAATCATCTGGAAAGGGGAAGGAATTCTTTGTACTGAAAATGTAACTTTTTCTTTGCATGTAAGACTCCTTTTCACTATCCAGAACTTGCTCTTCAAGGTATTAACTAGTTCAGTTTGGTGACAGATGAGTCCAAGGGCACTCACACCTGTCTGCTTGCATAGTTAAGAGTGGGGAAATGGCGTTTTGTCATCACACTGCAGGTAGGGAACTTCATCCTCCGAGTGTTTTTATACAGATGACCCACATTTTGTCTTAGCAGAGCAGAAATTGTAGGTTACTTGTAAATAGAAGAAATCTGGCTACACTGTAACAAGCAGCAACTGAATGATTGCTTTGATAGGCTCATGTCCTGGGGCAGATTAGCTTGGGAACAGTTCAGACAAGTGGGTGAAGCCATAAGGGTGTGGGGGAGAACAGCGTGGTAAAGGTGGAAGAACAAAAAGGAGAGATGCAGCCCTTGCCGTGTGCGAGCAGTGAAGCGCTGGGGTTCGTGGCTGTGCTGCACTCCTGTGGCTTCCTGGGGAAAGGAAATCGGGGAGTGCTGGGGTCATCCCTTGCTGCACCCTGCATGGACGCAGCGGGAGCTCCTGGCACGCTGCTGCGGAGCTCCAACCGAGTGCGGGTGTGTCCTTTGCGGGAAATCTCGTGCTTTGGGATAAGCACTTCGCATTTACCTGAGGAAGGAGGCAGAGTGAGTTGGATGGGGCTTTTAAAACGGGAGGACTGGAAGCTGAAACCAGAACATTCTCTGGCAACTGGAGAAAGTTGTGAGCGCAGTGAGGGCGGCAGGACCCCCCTCCCCCTGCCTAGCGCGGAGACAAAGAGCCAGCGAGGGGGGAGCTGAAATAGGAAGCAGGAACCATGGCAGGGGACTGGGGACTTAAAGAAAGCAAATTAATAAGCCGGTATGAGCTATCGGGGGAAGGCACACGACTGACCAGAGAGCCACTAGGAGAGATCAGCAAATTCCAGCTCCTTTAACTGCTCTGACCATGTGTACGTGCAGCCTGGCCAACAAGCTGAAATTGAGTCATTTTCTTCACTCTGGCAAGTCCAACTCTTGTTCCCCTGACACATGGGCAGGCTTGCAGGATGAGGGCACTGCGTTATCTGTGTAATACAGTTATCTGAGCTCTGCTCCCCAGAATCGCTAGCACTCAGACAACCCCCGATTTCCAAAAACACGTTTGTATCCGAGTGTGTGCATCCACAGTGCAGCAATAAAGAGCCACTGGAGATGCCTGCAGTGTAGCCAGCTGCCATCAAAAGCAAGAGAAATCCAGCGCAGAAACTGAGGGCACCGTGTGGCCTTAAGTGTTAATGTGGGGAAAAAAAGCTGCCCTTTGGAAGCTCATTGTGTTGGTTTGCACATCGGTACCAGAAGACCTTTTCAGTTCCACCACCATTTGATTGCAGTGTGAGGTTGGAGCCTTTGGAACACCTACAGCTCGAGATGCCCCTGTGTGTGCTAAGTTCAGTGTTTGCCAACGAGTAGTTTAAGTGACAGTACTGGACCGCGAATAGGTCATCCGAGGATTCTTACTTAGCCTTGATGTTACAAAGGCTAAAAGGTGCCCGTGAATGCTTTAGAAATGCACCGTCTTTAACAAAGCAAAGAACTCTCTAAGCGTGTGCGGAGATGGGCTGGGGGAATATTTCCTCAAAAGCAAGCAAAAATGATTCGGAGTCAGAAAGCGCGTTTCAGCGGGACGCCAACACGGTGCTGATGTCGGCACGGCCCTTCGCGCCGCTCCCGGGGCGGTTCAGCACCGGACAGCCCGCTCGCAGCGGTGCCTCCGGGATCGCGCCCGGCGCACGGCGGTTCCCCGGCAGAGCGGGGCTCGGCCCCCAGCGCGGGTCCCTCCGAGAGGGGCATTTCTGTAGCGCGGGGCTCGCCTCCGGCTCCTTCCCTGCCCCGGGTCGTGCCGGGAGCGGGTCCCGGTGCAGGGAGCGCGAGGGTAACGAGGGCGCGGGGGGAGGTCGGGCCGCCCCGCAGCCCCATGCCCCTCTGGGAGCAGCTCTTGGGCGAGCGGGGAGGGGGGTGGGGGCCGCCGCGCGCCTCTACGGCTCCGGGCGGGTTTGCATCGGCCTGGGGGGGTGGGGGAGGCCGCCCGCAGCACCCGCAGCACCCCCACCCCCGGCCCCTCCTCTCCCCGGTGGGAGGGGGCCCGGGGGGCGAGCGCGGCCCGGATATTTGGGGGAGGGGGCGAGCGCGGCCCCCCCGCTTCGCGGTGGGGGCCCAGCTGCCGGCTCGGCATTGGATGAGAGGAGCCGGGGAAGGGGGAGGCTGCAGCCCCCGGCCCCGCGGGCGGGCGGGGTGGGGGCCGGCCTGCTGGCGCTGGCTGCTCGTGCATTGGCGGATGCGGGGAGGGAGGGGGGCAGGAAGCGGGGGGGCAGGGGGAGCCCGAGCGGCCGGAGGAGGGGGGGGGGTCTCCGCGATTAGGGTGGGGGGCTTCTCGACCGAAGGAGAGAGGAAAGTTTGCGGCGCCGGTGGTGAGGGTGCGGCGAAGCGGGCGGGGCCCGGCGCGGGGCCGGAGGCGGCGGCGGCGCTCGGTCGGGGGAGCAGCGGCCGGGGGGCCCCCGCTGGATTTTTGTAGGGGGGGTGGTATCGCCCCCTCCTTCTCCTCCCCCCAGGGGTGAAAGTGCAAGAGGAAGTGCAGCCGCTGCCATCTTTCCTCCGCTCCAAACACACAGGGACGGACGGAGCCGGCAGCCCGGAGCCGCGGCTGCCCGAGCCCCCCCCTCCCTCCCCGCTCGCCGCCGCCGCCGGCGCCGCGCACGCCCCTTCCCGCGGCGGCCTCCGCGGCCGCAGCGCCTCGTGGCGGCCGGACCCGGGCGGAGCTTCCGCGCCGGCGGCCGCGGCGGCCCCGCGCGGCGCGCGCCCCTCCGCCGCCCGAGCCTTTTGTCTCGCCCCCCCCCGCCATCCCTTCGCGCTGTGCAGGGAGCGCAGCGCGCGCCGCCGCCGTCGGCCCGGACAGGGGCGGGGAGCAGGAGGCGGCGCGCGCCGCCGGGCGTGAGAGCAGCGCGCCCCCTGCGGGCGCCAGCGGGGCGGCGCAACCCCATGGAGCGGGTGAGCGAGGCCGCCGCCTGCGGCCCCTCGTCGGGCTGCTACACGTACCAGGTGAGCCGGCACAGCGCCGACATGCTGCACAGCCTCAACCAGCAGCGCAAGAACGGCGGCCGCTTCTGCGACGTACTCCTGCGCGTGGGCGACGAGAGCTTCCCGGCGCACCGGGCGGTGCTGGCCGCCTGCAGCGAGTACTTCGAGTCGGTGTTCAGCGCGCAGCCGGGCGACGGAGCGGCCGGCGGTGGAGAAGGGGGCTCGGCGGAGGCGGCGGCGGCCGGCGGAGCCTCGGCGGCGGGCGGCGGGGTCCCCGGGGGAGGGCGGGAGCTGGAGATGCACACCATCAGCTCCAAGGTGTTCGGGGACATCCTGGACTTCGCCTACACGTCGCGCATCGTGGTGCGGCTGGAGAGCTTCCCGGAGCTCATGACGGCCGCCAAGTTCCTGCTGATGCGCTCCGTCATCGACATCTGCCAGGAGGTCATCAAGCAGTCCAACGTGCAGATCCTCGTGCCCCCCACGCGCCCCGACATCATGCTGTTCCGCCCAGGAGCCGCTGACCTCGGCTTCCCTCTCGACATGACCAACGGTGCCGCGCTGGCGCCCAATGGCAATGGCATCGCGGGCATGCCCGAAGACGAGGCCACACGGGCTGCGCTCACCGCAGCGCAGTCCTCCCTGCCCGTGCTGCAGGGTGTGGACCGCCTGCCCATGGTGGCAGGACCCCTTTCCCCACCGCTGCTCGCCTCGCCCTTCCAGAATGTTGCTGCTAGTGCCCCCACCTTAGGTACCAAGCGGGGCAGAGGCCGTCCCCGTAAAGCCAACCTCCTGGACTCCATGATGTTTGGGGCCCCGGGTGGACTGCGGGAGGCCGGCATCCTGCCGTGTGGCCTCTGTGGAAAGGTTTTCACTGATGCCAATCGGCTTCGTCAGCACGAGGCTCAGCATGGGGTGACGAGCTTGCAGTTGGGTTACATAGACATCCCGCCCCCCAGACTGGGTGAAAATGGCATCCCTGGCCAGGACGACCCTGACGCGCCCAGAAAAAGAAGCAGGACAAGGAAACAGGTGGCATGTGACATCTGTGGCAAGATCTTTCGGGACGTGTACCACCTGAATCGGCACAAGCTGTCGCACTCTGGTGAGAAGCCTTACTCTTGTCCAGTGTGCGGGTTACGGTTCAAGCGGAAAGACAGGATGTCCTACCATGTTCGATCCCACGATGGCTCAGTGGGAAAGCCCTACATCTGCCAGAGCTGCGGGAAAGGCTTTTCCAGGTAAGAGAGAACTTCCAAGGATCACAGACACAGAGACCTAGAAAGTTGTCTTTCCCATCCCTTGGGAAAACAGAGCAATTTGTACATAGGGCAGCTTGGCTGTTCCAATTTAGGATGTCTTGAGAAATGAGACTTCAGTTATTTCCGCTGGGAAGCTGTACCGAGTCTCTCCAAAGGATCTTAAAAGTAATTAAGACACAGATCCAGGAGTCAGTTGGCTCCTGGGTTGACATCCCCAGCTCTGTCCCAGCCCCGTGTACACACCAGGCGGTCCGTCCCTCAGATGACAGTTCTGAGCAATGGGTCTCTCTCGGAGTCAGCTGTCTCACTGTAGTGTCTGGAGACTCCTGTTTTGTAGGTAGTTGGAAGGTGCTGTCGAAGTGCAAAATATTAATACAGCTCAAGTTTATTATTTTTCTCGTATCCATTTTAAATTTTCTTTTTTCTTAACTTCCCTTCGTTTCTCTTAGTTCGTAATGTTTTTTATCACCCAAATGTGAAGGAAGAGGTGAGATTTCAAAGGCTGCAGCATCAAGTATCTTTTAATACATGATCTTTGTGTCCTTTGGGTTTACAACCTTCTGAAGGGGATCCTGTTTCTGCCCTGCAACATACGTAAGATCTGTGCATTTAATGTTGCTGCTTTTTTTGTTGTCACTGTTTGTGGGAGTTAATATAAGTTTGAAGCTAGGAGCTTGGGGGCGGGGGGTGCATCCATGCCATGTTCCCCTTGTAGCTGCACTCTGCTTCTGTCTGCAGTTGTTGACTCAGCAGTAGAGAGGGATTCGACACAGGAGAATGAATCAAAAGCTGACAGGGGTAGAGTCGTCCCAGCTGTACACGTGGGAAGTGTGTGCCTGCTAGCTCTCCTGTCGGTAGAGTAGAGCGTTTTGTCACCGGGATAAACTAATGAAACACAGATAACTTCTTTTTCCCCTTCCCTCTTCTTTTTCCCCTTCTTTTCCAAAATCAGCAATAATTAGGGGATGCCTGTTATTCAGGACGGCAAATTTAGTGATGGGAAGTCATAAACTGGAAATGTGAGCTAGAAGCAAATTCTGCTTTTTACTACAGTGCTACCTGTGATCATTGCCCATTTTTATCAGTTTTGTCAAGCTTAAAAATGTTCTGTCGCTGTGTGAAAGATTTTTGTCAGCAAGGGGAGGTGAAAAATACGTGTTGAGTTCCCCTTATTTCCAATAACTTAAAATGCGAGCAAGCAGTTACGCTGTTAAGAAAATAAACCACAAAAATACCCATCCGTCCTTTTAAAATCGAAGCATGGAAAGCAGAGAACCTTTCTTAAGATACAGGAGCTGTCAGAGGAAAGGTGGAAGCGTGATGCCTGATGTTAGTGTTTTTAGCAGCGCGGCCGCCAGGCTGGCAGTACCTGGGAGGACCCCAATCCGTCTGTTTGGCTGCACGGCCCCAGCCCACCGCAGCGCCGGCTCCAGTAGCACAGCTCGGGCTCTGCTGTCCGCAGTGCGTGAATTCCACCCTGCGCGCTCCCATTGGCGCAGCTGGAGAGCTGGGGGAGGAGAGGGTGGAGAACTTGTTTCCAAGCAGTTTTGGGCTCATACAATGAAAAGCTTTCTTCCCACTAAGAGAAACTGCCATCAGGAAAATCTGCGGCTATTCAGTCTTCTCAAAGTAGGCTTTACCAATTGCAAAGAATGGTCTAACTTTTTTTTCAGTAATAATTTGCTCTTCCATTGCACCTTCTAGTTGGGACCTTCAGAGCACTTTATTTGTATTAACACAGTCGCTGTGAGTTAGGACAGTTATGTTTTGCAGTGGTAAACCTGGCTGCCCTGATGGCCAAGGTCTGAACATGATTTAGGAAGGGGACATGCAGGTTTGAAAATTGCAGCTTGTATTTCCTGTTTGCTTTGTTTGTTCAGTCAGAGCTTCTTTGCAAGAAAATGCTGCTTTTTTAGCGAGTCGGAGAGAATCCTTAAGGTAGAGTCCCAGTTGGTGGTGGTTCTGGTTCTTGGAAAGTCAGATGGCACAACATCTGTAATAGACCCACTGCAGGGATTGTCTCTTTTGTTAAAATTGAAAGTTTGTTTTTAGTATTTGTTTTAAGTGTGCGTATGTGTATTTTCTTTTAAGGCCAGACCACTTGAATGGACACATCAAACAGGTGCATACCTCAGAGAGACCTCACAAGTGTCAGGTAGGAGCTGGCGTATACATTGGTATATGGTTATCTTTGTGCTAAGGTCTTAGATTTGTAAATGTGTAGAGAATTACAAAGTGTCGATAAAAATACCTGTGTGTGAATTGGAGAAGGATTTGGAAATAAGCATTCCATGATAGCTGCTTAACATTCCTCCTGTCCTCCAGTCCCTTGTGCTGCTTTGGTCCTCCTGCTTCCCCCCACTTCTACAACGCATCCTTCCCTACTGCTCCACTGTTCTTCCCTGCTGCTGACCCTCCCTGGATTTCTGACCCACTCACCTTGTCCCTGAGCTTAAGTCAATGTCACAGAGAATACCCTCTTTTTCCCACCCTCCTCTTTCCCACACTGTTGCAGTTACCAGCAGAAGGCTCCAATGTTGACTTGGTTTGTTGTTCTTTTTAGTATAATTTCAAGTAAAATTCCTAAATCATTGTCACTTGCCAGGGTGCTCTTTTTATCACATAACATTCAGAACATTGCACTGAGCAAAACTGGAAGCTTTTTTTTTCCTCCCAGTGAGAGTAAAGATAATAGGGGCACAGTGTTCTG
This sequence comes from Excalfactoria chinensis, assembly GCF_039878825.1. Classification (NCBI taxonomy): domain Eukaryota; kingdom Metazoa; phylum Chordata; class Aves; order Galliformes; family Phasianidae; genus Excalfactoria; species Excalfactoria chinensis. The sequence continues at coordinate 3,556,083 of NC_092840.1, read as the reverse complement.
TCAGTGTCTTTGTAACATGATGTCACAAAGTAGTGTATATATATATATACATATATACATATACATATATATTTTACTTTGCAGTAAATTAATTATTCATTGAGGTTTGAATGAAGAAATCAAGAAGGATATTTTGTAATTCATTTGTCCAGAGATTTAAAAGGTGCCTGGAAGTGTTTATTAAAACCAAAGTTGAGTACCAGCTTCCATTATCACCCACTGTCCTCACAAAGTTGTTAGGCAAACTTCTAAAACATCTGTTGGGCTAGCAGTCTGCATGGTGGTTCTCTGAAGAAAGGCTTGCTTATCTATTTATTTTAATTAATAATAATAATAATAATTTTAGATTGAGCATGATAACGTCATTTTCTTTGAAGGCAGAAAAGTTAGAAGATTTTTTTTCCTTCTGAAGTTTTTAACGTTTTATGAACCTCGTCAATCCTACATGACTGCTGCCTCCTCATCTGCACTTATCTCCATCTCTTGACAAACCTTTGCTATGTTTCCCCCAAACTGTGAGAGTTTTGAAGGTTTTTATAGTTGTAATAATTCCTTGAACAGATGGTTGGATGTATAGAGCCATCTGAAGGTTTCGGTTGCCCTCAGTAAGATCTGCAGGAGCTCAGCACTTTCGTAGATCAGGCCATAGAGTCTTCATAGTGATTTTACTCTTCACTCTATAAAAAGCCTTGGTTTGGTTTGAACTTATTAAGATGATTTAGGGGTGTAGATTCATATAAATTGGAAAATTCTGCTTGCTAAAAAGATCTCACACTTTGGGGGTAGATAGCAAGGGCTCTGAGTGGATAAACTGAAGAGAAGTGAAAATTTTGTCCCTAAGCATATGTTTGTTTGCAGGTGTAAAAGTAATACTTATGTCTCAACATAACCTGAAAATCTTGAGTCTTTTGCTAGTTGGTATCATGGTTACTGAACATATGCAATTGACAGATAACACTGATGAGCATGAATTGTCCTTTATCAGCTGATACGTAATAGTTTTCTTTATAGTTTCCATATCAGTTTAAGAGGACTAAATATAAACGGTGCAAGTATGAATCAGAGGATACACTAAGAGCTGGAGAGTCAAGAAATACAGAAACTAAGATTGTGCAGCCAAGTTCAACTCTTATCTCCTTGCGCACATGTATTCTGTATTCATGTATTTCTAAGAACTGGCTTTCTCATGATGTATTTGATGTTTAAAGTCTTGTGACATTATATGCATTATTTCAGCTAGAAGCTATAATCTATAGATTACAAGCATGAGGGCAGAGCTGAGATTGTTATTTCAAGCTTGATTTGTTCTTCATTTTTGAATGCTTAACTCTGCAAAGTTAATAATTAATTAATCTTAAACAACATGTAGGGTGTTTGTTAAAGAGCTGCTGTGTGTCTTTGAAAAAAGACTTAACAATATCCTGTCAAATGAAGAAAACCTTGAGTATGCCTGGATTTTGGTATATGTTATACAACCCATACAAAGGGATGCCATACACTGAAAATTGCTTCAAATCTAAAAGCTCATACATCAATTGATAAAGTTCTCCTTCTGGTTATCTCATAACCAGTAATGCTTTTGTTCTATGACATATCAAGACAGAGTACCTGGCTGCTAATAAGGAAAATAGCTTAATATGGCTTGGTTTTTTTTCAGGTTTTCATTCTCGTTTTCATTGGTTTCATTTGGCAAGCCAGCCCCTGTGAGAGTAGGCCAAGCAGTATTGAGGAATCTTTTTGAATCTATCGAGTTCATGTTGAAAATTCCTGTTATTGTCATACTTTGTTAATGCTTACAGCAGAAGAGTATTGTTTAGGTAAACAGAAAAGCCTTCCAGAGTCCTCTGTCCTATTGACGTTCTTGGAAGTAATTGATGCTGTAATTTAAGCAAAATCCACTGTCTGTTTCCGTAAACTCTTATGTATCTTTACACACCAGTGGAGATCTAATGCTTTGTTCATATGGTATCATGGTACAATTTTTACTACAAAACAAAAAGAGGGAGGGTGTCAACCCAACTTTAGAACAAATAAAATGAAGCTATGAGAAGCAGGATGGTTGTAAGCTGAATGTGACTGCAACAGCTACAGCTTAGAGTGCTTGGCACACAATCCTGCACTTAGTTTTCCTAAAGTAATAGTTGGGCTTCACAAACCTTTGAAAAACTCTCCTAACTTCCAGCACCTGTAGCACCCCATGCAACACAAAGACCTGATTCCAGCTTTTTCATTACTGTTGAAATAGATGCAGAAAGGGGAAGACCTCCACAGACCAGGGCGTCTCAGGAAGCTGATCCAACAAGTTGCACTGGTGTCCAGACCAGACACCAAACAGCACTCTGTTGTTGCACTGTTTTTTTTGTTTGTTTGTTTTTGTTTCTTTTTCTTTTTTTTTTTTCCTTCTTCTTCTCTTTTAATTTCTTTAAACTTATATTTGAGTTCCAGATCAAGGGGCAAGTCAGTGTTATGGCCATAAGGGACAGGTCGGTTTGCAGACTCACCATGGGAAGACATAAGGATGTATTGTTGTTTTTGAGTGTGATTGGTATAGTCGTTAGGCTGCAGTTCTGTGGACGAGAAAGAAAAAGGGGAGAGACAAGAAGTTTGTTCCCTCTGTGAGACAAGAGAAAGGTTGTTCAGGTTGTTCCTCTGGCAACTTAAGTTAAAAAAAAAAAAGAAAGAAAGAAAGAGAAAAATACAAGTTAAGTTCAAGCAGAGCTTTTGTTAAAGAAAGATATCTATTTAAATAAACCTAAAATTGGCATCCCAGGTCCAGTGCTTTTCCCATTGATTTCAATGCAGAATGAGTTTCTTCCTGTCCTAATTTCTCTTACTTCCTGCCTATTAGCAGGAAAATGGCAGCCACCATGGAATAAGCTCAGAGACATCCACAGCCATAGAAAAGTTGAAACTTCAAGAGGTATTTCTTCAACAATGTTTTTTAAACTTTATATATATATATTCTTTTTGATCTATTTATATACCTTTGCAATGTTTGATAGGAAAGCACTGGAGTTTTCCTCTATGATTAACAATTAATGATAAATACTTAGTACTCATTTAGCACTTCACATCTTTTATAAAATAAAACTTTTTTTTTTTTTTCTTTTTTTCTTTTTTTTCTCTATACCTTTTATAAGTATTAACTATTTGATATATATTAACTTTGGGGTTTTCTTTAATCATAGCCCTATCTCCCATTGTTATGATTCAGCTAAACTGGTTCTTGCTTTCTCCACTGGACTGATTCGTTTTTTAAAGCTTCTTCACAGATGTATTTGCTATATGGCTTATCCAAAGGTGAACTTTACAAAACTCAGCAGCAACACATCAATGATTATATTGCCTTTCTCTAAGCTTTCAACTTGGTCATTTCAATATGGGACAGATACAATTTTACTTCTGGCATCCGTGTTTTCATGTGGTTTGTCTTTGGTCTGCTTTATAAACTAATGCACTGCCAGTGCTTTTGTATGGACACTCAGTGTGGCTCAGTATTACTACAGTAATTGATGATGGGTCTTTTGGCTGTCATCCTTGATCATCCGGTTTTATACTTTTAGTTGATATCCAATGGATTGATTAGCATCAGTGCTGGAATCCTAACTTAACTGAGTGTTTACCTCTAAGAACATTTAAGTAAGCGAAAGCTGCACCTCTTTTGCTCAGCGCTGTGTCCTGAGATTTCAAATACAGAGAAATCTTTCATTTTTAAGAATTTGCCTCTTAATCTTCATTGCTTGTGATTTATGATTCTTTGTCTGGTGAGCTTAGCTAAGCTCTGTGTACCATGGAAATTCAGATAATTTACTATTGCTTTTTTAAGTACATTAAGTCCTGATCCGGTGAGGTGCTAAGTCTTGTGCTTGCTGCCGAGTAGCCTAAGCTCCATGGGAATTTACTTTACTCAAGCATCTCACAGGGTCAAATGAATCTTAAGCCTGTTGAAATTGATAGGTACTTTTCAGCTGCCTTTAGTGTTTAATGGGTCAAGCTGTTGATTCACTAAATTACACAAAATTGTGTAGGTTACCCTTATCTGTATTTGTCGGTCTGGTTTATCTGAAGTTGTAATTTTGTAATTTTACTAAGATGGTTAATTTGACAAGCCTGTTATTGGTGAAAGAGTTGTTTAGCTGCACCCTGATACTTGAAATGACAGAATGTATCCAGTTCCCAAGTCACTTAATTTTTCTTATATTATTTCTTAGGGGATTCTGGTTATACATCTTAAATCTGCATTATTTTAAACAAAGGTGTGGTATAAACTAAACACTGTGCACTCTGGGATGTCACTGTTGCCCACTTGGTCTGGTCATTCTAACACATACTTGCTTTTGTTTTCCTTCTTGCACTTGTGAGCAGTGGTTTTGGACAGTAATAACTTGTACAGTGTATTACTGATGGTTTATTATTTTCATTCACATTAGAAATACAGCAGGCCTTTCAGATCTGACAGGCCGTCGAGGTGGGCATATACATAGTCATATACATAGTCATACATATACAAGCTGCCACTTGCTGTCATTATGAACATGAAAGGGAACTGTCTCTCATCTGTCACACAGATTACCTCTGTGAAGTGGGCATGTAGAGCCAGTATTATCTCTTGCCAGATCAAGCTTGTTTCATGGTAATAAGTGAGATGTGATAGCTTGATCAGGGGTAAGTTTTAAACAGACTACATTGCTATGCAGTTATTTTGATACCTGCTCACTTCTGAGGCTTCACTTCTGCACTTTGTCTGCACTGCTGCTGTGGGTACTAGGATGGTTCTTCTACTCTCTTTTGTTTTTTTCATCCCAGGCAATTCTCTGATGTTTTATTATATGTCTTCTTAGTCCAAAGGGGAAGTCCTCTGAACTGAAATCAGATTGTATCAGAGAATAAAATTTAGGAAAGTGTCGAAGAGTGATAGAGTGATCTGAAGTGATGTTAATGGCTCAGTGAAGTGGCAGAATTTACTGTAATGCTACTTCTGTTATTAAATATTTCTTGGTATTAATATCTTCATCCTCAGTGAGGAGCTAAGGCCTTAGAACTCTTATCTATATTGAAGTATTATCTGTAGTACGTTAGAGCTGTTTTCTTGCCTTCTTAACTCTTTCAAGTAGTAAACACATCTTGTGTGATATGTGGGTGATCTGAATTGTTAATTGTGGGGAACTGGCTTGTGTATCATGTAATTTGTATGTGCAGGGTCTGAGGTATTTACTCTAAAGAATATATTTGACAGTGCTTTTAGTGTTGAGTCACATGGTTCTCATTGTACCTGCAGACTTGTAATGCTTCCTTTGCCACACGTGATCGACTGCGCTCACACCTAGCATGTCATGAAGACAAAGTTCCATGCCAGGTGTGTGGGAAGTACTTGCGGGCAGCATACATGGCAGATCATTTGAAGAAACATAGTGAAGGACCAAGCAATTTCTGCACTATCTGTAACCGAGGTAATGAAGAAACAGTTTTTTAAATTTCAGAGGGTTGGGAGAATGCTTGAGGGAAGATATAAGGCTGTGTGACTGTCTGCAACAGGAGCAGGCTGTACCATATATGTATCCATATTCTTTGCTTTTCTTACTGAATTCTTAACCTTGAAACTGGTGGAGCTATAGGTCTGGTCTTCTTATACAGTTGATAGTTCCCAAAGAACCTTAGTGTAAGTCTGAAGCAAATTATTCGTAGACAGTTTTAAGAATTTTATTTCCTAAGCATCCAGATCACTGTAAAATAATCATGACACGTTGCCTTGTTCATCATGCACATTTTTTTCTGGAACCTGGTTGGAGCTGGGTCCCTTTGTTCAGTCTGGAAGAAAAATATTTGAAATACATATGAAGTTGAGAATTACGTGCTGAACATAAAGGATCTACATTAGATTATCTTGTTAACCTCCTGGTGCAGCAGTAGAGTCAAGATGCTTCGCCTGCTTCTCCCAAGAAATGCTTTGTAATAATATATATTTCTGAAACAAGTCTCAAAGAGCATTAGAAATGTGCTTTACTTTTATTTGTGTTAATGCAGCTTTTCAAGTTTTTTTAATCTGTTTTTAGTACTGCCAAGTTGGAGACACAGTTATAGACTTAGGCTCTGTGGGATGCCAGGCAAGCTGGGCAAACTTTGGAAAGAAGCAAAAATAACTTTGACTTGCCAATACCTGTTTGCGTGCATTTTTTGGAATGATTAATAGTTAACTACAAAATGTACTGCTGGCTCACACTCATGTTCATACCTAGTAAGTGTGGCAACATGTTGCTGCTGTGTTTGGGGATTTCTTTTTTCTGATGAGATGTTTTTTGGTAGTCTGTGCTCCCATTCCTCATTTAAGGGAGGTAAAATGAAATCTTCTGAGGGAATCGAGTCGAATAACGTGAGAGCTGTAGGAGGTTTGAGATGACAAGGAGATGATGAGTAATGAGACATTTGGTTGTGAGGGAGGTGTTTCCAGTGGTTTAGCCATATGTCAGCTCCTGAAAATGATACTAACATTTTGATTAGGTATGTTATCCACATTGAAAACCTTCAGACTCTGAAGCTCCAGGTAAACACTGTGAAGCGAGGCTTGGCTTCCTCTTCAGATAAAGGCCTCTCTTCTGATACGCTGCTTAAGCTTAACCTGATTCTTTCTGTCGTAACAACACGCAGGATACTATCCAAGATCCAGGTGCTGTGCTGCTCTCCCTCAGGCATACAAAGTGCTAAATAAACACGTGTGGGTTGGGAGAAATTGTCACGTTTGCGGGGTTTATCAACTTGAGTTTCAATTCAACTACCACTAGATGTCGCTGCGGCTCCTTTAACATTAAGCCAGCATGACAAAGACAGGTCAGGTGATTAAACAATGAAATGATTAAAAGGAGCGCTCACATCTTACAGGCCTAGATATGCAGTAGGAATTTAAACAAAATAGCTCTGTTTTTTTTACAGCAAACTATTAGCAACTGCTTTATTCTTACGGTTTATGTATTGCAAATGGTGTTGCTGTGAATTCCATTGTACATCAGCACTTATAAACCATAACAAAACTGTTGAATTGCTGCTAAATATTTGTCTCGTGTTAAAATTCATAGGAAGTTATGGACTGGCTTTGTCAACCAACTGTATTATGAGCATTGTTACATGCTGTGAATTTTGATTACAGGTTTACGATCCATTATATTGAGATTTTTTTAATCCAGAGTTTTCTAGAATCAAATTATAATGTTCATTGTTTAAAATGGACATCTTAAATTGTAGAGGCTGGAGACATGAAGTACAGTTGAAAATGTATGCACTGGAAACCTTAATTTGATGGGCATTGGCACAATCAGAAGCCGCATGCTGCCCCCAGCAGTGACTGCTATGGCTACTGCTGTGTGTTTTAATTCAGATTTAACTAGTGCTGGATATAGTAATTGGCAAGCAAGAGGATGAACATTTTTAAGAGCTGCTTGTAAAGGGAAGTAGGATTCTGGCCCACCAAACAAACAAACAAACAAAGTGGATGAAAAGGTGGGTTATACTGCTGAACTCATCCTAGTGTCAAAATCAGAGTGGGATATTCCAACTCAGAATCCTCACTTTATCCCATCAAGCTGAAGGTTTTTCTGTAGAAGTTTATCAAGTGTCTTGTGTTCTCCTGAAGGCACGGTGGGTTTAGGAGAAAAGGAACTCAGTGACTGAAAGTGGGCACCTGTTGTGTGTTATGTCATTCACGTGCCCATTTGCTGATTTTACATATCTCACAGAAATGGCAGTGTAACATCCAAAAAATTACCATCTGTGAGTTGATTTTCTTCAGGTTATTTTCTTACAAAGGGTCTTTTTGCTTAGAGTAATTATGTAAGCAATTAAATCTTTTCTAATCAAGGAGCTGTGCAGTTGTTTATTTTTCTGAGATTTTCTGTTTTATTTTGTTTTTGAAAAGTAATGTAAAATGTGCTTATGGGAACTTAATCTTAACATTTTAAGACTTTTCTTTTTTTAATCAGTTTAAATCCGAAAGACTTGTTTCCACTTAGTTGTTACATAATAATCTCTTGCTCTTCCTAGGAACTTCATTTGCTTGTAAGGGCTTTTTCAAAGAACCGACAGGCTTAATGACTTTGACAAGTCTAGAGCTGATGCTTTGCTGTCAGGTTTGCAACTTGGAACAGCCACCTTCTGTTTCAGACACATGCATTGTTTGCTTCACAGAAATCAAAGGGGTTTGGGGATGAATGCATATTCCAATCACAAATTAGATTATTAATATTATTTTTACAATAAAGTGAATTATTGCATCTTTACTGGTGGATACTAAGCTGACTGAACCTGGAAGAATTCTCCAAATGTTCTGGCCAAGTCCAAATCAGAATTTTAGAAAAAGGAGTTTCCTGCAGCTATTTCTGCTATTGTCTCCTTGTGGATGTTACCTGAGAAAAGAATGAAGATTTTTTGTTTCTTTTTCATTGCGTGTTTTTAATGTTGATTACTCTGGAGTGGAGAAATAACCTGCTGTGCAAAGCTGTGAGCATTGTGTGCGTAAAGCAGTAAATACTTGTATTTGAAAAATACTGCCGCTTTGTGCTCTGCATTGGCTTGATCTTGTTTTTAAAGAGATTTTTAAAAGTAAAGGATTATTGTGAATTCACCCCCATCTTTTTAGTACAGCTATTCCTAATTAAGGCCTAATGGGGAAAAAAGGCAGTACTGAGTACTTCCAAAAAAAATAGGATAAAGTAAAAAAATTCTCATTTCAGACAGTTCTTTATGAAGCAGTTGGCATTCTTCCTGCCTTGGAAGAAGGTGATGACTCATGTGTTCATCTGCCAAGTACAGAAAGGGGAGCTAACACACTTTGCAGGCAGCTTTCATTATATGAAACAATGTATTCTACAAATAGAATTGCAGAGTTGAGAAAAATTGCTGTATAGCAGAGATTACAACTTTAGATTTTCCTGTGTCAGTTGTAGTATAGAAAAACACTGAATAACTCTGTGTAGACCTTTGTAAACAGTTAGCAGTAGGATTTTAATGTGTTGCTACAGGAAGAAACTCATCTCAGCAGGCATGCAGTCATTAGACGTAGGAAATAAGGGAAATACCTTGAGTTGCTTGTATCAGCATTACATCTGTGCATTGTGTCCTTTTCTCTAGCAGTCAAACACCAGTTCTATCCATATCTGCAGTGAATTTTTTATTTATTTATTTTTTAAAATAGATTCTCTTGCAGCCCAGTGACACATTCAGTACAGCATTCTGTGTCTGAGTGTAGGTCTTGTCTTCAGAAGAAAATATCCTTACATTATTTCCCTGGATGGTTGTATTTTGAGAGTACTGTGTTCTCAGTTTCTTCGCTTATGGTTTTCTTGCTGTATCTTAAATATTTTCAGTTTCAACTCAGGGATCCACTGCAACTATTTCTTGTTAACTCTCAACAACCTGTGCCTTTTCCCTCCAGCAAGTTGCTGTGTAGTTCTGTCTTGCTCTGCATGTCCTGTATGTATAATTCTTAACTCCTGAACAGTCTTTGATGCTGGCTGTGCAGTGAGTATTCTGTTGGGTAGGCAGAGGGAATTTTGGTGTAAAGTCATATTTGTTATTACATTCAGCACCTAAAGTTAACAGCTGCTGTCAGAAAACCCACCCAATATGTATGTCAGTATTGGTTTTGCATCTATCCTAATACATCGTTATATCTCAGCAAATGTAAAGGCAGTTACATTGCTGTAAAAGTGGCTTTAGAATAGTATATCTTTGCATAAAGTGAAGCATTGATATGAAAGTTCTATTTCAAGGGCTGGTCCTGCAAATGCTGTATTGGTTTGAAAAGAATTAATCTAAGTTTCAGGTTATCTGTTTGCAGAACAGGAACCTAAAGCTCTTTGTCTGTGACTGGAACATGTGTTTTGCTGTTCTTAAAGGAAAATGTTTCCAACATTAAAGTGTCACATCGTGATTATTGGTAGGCTCACCTGTATAGTGTTCAAAACTCTGTCCTCCATGTGCCTCACATATAGTCCAAATGCTTCTGGTGCTAACTACAAGGTTATTAAAATATTAATTTTAAAATGTTTCACAATATTTGTTAGATAACTTATTACATTAAAGAAAAAGTTCTTATCTGTGATAGTTGAGAAATAGAAAAAATAGCACATTAATAAAATGTTTTCTTTAGAATTCAGTGTTTGAAATATGTTTTTCATTTCCAGTTTAAGCAGCTAATAGAAATATTGAGATTTGATTTTGAGATATACATATATATGTATATATTTTTTTTCTGTTAACTGCAGACAAAATATGAGTTTCAGTATAGTTTTTAAAACTCAGGATGAGCTGAATGGGGAAAATAGTCTTCAAAAATTACTATACAGCAAAACCGTGTTCCTTAAAATCTGAAGAGGTTCAGCTTTCTGTCTTCTAGGACTGACAATAGATGCTGGGAACTAAGGGAAGATACTACATTCTGAAGAGCTGTGTTGCTAAATTGTATTCCTTCAGGTCTTAACTGCATAAAGTAAAATACTTTGAACTGTCTCAAAAAGTATAAAAATAATTTTAAGTTAAAAAAATAAAAAAGGAAGCTATGTAGTTACCTTTTCATGTCATGTCTGTTCTGCCTTTTTTTTTTCCCCATAAAGTTTCATGTGATCTGCTAGGATTGTACAGGATTTGTTTCTCAAGGAGGCTGTTGATCTTTCATCGTGACCTCCAGTAAGCAAATGATGTCTACTGAAAGATATGTATTGCATTCATTGTTTGATTATGTTGAGGGATGTACTTGAACATGTTGTAGGTAACCAGAAATCAAGACAGTATAATGACAACCTTGTAGTAGGGAATAGGAGCAAAAAAAAAAGATGTAAAGAACAGGGAAGGCAGATGTGTGTCTTTGCTGATGGCAGGATTTCATCTCCTTTTATCTTGTTTAGGTTTCTCCTCTGCCTCCTACTTAAAGGTCCATGTTAAAACCCACCACGGTGTTCCCCTTCCCCAGGTCTCCAGGCACCAGGAGTCCATCCCGAATGGGGGAGCAGCATTCCACTGCATCAGAACCTATGGCATCAAAGGCAAGAGACTCCCTGCTCTGCACCTTGCTTTTCTGTGCAGAACTTGGTGTTGTGAGATGTTGGGCTGGTCATGAGAAAGGAGAGGGAAGGAGGGAGGAAGGACAGGAAAAATACTAGAAAAAATCTGAGGAACATGTGGAGAAATCACATAGCATGCAGCATTTGTCATCAGTTGGCTCATTTAATAAGTCTGGGGAAAAGCTGTGTTAGTTCATCTTGACCTAGGAGCAGTGTTTGTATTTTATCCAAGGGCTGCAGATCCTTGACAAGTCCATGGTCAACTATATTTGAATCTTTGTCAATCAAACCATGTGTCTGATTTCCACTGAAGGCAGAGAGAGAGCCCAAGAATGCAACCATGAAACCACGGTTGTTTTCTTGCCCTGGAAAAAACAGCATTCTGGGTTAAACAAAGTCTGTGCCAATGGAAAGCTTCAGTTATGGTGGTTTTTGTTGTTGGTGGTGGTTTGGTTTGGTTTTTTTGCTATTGAAGTCCCTGCAGAGTTACTACAGAAGCCCTTTGGTTCTGGGTGGTGTGCTGATTTAACAAGAGATTTACTCAAGCTCAGTGCTGTATTGATTTCATGCATGTCCTACTTGGTTCATAATGCTGAGTCCCGAGGAAATCTGTCTTTTAGGTAGTGCCAAATGGGCCATTGGTCTTTCAGAGTTAATAGTTGATGTAGCTTATTTGTATTCAGACACTTGTTTAGGGAGTATGTCTCGTTTTCCCACGCTCATTCAAATACACTGAGCAAAAAGTGTGGACAAACTTTCTTGACATAGTGCCAAAGGAGAATGAGGAACACTCCAGATATACTGATGACTTTGCCAGGATATGTATCCAACTGGCTTAAAATAGTGTCTTAAATTCCTGTTTTTCACTACGCTGTTAAAGGATGGATCAGCTCCAGATAATGAAGTTCACTTCTAACAGTTGTGCTTAACTTTTAAATAAGAGTTCCTCAAGGTTAAATGGAGTTGGACGTCTGAAACTTCAGTAACTCGCTGCTGCTTTGTTGAGTGAATGAGTAAAATATCACCAGATTTCTTTACATCTTACATTAGCCTTAGATCAGATTTCTAGGCTCAAAGTATTGACTATATTTTAGAAGTTTGGAGAGTGACTCGTATGGTTAAAAACTCAGTCAGATCCATACTGTTGCCTACAACACATGCTTCCCTAGTGACTGAGATACAATCTTTTTGGATTCAAAAACCAGAGAAACATTATAAAATATACGTTCAGTATTATTACAAGTCCATAATGAAAACTTGGACATTGCTCTGATAGCAGCCCTGTGGTTTGTAGAGGATCTGAGCATGAAGGCTTCAGAATGCGGGGAATTTCAGTGTTAAATGTGTATCATTCCATCATGATAGGTGTTTTACTGAATCAGGTGATAAACAATATAAGCTGTTTGAGTGCATGTTAAATAAGTGCTTTGGCAGATGAGTTTCTGAAAACTTTTTTGTTTTTCCCATAGAAGGACAGAAATGTTCACATTCGGACCCGATTGAAAGTTCCGATTCATATGGAGATCTCTCTGACACCAGTGACCTCAAGACTCCTGAGAAACAGAGCACCAATGGGTCCTTCTCGTGTGACATGGCAGTCAGCAAAAACAAAATGGAGACGGAGGCAGAGAAGAAATACCCTTGCCCTGAATGTGGCAGCTTTTTCAGATCAAAGTCTTATCTGAACAAACACATACAGAAAGTTCACGTCAGGGCCCTTGGTGGCCCACTGGGGGACCTTGGTCCCGCTCTGGGATCCCCCTTTTCACCCCAACAGAACATGTCTCTTCTGGAGTCATTTGGGTTTCAGATCGTCCAGTCAGCATTTGCATCATCCTTAGTGGATCCGGAGGTCGACCAGCAACCCATGGGGCCAGAGGGAAAATGAGATCAGTTTGACCTTAAAGCAAAGCAGCAGTCTGGCTATAATGATAAGATGCTGTGAATGAAAGAGGAAATTATGAAATTTGGTTCTATAGCTGCAGGTTTTTTTTTAATTCATTTTAGCTTCCCTCTTTGTCTCATGCCCTACCCTACCTTTAAACCCTCACTGGGGAGAGGGAAAAAATGCTTCTTAGCTGATGAATTACAGAAGATGGTGACCTTGGTTAGGAGATGTGATTTAAAACACCAAATGGAGCTATAAAAGTTGCAGCCAGTGTTTCATCATGATCTTCTAGAATAGAAAAAACGAGCACTGATCTGAGAATTAGAGACAGTCGTAGTGACCAAGGCACATGGGGAGTTACAGCTACAAGGAGCTGTATTTTCTTTTCTCTCTTCTTCCTGTCTTCCCTAACCCACCCCAGAAAAACACAGTAAGTTTTGAAAACAGACCCATTATTGACTGAACATAACGTTATGAAAAATGTCCCATGGTACCTAGCAGGTTACAATGCAGTTGTCCTTTTAAAAACAAAAAAAATAAGGAGGGTGAGAGAATTTGAACCCCTTTTACCATTTGTGAGGCTGTGAGTGCTGCAGCAGGACATAACTGCTGAGTAAAATCACCATTCAGAACAGGTTGTTTTTGTTACTTTTAACCATTAAACTTGCTGTCGGATTTTTAATTATTATTATTATTATTTTAGGACCTGTTGTAGTGAATTGCTACTGAAAAGCCAGTCTAAGGCTAGACACAGAGCACTCTTAAAGCAGCAGTCACATTAGGGTTAGTATTCTTTTTTTTATTAGGTGTACCATAATGAATAACTTGGCTAGTTGGTTGTTTTTAAGTCAATGAAAGAAATAGTTTTATGGGGGGAAAAGAAGAAAAAAAGATAAAAAGGAAAAAATACCGTTGCAGTCTGGTTGACTGGTGCTCATTTTTCATGTGGGACCTGGTACCAGTATAAACACAATCAGCTATCGGGTTAACACAATGTACCACTGACTTGTTTAGTGTGAATAAACCCAGGGGTTCATAGAGTGGTTTTGATTTAATTGGATTGGACTCTATTAAAGAAGTTAGTATGTTACTTTACATGCCCTTGTTTGGTCTGGTTTTTGAACAATTTAGCCACCTGTCCAAAAGGTGTGCAAATGAGAACCAGTAAATATGGTGCTAATAACCCTCTCCATTGTACTGTACTCTCAGTGACCTGGGTTTTTTGGCTACAGTCTTGCTCTCCTGATCTACCTTTAGTCAGGTTTGCAAAAGCCAGTCTTGTTCATTTATTTTCCAAGAAAGGTTTCTACTATAAGAGAATGTGAACAGTAGATCTCTGAAAAAGAACTGATTTCTAAAAGCAAAGAAGCAGGATTAATAGGCTGTTTGAGGTTCAGTTTCATCTGAAAATACCACTTGAGCAGAAATAGTGCCCTTTCTTGGTCCTCCCTCTCTTCCCATGTAATTTTTTCAAGTTCTTTATGTACCAAATCCAGACATAAGTGTTATTTAATTAACTAAACACAGGGTTATGAGTTAGGAATAGTCCTGAGTTTTAATTATGGTTCTGCTATTGATGGTCCAAGTTGCATAGACAATGGCATAATCGTTGAATTAATTTCTTAATTTCCTATATGTGAGAATTTTTTTCATCTAATTGTAGTGAGGGTTAATGAGCAGAGGTTTAAGGAGTGATCTGGCAAATTAAGCTCCTGCGTATGCACTGAATGCTTCTAGAAAGGACACTTGGAAGAGCCCAGGTTCAACACCAGACTTGCACTCTGTGAAATAATAGTTGTCCCATCATTAATACAGTGCTGGCTCAGGATAGACCACCACAGACCAGGATCCTACATCCTCTCTAACAGGTATGTTTATATAAAATGAGAAGGTAGCCACAAACTGCGCTTGAGGCACTCTGCATTGCCCAAGTGCTCCTAATCTAAACTCAGCAGCTAAAACAAGACACTGTGGGATACAGTCCTATTTTGGTTTTTGTGTTTGAAGTGTTGAGCCCTTTGTAAGTATAAAGGTTTTAGGATGCCATTCTAAACTCTACAGACTTAGAAGCAGCAGCTTCTCTCTTATAAGAAGCTACATTTTTAAGCTTGCTCTTGAGTAATTTAAACTGAGGTTGAATAATCAAAGACTTTCTCCTTATAGTACCAGCGCTTTCTAGATTTGCATATTTCATGCAAAAATGGACTTGACATTTTGCTATTAATCTAGGTTGGAAGACTGAAGGACATGCTCTTCTCCAGTCATCTTTCCCCAGAATCCCTGGAATAGGAGTGAGTCTCATTTAAAGGGAAAGAAAAACAGAAAGACAACACAAAACCCCTTTAACCTAAAGTGTACTGATAAGCTTATTTGACAAATAGAAACAGGTAACAAAATCTAGATGAAGTTGAGACAACCCTATAAGCTGCCAAGCAATTCAAGATCGAGCAGGCTTTCCAGTCAGCATAACAATTCACTGGAATTAGCAAATGCAACTGCAGTCATGCTGACTTGCAGGTAGCTGGTATTGAGTAATGAGCAGTAAGCCATAGGGAAGATCTCTGTAGAACCGAGGCTGTGATACAAGTTTGTGTCCTCACTGTTCCTAGCACTTGGAGAACATGCAGTAGGCATAAAATCCATTTCCAGAATACAGGTTATTTTTATCCTAGTTTTACCTCCACTGACTTTACTGTTATTGGTGAGTTGGATTTTGGCACCACATGCATTGGAATTTCGTTTTGAAAGCTACAGATTTGGGCCTGATGAAACTAATGAAAAACCTTAAGCTGAAAAGGAAACCTTCTAAAATACGTTTTCTTGTCAAAGAAAACGCTTACTATGTTGTCATGAATGAATTGAATGAAAGCTGAATGAACTGAATGAAAGCTATTTAATTCTTAGTCTCGTGAACAAGGAGACAATTAGACAGTAAGTTAACAATCAGTTCTAGATCATTCTAGTGTAGATGGGAGAGATTTGCACCAACACACAGATTAGTGCAAACAAGTGCTAACAGATCGTCAGCAGAAATGGATTTTCAGAGCTCTCTCCTGTTATATTATTGAGTTCTAGATAGGAACGTACGTGCAAATTCTATACTTTGGGAAGTGTCTGCTGCTCGTAGATCATAAAAGCGATCCGAACAGAAAACTCAGCCTCATCTGTTCAGGGCTCAAAGGGAAAAATATAAAATGCCTCAAGC
Organism: Excalfactoria chinensis; assembly: GCF_039878825.1. Taxonomy (NCBI): domain Eukaryota; kingdom Metazoa; phylum Chordata; class Aves; order Galliformes; family Phasianidae; genus Excalfactoria; species Excalfactoria chinensis. The sequence continues at coordinate 3,539,942 of NC_092840.1, read as the reverse complement.
TGCAACCTCATTTAGATTGTTCCGTTTTCATTTTTAACTGACATGTCAGTGTATAGATGATAACTATCTTTTTATCTTATTTGCTAGGACTGCAATCCACTGTTGAAGTCAGTGCACTGCTCTGCAAAGGAAGGAACTTCAGTTAATACAAATTCCGATAATCAGATTAATAGTACTCCTTTGTATTATGGGAGTGCTTAAACCCCTCAACTGTGGTTCAGACCCTTCTATATTAGGTATGAAAATATCTTCAAACCTTAATAATCTAGATATTAATGATAGATAAGAAAGGGATAGATGTTAGCATTTCATAAGTGAATGAATGAAACAAAGTTGAAACACTAAAAAATGTTTGCATGTATGCTTAAACGTTGTGTTGAATGCAGGGGCTCAGACTTATCACTAGGCTTTTCTTTTGGCCTAGAGTAAGTTATGTCCACCACAAGTGCCAGATAAAACAATTGAATATGGATTTATTCCATACCAAATTACATTAAGTCACATCACCTTGCATTTGCCACATGCTAGGTGTCTGCAGACAGACAGACTAGTGTGACCTATCTGATGCATGGTATTGTCATGGCATGTGAGCTCTCAGTCTTAAGTGATTTACCCATAATAATGTGGGAAACTGATAGCAGAACCAGAAATTGAACTCAGATTTTCCTTCTCTCAATCCAGTGCCTTAACTATAATAGGTCAAAATATTATGGGGGAGGTGTTTGTTTTTTTCTTTTTTTCTGTGTGTGTTCTTGATTGTTTTTGTTTTTTAAACCTAGAACTGTAAGATGGTGAGGAGTTGGTCTTCATTCCAATCTTTTGAATAATTGCAAATGCCCAGTCACAGTTTTAGACCCATTTGAGTGCCAGTGACTTAGGGAGTGTTTGTTATTTCCCAAGTATTCTCTGAAATTATTGTTTTTCCCTTAACTGCTATCAGCAGTAAGAAATGACTTGACTTGAATAGAAAAGCTGTGTAACTGAATGTCTGCCTAACTCAACTAATGGAATTGATAGTATGAAATCTAACCTAGATTTTGTAGGCTCTGTTGTAGCTTTAGTGTCTTGTTTTTGTTTTGTTTTGGTTTTTTTTTTCCCGAAATCTTTGTTCCTAGAAGTCAATATTTGAATTTTTGTCCTGAGTCTGGAGTGGGGTTCCACTTTCAGCTTAATTTTTTGGTTAAGGTGCTTGCTTGAGGAAGTAGATGCCAAAGTAAATTTCAAAGGAACTCCAAACTTCAGTGTTGGAAGAACAAACGGAAAGCAAGAGCTTTCGCTGGGTTTCATGAGACATGAGTGGACAAAGGAAAACACAACTATCAAAACTGTATGTAATGAAACAGGAAAGGCTTTTCTGTATCATCCACAAAAACAAATATTTTTGATGGTTCAGGGTGGCAGAAACTCTCAGAGCAAGTGCCAAACAAAACCATGGAACAGGTTGGCTTTTTCAGCATTATTAATATACCTTTAACAGCATTATGAATATCTTAACGTAAATTAAGCCAGCTTTATACCATTCACCTTTTGCATGGGCACAAATACATGAGTTTTAACTGAATAGAACATAAGCTCACATTGAATCCCTGAGCTTATGCTCTCAGTTCCAACCCAAGAGACAAAACAAATGAGCAAAGGGGGGGGGGGGGAGAAAAAATTAAAAAAAAAAAAAAGGAAAATTCTTAAAAAAGAAAACAGATTGTGGAAGATGCTCCTGTCTCCTGAGAGAGTCCGTCTTTTTATCCTGCATATGCTTTTCTAAATAAGAATCTTTGGCTGTATGGATGAGCCTTTGGGAATAGGTGTGGCTTTCAGCCCCGTCTGCTGCTCTGTGTCCCTTTAAGAAAGCTGTGTGCTAAGGAGCACTGAGCCTTGGACAGAGAGGGGGGCAGTGGCTGGGCTGCAGCCTGAAGCCACTCTTTACTGTTGCAGAATTAACAGCAACGGCAGCAGCAACAGCACTGGCAGAATGTTTTTCTGCCTGCCCTCTTGATAGCTTCACCCCCATACATTCCTTTGCCAGAGTGTGTACCTATTCGGATACACACAGTTGTACAGATTAACAATGCTGCCTGTAAAGCAAACTGGAGAACCATTTGGCTAAATAGAAAACAAAATAAATAAAAAATTAAAACAATTGTGACATAACTACAAAGTCCTGCAGAACAGGAGCAAGAACCCTGGCTATAAGGATGGGGATAGCTGGTATGGTTAAAGCATGCTAGTGGAAAACCACAGTTGTTTGCTCTGTGGTAGCGGGTAATGACTGTCTCTTTGTAACGAATTAACACCTTATGTCATCTCTGGCCTCTTCCTGTGTTTAGTTCCCATATGAAAAATGAGATGATGATAACCTTGAGTAAGAATGATTCAAGTGCCCAACTGTCCTGCACAATAGTGCTACTTAACTGCTACAAACATTTGGCCCCACTGGCTCCAGGCATGACGCAAAGTTAAGCATTCGGCTATGTTCTTCCCAAAAGGTGAAATACCTAAATAACTTTAAGGACTGCCTGGTGTTACTGATCTGCCCTCAGGGTTTATGTGAATGAAGCTTTTCCTGGGTGGCTTCTCTACTTGTACTGCAGTTTTGGAGACTGGGAAGTGCTCTGAGCTGAGATGTGCTGAAGGAAGGAGGTAACTGGTGTCTCACTGGTGTTCAGTGACTCCCTCCTAGCTCCTGGGTTCCGTGTGGACCATGGGGTCACTTCAAACAGTCACTGGCAGCTAGAAATGCTCTTGAGCTTCCGGCAGCCACATAGTGAGCGTGGGTAAGTGCTTTGGTAATAAATCAATCTCATTCCCACTAATAGCTTTTTGGCAGCTGTGTCTACAAACTGGTGCCTTCTCCAGGCAACTTTTACATGCCCTCTGCAGATTTGTCAGACTGACTGCTGGCTCTTAAGTAATAAACCAAGCCTTGCTCTTGGGATCAGAATTTCTCTTCAGTACTGTTGTAATCTGAAAGTTTGCAGCAATTAGTGCTGATACACTGTGTAAGAGAAAATAAAAGGCTGTTCTCAGATGTCCTGTAGAGAAAACAACTGAAACGCAAGTGTGGGGATGAGCCAAGAAGACTGGCATTTTTCCCTGGCTGCATGCTGTGTGGACAAGACAGTGCCTTGGAAGGGAAGGAGCAGAAAAGTTTGCCATTGGCTCTGATGAATCTCAATCCTGCTTCTACTGAAGTTGATGGGAATCCTCCCATTATCTTCAGTGTGAGCAAGAAAGGATCTTAGGTGAGGATGGATGACTCTTTCCCTACTTGAATGAAGTTTCTTGCCTATTTATGGGCCTGCTTCTATTGAAACCGAGCCTGTTTTAGCCTTTTGGGTTCTTAGGGACCTGTTTGTATAAAGCAACTTACCTACCTATCTTTTTTTTTTTTTCTTTTTTTTTTTTTTTCTATTGTGTGTATTTTTTGTATGTTCTGTTGGAAGGTGAAGCCTCTGTAGAAGGGGATGCAAAAACTGGTTTTTAAATAGTAATAAACCAAAAGAGAATTAAACTCTGCAGGCTGCATGCATTCATTTCCTGGAGATGGAGAGCAGAGATTGTGAGTATCCAGAGACAGTCTGTTATTTCTTATATCTTTAAACCTTCCTCTTTCCAGAGACAGTTTCTGCCTTGGCAGATCTCTACATGGAAACAGGTAATGTTACAGGCAGGTTGCGACACTGTGTATCAGGTGGTCCTCTTTTGACCAGAAAGTCCTTTCTCTGGGTCTTTGTCATGAGATTTCCTTCATCCTTATAGCATACGTGGATGGAGCAGCAGTTACCCGTGTGAAACCTGGGTTCATCCTGATTGAATATGTGGAAGATAATAGTGAAAAATGAAAAAAAAAGATGGGATATTTATTTTTGCTATGCTTCTCACCTGCCTACCTCAGGTGCTGGATCATCAGTCAAATTCAGTGCTCCAACTCAACACTGCCATATTTTAAAGAGTTTAGCAAAGTATGGGATGAAACTTGATTAACCCTTTGTTCCTTTTTACTCATTTATCCTCCTTGTGGTTTTGCCAGTTTTAAGACCCAATTTTCTAAGAGAATTGCAAACTTGAGACCAAAACAACAACAAAGATTTGCCCTATACAGAAAATATAGTTAAGTAACAGGATCTTTGCTTTTGTAAATAGAGACATTAAAAAGTCCATGTGCATGAGCCATGAAAGAGGCTGTCCTTGCATGCCAATGCCATGTGTGTAGCCCACAGAGAAAATAAAGAGGTTTTCCATTCTGCACAGAAAAGACATGGCAACTTCCCAGAGTAAACACAGCTCCTCCCACAGCCTTCAGGCAAACACCTGTGGAGAGGGAGGTCTTTCATTGTACCTATGTGCCAATGGTTTTAATCTGTTGTCAGGTTAGCTAAGGAAAATAAAATCCAGAGGTGAGAGTCCTGCACTGTAAATGTCTGTGAATCCTGCACTTTTATGAGGAAACACGGGTAGCTCTACTGAAAGGTTTGGTCTTTGCTCCTAGATTGAATTATAAAGACTACTCTGATCACAGTCCTAAAACCCTAGCTAAATAAGAAATAATAATAATGATAATATATATATTAGTGTGTACAAGTTTTTAATTTCTCTGCCTTTATATTGGCAGGGGATATGAGATATGAGGGGATATGAGAGTTGCCTGCTTGTATTGAGTAGCTGTACATTTTCCAAAGGAACTGGAATTCTTGTATGTTTAAATGCAACTCTGCAACCTCGTTCTTTTCACAATGAAAGCAAACTCTGAATTTGATAATATTTGATTACTGAAGTTTAAACAGCAGTTTTGGACTGTCACTTCTGCTTGACTGTGAAATTTGTTCCCATGGTGAGTGAGGGGCACTTAAACAGTTGTGTCCAATTCAGTGGAAGTTTAGTGACTGTAACCCAAACAGAACTGTTATTCCATTTGACTGAAATCTCCACGCATTCTGATTCTGCTTTCTTCATGCATCTCACCTGTAGATAACCTGTTACTTAAACATCAGCATTTTCTAACCAGTAAGAATGTGGGTTTAGCTGACTGCTTAGCTTTGCTAGTTACCACTGTGCACATCACAGAATTAAGAAACAAAAACTACAAAGGTACTTTAATACCTTAAAAAATGTACACAGCACATTCTCATATTTTTCTTCCTCCATTCATGTTTATCTGTGCTCTTAATCTAAGCAAGTCAGCACTACACAAGTATAGCTGCCTTCTGTGCCTTCAGTGGTATTAATATGGCAAACTGGCAGAAGCTTGCCTAAGGTCAAACAACAAATCAGCGTAAGAATTTAGAGTAAAGCCTCTGTTCTTCACTCATAGGCCTGCATATCCTTCGATTCCATTCCTTTGCCCTTAAACATACGTGTTCTTTTTTCTGTCAACAGCAGTCTGCACTTGTAGGAAACAGAACAACAGTGTAAGTGGGATCTGAAGCCTCTTCAGCTGTTCTATACCCCTAGCAGTATCTGTCCAGTTTTAAGGTATCTTGCTAAGAGGCACAGTCATTGGGAAAACGCTTTCTGTGACCCATACACAGATTTCAGAATGCACGAGGGGAAAGACTTAAGAGCCATGATCCAAGCTAAGACCTTTACATTCCCAGTGGGCCACTGTGAACACATACATCTGTGCACAGCTGGGCCTGATGAAACCACTGAGGGGATTGTGATAGGGCCCCGTGCAGTTTGTCACAAAAGGACAAAGGGTTGTTTCTACTAGGGAGGACTCAGAGTGTGAAATTTCTTAGTCAGTGATTATTGGGAGCATTTACCGCTAATCTCAGCGCTAGAGAACTGTAGCTGCTCTACTCCCCCAGTAAACAATAGGTCCCAGATTGCCCTCCTGAGGCCTCTTTCCTTTTATTACAGCCCACACAGAAGGCTCATCTGAGAAGGCACTTTGAGTAAGTGGAGCAAACTCTGAACCAGTCTGAACCAGTTCAAATATCGCATATGGTTGTTTTGCTTCTGCAGACTTCCTTGTTAGTCCTTGGAGGCTGTGGCTGGCATTTACTTAGCAATAGCTCATGCTGTCAAACGGTAGGGGGAGGGGAAGCCTCTCCTTGAACATGTCAGCAGGGGGATGCAACAGTGCAATCAGATATTTCTGTTGCAGCACACTGACTCCTTTGTAGTGACTGTCTCGGTCTCGATTTTTAGTTATATTCAACTGATGATTTCATAAACTCAACATCTGATGTGTTTGTTCCAACCCCAGTGTTTTTTCTTCTATGCAGATCGTTTCTAGGCTAGGAATAAAACATATCTGTTTCTGACCCCTACAGCATTGCCTACAGAAGGCTTTTTGCAGGTGAGACACAAAGCTCTTTTTATGATCCAGAAGCAACAGAAGAGTTTAAATAAATAAATTCACTTTTGTTTGGATTATATGCACTTAGCAGTATTTGGTGGCATTTGATATTTAAAATCTTAAGCTTTAAACACAATTTGCTCTAATACGCTCTTCATGGTGGAGGAGGCCTCAGTTTACTATTTTAAGGATCACAATTAATGAAGTAAGCGGAACAATTGGAGAAGGGATGAATTGGAATGAAGAAGGCTTTACAAAAAAAGACAACAGTTTTGAGGGAAAACATATATATATATATATATATATATATATATACCCAAAAAGAAGAAATAGGAATTGATGGGTATGTGCCATGTGCCTTGTTAAAAGGAAGATTTAAGCAATCCATTCGTCTAGAAAATAATAGATTACAAGGGTGATTTTGCTTATTCCCCTTATTTAGTAAGTTAAAGTGATGAAGCATATTATTTTGTCTGGGAAGATGTGAACGCTTTTGGCTGTAGCCAGAGGAGGGGGGTGGGTTTGATGACTTCTTGGTAAGTCCATCTAGAACTGTCCCTCTGCAGCTGCCTCCCTTTGTAGCATTAGCATGTTGTGCTACATGGTATTTTCCTTGCATTTTTTGCATTTTTCTTCTCAAAGAAAATCTTCCACACGTTTTCAATTTTTTTTCCACAGGTGGAAAATGTAAAAAAACAAAAAACAAAAAAAAACCCAGTTGAGAGGCAGGACAGAGAGACAGAGAAAGCTGACATTGTACATTCTGAAACCTGCATCAGGCAAACAGCAGAGAAGGTACCAGCTCATAATTGGAAATGGTTCACACGGAGTTTAGGGTAGGTGCCTGACCTTCCCTGTTCCTAGAAATAGGAATGTATTCTGCAGAGTGTTTGTGGGTGTGCATATGCTCTGTGGTCTGTGTATGTATACGTACATACTGACTTCAACATACAGTGTGAGGGTATAGCTGCAGAGCTATTTGCTTAGTTATAGTTTGGGTAGGTCCTTGGAAATCAAGTCCTAGGAAGCCATGTCAGGTTTAATCTCTTCAGAGTGTGGCAAGAAGAGCAAACCCATTCCCAAAGCTCAGGAAGAACAATTGACTCTGCCTTTGACAGCTGCTACTGGCATCCTATTAAACTTAACTGTGTGAAACTGCCAGGCATAAATCTTTCCTCCTCCTGCAGAAAGCTAGAGATAAAAGAGAAAAAAAGCTTAGAAGTCAGCTGTGGGGAAGACTTTGATCTTTACCATTAATGTGATGGGTTTTGCATTTCTCCCAGATTCCCCATTGTTCTTCCATGGACTAGAAACTGACTGATTGCTGCAGCTTGGCTGGGTGTAGTGAGAACTGCAGATTTATCTTGTTACATAACAGGAGAGAGAGGTTTGAGGTTTGTTTCCACGGAGAGTACTGCCCAGCCTGCAGTTCCTGGATCGGGATGTACAGGGGGAGGTGCTTTCGGTGCAGCACGGCATAGAAGCTGAGTTAGTCTCACAAAATGAACTGAAAGAAATCAGGTTGGCAGCCCTCAGTTTTGGGTAGACTGTGCCTCTGGATGCACGTGTGGCCCTGCAGCTTCTGACTGAATGGATCTGTCCCATAAATCTCTTAGGAAGAGCTATTACTAACAGAAGGTCTGTCTCAATAGCCCTTATGCAGAATTCTTGCTTGCTGCACTCGGCAGTGCCTTCACAGCAGGCAAAACTGGAGAGCATCAGGAATGTAGTAACTTAGTGTCAGTGCACACAATGAGCTGAATAGCACAAAGCAGATGTCATAGCTGTGATGCTGATCAGTGCTGACACACAAAGGATTTTTCCAACCTAGCAAGTCTGGCTGCAGGTTTTGTTTGTTTAAATTCAATATTATTAAACTAGATGTACCGTCCTGGTAAATTGTATTGTTGAAGTATGAATCGCATAAGTGCTAAGGTTACAGTTTCATGCTCAGTGATAGTTTTGCTGAATGCACTCTTTCCATCATTACCCCTCTGCCATGCTGGTACATCTGTTGTTTTTGTGTCCGCATTGTGGGCAGCCTGGCTGTAAAGCATGAATGTGTGCGTGATCTTGTAGGAAAAGGGTAAAAGCTGGCTTGGATTGGTGCTTTGTGCCTGCTCGTGACACCTGTAGTAGCCTGACAGACAGCACTGCCAGGATGGAAACATCTGAGAGGGGAAGGGAAGGACTGCTGCTGCAGCCAGCACTGCCCTGACAGTGATTCATCAAACACGGTACAGCACGCAGCTTCCCGGCAGTGGTTTGTATGGTCAAAGCACCTTAACTGAAGGGACCTTCTGTGTCTATTTCAGAGGAGGAAGGTGTGATTATCACTCATTTAGATGGAAAAGGTGAAAGAGCACAGAACTGAAGTGGGCAGATTGGCCAAGGTCAGAAGGAACTCGGTGGAATAGTCATAAATAGCAGCACCTCGTGCTGCCAGCCTTTGCCTTGGCTGCAGACCCACCACTTGGCCCCGGCCCTCTCTCAGAGCCCGGTGCCGACAGGTCCAAGTGTTCAGAGGTTGTTTTTCCCTTCTGTCCCACGGAACCCTTGCTGGTGACATACAGCCACCGGCACTGCAGCATCCAAATACTGCCTGTTTGGAGAAGTACCCATTGTAACCCATCTGTCCATTTCAGATGTCTGTAGAAAGGCTTTTTTTGCAGCCACATTTAAAACGATCGAGGTGGTTTACCTTGTTTTTCTATAAGCAGACACAGCCGTTCGAGCGTGTGGAGTCACCGAAAAGCAATGGGATCGTGTGCGCCCCCGGGCAGCCTCTAAAGCTGAGGGAACCCAAATGCAGAATCGGGGGAGGAGAATTCAGTTCTAAGCGTTGGGGGGGGAGGCTGGAAGATGAACAACATCGCAGCCCCGACCCGGGCTGCAGACACGGCTCCGCTCTGGAGTCCCCTCTCTCGGCCCCGCCGTTTCTCACGTTTTGGGGGCTCGGTTCGGGGCCGTTTCCCCACGGGCGCCCCCCGGCCGCCCCAGCGCTGCCCCGCGCCTTTCGACCCCTTCCCCTCCCGGGGCTCCCCGCGGGGCCGGGACCCGCCCGGGGGCGGGCGGCGGCGGAAGCGTTAGCGTTAGGACCCGGCGGCGGCCGCGAGGCGGGGAGGGGGGAGCGCAGCCCGGTGGTTGTTTACCGGGGAGGGGAGCGCCGGGGCAGGTCTCGGCGAGGCGCTGAGCGCAGCGCAGCCGAGCGGCGGGGCCGGGCCGGCAGCTCCTCGCCTTCCGCGCCGAAGATGCTGCGCGGGGCCCCGCTGCGAGCGCTGGGCGCGGTGCTGCTGGGCTCGCTGCTGCTGGCGGCCGCCCGCGGCGCCGAGGGTGAGTGTCGGCCCGCCCGAAGGGGCCCGGCTTTGTTGCGGGGGACAAAGGCCGGCCCCGGGGGGGGAACCTCCGGCGAGGGGGACCTCCCCGCATGGCCCGGCCTCGTGTTTCTGCAGAGTGCCTCCGCGGCGACGGCGCGTCGTACCGCGGGAACCGGCGGGTGGCCTCCGACGGCGCCCCGTGCCTCAACTGGCTGGCGGTGAGGAGCGAAACGGGCGCCGCGCTCCCGGCAGGTGGGTGCGGGAGGCGACGGTGCGGGGCGGCGGGGCTCGGAACGCGGGGGTCCCCGCGCTGACCGCCGCGTGCTCTCCCGCAGTCGCCGAGGATCACAACAGCTGCCGGAACCCGAATAGCGACGCCGCGCCCTGGTGCTATGTCCGAGGTCCCGCCGGGATCCCCGAGCACAGAACCTGCGAGATCCCCCCCTGCTCAGGTAGAAGCTGCCTCCTTCGGCACCCCGCTGCCTCCCTGCCCCGGCTTTGTCCTGCCCGGATTGGGGCTGGTCAACGGGGAGGGGTCCCCGTGCGATCTCCACTGCCCCTTATCCGAGGCTCCCCCTCCAGCCCTCGCCTGTGCTTGGAGGTTTTGTTTTGGCAGCAGCAAAGACCTCGACTCCCACCCGTTTTGCTGGTCTGCGTAGGGCTGTTGAGCCGTGTTATGAAAGGCAGAGGTCCGGACATCTAGTAACTGTAGGGAAGTGGGTAGAATCTTACTGTGGGACATGTTACTGCTGTCGGAACGACTGTGTGCTGCTAAATGAGTGCCAGGATGAGTCTGGATACAGGTAGGGGGGAAGAACTTCATGAAAACAAGATGTGAAGAGAGGACAGTGAAAAACAAAACATCAGGCAGGGTGTCAGTCAGACATGTTGGGGTGTGAAGGAGCCTGCCAGGAGGAGAGCTGTAGCAGAGAGATGTCAGTATTGGCTGAGGCCAAAGCAAGCACTTGTTTTTTGGACTATTTGCAGATCTCTGAGCCTCTCCAGATGTACACACTGCATTGTCCCTCGGGATCACTGGCCTTGCATGTAAACAGCTTTCCCCCACACGTACTCTCTCTGCCTTCCTTCGCTCTGTTTGTCTGTTGCCTGCTTCTCCCTAAAGATAAAGCAAAACAAATGTTCTGCTGCCAAGAACAGTCTTGCAGCTTTGGGATCTGGGGAGTTAACTGACCTTCCATCCAGTACACTATCTGCATGTATAAAAGGTTTGGCCATTCTTGTGTCTCAGGCCAGGCACCATTTTATTGTAGTTATGTCCTGCGCTACCCTTTAGTTCAGCTTCCCTGGCCTGACCTTAAGTAACATAACTGTGCAGCGCAGGCACCCTGATTTCCTGTTTCTAGCTCCCCATCTGTACTTCCATTTCACATTCCACTGAGGACTCAAAATGGCTGCAGATAGCAAATCCAGATGGAGTTAATGCCAGCTGCGGGGTGAGATCCAGGACCTGCTGAGAGATGGAGGGAGTTTTCAGGTGTGCATGCATGCTGTGCATGGCCTTTCCAAAAAGCAGGTTTCTTTTTTTGTTGTTGTTCAAGACAGGCAATAGATGTATTCATTTTACTACAATAGCTTTTACTGCGAAATGAAAGAAAGAGCTTCCTTGAAAATCTCATTAATGTTGTTGATAAAAATCTGCAGTGCTAAGAAAGAGTCTGCTGTGAGCATCCATCCTCGTGCACCTTTCCGTGGGCTCTGGCTGAGGAAGGCTATGCTCTACTTGGATAAATCAATGCCTCTGCTGCCTGAAGCATTGCTGTGACTTAACCATCATCATGCTAAAGGAGTTTGCTGTGGGGCTGCAAAGAGGGGCTGGGTAAAAATGTCCCAGGTTGTTTCACACAACCTGGAGTCTCCTTCTGTCAAACCCTCCCGTGTCAGGAAGATTGAGGCAGAAGAGAGATAAATGGACTCCTGGGAGACTACGGACAAAGCTTCTCATCATCTTTTTTCATGTCTGTTGAGCATGATTGAAGCTGCAGCCTGTACATCATCGATCTGTAGACTAAATGAAGTCATTGTGCATCCCCTGGACTCACGCTCTGAACCTGGGTTTCATTCTGTTCTGTCTTCTGCCTTGTCCAAGGTGATCCCTTACACTGCTAGTTACACAGATTCATGTCAGAGGAAAGCAGGGAGAGTACATTTCTCTTGGTAGGATTTCTGGCAGTAGCTGCTTAAGTTACTGTGAATAGTAACTTATTACTCATGGGAATAAATGTTTGTCAGTGTGCTTTGAAGACGGTTTGGCGATACCAGTCTAGATCTATCCTGCTCACATGGCATATGTTATTTTTGAAGTACTCATCAATGCTCAGTATTCTGTATATATCTTTTTTCCTCCCAACAGATGCTACTGCTACTGCAGCCCCACTCTCTACAGCAGAAGTTAATATTTCTCAGGAGGTCAACCAGGTGTTTGAACCAGCTGATACCCTGCCCTCCCGGAGTGAGGCAGCCGCTGTGCAGCCTGTCGTTGGGATAAGTCAGAGAGTGCAGATGAACTCCAGAGAAAAGAAGGACTTAGGGACACTAGGTAAAAACACAGGATGGTGTGCTGGATCCATTCCTCTAATTCTGGCAGAATGGACTTGTTTGGAGGCTCAGAAAGTCATGCTGTAACTGGATCTAATGCCTCCAATGCTGCCTCTTTCCCTCTTCACAGGGTATGTGCTGGGGCTGATCATGATGGTGATAATCATTGCCATTGGAGCTGGCATTGTCGTGGGATACATCTATAAGAGGTCAGTGGCTACTCTCCTTTGTCCTAAAGCTGTTTCAGGCATAAAATCATTTATGCAGATCAGGAATGTCTGATTATTTGCAAACCCAAACAGATGCTAATGAAAAGACAAACAGATACAGAAGTCTTCAAACATCACAAATTATACAATAGTATCTTGTCACAACAAGAAAAGAGTAATTTAAGAATTAATCCTGCTCTTCTCTATTTCACCATCCATACATTATTGTCACATTTTAAGTTTCAAAAGGATCTCTTTTTGTTTGTTTTGGGATGTGTATGTGCGTGATTTGATGTGGCTTTCTCAGGTGCTTCTAGGGGAGCTGACTTCTAAGTAGGAACTGTAGAGAGCAGAGCCCAGGTGCCCTCACAGGAGGTTTCCTTTGCAATCAGAAGAGCAGGCCGTTCAGCAGGCACCTCTTCACCTGCTTTCTCTAGTTTAAGTAACTTTAGGAGAAAAATAATTGGTGAATCCTTTGCCACACGTGTTGTATTCTGTGAAGCTGCATATCAGGTAGCACCCTTTGGAAGAGTTCCATTTACCAAAGCTTCTGCCTGCTTTATGGTCAGTTTTGACTCGTGTAAGTTAGGACTTGTTTGGCCACTTTGCTGCACAGAAACCTTTCTGTAGCTCAGCAACATCTAAGCATCAGAAGGGTTTGTGGTAATAGGAAGCAGGTTAGTTGTAAGAGACAGGGCAGGATTAGCAAGTACCACTATAGCTGCAGCATGTGAAAGCCCAAGCTGTTTCCTCTGGGAGGGTTTGTTCTGTGTTTTGGCTGTTTGACAGCAGCCTGACACAGCCAAGCAGAAGGAGCCCTTTCCCAAGCTAGGACACATCCTTATGTAAGTGTTTATAATAAACGCCAACAGAAGAAAAAAAACAGAGGGAGGAGTGTTACATAAGGGGCAAAACACAGAACGCTGCTTGTTGAGGAATCTGATTTGAGTTGTCACTTCAGAGAATGCTGTCTCGTGTGCTGGCAGGATTGGCAGCCACTGCTGCACACTTGTAGGCAGCTTTGAAAAGCTGCCAAAACACTTATGTGCCGACTGGAAACCCCAGCAGCTCTGCCTGTTGGGGATCACAAGCCTGGAAGCTCAGGAGGTGTTGAGTGGTGCCTGCCCCACTTCACTCCTTTCTTTGTCAGGAAGGAGCAATACTGAGCTTCGTCCTAATGCAGCTTTGCTTCTCCAGATCCAGAATATGCACTGCAGGGCTGCAGGCACAGGATTACTTTTCCTCTTTTCCCAGGTGCCTCGCTCTCAAAATTGCATGTGCAAGCTGGTGGATTTGGGTGGGCGTGGTGAGAAACCTCTAATGTGTTTTATAGCTTTTGGTATACATGGCTTTTCTGGAGACAACATGCTATTAATGCCATTTTTTAAAGCCTTGCAGATCTTCCTCAATGCAAATTACAGAGGTGTCGCCTCACTTAGCAACATGCTGAAAAGTTAGGTAGGCTTGAGAAGCCACTTGTGGTATTAAGCTGTTACCTGCAGCCACAGCAGGCACAGCCAGCTCTGAAACAGGCTTGAATAAATTCAGTAATGGCATCACTTGCCACACGAGTTTATTTGCTGCAGCAAACGCATAATCTATGACCAGCTTCAGTAGTTGTTTCTGTCAGATGAAGCAAGCTATAGAAGCTCTTTTGTGCAGCAGTGGGCTCTGCTGTTTCAGCGTTCCCTTGGCCCTGCATGAGGCTATGCTGTGGGACTGTAAGGTATTAGGAAACGTTTGTCAGGCTCCATGGTTTGTAGAAGTTTGGCTTTCCAGTCATCATTTAGATGAAGTACCATCAGTGAATAAGACATTATAGGGGAGGGCCAGACTTCACTAAGTTGCATATTTGTAAAGGTTCTCATGTCCTCTGCCATTGGTAGGGTATGTTTCTGGGCACTTTGTATGTGGCTGGAACATCCTTTTGTGAAACAAAGAACTGAGTCTTCTTTTCTGCCATATCACCTTTACGGACTTTGCCTTCAAGCAATGACATTCAAAGCATGCCTATATGTATTTATTTTTTCTTATGCAGGGGAAAAGACCTGAAGGAAAAGCATGAGCAGAAAGTTTATGAGCGTGAAATGCAGCGCATCACACTGCCGCTCTCAGCATTCACCAATCCTGCCTGTGAGCTTGTAGATGAGAACACAATTGTGGTTCACACTAACCAGACACCTGTGGAGGACACACATGATGGCAGTGGCCCGCTCATGGGGCAGGCAGGTACCCCCGGTGCCTGAGCAGCTGGAGCAGGAAACGTCCAGGCTGAGTGAAGCTTCCAGCTTCCCACTGTGAGTGTGGGGGTTGCGTGTGTTCATTTCTATTTTGTTTTCTTTTTGATGAAAGCCAGATGAAGGTGATGCAGAGGGACAGAGCAATGGGCTATTCATCACAGTCTGAGGGGCACCATGCAGTGCAGTGCATGACCAGCTGGGGGCTGTTGTGGTGGGTCCTGCTGCTTCCTCCCACCTATCTCCATGGAGTGCCATGGAGCTGGAGGGGATGACGGGCCAGGTTCACACCTGGCCACAGAATCAATAGCCTTGAGTGTGGTCTTGGCTTCCTGTTTTTCTGTTCCTTTCCTATTTAATGGTGTGCACTGTTACTTAAGTTTCAGCCTGGAAGCCCAGGAGGGAGCAGTACTGCAGGGACTGAGGGGAGCTTCATATCAGACCTAGATAATTACACTGATTATAGTTCCTGTCTTTTTTGCTTTAATGGCTGAAAGCTGGAGAATCCTATCCAGAATCCTGCTACTAGAACAGGTTTGGTTGTTTTTTATTCCCCAAGAAAGAATGTATTTGAGGGTTGGCTCTGGCCAGTAACAGCATATTTAGCCCCATTGTAAATTTGGAAAAGCTCTTCTCAAGGTCTTGACGAATCCAGGTCTTCCAGGACTGAGGGTACATCTCCATTCCCCTGTGGTGCTACATGCACAGCCACAGTTGTAGGTGTCCAGGTGGTCTGCCTCCTGCTCACTTACATAGATCAGGAGACCAGAAGGCCAGGAACAGATTGTTCTGGAGTGTAGAAAAAAAACCAAACACGTGCCCTTCAGTCACCTATAGCAGGTTGAGCACTAAGGACAGATAACATCCTCTTCTAAGTTCCCTCGACTTTCTACAGAGCCAGCTGTGGAGGGAATGGTCAAGCCAGCTGTAGATCCCAATGCAGCTGCCCTTGTTCTGAGGGCAGGATAGTTGCTGCTCTTGTAAGATCCCAAAGTCACAGCGTGGCTTCTGGCCCGGCCCTCTTCACACACGCTCAGCTTGTGCTGCAAGACTGCTTGCTTACTGAACCTGGCCCTATTAGAGAGATTTTTATAACAACTTTTATCAGCATTCCAGGGACTTTGGAAAGGATAGCTGCTGCAGTGTCTCCCAGATGGCACCAAAGCAAGGCCAGTTCAGGGAAACATCTATCCCCACCTCAGGGGAATCAAGCCATTCAAGTAAGTTTTCTAGCCATCTGCTTTATAGCTGAGGGCCTAATAGGGAATAGCACTTGGCAGCAGGGGTTTTAGTGTTAATGTTTGATTCAAAAAAGGGAAATGTTTTATTTTTAAATGCCTTTGAATACCATTTATTTGTAAAATGTTTTAAATACCTCATTATGAGAAGGTGCAGATTGTGCTACCTTGTATTAAAGCTTAAATGAAAAATGCTCTGTAGACCTGTGTGGACTGTGGCTTATCTCTATGCTCCTGCCTGCCAGAGCAGCATCCTTTTGTTTGTTGCAGACTTCAAACTGAGGAGAAGGGATGATGCTACTAGTTTGCCAGACCCAAAGGTAAATCCCTACAAGCAGTGCCTTTGCTCCCCTGCACCGACAAGGGACACAGAACGTGTCTCCTTGCTGCCACCAGCTAGCCCATGACTGGGGCAGTGCTCCTAAAAAGCAGCTGTGGGTGTGTGAACTGGGCTGACAAAGTAGGCTGGCCCCGTGGGAAGATTGCTTTCCATTACAGCCCCTGCCTGCAGTGACGCAGGTCAGTTCTGTTTTGGGGCCGCTCAGCAGCAGCTCTGTGTCCCTCAGGGCCTTGTATTGGAAAGCACGGAGGAGACAGCATAGCAGGTTACATAGCTAGCATTTTTTCTTCTGTTCTGGCATTAACAAATGCCTCTTGAACTACATATTTCAGAGTATGATGATTCTAAGAATGGGCTGTATTTTTATCCCTGATTCAGGAAAGTGGAGAGGCTCCATGTTCTGCTGACTCTTGTCTAGTCTTAAACAGAACAGCTAGACAGCATCTTCCTTTGCATCACTCCAGGTGAATATTACCACTGCGCACTTGCACAACATCTCAGTAGTCCTTTGTGTGGCAGAACCCCTGGCTCAAGGAATTCTTCCCATATCTGGTTGGTGTAGTTTTGTTGTTGCCTTTCTGTGACAAGAGAAACCCAAGATGCAGTTTCCTGCTTTATTACATTTATACACAGACAACACAATGTTGCTTCCACAGCATACATTTCTTTTTTTTTTTTTAAATTTAGTTAGAACGTGGAGCTGTGCAAACCACAGTTCATAAATCTCACCCACAAATCACCAGGACTCTTCCCTTCAGAGGTCCCCTCAAATCCAGCGCTGGGGGAGGGCGAGGAAAGGACAAATCCTATTAACAGTCCTGAATCCACTGGACCCAGTTTAGAGAGGCTCTTCCACTGACTCAGAGTGCAAGGAGCCCTGCACATTTCTAAGACACCACTACATGGACTAAAAACAACCCCCTGACACACACAGCTTGTGTCAGGTGCCGACTGGTTCCATGTAATTGTATGCAATATTTTGAACTCACGGGAAAGCATGAGGGGAGTGGGGTGAAATGAAGCTAACAGCAAAAACTTCACACCCATATCCTACAGTTCAGTACTGAAGGGGTGGGGGGGGTGCAGGGATAAAGGAACACACTGAAAAATCAAGTTACACCGAGTGGTTTGTAGAACTTCTGAACAAACCTTCTGTTTGGTTCTGACAACCACATTAAGCTACGACTCAAGCAAGAGCTTTCTTCCTTCTCCATCTGCAGGAAGAAATGCTCCACCTCTCAGTGATTCCAAGCCCTTTTTTTTCCTCCCTAAAGCAGGGAATAACCCCGAGGAAAGTTTCTGCTTGGACAATCGGCCTATGTGCTGCAGGAGCAGCAGTTGCAAGGACCTTCAAAGGGAGCAACCTGCAGGGAAGGATAAGGTAATGGCAACTGAATAATTAGTTTTCCAGCTGCCACTCTTAGTGAGATGGTATAGTCTCCAGTACTCTCCTGTTTACCACCAAGTTCATCCTTTAAGCAGCTTTGGCTACATCTCACTTTACCATCATCCATGCACAAAGTGTGAGCCACTTCAGACCTTTACCTTTCTGAAGAGCATCTTCTGCCACCATCTCCTCATTTCCACAGGCTGAGAGTTCCAGCAGTTTTGCCTTTCAAGGGATGCTCACAGCCAGTGTCTAGTGCAGTCCTACACATTTAGGTTCAAATGCTCTCACCTGGGGTAAGGTCCCTGGGCAGACAGACTTACTGTACAGGGTCAGAGTCTGAAGATGCTTAAGAGGCTCATTTTCTGGCTGCCCATCCGGTGGGGCAGGTCTTAGTGTTTCTAGGTGGGCTTTCAGAGGTATTCAGAGACAGAGGAAAAAAAAAACACAAAAAAACCCTCAAAACAAAAATGCATACACGCTTCCTCATGAGAGCTGCTCAGTTCCTAGTCTTTTTCACTCCCATCCTTGACGTCAAATATCAGTGGGCTGTTTTGGAAAACACAGGCACAAACATATACACTCTCACACACACACACACACACACACACACACACACACACACACACACACACACACACTGTCCTGGTTGGGTCTTTTGCCAGATGTCCAGTTTTCCCAACTTTCTGATCACGGCAGTCAGTGGGAGATGCAATTCCAGAAGTGCTGGTCCTTGCTCAGGAGAGTTTCCTATAGCAATTACCTCCCTGGCTGATGGGCCAGAGTGACTTCACAGCTTGCAGACAAGTTCTAAGGCACCACAGTAAAGAAGCCTGAAAAGGCCAGAGAAGCATCTCTCAAGCCAGAAAAATAGTGTTGAACAGCTTTTGTAGGTGCAGTTGGCAGGAAACAGTCCTTTTTGCTTCTGAAGCATGCCAGAAATCCACAGTGAATCAGGATGTCCGAGAGGAGGGCAATGAGTGGGGAGAGAGAGGCAATGCAGCATATGCACAGCATGGTGCCCTGTTAATGCCCTGGAAGTGGCTGAAGTGCATCTCCCTCCCAGTTGCTCAACTCCAGCAGAAGTGATGCAGGCAGCAGGACGAGCTGACTAGGTTGTGTTTTCAGGTAACTTGTCACGGTTCAGTCCGTACTGCACACTCACATTGTGGTCCAGCTCCTCCAGCTCAGATGGAAGTGGGATGGCGAGTTCTCCCAGGTAGAGAGAGAGAGCTTCAAAGGAATCTTCAAGCTTAGAAAAAGGGGGCCTAGGGACAAAAGTGAGGAAGCGTGAGTGGAAAACGTGAAGCAGAACAGCATGTGGAATGGCTGGGCCAGCTGTGTATCCAAGCTATTATCCTTGCACAGAAGTGTGAGCAGGAACATGATTTCCCCCCATTCCGATCACATATGTTTGGGCTATTAGTTTTTACAACCGATGACCAGGAAGGTCCAGCTCTTTTGGAACCCTGATCTGAAGCTGTGAACTTCACAACTGAAATAAAATTAAGTATTTGTATTTCATACCTGCTGCCTAGGTCTGCCCCTACTTTTTGCACAAGATAAATCCTAAGCAATCAGTCCTCCTCTACCCTGACTTAGATGTTGCTTACGGGACCTTTACCATACTCAGCAGCCTTTCTTCCAAGCTGTTGAGTTGTCAGGCTTTCCTCACATGGAAACCTTGGAGCATTCCCCCAGAACACTGGAATCCAGTGTGGCACAAAACCATGACACCAGTCCTCTCCTGCTCTATGTGCTAAACAATCCTTCCGCCAAGGGTAGATGCACACATCCTCCAAGCTTACCTAAGAGTTCTCCCAGCCCCAAACCTACCTGCTCTCTGGTTCCAGTCTACAGCAAATGGCAGCCAGAGGGAAAAAGGCTGGAGGACAGTCAGCAGGAACAAACTTTTCCCAGAACAGCTTAACATTAAGGCCAAAATCCAGTGTGCGTGGAAGGCAGTCTGGGTCAGCATAAACCTGGCCTATGATCTAGGGAGAAATGAGAGGAGTGTTGAAGCACAATAATAGTCTTCAAATGTCACCAAGCAGGGAATTTCAGCATTAGGGAAGGGTTCCTTTGTGCAAAGTTTTAGGGTGAAAAGAACAGAAATACCATTCCTCCTGTCCTATGGCACTAGCTGCAGGAATAAGCAATGCACTGTGCATACAGGTAAACTACAGATGAAACTTGTGCAAGACTTGACAGTATGGCTGCTCTTGCAGAGGAATGCCCAGACACCACTTTATCTCCAGGGTTCTGCTGCTGGAAGATGCAGGACAACGTACATGTCCCAGAGAACTCAGTATGTCCCACTGCTGTGCACTGGATGATGCAGTCCCTCCTGAGTGCAGGTAATGAATACAACCTGCATCGCCATCCCATCTCTCCAACACAATCATACAAAACCACCAGCAAAGCTTCTTATTCATGGAGCTTGACTTAAAATGGTGCTGTGAAGGCAACAGCACCACAAATTCCAAGTTGCTCAGTTAGTAGTAAATTCAGCACCCCCACAACCGAAGGTAGGGAGTGGAAAGAACTATAACCAATGCCCAGAGAGTTACAGGAGAGGTATATGAGTGGAACAGAGATAAGTCCTGCCTCAGCACTCAAAGTTTTGTGCTCATCATGAACCCCTCTGTCACACTGAGGTGTGCTCTACCTCCAGTGCCTATAGAGGACTTAAAGTGTACTAATAGGGAACTTACCCACAGCAGAGAGCTGTAGGGTGAGATCTGGGCACAAAAAAGGTCAGTGTCAATACAAATTCTCACATGGGGAGAATATTAGGTTTAAAGCTCTATCAGGTATCACAGAAAGGCTGTTATTTCTTATATCCAGGTTCTTCCATGACAATAAACTCAGTACTACAACCACATCCTGTAGCAAGTGCCTTCTACACTGGAATCCCTGAATTTACTGAGAATACTCTTTTATTGAGGCAATAAAAGTAAAAATAAAAATCAAAGTTTAAGGGAACTTCTCTTCTAAGAAAACGGATACCAGGGCTTGATCAGCACATGACAAAGAGGATGGATGCGGAGTAAGACTGCACTCCCAGCTTAACGTACTGTGCTACCAAAAAAGGCTATGTACTCAACCACAGGACTTGATAAAACACATGGAAGGAGATGGTACTCGGGAAGAGAAAGTCCGCTGAAGATGCCATGTAATGTCCTGGACTTACCTCACAAAGAACTATCCCAAATGAAAAGATGTCCACTGTCTCATCATAGCTCTGTCCTGCAGGAAACATAAGGCATTCAGTTTTGTGACAACTCACTCAGCTATCCCAGGAGCTGCCAGCATCTCTCTCAGGCTTGGCCTCCAAAGCTGAACTAAGCCTATTCCCTTGAGGGCCCTACAAGCAGGATGCAAAGCGAGGCTTAAATCTGAGCAGGATCAGTTGCCCCAAGATATGTATATCAGCTGCATCTCTGTATACACCACTATCACATATTTTAACTCTGCTTCTGTCTTAAAATGGGGAAGAAAAGGGCAACACGGGGAAATCTCACATATCAGAGATCTAAGGAAATGCTATGGATATCTACAGAAAGCTTCTGCCTATTTCCATCGACTAGTGTTCTACTGCCTCTCCAATTAGCATTAAGTCAGCATTCAGCTTCACCAGCAGCCAGTCCCTGCTGCAGTGACTGCAGAGGCAATAAATTACACACCAGCAGTGCTCTGAATCTGGGAACACAGACTGGCTCCAGCAGGCCATTCTCTGCTTACAGACACACCCCTCTCAAGCCCAATATCCGGTAAACAGCTTTTTCTTTAGAGGTGATGTCAGGCTGCATTCTTGCTATTCTCCTGACAAATGCCAGGTCTGACACAGCCTCCAAGCAGCAGCCTGCAGGCCTTTCCAGCGAGTACGCAAGAAAGCAACACAAATTGTTGAATATGAGGGAGAAGAGCCAAGCTCTCTTTTTTCTGGTGAACTAGGTTGGGCAATACTGATAACACAGCTACCCCAAAGTGCTCGGCTTGATCAGACAGACCTGCTCATTAGGAGGAAACTGCATCCATTATATTTCACCCTGCAGGGACAGTTTTTCTCCTAATGAACGCAGTTCATTCTGTACAAAGTTGAGGGCTATAAGCTGAAAAACAGCTATCCCTGCACTTAGACAACTTACCCTCACCCCAAGCCCAAGGCTGCAACAAACCTGTCTGCAGATGGCTTCTCCCTGTATCTACACACCCACATGATACGCCTCCTGGAATGTAGTGACTCCATGTCTCAAGGGATAGTTACAAAGCATGAAACCGTAACAGAAATTGTTCTGAGGTTCTGTCTTATTTCAGGTATGTTCTTTCTTCCCTGATACTGTAATTGTCACTCTCTCCTGAAGAATCCCAGTGTCTGCCAGAAACATTCCCTCTGCTAGTAGGAGGGCTTATCGGGACAGGTACAGCAAAAGAGCAGCTAGGGTACCTGTGTGTATAAATACGCTCATGTTTAACAAGTCTAAAAACACAGGCTCTCATAGGTTTGACCGTTACTAGGGTTGGGAGCTTTCTGTAGTCCCGTCATCCCTATCCTTGGCACAGGCTGGTTCCTCACCCGCAGCCTGGTATCGCTATCTCACCATTTAGCATCTCTGGGGCCATCCAGTACGGGTTGCCAACCACCGTGTAGCGCTTCTTCCTGTCACTCTTCCGCAGGGTTCGTTTCTTGACAGATGGCTTCTCCAGAGTGGGCTTTTTTCTTTCCTCCACAATCAGCCGAGACAGACCAAAGTCAGCCACCACCACAGTCTTATCCTGCACAGAGGATTTAGAACAAACTGCTCACTTCCCTCAGCTCCTTCCAGGAGCAGAGAGGCTTTAATTCCTGTTCACTGTCAGCAGTGGCTAAAAGAACAGCAGCAGCTGTAAATCAGTATTTAATAGTTGTGATGAACTGTTAACAGGAGACACTACCACAGGAAATGGGGTAAGAGATCAGAACGAAGAAACAGTGACAGCAAGATCAGTCTGGAAAACCTTATGTGAAGATACAATTCCCTTGTTTAGGGCTCCAAACCCTCCCTGAAATTAGTCCCGCTCTGACTATTGAGGGCTGTGAACTCAACACCATGTGGAGAAAATCAGGGAAGGAAGATGACATGGGGAACAGCATACTGCAGGAAACAGAGGTATAGCTCACCAACTTGATTAGGCAATTATGTGAATTCAGGTCTCTGTGAATGATGCACATAGAGTGCAAGTAAGCCTAGAACAGAAGAAAACTCTGTTAGAGGTTTCCAAGCAAATACATCCCTTCACATTTACAAACTTCAGCTATGTGCTAGTAGCCAGGCAAGATCCACAACCCCTCAATCATCATCCTACTGAAGCTGCTAACCCTGACCCAGGAGGCTTGCCCAGTGACACAGAAGAGTTGGACTCACCATTCCAGAGGCAATTCCTTTGGCAAAGCTGACCTTCTGCTGCCAGGGAAACGGGTCCTGAAAGACAAGTCCTCTCCAGTCAGGGACCATCTTACCAGCCACCTGGTGACAACAATTCCTCCTCTACAGGGACTCTTACAGAAGTCAGAAAACATTGATACAACCCCAACAAAAAGGCACTTCCTGCTCCAGACTACCCACAGCTAAGAAAAAGCTTTTCCACACAGTTCCACACAAAAGTACTATCAACAAGCATCATAAGGTTGGCACATCCACAGAGTGCTGTCAAGCTCATTCCATAATAAGTAGAGGCCTACCAGGCTTCCCCTTGGCATGTGCTCACCGCATTGCGGAGGAAGTCCTTCAGGGTGCCACCCTCAATGTACTCAGTGAGGAGATTGAGCTTCTTGTCCTTGTACAGTACACCAATGAACTTCAGCACATTGGGGTGATCCAGGCTGCGCATCACTTTCACCTGGGAGGCAGAGACACATCTCAGAGCACAGAATGAAGCAGCTCCTTGTAAATCCTCTCTGTATATTTGCACTGCTCCTGTCCAAGAGAGGACAGCATTCCTATCCTGGAGGTTACCTCCAGGCACCAGAGTGTGCGCTCAGCCCCTAATCATAAAGCATTCAATTACCTTTTGCCTCTTCGTTTCCACATCACGCAATTAACCTGATCTTAGTCTTTAAGGAAAGTGCCCTTGGGTTCAGCAAACTTTTCAGAGACAGAAGTTCTGCAGGGCAGCTATCTGTTCTGTACTGCATGTCAGCTGTTCAGGGAGCTGCCTGCCTCTAAGCTAAATACGACTGGAAAACATGGCAGGCAGCTGCCAAGAAAACAGTTTAAATACAGCAGGAGTCTTAAACATCTTATGGATATTGGCCTGCATCACTTGTATTTGTGCAAAAGGCTCAAGGGATAAGTCCTTTATGTATTTGCACAGCTGCTTGCCTCAGACTCAGTCTGTTTTGTATCACTGAAAAATTAATGAACTGGGAGCTGAAGTCATGGCTGCTGCTCAGTGTAAGCAAGTCACACTTTGCTGCAGCAAACATTCAGCTGGTGTCAGGCTCTCTCTGGTGCAACATCTCCCTCCTTAGCACTTCCTGCCAGTCTGCTGTCATGATAACTCTGTCACTGGGGAAGATGGAGGAGCGTCACCACCCTCATGGCTCAGAAACTTCTGGAAAGTTTGCTCTTACCTCTGTCAAAAAAGTCTTCTGTGTTTCCTCATCACAGCGAATCAGCTCCTTCATCACCATCACCTTTCCTGTTGCTTTGTGAGTCACCTGATGGAAAGAGAAACCACAACTACAGGCCAAGTTTGAGAATAAATAGCTCCAATGCTCTTGCAACTGTTCTGAAAAGTAACATCCTCCCCCTCTCTCCAGAGAAGGCATTAAAGAAAAAACTCGGAGCCCAGGGATCTAAAGAAAACAGCATAAAATTTCTGCTTTCGGAATTCAAAGATTCTGTAAGCAAAACTCCCTAAAGCTGACAGAGGATCATACCAAGAGACCAACAGCATCCCAAGAACTAGAGCTGCAGTCTCCTTTTTACAAAGCTTATGGCTGAGCTGCACAGAACTGATTCCTTCAGAGGTTATGACTTGTACATGTCTCAAGTTCCCGCACAGAAAGCACCTGCCCAGCATGATGCTTACAGTTTATACACAGGTTCCATCAGCTACATTCTGTATCAGCAAAGAAATCAATGTTCACTTGCATAAGAAATGAAACCAAACAATGCAAAGCTACACTACCACTTTAGTATGCTTTGATATTAAAGGAGACCGTGAAGCTCACTGGTTTCTGATGAGCATATCAAACTTAAGCATGTGTAAGAAGAACTAGGTTGCACAGAGTGTTCAGTTAAGGCAGGAAGCAGTTGTTTTACTGTGCTCCTTAGGAGCAGTGTTCTGCTGCCTACAAGAAATATCCCAATACAGCATGCACCCAGAAAAAACACACCATGAGCACTGGGCAATGCACTTCCTACCCTTTGGCACTGAAAGCATTTCCAATTCCAAGAGCTGCCTGTATCCAGCTGGTTTATGGCATTCTCCTGTGTTGTAGAGGTTTCTCTTAATCAGCTCTGCCTTGCTTGCATAGGTATAGGAGTGAACAGAAATGTGCCAAATTCCAATAAGTGAGTTTTCTTGGAATCTCCCTTTGGAGCCACTTTGCTTGGATAGCTAAATCGCTTTGAAATTGCTAGGTAACTGAATAACCATATTATCTCTAGGAGCAGAAAGGGACTGTTCTGATCATAAATAGTATTAGTTGCAACAAAAACATTCAATAAGAAGATCAAGGAAGTTGTTGCTTTTTTTTGCCTCACACCTTTTAAAATAAAACGCCTTTCAGAAAACCTCCAGAACTGCAACCCAGAACATGAGGCCCAGTTATAATATTTCAGAAGCTTGTGAGCTTTTGCAAACACTGCGGCATTTTAGTTCTCATTTGAACCTTGGGACATAGTGGGTGGAATACAAATGCATGGAATAATACAATAACACAGGAGAAGCAAGAGAATTATATTCTTCTGCTCCCATCTGAAATCAAGCATCCATATATAAGTAGCGAGCCAGGGAACACTACGCATTTCAGCCAGGGACATGAAAGCCAGGGATATCTAATACCCAAAGATAAAGGGAAGTGTAGGGACAAAGACAAGGCAAGGCTAAGTGGTATTCTTAAGCTGACATATCAGCAGAACTGAAACAAGTGTCATCATGGAACTGCAAGAGGGCAATTTTAATTCCCAGAGCATGCACCGGGACAGGTAATTTGAGCAGAAAAAAATGCCTTTGTGCCATTGACTGTGGGGACACAGATGACAAAAGCATGCGACAGAGGAAAGGTTCTGCTTACCTGGACCTGTTATTTGTCTATGACAGAGGAGAAGAGAAATATGCTCATTAGTACAGTATAGTATAGTAGTACTGGCCCACCACCATCCATGGAAACATGTGATGAGTGAGGTGTAAGGAGAAAAGTCCCATAACATGCTGAATATCTGAGTACTGAGGAGCTCATACCACCTTCAGTAAAGCAGAGAAAGCTGCCCTGATGGCTGTCATAGGTGCTAGGATAGTAGCTCCTTAAGCACCTCTAGTCAAGATCAGAAAGCTTAAAGCCAAGAGGTCAGAACGTCTATTAATGGAGATTTTTAACTGTGACAGCCATGCAAGAGCTGATGGCTAACACCACATTTAGGCTCTGATCAGAGTTCTGAGCTCACTGAATCAGCCTGACAAACTCTTGAGTATGCCACACTAACGGTGGGAGAGCAATACTGAACTGGGGACTTAATGCTATTCTCCCCACCTCACCCAGGTGCCTGCAGTGATATGGGCATTCTAACTCGAGGGATGAGCCAGTATAGCCAAGGCTGACATTTGAAAGAGACAAAGAAACAGAGAAGTGGATCTCACTGAGCAGCCCAGGTGAGTTCCAAGACTGATCACTATCAGCAGGGCAAAGAAAGGCCACTCTGTCGAGGTTTACAAGATAGACTGTTGTAGACAAAGTAACTGATGAATGCCTGGGGAGCTCCCTCACCTTGATTGCTTGTCCAAAAAATCCTTTTCCTAGTACTTCCCCATGAATGAGATCACATGGCCGGAAGATTTGCTGGGAGCAGCTAGAAGAGGAACGTAGAGATTCAGAGCGACTGATGTCACGGCTCAGAAGAAGGGGTTCCTTTGGAGAACTGGGGCCAGGAGACTTAGAAATGCTGTTGCTTCGCCTAGAAAGTAAAGGAAATGAGGTCAGTAAAGCTGCTAGGAAGCTTCTGGCTCAATGTATATCATCATTAGCTCCTATGGGAACAATTTCCAGATGCACTTTAGTGCTGTTCACGTCACAAAAGCCAGATGCCGTCCCAGCACTGTGGAAGCTCTTCACAAACCTAGAGCAGCATCCAAGCCTGGAGTGACTAACAACAATGCATCCCCTGAACTGTCGATTAGAGGTGGAGCTCGTGAGTAGGAAGAAGCTGTGAAGATGCAGCTCTTATTACTTCTAAGCAAAGATTAAAATACTGAGCAAGCAACTGAGTGCACCAGTCTAGGTAAACAAGGTTTCTTCCCAAATACCAGTCACATTCCCTTTGAGGACACATTCTTCCCCAGCCATTTACAGATGATAAAAATCTGACCTTTCTGTTTTCTAACTGTAAAACTCAATATCTTTTCTTTGGTAGAAGTAGAGCGCCTCAGTTTTATTAAGTAAAGTTTATCACCCTGAAAGGGAATGAAGAGTGTGTATGTCAACAGTAGGATGTGAAAGTCTCAACTGGTGGTTCACACCATGGATTAGTCACATCTCAGCAGTCATTTCGAACCACAGGGCCTAAGCACAGAGCAGCCCAGCCAAGAAGCAAGGGGCAAACACAAGCTAGGTCAGAGCCTTCAAGACTTTACCTGAGGGATCGTCGGCGGAGCGTTCCTTCCAGATTCTCCTTGATGTCCAGCGGAGAGATGGAGCAGGGTGAGATGGGTGACTTCATGTGGGTGGGAAGCCGGGAGTCCAACCGAAGCTTGTCTAAGCGCTGTGAGACAGGGTCGTGCTCTATCAGCAGCTGAAGAGTCTGGCTTGTCTTGCGAATCAAGTCCTCCACCTTCAAGCAAATCAAAGGGAAGGATGGTAGCAAAAAACCAGAAACATGAAGGACAGCAGACACAGAAGACACAGCAGAATCGCCCCTCAGAAATCAGAGTTCAGTTCAGTTTTGGTTTAGTTGCACACACCACAGTTGTCTACCAGACAAAACAAGCCAACTCCACAGAAGTTTCTCATGCTATTCAAAGCTGCTTCTGTTCTGGCCAAAAATAAGAGACTAAACTTTTTCTTTTCTTAGAGCAGAGTTTGAAAACTACACAAGATTTCACCCTGAACAATGCTGAAAAACTAAAGCTGTTGTGCTCCTAATGTCTGTCCAACACCAACAGTAATATCTTCATGCAGTGAAAGTGATGGTGGTCTCACTACATTCTTGCAGCATCACCTAGTAGCTGTAAAAAGCATTTTCTTGTAAATGCAGACACCAAATATATACTTTCTTTTTTTCAATGATAACCTCATGCCAAGGATAAGCCGAACCTTTGTCTATTACCAGATGCCTCTGAGGTGATTAGAACAGCAGCCTTCACTAGTAATACATAAAGAGTCTTCACAGCCTCTCCGTCCTCTAAGATGCCACAGCTTTATGCTTTCCTTATTATCTTCCTCTGTGACTGAATGCCACAAATTCAGTACTGCATCCCAACTGCATTTCCTTCTAGTTCCTCTTCAGCTAGAGTAAGCAGCAAAGTTTGTCTTTGTGTCTGTTCTTACTGCTAACATGAACACGATGGGTGTACATATACACTGTATGTAGGGTGGGAGAACAGTGCCAAGAGACAGAGCAGCTTTAGGAAGAGAGATGAGAAGGAGGCTTCAGAACAGAACTCTACCCACCTCCTCCACCTGTAAGGTACGAATGGGAGCTCCGTTAATTTCCAGGATACGATCTGCAGGGTGGATGGCATTTCGGACATCTGGGCTGATGTGCATCCTGTTAACTCTGAATACAGGTATTACAGTGGTGAGGGAAAAGTCAATTAAGCCACAATTACAAAAACTATTTGACCTCTACTGCTTCTCTTTCTATTAGTATCTTGAAGTAAAACAGTGCTAATTTCCATTAGAGTTAATGCTTGGGTTTGAGCTGGTTTGGGGAGAGCTTATCATTTGTTCAATGGCAAAAATTGCTACTCCGTTACAATTCTTAAATGTTCCCATTCTAAACGACCTCCACAGCGATCAAAGCAGCTGGCAGGACAGCAGGACTGCAGAAGTTTTACCAGCTCCCTCTGCACAGAGATGAACTTTGCACACAGCCTTGTCATACTCACTCTTTCACTTGGACGCCAGTGGCATAGCTGGAGCAGCCGCCCTCAACAGACACAGAGAAGCCCCTTTTGCCATCAGTAGCTGCTGGCATGGAGATGAGTGTCAGCGTATAAGGCAGCTGCTCACGCAGAGACTCAGTGGAATGTTTTTCTATCATCGGTGTCAGCACAATCTGGTTATGGCATTTTCCACTAGAAGAAGTGAAGAGAGTCATTGTGGTAGTGTCCTATCCCTCGCTGCCAAACTCACATTTCTAAGTTATTCCAGTGGCCCTAAACTACAGTTTTGATGCTTGCTCCGCTCCTTTCATCCCCCTTTTCCCCCCCATTAAAGACAGGTCCCTTGTATCCTTTAGCATAGCATTAAGCTGAACCACATGGGGTCAGCTAAATGTGGCTTACACATAGAGCAAGGAGCAATGCAATTTCCCAGTGGCAAAGTATGCAGCTCTGTCTCACCAGTAGAGAGTGGAATGCTGCACCAGTGCGTAAGTGTCCCCATCTTCAATGATCACTTTGCAGCTCATACAAGCAAAGCACTCAGGGTGATACTTGTATTCTCCAGCCACCTACAGACAGAAAAGGGAAGTGCTCAGGAAGAACAAAATCCATCAGTGTTTGCAGCTGCCGCTTTCCTCTCATTAATTTGGTCACTCAGATCTCAGAGCCAAGGAGCAGCTTTTTACTGGAGTTACATTAGCCCATTCTGCCTTTCCGGAACCCCAACCCTGGCACTTTGTTTGCAAAACTTCACTTAAACAAACATGTCAACATGCAAAGCCAAGCCTGTGTCCAGGAACCTCTGTTACATTTGGCAGCTGCTCTGCTATCAAAAATAGTTGATAGTCTGCTGTGGACTAGTAAACAAGATATTAAACCTTCCTGTTCACTTGCTCTTGGCACGATAACTAATGTTACGCCTGAATTAATAAAGCTGAAAGGGCTTTTTTTTTTTGGCAGACAGGCAATGCACAAATTAAGGTACTTTACCAGACAGCTGACAGGGAGGAAAACAACCAACCAACAAAAAAAAACCAGAAAACTGAGACTACAAAATACTTTTGAAGGATATTTTTCTTCACTGAAATTCTATTTTCCTTATGGGAACTTCCCTTATTGACCATATTTTGCAAAGATTTCAACAGACAATGAGAAACTTTCTGTACTACTTTTGAGTAACGTTTTTATTAAGACTCTAGAAAAATAATAGGTATATTTCATTCTTGACAGTTTTAGAGGTTACATATTTGCAAGGCTGCAACAAGAAGTGGAATCTCATATGGTGCAGGCATAGTTCACTGTTTTAAACCAACTAACACCACTTCATGGCAGCGCTGGCTTGAAACCCATTCACACTATAGTCCAGGCATCCAAAGCCAGAACTGCTGCTTGTCCTGAGCTGAGTGATCTGACTTTGCACTACAGTGGAAAACTACCCCATGGACACTGGTGCACTACGGAGACCAGCGTCCTGTTACTCATCCTTCTATTTCTCATTCCTGTGCATTTTGGCACCTTTTTCCTCTCTGTTCACATGCTTCAGATCCTCACATCTCTCTCCTTTCAGTCGCTCTTCTTAAAAACGAATGTTGATAAACCTCACTGTAGATCTCTGACACAAAAGCTGAGTAGCGAGAGGATTATCACTTTCAGTTTATTCGGTTGTTTGCATAGTGAGGACAACTCCCAGCCAAGCAGTTGGAGGCGGCTATGTCACATTCCTTACCATCACAGGTCCAGTCATCAGCAGAGAGCAGCCATGGCAAGATTCCCCAAACTTCCCCCAATAGTCTTTGTGGCAATACAGCTTTCCATCTTTCTCATAGTACCAGTTAGTGAGGGGATCCTGGCATTCAGAACACCTTGAAGGAAACAAAGGAGCACAGTTCCTGTTAGCAATGAGTCACAAAGCAATGGAAAACATCCCCTCCTGCATGGAGAAAACAGATGCTCAGCAGCAGCTCACCGCTGGCTGTTCTAGTTATTGGTACACTAAATCCCCCCATTTGACAATGCATTTTCAGCTGAGAATTAGCACCGTGCCATGGTTTTGTAAGGAGAGGTGGTATCAACCAATCCAAAGGAAAAGGTAGGCTTCCGAAGTTTCAAATTCCATTCACTTCTTAGAACACATCAGTTGATTTACATATTCTGCATTAGAGATATTACTCCCCCCTCCCTCTGAGTCCGCTGTTGCCAGGCACACGGACAGCTCTGCTGTGCTTCTACAGAGTGTTTCTATAGCACCAAGCCTTCTGCCAGAGCACCTCTCTCCTTGGCTACTTCAGGAAATGGAGGCAGGATCCACTTCCCTGTGCATTAAAAAACCAATTTCACACCAATTTGTGAAAGGCCCCTCTGATCCTCCACAGACCAGCCTCCCCCAAAAACCTCCATTTCAAGAAACGATCACTATTCATTGTTCTTCTGCAAGAAGCGAATAGACAAACAAAACCCTCAAACAAGGAAAGATGCAGCAGTTCTGTTACAGATTCCATTGTAGCAAATCACAAGCAGAACCCGGATCTTCTGGCTTCCTGAGCACCAAATAATCCTGCCTCAGCAGGACATGCTGGCTAAAGGAATTTAACTTGTGCAGCACAGAGGTGTGACTTAATGAAGAGATAAGGCCACAGACAGGACTGCACTCCCTCAGTAGTTGCATCACTGAAGATTATTCCATTAGACCTGGGCAGCACGGTTCTCAGACTTTAAAAGGAAAACAGTCTGGCGCTGGCCATTTCTGAGCACAGAACCCAAGGCAGGTTAGTGACCATTACTTGGTTTTAGGCAGCACCTCACTGCCTTTGTCAGCACAATGTTCTCCCAAAGGCTGGAGGAGGAGTTTCTCCTGTCTCAACAAGTGGCTCCATTACTGTACTGGAAGGGAACTCCGAGGGAGGTGGGAGCGTGCCCTCCTGGGCAGCAGGGCTCTCTACAGCACCAACTGCACTGAAGGCAGCACGTGGCAGTGAAGGTACACATCATACATGCTTCCAGTGTAAGAAGGGAGCTACTGCTGGCCTCACCTTTCACAAGCTTTCTAAAAGCTTATTCGTGCCAAAGACATTCCTTATAAACTCCACCAACATGTAACAAGCGTACTGATATGAGACACTGGTTGTGATCCAACATGGATCCAACTTCAACCAGAGTTCTTTACTCTGTCTCAAGAGACTTCCAAGCAACAAGATGAAGCTGCCTGTAAGTAGCCTATGGTTTTAGGGGAAAACGCACCTTAGTATTTAATGCCATACCCTGCCCTCAGGAAAGCTGCTCCTTCGCTTTATACCATTTGTTCTCCCAGCTGAGGAACTCCAAATGCTGTTCTCCCTCCCTCTGTGATGGGAAAGGACTCCAGCACGTGCAACAACCCCTGTTAACTTTGTCTGAGCAGAGGGAGCAGTAATTCCACCTTACTACCAAGGGCACTTGCATTATTATAGCCCAAGCCCTGGGGCACCGTCAGGGTTACACCCTGCTCATGGTATGTAGGAGACCTAGAGGGCCCTGCAATGCATTCTGCCTTCAACCACTAAGTCCTTGGCTTTCACTTGCAGTAAATACTCCAAGCTGAATGATCAAGTAGGTGAGTGGGAGGGAGAAAGAACAAGTGAAGACTAACAGCAAAGATTTCTATCACCCTGTGGCAGGAACATCTGGCTCAGCATGGATGAACTGGATCCCTCAGACTTATCCAACTTCTGCATACATGCCTATACCAGTGC
Organism: Excalfactoria chinensis; assembly: GCF_039878825.1. Lineage (NCBI taxonomy): Eukaryota > Metazoa > Chordata > Aves > Galliformes > Phasianidae > Excalfactoria > Excalfactoria chinensis. The sequence continues at coordinate 3,507,322 of NC_092840.1, read as the reverse complement.
ATGCTCTGAGCGTGATTACATCTTCAAACAGGGAGTTGTGACCAGACCTGCACCTGGGATGCAGACAGCAACACTGTAGACTGGGGACTGCTCTACCAGGACTTCTAGAGCCACCTTTCTTCCAAGTTCAACCCAAGCAGGTGGGCTATTTTGTTCGCTTTCAATCACAATACATCCTTACGCTTCTTTACCCTCTTCTCCAACTTCAACCACATCTTTTTCTACTTAAGAAACTTGAAATTTCTACACAAACAACAAAACTGTAGTTGTTTCACACAGGCTCCATAAGATCATATACATTTGTCCTCCCTTTGCCTTTCCCCTGCTTCCTCACTGACTTCAACCTTACAGCACCTTGAGTACTTTGCTTCCATCTGAAAACAAGCACTGGTATTTAATTTGCAACAAACCCATAGCAAAATGAAGGTGAGGGGGTGGAGCCAGCAAGCAGTCAGTTCTTTGCTATGCAATTAAACAAATCTGGGCAGGACAAGTTTGCAGCTCAAGGCTCAGCACCCCACCCTGAGCAATGAGGCAACAGGAGCCCCATAGAAGCTAGGTGCTGGTAATGGCTCTGGTCTGGTGCTGGTAATGGCTCTAACTGTTTCATCCCTCACTATCACTTAGGCATTAGATTTGTCAGGTGTTGAGGGCAGACAGCACACAGGTATAGTTATAAGAACAGTTTCGGTGCCTTTACCCAGATGATAAAGCCATCACGTGAACGTTTCACATGACTTTCATTGAAGAGATGTGTCAGATCTTTGTCACAGAAGCACTGTCTCCTTCCTTTCCCGCCTCACTGGAGCGTGCAGCATTACAACACTGCCGCTGCCTGTCCTCATATTAGCTAAAAAGGGAATTCAGTTACTTCTGCAGGAATTGAACAAGCTCGTCTTTTCCAGTCACTGCCACTGAAAGCCTTCTTACTTCTCTTTTAGCTTTCAAGCAGCTAATCTACGATTTGCCATTCTTATGGCCTAGTAGCGAAGTATGGTAACCACATTTCTTGGAGGACTTCTAGCAGCCTTATTTGAGGTGGATCATCTTGCACACTAGCCACCATTGTCAGATCTGCGGAGCTCTTTTCTTATTATACAGCAGATCTTCACTTCTCATCCTTGGTGATCAAGAATTATTTAATCTGCCTCCTGTAGTCATCCTCCAGGAGCCCCCGCAGCACCCAGAGCAAAGCATCTAGCCCTGGCACTGCAATGCTGCAGCAAGAGCTCACAAATCGGTGCTTGATGGCTGCTTGGGTTTGTGGGGGGTGGTGGAAAGATCAGGTGGCACCACGAACCCAGCCTGGTTTTCAGCGAGATGGAGATTCAACCCACGGGGGCATCTCTTTTACATCTAAACGAAAGCCAATACCCTCATGGAAGCAAAGACTTCCCTGGCACTGAAGAGACGATCCCTTCGAGAAGGGCTCATTAATAAAATCTCCCCCCCACACACTGTCAGGCTGGATCAGTTACCACTAGGCAGGCTCTGAAGGACTGCAGTTCCAATTCTGCAGGCAGAGGGGAAGAGGACAGGCTGCAAACAGGCCGTGTAACTCCAGCCTGCAGCTAACCCAAAGGCTTCTCAGCCAGGCCCAGCACAAGTGTGTGCTCTGGCTCTAAGACATGCTGGCCAAACAAGCGTGGATGTAACAAAACACAGACTAAGTGCATAATGTTTAAGCTCTGACTGTACAAAGCTGTTTCCATGCCACTTGGTGGGTGTACCCACGGCTTAGCATGATGCTCCCTATGTAGTGCAAATAATGAATGGCTGCTCACTTGCCTTCTGAAAGAAGAGGCTTTCTCAGAAAGTTGCTACTGAAGTTCAGCTGTTGCACAGCAGTATTTACTCCTGTCCCACTCTGTGCTAACAAAAGGCTGCCCACCTCCAAATCAGTGCCCCAGTGTTTGTAGGAACAGAACCAGAAACACGCAAATCCAGGCAGAGGGGACAGGAGGGAGACAATGGAACTGCCAGCCCCCATTTATTCACCTTATCAGCACATTAGCGTCAGTCACCATCCTGGCTGCACTCAGCCCTGCTAACAGCTTTCACCATGGAGATGTAATGCAATCAAAGCCTTATTCCATAGCCTTTCTCAAGCCTCATTTGTTTGACCGAGCCAAAAAAGGTTGTTAATACAAACCAAAATATCACGGGACAAGAATCATTTCCACTTAAGTGAAGTGTGTGGCAAGTCCCTAGTTACCTGCAAGGTACTTTATTTCTTTCTCAAACAAGATTATGGATTGCTTCACTGCGGATTACATCACCTTCTTGAACTCCACAGCAGCATGTGGCACTCCCTCAGCCCATACTGTGCCCCAGTAAAGCAGCACTGGAAGAGATGCAAGTAGCAGCAGCCGCAGTAACCTCATTCCTCTGGCAGTGGAGCAAAGCACAGGGGCACGGGCTAAAGCAGCGTGTATTGCTGCTCTGTGAGGCAGCCTGCCTGCCTGGGCTACACAGACACTGCCCTGCAGCACTGGTGCCTTTCCTCCTAGAGCCTTCAGCGGGGAGGCTGGTAAGCAGCACCTCTCCTCAAAGCACCCTGGGTTGAGGCCAGCTGCTCCCTGCACACAAGCCTAGACCTCACATGCTAACTGCTTAGGATAGCGTTACAGGGGTGAAATGACAACTTGAAGATCAACTGCTAATCCCGTGCAAGACTTACCGAAAGGGATCCTTGGGAGCGAAGTAAGCAGGGGCTGACAAGTAACTTCCCATCTTCAGCAGTGGATAAACCGGCTCAGCCACAAACTTGTCCAACTGCCTCTGAACTGCTCAGTTCTGCCAACATGGCAGCAGCCAGTGCTCATTTAATCTTGCGCTGATTCAGACACCTCACCTCTCTTTCAAGCTGCCCAAGGAATGCCAGGTCTTCTGTCTGCTCATTCCTTCTCAGATTTTTCCTGGCTCCCATGGCTGAAACCATCCTCTCCTGCACTCAGCAGCACCAGCACCCTCGGGGAGGATAGAATGACTGCTACCCGGGCTAGTTAGACATACTTCTGCAATAGTTCTTCCGAGCTCTGCTGCTTGCTAACTATTGTCAAGTTTTCCCTTCTATGGATCCACCCAAGGGTGGGAGGGGAGGAGGAGCCATTGCAGGAGGACAGCGTGTGGCTGCAGAGGCTGAATAAGCTCTACTTCTTTGCAAGGCGTGGGTGGAGCTTTGATCGGAAGGAGGCTGCGTTACTAAGTAATGAATGAGGGTCTGCGTTACTAAGTACTGAATGAGGGTCGCTTTCGCAGTCATTAACCTGAAGTGCCACTATCTGATGGACAAATCGAGGAAGGCTGAGACTAAGGAAGACAGCTGGCCGTGTCCCCTTCGGATTGATGTTTATTACATACTTTCCTAAATCCCGTACAGTGAACTGGGATACACTGCCTTCCCAGTACCTTCAGTCTGTTTGGTCATCCTCTTGCAGAAAGTAACTTCCCAGAGTGCTTCATCCAAGGAAAAGTAACTTTTCTTCCAACACTTTCAACACAGAGATCATTCAATCACTGAGCCTAATCTGCATCTCCTGGAAGGAAGCTGAGAGGTATAAATCAGCACAGGCAGTACTCTCTCCCGCTTGCAGCACATGTAGTTACATCACTTTGCTTGCTCTGAAGCCAAGCATGATGTCTAGCAGACAAATCAGCTAAAACTTAGTAAGACACCGAGATGCAACAAATGTCTGCTGCTGCACTGAGCCCTTCCATTTCTGTGCAGTCAGCAAAGCCTGGCATTCCTGAATGCAGCCTGCAAATCACGCAGTGTTCCAGAGGCAACACTACTCAGATGTGCTTTTACTGGAGATGCTCGTCTCTGTTGGCATTTTGTCTGATGGACGGTCGGGGCTGAGCCTTGGCTGCAGATCTGACAGCTGCTGCTTGCTATTGAAGTAAGCAGAAAACCAGGCAGCATTTTTACCTCCTTCTTTCCTAAACAGCCATCTTCATGAAAATAATAATAAGTATACGTATAACTTTATCTCTTTTCCTTCATTCAGTGCAGTTTCTAAGCCTGGCTGTAAAAGCACAGCAAAGTGCTGCAGAGCCCATTGCGGTCGTCAGCTCCAGCGCAGATTTAATTCCTTCTGACATTTCACACAGCTCTACTGGAAGCAGCAACACGGTGAGTCTGTGTCTAGGAATGCGCTCTGGTCTCCCACATTCTCTATACGTTGCATGCTGTAAATGGACCAGTGCTCACAACCCAGCACTCCCCTGGCTATCAGCACCACCCCACAACACACACATACCTCGGGTGCATCGCAGAGCCCCTCCCGGCCGCAGTATCACCTACAGACAAAGGCTTTTCCCCGCAGAACTGCTACCGCAGGCTGAACTCCCTCCAAGGGGGATTCCATGTGACCTCATAAATCCCAACTTTACAGACAAACCTTTGAAGTTTTGATCCACAGATGTGATAAGCAGCCAGCTAGTCTGTGAATGAAGCCAGTAGATAAAGCCTAACTTCAAAGTAATAAAAACCACCCAGACAGCTAAGAAACTGGGAAGGGATTTTGTCTGAGACTTCCTTAAAGCCAAAGGACACACGGTCCAAATGTCTATTTTAAACAGGAAACATCTTATCAGGATGATTTTACTTTAGCGGTGAGCCCCAGCAGCAGTCAGTAACTCACCTTCTCCTACACAGAATTCTCTTGTTACTTCTTGCTTTTGTCTGTATGACCTACTTGAGAACGCAAGAGCCCCAATGAGAGCTTTGGAAAAAGTGTTAATCTATTCATTCATTCCAGATCTGAATTCCTGCCAGAATGACTGCACTTCAGAAATGCTGATGAACAGGTGGAGGGGACCTTTTCTGTATAATTTTACCGATACCATCTCGAAACGCCAACATGCACCAAAGCTAATTTATGTTTAAACAATCTGAGGGCAAATATCTGTATTTCTCTCTTGCAAATGCTGACACAGTATCTCCACTGCACAGCAGGGGTTGCTCTCCTTCCTATGCTGTGGAATTGCAGTGACTTTTTGCCAGAGATACAAGCCTGAACATTACAGCTGGCAAGTGAAGGGAACACGTGAAAAGCTTAAACAATGACTCAACATGCAAACTGAGCTGCAAAACGTCATAGATTTTACAGCTTTGTCCCCAGAAAAGTGCATTATGGCTTTGTGATATTCAAGTGATTAAGAATTTAAGCAGAAAGGGTTTGGTTGCATTTGGACACCTTGTTTACTACAGTTTATTCTGTCCAATAGCAGATGCAGTGCTCAGCCTATCTACCAGCCCTACGACACACAGATTTACCCTGGCACAGACAGGCACTTCAGGATGTGTGCGGACTGGAGCAAGCTGGGAAAAAAGCATCACTTGATGCCTGAAGAAGATGCAGCAGGTTTTTGTTTCAGCATGGACGCAGTTTGGAGGCATTCCAAGTCCTTCAGTGCAATCCTAACACCTCATTGTATTTCCAAGGCACTTACACCTAGTATATGCTTCACTGGTGTTGAAAGACAGAGTCAAGCTCCGGACATCAGGTACTGAAACAAACACCGCTTGGTACGCACACACTGCTGAGTGAAAGCTCCTGCACACAGCTCTCCAGTAAACTAAAACAGTGAAGTGAAGCTCATCTTTGCTACTGCACCTCACCTCTAAACAGAAGCAGAACTTCAGACAGCAATGCCTTTCAGTATCCAACATCACAGTAGGATGGAGAGAAAACCTATATATCCCCCATACATACCTAATGGCTGCAGACCTACTAAATACCTACAGCCTGAGAAGCAAACCAAAGAAATTGAGCCTCCTTGAAACTTCATAGAAGTTCATTACACAGAATTTCAGAAGCAGCAACTTCTGATGTGTAAATGATGACGGCATGTAACTGGCACACAGCACCTTGCTTTCTAGCTTGGTGCTTTGTCTGTGCAGGCTGCTGAACTCTTTGGGGGAAGGATCCCATCTCGCTCGTGTAGAAAGCACGGCACATACTGGTCTGTGTGAGTAATTGTAATTACACTGATATTACATTCTCTGATAACAGTGTCCTAAGGGACAAGCTCAGACCGGAACTTCCAGCTCCCCTAGATACAAGGGGCTGTCACCCACGTCTCCACTGGCTGTTAAGATTCCCCTGAGGAATGTGACCATTTGCACCTGCAAAGTGTTACTCAATTCCTCAGGCTTTTTAAATTCCTGAACAGTTGTGGCACTCTGTGTGCAAACAGGCACTTAGCAACTATTCCTCCCTACATCTGATAGCGAGCTGCTCTGTTTCAAAGCTGATGGAGATGTCACTGAGGAGGCATTCCCAGGGGCCTGCAGGATTGGTGGAGAGGAGCTGTCAGCTCTGCGGCCCTAATAGCTTTATGCAGTTCCCAGAAACTAGAGAAGGACCAGGAAGGTTCTTCTATTCCTGTTCCTGTCCTATTTCACCTGCATTATATAATTATTATTATTTACCTGCTCTCGAATTCACCTGGTGTCTGTGTTCAAACCCTGACTGCATTCACAGCTGGAAGAGTTAAAGGAAGATTTAAAGTAGTGAGTGCCACCTCATTTAAAATGCATCTTGAACGTACCCGTGCTTACATCTTTATAAGCCAACATCTGTACGTTTCAGCTTCACATCCTGTCACTGCACATCTATTTGTCCAGTTGTCTGTGGGGAGGAAGCAGCTCTCAGAAAACGAAGGCCAAACAGTTTGAACCTAGAATGGTATACTGAAGTCTGTACTATGAGGAAGAGCTAGACCCAGGGCTTCTTCAGTCTAGCCAAGACTGACAGGAGACACGATGGCTGCTTGCAAACAGGAAAAAGTTACTTGAACAACAGAAGGGAGGCACTATACTATCAGTGTAGATTAAAAGTCACGTGGCTCTGTAAGAAAATCAAATCACTAGAACTTGCAAATGAACAGCGGGCCTTTTCCTCCTCTGTAGCTTGGGACTCGGGCACCCCCTCAGCACACAGAATGGCGACTCCAGCCCTGTGCTCCAAGCAGCAGACACTTGTCATGCTGCAGACCAACCCCACGGGCAGCAGCGAGGGATTCCAGGAAGAACCTCCTTTCAACGTCTGCTGAGAAATGGGCAGAAAGGTAATTTGTTTCCAATTCGCTTCAGAACACCCATAGGAGATGGAGCCAGTTCTGCGCTCTGCCAAAACTGCTCTGTTTTTGCAAGTTCCTGTTTAGAGAATGCAGACTGCTGGAGCCTACAGCACTTTGCAGCAGCTTCTAGATCCAGTGGAGGGTAACAGGAAAGTTTAATTGAAAAAGAAAAAGGAGTACAAGCACTTGAATACAAAAACAATCTGTCATGTGAATTCACTTTAAATAATACATCAGTTCATACTGGGATTTTAACAAATTTTATTAGTTTAGATTTCTTGTTACTATTATATTAACAAGTGTTAAGTTGTTTCTTAAAGATTTCAATGCTATATTTAATAGTAGCCAATGTATTATACTGGAAAATCAGTTTGCTACTTAGAATTGGTTAGATTTAATTATGTAGCCCCCAATCAGCATGAAAAGATTTACTGTATCTCAGATACCAAAAGCTTGCACTTCTCAAATCAACTGCTTATGCCATTAACTAGTTTGTAATATCATTTTAAACGCTAATTCATAAAGCTATCGGTGTTTTTCTCCAGGTCAAGCTGCACTGAGTATGCATAAAAATCTGCTGTACGCAGCAAAATGGAAATATTGGCCCAAGCTGAATTAATGGTTTATGGTCATCCTCATCTTCAGTCAGTCGGTTCTTTAGGCCAACTCATGGCAAACGTTTGGATGGATACAAAATTCCCTGTGTTTCCCTTTTCCGCAATCAGGACCCTGTTCTGCAAACTGCTGATGATTTTCAGCTTTTAATTTTTTTTGCTTGGGATATAAACTAAACAGTCAGTATTTAAATCTGAAGCTGTGAAATCTTCAGCAGTGCATCACATTCGGTAAACTTGAGTATTTTGAAGATACACTTGAAACGTTTTTTCTCTAATGTGGAGGGTTTGGCTTTTGTTTGAGATTTCTGCAGCAAGCCTCTGCTGCTTGGCTGCTTAAACTAGATTCATTTTATAGACCATAATAATATACATCCTCTGTTATTTCACTTCGGAAGGAACCTAACCTCAGCCGTCTTCCTTCCTAAAAAGTTCTTAAGCTCTCTGCTACAGCAGGGATTCCTACCACCATCCTCAATAATTTCCTTCATCTGCATCCAAGAGCATTTTCCACTTGAATGTATCCAGCAGACTTGATCTGAATTTATAGTTTTCCAATAATCAGAACTGCATTTTCACAAATACTGTCCCCGTAACATCTTCTCATCCCATCCTACTCAGATTCAAATAGAATCACAGAACGGTTTGAGTTGGAAGGAATCCTTAAAAGCCACCCAGTCCCACTGCCTGCAGTGCACAGGGACACCCACAGCCCCATCAGTGCTCACAGCCCCATTCCCTGACACTGGGTGTCTGCAGGGATGAGGCACCACCGCCTCTCCAGGCACCCTGTGCCAGTGCTTCACTGTCCTTATTGTATAAATCTTCTTCCTTATATCCAATCTATATCTCCCCTCTTTTAGTTTGAAACCATTGCCTCTCGCCCCATCACAACAGATCCTGCTAAAGAGTCTGCCCCCTTCTTTCTCATAGACTCCTTTTAGGTACTGAAGTGCCACTCAGCTCTCCCCAGAGCCTTCTCCTCTCCATGCTGTGCAGCTCCCTGCCCTGCTGGTTGTGCTTCTTTGGATGCAGCCCATGATCTGGTTGGTGTTCTGGGCTGTGAGGGGCACATTGCTGGCTTATACTTAGCTGCCATCCACCAGTATCCCCAGGTCCTCTCTTGGTAAGACTGTACTCCATCCTTACGTCCCCTAGCTTGTACAGATAGCAGGGCTGCCATGACCACGGTGCAAGACTTGGATTTGTTGAACCTTACAACCTGCTCAACCTGCATACATCTCTCTGGATGGCATCCCATCCCTCAGGTGTGTAACTGTGCAACATCCCTATAAAAAGAGGGAATTGTTTTTAATGCTGTCTTTATCTGCGGGGAGGGAGAATCAACAACACAATGGACATCGAAACAGCATATAAGGCAGCACCTTCTGTTTTGTAATATGGACAAAATGGACTGAAAGCTAAAAGAACAGCACGGTATAGGTAGTAAGAGACAGACACAGATTCTTCTTCCAATAATTCCCTCTGGTAAAAGCGATCCAAATCTAGGAAAAAGACAGCATGCCGCCTCTGTATTTCCTCTGCTAAGTCTGTGTTCTTGTGCAATATATGTTCCAAATCCAAGGAAGCCATTTATCAATTAAAAAAAAAAAAAACATAAAGACCTTTGAAATGGATCCTAACTCAACAGATCTCAGAGGCAAAAAAAAAAGCACATTCAGAGTTAATTCACAACAGAGATTATGTCAGAAACATCTAAAAGAAAACTCCACAGCCAGCTCTAACCCAACAGATTCAAGCCTAAGGATCAGCTGGCCAAAGAACAATGTAAAATATCCAAGATATATGAATAGGGATTTGCTTTTCCCTCCAAGTCCCATCAGAGAAAACACGGGTTTCAGGGTCAAAGCTCCTGTACATGCAGCTTGAGGAAGGAGGGAAGTGACAAAAAACTTAAATCCTCAGAGACATGCATGTACGTCAGCTACCACCAGTGCCAAGCATGATCAGCAGCCTCGCCTGACCAAGCTAACAAGCTTAAAAGAGCTAACAAGACTGGATCAATGCCAATCAGCATTAGAAAAATCATGTGCCAGGCCAGAGACGCAGCTAATCCACAGGAAGACTGTAAAAAACGCTCCACAAGAGCTGCCGGAACTCACAGCTACAGGCTGCCAAAGGCTCCTACCATTAGAGGCTTTTTAAAGCTTGGCTTTGGGATATCAAGCACAAGACTGCTGCCCAGCATGGTTTGGGGATAACAGAAGAGAAAGGAGAACAGAGCGCAAACTCTGTTTGCATGAGCAATGCTAGCCAGGAACGGGGAAAAAGGGAAGGGCAGCTTCCTTTGCTGCAGGTTCCAATTGTTCACTCAGCACGGCCTCTAAGCTGGGCAGCAGAGCTAGAGCGAGCCAAAAGTAATGAGGGTAAGAGAAGAGCATCAGCAAGTTACTGTACATCTGAGGAGAAAAGCCATTACCTGCCTTTCTATGGAAAGCCAAAAGGAAGAAAAAAAAAAAGGAAAAAAAAAAGACTTCCATTCTACAATATAAACTACAGCATAAAATTCCCTGGTGCCACTTTGCCTGCAGCTCAGCTGTCATTCACCTCAACAAGAAGCACCCAGGCATTTATAAATCAGGACTTGCATCAGAAACAGTAGAAGAGAAGGCATAGAAGAAAGACTTGCACACACAAACTGGAGTTTGGCTAACTGGGAGAGTCTCAGGAAGCTCCACAACAGGACTCCAGCTTGTAAGAGAGAAGAGAAAAACAGGGCTTAGGGAAGCTGACACAACATAGCTGAACACGAACACTCGGTCCAACAGAAACCAGAAAGGCCAGGATTTGCAGCAATATGGAGCAGCAGCTGTGATTAACACGGCATTGTAACTAACAACGCTTTCCAAGTCAACAGAGATCACACTGCTTTGGCAGCCTACTATGCTTTGCTTTTTTTTTAAATATATATACCAATAATCATAATAATGCAACAAAGTCTTTTTATAGTAATAAATTAAACGCAATGGGACAGATGCCTGTCTTGGCACAGCAAACATTCCTCCAAAGCCGCACTTTGGCTTCCTTTACCCTCTATTTGCTTTAACAGGGTCCAAAACATTAACCTCTCCACATTCAAGACACAGTCACTCGTACCCAGAAGCCAGCAGAAGCTCCTGCTCCTTTCACAAACACAAGCCCCTTCAGAAATACAATTCTGGAGCGTGAAAAATGGACTGAGTGCTTGTGAAAAAGGCAAGAGCCCCCTCTGCCAAATCAGCAGCTTTCCCAATGCCCTGATATTGCTCCTGCACCTACCTGTATGGAAACAGCGACAGGAGCTCAGATGGCCTGGTTAGTACCTCTGAATGCAAGTGCAGACAAAGACACAACCTGTGGCTTCTGCAACCACCAGCAAATCAGAGCCTCCATTTATACTTTATCTGTATTCCTGTATTGTGTGTGTGTCAGCACGGCAGCAGCTGGCCAGGCAGCATCAGACTGCAGCCAGAACTGAAGGTCAGTTCCAAAGGGCTGCTGTGGGTATTGAAGCATGGCAATGACCAGCAGCACACTGCCTCTGCCACAGGCTCCAGAGCAGGTCAGACATAGAGCTGACAGCAGGGTATGGCCTCAAGACCAACCCCTGTTACCATCAGTAACATCCAGCATCCTCCAAGACAGCACAACAGGCTATAAAGTTGCACCTACCGGAAACAGGAAACATGCCAAGCTTCATTAACTGTCCTGTAGAGGCGCTGACCAGCAGCAATGAGGTCCCCACATCCCAGGCATCTCCAGACTTCATCACCTGTACACAGGAATAAGGCGACATCAACAACCGTTTTACATCAAAGAAAACAGGGATTGCTGCACGCCTGATAAAGAACAGCCCTGAATTACACCAGGCATACCATAAGCGCCAGTGTTTAGGGTTCCCAAACTGGACTCGGATATCCTAACCCCCCATTTTTTCCCTCCAGACCTGACACCATCACGTGCTCCTCCACATTGTGCAGAAGGAAACGAGATAACTTTTCACAGGAGATGGCGCAGTTAGAGCCGCACCACTGCTCAGAGCAGGGATTTCAGGTGGAGATGGGCCAAGTGTGACAATCCCTACAGAGAGCCACGCTATGCCAGGAAGCCACGTTACCGTTCCCCTCCTGCCACTGACTCAGCACATAACGTTTGTGCACTTTGGGGTAATTAAATGGATTTCCCAGAACAGGAAGAAAGACAAACCTTATTCAGCAGAGAACAACTTGGCTACCAGGAAGGAATTACACACTCAAAAGGATATTCCTGCAGAGACTGTGCGACCAGCACTGCACTGGGGCCAGGCTTAGGAAGAGGAGTAGCTGCCACTGCCTGCTGTCCCTTCAGAAAATACCAGCAATAGTCAACAAGTCATAAAGCCCCAGGAACAGCCAGGATGCACACAGAGCGGCAAAGAAAACACAGTACAAAGACTCTAGCACTAATTCGGCACAGAGAAACGCTATCTGAGAGCCAAGCTGCTGTTTGGGCACATTTAAGAGAAAGCCGAGGATGTGGATGAGCGCAGGATGGCACCAAGAACACGTCGTGCTGCTGGGCACAGATCTGCTTCCTTCTGCTACTGCAAGCTGGCTGCAGGAAAGATGCATAAGGAAAGAAATGCGCTTAGAGAAGGAAAACCACTAACCACAGACTTACAGTTTCTAAAGAGCGTTAAAGCTCAGCAGTTGCTCAGCGATTGCCCCTTCTTTCTGAGGCTTTTCTCTGCAGCTTCACCCTGCAATGTAGGATAGCTCTTACATGGACCAGATCATGCAACTGCTCCCAGTGAAGGAGCCCTCACTGCCCTGCCCTCACTGCGCTGCAGCAGCTGTCTGCTGCCAGGGAGGGAAGCTGCCGAGATGGAGAGCTCAGCGCTGCGAAGATGCCTCCCGTGAGGACGGTGCTTTCCTTACCCACAGCCTCTTTAACGTGACGGTTTAAGCTCAGAGCGTGCTGCTGCCTGCAGGGATCGGGGCGCACAGCCGTCGTGTTCTGTGCTCAGCGGATAGCAGCAGCAGGAGAGGGCAGCTCCCAGCGACCGCGAGCAGCTGACAAAGCCCGGTGCCAGCAGCAGAAACGTGCCCCTCGATAGGAGCGGGTGGCGCAGCGCGCAGCAATCACTGCAGTGCGAGAATCGGAGCGGAGAACCGGCTCGGGCACAAGAGCTCAGTGGGCCGCCCGCTCTGCTCGCCGCAACCGGCTCACGCAGAGCCGACGCGCGGCCCCGCACTGCGCTCGCTCGGAGATGCCGCAGCGGAACGCTCATGTGCTCCCCGCTGCCGCAGGATCTCGTGCCGGCGCGCCACGCAACACGACCGCGGCTTCGCACCTGCGGGGCGGGACAGCCCTACGGAGCCCTGCAGCGCCGCGGGGAATCGCTGGCGCACGGAGCGGCTCAAGGACGCGGAGGGCCCAGAATCCCGCCGCGCCGCCGCCGACACCCGCGCGGCCCGATCCCGCAGCTCCGCCCGGAACGATCGCAGAGCGGCCGGCAGGAAGCGGCGCGGCCCCGCCGCAGGCCCCGAGCAACGGAGCGCCCGGCCCGGCCCGTCCCGCCGCGCGCCCCCGCGGCTCTCACCTGGCGGCCCCGCCATTGCCCCGGGCCCTGATGACGTCACCGGCGCGCCGCACCTGGCCGGGCTCGCGCCTCCCTCGGGCTCGCGCCGCTATTCCTCCCGCCAGCCGCTCGCTCGGCGCCGTGCCACGCCCCGAGGGAAGCCCCGCCCCCTTCCTCGCCGCAGGCCAATCGGCGCTCCGCCTCCCTCGCGGATGCGAACCAATCGCCGCGCTCCTTCGGAGCGAGTGAGCCCGCCCTTTCCGCAGTGGGGACCAATCGCAGCGCGGCCACGCCTTCAGCCCCGCTCTCCACACGCGGCGGCGGGAGCGGCGGGTCCGGCGGTACGGTCCGTACCCGGCCCGGCCCAACGCTGTCCGGAAGGAGCCCGGCCTCCCGCTTCCCGAGGCACGGCGCAGCAGCGGGATCCTCGGCTTGGTGCCTCGCCGGCCGCCAAGCACAAAGAAACGGCAGCTCACTCCCGTCGATGTAAAACCTTTTTTTTTGTTGTTTTTTTTAATTCTAAATCACTTTCACAACAGTGAAAATTAGTGAACAGTAACGGTAAATAACGCACCGAACGAGCCGTCACCGGCCGCGTGCAGTCTGAATACAAGGGGAGCGGTACGATACAAACGCACACACGAAAGGTAAGAACGCCTCCGGGCCGCTCCGCGATGCCGGGACGAGCCGCCCGGTGCCGCCATCCAGCTCGGCTCCGCCGCTACCCAAAGCGAACACCTCACGTTACACGAATCGCCTACTACAGGGAATGGAGCTGCCCCGCCCGGCAGCTTTAACCGCACACCTTCACAAGCTGAACTACGGAAAGAAAGTTTCTAAGACTTGATTGGCTCTGTCAGTTTGCATTGTCTATGAGGAGGGCGGTCACTATAGTCATCTGGCAGGAAATCATTGTGACTATCAGTGATCTGAATCAAAACCATCTAAAAACAATAGAAGAAAGAGGAAAAAAAAAAAGGAGTTGCCTAGTCAGAGAAATATCAAAATTGTTCATTTCATTAGGAAATCCCTTGTATCTGCTCTTCTGAAGGAATCTATACAAATATATCAGGAATACTTTTAAAGCTGTGCACCCAATGTGATTCCAAACGGGCTACAGAGGGCTCACCTTTGGAAACATTTTCCCCTCGGCACAGAGATGGTCGTGGTCTCCTCCAGCACTTCTAATTCGTGTCTTTGGTAGATATTGATGCGTTGTAGCCATTCTGTGCCATGTTGTAGCCACGTGTGGCTGCACAGAGAAGCTCTTCCAAATGTTCCCTGCTGTGGCAAGTGCAGGATCTCATTTCTCCTCCTGTATGATTTTACGGCATGCCCAATTTAAGCTCTTATCTCACTTGAAGATGCCCTTGTTCCTCTCCCCAAACAAGTTGGCTTCGGGTCCTTAATAAGATTTTATTTGTGACCTTGTGTAGAAAGTCTCACAGCCCTGGGAGAAAGAAACGTAGCTGCAGTGGCCGGGTTGGGAGAGGATTATCCATAAGTGCTGCTGCACAGAACCACGGAAGACAACACTTATGTCAGCGAGGAACTGGCCAGGTGAGGCAGATGGGTAAGTCCTACTGTTCGGTAACCTCACCCAGCTTCATCAGACAATCGTCCAGTGTCTGGCTCCAGCAAATTCAGGCTTTAAAAACAAATCGCAGCATAAATTAGTAGCTCTTCTAACCACCATTAGAGCAGCTTCAGGCAGGAGTTTTCCATTGCTGTGGGAAACAATGGCAAGAAAAGAAACCAGCCTCCGCATCTGGTTCCGTTTGTATCACATGCTGTAGCCAAGGAGTCTCAGCTGTGCTGCAGGTGATTTCCTGAAGAAGGCTGGATGTTGATTGAAGAAACTGAGTAACACCCACAGCACCGGCAGATCCACTGTGTTTGCCAAGCATGAGATACTGATGGTGCTGCAGAAGTTTCCTTACCTGTTCAGTCTACCTTGGGGCAACTGTCTTTCACATAAACCTGCTGTAACTGATTGGCACGAGATTTCAAAGCAGCACTCCTTTTGGGAGCAGAGCTCAAAGCTAGGCCCAGGGTTTTGTGGTAGGAACCTGTTGTACAAGACAGCTGAGCTGCAATACGTTTTAACCAATGTTTAATTTCCAACTGTGGTGCAAAATGTGAGATTCTTCACTGTTCTGTGGTACCACCGATTTCTGAAACCCATGGTTAGCTATGGAACCAGACACCAAGAGGTTTAAAATGGGATGGGAAGCAGTTCGTAACTGTTTCAGTAGCCTTTCTGGCTAGGAGTGTACGGAATAATGGAAACGACTTATGCAATCAACAGCCAGAACATAATCACCAGAGCCACAAACAGGAAGAGGCGGGATAGGAACTGCTCATCCACATACTGAGGAGTCCCTGGAACAGCTGGAAAACAGGAAGTAAAGCACAGCTCAGCATCTTCCTCTTCTCTACAATATTGTGTATTCTGCATATAGTACGCTCATTACAAACATATATATATATACACATATATATATATATGTATAAAATACGTAAGAAATCCACCTGCTAAAAAACTGCTGCTGTCAGTATTGCCAACCACTAGATTGGTTATCCATGCTGGAAAAGTGAAGAGAAGCAAGAGCTCCCTGTAGCAGGACTTGTGGTAAGCTTGCTCGTGACTAATAGCAGCAGGCAGCTCCAGGTGCTACAGCACACCCAGATGTGCTTAGAGTACTTCTGGGGACACTGCTGAGCCACGTTCACTGCTGACGGGTGTTTCCATCCCAAGGAGCACTACCAGCTCTACCTGAGAGCTCCTTCCACTCCAGGTGAAATAACTGGGTAAATAAGTGGTAGATCTGTTTGTGTGCTCTTGATTTAGAGAACTAATGAAAACCGTGCGAATTTAAAGCTCAAGACGTGCCTTTCTGAAACCTCTGTATAGACTCTACTGATGAAAAGAAGACAAAGGGGCTGGTTAAACACTGGCTATTAGAGCACCATACATTTCCAATTCCTTTGCTCTGTCACATCTACACACAGATTTTCAGTGAAGTGTGAAGTACAAGTAATAGGCAATTTCAGTGGAGCAAAGGGCAGCACAGGTCTTTGCCAATGCAGGTATGGCATGAAAAATGTCTTTCTGTTTGTTACAGTTTCTAGGCCGTGTGACAGACTGTAGGTTTGTGTGTGCAGAACAGGTGGGCTCAGTTTGACTAGAATGCAGCTGGGGAGGAGGTTTTTCAGAGATTGCATCACTATTTGAAGTAATCACATTTTTCCTTAATTACAAACAGTGAAATTTCACTGTAGAGTTATTTCTTTTATAATCCGTATGGCTGTCTCTGAGACAGAGTTCTGAAAAAAAAAGGAGCAATCTCTGCTGTCATTATTTGCGGTACAGAGCACTCGTTTAATATTTTCTTTCTTTTCCTTTTCACCCTTTATAGAAAATGGCCCTTTCCTGCTGTTTCCAAAATCTGGGTCTCCTCCATACAAACCCTTACTGACTCCTTTTTAGCACAAGAAACTCAAGTCCAACTTACTTCATTTTTCAGTAATAAAGTGGAGAAGTGATCAGTGTCACTGTTCTTCCCTCACTCAGTCTCTGATCTGATCAGGAAATCAGATGGAAGTGACATATGTATAGGCCCTCATACAAAACATGTAAGAAATGGACTGTGTTTTTCCATTGCATGTTTTCCATCTTCCTGAATTTCCATATACAGTACTGATTTACTTGACTATTCAGAAAGTTTTGTCATTTAACAGGTTATTTCTTTCAGTTACAAAAGGATTTGAAAACTATCTGTTTGTGATAGGTCTCTCTAAGAAGAAAGGAGGCAGGGTACCTGGAGGAGGTCGCCCGTCATTTATGTTAAATGCTGTGGCAAATATACCAAAGGGAAACGCCCCAATTCCGAATGACATTTGGAAGCCACCATCTCCAAACCCGAAGCCTTGGAATCCCTGCAGAGAACAATGCAACAGAAGAGGAAAAAAAGGTACAAATAATTTAAAACCTATTTCAGAATTGTTTGCAAAAGTGCAGACGCCCTCTTATTGGCTTTCCTAAGGCTGAAGAAGTATCATGTAGTGTGGCAACTTTTAGTCTGCCGCTGTTGTTAAATACTTCCCAAGCTGTCATGCTTAAAGCATTTATCATAGCAGTAAACTTGCTAGAGCAACCTAGAAGTTTGAGAAAATGACAAGTAGGAATCACACTTCTTGCCTGAAGGCTGCAAATTAACGAGTGTTTATATAGCCAGTTCAACTTAAAACAGTGTGTATTTGACAATATATCAAAACCAACATTTAAAAATTGTATCGATAATTCTGTATTAACAGCTATTAGCCATACAGCTATAAGAAAGATACTGTAGAGAATAACCTGCATTTAGTTTTTTTATATATATGCATCATCTAAACATTCAGTCTAACATTCAGTAAAGTGATACACTGCCAGTGGGATGGCATTGATCATTACAAAGAGCAGTACCAAAACCTAAGCAAACTAAAAAAATCATACCAGAATTCTAACTGATGTGGCATATAACCACCAAAGAAGATCTACAGTGCAACGATGTTGCAAGGGCTCCACACTAAAATTCCACATAAAATCAGAGAGTGATCGGAATTAAGATGAACCCTACTGTATAAAAGCAGTGTACCACTTGAGAACCAGCTGTATATAAATCTAAGTAGTTGCATCACATTTAAAAAGTGGACAGGCCACTGCTCTGTGTTCTGTAATCCAATGAACTGTCTTCAGATCTCAGAATTAAAAGTGACCAACTCTGAAAAACCCCTCTGATCTGTCACCTACAAACAACAGAGGACAGATTTTCACCCACATAAGAAAAGCCAAACATTTCTGTGCCAATACTTGATTAAGACTCTTGTCAGATGCTATACTGTGAAGGACACTGTGAGGGGCTAACTGCAGGGGACAGCAAAGCACTTTGCAAGGCAAGTCCTACATTTGCAGAAAACAGGAAGGCAGCACCACTACTTCTACATCTTCATTTAAGACTCCCGTGACTTGCATTCAAGCTTTTAGCTGGTGCAGTAAGGACAGCGGATGATTTAATAAGAAAGTAACTCTCTGGTGAGAGAAAACTCCTATGCTCGCAACCCATACAATACAGAACTGTTCCTTAATAACACCCAGTAAGAGCTGTTTGCTTGAATCATGTGGCACATGCTCTCTGAGGACCCTGGGCTGAGTTACCTGGAAATACACAATTGTTTCATCAGGTCACTGTCATTGTGCCAGAAAACACTGTCGTCTGCTCCATAGCTACTCCCACATCTCTAACATACACCAGCTGCTGTCTACATTCATTTTATGTAATCTCCTCAACAAAACCACAAATCCTACTTCAAATTTGCACATATCCACCAAACATATCTACTTCTCTTCTTAAAATGCAACAGTACAGTTACATCCCATAGAATTTTCAAAGCAAAGTGTTCCTTATGACTATATATGGAAAGCTGTCAAGTATAAAGAACAGCGTTTCCAGCAGTTCCACAATGGGCTGTTTTCATCAAGCACAATTCAAGCTATTGCATTCTTTAGGATGGTAAATAGCACTATGGGAATGGAATTTTCTGCCACACAGCACCTGTCACCTCCATTGTGTCCTCCAAGATGAACTAAGCATTACCATCAATGAAAACAAGCAATCTGCTTGAGCTTTTCTTTTTCCCCCCACTTACCCCTCTGTTCTCTGGTTCAGGTCTCTGTCCTTGGGGTCGTGGTGGTGTTTTCTCTCTACAAAATAATTGTATAATTAGCTCAAGTTCAAGCACACAAACAGCAGTATCTGCAGTTGGTTTGTTCATAATACAGAACAAACTTGGGGGATGCTCTCACAGGGCCATGCTGCAGCAAAACTGAAAGTAACATGACTGAACAGACCCAACAGCTACATGAACTTTCAGGATCACATCCCTGAACTAAGATATTGCACTTTTCAGTATAAAACAATTCCATTGCAAAGGCTGGAAACTGATGATCAGTAATGAAGTCCATGGGCATTTTATTCAGTCAAGTAACATCCACTGAACCCTACTACTGTTAATTAACATCCAATTAACATAAATTGCCAGTCAAATATGGTATGTAGATTCAAACCTGAAAAAAGCCAAAAATATTTAGCAGAATTGTCATTCCTATCAGTCTTTTGACAACACTTCACACTGTGAATCCAACAGTTTGGTAGTTTCACCTTAAACTCTAGCAGTTGTCACATGAATAGTTGTATTTCTGTTTATTACCTGGGGTCCTGTTGTCCAGTGCTGCCTCTTCCATACAGAGGAATAACTTTATCTCGACTGATTCCAGCTTTGCAGACAGGGCACACTTGTCTGTTTGGCCTGGTTTCTAACCACTAAAAAGTAAATAAATTAAATTATAAGAAATCTAACAAAACCATGAAAACAATGTGCAGACCTAATCTGCAGCCATCCTGAGAGATTCTAGGAGCCTCTCAGAAAGCTACGGAGCAAAATCTTGTACTAAATACTAAGTACTCTGTCAAAATGTTGACATTTTGGTTATTGCTCTGCCGCAATCCACTTGCAGATGTGTACATCATCAGAACTGCACTGCAGAAGTGCTAGGAAATAAACAGTACCAACAGCTTTGCATAAGCCAAGGCCTAGCACAGACACCCTCCTATCATCCTTTTCTATAATGGCACCACAAAGTACAACATACTTATGCAACAAGAAATACACTCAGCATTTAAGCCTGCAAACTAAACCTAAACCTTCATGAACTGCCCACAGTAATTCTCCTACCAAAACCAGCAATACCTATTGGGTAAAAAACAGAAATGTGGGAAGTAAGCAGAACAGAATCTAAGTTTTCTTTATGCTGAAAGTCTAGATTGTAAGTTCTTGTGCATGAAATTATATCAGCACATTGCAGTAGTCCTGGAAAAAACGAAGCGCATTTGAGAAGGAGGAGGATACTCCAGAGAATGAAGGGCTTTATTGAGTCATTGGAGCTGATGAAAGACAATGCAAAAAGAAACCTCTCTTACCTGGTGTAAACAAGGCCAGCTGTGAGCATTCCCAGGACAATTCGGTCACAGAGAAGAAAAAAAAAAGGGAGGGGGGGAGGAATATAATTAGTTACTCACAACCTGATCTCACAAATGTGTAAAGTGCACCCCGGATAACACAGTTTAGAGGCAACAGAATCTTGGAATCCAGTTGGTCCAGTTCCATAACCTCCCATTAAAGCAATTTTTGAAAGCACAGCCCAAGCCCAATCTCCGGGTTATGCAATTTAATTATGTTGCTAACATCTCCATATCACCTTTAATTCCTGCACCTTCATCCATACCAAAGCCCCAGACAAAAGCTTAATTTATCTTGTGGTATTTACTGCAAATTTTCTCTTCAGATCTCACAGAAAAATATTCCTGAGTTAAGATGCAAATGAGAAGAATGCCAGTAATGAGATTTCAGGATCTTAATAGAATTGATGAGAGTCATCTGGTTGAAACATTGGGCACTTCTGTAGAGTTGTGGAATAATTTAGGCTGGAATGGACCTCAGGCAACTTCTTGTCTAATCTGTTGCTTCAAACAGGGCCAGCTGTGAGATCCAATTTGGTCCCCATTATACAGCGCTATTTCTGAGGCTACATGAACATGGCAACTTATGTATCCAAAGGAAACAAAAATAAAAACTACAAGCTAAACCCGCTCAGAGGCCATCTGCTTCCAGAGTGGGCTTTGCAACATTATTCAGACAAGATACATTCTATTCTTTAAGGTTCCATTCTGTGATGGCAGACCTTCCAATAGTTTGATCTTAATATGTCTTCAGCAAATGATTTTCCACCTCCTTTAGAATAAAAACCCGTACCTTTAGACATTACACACATTAACACAGAAAATAAATGCTCTTTTAGGCCTCGTTTAATTAATGAGCATATTTAACCTACTGTATAAAATAAATTGCCGTGTCAATTATTCATAACATTTTAATGTTCAAGAGCATATTCTAGACTGAGCAACCTAAATAAGAAGCTGGGATGCTCACTGTGCTTGTACAATAAATACCCAAGTCAAACTGATAAAAGTATTGCAAATGCAATTCCATTGGAAAAGAGAAGCAGATCACATGGAAAAGCACGTCCCCCAAAAGAATTCCCCAAAACCGTTTCAAAGAAAAAAAATAACATGCATGTAGCGAGACTGCCATTTGGCATCTAGTACCTGCATTCAGATGGAGCTGTAGGTATGCACAGTTTTAGAAAGGAATTTAGGTGTGAAAAAGGTTATCTACCATGAAAAGGTATCTCTATCCTGTGCCCAGCCTGCACAGAGTAAATAACAACGTAACCTTCAACTTCTAACGGGGTCTGCTTTCACAAAAGAAGGTGTAAAAAGTTTAAGATGCAAAAAACTTCCTTCCTGGAACATAAACATTTAATAGGTAAAAACAGTTTTAAGGCAAACCCAAAATCCTCACTGAGTTTAAGATAAAACTAATTTTTGTTTAATAGAAATATAAACAGAACATGATCAGAGAGATGCACAGTGTTCTGGTTTAATGTGGGGAATTGTGTACTTACCAGAAGAGATGCCCGCACAAGCTGATAACTGCATCCTTGGCAGTGTCTAAACAGATGTTACATTCAAAAGTGTTGTCCTGATTAGTGTTGTCCCCAGCACCATTACTGCTGCTGCTGCCACTGGTCCCTCCAGTACTGGAGCTCTTTGTTGATGCAGAAGTTGTAGATCCTTTACTTGCCATCCTGAGGAGCTGCCCAGACACAACAGCAAGAAAATTTTCCTTCTGGAATCCTAATAGTGAGAAAGGGGAAAAAATACCCACATTATTGGCATTATAGTATCACATTCATGTCCTTATTCAAACTAGCAGTAATTTACCTAAGAAGCACTTGAATCCTATTGTTGATGGTTTTAGTTTAATGTCGTTTCTAAAAAAAGATCTCTCTTGGCTAAGCTACTTTAGAATCCTGCAGCACCTGACTTGTTACATGGCCTGTATTTTAAACTTACTGACAAGAAATTCAGGTCCGCATTCAAAACGTATTTTCTCATAGATGCTATTTGCTGTGAGAAAGATGAGCTCACTAGTCATACTTCAGAGCTATCAAACATTTCTAACAATTATAGCAGCAACACAGAAATTACTAAACTGACACACTTTCACTTCTCATTAGTATAATCATATTTATCAGAGAGCACCATTTATTTTATTTCAGTAGCAACAACATCTCTAATCTGCTGCAGGAGTGTGAACACCTAGAATAGGCTGTGAGAGAGAAACAGGTGAATATCTGAACCTTTTGACAAAGCACAAACAGCGAAGCATTTGAAAAGGTGAACCTGAATTTTTCAGAAGCTAAATTCTTTGCAAACTTACCCCAGAAGCATTTAAAGCTTCCTTAAGTGTTCCCTCTTTGTAGTAGTGCTGAAGCACAGGCTCAGGACAGCAAAACAAAACCTCAGTATCTGTAGCTGTTACAGTCAAAACCCTTTTTCATACAACACAATCCAACCACACAGTCAAGTAAGCTTCATACACAAGCCTCGTGAAAGTTCTGCTGTGGTGACACTGAGCTACAACAAGGGAGAAGATGAGATTTATTCCTGCAGAGCCTTTTCACTCAGTTACATCATTTCACACAGAGTCCCAGAAGGGCAGCTTAGTATTCACAGCTGCTGCACTTTAACACACATTGCTTTCAGCACTGCTTAGCGTTTCACACCGCTCAGCAGCAAGGTACTTCATTGTACTAAATTCAAATTCATGTTATTTCCAAGCAGATGGGAATGCTGCCAGATGACAAAGCACACAGTCAGGATGCCCAGCGTTTTCACACATCCCTACTACCAGAACCGTTGGTAGCACCCATCTATCTTGCTCAGTAATGCCTGAAAACTTACCAACTCAGACCTACCCATACGTGCTGGGAATTAATATCAACATTGAGAAAGTCTCCCTAAAGCTAAAAGGATCAAAACGTGAAACGGCACTGTGATTTTATGGAACGGGCGTGAGAGATGCCTGGCCCTCACATCTGGCCACGTAACAAAAGGCAACCGTGTACATGAGGTAAATACATTAACTTCTGAGTTCCTGAAACCATCGCGGGAAGCAATGTTCTTTTCTCCAAATTCATTTCCATATATTCCAGAAATACACAGATAATCCAAATTCAATTCCATATATTTAACACCAGAAATACACAGATAATAACTTCATCTTCACTAACATCTGATTAAAAAAGCAACCCCCCCAAGAAAAACCAAAACAACCAACTCACAGCCTTTAGAAACTATGAGAAAAATAATTAAAAAGCAACCAAAGACCAACAGCAACTTACAAAGAAAGATGGCAGAGAAAGCCATAAGGAGATGATTATTGCAATGGAATAAAGATGGCTGAGACAGATAAA
Source organism: Excalfactoria chinensis (assembly GCF_039878825.1). Taxonomy (NCBI): domain Eukaryota; kingdom Metazoa; phylum Chordata; class Aves; order Galliformes; family Phasianidae; genus Excalfactoria; species Excalfactoria chinensis. The sequence goes on along the minus strand of NC_092840.1, from coordinate 3,483,639 downwards.
AAGATTGAAACGGTACAGTGTGACAGGCAATGAATTTTGTCTCCTAGCAGGTCTATGGCACTCTGTCCTGGAATCCTCTCCTAATTCTTTGTCCATAGGCTTACTGAGCTTGATGACCTATTAGGATTTAATGATTTGAAGTATTAAAAATATCTCAAAATACAACAGTAAAAATAAATAATCTTATTCTGAGCAGCCTTCACAACGCTTTCCTCTTCTCTATGGAATGTGGTTTAACATAACCAGGTCCATAGCAAGTGCTATCCATGTCTGTTCACCTGCAAAGCACACTGAACACTTACAGAGATGCAAGCATGAAACTGCATCGAGTGACTAAAATGTGCACTTGATAACCATGCGTTGCATTACTTGCAACACAGTCTGAACCCTCAGGTAGGAGTTCAACTGCAAATTCAGCTTGTTCCAAGTGTGGAACAAACTGTGAACTGTTGAAATGGCACTTGAGCTACTTTAAACTCCAAGACAGAACTTGGAAGGGAGGCACGCAGCGGGCCAAACAAACCCCATTTTCTGTTTGATTTACAGCTCAAGATGAAGACTGTGAGTGCACTGGGATATACAGCAACTTTTGGGGTTAAGCAAACAGAATTTAGAGAGCAATGGCTGGACAGATGCCAGCCTAGGTTTGCTAAACCCTCGTCTTTGACCAGCTCTCCAAACCCTAGGAGCACGAAACAGGTGAAAGGATATAAAAGTCAGCTGCGATCTAACTGTGAGCATTCAAAGATCTTACTTTTCATTTGTTTTGCTCTCTATATTTTTGCAGGAAATTGCCACTTTTGCTAATTATAAGCTGTTTATACCAGCTGTTTATTTCATTTTAATTGTGAACCCTATAATATCCCAACAGGCTGCTCCAAAAGTGACTGAATCACTGGCATTTATCACACCCAGAGTAGCAAGAGTGCCAACAGGTGAGCGGTTATGAAACAAGGCAGCTTCAGCAGTCTTCCTAGACTAAAGAAAGCCTGGTGGGAGGTGAAGACATGGAAAGGGAAGCTACATGCTTAGGGATCCAGCAGGACTCCCAGTGAGGTGCTGAACGAGCAAGTGCAGCTGACAGAGCTGAAGCTGGACCTCCAAGAAGCAGATGGTGCACCAAGAACTGAACGTTCCATGACTACTGAGAGCAGCAGGTGGACCATGAAGGAAGTAAGTGTGTGAAACCAGCAAAGGCTGTATAGTAATAGTGAAACGTTACTCAAATCCTTCAAGAACTAATCTGTAAATATGGGGGGAGAAGCTGCACCCCTGGAAAACGTAAGCCCAATGGATGCTGTAAATGACCTTATTTCTGGGCTCAGCAAATTAGAAGCGACTGTGCTAGAATGCACTGACCTAACTCTAAAAACACAAGAGAAGCTGTTCAAGACAGACTGGGAGTTTCCACTGCAAGTTAAAAAAGTATGAAACATTCAATTGGAAACAGAGCAGCGTGGGTGAATGATAACTGAGGAGAGACAGAGAGGGGCTGATGTCATTAGAGTGAAACAGCTGCAGCATATATAATCAGAGCACAACAGTATTAGAGTGTTTTAAGTATTTCACTTTTAATCTTCTTTCTTGAGCAGTGAGGAAAAAAAACCTGCAGTGAGGCCATAGGACTGGTTGGTTTACTGATAAAACTTGAAACTTGTTTCTTTTCCCGGCGTCTAACACATAACAATGAAACAGTGCATTGTTAGACTGGAATCCCAGCAGAAGGACACTTCTCCATCCTTCTTTGCTAATTAACCCTACTTTATCTGGGGCTTCTGAAACAATCCAGCCCTCATTCATTTCTGAAACAAGCTCTGATTTAGTTTCTCAGCTTCCTGCTGTTTCAATGGAAAGGAAAACATGTCAGTTTTTCCTATGACTGAAGTGATAACGTCATTTTTTGGATACCTACGTTGTAGAAAAAGAAAATTAGCATCAGAAATCCTATCAAAAATACTGACAGAGTTTATATAAATCCTGCTCACACGTAGCTTTAACAGGACTCTGTTCTTAACCTATTACAGCTGTCTGGACTTCAAGTAAAAGCCACAGATGATCTGAGCTGATAATTGTTGGCAGCGTCCAGGAAAAGGTACATGTACTTCTTGACAGTTGTTTTAAGGTAGATGTTAGCAGATACGGGACTGTTAATCATTAAAGGCACTTTTATATCTTGTTACATTTTTACTCTGTCCCACTGACATATTTTAACCCTTTAAAAACATTTCCTGTAAGTCTATCTGTTCACTTACCATAACCTGGGCAGCACCACGCAGCTGCTTTTTAGTATCACCGTAAAGCCCCAGGATCCAAATCTGTGCGATCATCTCTCTGCTCAGAAGCATCCATTTGCCTGGCAGAGCAGCGTGCCCTTGCTTGGCCTCATTTTGTTAATTGGGATTCCGCAACACAGGGCTGCATTACAGGCACTGCTGGGGTGCAGCCCTTATGAACAGCTCTGTGGGCAGCTGGAAGGAGCCAACACACCTCAGTGTGCCCAATGTGCCACGCTCAGACAACCCAGCAGAAATGCGGCTACATAATTCTCTTTTATAAACTGTTCCATAGAAATGTGATATGAATTCTGAGAAAATGTAATGTTGAAACAAAGATTTTCTTCTCTTACCTCTAAGTCTAAAGGGGGAAATTAAAAAAGAAAGAACACCGATAGAACCAATTGGGTAACAGGAGCTGAGCGTTCTCCTGGCCTGCTGTTATGTAAAACATCAAACGTTCTGTAAGCTGGGTGACCGCGTCAGCAACGCTACGTGAAAAAACAGGAATAGGGCCGCGGTTCGGCAAGCGCGGAGCAGCAGCAAACAAGAGCTGGCGCACAGCAGGCTGTTGGGCGGCCCTGCCCGCAGCCCGACGGGAACAGCCAGCGGGCGCTGCGCGGCTCCGGACGCGGTCCGGGAGGGACGGAGCGTCCAGCACGGAGCTCCGCCACCAACCGCCGGCAGGCGGCTGCAGGCCCGGCACGGCGGCGGGGCCGGAGGTCAGGCAGGAGGGCGGCACCGCGGGCCCGGCGGAGCGCGACTCGGGCCGGGCCCACCCCGCGCTGCCGACACCGGCCCGGGGACCGAAGCTGCCGAGACGCCCCCCCGTCCCGCTCGGTCAGAACGGCCGCAAACGGCTTCGGCCTTCCGGGTCTCCCAGTGACGGCCCGGCCCGATCCTTCCGTTCCAGCACCACCGCGTCCCGGCTTCGGCTCCCCCCGCCCCTCACACACACACACACACACACACACACACACACACACACACACACACACACACTCACAGCCGGACCCGGATCCGGACCCCCTCGGCTGTGCTCACCGGCGCTCTCGGCGATCCGCGGAGCCGCTCCCTGCCCGCGGCCGCCGTCACCTGATCGGCCCGGAAGCGCCCGGCGGAAGGGACCGGCCTATCCCTGCCGCTCCGCGCTGCGGGGCCGCGTTCCGCCCGCACCGAGCTGCCCCACCGAGCTGTCCTGAAGCGCCGCCCGGCCGCACCGCGGGGACGACAGCGGGGACAGCAGCCGGGACAGCAGCGGGGACAGCAGCCGGGACAGCAGCCGGGACAGCCGCCGCGTAGCGCTGCCTCGGCGCCGCGTTTGACTTCTCGCTCTGCTCTCACCGCAGCCCGTTCGTCGCGAGGCGGTGCGGGGCTGCGTGTCCCAATGCCTCCCACCGAAACGAGCGCGGACTGCGCGTCATCCGCGGCAGCGACTGTCCGGGCCGAGCGGAGGAGAAAGGAAAGTGACAGCAGGGAACGTTGCACGAAGGCGTGCGGGGTGCGGTGGTCTGAGCAGGAGCAGCTCCGGGAAGAGAGCAAAGAGCCTTACGGAGGTATTTATTTATTCAGCTATGAGAAACTATGAGGAGAGGACGGGGCTGTCAGAGCTGGGAGAGACATCGAGGCGGCACCTCCGGGCTTTGTCCCTGCCGGGCACACGCTGCCCTGGCAGCACCGCGGAGCGCTCCGTGCTGCGCCTGACGACGGGAGAATCAGCCTGAATCCCAGCGCCCTCCCACTAGAGGCGAGCGAAGGGAGCGAAGGCAATCGGTTGGGGTTAATGCCAAAGGAGCCTTTCTTAGACAGCCCGGGGATGCTGCCTGAGGCGTGTCCTCTGCCAGGGATGGGCTGGGACCACGCAGATCTCACGGCAGGTTCAGACGTGCCAGCTGGGAATTAGACTCAATGTAAAAGCAGGCTGTGCTGAGCCTTCATGCTCGGAATTAGACTCAGTGTAAAAGCAGGTTGTGCTGAGCCTTCATGCTCGGAATTAGACTCAATGTAAAAGCAGGCTGTGCTGAGCCTTCATGCTCAGCCAGTAACACATGGGCTCAATAAAGCCTGTACCAACATAGTGATCAGCAGCACTGCCAGAACCGCCGTGCACTCGGTGTGCTGCACTGGGAAACTTGTAGCTGAGGTGCTGATAAAGCTCATGGCCGTAAGAGGCAGCGCCTGTGGCCTAAGTCAGGCACTGTAGGGCTGCCCTGGTGACACTGTGTGTGTGTTTGCTGCCTTCATTGCGACAATGGAGCAGCATGGCTTGGCACAGCGTCAGCATGGCAGCAAAAACGTGGCACCTTAATGCAGTATGAAATGAGCGGGAGGTCAATGAGAGCCCAGAGGTGTGGGTGTATCCCTCGGGTGCTGGTTAAAGAAGGGTGGGCCTTTAAAATGGAGACCAGCTTAGTCCAGTCACCGTGTATGTCTACAGTCAAAGGCATGTCACCTAAGTTGCAAGCCTCACACAACGGTGATAGTTCCATATATATTCCATATATATTCCATGTACATCGATGCTGTGTAGATCCCCTCTCGCTGTCCGCCCTTCTCGCTGTCCTCCCGCCGCGGCCATCTCGTGGGGCCCGGTGCTGCGGGACTACAGCTCCCGGCATGCCCCGCGGCACGGCGGGAGAACTACAGCGCTCGGCGTGCCCCGCGACGCGCGCGGCTTCAAGATGGCGGCGCCCAGGGCCGGCCGTGGCGCGGGCAGCAGCTCGGACTCGGAGAGCAGCGAAGGGGCGGCCGAGCGGTTCCGGGAGGCGGCCTGGGACTGCGGGCGGCAGCGGGCGGCGGGACGGGGCGAGCCGCCAGGCGGTGAGAGGGAGGGGCGGCCGGTCTGTGCGCTGCCAGGCCGCGGCTCTTTCTCACGTGCTCCTTCCTTTGGCAGGTGGCTTTCCGAAGGAGCCGCGGCACAGCCTGAGGTATTGCTGTGCTCTGGGGAAGGGAAACTGGGGTGTGCTGCTAATGCCTTGCGTTGCTTCGTGCTGGAAGGCCTTGTTCTGCCCTTGGAGTTGGTATAATTGTAACCTGCAGAGATGCTTAATTCTAATACGTGAATAAAGTTATTTTGGAAGCATGTTTGTCATCCCTCTAACAGTGAAGTGAAAGCAAATGTCTGCTGGCAGTTTCAGCATGAGTTCAAGTTATCAGAAATGCCCCATTGTGCCCTGATTCTCCCGTGTCCACGCCATGAAACAAGTTAATAGTTACATACGACAAAACTTCTTGTTTGAAAAACAGGGTCATGTGCAGAAGGGCAAATAATTCCGGTGTGACTGCAAACCCGGCCCTTCATTGGGTGGGAAAGCAATGTCTGAATTAGGTGCTCCATACCAAAGGGGATGCTGACTTTGCAGGCTGTTTCAATGAGAAAATCATCCAGTTGCTGCCAGGCAGATGGCTGAATGATGGCTCAATGATGGCTCAATGATGGCTGAATGATGGCTGAATAATGTTTAGCTCGTTAGGAACTGAACTGTTGAGTTCTCTGCTTTACTTGGCAGTTGTCTCTTATCATCTCAATGTGAGTTAGTTACTGCAGGCTGGGAGATTTTACAGCCCCTTATCGCTGTTTGACTGCGAGTGTTGGATGTTATTGCTCTTGAAGGAGGTGATCATTATTCTGTTTTAAACAGACGTGAGGTGAATGACCATGATGAGGATGGAAATGAGCTACAGACCACACCAGAGTTCAGAGCACACGTTGCAAAGAAGCTGGGAGCAATGCTGGACAGGTAATGGCATACGATACTATAAAGGCTTGTTGTGTGGGTAAAGTACAGTGATGTTTCTGTGTGCTAAAAGCAAGAAATTAAAGATCTGAGTGCAACTTGGAGGAATTGTTTTCTTCTCAATTCCTTCATTTCTGTATTTAATGCAGACTTCCAATATTCTGTGAACTAACTTAGTTGTTCTGTTGGGTCCCTCTGGTAATGACTTCCTGCACAACACTGCCAGTCTCCACTTACCTCAGTTGTAAATGTGTTGTAAAGAGGAAAAAGGAGAATTTGGGTACCATATTATCACTTAAAGGCAAACATAAGAACCTTCCATTCCTGCACCCTAAAGCCATATGCAGTTCAGGGTTTTACTGACAGAATGCATCTGTCTGGGCCTGCTGCTGTCTTTATTATGCATGTAAATATCACCCTTGGAACTAGAATTCCTGGTGTTTAAAGCTAAGCTTTAAGTCATTCTTGTGGCATATGTTGCTAAGGAGAGAAGGCATGGTCTGCTCTGAAAGCAGGGAGCTGAAACTTCACTCAAAACAAAGCAAAAAAGAAACCGTAACATCATCCCAGCCTCGTTTCCTGTACATTTCCAATTTAACTCAGTTTGTACAAACCCATCTAGCATCTAACTGGAGCTTTCTGTTTAGTTTCATCACTGTCTCAAAGGATTCATCAGGACCTTCACCAGCTCGTGTGCAGCAGTCTGAGTGTGGAGATGATGGTGAGTCCTTGTCATAGACATCGTGGGCATTTGCTGGTGCAATTAATCAAATAATAGCAAGTGAGATCAATCCTGTGCAGTGCCAGCTGTAGTTCTAGCTCTTTACTGGCTGAAGAGCATTAGCACAGGGTTTATTAACATCAGTAAAGTTTGTTACTTTGTCCTGGCTTTCCTAGGGACACTGTTGTTGATTATTCTGTATCTTGGCTAAAATTTCTTTCTAAATATATATTTTAGGTTTTCGCCTCTTCTCCTCCTCTGTCCCAGGAGGCTGTGGGCAATCAGAGCGTAGCCCTGCCCCAAGGAGGAGACGGCCACCTAGTTCCAGGTGAGGTGTGTCAGCTGCTTTGCTCCTGAAGTGCTATATAAGCATTGGAGTCCTGGATTCACTGGCTGCTTATTGTGTGTTCTGATCTTAGATAATTCTGCTTTCAGTGCTTTGGATGAATTCAAGGCAAACATGTAACATAATTTCCTTCCCTTTTATTACCTTTCCAGTGACTCAGACAGTGACCAAGAGTGGCAAAAGTACCAGGAGGCAGCTGTGTCAGCAGCAGACATTGTGAAACAAAGTGCTTTTCCTGCACTGTCCCAGGATTCCAGCCAGAATGTGTGTCAGGGTTACGTAGAGCACAGACAGAAGAAAAAGGAGAAAAAGAAAATTAAAGGAGAGAACAAAGCTGAAGAGAAAATAATAGACCCAGCAGAGTGTGACCAGGTCAGCAAAGATTTGCTACGGTTGGTTTCTGCAAATGGAGAACACAAGAGACAGGACAGCAATCGCACGGATAACACGGTGTCACCAGGAGCTGGGAAGAAGAAGAAAAAGAAGAAAGAGAGAGAATAAAGGTTTTGCTCTGCAAATGGGCAGGTGATTGTGATGAATGAAGGATGCTGGGAAAATAAGAGTTGCTGCAGATGCGGGAGAACTAATTGGCAGAGCTTTTGTTCTAAAAGCTCTGTGGCCTGGGAGTCTAATTAAGGCCACTTCCTATGTTGTTGACCCCCCCCCTTGGGGAGTACTTTTCTCCTAGCACAGCAGTTATCTGTGCTGCTGCTTGTGCAGTCCTAGTGCAAAAGGATTAAATACTGCACACAGATCAGTGTGGTGGGGGGTGTGATCACAGCTGCATCCCTTCTGATCTGTTCTCTTACATGCTGAAACCAAATCTTGTCTCCTGGAGAAAGCACATGATGAATTGAACTTGGTTTACATGGCAACAGGTGGTCAGCTTCTTTTTTTGCTTTGATTTGCCTGTGGGAAACTCATTTATTGAGGAGCATCTGGCAGATGTTGGTCCCTGCCCCCCCTCCATTTTTTTTCCACCTCTGTGATTATCGTAACAATCTGCTGTTGAAACCTGCCATGTTACTGATCCCTCTGTAGTCCACACCTCTCCAGGGCTTCTGCCTGTAAACAGAGGTAATGCATTGAGCTTATTTAGAGGTTGTTAAAAACAAGCAGTTCTGCTGCATCCTTCTAAATTTCTCTTAGTGTTTTCTGGGGTATTTTTGTTGTTATTAAATTCTTATACACTATTAGTCTTATTTAATTTGGCAGGTTTGGGGGACAGCAGCTTTCTCGCTGTGTTAAATAGCTCCCCCGGCAGAGACAAAAAGGGCTGAAGATGGCTTTTCATTTGGGTGCTGATCAACGCTGTGAAGTTGTTACAGGAAATACTTAAATCTCAGTTGCTGAGTTTCCTCATTTTGGTTGACTACGATTTTTGTCTGTGAAAACACAGCGGGTTTTGGTACTTTTTAGCATGGCTCTTAATCTGTTCAAGCTGCAGTATTCCAAGAAACAACCTGTTATTTGGATCAATGCTCTGCTTCTGTTGAGTTTCAGTAGGTCTAATTCATTGGCTCTATTCAAGAGACCTAAAAGCTGGATTAGAGACACCAAAATAGTGCGCTGATGCTCTTTGAACACAGGGAGGAAACAAGATGTTTTCCTTCCTCCTGTAAGATCCGTGCTGTTTGTCACTCGAGAGAACACAGTTGGCATCCAAAAAATGGAAAGACTAGAAAATTGGCTTGGAAATAATCTGAACGTGACTGAAATTATTTGTTTTACGGCCAGTTATAACTTCAGCATGCTGAAGTTAGTGCCTAGGATGTCAAGTGCGTATCGGTCTAAACATTATTTTTTTGCCTTGTTCTATATGTTTGGGTTTTCTTCTGCTTTTTCTGAATGGAAGTTAAAATCGATTTGCAAGTAATGCAGATGGCAGAGCAAGAAGCCATCCTGAAAACATGCCTGAGAGAACCAAGTTGCCAGAATTAACTTCTGGTTCTTGGTGACATCCAGCACAGGGACAAACTCTGATGGATAGTACTGAAATTGCCAGGTATGATGACCAACGAGTTCACTGTTCTTTAATTCTTCCACGTACTTTTATCTGTTGAGTCTTGAGCATGTTCTATTGTCCTGCTCACAGGAGAAAGAACAGCTCGATCACAATGGGAAAAACGTGTTAACTGGGGCTTTTCTTAGGACATATCAGTGATATAAAGACTCAGAGTAAATAAAGGAGAATAATTAGAAGAGGAATTACGCAAGTAGAAAGTTTTCATTTAGTGCAAATAAGGCTTTTGGACTCCAGGAAATTACTTTCATATCAAGAACTACAGAATCTACCCTACAGGGAAGGCAGGAATGAACAGTGTCCTATAAAATCCATCCAAGTTGTCAGTGTCAGAGCTGAGGGAACTGCTGCTGTCTGTGGGGAGTGGAGCCCTGCTGGACATTGTGCAGTGTCAGGGGACCTGTGCAGGATGCCACCCCGGGTCACACAGCAGGATGTGTGAGATGAGAATACACATGGTGAATGCACAGAGCTGAAGTCTCCTTGCTGCTGTTTAACTTTAATTTCTGCATTTAAAACAAAGCAGAGCTATATAAAAAAGTAACCAAGCCATTTCCACTAGGACAGCATGATTGTAGAGTAGGTCATTTTGAACTGAGAATGCTGGGGATTTTGTAGTTAATTACGGGGTTTACAGCTCGTAGTCCATGATCTCATACTTGACAGGTTTTTGCCAAGCCGTTTCTGATTCAGTTTCTTGGTGATTCTCATTGCAAGGTCAGAAGCCAGGTTCTCACTCTTGCCTCCAAGTTGACGTTATCTCTCGTAATTCCAGTTGAGGTTTCCTTACAGCAAAGGTGGAGAGTGCTTTAAAGATGGTGTCCCTTTTTTGGCAGCTCAATTTTTCTCTTCTCTGCGTGGCTTACTTTGGTGTTGGCAGGTTTGTACAGGTCCAACCTAGTGAGGGTGAGCGGAACCAAAGTTCTGCCTACATCTTGGCTTTGCTTTTTTTTTGCTGTATTCCAGTCAGATCTCTGACTTTATTGCACTCCTTCAGCAGCCACAAGGATGTCTGGTCATTCTAGGCTGGCTTGTGGGGTTGGGTTTGGTTTTGGGGGTCAGTGGATCCTATCGGCGCCAGCATCACTGTTCCATGGCTCCTGTTCTGAGCCATCGCCTCTGGAGGCAGCTGAATGAGGGATTTGTGAGGCAGGAGGGGCTGGAGGTTGGCTGACCGCAGCAACTGTTCCTCCCAGTGGAAGGCAGTGGTGGCAAACACAGCTGGAGTTGCACCTTATGCCTTGGTCCTGGCAGCCTGCCCTCGGGTGGCTGTCTTGGTGTTACTGAGTGGAGGATGCCATCTGCGTGGAGATGAAGGTCTCGATGACGTTGTGAGTGGACGGCAGCAGCTGACTGTGGCTGTTGGTGGAGTCAGAGCTCTGGTACAGCACCAGGCTGCTGGAGGACACTGTTAAAAGTACAGGTAGAAGTTAAGTACAAATAGTGCAGTCCCCTCCTCTTGTGTGCACGTATTTGCAATACGTGGTTTAAGAGAGGAAGTGGCTGCTGCTCTTACCAGCAGGGCTCGAGGTGAGGCGAGGGCCAGACTGAAGGTGCTGGATGGTTGAGTCTTGGTTCTGTAGGTGTATTGCTGGTGCCTGTGATACTGGTGTATGGATCCCAGAATCTGTGTGGGTTTCTGAGTCAGATGTGAATGCCTGGAGAAAAGAGTTAACAGTGCCTGTTTTCTACATCCCTACTGACAGACGTGGGAGAAGAGGATTAGAAAGAATGAGCAGGTGCTGTTTCCAAGGAGATTAAATCTTTGATGATGCAGTGAGGAGCTTGCTCTAATGCCTCCAGCAAGGCAAGGAGGTGAGAGATCATTCTGCTGGGATGGCATTGACCACACACCCAAAAGCTCTTTGAGAAGCAAGGAGCTCCCATCAGACTGATGCAGCTGTAAGGTGGGGGGCACACATGCTGAAGGCTGTTACCTGTTTAGTTGGTGTCAGGTTAGTCAGGGCGCTGAGATTGGCTGTGTCTGTTATCACCATGGTTTGTGGTAGGAGGCCTGTATGTGTGTATTGGGCCACTTCAGACTTGGGGCCGTAGAGAGCTGTACGTGGGGGGGAAAAAAAAACAGACCAAGATCATGTGGGTGCTGGAGCTTTGCATGAGGTTGGTTTGGCTGTTTCTCTCTTCTTGTGTGCAGACCTGCTGCCTGTCTATGAAACACTGGGAACGAAGGGGCAGGAGGGTGAATGCAAGAGGAAAATAATTTCATAATTATAGCAATTAAGATTCAGAGCCAGCAAATGCTTTCAGAACAAAGTGTTTTGTTTTGTATGAGCAAATGAGTGTGCACTCTTACCGTGGGGGTTCTGTATCTGGGCCATGGTAGCCATGAAGGGGCTCTGGTTGATGTGACTCTGGACCTGCTGCATGAGGGGCTGCTGGTAGGATGGGTGCAGCTGCTGGGAGAACTGGACTGGCTGCAGGGTGGTGAGGCTGCTCCCCATGCTGTTTATCACAGGTACGCTCTGGGGCTGGGTTGAAGTCAGGCCTGAAAAACAAGGAGTGATGACAGCGGTGCTGCGTGCTATGGGAGGAGCAGCTGCTCTGTAACGGAACCTCTGCAGCGGTTCTGTCAGAGCAGAGGGATCAGGTTCTGCTTTGCAGGAAATCCCTTTGGTAACTGGGATTGGGAGTAGATTTCATGCATGTGAAAATGAAGCAGGTAAGTGCAAAAGGAATAATGCAGACAGGTACTATAAAGAGCTCCTCTGACATCCCGTGTTTGTTCCTGCAGTGCCTCCTCTTGTACCACTTTCCACTTAAGCGATAACATGATATAGATTTCCACTGGGGAGCCCTCGCTCAGAAGTGAACTCAGAGCATTGCCTCGATGACCCATTCCTTTATTCTTTTCTATTAAGTTGTAGGTAACAGATGACTGTGCTGTAGCTGCCCAGCCACACAGAACGAAGTTTAAGCTCATTTTGTTTGGGCTGCTGATTTATGGAATTTGAACCAGTGAGAAAGGCAGAAGGTTTCACTCATCACATCAGTACTCAGCTCTGCCTATACCTTATTCCTGGAAATAAAGGGTATGTTCCTACACCCTGTTCATCAAACCTCTCTAGCACTGAGAAAATACTGTGGAAGTCGCTCTTAATTATTCTTCTTGGCTTGCACACAATTGGGATCAATATTGTAATCTTGGCTATAAATTGGGACATGGAAATTAGTTCACGGTTGTTGACAAACAGAACCTCTTTCTTCCTGAGAAGAAAGTAAGAAGAGAGCACACATTTAATTCTCCTCTCTCTAACGAGATGCACTTTGGCAGTCGGTGTTTCCTGGAGTGAAAAGAAACCTGATAGCAGTCCAGAAAAATGGTGAGGTAAAAAAACAAACGGGTGTTTAAAAAAAGAAGTGATGACTGCATATGCTTCTTGCAGGAAGCAGAGCAGGATGTTTTGTCTTCCAGGCACTGCTTAAATTCCCTTAACTTAAAGCTGGCATTGTGTTTATATTTTGGAAGATGCACAGCAGCAGAAAAGAACATTGGCATGGGAGTAGATGACGGAATCCCTTGCTTTCAAGACTTGGGTTTCTGTGTAACTGAATTCTAACATGAACAAGGGATGTCTGTCCCTATTCCACAGGTACTTGTCAGTAGTGCAGTTAAAGATCCTCAGTGTTTGTGGCTGTTTCCCCAGGTGTGTGTCAGTGCCACGTTAGTGCTTTTATCTCTGAGGGTGAGGGAGGTAATTCCACGTAGCTGTGTGCTGGGGTCCCGATGAGCAGAGTCACCATAGAAAACAACCAGCCCAACGCACTGCTCACCTATTACCAGGGTGGAGCCGCCGGTGTTGGTGAATGCGGGTGCCAGGGATGGGGTCTCGCCAGCTCCGATTGCCATCACTCCGGGCAGGGAGGCCATGATGAGGTTCTGGGTTTGCTGGCCCAGCGCGTGGGGGTTTTGCTCCAGGCTGTGCAGGGCAGTCAAGGTGCTGACGGGGGGGAGGGTTCCTCCAGGAGCTGAGATCTGTGTGAGAGAAGGACTGTGGAGAAGCCATCTGCAATCTGCAGCAGGCTGAGTGTGGAGAGTCCCAAAGCTGTCAGCAACTTCCTCCTGCCTGCCCTTGACCACTCGCTAACTAGAAAGACTTCACCTTTGCTCGTCTGCAGTCTTCCTGTTTTCTCATGCTCATCACTTAGCTACCAAAGGTCAGGTGTTGGAATACAAAGAGGAAATCCTTGCTCTTATAGTTCCTTCATGCTTAAAGACTAAAGGGCTGTACAAACACAGGTGAGGGCAGTCCGGCTACACTCTCTTTGAAGGGAAAGTTTGTCCTCTGCTTCACAAGTGAGGGAAGAGGGTCATGCCCAGAGAAATTAGGAAGGAAGCTCAGTACGGAATCCACGAGTTCCTCTTCCCTTGTTCACCCCTTCCCATGAGAAGTGCCTATAATAGTGCCTATAATTTCCCTTCCTCTCACAGGTGTCTTTTTGTGGCCACTGAATTTTCAGATTAAGATTTTACAGGACTTGCTGAAAATATTCTTTAGGTTTGGGTTTGTTTTTTTCTCATCAAATATTTTTTTCAGGCTACATTAACAGTTTGTTGCTGTTAGAGGGGAAGCAGAACAAGTGCTGTGCTTGGATGTTGTGCTGATTTAGGCTGTGACCTCAAGTCACCAAGGAATCTGATAACTGGACTTGTTTTCTTGACCTGAAATGAAGCACATCACCTCTCTGTGCTCTAATGGGGTTTGAACTTGCAAGGCTGTCTAGAGATCTGTAGCCGGGATATTGTGGAACAGCAAAAGGGCATTCAAATAATTTGGCTGATGGAGAAATGTCAGTGATTCATACTGTACTTTTTCTTTCCCCCTCAGAAAAAAGTCTGTAAGAACTCCTTAGTAAGAGCAAGCACCAACAGGTAAATGGTGGGACAAATTGTCAGCCAAATTCCAGTTCTAGAAGACGGCTTGAGAAGACTTTCAGCATCTCATGAAAGACTTTTCTCTTTGAGGAGAAAACAGAAAGCCAGCAAAGTGAGCGAGTGACTACAGAGATTGAATTCAAACTGATTTACGGTGAACTTAGCTTTGCCTCAGGCCAATAGGCACTAAGGCAAACTTCTGCCAACAGATCCCCTGCTAGCAAGGGAAGGTGTGCAAACTGAAGATGACCAGCCATGTTGCTCTAATGCTCAATTGCCAGGTAAGTAGAAAGAGCTATTGTTTAAAATAAAAGACACAACAAAAACACCCCTCAGAAGGAAACTTGCTTTGAGGAAGGCAGGCTGCTGCAATGCACACATCTGGTACACGTCTCAGCGGTGTAACTGGTCTCAGATCTGTTAATCTCATTGGTGTCTGATCAACTGCTTTGAGATGGGCAGTGTTCAAGTGGCAGAGGTGAGGAGTGTGGCTGGGGAAAGGGAGATGAGAAAAGAGCCTTCTGGGAGGAAGGGAATCAAACCGTATCATACTTTGAGCTGTGCTCTTTTGTTGGTGGTTGTTGTTTTTCCACAGATTGTTTAGATTAGTATTAAAGAAATGCCTTTGCTTTCATGTCCTAATGCCTACCCTCCCCATCCGTCTGGAGCACACGGTAATCCCAAGTTCTCGTATTGCAAAGTCAGTGCAAGGTGGTTGTCCTGTATGTGCAATCAGATTGCTTTAAAGGGCGTTCTAGGAAATACCATTTCTGTAGTGTCTACCCTGTGACCACCCTCTAGTCACCAGTACTTCGTGGCACATCACTTACCAGCTTGGTGTCTGTGCTCAGTAGGTTCTGGCTGGGCTCCAGCCCAGGGGGAGAAACCTGATGCAGGATGGTTTGGGTGGTCACCATGGAGCTGTTCCCGTGGTGGTTGCTGCTGGAGGACTCTGCCTCGCTGGCTGGCTGTTGGTTGTACCTCACTCCTGCATCACAACGGGGGGGGGAACTCTGTTAAAACTGAGGCACTTCACCAAGTGCTAAGCTCAGTTCCATTTGTGGGCACTCATCTCTGGACATTTAGGTCAAGGGGCAGGTTTGCTGTCTCCCTTTCAGATCTTCCCCTGTTTGTTTCTTACCGTGAACTTTGGTGGGTGAGAGAGCAGGAGGTGGCTGAAGGGAGGAAGAGTTGTGAGGTGTGAGGGGAGGAGCAGAGGTGGGCTGCGGGCTGCTGAAGTTGTCCATGGCCAGCTTGTGCCGGAAAGCCTCCTCCTTCCTGCGGTTGGCAAACCAGTTGTAAACGCGCACCTCGGTCACCAGGTTTGAGCCCAGACCCTGGGCCTGAGATGGGGAAACGCCTCTCTGGATACACTCGGCTCTGTTAGGAGAAAGCACAAAGAGTGTTGCTGAATCTGCCTTGGTCAAAGGCTTGGAGTAAGTGTGCAACTCCAAAGTGACTGTGTTCTTATACACCACGGGGAAGGATCCTGCTGGGTACAGCAAGATGGGCATTACTGCTTCCTTAGCAAAAGGGGAATGTTCAGTAGTAGCATGTCATGCAAATGTGGCTGATGCCACAGTGCCTCATGTGGGCCTTAGCACACTGAGGATGCAGGGACTCAGCTTCATCAGAACCGGGCACCCTTCCTTACCTGTTGCACTCTTCTACCAGTGCCTCTCTCTCTTCTTTGCTGGGGTTCTTCTGTCTCTCATAGGCTTGGAACAGAATCTGTTGAGAGGCAGGACCCCACTTAAAGCGGTTTCTTCGTCCCTTCTTGGTGGGCAGATCATCTCCCATGGGCTCCTCTGTCAGGATCCCCTGACCAGCATGTGTGAATTCTGCAGGCACAAAGGGGCAAGGGAGTTCATTTTCTGGAAGCAGTTTCAGTAGTCAGATCTGTTTTGCTGCACAGCAGGCCTGGTAAGAGCTTATTCTTGGAGAAAACATCATGCAAAACAGAGGGTTGAATCTATACAAGGTAGAAATAAAGTTCCATAATCTGCTAAAACAGTTAAGATGTTCCTAGCAGGACTGTGTTGACCGACCACCCTTTCTCTTGCATGCATTGCATCTCAGCTCTCTCCTTGGGGAAGTGAAAACAGATGTAGGAGGCTTGAGAGTAAGTGTGACTGGGGTCCTGCTCTCTAGAACGACCCACACCATGGCTGACTGTCTTATTTTACTTGCAACTTATAAATACAAAGCTAATTGATAGCTTCCAGGAGGATCCTTGAATACAGAAGTGCGTGCTGCAGTGATGGGTTGCCAGTGGATGTCTGTATATAGAGGGCCTGGAGCAAGGTGTGATTTGTTTGTTACAGCAAATCCAATAGTTTGCTGCTTTCTGCAGCGAGGGGAACTGCTGCTTTAGCTGAAACGTGTCCCAGCCCAGTGCTGACAGAAATGCCTGAGAAATGTCTGTGACGTGTCAGGTGTGCTGCTTTAGTCTCAGTATGGATTTCAAACTGTAATAGCAAATGAATAATGTTACTTTGCATCTCTTTAGGAAAGTGATGGGTGGAGTGTGGAACTGCAGGCTGTGTTGTGATGAACCATTTTTCCATGTGCAGTTAGGATCCTCCAGAAATGGCTTTTTCTGCCTTTTCTTTTCCCCTGATAGAAGTGGGGGTTAGCAAGGGAGAGCAGAGGCTGTTATGAAGTTAGAGACTGGAGAACAATTGCTGTACTTACGCTGGGCCACCTCTCGCTGCTTGCGGACATACCAGGTGTAGAGGGCTGCCCTTTTTTGGGTCTTCATGGGAGTGCCCTTGTTGAGGTGCTGTGAGAGGTGGGATTGGTTCAGACCAGTAGTGTCCACCACCTCGCGCTGGGGGATGTTGTGCTGTTGGAGGTAGGATTTCACCATCTTTGCTACCCGCCAGGGATCCTCTCTGGAAGGAGCAGAAAACACTTCTGAGAGGAGCTGTCTGTAACACCTGCACTCAGCAGACCTGCATTCCAAGGAGGTGTGCTGGTGCTTCCCTTGCATATCAGTCAGCACTGCTGCATTTGGTGAGGTAGGAGTGTTAACTGGCTGGAGAAAGGAGAGCTGTTCTCAGTGTGGCCTGACAGTGTCTGTCAGAACTAAGGTGGAAAAGGTACGTCTTGCTTCCTTCGAGCAGAGCTCTGTAGGCACTTTGATCTCCCCTTAGAAGGAGCCATCTTTGGCTATCGGGGGAACTTTCCAAAACGTGGCTGCATTCTTTGCCATCTTATTTTTATACAAGTCTTTGCCCTGCTCTGTTTAGGCGATGGTCATCTGTAAATGATAGAAGGTGCTGACAAGTGACATGGACAAGGCATGTAGGTCCCTTTCTGCTGGGAAGTAATAAGGCATTTTTTGCTGCTAGTGAATAATGCCATGGGGAGGGAAGTGGCATTGGATCTCAGCATTCAGCTGGATATGTATGACTACAGATATCTGTTTTTCAGAGTTGACGACTATCTTGCCGTTCTCTATGTACCTTTTCTTCTCTGTCCTCTTTCTTTAAGGCATAAGTGCTTGGGACAGGTGGAATTCATTTTTCCAGGACAGATTCACTGTGTTACTATGCTGAACCTAGCTCACACCCTAAATCTTGTCAGGGATGAGAAACATGGCAGTGATTCAGGCTATGAAAACAGGCTTTCATCATACTGTCACAGGACAGCTATGCATGTAATATGTATACACCAAGCAATCTGGTATTATGATTTTGTGCATCAGCTTTGCATTATGTGAACATACTGATAAGCATCTAGATCTACTCAGACTCCTACATGCTATAAAGAACAGGCAACCTATTAATTCATCCTATTGCCACCCTCCTTTGGGGTAACAGCTGGTGGAAAACTTGAAGCTAATCTGATTTGGGATTTTATAATGAAGGTGAATCTCTGACTAAGACCTCTAATTAGAATATCCACAACTGTTCCTAAGGAGGCATTCAGTGCCAGGTTGGATGGGGCTCTGATCTAGTAGGTACCTTGCCCACGGCAGGAGAGTTAAAGCTAGATGACCTTTAAGGCCCATTCCAACCTGAGGCTTTCTATGAATTTGTGACAATAGAGAATGTGACTCTGACTGTGACTTCTCTGTGTCTGTCAGATTCACTGAGGCTGAAAACTACAGTAAAAATAGAAAGACTGGAAAACATGCAGCCTAGAACCAATCAACTCAGGAGTCTCCCTGTGGAGAAGATTCTGGTTCAGTTTTAACAAAGCATCCTTCTGTGTTTTGTATGCAGGATGTCTGGTGGAGAAGGTTTGCACGCTGTAGAAATACAGGGTGATGCATCTAACACCAGCATCAAAGGAACAGCAGAGATGAAAAAATATTTCTAATATTGTGGGTGATGTGTTGCAAGAATACAGAGATCTGAGCGACTGGCAACAGCTGTACTGTTGGTGGCTTTGTTGATTCAGTAGGTTGCCAGAGGCTGCAAAGTGATAAGCAGGACAAAGTCCACACCTGTTCTCTCAGTGCAAATACCCTTATCTCTGTTCCCCTTGCAGCCTTTCACAGTGGCTGGGTAGTCCAAGGAGCAAGCTCTGCTGCAGTTACAGTATGGCAGAAGCAGAGTTGGTTACGGCTCTCTGAAGAATCTGTTTTCTTAAAATAGGGCCATTTGCTTCTCTTTTATGATGGTACACTTGCTACAGAGGCCTCAGTCTTCTGGCCTCTTCTCTTAACTATTATCATCTTTTCAGAAGCCTCAAATTGGGCTGGATGTACAGAGCTATTCCATCTTCAGTGTCTGTCCTCCCTCTGTATTTGCGATATAGTCTAGCCAGCACGTGCGCCTTGCATTTGTTCCTGCACAGAAAAGGCTCAGACTTGTAATCTCTTCCCTTAGATCTGAGTTCTGTCTCAGATGGAGAAAGGAGGGACTGTGTCATTACTGATGGAAACCACTGTTCCATATTGATTTCCTTCCTGCAGGCTGATGGTGAGTCTCTTCTGTCTCCCCTGTCAAGATCCTCGCTTCTTTGTGGTAGGAACAAAGCGGGAAGAATCTGAGAGTCTCTTTTTCACTGTAGTTCAAAGCCTTGTGCTTTCTTTTCTGTTTGTTTGTTTTGTATTGAGACAAAGCAGAGAGAGTTCTGTAAGGGAAAACACTGCAGGGAAATCTTACCACAGTATAATTTCATAAGGTAGTTGCATGTAATCCAAGCTACTCTGTACACCATCAAAACACAGGCTGTAATACCAGCGCAGCCATTTATTTTGGCCCTGGACTACATCACAAAACAAGCAATGGCAGCTGCTCAGCTGAACCCTGAAATGAGCTGCTGCCCAGATGCTCGGTTCCACCTGCAGAGTCTGCAGTGTTGTCACACAGATCATAAGGTAAACCTTAATTCCTTCACCAGTGGCAGGACTGTCACTGACTGTCAGTTTTCCTGTTGCAGGTGTGCTAAAATCTCACTTCCACAGTGAGTTAGAACTGGGTGTGCCTCAGTCAAGCTTTCTTCTACCTACAAGCCCATTTCCTGCCTTTTTATCTTCATTCTTCCCAAATAGAAGCTACCTCCCCATCCCATCCCATTCTTGTTTTGGAGATGTTAAGTTCTTCCTGGATGTTCTTCCCACCTATTGCTTACTTCCCAAATCTTGCTGTCCTGATTTCAGCTTCTTCCTGCTTCTGATCACGGCCTCTCTCCCTGACTCATCTCAGCCACAGGGGCCTGGGTCTTCTCTCCATTCCAGCTTCCCTTTTTCTTAGTTTTGAGGTCACTTTTTAAGGGCGTTTTCACCTCCCTTTTGTTACCTGAACAATAAGTAACCCAGGTAGTTAGTTATAAACTCAAAGGGAACAAGAGGCTGGTTGATAATTTATAGCAACATCTCAAATTTAAATGGAAAGTAAATATCAAGTTGTTAGCATTAAAGAAAACCCATTCCAGAGAGCTGGAGATGTAACATTCGGGGGACATTCTCCTTCTTTCGCTCTTCTTGACTTTTCCTTCTTTTTCCTTTGTTCCTTTCTTTCTCTTCTTCTTCCCCTCCTTTCTTCCCTCCCCTGTTTCTCCCTTCCCTCCCCCCCCTTTCATTTCTCCTTTCCTTCTTTCTTGTTCTCAGATTCTCAGGCAAGAGAATCCTTTGTAGGCTTGGGATTGCTGTTTGGACCAGAGCTCACTTAAGCAGAGGTTCAGAGCTGTGAAGTTCTCAGCACTGTGCTCTGCCCCTTTCCTCTGGAGCCTGCTAGACTGATGTCAGTGCACACCTGGAGCCGTGCTGGGCAGAGAGCAGGGAAGGTAAGACCATCAGCAGGGTTCCTTTCTGTTGAACTTGGCCTGGTTCACCTCATCTTGGTTTATATGTGGAAATGAAAGGGGTGTGGCAGCTCCATCTCAGCATTCCCCAGTTACTGCTACTCGAAGACAGTTTACGTGAGGAAGATACTGACTCTTTATCATCACATGTTGGTTTTTCTGCCTCAAGGAAAGCATGCTTCTGACCCTGCCTCTAGGGGAAACCTGTTGCTTATCTCAGTCTCTCTCTTTCCTAATGGAATTTTGCTTCTTGCCCTTCAGGTGAACTGCTGCTATACCTCTTGCCATCCTCCAGACGTGCAGTAACACAGTCTGTCCCTGCTCCCAAGGATGCCTGTCTCTTGCCTTCTGTAGGTAATAACAGGCTGTTCTTTCTGTAGAGTGATCTAGAAGGAATGTTGTTGCTCAGATTGCACACTTGTGGAGGATCAATGAGACGTTTAGGGATGAGATGATGTCGGTTTCTCTCTAGAGAAGCTTTAGTCTGAATTGCCGTTATCAGTCGTTTTTGGCAGGGACAAATATATAACATATATATAAATATATAACATATTTGGCAGGGACAAATATTATACAAATAATAGATGCCCATAGGATCACCCAGTTGCGTGGATGTCTCTTGTTGAACTCCTCAGCTTTGTTCAGTGCTTCTAAAACTGCACTTCCAACTTCAGTGGTCCTGTGAGGATATATTGGGTCTCTTGGTGCTGTCACTTTTCCTTTCCATCGCCCAGAAAGCCGAGCAATGGACTCCCTCTGGTACTACCTAATGAGCAATACCTGCAGTTACCACAAGGGCTTTCTTGTATTGCCTATAGCTGCCCACTGGTCAATCTCTCTGTTAAAATGTGGTCTGCAGTATTAGACCAGGAGTTGTTAGCCTGAAGAAACTTCTTTCTGAGGGCAAAAGAGCCTCCATCTGATTTCTCAATGTGAAATCCTTGTGTAGGTGCTGAAATAGGTAGTTTTGCTGTCATTGAAGTTCTACTGGGAATACCTGGGCTTGGGGATTTCTTGCCTTCCTTCCTTTTGTTCATTGCTAGAAGTAGTTTCTATTATAGAGTAATTCCTATTAAGATTCTTCTGTCCTGTCTGTAATTACAATATCATTTTAAGGACGTTACCTTTTGGCATCTGTTAATGGTTAAAGGTTTATTTTTAAAAACAAAGAAAATGTTTTAGTAAGCAACAACTGCCTAGACATTATCAAACCCTGGTATTGGTTCAGGTAGATGGAATAGATTTGCAGACATAAAATTGCTTTGAATATATTTATACAGATCTTTGATCAGAAACGTGATACTCGACAATACAGACTTCCTAGTGTTTTCACTTTACCTTGAATAATTTTAATCTATTATATTCCTCCATAAATTCACTTCCAACTTTTTTGGCTGAAACTGGGGCTCCTGGTGCCACTGACCTGAACACAGATGTGCATTGCTCTGCCCTGTGGCACTTGGGATTGATGAACGAGAGCTCTGTGGTTCAGAGCAAAGCTTTGCAATTACAACCCAGGCTAAAGCTTAGGAGACCCTGGTTTCCACCTGTCCATTCCTCTGCCCTCTTTAGGGTTTTAGCTAAATCGCAAAATCTCTGTAAAAGGGAGAATACGACTCAACTGATTGTCTGCAGAGAGATGTGGGGCTGTTGGCCAGAAAGCATTAATGTCACAAGCTTACAAGGGAAGTAAATATTGTGCTGAGCCTGAAAATATGCACGGGGAAAAAACAGTAGTGAGCACCTAGGAAGGCAGAGATGGTCAGAAAGCAGAAATTGTGCTGAGGTTGACAGGAAGGAATTCCTTCCACCCGTGAGTCTGTTCTCAGACCACAGGCGATGGCACTGAAGTCCTGCTTCACCCATTCATTAAAGAAAATGGAGCAGAGACAAGAGCTCCTCTTCAGCTTCCATGGTCTCCCTTGTGGAGAGATACCTGATTGGAAGTTAATGATCAAAAAGCTTATCAGGGGCTTTTCATCTATAAATTTATAAGACAAAAGAGAAATAATAAAGCCATTGGATAATTAGTAACTAGCCAGGGCCCGCCCGGTGCCACTGGTCTCAAACTACCCCAAGACCTGTACGCAGACTCAGGGAGACGAGAAGGAGACAAGGATGAGGGGAAGGAAATGCGTGGAAGGGAGAGAAAAATCAGCCAGGAAGGCACCAAAAGGGGAGGACTGGCAGCAGAGATAAAACTGAGGAGAGAAGAGGGAATAGGTCCAAAGAATGAGGGAGAGAAAGGTAAGGGGAACAAAGGGGGCTAAAAGGTCTAACAGCTGGAAGAGGAGAAGAGGAGAAAGAGAGACTGGCCCAAAAAGAAGACAGTTATTGGGAGTGCTTTCCCCACCCAGGTAAGAGCTGATCCAGTGAATCTACCCCTGTTGGATGCAGCAGTCACAGCTCCCAGTCCGCCATCTTCCATCTCCTAAGTACTTATGGTGAGTGCTAGCTCTGACCTGCTCTTTTTCTGGCTTTGGCCCTTCAGGTGGGATTTGATGTTTTGCTTCTTGTTGTTACCTTTAGTATTTATTTTGTTTGCGCACGAAGAGGAATGCCTGAGAAATTCTCTATCTGGCTTTTAGTGAAGATTTTAGGTGCAGGTCATTGCTATGTCTTGGATCTTCTGTCAGCTTGAGGTTTCAGAATGTCTACCCCCAAAACAGATGGGCAGACTCTGCTTTTGGGGTGCTAGATTGTTTGGCTGGACCTGATCCTTGTTGGGCAAATCTCTTTACCCACAGAAATATTGTTCCATGAAAAATCCCAGTGAATGTTTCTCTGCCATAAGGCTAATTGGTTAGCGAGCTCTGCCTGTCTTTTGGTATTAAAGGTATGTATGCAAAGGCAAAATAGCGTGGCTGTAAAATCTGCAGTTGTTGCTGTGTATGTACTTGATAGTTGTGACAGAGAATGGACGGCAGAAGCAGCGCGTTCTGCCTCACTGCGGGTACTTGGTTTGAGCTCTTTCTACAAGAAAAATCTCCACTGAAGGCAGCACAGCTCGTGGGATGGGAAGTTCCCTTGGTTTGTCTTTGACCATCAAAACTCCAAGGAGCAGTAAAATTAAAGATATGTATCACCTTAAAATTAACAGGAAAACTTCACAGCTTCACTTGACCATACGTTCACTGTCTAAAACGATACCTGTTAAGAGTGTGACCAGGTATTATTTTTTCTTTCCTTGATGACTGAAATTTGGAGTCCTATAAAGGTATAAATATCAGGCACTAATGTTTAGTCAGAGATGCAATTTATGCAGCCCATGAACTGTTCCCAGGCCTGATGATACAAGCGTATCAAACTCATAACCGGGCTCCGTGGCTCCCTTTATGCATTTGAAGAGAGATTGAAAGAGAAAGCTTGAGCATCTGTAAGAATATGGGGAGTGTTCTGGGGGATAGTCAGGCATGGATGGGAACTCCGCAGCTAGATCAGTTGTGAGCACGCTGAGCAGAGGGGGTAAGGGAAAGAGACTTAGCGGGAGAATGCAAGAAAGAACAGCAAAGAAGAGCAGCAAATCTTTCCTTACTGTAATAGTCTTTCCACCACAGCCTTCTGGTGAGCAGCCTCCTCAGGGCTCAAGTTTTCCAACTCCTTCATTATTGGAGGGGTAAATTCCTCCCCATCATCAGAGGTTTCGTCTTCCGATAACCTGGTTTCCCCCATTCCATTGGGGAGGCTGGGGATTTCGGAGCAGGACTCCCCTTTCTCTGTCTGCAGGGCATTGATAGCATGCTGGCTTTCACTCTGGAGCATGTAGGGTTCCGCTTCGCTCAGTGCCTTGATCAGGGTCTCCTTGGTTAGCCCTGACTCCAGCAGCGCTCCCAGCAGCTCCACTTGAAGATGGCTCAGCTTCGAGACCATGGTCTTCAGGCTGGTGTTTCTTGGGCTTGAGTTCCACGTTATCCTGCTTCCAGCTTCCCTACACCATGTTCCCGAGGTAACACGCCCGACTGTCAGCAGCGGGCACAGCGCAGCTCCCGCCTTTACGCCCCCCCAAAAAAAACAAAATACAAAATTGAGCCACTTCAGACCCCCCACGACTGTCCTGAGCCAGTGCTGATAAAGGGACCCTTGGCTATCTGTTTACATTGGTAAATTCTCCAAGGTTCATATTTATCTGTGTGCTTAGCAAGTTACTGAACTTTGGACTTCAGCACTGCAGCAGCAGTTCACAAAGTGCAGAGGGAGAGAAAGCAGGGGGAGGGGGAAAGGGAGGGAAGCAGAGAGAGGAAAATGAAGGGATAGGAGGTCTGCCAGCACGGACAAGTAAGCTATGGAAAGAATACTAGGAGAATGGGGGTGGGAAAACAAGGCTTGCTTTTTGGCCCCATTCATTTTAGAGAAGGAAGAGGTAGAGTACCTACAAGGAAGGGTTGCATTCACCGGTGTTGGAAGGTTGCAGAGCCTACTCTGAGCTCTGGCTGTGGTGGGCTGAGGCACTCTCAGCCCTGGCTGAGGGCTTTGGGTTGCAAAATTATTGCCTTGGCAGCTTGGATTGCCTTTGTGCAGCCCTCCAGTAGAGACAAGTGACCCCTCTGGGTTGGTAGGAGTGTTCCCAAGACCCACAAGATGTTCTGAAGCTCCTGCTGACCTGTATGGAAGAACACTGAGTCTTAAATGATCTTTTTGCTTCTGCCTTTGGCTTGCTGGGTATCTTAAGATGCAAACATCAGCACCACCATTAGAACTTGCTACGTTTATTGATGAATTAATGAGAATAAGTTGTGTATGCACAAAATTCGGGTATTACTCGCACCATTGAGCTTGTGATTCGAGCACATGGTAAGGACTAGCCCTGGGTGTCGGTACATGCTGAGAGTCCCTATCTGCAGCTGCCTTGCTTCTAAGAAGTGCTCTGGGCAGCTTTGGCTCCCATTTATCACCTATGCCTTGATACCAGCCCTGCTCTAATGTTCTACTCCCACCTGTTGTCTGAATCCTGAAATCATGCTCTGTAACTTCACTGCAGTAATTTTGGGCAGTTCTCAGGGAATCTTCCCATTTCGAATGGCTGAATTAGGAAATAACTTGGCGTGAACTTAATGGTGCATGAGCATCTTGTAAATAGTTCCTACTTATGTGATCAACAGAAGGACTTAAAACTGTCGTTTTAATGGAAGTTTCCTATGGGCAGCCACTTGCCCTGTTTTTTATTGCTTCCATCAAGCCCAAGCGAAGGGGAGTCTACTAGAAGTGTCTCAAAAGCAACACAGTGCTGCAGGATGGCCTCTTTTTCCTTTATGGGCAGCATTAGCCATGCTCTCATGGTGCCTGTGACAAGGGGCCAAGTCAGCAGCTGAAGGACAAGAGTTTATTTTTCAGATCAGACCCCCTCTTTCATCTAGGCCCAGCAAGCTGTGCTTGGGCTGCTGGGCTGACCTTCCCAGCCGGGGCTGTTTCTAAGGATTCATGTTTATTGTAATACAAACAGAAGCGATGAGATTTGAGATCCTCCTATTGATGCTTTGATGCAATTCATGTGTGTTTTACTCCCCATTACAATTTTGCTCATCCACACCTCACCCCAGTAGACGTGCCAACAATACTGGCCAGTAGTAACTGTACATTGCAAGTACAGCATCCAGTCATAACACCTAGTTTATACATGATGCATCCTTATAATTCAAGGATTTTATGAGCGAGGACAACAGACTGAGGGCACCAAGCAATGAATGACAGAAGATTCTGTCACTGTCATACAGTGTTACTTATTTATCTTTTCCTGTGGTTTGATGATTTCTTAAACTAGGATGGACACTGTTATCATTGTTCTTATTTAAAAGGTTGCCTGGTCTGAGTTCTGTGACCGTATGTGCTTGTTGTATGCTTTGGGGGTGGGGGACACACAGCCCCGAGTTCAGGCACAATCATCCGTCTGCCAAGGGAACTGTAAAGAGAAGAAAACATAGCAACAAATGATCTGCCTACATTGTGTGGTTTCAGGGACTCCTTATGCACCCAGCAGCCTTCTGCCTCAATTCTGTGCACCCTGCAGACCTGCAGCTGCAGAGGCTTTTAGAACAGCCTGTCTTGAAGCCAGTGAGATTTGAAGACTGTGAAAACAGAAATGAACGTCTGTTTGTAGGCTGGGACCTCACCGAATGCCATGGCTGGATGCCACGTGGAGAATCCTGAGCTGAGTATGGAATCTATTCAAGCAATGGAAAGGAGGTAAGTCTACTCAATCACTTTAATCCTAACCTAGAGAGCAGTCCATTCTAAACTATAGGTACATAAACAACGAAGAAAACAAGGAAGAAAGAAGTGTTCTTTAAAGAGCTCCATCGTCACCTTTACCTTCACTGTAACCCACCAGTCTGTGTTAGCAAATGGTCTGAGACTCTGTTCAGTATTTCAGGTTCTCTGGTGCAGGAAAACTAGTGATCTTTGTAGAGTGTCTTCAGAGTTCCAAATTATGAGCAATCAGACCATGGACATGGGGAAATAGGGAAGAGACTGCTGCCATGTATTACCTAGCACTCCTTTTTTATGCACTGACACCACAGATTGCAATATGGTTTTTCTCAGGTTTTTACCATTTCCATAACGTGCTGCTGGGAGGTGTGGGGTATTAAGGATAGCAGAGGCCAAGGTGGGAAGCAGCAAAGCTTTGAGGCTGGATTCGAGTTCTAGTAGCAGAGCAGAAAGTAAATCGTAGAGTGCCATAACCCAAACTACATAACTCCTGTAACTAAATTATACCTCACAGATTTTGTATTGAGAATGAGCATTTGAAAGAAAAGGAGTTTGTTTTGCTACACTCATTTTCATTTATTACCAGTGTTTAGTATGTGTTGATTTCCTTAATTGCAACAATTTGCTGGGCCGTGACTTGGTTCTTAAATTGCTCAGACTGCTGTAATCATGGTGGTTGTGGCAGGGCCAGCTCTTGAAGTTTGGAAACACGGAATGATTTTGCTCGTTCTTCTCTTGTTTGCAGTGTCTGTTTTTGAATTTCTTGCTGCAAAATTGTTTCTTTTTCCTTTTTCCTTTAATTCGATGCTTTGGTGATAAGACATGAGCAGCTCCACTACGCTGAACTGGCCAGAAGTTACAGCAGAATCATGAATGTTTATTAACAAATCTGTTTAGATGCACATTTGAGAAACATACCAGTTAGTAATCACACGGTCTGATTTCTATTTTATTTTAATAGCAAACGTAATAAAGGCTCTTCAAACATGCTGGAATGCTTTGCACTGTTGTATGTACACCTCAATACAACTTCTATGTTTTTCAGTGATGATTTTCTTCATTTCTCCTGAGGTACAGACAGCCTGGGCCATTCTGGGTAAGATGTGCCCACTTCTTCCAGTCTTCCTCCATTAGCTGTTCCAACGTGATCCTTCTCTGCTGGATGTAAGAGTCATTGAACTGTGGATTACGTAAGACTGACAACTGCTGCATGAAAGTATAACTGGGTATACAGTAGGGTTTTCTTACTAGTTAGACTTATTAGTCTGTATTCTCCTTACTACACCAGGGAAAAACCCAAGTAATAGACAGCAGGGTCCTTGTGAACAGAACAGAGATCAGATAATAGACTCCCAAAGCCTGAATTCTTGAATCAATACAACTGTTACCTTTGTTTTCATGTGCTGAGTAATACCCATCCTTAAGTGCTGCTGATGAAAAACACAGTAATGGACTAAGGTAAAGGCAGCCCACTGTGACTTCAAGGAGCACAAAGGGAAAGAAGTCTAACTATTTCTATGACAGACATGCTAGCAGAGCAAGCTTGTATGGGTCTGTGAACATGGCGGGAACGTTACCATTGGTGAAAGAAAGGCAGAGAAGTGGTTCTCTTAGTAACTCTTTACCATTGTACTCTTCTTCCTGCTGAGACTGCTAAATGCTTCATTGGCCTGAACGGCATTAACATCACCTCTGTGAAATCTGAGAGTTCCTATCACAGCGTTCACTCCTATTTCTGGGGTTGGAGAAAAAAGAATGCAAATGACAAAACTGAATCCAGTTTGTGTCCTGGGAGTTCAGTCCCAAGTGGTACAGAGGACTGGGAACAGTGCAAGGGAACTGCTGCTTGCCTTGTTTCCAGAGGGTCAGATTTCAGTGCTGTTGCAAACCCTGTGTGTCCCAGTGGGAAAGGACTCACTCGGTACGTGGTGTTAATGTTCCCCATTTATACAAATGTTATGCTTTAATTGAGTAATCTCTGTTGTAAGTACTAATAGTAATATAATTGACCATATGACTTTACAAAGAAGGAAAGTTGTATTTTTTTCCTTTTCCTCCTTCCCTACTTTCAGTTACAAGCCAAAGTTACAATCAGAAAGTTTTAAGAGGGCAATGCTCTGTTGTGACTGAGACACAGGAACAGCCTAACAAGCTCCTGCTTACCACTGTGGGCAGGATGCAGTTGCATTCAGAATGAATGAATGTTTTGCTCTTTGTGACCAAAGGCTGTTTCAGCTTTGGGATTCTCGGTGATACTGAGGCTGAGCCGTAACAGCCATTAAGAGCTATACCAGATGCAAGGTGGGGAGTTCTGATGTGGTAATGCCATAGGACCCAATGGCTTTAAATTAGAGGTGGTCTTGCTCTTTACAATGCTGTTCTGGTACAGAGAATCAGGACAGCGCCCTCGTTCATCTGCCTGCCCCCCTTCACTTACAGCCTCCATCATCAGGGTGAGGATGAGTTTGAGAACAGGAGCAGCTGTGGAGTTCAGTTAATGAAGGAGTTTCCCACTAGGTGGTAGTGAAGAGAATCGTGTCACATACTGGTCAGAGCACGTTTTAATTATTTTTTATCAAGGGGAATCCCATGAGGATCTTACAAGCAGAACAGCCTAGTGTAGCTCTGAGCTATACTGTCAAAACCGGATCTCTTCATTTTTTTTCTCATTCCCTTTTTACTCATTTCCATGGCATTTGTTCCTCTCAGAGCCATGCAGGGTTGTCAGCTTTACTTGTAATGTCATCTCCTGAAAGGTGAAGTGAATCTACGTGAATCTATTCTGGCTCTCCTTCCACCTCCATTATAAAGGCATCCAGGGAGAGTTGGATAAATGTAATCTAATGCCATTTAAGCCCTTTGGAGGTGAGGACTCTGCAGCCAGTCCTTTGATCTGCTTCTGCACCATACTTTCCTGTCTGTGCTCTGAGAGCTACATAAAAGAACATACAGTATTTTTGGTTGCTTCTGGTTTTGAAATACTTTAGCGGGTCAAAGCAGTGCATCAGTCTGTATCAAAGGCACCAGACAGAACAGCTGTTTTGGAAGGGCTTTGTAATGTCAGAGCACATTCTCACTGAAATTCAGACTAAAGCTCCCCTGTAGCTCCAAAGAAAGCACGTACAAAAGAGATGAGGAGAAAATGACCTGGGGGATGCAGGCTGTGCTCCCCTATAGAGTCACACAGGTGCTGGGTCTGCAAGGAGGAATACAGTTCTGTGACTTCATCCAGATACTCTAATGTAATGATAGACCAAGCTTGCAAAATCATGTAGTAGTTTATGCACCAACCCTGGGATGCTGGAATATATGGAATATATATATACACACTTTAATAGCTCATCAGCTAAAATATCACTTGTGTCAAATTAATGTGCTGTAAATTTTGCAAGATAGAAATTGGACGCATTTCAATAGAGGAACAGAGCAGGATTATTGTTGCTTTATAGATAGCGGGGTCTGTCTGTCTTACAGGGGGAAGGGGGGAAATGTTGATTATGAAGACAAGGTTGAAACACTCATTCCTCTTTCTCTGCGGTGACTCAAAGGACAGGAGAGGTTTTTTCTCTTGCATTTACTGTGCCATGATCACTGAAAAGGGCCGGCTATCGCTGTGCTGGGATTGCACACAGCGGGGTGAAGGTTTCTAATTGTCACTTTTCTAATTGTTACTAAACGTTGCGTTGCTGGGACGAGGAAGGAAAGCGGACGGGGTTTCTCCATTGCGGAAGTCCTACCGCCGGTCTGAGCCCGTTTTGTTTCTTACTCTGAGATGAGGGTGGGGGAGAGACGAGGAGCTGCAGCAGAGCGGCCGGCTGGGCGCTGCTCCGTGCGGCTGGGCGCTCCGGGACTCGCCGTGCTCTGCCGGCACCGCGCACCGGAGCTCAGTGCCTGCAGAGCTGGGCGGAGATGCTGGGATTCCTATGTAACAACGTACCCGGTGTGTTCCCGTGCTTTCAGTGCTGCCCCGCGACACACCGCAGCCGTTTCCCGCACGGCACGAGCGCAGCTCCCGCCCCTTTCCCGGCCCCCACCATTACCTGCCCGCCCGCACAGACGCGGCGCGGCCGGGCCCGACAACCACCCCCCGCCGCCTCGAGCTCGCTCCCCCCGCGCGTGCGCGCAGCGGCGGCACGTGAGCGTGTTGTGGGCACGTGACGCCGCCCGCCCCCACGCGGGCTCCGCCTCCGCCGTGCGCGAGCGCGAGTGCGGGTTCGCGGCGCGGCCTGGCCCGGCAGCCGCCGCCCGCCCCCGGCCCGCCCCTCGCCGCCGCCGCCGCCGCCTCGCCGGCCATGAGGCCCAGCCGGCGCCCGAGCGCGGCCCCGCGTCGCGGCTGCTGAAGCGCCGCCTCGCCCCGCCGCCAGCACCATCGCCCGCTCCGCCATCCCTTCCCCGCCCGGCTGCGGACCCCCCCTTCGCTCCCCTCCCTCCTCGCAGCCGCCGCCATGTTGGGCCGCGAGCCGCAGCGGGGCCGCCACTGAGCCCCGGAGCTGCCCGGCGCGGGAGGAGGCGGCGGAGGAGGAGCGCGGGGCCCGGCCGCAGCCATGGCGGAGCAGACGTACTCGTGGTGAGGACAGGCCCGGGGGGCGGCTCGGCTTCTTAAGGCCGGCCGGGGCGGTGGGGGGGGGGCGACGCGGGGCGGGCGGCCAGCGGCTCGGGCTCGGCTCGGCTCGGCGGCGGCGGCGCTGATCTCACGGCCGCGTTCGGGTTCCTGAGGCGGCTCCGCCCGCGGGGGGTCGCGCCGTGGGGCGCTTCGCCCGCTGACAATGGGCTCCGTGCGCGGGGAGCGGAGAGGGAGGGAGGGCAGGAGAGAGAGCGGCTCCTCCGGGAGGCGCGGAGGCGGAGGGCGGTTGCCGTGTCCTGGCGCGGCCGGGCCCGGCGCTCGGCGTGTGTTAGTCCGGGTGTCGGTGCTGCTGGGGATCGCCGCCGGAACAGCTCAGCGATGTATCGGCCGCGCTGGGTGTTGCTGTGCCGGGCTGGGGGCTGCGCCGCTTCGGCCGCCTGCTGGTTTCGCTCAGCGGTACCGACCGGAGTCGCGCCTTACGATCCTGTAACAGTCGGGGATTCTCGTTTAAAGAGAGGAGTTACGTGTCGGCTGGTGACCTTGGTGCGTGCTGAGCGTGGAGATGGCACTGCGTGTGCAAGAACGCTTCCAGCCCATCGGCGGCGGAGGGTCCTTCCTCGCGCTTTACAGACCTGGAGATCCTCCGCTCTGTGCCTTTGGAGCCTCGTGCCCATCGCTGCCGCTCCTTCCCCGCAGCCCACACGTGTGGGCCCTCTGCGCTTCCCTGGGCTGGGGATGAGCGCTGCTTTGGGCCGTGTGTCGGTGAGGGCTGAGGTTGTTTGCTGCCCTTCAGGGGGAACTGCAGGAGCCTGGAGCTTTGCTGTGTGTCGGGCTGGGAGCAGTGCAGGCCATGAGGCCTCCATCCATCCCTGAGCGCCGTGCTTGTTGTGTCTGCGCTCACCGACCTGCCCTTAGTTCTGGGGTTTCTGTTGCGTTGCGTGTGGAGCTGTTGGCTGGGGCTGCAGAGGGAGCAAAGGGCCGGTCCTGTTCTGAGGGATCCTGCCCTACACTCGTGTGCTTGGCTGTGTGTTTTACTGCTCACGCTTCTAGCGACAGTCTCACGTTTGCCTATGTTTATGGCAGTGAAGCCCTGCGTGCAGTTGGGTCGTGCTTTAGTGCTCTGGGAAGAACGTGCGTGTTCTGATGTCAGCTAAGGAAACCCGTGCTTCTGTGAAAGAGCTGTGCAGGGCTGTGTGGCGGTCAGTGCTGTCGCACGGCTGTGAAGCTGGCAGGGTTCGTCCTGTCTGTTTGCTGGACCAGATCCCTCTGTGCTGCAGAGCTGCTCTCAGGATGCGCTGTGTGCCCCGCTGTAGCTGCTGGGGTAGATACACTTTGCCACAGGTGTCACGTCAGGTATTTGGCATCACAGAAAACCCTTCCACCCACCTTGGTTTGCACAGATGTGAACTGTGGGTGGCTTAGATGGGTTCCTCCATGGCGCTTCCATGTTGTCCACAGTGTAGGCTCAGCTGCCCTTTAGGAGTAGCCACCAACATTCAGCATACAGCTGCTGTAACTTCATCATGGGGTTGTTGGTTTCCTTTTGTGCTGGAGATACCTCGGAGAAGCGTGCTATATTGAGCTGTGCTGTCTGACAGGAGCATTATAAACACCTGCACAAAGATGGCTTTTACTCAGCAATTGAGGTCTCCACTAACAGTGTTATTTTGAAGAGATAAGAATGAATTTTGAGTTATTATTGTTTTGTATGTAAAGATCTGAAATTTAAGGTGTGTCTGTATTCTTAATTCACTTAGCAAGCGAAGCTGATTGCATGTGTTTTCTTGTATTGAGCTCAGGAGGAGGAGGTAGCTGCACTTCTTTGCTGCGCCTTTCATAATTGTGAATACATAATTTGTCTTCTGTCACCATCCTTGCATGTTGCTTCTTGCAACATCTCCTGGTTTCTTTCTTTCCCCTGCGTTGCCCACACCTGTAACCATCTGTACTTTCATTGAGCTCCTTTTTTAATCTCTTAACTAGACCAATAGGACCAGTATTGCAGATGCGGGTGTGTTATCCCCGATGGGAGGAACTGCTGAGAATGTTGCCGATAAAAATGAACACCGTCAGTCTGGGAAAACTGATTTTAGTGTGAAATGTGGGATAAGTACCGGATGGAAAAGCTCGTTCAAAAGATTTGCACTTGGTTTTGTGTTTGTTTTTTTGTTAATAAAAAGAAAGGTTGCTGAATAAAATACGTGTCAGTAGCGAGCAGTGAAATTGCTGTGCCAAAAACCTGTAGTGATAGGAGGTTATGGGAGTGCTGTGCGGCATTGCTGTTACACAGAAGTGTGAGGTGCAGGGAAATGTGGCTGCTGCATCTGTGGTTGCTCGTGGTTTTCTGTATTAAATGAGAGCCGAAATGAATTTTCTGCAAGTAGAATGGGCTGGGAGAGGAAAGAGGCTGTGGAGTACCCATTTTCTTGGCTTCCTGTCTGTGCTCCAGTGAGGAAATGGGTCTGGGTGGTGACAAAAGTTCCTGCTGCAACAGAAGAGGTGAACACGGGGAGAGCTTCTTGTCCAGTGCTGATGTGCATGGGAGGGCAGGAGGTTGGTGAATGGTGAGGGTTTTCTTTGCAGGCACCCTATGGCTGGAAACCACAGCAGGTGAGTGAGGAAAGTGGCAGTGCTGGGCTCGCAGTGCTGCTTGGGCCTGCCTCGGTTCCCTGTGCTTCGTGGTCATGTCTGTGCAGTGGGTCCAGCTTGGGCAGCACGGCAGTGCGTGGTATTTGATTCAGTCAGTAGGTTTTGGTGCTTTCCCGGGCCTGGCTGGCACCCCATCCTTTATTTCGCTGTTGCCCAGTCTGGCAATAGAGATCGCTTTGTTAGTTGGTTTTGTTTTTTTTTTCCCTCCTTTGAATGCATAAAAGGTTTTCACAGCTTCCTCCGTACGTGGAGTTGTGAGAGTTCTGCTCCAGCACCATTGTAGTTTTCATTTTTCCTTTCCCAAAGTGTTCCCTGTGAGCAGTGTGGATTGCAGTGTGGATCGCAGTGTGTGTGAGCCCATGGCCGGGGGAAGCACAGCAGCCGGTCACTGATCTCCATCCAGCAGAACTCCCTTGTAAACACTCCAAGCAGAGGGATGCTTCTGTCCTGGCCGCCAGCTGTTGGGTGACTGAAGGGGGGTAGACTTGAAAACCTCTCTACCTTATGTAGAGGGTGTGGGAAATTCAATGTAACGATGTGTTGGAGTAACCCATAAAGCTGCCAGCTTCTGGAATAAGTGTGGGCATACAATGCCATCTTTGTTCCTGGGAGAATTCCTATGGGTTGTTGTGAACAGCCCTTCCAGGCTCTGAGCTGTCAGTGCATTTAATGGTGCAACAGAAACTGAAACAGAAGGAATGGTTCACCTGAGTTTTCACAGTGTTGGACTTGTTAGGAGAACTGTGAAGGACGCGGACGAGATCTTGTTGTGTGTGCTGTTCCAAGTGCGTTCCCTAAAGTCTGGAAGAGGAGAAGGGCCGGTTGTGGTGCTTTGATGTGTCTGCGCTAGTCCATGGCCTTGTTTGGGTGGTGTGATGTATCATCGTCTCTCACGTAAGTGCCACCTTTGTTACAGTCTTTACTGCCCTTGGACGTTTTATAACCGTAAGCAGCATGGGATACTCTAAAGGCAAATAATTGACTCAGGCAAATTAGTCAGCCCAAGTTAATTCAGGTGATGATTGGGTGAAGTTTCCAGGAAGAAACAAGGCAGAAGTTGGTTAAAAGAAAAACAACTTGCGCACATTTTCTTTGTGCTGCTGCGTTGCATTGGTGTAACTATAAAGGTTAGAATTTGGAATGATTCGGCTGCTTGTATGGGCTGGTTGAACTAGAGGGGAACACGGGCTGGCGTGCAGGCTTGGTTGGATTGAGGCAATCAAGCTGACTTGGAAAGGTGATGATTTAATAAGCTTAATGGAGCGTATGTGTCATTACGGCTCTTCCTGATCCCCCTCTCCCTCTTTAATTCTTCCAAGAGTGCTGACATGGGTGACCCTCTCCCTTGCGTCTCTTACAAGTGGTGTCCGTGGGTGGAGTGCCCTGCTGTGCCCATTGCTGTGGGAGCACCGCTCCTGTCTGCCAGCACTGCCACCATGAGCTTGGCTGGGTTCATTGTGCAGCCGTTGTGCTCTTCAGATACTGCCGAGTGTTTCTTCTTAGGGACAGGTCTAAGCCCCAGCTCCTGGATGTGCCTGGGTAGCCTCTGTGTCCAGGTGTGCCATCAGTGGTACAGTATGTGGTAGAGGTCTGCTGCCTTCTTGGAAC
Source organism: Excalfactoria chinensis (assembly GCF_039878825.1). Classification (NCBI taxonomy): domain Eukaryota; kingdom Metazoa; phylum Chordata; class Aves; order Galliformes; family Phasianidae; genus Excalfactoria; species Excalfactoria chinensis. The sequence continues at coordinate 3,448,362 of NC_092840.1, read as the reverse complement.
AGCATTCAGTTCTGGCAATTAATGCTATAGAACGGAGTGTTCTTAATATCTTATCATAACAAGTATTCTAAAGTAACGTGAGGCAGTTTCTTCCGAGTTTGTAATGAATTTCTTTACCCCGTACGTTGTTGTAGCAGAAGTTTACAGAGATGGCTGATGGCTTTCCACTGAATCACAGAAGTTTGGGAGCTCCTTGCAGATACCATTTCCTCTGTCAGTAGTGCCACAAATAGCAGCTGCATGCTGGGACAGTGAGAGCACTGTTTGAGTGGGCCCACAGCACAGCCACATGTCAGCTGCTGCAGTGGTCGCACTGTGTGGACTCGGTACAGCGGTGACACACACAGCATTGCAGGGGGATTTCCATACAGGCTTAGCTAGCAGCAAGCGTGTAACTTATCTCTGCTTCAGTTGTTACTTGGGTTAGCAAGTTCAGCTTAACTTCTCTTGAGGCTGCAGGTTGGGCAAGAGCAAAGTGCTGCAGCTCTGTGCTGCTGTGCTCAGCAGGGTGGAGGTGAGCAGAGCAATGGGGCTTTGGCATTGGCACTTAGCAGTGTGCCATCCTTTGTCCTGCCAGGCACCTGGCTCCACTTTAAAGCTCAGTTGAGATTTCTTTGGTCACATTTATGGTGGGTAGAAATTCAATGTGAATTCTGAATAAGCACCATAATGAGGATAAGCCAATGGGACTTTACCCATGAAAGCTCTGCCAGCTGTCGGTACGGACATGTTGGACGTGTGCGGCCAAAGCTCAGCGTGGCTGTGGCAGGAGAGCAGCTTTTACTGTTACAGTTACACCACTTTCAGTGCTGCGCTGTGATTTATCTCACCAGCATCTGTGTCAGACCCATTTGGTGAGATAAAATAGGTGTAACGTGACTTCCCCATGTTTAGTCAATGGGAAGTCCATTTTCTAGGTGAGTGTTAGCTCAAGGTGAGGTTGGTGAAACAGCGGGACACAAACAGCAGGATTACAGGCATTTTTTTAGCCAGTGTTGCAAACAGGTGAGAGTGTCTTGCTTTCTGGGTTGGAAGGTGCAGGGTTGTGGCAGTGCTTGTGGGCAGCCCAGCACGTTGGTGGTGGTTTGCACCTGCCATCAGTGCACCCCACGTCTGCACCCACAGCTCTGCTTGGGCGGTGCTGCGGTGGCAGGAGGCTCTCGGGGGGATATTGTGATCTCTGTATGGGTTTGAACATGAAGAGCAGAATCTAAGAGGAGAACATAGTTTAAAGAGCTTTTTGTTTGAAAAAGGGAACTTTGAAGCTAAATGTGAAGAGCTGGACTTTTAGTTTTCGATGAACTTGACTGCTTTTTAAACAGCTGCAGCTGTGAGCAGTTACAGATGCTACAGATCAGAAGGATCCTCTTTATCATACTTAAGTGCCTTACAAGACCCCCAGTGTTAGTTTTTCAACCAGTTATCTTTATTTTTATTTATTTATTTATTTATTTGCAGATGGAGCATTAAAAAAAAAAAAAAAAAAAAAAAAAAGCTCCCTTAAAGCTAAATCAGATGAGATGCTCCATAAAACAGCACTGCTGCTCTGCAGGGTGCCCTTCTGGAAGAAGTTTCAGGACAGTCCCAAAGCACTCTCTCTAAAGAAGTTTCCACTTCTGTTCTTACAAAGTTTTTCAGACATCAAGGTAGAATTTGTTGAAATCGGTCTCTGACTGCTTTCCTGCTGCTTGATTTTTGCATGTGCAACTGCAGTTATTACCTTGAACCTTAAGCAGGCAAGTGTGTTCATGTACCATGCTGCTCTTGCGTCCAGGCTGTTGAGGCAGAGACCAGGCTGGGTCCGGTTCTCCCACACCTTCTCCTGTGGTGTAGTGGTAAATTGGCCGCCTTTCTTCCTGCTGGCCTCTGGCACAATGGAAGGCAGCAGGAGCTGCATGCCTGCTCTGCTGGGCTGGCTGTGTTGTACTGCAGGCTCCTTGCACTGCAGGCGTTTTCCTTTGCTGCAGGATCTTGCTGTTTCCTTACAGCATCACATTGACTTGGCGTCCCCTGGGAGCTGCTGTCCCGCAGAAGGCAGACCTTGGTACTCTTTGAGCTTTGGCTCATTCAGAAATGCACTTTCAGTATTGCCTCTGAAGATTCATGCTTTGGTGCTAATGGTGTCAAGCCATTCTTCTATGGATTTCTTTATGGAAGTAGCATTTAATTCTACTCGTGCAAGTCATGATAATGTATGTGTCTTAATCTCATACCGTGTGGTAAATCAGCTCATCAATAGCACACAGAGCTGCTCGTTCTCTATGACAAGGTCATATTGATCAATTTGACTTTGGTTTTGTCTTGTTGATTGGAAGGCCTAATTGTTAAATGCTTTGTTTAAGCTATTAGTCATTAGTTTTGTGATGGTTGTTTTTTTTAATCTGATTTCTGAATACCTCTCTAAGAAGAGTTTGGGTTTCCAAGCACGTAGTCAATAAAATATTGGCCTAAGTATGAAAGGTATGAGGTATTGTTTTATTTTGGTATTTTAATTCAGCAGTAGATTCCTTTTTTATGACTCCAGTGATAATATTAAGGTTTTTTTCCTGATTAGAGATCCTATTATATTTTGAGAAGTTAATTAAAAAAAATCTAGACATTCTGTGTATTTCTAACTTTAATAAAGGAACTGCTGTGCAAATTAAACCTAGACACGTATGTATCAGAATGGAAAAGAGGTATTGTGTCCTCCACAAAGCACAGCATTCAGGTGGGTATCCTGAGAGGACTGCCCAGTGCCTTTGTGCAATAGATCCTGTGTGAGTTTCCTTCCATCTGTGCTCAGCTGCATTTCTATCCACATGAGCTGCAGAGTGCTGGGACCTACTTGTTGGGGAAGATGGAGCTGCTGGGGTCCATAGTAGGGTACCTTCATGGGGCATGCTGTAGGGCTTAATCTCTATCAACAGGTTTATTTAAATGGGAATTGTACTACTTGTTCTTCCTTTGCAGTGAGATTCCCAGGGATTTGTTACCAGAAATGGTCCTTTTACTTCTCTCCCCAAGCATCTTGAATCTGCAGTTGCATGGTTGGCTGGCTTTACTGCCCCTTGTTACTTCAGAGTGCCCATTAGATTTAATTTCTTTTTGTTTTGGTTACTGTTTGTCTCCAGCACTGCTTATACTTCTCCGAAGCTGCAGCAGTGCATTGTGGTTGCATTCTGTCCAGCTGCGTGGGGTGCATCGTATCAAACCTGAAGACTTCTTTCTTTGCCCACCAGTGAGGCACTGAGTGGTGGTGGGACCAGCACTGTGAGCTGACTGTGAATTGGTGCTCAAATGGGTTGTTTTACGGCCATCAGAGTTGCCATCAAAGCAAATCAGAGTCCTTCAGGTTGTTTCAGTATCTGATGTCTCCTTTCCTTTGCTTCCCATGAGGTCAGTGGCTGAGTACATGTGTTGTTGGGCTTGATGTGCTGGTTCAGATGCTTGCTTTGGTCTGAACCTTGTTCCAAGCAGTTACTTGGCTCTCTGGCTCTATTGTAAGTTAGGTGGCAGCTCTGAGAAAGGTGAGTGGCACTGGGGCCATGTGCAGCTCTGCCTTTTGCTATGGGCTTTCTCTTGCAGAACATTGCAGGCTAACAGGCATATAGGAACTGCCATCAGTACCCAAAGAGTCCTCCCTTTTTGTCACATAAAGAATCTGTTTTATTTTGCCCTTGGCCTTTAACTACTTGCTGGCACCATGACAACCACAATATTCTTCCTATGGTTGAGTGTTGGTAACCAAGGCTGGGATGCTGTGCTGGTGCATTGGATGCCTGTGCATGTTACATGGGCTTAGCCCTGGCTCTTAGAGGCTGTTGGATGTTTGTGTAACAGAGCCAGAGGAGGAAGGTGAGTTAGAGCTGGAAGTTGTATAGGATACTTACCTGGAGTAGGCTGATTTGGAAGAATGGCACTTCAGTTCTGGGGTGGCTGTCAGTGTCTGAGATGGGGTGGAGTGGCTCTGTGCTGGGAGACGGCTGTGCTTCCTGTTCTTAAAGGTGCTATTTTCTGGAAGGTTGTTCAAATAACTTACTGCTTCAGTTGCTGAAAGCACTAATACAGTTTCCCTTCATCAGGGTGAAGTGTGAAAAGCTGTTATCCCTTGTTGCTAATAGTAGCTGTGAATTTACTATTTATAGTTTAACTTTAGCAGGTGTTTTCTGATGGAAGCTCTCAGTGCTGTAGGGAGACTTGCTGTCGAATGCCCTGTGTCTGGTAATGAGCAGGGTTTGGGTGATCAGGGTTCCAGAGCTCTGTGGCAGTTTCTTATTGGGATCTACATGAATAATTTGGAAAGGCTGCAGGGCCACAGTTGTTCAAAATGTAGACCTGCGTGTTGAGGTGAGATAACAGAGTCTTCTAACCCCTTTGGCCACTGAATAATGGAGGTCCAGCTAGGCTCCATTTCTCTGCCTTACTGATTGTTATGTGGCTGGTTTGTGCAGGAGAGAGAAATGAAGGAAACTGAAGAAAGATAGTTGTAGAGCTGTTGGAATTTTACGCTTCTTAGGAGGTACGGACTGCTGGTCGTGGGAGCACCTGCCCCATCATCTTCCCAGGCAACCTATCCTACATCAGGAAACAGAGGGAGAATTTAGGGCTTCTTAATGCAGTCAGGTGAGGACAGTGAGTGCGAAACACCCAACTGACAGAAGTTAGTACTGCTCTCTTGGAAGGAAAGGCTGCTTTGAGGGGTAGATGTGATAGCACTGAGAGCCTTGGATCATAGTAAGTTGAGATATATTTTGGAATTCACTATTGGATCATAGTAAGTTGAGATATATTTTGGAATTCAGAGGTAAATGGACTTCTTCTCGATGATACGGGGACTCTTCAGTTACATTTTTAGCACGCTTGTGAAACGTTTTTTTGGTGTCTTGTGTGAGTCAACATAAAGCCCTTCTCCCCCATCTGTGGTGCTGGGCAGGTGGGGAACATAAGGTCACAGTGCTGCGTAACTCTAACACAGTTTGCAGCTTCCATAACAAAACCCATCCTTTCATATCTTCTTATTGTGGTATAAGGACAGCAGAGACGTAGGCAGAACTTGCTTTTCGGGTTGCAATTAGGGCAGTGAGTAACTGCAGTGGGGCCAGGCTGTCTCTCGCCAGGAGGCCGGGTGGGCACCCAGGCATGTGGGCCGCGTTCCAGGCACACCTTGTATGTCCTGCCATGGTTCTGCTGCTCCTTAGGGTGTCACTGGTTTTGTATGCACTGCAGAGCCACCTGGGTGAGCTGTGCCCTACCCACAGGAGAGTAAAATAACTAACATGAAGAAAGCAACTAAGAAACCCTTCATGTAAGTATTTTGGTCAGGTTTGAGATCTGCAGTGTTGTGTTCATGATATCAAGAGTCTGCTCTGAGCAGACTGTAATGGGAAGGTGGTTAGTTGCTGCTGTGCTTGGTGAGCAAACCACTGCCTTCTGGACCTGGAGTGATTTTCATGCTAAGACTCACTCTAGCTGAGATGGGAATCATGAGCAGGTTTGGTGCCCCTGAGTAAAGGGTGCAGCTGTTAGTCTGGCATTTCTCTGAACAGCACCTTTGCATTGTGTATGCTGGAGCTGAAAATATTGGTTGTATCGTTTCTTGGGCTCTACCTCTTAAAAAATACAAGCGATGTCAGAGGAAGAACAATAGACTCTGAGAGCACTAAGCTTATTTTAAACTCAGTAACTCGTGTGTGTTAACTTTAGGTAGAACTTCTGTACTTTGGGGATGGGGTTGTAGTGTGTGTTTGTTCATAGCTGTTTAACCTCTTGAAAACAGATAATCTGTTGAATGGCTCAATGCAGCGGCATTGGAATTCTGTAGTCAAATGCAACAAAACCAGCATGTTTTGCTGCGACTGGTTTGTGACAACTGCCTGAGTGCCATCAGGTTCCTGTCACTGATGAGCTGTGATGGTTCAGGTGCAGCTGCTTATGCTTCTCATCATGAGAATTATCATAGTGTCCATATAGCTTCTTTGTGTTTTGTAAAGGAGTTTATTATTTCACTCCTTGCAATAGTCTGGCCCATCTCTAGGCTGGACTGGTAGAGTTGCCCATGTTTTGCTGGTACTTTCTCAGGTGCTGTACTTCTAGCCTGTGCATTCTGGTAGAACTTCCAGGGAAATCATTGTCCTGTGCATTGATTTCCCTGTTACCATAGCAAATAATTCACACTGCTAATTAACACCGTTGGGATTGCACAGAAAAAAATGGGCAGGGCAAGAATACAGCCTAATTATACTCAAGATTTATGTCCTGTACATTTATAGAAGAATTGCTGCCAGGGCAGCTCGCAGTTGACAAATAAAAACACAGCCTTCTAGTGCATGCTGTCTGTGTGCTGAGGGCAGAGTCCCATATTTCAGAGCATCCTGTTCTGCCTGGTGTGCATGGAGAGGTGCAGTAAGGAGCAGCACTGTGTGTGCTGTGCCCCAGGGCAGCTGCGTATTCCAGAGGGAAACAAAGTCCTGGAGACCCTTCTGGTCAGTGCTGAGTGCTGGGAGTTGGGGGAGGTGTGAGTTCCCTACACACCTGGTTGCTGGCAGTGTTACGCTGTGCAGAGCTTGCAGTGCTGCTCTCTGAAGCCATGAGGATCTGTCTTTACCATGGTGAACTGAATGGGCAGGCTTGGCTGCATCTGGGAAGTAGCTAATAAATCTGCAGTGCTATTTTTGTGTTTGTTGGAGTTCAGAGAGAAATGAGGAGGCTCGTGGAGGTACGTGCTGCATCTGGGAGACAGCAGCAATGCACAGAACTGGTGGTGACTTCGTTGTTTGCATCTAATACTGGAGACCCCAAATCTAATGGAAGCTCCATGGTGTGTTGTGTCTGCACATTGCAGGGCAGATGTGCTACTTCTGCCTCTTTTCTTCTTCCTGATACAGTTTCAGTCCTGTCTTACCCAAATAGTGGCAGGTAATCTGCATACTCTTTCCCCATCTTCAGTTACTAAGTTATTTGTAACTTTTTCTTGAATATAACATTTTGGAAATGGTTAACCTTGCTAAGGACACAGGGCATGAGAGGTCTTCACTTGGGCTGATACTGCATTGTGCCTGTTAGTGGGTGATGCTTATTGTGAAGTTAGCGCAGGAGATAACAGGATGTCTGATGTTAAACGAGAAGGTGTTTTTCTACTTTCTTTTTAATGAAAGGTGCTTGTTTTCCTTTGCTGAGGACCAACATGTAGATATTTATCCTCCTTCATTCCCAGCAGGGTGGACGTTATGGTTCATACTTTGTCCCTGTGTGCAAAATGAGACAGTACGGATGATTTCATTTCTGGAATCTATGTGACTTTCTTCCTGAAAGGAATTGATAAGCAAATTGACTTTCTAAAACATGAAAGAGGCTGAGAGCAAATGCTTCATCATCACATTCCAGATCATGTCTGGCACTTGCCTTCTCCAGAGCTGGCAGTGCTCGGCTGTGGCTGTGGTTTCCCATGGGGCTGCTCAGCTGAGCATGAGGGCTGCTGAGAGCAAAGAGAGGAGACTGACTTCACCAAAAGCTGAATGGGGTGGAAAGGGTTTGGATTGTGTCTGTGTTTTGTGTTGAGTTTTTCATTCGTACTGGTGTCAATCTGTGCGTTTCTTACCTTCGTAGTGAGTTATTCATCAGAGAAAGGAAATACCGACTATGAAACAAAGCTTATGAGGATTAATTAAATTCTTATTCATATCTGCTTTGGAAATAATGAGGCAATTATTCACATCATTTAATTTTAGACTTCAGATTTATGTCTGTGTAAGTACCTGGGCTGAATGGAGAGACCAGCAGTGAGATGAGGCTCTCCATGCAAGCCTGCCCAGCCCCCAGCAGTGCAGGGGCTGTGGTCTGGTCAAGGACATGCCTATGATGCCTTGGTAGGAGGACGTGAGTCATCTCTGTGTCCATTTGCTATGGCTCCGTTTGACTGAACATCTCTTAACGAGTCTGCAGAAGGCATGACAGTTGAAGAAACTGGAAAATATAGGAAACTAACCTGATGGAAATAAATCTTTAGCTTTGTGCTGTTGGATTTTAAGGTGCTTAACGCTATGCTTTGCACCAGGTGATTCTGGAGCCTCCTCAGCTTCTGCTTGTCTCCTGAGCCTGAGAGAGAGAAAACCCCAGGGAAAGTCTTCCTGTGAGTGCTTCTGCCCAGACTCAGTGCGGTGGGACTCGAGCTGGGGAAGCTCCTCCAGCCATCCTTCAGTCCTGGAACAACGTTGTATTAGTCTTCATTTGCTGCTTTTGGCAAAAACCTGCCTGGACAGTCTGGGAGCTCTGATGTAAGTCTCAGCGATCAGTTGGATCTTAGCGCTTAATGGAGATGAATGCCAGAGCTCCTTCCTGTTTCTCATCCAGAGACAGAATGAGATGTTTGTGCTCTCGCAGCTTTTCTTTTTTCTTAACAATCTGATGTTCAATGTAGCACAAGTTACAGGTGCTACAAACTTCAATGTTATGACATTTGAAGATCCAGGAACAGCAGCACACTTCTCAGGGGTTGGACTGCATGGTCCTTCTGGATCCCTCCCAGCTCAGGCCGTTCTGTGGTTCTGTGCATCTCCTTTCTGTGTCCTTATTGCTGTGCACCTTTGGAGTCGATGTCTGGGAAGGAAATGTATTTAATTTACTTTTCCATCCCTGATTGTAGTATGTAATTTATAACTTGCAGCGTGGCTAGTGGAAGTTAATCACACATTGATGAAAGCAATTTTCTCTTCTTGTATTTCAGTAATACAAAGTTCTGTTGCCCACACGTAAAATCCAAAGTTTAGAAGCCCCCATTGAGGGGGAGCACACACACTGATGTTTTCAGAGCAGCCTGTTGCTTAAAGGAACTGAGGTTTACTGGAGGGTATTGGAAGGATTTACCTCTGTAGTCCTTATGTAGGTGGCTTTCAGACATGGGAATCCCACAGAGTGATGGAGCACAGTGGCTGCATCAGACAGGAGCGGCTGTGGGGACACGAGGAACGTGGCTGTGGTGTCTGTGAATCCTGGTGTTGGCATCATGGCTGAAGAGGGGAGAGTTTTGATTGAGATATAGGTTGATACGTGGAAAATTGTCCTCTCTGTGTTCCAGACTTGGAAAATACATGCAACGTAGCACTAGGGAAAGAAATAGGCAGTACTGAATGGTTCTAAGGCTTTCCCAAGTATGTTGTGTGTGTATGGGGCAAAAAGCATCCAAAAAGTTCTGAAATTTAAACAAATTCAGTGTTTTTAACCAAAATAATTTCATAGATAGCTGGACTTGTCTTATGAGCTTCCATATTTCTGACTGTACAGAACTCTGCTCAAAAACATCCTGGCTGCTCAGCTTGAAACTTAACCTTATTAAACGTTCAGTGCTGTGAACAGTAAGAGGAGCCTTTGGAGCTTCTCCCTTTTGGAGCCAGATCGTTCTTCCCTTCTCCAGGAATACTGCTGTCTCCAGCACTGGAGCAAAACTCTGATGCAAGTATGCAAATATGTTTTAGAATTACAAATCCCAGATACTGATCAATCTCTACAAAACTGCCTTTGCAGCAGAGGGATCTTTCTTACCCTCCTCAGTTTCCTGGTGCCGCTTACAGAGCGGTGACATTCCCTTTGCATCTTCTCAGCACACTTTGAGTATCTTCAATTTCTGCGCTTCCTTTTTTTCTTTAAAGCAGTGAAAGGTGAGATTTTCAGGGCCCAGATTTTCATATTGTTGTGTGGTGGTGGGTGGCACTGGGAGAGGCAATGTTGGTGCACTGAGAAGCTTACCTGTCTGCAGCTGTGTGAGCTGCTCCGCTGGGAGAGGCTCCTCTCCACAAACACTGTTTCTCTTTTCAGAGCAGTTCTGTTAGAGATAGGGGGAACAGAAGTAAGCCTGACTGGTGTTTCTGAATTTCCCTTCGTGTCCTTGTGGCCAGGTGTGCACAGCTTGTCATAACGCCGCACAATCTGATGTCTGCTGCTGGGAGTGCTGGGCCAGCCTCTGCCTGTGCGAGAGCTCCGCGGCTGGAGATGTAATCTGCCTGTGCTGCAACAGCTAATGAATACATCAGCAAAAAGTGGTTAGGGAAGCAGATCACTGCTCTGATGTGTTCCAGTCTGTCTAGTGTACAACACCCATATAATGAGAATGATTTGAATAAATGAAGTAAAATGACAGCTATGCTCAGAGGAAGGTGTGAGATCTTGGGTCCTTTTGCTATGGGGCGTCCTTTCTGCTTTTAGGATGACCACCAAATTAACAGCTGACCTGTGAATAGCAGAGAACTTCCTTTCCCATGCGATATTACCTTGGTGCTTTTTGATGCAAGGTTGCTACTAAAAAGCAGGCATTCCATCCAGTACAAACACGAGTCTCTTTGGTGGCGGCTGAAATGTCAGTGGCTTTTGAGCCCAGCTCCCTGTCAGCCTGCAGGAGCACCACCATGCCCCGGCTGTCTGGTGCTGTTTGGAGGTGTTTGCAGCAGAATGGAAGGTTATGACATTGCGGTGTCACTCTGATATAAACTAATTCGAATTTCAGGTGGGTATCATCTCATAATGGCTACGTCTGAATGTCACTTGCTCCTGTACGGAGCAGGTTGTTCACTTTGTCCTGAAGGGGTTATGTGATGTAACACTGAAGACGCGGCAGCTGTTTGTGTGGGTGTGCTGTTAGGAAGCACGGCAGCTTTCTGGGCCAGGGTTGGGCTGTACATGTGGGGTGCCCACATCACTGCTTTGTTCTCCCTTGGCTGGCTGGGAGAGGTGGGAGCCAGTGAGCAGCAGGACGTGTTCTGCTTCTCTTTCTTGTTTCATGGGACTGAGAAAACATTCTGGGTAATACTTCTGGAACGGGTTCAGTGGGGTTTTTTGTTTGGTGGCTGTGGTGTTTTTTTGCAGGGAGCATGGAACTGGAAGAGCTGCCTTGTGCTGCTGCTGGTGTTCTGGGGCTGGGGAGATGCTTGTCTGAAATTTAACCTGGATTTGATGTGGGGGAGGACATGGTTCAACTGGTGTAAGGGAGGAGAATGAATTCCCCTATTGCGGGTAACCGTATTTTGGGTCATTCTAGTCCCACAGTTCCACTTTTGGTGTTTCTCTTTGCTTGCTTCTCCTTCAGTGTTCTTTCTCAGGCTGGACAGACTCAGTGCTTACCTCCTCTCACCATCTCTGTAGCTCTGTTCTGCACCCATTGCAGGCACCCCTGCTGCCCACACTGCCTTCCCCTTTTGCTGTCCCCATTCCTCCCTGTTGTTTGTTCCCATAAAACACCATTAAAAAAGAGAAATAACAACGAGAGTTCACCTCAGGAGAAATGTGATTACACAAGAGCCACTCCAAAAGACTAATATTAGCAGCTTGAGTTGTATGGGGAAGTAGTGATTTTCCTAAGCAAAAACTTAATTGTCTTATGTGCAAAATTCTATGCAGTTTCTAATTGCCTTAGAGTCTGCCTATATGCAGTTGGTGCCATACTAAGGTTTAAGCCCACATTCTGTTCTCCAGCTTCCCACTGCTCTGAGTCGATGGGTGTGCAGTGCAGGTACTGTGTGTCACTGCTGTGCTGTGTCACTGCTGCTGCAGCCTCGAGATGCTCTGCCTGCAATAATCCATGTGTAGCTCTCTGATTCACTCACTTCTCTTTCACTGCTGTGCTAAGTAATCATTCATTCTCTTTGATTCAGAGCCTGTGTGCTTGTGGGTGTGAGAATTTTAGCTTGAGTTCATTGGGAGTTGGTGGCCTGCATTGGAGCAGGAGCAGAGCCTCCCCTGTTAGCTCATTTTGCCCCTTCCATCATTTCCCTGTTGGTGGAGCCTGCAGTGGCTGCAGTGTGTGCTGAGGTGGATCCATACACTGGCCTCAGCTGGGAGCCCCTCTAGGGCAAAGGGCGGCTCTTTGACACAGCAGTAATGTAAACCTTAAGGATATTTGATGCTGGATTCTTTTTTTGACCTTTTTAAAGGATTTTATTCATTGTAAAGGTTTGTCTTACATTTCATTTTTAAAATATACATAGAAATGTAGAATTATACATTTATGTGGGCAGCAGTGCACAAAGTAGGGAGGCTGAAACACCACCATTACTGTGCTACAGAAAACCCGGTGTGAGGTTTAATTAAAGCTTTTCCTTCTTGCTGCCTGGAAGGTTTTGTTTTATGTTTTAAGCTCCTTGCTCTTCCCTTGTGCTGGAAACTAGCAGAGCTGTTACTTCCCAACAGTGACTGCTTCACTCGGTCAGTTAAACACACCTTGAATGTTTGAATCCCATTGCTGGTCATTTCTCACCCGCTCTGTGCTTGTTGTTCCCCGCAGCACTTTCTTCTTGGGTTATCAGGAACTCTAATGGTACTTTGCCCTCTGAGTGTCCTGGAGTGTCTGGACAAGGAGCAGATTCCTCCTCAGCTCCTGTTGCCTGCCTGTGTGCATCCCTGTGCCCGCCGAGGGATCCACGCTCTGCCATGCTCAGCATTCATCGTTAGCAGTGGGTTTGTTCCTGGACAGAAAGGAGGAAGCATCCTTGTGGTGTAGGTGGTTGTAGTTGTTGGTAAGGAGCTTTCGAACACAAATAGCTTACAGAGATCAAGATGTACATGGGAGCCTGTGTTGAAGACTTTAAGGAAGTTTTTAAGTTCTTACTGTGGAATAAAATTAAATCTGGCACTGAGCTGATGCAGAGCTGTGCTGCCAAGTGGTTGGAGACCTCTATAACACAAAACTAGCTGTCAGCATTCCAGAAAACTATCTGTACTGGGGAAAACTATTGCATTCCCATCTCCAAACAGCCCTTCCTAAAGTGCAGGGGGTGGTTCCGGAGGAGGTGTTTCTCCCACGTGTGGGCAGTTTGCACAATGGTGCTCTGTTGGCTCGGATTGCTGTAACCACACCCTTCATCCGACTGGTTTGTTTTTTTTCCTGATGTAAGAAGAACTATTTTTGGAAAATGTATACAGCTGAAAGTGGTAGTTTAGATAGAAGAGCTGCTTCAGCAAAGCTTTGGGGTAGGCTAAATATCAGGCTGACCTTTGTGGAGTTCACTGAGCTGGTGGAATCTAAATATCATGCATGAAGAACTGCACTTGTGGCTGTGATGAGGAGGGACTGTGCTTGGCGGGCCTCAATCTGACCTCTTCCCCTCCTTCCAGTCCTCCACTTCATTATCTGTGGGGAATGGGAACAGTTCCAGATGAGGAGAGTCTTCCTGTGTGGGTTGTGCAACTTCAGTTTGTTCTTGCGGCTGAGCCATGGCCACCTTGCTTTGTCACATTGATGGACGTTCTCGTATTTGTATGTTTACTTCTTGTTCCAATATTTGCTGTTCTTATTCTTCCCTCAAAAGCGCAGCACTCCTATCTTGGCTAGTCAGCATATGATACTGGAGCAGTGCTTCATTCTGCCCGCTGTGGCACAGCGGCGTATTCTAGGAATCAACAGATTCTGGAGATAGGCACAGGTGACCCAAGTCTCATATGGGGTTCACCAAATGGAGTTTTACCTCCCATTCTCATGAAAGCCTACTGATGCTTCAGCCTGTGCAAATGCAGTGTGATTACTGGTGGTACCTCACTGTTCTCTTGCTTTTGTTGATGGTTGGGCTTTCCTGGCAGCCTTGTAGGGCAGTGCTGTGCTGCTGGGGTGGTGTGTACAACTGTGTGTCTGCTCAGAAAGACTTGTGTGGACAGATGCCTTCAGGATCATTTCCAGGAACAAAACAGATGCTATTGCACTCTGCATCTCTCAAGTTGACTAGTAAGAGCAAATCTGGGAGGACTACAGCGACAAAGTGTTATGAAACATGTCCTGTTTGTCACGATGTCTTGGATTTTTTCTTTCTGTGAGAAAGAAGGGAAGGTTCCCAGGCCTTTTTTGTTTCCCATCCTACAGTTTAACCAACAAACAAACACCCAAAAACCAAATCAAGCAAGCAGCCAACCCTCCTCAATGAAACAATGAGCCTCCGAACAGTACGTTTATGTTTATGGGAAAGAGATGAAAGTTCCCATTCAGTCTATGAATACGGAGTACGAAATAAGAAACCCTGTATTTTCTGTTAGAGCAGTGTCTTTCTGGTTGTTTATTTTGACGACATAATTCTCAGACAGATATGTATGTCTGGCACAAATTATTGGAAGATGTCATTTTTCTCCATTGACCACAGGGGGTGGATTTTTCTCCCAAGGATCTTGTTTGGGATGGCTTCACTGGAGCAGTGAGGAGGCTGGGAGCTGACGTGATAGTGCTTCGGGGAGCAGGGATGGTGTCACGTGCTGCATGAAAGTGGTGCTTCTTTGAAGGTGCTTTGCAGTTATTGGAGGTTGTGCTCTCACTGCTGCTGGGCAGTGAGCACTCCGAGCTGAAGTCTGGAGATTGTCCGGTTGCTGGAGTTCTTAAACACTGTGAGGCAAGTAATTCTTCGTTCTGTTGGCAGATGGTGAACCAGAAGGGCAGCTCAGATCAGGTCTTTAGCAGCAAATGTGTTTTTGCAGGATTCCCCCTCTTGGTACCTTTCCGAACATGCGCAGTTGGGGCAGGCTCAGCAGTGCTTCACTTGGGTGCTGGGCATTCATTCAGAGGAGGAGAGCTTCAGGGAGGCAGCTTCTGTAGAGGACAGAAGAGGGAATTATTCTGTTTTAGTTGCATGTGCAATGTGTATGTTAGTTATCTAGTAACATGCAGATGATGTCCTGAGATCTGCATCTGATAAGCAGCAGGTTTATGCTCCTCTTCTAGCCTTGGGATGCCTGCCTGAGGCCTAACCAAGTCTATATAGGAAAATATGGTTTTAATGGGATGTTTCAGATTACCTTTTTTTTTCACTTCAGACTTGTTTTTTTTCAGATACAGGTTTCAATGCATTACTCAGGCTTAGCAGACTTCCTGCATGTGACAGTGAGCTGAAATTAGTTCAGAAAGCACTCTATTCCTTCAACCTAAGTGAAGCTGTAGCAATTTGCTTGTTTTTCCTATGAATCATACTGAAGAATGGCATAGTGTTGAGATATGTTTACAGCTGTGTGTGCCATGACTTCACACTTAAAATTATACTTTTAACTGTTACACTCAGATTTAACTTTGGTTTGGCATCAAGCCTAATGGAGGCTCTTAAATATGTCTACGTCTTGCACATGTAAGGCAGTTGAAAGAGGCTTTTTAGATATACCCTTGACCTGGAATCCAGTAAAGGAAAAATGTAGTATTGGTTTTACCTATGGAGTGAGTCCACCTCAAACCCAAACTGATATTTGCCCATAAACTGTCAATGATCTTAGTGGTGCTCCTCTTCAACATGCCCTGAGGCTCTGCTCAGGGTTGGAGTTGCTGCCTGTACCAAGTGATGCTCCAGTGGCAGCTCCCTTACACTGAACACAAATAAATTACTTGCTCTTACCAATGAACGGTCCTGATAACCACAGTCACCCAACCTTCTACGGAATAAATCATTTAGTATAATGTTTGACATGTCAAGAGACAAGTAGATTAAAAAGAGCAAACCACATTTTCCTTGTGAGCAGCAGAAGGAAGAGCTCTCTTGGTTCCTACGTGCGGCTGATGGCTCCAGAACCCATGGTGGGGCAGGGGAGATGCCCTGGGAAATGTTCTCCTATTGCTTGCCCTGGATGTACTACTACTATTTCTTGACTTCCTTTCCACATTTTCTCTATTAGAACGTGCATGTAGCAATCACTGACACAACAAGCACATAGAATAGATTTTGAAATATATTAAGCCCTGAGGAGAGGGAAGTAGGAGCTCCCTCCATCCCTGATTATGTCATGTGACACCAGATTGCCAGCTGTATTTTATCTGGTTCCCTTTGAAAGAACTGACTGCTGGGATTGGACACCCAAACCTAATGCTTGCATTCAGCGAGTTCTGGAAATGAGTGATGAGTAATTGGATGAGAAAATGGCTGTCTCACGGTGGTCCTTTCAGTGCTGGTAGACACCTACAGGGAGTTTCCTTTGGAAGAGAAAAGAAATTGGAAAAGTAGGATATGTGTTTTGATGGTTGGGGATTATTGCTGCTTACCTAGCAAGGAGATGGTGGGCATTTGATACGAAAGTGGTGTTTTAACTGTAGATGAAGAGTACTGTATTGAATGAATAAATAGTTGTGGCTTTGGATGTGAAGAATATATGAAGTTCTGCGTGGCTGTTCCTCATGGATCCTGTACCAGAGCTGTGGCAGGTGTGCTGTGTGCCCAGGAGTGTGGAAGGACTTTGAATGGGAGGAAAAGTGTGGGCACGTCGGGCCTTATGATTTCATTGATGAGTGCTTCGTACAGCAGGTGAGGTCAGTCACAGCTGATTGATTGTCCTTCCCCAAAGTAAGGTTGAAGTGTTGCTCTGTGAATTAAATGATCTCCTGACATTCTTATTGTTGCCTGTTTCTGTGATGCTGTGATGGATGCCTACAAGTTGTGGTTTGGGGCATTTAGAGAAAGAGCTTTTACTTTCTTTGGTATTTAATGCATGCATACTCTGGCATATCCCTTTGTACTTTAGTTTCCCCTCATTCTCAAAGCATTTGGGCATTACAGTCGTTGATTTAAAAAACAAAAAAGAGATTGAAAAATGGTGAAATGAGTCCTTCTGTCTTCATGCAAACTTGAGTGATGATAGTTCATCCATTCAGGTGGTTGTGCTGTATGTGCCGCTCTGCTCTATCTGCTGCTCTGTTCTTTGCATTCTGGTCTATGCAGAGTTCGTGCAGAAGTTTATCTTGGTGCTGTCACACCACTTTTGTGTGAGGATGATTCATGGCCAAGGCCCTCAGCATGCATTGCTATGGAGACTTCAGTGCATGGGCAGCAGGGTTGCAGAATGGCAGGGGCTGGAAGGGACGTCAAGAGATCATCAAGTCCAACCCCCCCGCTAAAGCAGGTACCCTACAGCAGGTCACACAGGTAGGCGTCCGGATGGGTCTCGTGTATCTCCATAGGAGACTCCACACCTCTGTGTGCAGCCTGCTCCAGGGCTCTGTCACCCTGACCATGTAGGGTTCACTGCAGATTTTTTCACAGTTGTTTGTCACACACATGGAGCTCAGCAGGATGGCATTTCTACTGAAATGTTGTTGGGCTGAATTTATTTCATTCTAAGTAGAATAAATACACAGAGCTTTCCCAATCTCTGAAAATTTTTGGGGTGCTTGAGCCAATGCTGCTCATTGATTTTTGTGCCCGGAAGTGTGCCGGATCTGGAATCTGAAGCATTTGGGAAAGCAGATGTGTTTGGTTCTGCTGTCTTTTTCTGGTTCATCGTTGAACAAAATGATTTACAGATGCTCAGTGCTCAACATGAAGGGGCCACTGCTGGTTTGGGAGCACCATTGGGACTCTTGGGAAATCACTTATCTTTTGGTAATGAAGAAGAGCTGAAACATTAAAAAATAACAGTGTTGACATTGGCTGGGTGGAAATACCAAAAAACAGTGAAACAAAATAAAAAGTTACTCATCTCTTTCCAGAAGAAGGGCGAGCACTGCCTGGAACGGCAGCTGCGGCTGATGGAGGAGCTGTGCAGCAGGGCTGGCCCTGCCGGCCTCATGGAGCATCCCGTGCCAGGCAGGAGGGCTGGCTGCAGATTGTTGTGTGGACAATGCTGGCACTATGTGGCCGTGAGGCTGACACACGGACTGTGCTATAGGACAGTGCTCGCTGTGTCTCTGTCCTGGCATGTCTCAGCAGGCTGCATCGTGAGTCCTTGCCCATGAAGCTGGCAGGAATAGGTGCAGGACGGCAGCAAAGCGGACCTCAGCCTTGTAGAGGTGCAGGCTCAGCGTGGGGCTTTAGGCCCTAGGACAGGTGGTGGGGAACTCTGCCTTTGGTGGTGGGCAGTGTGAGGAGCTCATGGAGAGAAGTCAGCCATCAGCATGCTGGGTTCTACACGGTGCTTGGGTCTAACAGTGCTAGATAGAGGTTGCACCGCTGACTTAACGAGAATCTGTCTGATAGCCTGATCTGAATGACTGCTTGTAAACCAGCTTCCTCAAGGGGATGTTGAGTTGCAGGTGAGGAAGTATGAGAAAAAATTGTACTCAGCTGGGAAAACCAGCTGTTTCCCTGTGTTTTGGGTAGTGCTCTGCATTTATAATAGAGCTTAGAAGTGGGTTGGAAGTTGTTTGGGTATCACACGTGGCACGCAGTTCAGCTGCACTAAAATAAGTCCTTCAGGGGGCAGCAAATGGTTTTTAGCGTGGTCTTACCCCATGTTAGTTCTTGGAATGAGAATGAATGGATTGTTATGTAGGAAGTACTAAGAACTGCTTCTAAAATCAGGATTTAAGTAAAATAACAACTGCTGCACATAGGCTTGTTATGGGCACTTTCTCTGCCTGAACATTCACTGCTTGCTCTCAGAATAAATAGCTAACTTTATGAAAGTGCTTAAAGGAGGAGAATAGTTCAGTTGTTTCACTTCTGTACGTGCCGTGGAAGCGCACAAGGCAAACTCCAGCTTCTGAGAGTGCCCTGCGTGTGGGTATTTGTTTGGGTTTGGGCTGAAGAACGCAGCCCAGCCCTGCTGCCATGGCTGGCGGTGGCTCCGTGCCAGCCTGCGTGCTTGGCGTGTTGTAGGGGAGCCCGGCTCTGTGCATATGGAATCTGTTGGGTGGGTGCCCTGCAGATAATAAATTTAGATTTCAGTTAAAAATACAAATGGGTTTGCAGATTGCTGTCTGGCCCTTTGCAGCGTGCTCAGAACCATGAAGCAGTCTTACTCCTCAGACGTTGATGCGGTTTTGTCACCTGCTTGTTCTCTCTAGTCTAGATTTGTGCATGAGAAAGTGTTTATCTGGTTTTTCCCTTGAATGGAAGCAGCACACAGCTGTTCTGGTCCCCGCTGTAGCCTGTCAGTAGCATTATGCTATATTAGATCATTGTTTAGAATGGGCTTACATGTATTTGGTTCCTTCAGCGTTACAAAATGGCCTTCAGGTTTTAATACAGCGCTCAGTGGATTATGTAGAGGGCTGGTCCATCTGTCGTTCCAGTCTTTGGAACACTTACAGCCCTGTTTTGAGTAATGGTGATGAAAAGATGGACTTGCAAAGCTGTCAGCGAACGGTGACTTGTGTAGAAAACATTGTTCATCTCAAGAGCATTTGCCAGTTTGTGAATATATCGTTCTGCAAACATCAGTTAATAAAATGTACCGCATAACCGTGGACATGTTCAGGTCAAGGTGAAATTCCATCCCTTCATTTTGCTTTTCTTACAACTTGGGAGTTCCTGAGGACTCATTTAATAGATTAATTCCACTGATGACTCTCAAATCTGAACAGGATGTGAGTTTCCTTCTCCCTCAGCCAATGCCAGGCCAGGCAACGCTTCTCCCTGAGGTGAGAAAGCTGGTATCAGGGTGTACAATCACAGTGTGCTCATCCTTACACTGTTCATCTGCCTGCTTACTCATTATCGTTAACTAAAACGGACATGCTATGAACTGTCCTGTGCATCACCTGAAGACTTAATTGTGAATACACACTTATTATAAATCTGTCCTCTGATGTCAGCTGTGTTCCTCCTGCATGTGAGCTGGGACCATGAGGAGCAGCTTCTGTCTGCTGGCCAGATCCAAAGCAGGCAAACTGGGAGCTGCAGAGCACAGTGTAGTATCACAGAATGATAGAGTGGCTTGGGTTGCAAAGGCCCACAGTGCTCATCCAGTTCCAACCCCCTGCTGTGTGCAGGGTCACCAACCAGCAGCCCAGGCTGCCCAGAGCCACATCCAACCTGGCCTTGAATGCCTGCAGGGATGGGGCATCCACAGCCTCCTCGGGCAACCTGTTCCAGTGCGTCACCACCTCTGGCTGAATGTCAGTATGTAAAAAAATATTGGAGAATTCCGGCACTTCTGTGCTTTACCAACACAGAAGTGCGTTGTAGCAGAAAATCCTTCCAAACAAAGGTGGTTTCTAAGTCTCCTGCTGAAATTGCTATAAGAAAACCCCATGTATGGTATGCAGGATGTGACAGAGCAGTAATTGTGCGATTTAAGAAGTGCATATTGCAGATTTTGTTGTGTGTTTGAGTTGCTGGTCTGATTTTTGTTTCTTTTCCCTGGGCTGAGTGAGCCTTGACTGCCACTGCCGCATCGCAGCTGAAGTGTGATCAGCTAAGGCAGAGAGAAGCAGCTGGGTGTAACTTACGTGCAAGGTTGCATTGGTTGCAACTGAAGTGATTCTTAATGGGTCTGAGGGATACAAATCTTGCTGTGCTTACCACCATGGTTTTGAATTGTTCAATGATTGCTCTGCAAACTTTGCGTGCTGCCGTCTCAAAGTTCAATTACAAACTATGGATTGTGTATTGCTATTGTGGTGTGAGAGCATTAGGAATAGCTGCCATGGAGGTTTGTTACCCCATTCTCTATTTATATGATGATAAGAATGAGCAGGTGGCACCGGAGAAGTGGACCCTATGATGACACACCTGTCTTCTCTTTTCCAATTCTAGGGCGTATTCCCTTGTGGATTCCAGTCAAGTGTCTACTTTCCTGATTTCTATTCTCCTCATAGTCTATGGCAGTTTCAGGTAAGTTTGTTCTTCAAGGCTTTACAGAATTCTTCATTTTCAAATAAAAATATAGCAACAAGTAGCTGAATATCATTTATGCCTTTTATCTTACTGTGACTTTGTCAGACTGATGGCTAATGTAAATGCCACATTTCTTTGTCTGAGAAGGAAATAGAGAAGGAAGAGAAGGAAACCGGCTGAAGTGTCTGAGAAATATGACAGCTTATAAGCATGTATAACATAACTTTGAATTTGGTCCTTAAAGGCAGTTCTGTAGCGTTGTATTTCAGAGGGTATGAAGGAATTGCTGGGAGATACGTGACGTATTATTATCAAAAGAGCTGTTTTAAGTACAACATTTCAGTGTTGATTCAGTGTGCTCCTGCTTGCTTGCACCCAGATCTTGTAAAGCAGAGGTCTCTGAGTCCCAGCATTATTGTCATGGCTGTAAGGGTGTAATAGAATAGTGGGAAACACCACCAGGGCTGTATTCTAGCAAGGTGCCTGAGGATGCTGGTCAGTTACGTTTGAATGTTCAGAAATGTAGTTTTCCCCATTCAGGAGACTTGGACTATGCTTGGAGAAACCTTTGTTCTTCCTCTGAATTCATGTACAGTTCTGCTTTCCAATGTAACAGCACCTGGGGAATGAGTTTCATACTGACGTACATTCACAGCATGCTTTGAGCAATGCCGCCTGCTCTTTAGTGTCCTATTGCTGTTATACTATTGCTCTTTGACTATTTTGTCCCATGATTTATGTTTTCAGTTGCTCAGTTGTACACTTCAGGAGAATCTTAACTTAGTGGATGAGTGGTGATGGATGCAAATCAAATGAGAAAATGCCTGTTCTAGTCTCTTTCTTCTGCACGTTTCCTCCAGCTTATTGCAGACCTCTGATGTTCTGAAACTAATTTCCTACATTTAGCTTCTTTAGTAGATATATGAGCTGAAATCTAAATGGAGCTGTGGTAAGACTGAAAGTAGCCCTCCTCAGATAACCTTGTAGAAAGTGGGCATGGTTTCTGACTTTCAGTCTGAAAAGAAGCAAATAGAGCTATTGTGGCATTGCTTGCAACTGACTTAAGCAGAATTGCAATAATAGGATCAGAAGGAATTGGGTGGGTGAGTCATTAGGATAAAATCCATGTGTGTGGTGGATCTAATCTAATGCAAGAGTTTTGAGGGGAACGAGGTAACTCCTGGTCTGCTATATTGATTGGTACCTGTAGCGTTTGTCCAGAGACAAAGCAAAATCTAACAAGTAAAACCAAACCAAGATACTGACACAGATGTTCAGTAGGTCCTGGGTAAGGCCTGCATCCAGGCAGTACAGCTTACAGTGCGGAGCTCCTTCTGCTCATGCTGTGAATAGAAGAGCATTTCCTTCCTTCATTTGTGCTGGGTCAGGAATTTTAATTTCAGGCCCTTCTGAACATCTGTACGTGTTCTGACCCTCCTTCAGCCCTTGTGCTTGGTGTGCTTTGTTGTGAGCTGGCAGAGGGGCGACAGTGATCCTTCAAACAGAAGCAGTAAAATGCAGCGTGCAAGGGCATGTGTTAGATGCAGCTTTTCCAAGAGACAAGGTTAGTGGCAGATGGGTTGTTCTGTGTTTCCTGCCATTTAGTTCTTGCAGAAGCATTTCTCTGTGGTTTACCTGCTGGGTCACTTTGCAGGCAGGTAGCAGCAAGATCTTCTTCTGTCACCTACTCAAACATACTTATGCAAAGCCTGATTTAACCCATCGTCTGTCTCTTCTACTGTCCCCTTTTAAACTGTTACGTGGATGCTTCTCAATCAGAACGAGGCCTACATTTGTGTTGTGAATACTTGCAGAGGTAACTGTTCACATTTTAACAGTTGTGTTTTATTTGTTTTTTAATGCTTCAGCATTTAAAGTGTGTGAGGTGATTTGCTCCCCACTTCAGACACAGGGACTGAGGGCCCTCACAAATCACTGCTGTCTTTGTTGGTTAATCCAGAACTGAAGTGCAAGCTGTACCTCTGTGTGTAGATGAGTGACCTTCCCATCCCAAAGAATCTCTGCTTTTCCATATTAAGCATGCCATGTTTTAGAGCCCTGAATACCATAGAACATATGGTGTGGAAGAGCAGTGCATATTGGTTTTGTTTTTCTGTACTTTCCCTGCTGTCTTGCATATTTAGGTTGCAGTCTTGGTCAGATAAGGTCCTTCTCTTTTCTTGTTCTTAATGGTGCTTAACAACCGTGATGTGTCCATGTTCCCAATGCTCATTGGTTAACAGCATTTGGTGAGTTTCAGCTGCATTTGAAACGTGTAAGTAGGTGTAAGAACCTTAGATTTATATCTGTGGCAGTGGTTCAAAATATTCAAATAAAATGTGTGACTAATTCTGGTAACAGCAAGTGGGGTAATAAAAATAGCTCGCTGCTCAGAGAAGGGGAGTGCTTGGAGTTCATAAGTACCTACCGCTGCAGTGCTGACGGAGCTGGGGGCTGGCCAGGCTTTTCTACTGAAGGCCACCAGGAGTGTCCCCACGTGTACTCACAGGTGGGTGTGTGTACACCTGCTGCAGGTGGGCAGCTCCAAGCAGAGCTGTGGCACTTTGCTTGCATGGCTCTATGGTGTGCTTAGGAGTTAGTGCTCCATCTAGGCTGCACTTTATGCAGTTATTGCCCCTCTTTTCTCCTCCAGACCTTGCATGACAGCTTGTGTTTTCATCTCGCAGGCACACAAAGGCATTGTGGCATTGTTGGAGCACATAACGTATTTTGCTTCTCTCTTCTTGGAGATTTGAATGAATTCATCAATCTCAGCTCAGTGTTGGTTCTGATCGTTGCTGTTTCATGTAGAGCAGCTGAAGTTTGGCAGTTTAGCAGCAGCCCCTTCTCACATTCCCAGGGCTGTTCAAAGTGATCAAGGCAAGGAGGAACTTGCTGGTTTATCACATCTCCATCTGACTCTTCTGATGCAAATTCCTTTTCATATTTCCTCCTTTGCTTCATGAGAATATTTTCGTGCAGGGTTTTCCTGAAGCCTTGCTCCAAGACAAGTGACCCATAGTTGAAGCTGAACTTGTATGATAGTAACATGCCAGCAGCTTACTCATTGCTGTGGCCTCAGTATCACCGTGCTGAGCGCTGCCCCACGGGAGGTGAGCTTTGAAGCCTTCTGCTGGAAATGAGAGGCACTGTGAAGACCCACAGAACGAGCAGCTGTGGTTCATTGCTTGGTGGGAGCTGCTGTGTGAACACCGCTCATGGAAACAAAGCAAGAACCTTCAATAAAAAAAGCAAATGTATAATTGTATTAGTTAGTGATCATTTGTAACAGAGGGAAGGGCTGAGTTCCAGACTTGGTGTGGATGGTTCTGAACATGGCTTAGATCAGCAGCCACCTTTTTGAGGAAAAGGGAAGTAATTTCCTAGTTTGTGCTTCATTTTGAGGTTGGGGGTATTTGTACGCAGTAATGTCATAATTGCTGGTTGTATTGTAATGAAAGAGAGAGGGCTGAAGTTGTTCACAAGCAGTGCATACAATAACATCATTCCAGTTTTCTTTGCTGATGGCCCAATAGACGAGGAGGAGCTCCCTGGTGCTGCTGTGAAGCTGTTGCTGATCTGAGATCATGTAGAGAAGAGTGAAACGCTGCTCTGAGAAAGGAGAACCTTGTTTGGCTGAACCTTGGATCGATCCATTCTGTGAGGCTGTCCGCTACCTTCTGGGCTTTCAGAGCTTGAGAGAAAAGTTTGAGGCTTAGTGTGGATTAATGGGGAGAAAGGAAGTGTGAAGGAAAGTGCACCACCAAACCTTGTGTTGGCAGCGCTGCAACTCGGCAGCACAGGGCTGGGCCTGCTGCCCTGGGAGCTGTGCTGTGCTGCAGCGGTGCAGTGTCAGACCTCTGGAAGAACAAGCTAAGAAGGTTCATCTATTAGGATTTGTGTTTCCTATGCACAGTGCAAGAATGCCTCTTGTATTTTTGGTAACTTTTTGGCTGATGCTCCAAGTTCTGCGTGTCTCAGACTTAAGTTTCCTCATACATTGTGTAAGTCCACATTTTGCTTTCCCTTTATAGTAGTTGTGTAATAGAAGCAGAACCAGAATTAGTTGCTTTCTGTAATACTCCATCCTGCAGCCCCACATGGATTGCAGCACAGAACTGCTTACCTGTGCATTGCAGTAGATAACCTATACACTAACACAAAATAGCTTTGATAACCCATAGGTGGAACAGAAGGTTGTGATGTTGTGTTTTGTTTTTTTTTAACCAATCTGACAAATGAATAGTATGCTTACCTTGCGTGGTACAATTGCTTGCAACTCAGCTTGGGGAAGAACAGAAGGATCTAATGTTTGTTGACCAGAAGGCTTAAGGGAGGAGCTGTGCAGTGGTTCTGGTGGGTCCCTGCAGCTTATTTGAATAAATAAATCTACAGCAGCGTCCTGGATAACTTTGCACAGTGTTAGGAGAAGGAGGAACTCGTGGTAATTTTCTTGGCCAGGATTGTTGTGTGAAGCAACACCAGAGTTTATGATAAGAAACGATTGCTGCCCAAAGCAGCACTTAAATGGAAAGTTAAGCCAAAACTTGTTGGAATGTAATGTAGAGACTGCACAGAAGTGAAGGACTGCAGCAAAAGTGATCGAATGGTGCATTGTTTGGGATTTGTGTTTGGTGTGTAGATAAAAGCAAGAAGATGGATCAGTTGGAGCTCAGTCTGCACACAAAGGAATGGCAGCTGCTGAGGAATCAGGTCCTCAGTGTGTTCGCTTTGTGAGGGCTTCCTCTCCTCATCCCTGCTATCCCACATACATACATGGTTACTTTCTAGGCTTTGCTGAAACTGTTTCAGTCAACTAAGAGCTTCCTTATATTCAGAAGAGAATCACTTAAAAGCAAATTTTGGTCACTCATTACAGGAGTTAGAGGAGGGAAATAATGCCATGTTAAGGGTGAACCCCACTACTGAAATTTGAACCTTGAGGCACTAAATGAGCACTTCAGGGTTCGGAAACATAAAAGAATTGAAACTTTTGTTGCGTTTCTGTCACTTTCTGTGTTTCCAGGTAATACAGATAATATCTCTGTGTGGTTCCTTGTTAACATTTGCCATTGCATTGCAGTGTCAGTCTCAGTACAGGACCATGTGTGATCGACTGCCTTGCTGTAACCACAGGCTTTGTGTGTGTGTGTGATTCCTGGTGTGTATGGTGAGTTGTTAACAGCCAGCTCTTAAAAGACAAATCAAGGCTTTCTTGTGAGGAAGGTGCTGTAGTGGTGGGGTGGTAATGAGACCACAGCTGACAAACCCAGATGGGAGTTTGAAATTCACCTGCTAAGTTTGCTTTTCTTTCCTGCAGGTCTCTTAACATGGACTTTGAGAATCAAGACAAAGAGAAGGACAACAGCAGCACGGCTGGGTCTTTTAATGGCAACAGCACCAATAACAGTAAGGGTCAGCTTTACTCTTTATCTTTTTTTTCCATCACTTCAGTGTGTTGCGTTGTCTTTTGTTTCCCACAGCCATGTATGTCAGCTCGTGCTTTGCAGCTCCACCTGATGCAGCGGAGCTGTTCTGTGTGAGCACGTGCCATCGACTTGGTTTGTGCCCATGGAAGCTGAATTTAAAGCATCAGTGTCATGTTTCCATAACACATGGAAACTTCATGCTGTGCCGTTTGTCAGGTCATGCTGGATATGGAAACCGCTTTTATCTTTATATTTGAAATACAGTAATGGAAGGCAGTGTAATTTCTCCTTGGTGTTTATCACAGTGACACAACACGATGGCCTGTCTGCAGACAATTAGAGGTTTAATCTCATGCTATGCTAATGAGTCTATAGGGATGATTCAGCTTTATCAACAGTGAAACTGAAGTATAGCTTTCACATGGCTTTGGGTGGCTTGTGTCAAATGGACAACAAAGCATGTGTACACACAGCCCTTTCAGAGTGGAGATTAACCTGTCAGCTCTGATGCGGTGGCTGTCCCCTGTTACTGGATGAATAGATTTCAGGCAGCTTGGCCATCAGACGTGATGTTCTGCAAGCAAAAATATATATGTGAACAATTGGAGTGGAATGTGTTGTACACAGTGTGCTGTGAATTCACACCTGAGTGTAATTTACAGTAACATAAGTGACCGTACTCTGAGAACAGACTCTAGAATGAAGTTTCAGCAAGTGGAAAACATCGGACTGGGACAGGTGAGCCCTGGGTGCTGAGGTGGCTTTGTTTCAGACAAGAAATACAGCTTGAAATTAATGCATGATAACAAGGGGGGTGTGTTTTTGTGGCGTTGGGGGGTTTTAACCATTGGCAGCTCAGCTCCAGCACGGAGGTGGTTGAGCAGTTGAACTGCTGGGCTTTGGGCATCTGGGAAGTATAGGAGCTGGGCTGGGGAGGGAGCGCAGTGAGGGGATTAACCATCAAACTGATCAGAACTGAAATAAAGAACTCTGATGTTTAACACTAATTCCCATAAGCCAGGGCAGTTTATCATATGTCACTTCAGTTTTTCCTTGGGAAATGGAAGAGCATGTCAATACATTTCATTTCTGAAGGCAGGAGGAACTGGATGTAAGCCGCAGATTAGGACACAGGACTTTCTGTCTCCGTGCTGTCATCACTGGACTGTCTGTGTTGTGCTTTACCCTTTTGTCACTGCTCAGTAACAGAAGTAGTGAGGGTTCGTGCAGTGTAAGCACTGTGATGTCTGTGATCACGGTTCTGCTTTTCTTCTAGAAAAATTACAACATACTGCTGACAGTAATTGTGATTTTTTCATTTCCATGAGAGTTTTTTGACATCCATAACGATGTTGGTAACTGAGTTCTGTAAACAACCCATTACTATGCCACTCTACCGGAAAAAATACATATAGCTTTTAAACACACTGCAGTTTGTGTGTGTGTACTTGTGTGTGTGTTTATGTGCAGGTTTGTGCATATGTATGTCATTCAGAATCATGAGCTAATGTTAATTTTGTAACTTGTTATTCATTCTGTCTGTGGCACCAGGAGAAAAAAACAACCAAACAAAAGATGGATCTGCTTTCAGCTTTCAGTTCTTGAGTTGCAACAAAGCAGCCCTGCTGGTGCCCGCACTCCCTGCCAAAGCTGCGTCACTTCAGAGCTACAGTACAGAGTGAATTTCTGTGGCACCAGCACTGACATGGAGCACAGCGCTCAAACCCAGAGTGGTGTCTGTCGGTCAGGACAGGCTTTTGGCATGTGCTTGCTATGAGGGAGCCCACACTAAGGGTCAGCTTCTTTCTTCTGCAGGTATTCAAACCATCGATTCCACACAGGCGTTGTTCCTGCCCATCGGAGCCTCTGTGTCTCTCCTCGTTATGTTCTTCTTCTTCGACTCAGTTCAAGTTGTCTTCACAATATGCACAGCAGGTGACTGCGTTTTCTTCTCTTTTTGATCATTGGAATAGGAGAGAAAGCTCTGATGTCATTTTGCATTACTGGTGAAAATTAGAAGACATGTCCTCGTGTGTTTTCAAAATATGAATTGGTTTCATGATTGTTTTCACTCTCTGTAGCGATGAATGGCAAATAGTGTTGGAGGAGTATTTCCACTTCAAGGCCTGTTAAACTTACTGACCTGTAAACTGCAGGACTTTTGAAAGGTGCTGGATGTGTCGTTTTAAGTAAACAGTTCCCTTGCTAAAAACCAGCGCCTAGAACTGAGTGTGGTATTTCCTAATTCAGGTACTTCATAGGATTGTAGTGTAATTTGGTATTAGTTCATAGCACAGAAGGAGGCTCTGGAGACCATACTGGAACTTCTTCCCCTAATTCAGTTGTATTTCTTTGCTCTTACAGTGATTTTCATAGTTTGCAGGGTTTTAATGATCAGTGTTACTCTTGCACTGCTTGGCCTTAGGACAGAAACGAGATGATTGCAAAGAAATTGGAACTCCTCTGATCCTGTTTATTATTATTTACATTTGGCTATTTGAGTAAATACCAGGACTCTGATCTTTGGAAAGTGCTGCCCTTTTGATCTTCCCCAAGAGGCCGGCTGCTATTCAGGGAGTCGAGGTCCTCCTTACTGCTCCAAATGTGCACAGGCTTAAAAAACATTGTCCTCAGTCCACGCACTGAGTCTGGGAAGACTTTTAACCCCTTCAGTACCTCTCATCCCCCACTGCACTGATGCACCATGCGTGCCTCTCCCTCCTGATGTCCTCCTCCCCTCCAGCCCCTTCAGCACCGCTGGTGTTGGTGGGTGAAGACCCAAATCCTGCTCCCCAGATGAGTGCTGGGGCTGCTGCCTGTGCTGCTGGTGGCACACTGCTGGGTGCTGGGCCTGCTGTCACGTGGATTCTTTCCTATCCAGAGTAGATCATTACTTCGTATAAATTACTGCACAAGGTAGATGTTAGTGATAAGGGAAACTTTATGACAAAAGAAAAACTTTAAAGTCAAGCTTATTGGTCCGTGTATTTCCAGGATGACCCTGACGTTGGTGGCTATTTGTTAGGCTCATGATGTGTAGTCAGGCTGCATTGTTCCAGCCAGCGCTTGTTCCAGGTTTAAGAGTATTGAGTCTCTCCGAGTTGACACCTTAGAGTATCTTGCTCTTGGTTTATGGTGCTGCTGTGGCCTCACATCAGGGAGTGTCACTCAGCACAGGAGCTCCATTGGAGGCACTTGGCAGGGAGCAGGCCACGGCCGGGTCTCCAGCTCAAATACATCTCTTTGTGTGGAGTTCAGAGGCTGGTGTGGGTGTGTTTCAAATTCTGGCTGGTATCTGGTTTCTTAAACTGCTTTAAGTCTTTCTACCCAGAACACTGGCTGTTCAGAGAATGGTCAGGATGCAGGGAAGGCCCCACTGCAGCGCCAGGCTGGGAGCAGGCAGAGCTGGGGGGTGGCACAGTGCCTGCTGGGGGGAGTTAGGCCAAGGCATCCCCATCCTACAGTAGGTACTGAGGCTGAAGGGAAGGAGAAACGTCCAGCTGGAAGCCTGGTCAGTAAGGAGCAAGGCTGAGAGCGGGGCTTTGTGGGCAGGTGTGTGTTGGTGGAATTAGGTCTGATCTCTCTCTGAATGAAGGAGCCCAGCTTCAGGGTAGCAGTGGTGGAAACCAGGACAGGAGGTGTAGGATTGATTGGCAGGGAACCTTTCCCGGGCACATCTGAAAAGCATCTGAGGTAGCTGGGTGCAGAGGTGTTACACTCCGTGTTCTTTCTCTGCCCATTCTGCTTTTTTTCCCCTCCTATCTGAAATACGAATAGAACAGTGAGTTTCTGCGGTGCTGTTTGCCAACAGACACCTTTTTATTTGGTGTGAATTCATTTGGTTATTAATTTATTTCTTCCAGCCAGATGGGGCAGAGTTGAGGGGTGGAAAGATGTGGTGTGACCAAGGCGATTTTGCTCCAGTTGGCTTCAGCTGTGTGCTAAAGAGTGTGTTGGATTCCTCCTCCCGCTCAGAGCTTAAGAAAGGAAAACAAGAAAAGAGCACTCAAAAAAAGCAGTAACAACCACCAGAACTTCTAAGGGATGAGTGGAAGCTCCTCCCTGCAGTTTGCATTTCGGTCTGTCCGTGCTCCATCAGTTCTGGCTGCCGTGTCAGTGCTGCTGCCGGGCACTTCTCCAAGCCCTCACTCTTCTGCCTTTTAAAGAGCCTTAATACAAACCCCATACTGTTATGAAAAAGCAAAAAGCTGGAAGGGAAGAATGGTCAGAAATGCCAACTTTTGTACAGAGGCGTGGGTGGGATAAATTGGCTTCATAAAAGCAGAAGATATTTGTGGAAGTGTTGTGTTCAGTGATTTCTGCTGTTACACCATTTTTCCTGTTCTCAGAAGCTTAACACACTTGGTATTTTACCTGCTTTTCAGCTGTACAGTGGTTGAGTCATGAATAAATGCTTATGAGTGAAAAGGGAGGAACAAATAACCAAGTTGAAAAACCAAAGCACGCCTTTGTTGCGCAGAGTCATGTGTGTCATATGCTGAAACACTCAGAACCCCTCAGTTTGTAGTAAGACCTTTTGGTCGACTCCTGGAATACTCGGAAACTTCTTATTGCCTACATGACCGTGAACAGCTTTGCCAGTGATTCTTGTTAATATATACCTTTCCTTTCTAGGTTTGGAGATAGGAGCATTCCGTTCTTTTAAGAGCTTTTATTGCGACTGAAATTTGAAATTAATAGAAGTTCTGCAGAAAACCTTGGAGTCTTTAACTGCTGCTGCTTTAGTAATACTGCGTGTGATAATAGAGCATTGTTGCAAGAGCTTCTTCAAGTCGGACAGTCTACTTTGTGTGCTGTAGAAATGAGCTCTGACTGTACTAATTTTACCTTTTCTTCCTTTTTCTAGTCCTTGCAACAATAGCTTTTGCTTTCCTTTTGCTCCCGATGTGCCAGTACTTAACACGGCCTTGTTCACCTCAAAACAAGTAAGGACTTGAAAAATGTTTTCCTCCTCTTCCTGTATGTTATTTATTTTAATATGAATTCTTTAGCAGAGTCTTTGGTTACAAACGTTAACCTTGGGGTTCAAGTTTGTGCATACTTCTGTGCAAACTCTGCTTCCACTCCAGCACTGGGGAGCACTATTGCTGCAAGTCACGCATGCTTACCAGGCTGGGAAGCACAATGCCATTGCAGGGGAATGGATTTCCCAACTGTGGCTTTTAAGAAGTTTGGTTTATTTTTGCTGAGAATTCAGTTTCAGAATTAGTGCTGGGTTTTAGTGTTTGTTAATGCTGAACTAAGGATGTCAGTGCAGCATTACGGTAGGCTTGTTCAGAGGCTGTAGTTATACTAGTGCCAATGTTCTTGCCATGTCTTGAAGCCAGATGTTTGTTCCTTTTCTTGTGACTTGGGCTCATGCTCCAAAAAGCACTTCCAGATGGTATTAGGAAATGCCAGTCATGGCAACCATTTCAAGAGTGGTGCCAGGATTTACAGGTCTTACTCCATCATTATGGTTCAGGTGTTGCACATCACCTGAATGTTGGGAAGGTGCATTTTGCTGCTGTCTGGTACCTGTTTGTGGCAAAAGAACTTCTCCTCAGTTCTTGGTGCCCTTCATGAGCAGTTGAGCTTTGTTCCAGCAGTGTCCATTTTCTGTTGTGTAAATGGAAACATGAAGCCCTGTAGCTGATGTTTGTGTGTTGTTCCCAGGATTTCCTTTGGCTGCTGCGGGCGTTTCACTGCTGCTGAGTTGCTTTCCTTTTCGCTGTCTGTGATGCTTGTGCTCATCTGGGTCCTAACTGGCCACTGGCTCCTCATGGATGGTGAGTATGAGAACAGAAGGATTTGATGGCCATCTCGTGCCTGTTCTGACACATCCAGACACATGGGGATGGCTGGTGACTTTTGCTGTTATTGATGTCTTACTGAATTGTAATATCTGTGTGGTAGATGCCCTGAGAATGAGCCCCGTCAGAAGCACACTGGGGTAGTGATGGGGACACGAGTTGTTCTGGTTTGTGAAAGCTCCCCAGGAGGTGCTGGAGCAGCCATGGAAGGTGTCCTGCACTGTGTGGTGCAGGGTGAGCTGCCGGCGTTAGGTACAGGTGTGTGGAGCAGTGGTTGCTCGTGAATCACAACATGATCGTAACAGTCCGGTTCATTTCTGCTGTGCGTTGTGTTGGGTTTTGCTTCGGGCAATTGCGGCCTTTGCTGTGAGGCAGCAGCTCGTTGTGCTGCTGGGATGGGTGAAGCTGGGCAGGCATCCAGCCGGAGGTGTGGATGAAAGTGTGATTTTAATTATTTTCATTTATTTTTGCTACATTCTTACTTTCCCCCCCCTTTTTCTATCCTGGCTGAACCAAATTCACAGCTTACTGTTCCCACAAAGAGCTTTTCTCCTCCCCTCTGCCTTCCAAACCTCTTGTGCTCGCTCTGCCGTTCATTGAGTCACATGGTGAACTGATTCAGCTCACTAGAATGGTGGCACAGTCGCTTTTTTCTGGGTGACTTTTCTGATTTGGCAAAAGGTAAGTGGCAACACGACAGGACCAGAGGATCGAGTGGATGTGGCAGCAGAGGGATGAATGAAGGGACAGCTGGGGCAGAGCACCCGCCTCGCAGCGGTGTCAGGCACTGAACTGGCTCAGGGCATCTCATGCAGTGACATCCTGAGGTGATGATTGCTTGAGGAAAACCAGCTGGAACAGCATTACCTACCCCTGAAATTGCATCTTTCAATAGCACACAGACGTGCCACCCGCTTTCTAGTTGCTCCTAAATGAGACAGCAGCCAATCCTGAGCACTGGCACCTTGACTGTGAATTTTGTATATGGGTTTTATGTGTCAGTTGTGCTCTCTGCTGCTACTGGAACTTCCACCCGTTGCCTGCTAGGGAATACCTTGTAAAACACTGATACCACGTGGAAGAATGCAGATGGTGTTTGTTGTGTTTTATGCAGAGTGGCCCACCAAGGCATGCGGGGTGAGTTTTGGTCTGTGGTACAGACAGTTCAGTGTCATTTCAGGTGTGAATTTTGACACAGTCTGAAGAGATTGGTCTGCACAGAGAAGCTGACAGAAGCATTTACTTGGGGTCGTTATTTCTGTGAGCAGTGCGCTCTGAAATAGTGGGCATTGAGGCAGTTCACCTGCAGAGCCCTGATCAGGTGCTGAGCGCTGCCTGGCTTGTATTTCTTTGTGGTTGTTAATGATGCAGTGAATTGTGTTGATGCCATTTACCTTTGGAGTATTTTGTATACTTTATTACAGAGGTGGTGCTGTACAGGTTAGTCTCCCTTAGTTTGTTTAAATCCTTCCAGTCCTCTGTCAGCAGAAATGAAGCAGATGTGACCGTGCCTTACATTGCCTGCACCTCTGGCTGCAGGGAGGAGCAGGGTGTGCCTTGTTGTGCAGTTGAATCTTTCTTTATGAGTATTTTAGAGTTAAGTAAAAAGGTCCCTAAGCCTAGGGATGCCTTACCGGGTAGGATGAGCAGGCTGCCTTTTAAAGGCTTTCTTAAACAGAGGAAGTGTGTGGAGATGGGAAATGGGATGTTACCTGTAGATTTATGCAGTATCCTTTGGCAGCAGTAGAGTGAACTGAGCTCAACAGTCCTGGGAACTGCTATGGACCGTATCTGCTGCAGCAACCAAACAGAAGCTGCTGTGTGGTGTGTGTTTATTTCTGCTTTGTAAATGCACTTTGAGAGTTCAGTAGGAACGTAATTAGGTCGCAGCTTCAGCACCTGTCTGTTTCAAAGGTCAGTTGGTGGCTTATGGGTGAAGCTTAAGTCCTGCTTATTTACGTAATGAGCTGCAAAACAGAAATTGCACCACTGATTTCATCCGTTCTGGCTGCAGGAGTTCAGTAGAGCTAAAAAACCAAATACATCTGCAAGCCTAAGATTTGATCATATGCAGGAATAATTATGTTCAGAATATCGCTCAGAGTATCCTTATTCTGTAAGAGGTGTGCTTGCTATCCTTATTCTGTAAGAGGTGTGCTTGCTATCCTTATTCTGTAAGAGGTGTGCTTGCTGGGGCATGGAATCAGCCCCTTCAGCTGACTGAATGGTGACTCCTCCAGGTAATACTGTCAGTTCAGCACTTCCAGCTGAGCTGCTGCTGGCACAGCTTTCGGTCTGTGTGTTGGTCCATCTTTCTGTCCCCTTGTCTGTCAGTTTGTCCATCTGACATTCGGACTGATGGGCTGACGGCTGGATGGGAAGACTAAAGGACCGATGGACAGAAAGACCATCAGATGGCCAAGAGAGACAGAAGGATTGGCAGAAAGAAAGATGGACCGGCAGACTGAAGGGCAAACAGAAAGACAAACTGACCATCTTTCCATCTGTCCCTCTGTCTGTCAGCACCCATCCTTCTGTCTGTCAATCCATCCTGCCTTTCAGTCAGCCCCTCTGGCAGACCTGTAGATGTAAAGATGGATTTGACAGACCTTGCCCTCCCATCCTTCTTCCATCTGTCTGTCCAGCATTCTGTTTGTCTCTCCATCCAGCCACCCACCTTTCAGTTTTTCTTTTCCACCCCCCTTTTAAACGCTCTATTCACTCAGTGCAATGAAAATGTGTCGCATGGTGCCTGTGTGAGTTTCCACAGTACAGGATCTGTGTGAGTGATAGTCGGAATTTCACATTGGTTAAAATATTTCCACTTCTAGTTAATTATAACGTGGAAATCCTCCCCTAAACATAGGCCAGCCCGAGCTATTATTAGCGTTGGCTTTGGAGAAATCTCTTTGATTTAAGACAGCCAGTTCCTTTTGTATTTCTCTCCTGCCGGAGGAAGTCTGTAACTGAAGGCTGTACTGAATTACGGAACGCTCTGCTTTGGCTCCATGCTTTGCTGTGTCACGTTCTTCAAGCATCAATAATTGATGTGCTGTAACAAGTTGTGATAATGCAGCGTGATTTAGGAGACTTTTTTTTTTTAATCTCAGTAGCCACATCACTTCATTAAAAGTGGCAGCCGTGCTGCTTAGGGCTGCGAGGAGATGATGAGGTGGGCCTGGCAGTCTGGGCATTGCATCCAGCTGTGCTGGGAGCTGCTCCACGGCTTTGGCTCTGGAATCTGTGCTAAATTGTCTCCAGCGCTTTGATGGAAGATCTCTGTATCTCTGGATGAAATGCAAGTGTAATGTGGAGTTTTCTGATCCTGTAAAGATAGCATGAGAATTAGAACGTTAACTTGTGAGCTGTGGCCTGATGAAGGTGCTGTGCTGGTGAGTGCTGACAAAACACACAGGGGATTGGATTTGTAACTGCAGAGGAAGGGTTCCCCCCACCTGCCCTTTCTAGACATGCGCGTCACATTTCAGGTTTAATTTTGCATTGTACATCCTTAATCTTAATCCTGAAACAGAACTGACAGCTCTGAGCTTGCAGCATCAGTCAGTGCAGTTTGCTGGTGTGTCTGAAAGCTCACCCTTGGGAGAGGACTTGCCCTTGTCTTCCCATTGACAGGCAGGCTTCCACAGAGATGTTTCTTACTGGGAAGTCCCTGTACTTCCAGAAAGCAGGAGCTCAGAGCTGATTTTGGGCAGTCTTGCACAGTCTTGTTGGCATAGAATGTTGGTTTGAGTGCTTCTCGGTCGCAGTGTGTGACATTAGCATGTTGATTTCTGGAGTTGTTTCCCGTTGGGGGCACTGAGAAAACTGTGATGCTGTTTGTAACTGGACAGTAACTGCTGTTTGTAACCGGACAGTTTGTGTCTTGTGGGGGAGATGGTCTGTAGGACTCCGGTCACAGGAACGTTGGTTTGTGGGGACAGCGGTAGTTCTGTTTGTATGGGGACATGTTTGCAGATGGATGCGATCCTCTTGAATGTATTTTGTCTTCTCTCGACTTCCAGTATCTGGAAATATGAGAAGTCCATGTGGTGCATGCAGTGCTGCACAGGTGCAAACAGAAACCTCTTCTGAGTGCTTGTTTTTTGTTGGGGGGAAGAAGGGGAGTGTTTGTATCTTTTTTTGTTGTTACTTGTTTGGTTTGGGGTTTGTTTTTATTTTTAATGCACTAATTATGTACTTGCATTTTGCAGCTCTGGCTATGGGCCTGTGTGTTGCAATGATAGCCTTTGTCCGGCTGCCGAGCCTGAAGGTTTCCTGCTTGCTGCTCTCTGGGTTACTAATTTATGATGTTTTTTGGGTAAGTGCTTTGTTTTGTTCTGCTTAAACTGTTCGTATGGTTCGGATTTGTAATTGGCCTTGCGCTGTCTTCACATGAAACATGCTCGTATGAAGCCGATGAGCTTCACTGCTCTTCTGAAAACTTAAAAGTCCTCAGTGGAATACGTTATAATTTCCTCACTAATCAGTTACAAAAGAGAAGCATTATTGGAATACTTCAGCTTTGGCGGATTCTAAGAAAAAGCGAGACCTTCAGTTCTGAAGGCTTGGCTGAGGATCAGAACAAGCAGTTCCAAGTGAATGTGAAGCCTTATCCACACTTGCACGGTGCTGTGTGCCAACTTAAGCCTAGCAGTGGAATCCTCAGGACAGGAATGCAAACTGATTTATAGCCAGTAAAGCTGGCATGAAATCTTACAGCACTTTTGCAAGAAACCTGACAATAAATTTGGTAATACTGAAAGCATTTAGATCTACCTTTGCATAGCAGCAGGCGCTGACTGGGGAGGCCATTGCTGACAGCTCTGGCAGTGAAATCAGTCTCTCAGTGTGTGAGCTGCAGTGTGAGAGCCTGTTAGAAATAAGCATTGCATCACCAGGCTGAGCACTGTGCTACCTCTCCTCTGCTTTCAAGCTTGCTTATATTGGGTGCCTTAATAATGGGGTGCTCGTTGTCCAGGTACTGTAGAGCCTGTTGGCCAGTATCTTGACATCAGAAAGTATATTCCAGTTATTCTTGAGGAGTAATAGTGTAAAAAAAAACAAAACAAAATAGTGTAAAAAAAAAAAAACAAAGAAAAGCAATAGCACTTCTTCTAAAATACATTCTGCATTTTGTTACTATATCTACAACGTTATGCCTATGGGAATGGGAAGAGAAATCTTCTGTTGAATAGATGAAGAAGAAAGAAGGGGGGAAAAAGAGCTGCTTTAAGTTGCTATGTGATTACAGTTCGTCATTTCTAAGGGTTTTCTTGCTCTGTAGGTCTTTTTTTCTGCATACATCTTTAACAGCAACGTGATGGTGAAAGTGGCCACACAACCTGCTGATAATCCCCTTGATGTTCTGTCCCGGAAACTTCACCTGGGACCAAACGTGGGTAGAGACGTTCCCCGTCTGTCGCTGCCTGGTAAACTTGTATTTCCAAGGTAAAATCAGCAATTCTTTTATGGTTCTATAGAAGGAAAGCTTCCCTCCGCACTATATTAGCACCAATTCTATTTCCTGCTAATTCTATTGGAAAACATCGGCTTGGTTTCCTATCCAGTCAATCCCTCTTTGTGATAACAGTGTCTGTAGTAGAGTGTTAAGGATTTGGTGCTTCCTGTTTGCATTTCATGCATGCAGAAATGATCCTAAGTTAGGTCCTGGCCTGTTCAGAACAGGATACACTTTGTGATGTGAGTTGTGCAGTTTAATAACTCCTGCTGTAGTCTGTGAACTCATGCTTAAAACCAAGAAGAGCGTGGGTTTATTCTAAAAGTAGAGCAGTGGCAAGTACTGCATAACTGCGGGTAATTGGGGAGTGAGAGACTGGGATGGGCAATGAAGACTTACTGGGTGAAATGCTGTGGTGGAGGGAGATTATTGCACATCTGTCAACTGCGGGACATCCTTGATGTTCAGGGTTCTGAGTCAGCTACACACGAGCCTGCGAGCGCTTCAGAAGCAATGCAGTACATTGGCTGATCGCTATTCTGTTCTTCTGATGCTGGAGTGCTGAAATAGCGGAGATTAGGGATGATTATCTGCAATGAAAAGAAAATTGTTTTGTTTATTCTGCAATAAACTTATTTGGCATTGTTTTCAGAGAGGGATCTTGTGCTTATGATAATGGCAGATTTCAGTCTTTAATCTGCTTAGCAGTTGGCTCTTTCCTAGGAATCCAACAGAACAGTTTTATCTGCGTTGTGTCTGAATTAAGCCAAAGATCTGAACAGGCCATAAACCCATTGATTGTTTTACATTAGAGGTGATTTGTCTACACTGCGCTGAAGGCACAGTGCTTGATGATCAAAGTGGGAATCAAATGGTTGGTAGGACTCAGCTGGTACCAGCCCCTGTTGGTGGGTGGGAGGGAGGCGACTGAAGTACTGAGTTGGTGGATCTGTTTCACTGAGTGACTTCCAGCAAAGCAGCCTAAACCTGCGAGTAGGAATGACCACTTTGGAGCAACGTGTTCCGGTGTCTAAATGAGAACATTTCAAACTGAAATGGTGATGGAGTCACTAAGGAAAGTCTTTAGTGGCTGGTATTTATGTAATAGGTTCTACTACATAAAAGTTTGCCAGTATGAGAAGGGCATGTGCAAAATGAAGCTCAGAAACAAAGTGGAGGAGTCTGGAGCTTGTTACCTCGTGTATGGCTGCAAACCCAGTTTAATTGCTCTGCAGTTCCACGGGCAGCCACTTCTCTATGCTGGGGATCGGAGATATTGTCATGCCAGGTCTGCTGCTCTGCTTCGTCCTGCGCTACGATAACTACAAAAAACAAGCCAACAGCGATTCCTGTGGTGCCCCAGGACCTGGGAACATCTCTGGGCGTATGCAGAAGGTCTCCTACTTTCACTGCACACTAATTGGATATTTTGTAGGTGAGTAATTGGTTTAATATGGGTATTAAAGAGCAAGAGTGAGTTTAGTAGTGAGCAAGAGTGGGTTTAGTAGGTTTAAAAGGCGATGAAACAAAGTATGAGGAGGCCTTGGGAGACCGCTTGGTTGTGTTGTTTTTGAGTTCTCCTTCCTTGTTTTCCATCAGCATGATGA
Source organism: Excalfactoria chinensis (assembly GCF_039878825.1). Classification (NCBI taxonomy): domain Eukaryota; kingdom Metazoa; phylum Chordata; class Aves; order Galliformes; family Phasianidae; genus Excalfactoria; species Excalfactoria chinensis. Next base: position 3,409,581 of record NC_092840.1, on the reverse strand, counting down.
AGGAAGAAAAGCCCTTCCTGACCTTGCAGTATTTTTTGTGTGGATTTTATTTTGAGGATTATCAGCACTTTTCTGTGAGGCACTTTTTGTACCTTGCTTTACAAGTGCAGAAGCTGCTCTAGATCATAACCTGGGCAAAGCAGAAAAAACACGGGAGTTTTTAGCTGGGTTATGCTGTGAAGGAGAACATCTAGATAATAGATAGTTGCAGCATTTTGTCTTCTAGTGTTAACCCTCATGATCCCGTAACAACTCATAAATAGTAGCAGCTGGATGCCACCTGTGATTTGAAGTAGCTGTTCCCCTCCTTGCTAACAAGGACTGACTCTCTCTGAGGTCAGGACGTGTGTGTGTGTGCCTGGATTAACTCAGCCCTTTACCAGATGCAATGGGGAGATCAGTTCTTTCCAGCTGTTCCCTGCTCACCCACCCCCCTGGTTTTCCCCCGTGTTCCTCTTGGGCACATCTCCAGGAAAAGCATTCCTGGTGTGAACAGTCCTTCCTCCCAGCCCCGCGTTTCTCAGACTGATGGCCTCAAGACGTACCAGCACTGAGTAGCACGTAAAGCAGTTCAGCGTGGTGCACTCAGTTTCCTTTCCTTTGCTTTTTGTTATTATTTTTGTTTGGGTTATTATTAGTTTAGTCTTTGAGGTTTAAAACTGGAGTGAGGTGCTCAGCACAGCCTAATATTAAAATAGAATAACTACTTATTTCATAACTATTCAGGGAAAGCAAAGCACAGATAAATACATTTTTTCCATAGCCTGGTGGGTAAGGAAGCACCTGTGGATGAAAAGCTGTAGAACATCCGTATGCTGTTTAAAGATGTTCAGTCACTTATTTCTTTTACAGGCCTATTAACTGCAACAGTAGCCTCTCGTATTCACCGGGCGGCCCAGCCTGCCCTCCTGTATTTGGTACCTTTTACCTTATTGCCGCTCCTCACCATGGCATATTTAAAGGTAAGATAGGATTCTTGCTCAGCTGGCAGTGAGGTCAGTGCTGCTGCACTGGGCAGCAGGTGCTGGGGGATGCATGTCCACCCCTTGCTGACGGCCGTGTCCTAGAACTGATGCACTGCTGCTCCTGTGGGGAATTCTCACTGTGGAGCACTGAGTAACCGAGAGACGTACGCTTAAACTAGAAAATAATGTGCACACAAGGTATCAGTAAATATAAACTAAACCAACTCTGAAGTGTTCAGAGCTGTCTTAATTAAATAACAGGGTTTGTCCTCCCCCAGCTGGCCGTGAGAGAAAACGTTTGCTCAGAGCAGAGAGAGGAGGGGCAGGTCTGGCCGTATTTCCAGGCATCTGTTCTGAGCTGGAATTTTAGAATGCTCTCTGTACTGTTTTGCTGTTGAAATCTGCATCCAGCGATGCAGAGAACGGAGTCTGAGAAGGGGCAGAATTTTCCACCCCCATCAGTATTTGAGGTAGGTCTGCCTCCAATGAGCGGTTTTGGCCTGATGGTGGAAAGGAAGGATGTATTTTAATGTCTGAGTTATAATGTGCAGAGCAGGTGAAGTTCTGCTTTCAGACGTGCCCGTGGTTGTACCGCTGCTCTGAAGTCTGAATTCTAAAGCTTTGAGGTTTCTAAGCACGCTCTCCTGCTGCTGTTTTACTGCCCAGGGCGATCTACGTCGCATGTGGTCTGAGCCTTTCCACTCCAAGTCCAGCAGCTCCCGCTTCCTGGAAGTATGATGGAACAGATAGTGACCTGAACTTCTGCCTTGGTCCTTTTCACTTTAACTTGTGGCTTTGTCATCTCCTGAAGCTGGACTGGCTGCCAGGTATTGGGAAGGTACCGACTACGGGACTTGTATGAAAGAATTGAAAGGAGGGGAAGGAAAAGAGCTGAGGTTCTGGAGCTCCGTCTCGTCGCCCCGCAGATGTGGAACTGGGGACCCTTTGTGCAACTGCAGCCACTTTCCTCTTTTCCTCACTCTGACGGCTCAGTAGCAGACTGGTACCTGCGTGAGAGAGGAAGAGACAGACTGGAAACTGAAAACGGCTTCAAGTCGTTCAAAAACTCGTGAACACTAAGAGAAAAAAAACAGTTAGGCAAACTGAAGCTTCTTGGGCAAACCCTCACAAACGTTGGGACCAGTTTCCTGTCGGACTTCAGTTTTGAAAAGAACTGAGACAGAAGCTCTTCTGTCACAATATCGGGGTTTTTTTGGTTTCGTTTTGTTTTTTATTAAATATTTCCTGTGGTGTGAGGTTACTTATTAAATCCACAGACATTGAGTGACTTCTTGCAGTATACATATAAGAATTTGTTGTAACAAGTTACATTTCCACGCGGATGTCATGTTGCAGTGAAAAAGGGCACGATTTTTATACATATATATATACACACACATATAGATATATATATGAATAAATAAAGAGGAAAACCTGCTAAGATCATGCTGTGTAGCAGACAGGGGCTTGCTGTAATTTTTAGCATGTAGAGCAGTTTACTCTGGCTTTCTTGTATATGAATCTACAACCAGCTGCTGTTTTTTCTCCCCCCTCCTGAAACCGAACCTGCAGTTTCAAGACAGATGTAGTGTTTGTACCGACTGTTCTCATGGACTCCGGGGGACGTTTGATTTTGATCAATGTAGCAAACTAGGAGAGAACGATGCGACCTGACCCTGTTTGTTGGGGGGGGGATGGGAAGGGTGTCCTTTTTTTTTGGGTCTTTTCTTCTTTTTTACGAATTGCTCCCTTGCAGGTTTTTAGTAGTTCCTTCCTGACCCGGTGCATGTATTATAGCAGCAGTTGTCTTTGTGCTTTCTGATCATAGTAATGTATCACTTGTAAATACATTTTTTTCTATTTTCTATTTTTTTGTATTGTTTTGCATTCTGTTTCATTTGTGTGCTGTATTTCTCCATTCCCCCCGGCCCTTAAAGGAGAAAAAAAAAGAAAAAAAAAGGCAAAAAGCAAAAAGCAAACTGTCCTTTGCTGTTGTTCTGGTCAGTCTGTGCGTTGGCGCTCTGTGCCTCACTGCCTGTTGGAGATGTGTTGGTGGCTGCTTTTCTCCAACCAGCAGTTCTGGTTCTGTTGTCTCATTGCCTGGAAGGCGACCCTGGGCTAAGCAGAACATTGGTTCATTGTTGGTTCATTGTGCCTCGTTAGCCTGGTGCTGAGAGCTGACAAGGAAAGCAGGAATGTTTCAGACTGAGGTCTGACGGAGCCCAACCTGCGAGGCGGTGCTTTATGAGACAGGTAAGGGAGCTTCGGTGGAATGTCTGATCCTTTCTGCTTTGATGGTTATTACAAGAGCAACATTTCTGTCTGGCCGTGCTTAACAAAGCATCTGTCTGTCCTGTTGTTAATTAACAACTTACTCTGTTCTCCTCAGCAGGTCCGTCCGAGTTTGCGGGCCGTGGTGCTGCAGTGACTGAGTGGCCCCTGGATGGGCTGTAAGATGTGACACAGGTAAGACATGAGGACACTGAAAAGCAGCACAGCAGCCCAGGGCTGGGGGTGGTCCCAAGACCTGTCAGGTGGGAGGCAGGAGACACACTGTGATTGTTTCCCCCATTCTTTCACTTGGTTAACAGCATCCTGTGCCGTGTCCTGCAGTGCTCGCTGCCGTTGTCAGATGACTGTCACTTTTAGAAGGAAATGTTTTTAAATTAAAATCTGCTGTATTACAGCCCAGACCTGCAGTCGGCTTGGGACAGTGGGACATGAAGCTGTAGCTGAAAACTTAGAATAAGTTAGCTGAAAAAAGAATAAAATATTGATGAGTGTATTCAGAGAGAAAAAGGACACTTGATTTTAACGCCCAGGGGTACCGAAGCAGCAGCACGTATCTCTAGATCCAGTCTGCTGAAGTGTTACCTGCTGAGTCCCTCCATGCACATGATAGTAACGCACATCCCAAGTGCTCTCAGTTTCTTGGGAGCGCCCTCCTGCCTTTAGAACTAAAATAAAAGGGCTTCCCCAGGTTTTGTAGTGGCGTTTCTAGTCTGTGCCAGGAAATGACAGCCTGCCCTCCCAGGTGGAAACCTGCAGCTGCCAGATGAGCAGAGCTGAACCCGAAGGGGTTTGCAGTGTTGCAATGGCAGCCAGCACTGACAGGAAGAGGATTTTGGTGCTTCAGTGGAGGTTAACCGAAGCACAACCATACGAAGCCATTGCGTTTGCAGAGGCAAAAACCTTCCCCTAGGATTAAATTAAAGCCTGTAGCACTTTGTCCCTTTGAGAACAAGCTCAACTCTGGGGGGGAATAGAAAGGATTCGTACCTCAGCACTCGGCTGCTGGGTGCCCCGAACCTTCTGGCCTTGTTCCTTCGGTCTGTGCTGATGGAACTGAACAGGCTGCTGTGGTCCTTTGGATTTCCTGGGGCCATCTGGGCATAGAATCCCTGTCCCTGCTGGGTCCCTTCATGCCTTCTTGGTTTTACGTTTTGTTCAACTCTTTCATTAACCACAGGATAAAATTCTGCAGGGACCTGCCTTCCTGTGAGTTGTCAGGAACAAAAATCCATCTAACAAGAGCTTTTATTTAGGAGAGTGGAAGGTTAGTGTCAGCATGAGAAAGGCTCGACTGCTGGTTGGGACAGGGACCAAAACTGAAATGCCGAGCAGCAAACAGTGCTGGGGTTGGTTTTCTGCCTTTGGGCAGTCAGCTCAGAAGTTGTATTGACTGCTTTGAAGTTTTCCCACAGGACTTGTCCTTAGCCTTGAAAGGACTGGGAGTTTGGCCGGCCAGGATGTATTGTGCAAATACAAACTGGTAGTTCCAGGTGTGCAACAGCCCACTGGGAGCAGCCTGTGACAGGTCAGCTCGTGTGCTGCTGCAGGAGGAAATGGGGGGGGACTGGCTTCTTCATCTTAGGATTGACCTCGTTAAGGGAGAAATGGGTGCAGAAACCCCAGGTATTCTTTTTATATGTGACTCCACATCACTGTCACTGTTTCCTCAGGTGAAGAAAGGGTTCAGTGAGGGCTGCCCAGGAACCCCTGCAGCACAGAGCAATGTGGGTGTGCTGCCACTGCGCGGCCAGGCCTCCTGCACTGGAAACTATTAACTGGTGAATTTTTAACCTCCAGCTGAAAACTCCCAAGGTTTCCTCTGCTTCATTCCCTGCTGTCCATTTGTAACCTATTCAATGTACGTTCAGTGGGTTGTGGGCAAAAGTGTCCTTGGAAATTGCAGCTGTGCCTTTCTTCCTCCCCCCACAGAAGCTGCGTATGACCTGGTTTTCCCATCGTGCTGCCTTAACTCTGTTGGTTTAGTTTGTGAACTGACAGACTTTTGCTTTCAACCTGAGCTTTTGCTGAAAAGAGAGCGTGGCCCCACTCGCACAGTGCCAGGTTAGTGCTCTGGCTGCAGGTGGGCCTTGCTGAGAGCTCCATGTAGCGCTGCAGAACCTGACTGTGTTTTGCTTTTTCAGCAGGTTTTGTGCCCTGTAACAGCCCTGAGGAGCAGACACACGTGCATTACAGCTGGAATTATCTCAGAGCAGCAGCATGGAACAGGATCTGTGTGTATTGCTCAGTGGAAAGCCAGCTCTTTGCTCTGGGAGCTCTGTGGAGATTTGGTGTCCAGCTGTGCTGCTTACCCCCAAACACAACTGAGGACAGTGCTGTGAGACAGGTTACCTGCCTCAACCTGTGGCAGCAAGGTATCCAAAGAACTTTTGTCTATAACAGACTGCACCCTTAAAGCATAGTTGTTTTTTGTGGGGTTATTTGTAGTCAATAGCAAAAGGGAACTCTTACAGGCTTGTAAAGCATTCCTAGGCTCTTGAACATCGATGTCACGCTGTACCTAGAGCAGTGGGTTTTGACCAGCTGCACCCTGTCTGTAATTTGGTGCTATGCAGTGACTGCAGACTGGGACAGAGGTGCACTGAGAAATCGGCACCAAATATGCACTTAATGTGTTAGCCAGGTCAGCTGCTCTGCTGCTGTCAGCTAGCAGGAAGCTTGTTCACAAGGCATGCAGCGTGCTATCCGGGAGTTCCAAAGGCAAGTTGTGGTCACAGGTTTGCAGCAGGGCTCCCCATGGGCAGGCAATTGCTTGATGCTGCCTGTTTTGTTCTCAGCCAAAGGTCCACATGGGGTTTTGGTGTATCTCGTCTGTAGTTGATTGCAGTGTGAGCTCTGTACGCTGAGGTTTCACAGCTACTCTCCCACTTCGGGCTTTTACTATGAGGGCAGAGGGGCAATTTCACTCAGCAATCATTTAGTGTTGCTGGGTGAAGGAGCTGTGATGAGGAAGAAGTGCAGGCTGAAAGTAGGTGTAATGAAGAAGCTTGATGAAGCAAGGGAAAACTGTGCACATGTGGCCTAACAGTGACTGCTTGTTCTGGTGCATGGCGATCCAGTAAAGACAAGCACTGAACAGTAACGCTGTGCTCCTAAAGTCCTCCCTTCCTTGCCATAAGCACTGACTGGGCCCACGGCGCCTGCTCAGCCACGTAGCTGTGAGGAGAAAAACAACCTTGTGTAAAATCAACTCACTTCCTCCTATAGTCATTGAATGAGTCTTTAAAAAATCATGGAAGCAGTGATACAGTAGAAATTGAGCTAGAAGAGTGTGTCTTACAGCTGGAAGGCTTTCATTCACAATTACATTTGCAATCACTGGAATGGTTTTCCAGAAGACCTACTTCTCTCACTGCCTGGCTCTGCCAGATCATGACAGCAGCAAAGAAATTCAAACTCTGTCCCAACATGCCAGTGACCTGCAAGGGGACTGTCTGTATCATGGGGACAGCTGCAGTGGCAAACACCCACCACACTGCGAAGCGTTGGCACAACCGGTGTATGCAGGGTAGGGGGTTCCAAATCGTCATATTTAAATTTAAAAGAAGGGGGGAGCAGTGGTACTTTATTCAAGTTTTTAAAACCAGCTTTTATTCATCTTCTCTTTTATGTAATAAAATCTTGCTGTTTTCTTGCCACATAAATTCAATAACACCGCAGGAAAATAACCATTTACAACTGGTGTACTCATTGTCTGGACAAGGGCCGTGCAGATTGTTGTCTTAATCCTGTCCATCTTTTCCTGAGTTGAGAGCTTTTCTTTTGGCTGTTTAATCTTCGGAAAGTTAATTATTGATTGCTGAAGAGAACTGATGGAGGATGTGTGCTACTGTTAATCTTCCTGGTAAGGTTTGTGATATCATCTGTTCATTTCTTAGTTGCCCAAAAACGCACAGAGATCAAAACCTGTTACTGTCCTGTTAGATATTTGTTGGCACAGTAAAAGCAGCCTGTGGAACTTCTCTCTGAGCTTTTACAGCTCCATCCATGACGGGCTCACACTATGAAAGCTACTGGGTGTTTTTTTCTGACCTTTGGTTTTACATCCATGTACACAGCAACCACAGCATGAGTGAGAGCCTTTTGTGTGTAGAAATGCCTGTGTCCTCCCTTCTGGCTCCTCTCCTGCTGGAGGTGGGGGGGAGTGCACTGCTGCAGGTCTCAGTACAGCCTGCACTGAACAAGGAGCTCACCACAGCTGCATCCCTGAACTTCAGGAGCTGAGAAGTGTGGCAGTGAAACCAGCAGCCTGGGAAGAGTGCACAGGTGTCACATCTCTAACACTGGCACTGCTTATCACACTGCTCACTGGCAAAGCCTTGCAAAGGAAATACTGCAAGATGCACAAGGAGTGCAGCTGAACAGCACAGTCACCCTGCACTGCTGGAACAAAACAACACACCATGTTAGGAGGAGCAGCCATGAGCTGCTTCTCCTCTCCTGCACTCATAGCCACTTGCTTACAGACTGGGATAGGGCCCTCCATGCACCATACTTCACCCAGAGAAGAATCAGCACATTTTAAGGTCAGTTACTCATCAGTGAGGAAAACTTCCATCGTGATCCTCAGCGCCTGGATGGCTGTTAGGAGGCACTTAGGGGCAGTATCGTGCTCTAAGGTTCTTCAGCTACGGTAGGCCTTCAGCAGTTGACCTGCTATCACCAGTCTTTGGATCTCACTGGTCCCCTCGTAGATCTCAGTGATACGAGCATCACGGTAATGACGTTCTGCTGGCATCTCTGTCACGTAGCCCATGCCACCCAAGATCTGGATGGCCTGAAAGAAAGGTAGGGGGTTAGAATAGACGCAGGGACACAGAACTTATTTTCACAGCTGAAAAGGGACTAATCTCACTGCGTGCACACCTGGAGGAAGCACATGGGGCTGACTGACACACTTGCAATCAGAGAAATACACATAATTAGAAGTAGTGTAACATTAATACTGACATCCCAGACAACAAGTATCACTGGAGTGGTTCATTTGCTAGTTTTTCCATATTCAACTAAGCCACATTTAAGGGCAGGGAAAAAAGAAATGCAGACACCCCCAGGTACTGCTCTACCTTCTCACTGTACATCAAACTCACTGCTGACTGAGTTTAGTGCAGCTCAGCTCCCACAAAAAGCACTCTGGACAGCATCAATCATAATTAATAGCATCACATGCCTGCATAACACTGAATCCAAAGAGGTGGCCAGCTTCACGTGCCTTTGTTAAAAATAAAAACATATATATGTATGTTCTAGTAAAGATTAAATTTCATCCCATCTTCGTGTAGGTACTTGGCTTGTTGTGTGTGAGAGGTGGAACACAAACTGCCTTTCAGCATGCTGTGCAGCTGAGAGTTGCCAGCTGTGGTAGTTACCTGATGAGCGATGTTTGTTGCAGCTTCTGATGCAGCCAGCTTGGCCATTGCCGCTTCCTTTGGGAAGGAAAACATCACTGAGGATGCAGCTATCACAGAAAAAGGAAAGCCCCAATTGCAACAGGAGTCTGACAGTCTGCAGACCAACTGTGCAGAAAAGACAGGCCAGGTCACTGGCACCAGCTCTCAGCAACCAGCCCCCCTCGCCTTGGTTAAAAAAAAAGCAGGGCCCAGCTCCAAAGATGGAGCTGATGGCAGACAGCAGTGTGCACTATCTGCTGATACTGGACCACCAACAGCACTGGGCTGGGCAGGACTGAATGCAGCCATGCAGCACATCACACCATTTGCTTGCCTCAAGCCCGTGCCCAGAGCTGTCACCACTGGACAAATGCAAAGCTAGAAATACCTTTGTGAAGGGTTTCCCATTGTCTTTCAGCATAGCAGCTCTCCAGGTCAGCAGGCGCGCACTCTCTAATGCCACAGCCATGTCTGCTAACTTAAACTGCAACGACAAACACTGCCTTTGTCTGAGGCAGCTCTGCCTGTCTCACACCTCTGAGACCAACAGTGCTAGAAAAGGAGCACCTCCATCTCAACAGTCTGTTTGAAAATGTAAACAGTGACCTTGTTTATCCCAGACAGCACCAAGTTCGCTGTGTTCCCAAAGCCAAGTACAAGTGTCTGAAGTTTCCACCAACAACAGCACTACCTGCAGGTGACCCAGCCTGGCTTGTACCTGAATTGCCTGCAGCTTTGTGATGGGTGACCCAAACGCCATTCTCTTTTCAGCATAATCCACAGCACAGTCCAGAGCTGCCTGAGCTATTCCCAGAGCCTGAGAGGCGATGCCAATCCTTCCTGCATCCAGAGTTTGCTGAGAAAGACAAAATATGTGTTAAATCAAATCACACTTGATCCAAAGTGTACACGCATTTCCACTCCTGCTAGGAACTTGCTGTGGCCTTAATAGTTTCTCAGAGACCTCCCTGCTCCAACCTACATTATGCAGGAATAAATGAGTGCTTCCCTGGCTCACTCTGTACACAGGTAGAATTTGTGGCAGAGTGAAAAAAGATTTCTTAATCCTAAGATGAGGGTCCCAAAAAAGTGATCAGTGACCGGAGAGCTCTTCCAGCCTTGGAGCTCAGCCCTTCTCAAAGCATCAAGCCAACAAATGGTGCTTCTCCCCAGTGGAGAGTGTGCCATTGCAGGGAATAAGCTGACAGGGGCCTGGCTTCTGTTCAGAAGTCACACGTGCTGTTATCTCTGACTTCTTCCACTTCTTTCAGATGTGATGCAGAACATACTCTGTGCACCCAGGACAACTATCCTCAGCCAGAGTATTAAGGGAAAATGTAATATTTCTTCCTCCCCTGCTTTTTTAAGAGTACAAAATGGAAGAACAGAACTTGAGTAGATGAGAAAAACTAAACTAAATTGCCTCTGCTCACACTGTGACTCAGCAGCACTCCTTAACCAGAGCACTGCCACACTGAGCCTACAAGGAAAGCACTGCCCAGGATCTATCATCAATCAATGATTTACCAAGCTCTATCGATGAATTCTCACATGTTGGCAAGAAGGGTCAACTGTCTCATATTACACCTTCCTTACAGTGGCAGCTCTCACCAAAGTTATCCTAAATCAGAAAATAGTTTTGAAAATGGCCAGCTTGGGAACTACTCCTTTACACAAACACACCTCTGATCCATCTCTTACCATGGCAATTTTGAAGCCCATTCCTAGCTGCCCCAGCAGGTTGCCCTTGGGTATCCGACAGTCCTCAAATATCAGGTTGGCCGTGGAAGAGGCTCGGATGCCCAGCTTGTCTTCTTTCTTCCCCAGGGACAGCCCCACAGTTGGCATAGGAACAAGGAATGCACTAATGCCCTGCAAGATGACCCAGGCTCTTAGGAATGGTGGTGACTCCCCCTTACCTGGGTGTCAACAGGCTTCCTTCCCATTTTTCTTTTTTTCCCCCACAGGAGACGTGTGTCCAGTAACCAGAAGGAAGGGAAGGCACAAGGAACAACAAAGCTGGCACAAATCAAACCCCCTCTTTCCCACTGTGCAACATCTGCACAGCTCCAAATACTCTATGTGGTCCTCAGAACCCTTTCAGAATGATTCTCCCTTCACCTCCAGCCCTTTTTCTCAAGTGACCCACTGAACACACCTTGTGCTTCAGGGATTTATCTGTAGTGGCAAACACCACAGCGGCCGAGGCATCCCAGGCGTTGGTGATCCAGGCCTTGGTGCCATTCAGCACCCATTCGTCACCATCCAGACGTGCCACCGTGGATGCTGCACCCGCATCGCTGCCATTCCCTAAGCAAGGCAAAAAACATTCAGGCAACCAGTGAACAGTGCAAAACCACCACCTGCCCACACCATGCTGCCAGCTCACAGCACCTCCTGTATCTACAGTGGTGTCACCCCATCCATCCCATAGGGTACCCAAACAGAAAAGGGAAAGGCCAGTGTGTCTAAGATGCATCCATCTCTATTGTTTTGCTCACATAACAGGGATGAAATTTTCAGCACAGACCATGGGATGGCAGTGAGCTCCTTGGGCACCGAAGACTTCATTTGAATGGGATTGCTACAACCCATCTTTCTGCAAACTGTTACTATTTGACAGACCTAGGAGCCACTCTAAACCTGATTAAGGAAGTTACCCTGCAACAGGAATGCTAACAGTCACATTACCTGGTTCACTAAGAGCAAAACATCCTATTTTGTCCCCGCTGGTGAAGGGAGAAATCCACTTGTGCTTCTGTTCCTCAGATCCAAACTTGAGTATTGGCCCTAAATACAGAGACTTTAAGAATTGAGAGCTGAGTTAGTACCTCCTCAAGGTACAAACAATCAATTAACTCCCAGAATGTCACTGCTCTCCAGCATACTGTAATTCATAACAGGAACGGAGCCCATTTTTCACATCCGCCCCTCTCCAACAGCCACCCTGGTGTCAGACTCAGCCCCATGCCTGTCCCTCACACACAGATTTCAGACACTTACATTATTGACGCTGGCAATGACGCCTGTGGACGCACAGCCCCTGCTGATCTCCTCCACAGCTATGGAATAGGCCAGGTAGTCGAGGCCTGCTCCTTTGAACTGCTCTGGCACTTCCACAGCCAGCAGCCCTAGGCCACCCATCTTCTTCACCTGCGTGTGGGGAACAGAGAAGTGAGATTCTGCACCAGCAAATACATGCAGGCACACACAGTCAGGTCACAGCAGGCTGCACGCAGAGGAACAATGTGTGTAACTCCTTCTGAAATGGGAATCTGGCTGCACAAACTGCTAAGCGTGGCTAGATGACTTCACTGAGAGCTACACATGGTCACTGCTGGTTTGAATGAGCTCTTGCTCAATTCAAGAGCTGTCCTCAGCACCAGGAGAGGAGGGAGCCTTTTAAAGGTGAAATATGGTGCTACAGCCTCACTTGAATTTTCTCCACCTCGCACCAAAACCTCTCTGTAAGGTGGAATGATACAAAGATGGTAACAGACATTCAAAAGGTTATTTATAAGGGAAAAGCTTACCGATATTGATGCCTTCACTAGGAAATGCTGAGGCAATCTCCACCAGGGAGCAATCTCCAAGAGATGCTGCCTTAGTGCTGGTCAGCCCTTAAATGAGGTCTAGAGGAGGTGGAGTCAAGCTCCCCTCCTTCCAGGAGCACAGCTAAATGACTCTCACCTGTGCTCCCACAGCTGACCCAACACTTGCCTCAGCCGATTAATCAGAGGTTCAGGCTGTGATTACCAATCTCCCATACACTCTCCCATCCCATTTCTCCTGTCAGCTGGAATCTTGCTAATGAAGACCATCAGAACTTTCGCTGTGCTTCACCCCAGCACTGCAGCAGGGAAGAATTTCATGAATGGAAAGACTCACGGAGCAGTTTGCAGAAAGGTGATTTTTCATTCCCACTTAAGCCAGATCTCGCATTCCAGACTGTGTTTGGCACATTCCAAACTACTCCAACCCTAATTCCTCAGCTGGACCCTGGCCTCATCACTGGAAGCTCTTCAGAGCACTCACCATCTCACACTACATCTCAATAAGATCTAGAAATATATGAGAGGAAAAACAAGTTTTCCTCTGTTTTTATGTTTAAAATGCAACGCCAATTGTAGCCCAATCTCTCAGTGAAGTTATTACCAGGCTGTCCATGCTTTCACAGAACCCATGAGGAATTTCATAACAAGTATTTTCCCTCCTGCATGGACACCCAGAACACCTGACCATCATATCAAATGCAGAGGGAGAACAAAGGATAGTAATTAATACTATACAGTATGTTGCTTTATCTTTCTCAGCCTTCCAGTACCTGAAAGGGGTCCACATGAAAGCTGGGGAGGGACATTTATAAGGGCAGGTAGAGAGATGAGGGGAAACGATTTAAAACTGGAAGAGACTAGACTTAAACTAGATAGTAGGATGAAGTTCTTTACTGTGAGGGCAGTGAGACACTGGAACAGTGAGGCTGTGGATGCCCCTCCCTGGAAGCACTCAAGGCCAGCCTGGATGGGGCTGAGAGCAACCTGCTGGGAGGCGTCCCTGCCTACACAGGGAGGTGGAGCTGAATGATCTTAAAGGTCCCTTCCAACCCAAACCATTCTGTGAATCTATCATGTTAATAAATACTGTTCCCACTTCCAATTTTCTCAAACAAATTCAGATTTCTTGTACACGAATGAGTGAATTCACCCGCTCAAAGCGACACTTAACTTGCTGTGCTGATTTCCATATGAGGAGTTGGAGGTTTATGAGGAATCTTAGCAGACCATCTATAACAGACACAGCACCTATCAGATGCTGTATCTATCTATCCCCTCCCTCCGGTCCGTTCTGCTTCCACAGAGAAGGTGCTCGGGGAACTAATTCAATGGGGAACTGACAATTCAGTGGTGCTAAATGCTGGAGAAACACGATCTGTGCTATGGAGCTCAGGCCACCCCACACACGACGCCTTTCCACATTCAGGGAACTCTCCTGGCAGAGCTAAGAGCCAGCAGGATGAAACGAGCGTTCCTCGGTGTGTCAGCGGATGCTCCGTGCCGAATCGCCCCATTCCAGCTCCCTACACGGTCCGAAAGCCGCCCGCCTCCCACCCGCGGCAGCGCCGTAGAGCAGCGGGGCGGGCAGCGCACCTGCTCGGCCGGGAAGCGGTGCTCCCTGTCCAGCTGAGCCGCCAGCGGCATCAGCTCCTTCTCGGCGAAGTCCCGGCACGTCTGGCGCAGCATCTGGTGCGTCTCCGGCAGCTCCGCAGTCTGGTACACCGTGTGCAGGCGGCGGAGGGGCCGCAGGGCCCGTGCTGGGGACGGGCAGAGCCGTGAGGGGCCGCCGCGTCCCTCCGCCCCCGCCCCCACCCGCAGCCCCCGGGCCGAAGGCGGCGCCGCCGAGACGGGACGCGGCCTCAGGCCCTGAAGGGCACTGGGGCGCCGCCGCCCGCCCTCCCGCTCAGGCCGCGGTCGCTCCCGACCCCCACGCGCAGCCCCACGGATCCTCCCGGCAGCCGCGGCGGAGCGAGGCCGGGCTCCGCGCCCTCACCGCTGGGCACCGCTCCGACACGCCTCAGCAGCAACGCCAACGCCGCCGCCATGGCCGCGCCTCCGAGCAACCGAGCGGCAGCACTGCGCACGCGCGGGTCAGCAGGGCGGGAACAGCGCGAGACCGCGCTAGCCCCGCCCCTTCCCAGGCTCCGCCGCCTCCCGGCCCCGCCCCCAGCCGGACGCCATGTATAAAAGCGGGGCGCTCCTTTATTCCCCGTACAAACCGACACCGCGCGGCTGCTGCTCGTGTCGCCTCGCTGCAGGGGGCGCTGCTGAGCGGCGCGGGGCGGCCGGCACCGAGCGGCAGAGGGCACCGAGCGGAACGGGGGCAGCGCGGAGGAAGCGTGGAGGGGTCCCAGCCCTCCCAGGACAGCACTGCAGAGGTGCGGTGTGGGCGCGGTGCTGCCCTCTGTGCTGCCATAGACCTGATACTGCTCCATGTGCTGCTGTAGGATCACAGCTGGTCCCTGCACTGTTATCAGAGCATGGTACAACCCCAGCCCTGTGACCTTACACACACACTGCCCGGCTTTCGGCACCCGCCATGCTAGCACTCAGCCCACAGATAAGGTCCCATTGGTCTCCCCGCCACCTCCCCGTGTGGGCAGCTCTGATCCATCCTTACAGCACCACACCGCACCAAAATGAAGGAAGATGCTCCATAGGGTCACATTGACCAAAGACACCATCCCTGCCACAGGGATGAGGCTGGAAATCCCTGACTCTCAGCCTTGTTAGTGCTGGGGTGCCCTCTTGTAGGGACTTTTACCCTGCATCAGGTTTATGGGTAAAGGCAGAGCCCAATTTGGCAGAGCAAACACCTCCCCAGGAGCTGTGGGGTGCCAGCAGTGCTTGCACAACCCCCCATTTTCCTCCAGCCTTCCTTTTATTGCTGAATAGATGATACATTCATAAATGGAGAAGCACTGCCTCGGTGCTTTCCCATCACTGCTGGCTGAGATAACGACTGCTTCACACAGAAACCCCCTTTCCTGCAGGCCCTGAGCTCACTCACACCCAGCAGTGCAGTCAATGGCACCCAGCGCCCCGCAAGCACCCGACCTGCACAGTGCAGCCTCCCACGGCTCAGTCACCGCAGCTCCTCCGGCAATGGTCTGTCTCCATGTTAAATATCTTTACTCAGTGATATAGAAAACGGACGGGAATTGTCACATTCGTAAGAAAAGCAGGAGGTCGCTTCATACAGAAAGGTAAAAGGAACGTTTAAAGGCACCTAGATTTATACTACATACAAATTCACCTCGATATGCTAAAATGTCCTGGAAACACCCAGCAGCCTCTTCCGAGCTGACCCTGAGTATCTCACAATGCTCCAGGATGGAAATCACACTCCCAGGCCGCTCTGCCTTATTGCAAGCGCCGCCCGTTCCTGCAGCACAACACGGGACCATCTGAAGGCAGTCGCTGTAAGAGGCAGCTTGAGCTCCACCTCACAAGCAGCTTCCCTAATTCTGAAGCAAGCCATGGGATTGCCCGAGTGCCCGTGGAGATGCTGGAAGGGACTGAATGGAGCAGAACTGGCCTTCATCTCCCAGCCGCGCACACCTCGCCCCTCCGCATTCCCGAGACATTTGTTGTGGTTGCTCATGATTAACACTCCACCCGAGCACGTCGTTTGTTGTGGTTAATCGTAATTAAAATCCTCCCCAAAAGCTGGGGATTCTTTCAGGACTGCCACCCACATGCTCTCACTGCTTACCTCGTCACCCACTGGTCCTCCACACCAAACTAACATCGCTAATCTGCGAGGTGAAGGCAGTGGCTTCCTATTGCTATCTACGCATTAACAGGCTGCGGTGCCCACCTCTTTTAACCCTGCTGAGGCATAACCTACACTGAATCATACTGTATCCGCTGAGGAGTTGGCTCTCAGCTCTCTAGGGGAACAAGCAGAACTAACACTAGCCAAAGACTCGGGCCCAAACACAACTTAGCTCCCATATGCAGCAGAGGGGGCTGGTCAGCTCAGGGAGGAGATGCGAACCATCCTCATCTTGAGCCAGCAAAATACACAGGGAGGGGTGTTCCTAGCTGAGATTCTGCATGGTCAGAGCTGGACGCCAGCAGGGCTGCTGGGAGGACGGGGTCTCCACTTCCCAGGGCACTTTGCTACTTCTCATCACCAGATCCTAAAGCATTGCTGCAAAAGACACCCTTTGGTCCGGCAGAAACTAAATCAGAAGAACTTCCTGAAACATAAATAAGCAACTAAGGATACGAAGCAGTGATAGGATCTCAAACAATGAAGAAAAATCATATTAATTCTCACAGTTTGGTCATTAAGAATCCCACTCTGTAACACTGAATAGTTTGACCTGGGAAGGTTTTAGCTGCTAGTACCTCAACTGAAAGAAAGCAAGCGAGCTGGTGACACCACCATCGCTCCTTGCAGCACCTCTGACAGCCAGGTTTAAAACATCGTGAAGTACACAGAGATTGAAGCCTAGGAAGCTCTGCTCCCTACACGTTTTTCAAGTGATTTTCCACATTCTCCCTTCTTCCTCTGAAATCCCCCCTCCACCCCAACTAGGCTGACAATGTGCTGTCAGTCCAAAACCAATATATTCTGTAGTAAAAGCCAAAAATCCTACACAAAGGGAAGCAGTAGAAATGAGAAATACACTGAGATTAACTTCAGCTCCAAGGCTGACCCTTGAGCTCAGCAATTTGCATGAAAAAGCTCAAAGAGAAATGCTGTAGGAATGACTAAATGATCGACGTGGATCAAGTCCCTTTTTTCTCCCGCTGCGTACCTCCAGTGAGATCTCTGGTAAAACACAGATTGAGCCATCCCCGAGATCAGCTCAAATCCCCGGAAGGGGGAAGAGAAGATTCCTGCACAACTCAGAAGCTGAATTAGTCTCTTACTTTATCTTTCCCACTGGAGAATCCCGGAATGCACCCTAGAAAGCTATCTCACCCATGCTACAAACTAAGCTGCTAGGCACCAAAGAGATGATCTATCCAACTGAAGAAGAGATCTGCTTTTCAGGTGTCACTGGCTACCTGAAGGCAGCAAATTTTACTGCTAAGAAATAGCTTACCCAAATAATTTGACCTCTTGGAAGAGGGTAGTCACCCAATAGGTGAAATATCAGGAGCACCAGAAGTGCAACCTAAGCTATAAAAATTGTAACAGCAAACATTTTCTAATAGAGCCTCTGATCCATAACCTAACCAGGGTACCAGAAGGTATCCAGAAATGGAGAATGACAGAGGCTGGATCTGTCACGAGTGTTGGATAGTGAAGCGCTGCAGGGAGGTTTCCTTTACTCTTGCGAGTTGTCTTCTTTGCTTCCTGTGCTCAGCCTCATGCAAGAAGAAAAGGTTTGACAGGAAGCCTTGTTGCATGAGAGAGCAAGTCCAGTCCAGTCCTGGACATCTGGAATGGTTAATGGCAGCACAGCTTCCAGCAGCCATATCATGATTACTGTCCTCCATTGTAAGCATAATCGGCCTTGTTGTGCATTATCAACTTGTTGTCCACAAAGTAAAAGCTGTCTGAGCGGGTCTCGTATGGGTTTTCAACCATCAGACGGACTGTGAAAGAGAAAGCTCGATTACATTCAGAAGCCTGTCAAACTCTGCTGGGCAGCACGGTCAGAACAAAAAGGACACTCTGTGGGATGCACCAGGCTGCCGCTCTGCCCTACCCAAGAGAAGCAAACAGATCGGCTGGGCACACATTAAAAGCTCTGGCGTGCCCTACCTTTTCTTCCTATTCACAGGACACGCATGGTCAAAAGCAAACAGAGGTGGAGCAATCTCACATCAGACATAGAAACAGTCAAAGCCATCACTAGAGCAAAGCAGAAATCATTGTCTGAAAGCAGAGAGGTTGCAATCCGTAAATAAAAGGAAACAGCTGCACTCTGGTACACAGGAGAGGAACAAACCCTGCACCCAGGCAGCCACAGAAAGGCCCATGAGCTCTGCTCAATCCACCCTGAGGGCAAACATACCCTGCACAATGCATATTTGCAGAGGTCTTGGGAGGCTCAAAAACACACCTCTCAAGAGAAAAACCAGTTCTGCTTCAAAGCTGGAGGCTCAAGACCTAAAAATCAAGTGCTGAAAACAGACGCGTGACTGCTAAGAGAACCCTTTCCCAGGGTTTTGTTATCTTCTGGACTGCACTGTTAGGCACTGGGGATGGCAGCCTGTAACATGACAATGCAGGCTGCCTTAGGCTTTCATTTCTAAGATGGATAATCTACAGCACAGGTCTATGATTTGGGATTAAACACATCTTAAATCAGCTTAATGCCATCCCTCCGTCCCTGTCACGATTTTTTGCACAAGTAGAAGGAGAGAGAAAATGAGCATATACACACAGCCTGCTGTGCAAAGGAAATACTTACTGAGATCTTCTGAGAGCTGAGGGAATTCGTAGATGTGCTCACACGTGTTCCTGCTACTGGGGATGCAGAAGCCAAAGTCAAAGTCAAAGTTCTTCAGCAAGCGATCTCGGAAGTAATGCCTCTCAATCATTCGGAAGTTTGACACCGGCTTTTCTCCCACTGTAAATTCCACTCTGTAAGCAAAAAGTAGGAAAAGACAGGTAAGAAAGCCTTCTCACTGTGAAGAACAAAGCCTTGGATCTGAAACTACACAAGAACCCAACAGACCGTTCCAGGCAAATACTTAACATAGGGAACTATGAGTTCTCTCATGTCCTTGACTCTAGCTACAAGCTGTTCAGCACATTTATGTTCACCACATAAACACCTGATTCTCCCCTCAGAACTCTGTGAACTCATACTCACGTTGCACCAACGGTCCGAAGGCGAAGAAATGCCGGGGTGAACTGGTAACGAACAAAGCGGCCCGCACTGCTGTCCAGCTCACTGCTGTCATCTTCATCCTCGTTGTCTTGCTCTAGAAAATGCACCAGCTCAGAATTATTCTGCCAACACGTGTAAGGTCATACTGGCTGGTGGACAGGACAAGCCTGACATTAGTTGGGCCCGGAATGCGAAGGAATTGGTCATACAGTCATAGCAGCACTGAGAAATAGAGATCAGCCTCAGTAGCCCAGGTGCTACAACCACCCGCAGCCTCACCAGGCATCCAAGGAAGAAGACCTGTGAGCCGGCCACTAACAAGGCAAGCTCTGCAGCTGACAGCACTCCCCCACCGCACCATACGCTCATTTTGATGGCTTAACTTGGAAGTTTCCCACGACAGGTAAACTCAGCCCCGTGCCCTGGGATGTGCTCAGCCGCCAGGACAGCCTGGCATTGCTCCCAGCTCCGTACACAGCCCAGCCCGGCAGGCAGCAGCGCACACCTGCAGCTGACGGCTTGGCGATCTCAAACAGCACCGTCCCCGTCTCCAGGTCTCGGATCTTGAACCTGGTGAAGTCGATGTTATAAATGTTGTCCTCGGGCTTGCACAGGTAGTCTGGGAGAAAACACGGGGGAGCGTTACAAAAGATCTCGGAGCAACTACAAAGGACTCGTTACTATTTCCGACCATCCCCGGCCCCGTAAGACGCGAGGAAGGCACGAAAGCACGAAGGCACGAAGGCACGAAGGCACGCTGCGGGCTGCGGAGCGAGAAGGGGAAGGGTGTGGACAGGAAAGCGGAGCGCGGCGAACCGGGGGGGCAGAGGAGGGTAAAGAAAGCAGCCAACTTTCCGAAAGCGGCAGCAGAGCAGCAGCGCCCCGCGGGATGCGCGACCCAGCCAGGCGGCACCGGGCAGCGCCGAGAGCGCGGCGCCCAACGCGGCCTCCCAGGGCGCCCGGCCTCCCCCCCGCACCGCCCCGCGCTCACTCTCCGTCACCCGGCACAGCCCCAGGACGTGCTCGGGCCGGACGGTCTCCAGCTCCAGCAGCTCGGATTCGGTCCACGGCGCTCCGGGCCGCGGGGCCGCGTCCGCCGAGCCGCGCCGTCCCCGCAGGCGGCTCAGGGCCCCCCCGCTGCCCGGCGGCGGCTTCTTGTCGGGTCCCGCCGCCGCCCGCGCCCTGGAGCCGCTCATCGCCCCGCCGCCGCCGCCAAGATGGCCGCCGCCTCCCGCCGTAGCTATGGGAGCGGGGGGCGGCGCCGCGCGGGTCAGAGGGCGCGGGGCTGCGGGGCGTTGCTGGGCGACGGCGGGGATGGAGGCGAGGCGGCCCCGAGCTCCGACAGCGAGCGGGGAAATGCGACACTGAGGCAGCTCCAGCGCACCAGAAGGCAGATGAACCCGCAACCCCGCGCTCAGGAGCGGACAGCCGCGCTCCCCTCGCCGGGCACGGCCGACACCGCGACCCTGCGGGCTGTGCTAACGCGGAACCCTCCGGGAGCGCCGCCACCCTCCGCGGCAGCGGGCAGCCCGGCACGGCGCCTCCAGCCCCGCCGCGATGCGGGACGGAACCGCACAGCCCGAAACGTCCATCGCCGCCGGCACCGCCGGCTCTCAGATGCAAACCGCAGGCCTTGCAAAAGGTTATTCCCATTCTCTACCGTTTCCACGTGTGAGGAAAGCACTCCTGTCCTTCATTTATTATTATTATTTTTAATATATTTTTTTATTTTTGTATTTTTAAATAAAGCACTTTTTGGGAAGAAAAAAAAAATAATCATCATCATCAGAACCTTACGGAGAACCTGCAGCAGACCCACTGCTCAGCCTGGGCACAGCACCGCCTCGCCCCTCCCCCTCCCGCACCTTCCCCCCATCTCCAAAAATAGTATTTAATACACAGCGAGAAACTCTGAGCAAGCCAGAGTCCTGGAAGACATGGACCTGCTGCCATTCAGCTCTCCCAGCCCGCAGCACCGCGGCACAGACCCGTTCGGAGCAAGCAGAACACACACGTGGCCCCACAGCCCGATGGCCCCGAACCACAGCAGCTCCATCCCGGCTGTGCCCAGGGCACGGCCTGAGCCGGGCTGGGACTGGACGGAGAGGACAGACTGGCGGAACCAGGCTGACTGTGAAAGAAAATCAAAAGCATCCTTGAATTGCATGACTTTGGCATTTGGTGTGGAGGTGCAGAAGCGCCGGCAGGTAAATGAGCTCGGCGCTGGCCCAGCTCCCATTTCCCTCGGATTCTCAGCGAGGATATTTCCCTCCCCGCCAGGAGCGCAGGGAGCAGGCAGATCTCTCCCACACTGAAGCACCAAACGGAGCCCGAAGCACTCGGTACTTCGCAGCCGCTCAGAATCGGGCTCACACGAAGGGCTGAAAGCTGCTCTGCTGGTCCTCTCCCTCCTGCTGCTGTTTTCCATCAACAAAGGGCCTGCTCAGCCAGGCTTCCAACACCACAACACACTGGCTGTCGCCATCTCACTTCAATGCAAAGAAAGGCCAAGGGACAGGAATGGGCCTCTGCTCCCTGGGGTGGGGGAAGCCCTCAGCAGGTGACCCCGAACAGCAGGAGGACCCCAGCCACGCTCTGCAGGCAGAAGCCACGAGCACCAAAGGATGACCGGCACAGCCACAACTCGCTCCGCTCTGAGCTGCACAGACACGCAGGCACCAGACTATCTAGAAGCTCCCCATCCCACCTGCAGGCGGTTCCTGGGGCAGACAAGACCTCGAAGAGCTCTTCCAGTTCTTCTATCTCCTGCTATGCTTTTTTCCCATTGACTTTGAGGGCTGGAACCAAAGATCCTTGGCTCACAGTTCTGTGCTTCAAGCCGTGACCTCCAGAGCTGGCATGAAGGGACAGTGAGACAGCCTGCAGCTGGTGGTGTGGGCAGGGAACGTCTGTCCCTTGGGCAAAAAGCACCAGCACAACATGGAGGGTCCTTAAAAAAAAAAAAAGAAGAAAAAAAAAAAAAAAAGAAAAAAAAAAGAAGCTTCTTCAACTGGACTTTTATTCAAAGCCCGACACAAAGGCACCAAAAAGACGGGAATTCATTTGGCTTCCTGCTCCCTGCCACCTGGGATACTCCGAAGGGTCCGAGCTGCTGTTGCAGGTACACACAGACATGGAGAACGGCCTGCATGAGGGCAGCAAAGCAGGCAGCACGAGCTGCAGACAACTGCCAGCTGTGCCTTTGTGTCCCCAGGACAGAGCAGAGGGGCTGATAGCGCCCCAGCACTACCCTGGGGCTGGATCCAGGCCCAGAACAGCAGCATCGCCTCACCTTTATGACGGGGAAGCTTCATTCAAATTGCCCTACCTGCCCCTCTCTGCACTACTCCAACCACTGGGCCAGGCTCTGTTCTGGTCCTGCTTCCTACACTGCTGCACAGAGAAGCACTCTACATTTGCCTGCTGAGCTCTGCAACAAAACATGAAGAGCCTTATCTCCGACTGCCTTCAGTTAAACACTGCCTTGGACATTCCCTCAGTCACCCCTGCTGGAAAAATCACAGCCAGACAAATGCTCCCTTCCCCATATCAGGCCAGGTACTTCATCACACCCATCTGGCTGGCTTGCAGGTGCCAGACGGATGATAAGGGAAGCCAGACTGAGTGTGTCCTCCCCATACTGTCACCCTGTGTCTCCACATGCTGTGTTTGATGGCTCTGTCTGAGCCAGCCCTGCCAGGAGAGGATGGACCAATAAAGAAAACCGCTATCATCACCATAAGGAATCAGAAACTCCCCAGTCACCTGCAGAGCTGGCTCTCAAAAATGCGTAAAGCCAGAGCCAGAACAACTAAGCTGAAGCCAGTGAGACTGAACCATTTCTACTCCATAATAGTATTCAAATGAGACAAATTCATCTGAACTGAGAGAAAGCAGAGCACTACAGACCAAACCCTGCACAGCTTTGCCTTAGGGTGGATGATGGCACCAATGAGATCCCTTGCTTGGCAAGAAAGGCAGGGATAAAGTACCCTAAAAGAGCAGGGCACACCTACACGCATAGCACTGCTCTCATGCTCTGCTGCACAGTGCAGAGATGACCAGGGGGCCACAAGAAGCTGAGTGACTTCCTGCAGCAAAGATGCTAAAACAAAAAACCCACCAAAAGAACCCAAAACCTACAAGGCCTGGAGAACAGCTCCTTACAGAGAAGCCTGCTTTCAAATCCAGGTTCTTTGCTTAACAAATCAGGGCAGTTTATGCTTCTCAGACAGATAGAGATCTAAATGTCTCTATGCTCCAGTTAGAGCAATCCAAAAAACACCCGGGAGTCTTTGCAGGCATTGCTACTAAACACAGCTCCTGCCGAAGACCTGTATAAGCACTAGGATTCTAACAGCACCTAGAAGACGAAGCAAACAACTTCATGCTTACTGCCCTGTCAACCCTGGGTTTGCTCTTAATATCTGCTCTTTCTGAAGTCTGCCTTCTCCTTCTAAGTGTGGTAGGGACTCTCATTGCATGAGTAGAAACAGCTGGTCTGG
Organism: Excalfactoria chinensis; assembly: GCF_039878825.1. Lineage (NCBI taxonomy): Eukaryota > Metazoa > Chordata > Aves > Galliformes > Phasianidae > Excalfactoria > Excalfactoria chinensis. Next base: position 3,386,057 of record NC_092840.1, on the reverse strand, counting down.
AGAAGCAATTGGAGAGAAGTTCAATTCTTTGCTCTTTAGCACTCAGAATGGTGGTCAGGCCCATTGCAGTGATGGATGGTACCAGAAATCCAGCCAAGGTTCAGTGCCACTGCTGCAGACATCAGCACTATGACACCTTGAGCTCCTGTTTCAGAGCCCACAATCTGACAGCTCATATCACAGCTTGAGGGCTATGAAGAAGTAAAGGCTTCAGCTGCTCTGGCCGAGCAGAAAGGCTGCCCCTCAAATTCTGCTGATCCTTCTCAGCTCAAAGAAAAGCTGAGCCACGGCACAGCATCAAACCTGAGAACAACTGCTAGAAAACTCGGGTGCAGGAAGGAGCAGCAGCAAGGACACGGCTCAGAGCAGCTGTACAGGAAGAGAGCACTTATAAGAACAAGACAGCATGAGGTAAAGCTCACCAGGACTGAAAGTGACCTAGCCCCACCTGGCCTATATCCTTCCCCTTCATTGGCCACATCAGAGGCCAAGAGCATGGGAACCAGCTCCTCAAGATCAGCAACTTCAGGCCAGAAGGTGCAGGGAGGGCTCAGACCACCAGTCAGCCACAGGCTCTGCATGTGGAAGCAGAAGCCTCTTGCAGAAAAATCCCTGGGGGAAGGTGGGTGACCTGGCTCATCAGCCTGTCACCAAGCAACAGGGAAATCGATGGGCCTTGACTTCAGTGTTCTGCTTGCTTCCAGTTCTCTGGAGAGAAACAACTCACTTTGTGCTATCGTACTGAAATGTTGGACGTTTGCCCCTTGATATGCAGTAGGCTACAGCCTTCTACTGCGGGTGGATGCTAACCAGCTCTGCACTTCTCACCATTCCAGCCAGGTCTGGACTGTTCAACAGGGAGTGAAAGCTCTCAGGAGCATCCCCAAGGTTGTTCCACTTTGTCCCATGTCACAGGGCAGCAGGGGAACTGGTTGGTACTGAGCTCGAGGAACAAGGACCTCCTCATTCGGCCATTTGATTCTCAGCTTCTTGTGATGGACAGGTCACTTGCTAAAAGGGGCAAAATAAGAAACTGGGCTTAAAATGAACCTTTTAAAATAAAACAATACTAAAGGAAACAAAAGCCATCATCAGTACAGAAAACAAGTGCATCTGATCAGATGCAGATGTCAGCCTTTCTCAGGCTACAGCGGAATCCCTCTGCAATAGATCTAACATTACAATTGTCAGACTAGGAAAGTCTCTCCCAACTGGAGCAGCAAATCAGGCCAGACAAATTCCTCCTCTCCTGGCACAGTCTGCGCTCTTAGGAAGGGAAACATCCCCACAGAGGCCACGTGGCCAGCTGGAGCCTCGGTATCTTTATGCAGGTGAGTACCATACATCATGCTGCACATTCAGGGAGATGCTGAAGAACCAGCCTTTGTTCTCCATAGTTGCTAGTCACCCAACGGCATCACAACACTTCCATGCTCCTGGACAAAACGTGTACCCAGGCCTTGTCATAAGAGCTGCTTCCCCACTTAGGGAACTGTATTCCACCCAGCAAAGGCAGAGATCTTGCAGCACGCAGCTTTCTTTCAGTAAGGGATGTGGCCCAGGACTGCTACCATCAGCTTCTGATAGCCCAATACACAGCCAGCCAGGACTCAGTTTGCTCTTGGATGCCCCAAGGAGGGATCAGAGGCTGCACATGGTGCGACGGGGAAGGCAAGGGCCTTGCTGCTTGCTGGCAGGGGAAAGGTAAGCTTCTTCCTCTTACCCAGACCTGCTATTCATTCCAAATGAATCACCTTTTTTTCGTTTGTTTGTTTGTTTTCCTTAAATTATGAACAATACGGAGAAATTGAAAGCAACCGTGTTTGGTCCAACTCCTTCCCTCCCAGCCCCTTGGCTGATGCTCTGTAGGACTCTCACAACCGGCAGAGGCAGAAGAGGGTAGGAATGAAGACACCAAAGGCCACCAATATAGGGAACATGAGGCTGCTGTTGTCTGAGGCATAGGGGTTTGGTGTGCGTGGGCCTGACTGAACCCGGTTCTTATTTGCCTGTTTTTTAACGCTGGAGCCATCATCATATTCATCCTCATCATCATCGTCCTCTTTTTTCTCCAGACCTGGGTGTGGCTGCAGCTTTGGAACATCTGTTGAACAAGAAGAAAAGTGACAAGGAGGCAGGATGTAACCCAGGAAACCTCCGTCCTCAGAAGTGAGCGAGGAAAACAAAGCTCCGAGCTAAGAAACACATAACTACTATCTAATAGAACTCCATCAATTACTTGTTTGCAGGACCGCTGCTGACACACAAAGCCAAAGAGAATCCATCTGCAGCTATAACTAAAGCCTGACCAGACACGCTCCTTTCTCTTCTAACCCCGTTTGCAAGAAGTCCTGCTACTTATTTATTCATGCTACTTATTCTGAAAATGACAGCTTTGTGCACTTACAGAGAAGGAGAATGCTAAGACACCTTTCTCGTTCTGCACCCTGTGGGAAACTGCTGGTAGAGAAACAGTCTTGGCAGAGGTAGGTCAGAAAGAACTATGATCTCATGGTCTGAGAAGCAGCAGGCTGATCTCCAAGGGGAAAGAGCCTTCTGGCTCAGAAACTGTGCTCACCTTCCACTGTTCCTTGCAGGATGTACAGGGCGCAGATTTTCGGATTGTCATAGTAGCCCTAGAGAAAGCGAGGATGGAAGTCAGTGCTGCAGCGTAATTCAAGAAACAATCTCCCCACCTGCTACCACCTTCCCCACCCCCAGCACACCGCAGCTCGTCACAGCGGGGAAAGAAAAGGGAAAAGGAAAATCAAGGCTGTGGCCAGCAGAGCCTCGTTACCTTCACAAACTCAATATGAAGCTTTCCTGTGAACGTGGAAACCTCTCCCTGGACACTCAGTTTTCCCTTTTTGATACTCATGGGAATGATCTCATCATGAGCCGTGCTATGTCCAACTCTGTCAAAAATGTCCAAGTCCTTCACCACTACGTGGCCATTCAAGCGAACATCAAACACCTTCAGGGAGCAAGAAACGACAGTGTCAGAACAGATTCAGGCATGAGACAGTTGAAAGGGGAAAACCAGAATGCACTGCAACATGCGCTGTACCACCACACATTCTCCACTCCCTTGAGAAGGATTCAGAGGCCAAAACAGCTGGGTAATGATACAGGCCTTAAGGTTGCTTTCAAATACCTTGAAATTTGCCTTCTAACTTCTAACATAACTCCTACACCTGCTGGTCAAAACTGAAGCTAACACAATTCTGATCTGTTCTTCATCATTCCCTTTCACAGCTTTCCACCTGCTGGCTGAGGACCTGCTCCCAGCCCCCCATGGAGGCAGCAGCACACCACACCACACCCACGGACTGGGGCCATTTCTAACGAACGGCCCGGAGCAAAGCAGGGAACAGGAAACATATTGGTGAAACTACTGACAGGATGCAGGGTTTGAAGGAGATGAAATGATCAACTGCTAAACCACATCTGAATTCAGAGTGAAAGTCCTCCTCGGGGCCTTAATGACTCAAACTTCATGCGGTACCTGGGGAATCCCAGCAGAACCCCACGAGGGAAGAAGAGCACGAGATGTCTCAGCTCTTCAGCTTCATCTGAGACTGTCACATCCTTTCTGTAAACCAGCCCCAACCACTCTGTTCCCTGAAATGCTTCTCTGTCAGGATGGTAGTACAGTGTTTAAGAAGAGCTCTAAAGCAGCTGATAGAGTGAGGGGAAAGCCAGACTGAAATACACATTTCTCTCCCAGTTTATCACAGGGCACGGGGTTCTTTGTGCTTTTGCTTCCACATCTTTACAAGAGGGATTTCAAGAGCAGGCAAGGATCATTTATCTCCAGAGAGCTTTGATGAGGGTTAAATTTAACTCTGTGCCTACAGTGTCATTTTGACCCATTATCAACAGTTATTACACTTGTAAATGTTCTCGTTGTTTCGGTAGCTTACTTCACCCAGATCACTTCCCTGATTCAGTATGTGCAATACTTGCTCCAACACAGGCATGCAGTTGCATCAGACACAAGCAGCCAGGGAAATGGCAAAAAACACTTCTCAAACACAGCACAGCCTAAACAGACTATAAAAATCCAATCCTATTTATGTGGTGTTGCACATGTTTGTTTGAACACTCTCATAATGCAGTTTTACAGGGCAAATGTGCGCCTGCCATGTGGAAGAGGATTCCGTGCATCAAACCACCCTCGCAGGAGCTCTACAGATGAAGATAACCTGGTGTCTCACTTCACTTTCTCCATGCAAAGCATAAAAACAGCAGAGGTAACCCGGGCACACACAGCTTTAACTATCAAAGAGACAGGAAAGCTCAGAGTGGCACAGAGCTGTCGCTCACCTTCTGTTGAGACTGTGCAAAATAGACCTCTGCAAACTTCAGCACCAGCACGTAGTCACCCTCTTCTTTGATGGGAACTTCATAGCCAAAGGTCTCCTCGTTGTAACGCTCTGTCTGGTACAGGATCTGATCTTCTGCATTGGACCGCAGGATCGGCAGTTTCATACCATAGTCAGAAGCTATATTGCAAGCACAAAACAGTGAGAGGAATGGTTAATTTCTGAGGAACACGAAGAGATGCTTTATTTACTCTTAAGTGCTCAACTGCCCTAATGAGACCAGTTCTCACTTCTTGCTCCGGTCAGGAAAAGGCACTGTTGGAGCAGAAGCAGCCAAAATTCTTGAACCCGGGTCCAGCAGAAAAACGGGTCTGGCCCTGCTGCAGTCCAAGGGACAAAACTCAGTCACACAGTTTCAAAGAGAAGAGCTGGTTTCACAAACAGGGCACAGAGCCCAAAGCCTCGGCCACAGGCTCCCGCTTCAAAGAGGAAGAACGCCTAGAATATTTTTACAACGTTTTCAAAGGATAAACTCCGAGTACAGAACCTAAGCAGTCACTTTAGGACTCAGTAGAGCCATTCATTCAGCAGGTTTGAAGTTAGCAGGCAGTGGCATAAGGTTTGAGAGACACACCCTCCGGCAGCAAAGACCTGAAGGGTAGCAGGAGGGTGAAAAGGGGCAGATAAGACTTACAAAGCCCTTTCTTCTCACCAAGGCAGGCAGTACGTGTCAGAGGGAAGCAGGAAAAGTACATAAAGGTTTCAGCAAGAATAGCTCCATCTCACAGCCACTCAGCTGAAATGGGCATCAACTGCGGGTTGAACAGAAGGGCTCAAACAACACTACCAATAGCTGAGAAAACAGCAGAAATCGTAACATTTGCTTCTTCTTGCTCCCTGCACCACCACTTCTCGAGCAGCTCTCAGGAGCTCTTACCCTGACTTGGTGTTCTGCTGTGTTACTGTGCAAGTGCAAACTGATGTGTGCCTTGAGAGTTCAGAACAGGAGCCTCAGCAATGCAGGAGGAAAGGCGGCGGGCACCCAAAGCCCACTGGCACCTCAGCCAGCAGAAGCTGACCCAGACCAAGCTATCAACTGACACTTGCCACTTCCACCCCTGTTTCCAAGGGAACAGACACCACGTTGGCCAAGACAAAGCAAGAACTTCTAACCCAGAACATATTGCCAGAGATGGAGCCAATGCAAACGAGCAAGAGGAAATTAATGCCAGTTCTGCATCTCCTGTTTCACACGCGGCTACTCAGGCAATATTACAGGCTGCTGCTCTTTGCCACTCAAACCAGGGCACAAAGACTGGAGGCTCTAATCAGCAGAAACACAGAGGGTGAAAAGTTTAACCTGTCCTCCCACACAGACATCTCCGGCCAGCTACAGATTACAGCAGTCACAAACCAAGGGCTCCACAGAAGTCAGCTCCTATCAGAGGAAAGCCCGTGTATAAGGGAAGTCCATTAATAGCCAAGAAGGTAACTGGAGAGGAAGAGCTGTCGCCTATGACACAGCCATGAAAGTGAGCTTGATTTCCCAGTGCAGCAGGTGTGCTCAGAGGCAGCTCACCAAGAGACAAGTGCACGCATTACAGACACATAATTGCTTTCAGCACATCCTGTTCCTCAGGGCTCAGCATCTGGACTGAGGCTCGAAAAGCCCAGAGGTGAAGTGCTGCTGCACATCCTTCCCTCCCAGCCCGCCACGTACTCCCAGTCAGCCATTACATGCCGATCTACGCAGAGAAGCCTGGCACAAACCAAACAATTGTGCAATAAAAAGCCATTGAATGAAATGCATTTAATAGCTCAAAGGGGTAAAGTCTTCTTGGCTGCGCCTGGCACCGCTGGCTAGAGCAGGCTTACCGACAGAGAGCACAGGCCTTCCCCAAAGGAGGAGCATGGCACAGTGTGCTCAGAAAAGACCCTTTTTTCCTCCTCAACTCAGAAATGAGTCCAGCAGGACGTTCTCCTTCTGGTCACACACAAGAGGTGTGTGGAAGGAGCTGAGCCGTACCGATCAGCACACTACGGCATGGGGTGAGAAACTAAGAGCCTGTATGAGTATGTGAAGATGTATGAAGGTGTGAGCTCTGTTTGCACAGCATGCAGAGGGCTCACCCTGCAACACGAGCTGCTCCTCACACGAGGTCCAGGGCACAGGGCAGCCCTCACAGCCCTCACACACACACAGTGAATAATGGCTCTCAGCGCTCCTGCACTCACCTGGAAGCGGCAGCAGGAGCAGCTCAGCACAGAGCGCCTTCCGGAGTTCATAAAGCGACTGAGATGTGGTTGCACCGATTACGAGAAACGGGCAAAACTCGGACACGCTGGGGGGGCTTCGGGAGAAGCGTGGCAACGTAACCCGCGTGTAAGTGGAGCAGCGACTCGGCAGCTGCTCGCAGACAGAAGCTTTCAGCGCTTCTGGAGCGGCACCAGCTGAGAACGGCTGCTCTGCTCCGGCCCCACCGCTGCGGGGCTGCCCGGCTCAGGAGCGGCAGAGCTGCAGGACGGCGGAGCGGAGCCCGCCCGGAGCTCCCTGCGAGCAGCGCGTGCTGGCAGAGCTGGCTGTGGAAACTGGGGGCTCGCAGTGGAAAAAAAGGCAGCCGGGAGCCAGGAGGAGACTGCGCGCTGCCGGCTGGGCTGCATCAGCGTTCGCGTCACCTTCCAGCGAAACTCCACGAGGAGAGGAGAGGCAGGAGCAGAGCAGGAGCAGAGCAGGAGGAGGCAGGAGCAGAGCAGGAAGCAGGAGCAGAGCGGAGCGTTGCCCGTCGCCCCGCACCACGGCTGCCCGCAGGCCGCGCTCCCCTCGAGGCCGTCAGCGCCCGGCTCCGCAGCCCCGCAGGGACACGGACGGGCCCCGGGCTCGGGGCAGCGCCGCAGGACGCGGTCCCGGACGCCGCCGTTACGGACGGGGCCGGCCGAGCGCTGAGGCTCGGAGCCGGGCCCCGCGGCACTCCCCCTCCCGGTGAAGCCCCGGAACCGGCGGCGCGGCGCCCCCCGGCCTCACCTCGGCCCACGCGGCCCTCGAGCGGGTCCTTGCGGAAGTGGATGCCGTTCACGTCCACATGGGCATCGCCGCCCGCGTTGACGGCCCAGACCACGCTGTCGGCGAGGCCGCCCGCCGCGCCCCGCAGCAGCGCCGGCAGCAGCAGCAGCACCGGCAGCACCGGCAGCGGCGCCCCGCGCGTCCCGGCGCCCACCATCTCGGGCTCCAGGCGCTGCGCCGCCGCCCGCCCCTTCCTGCTGCCGCCGGGGGGCGCCCTAACCCGCTGCCGGGGCGGGCCGAGCGCCGACCAATCCGCAAACGGCCGATGGAATATTAAGCCTCGGTCCGTTCCCTATTGGGCGGCCTCGAAACTTCATCTGCATATTCACGAAGCGCTCGACCAATGGGGAACGGGAGCGGGAGAGCAGGCTCGGCCGGGAGGCGTGGGGATGGCGGCGCGGCCGCGGGAGGCGTGTCGGCGGGAGCGGAGCGGTTCGGAGCGGGCAGCGGAACCCGACAGCGGGACGGGATCGCCGGGATCGCCCCGGGTCGGTACCGGCTCTCCCAGAAAGCGGCGGCACAAACCGGAGCGACAGCAGGAAAGCGGCTGCCGAGCCGGGCCGCAGAACGACGAGCCGCCCCCAGCGCCGTGCGCATGAGGAGCAGCCCCGCCCACTGCGCTCCGCCAATCACAGAGCTCCAGCGCGGCCCGAACGCGAGGCACTGTGGGACGGCGGCGGGAAGCGGGAGCTGCGCGGGTTGCCGGGCAACGGCGGGGGGGCGGGGGGATGGGGTTGGGGTTAGGGTTAGAGTTAAGGTTAGGGTTAGGGTTAGAGTTAGGGTTAAGGTTAGAGTTAGAGTTAGGGTTAGGGTTAGAGTTAAGGTTAGAGTTAGGGTTAGGGTTAGGGTTAGGGTTAGGGTTAGAGTTAGAGTTAAGGTTAGGGTTAGGGTTAGAGTTAGGGCTAGAGTCAGGACCTCATGGTCACAGCAGAGATGTCTGAAGTCAGCATGAACCAGCCTTGCTGCCCCAGCCAGATCCAGGCCAGCTGCATGGGGCTCGTGTGCCTGGAGGGACCCTCCTGGTTTGGAGCTGTTTGTAAGGCTCCCTGAAGGGGTTTGAAGATGAGAGCGGAAGGATGATCTCTGGCATGAGGTTATTTAGATAGGTGCTCTAATCGCTGGCCCTGCCAGCACAAGGAAATAAGAAAAGTCCCTGGGATTATTTGGGTTTTGTTACGCAAACAAAACCAGCTTGTGGTAGAAGGGCCAAAATGAATGCTTGGAGGCCTGCCCTGTCTGACCTGTTTGATGATCACGGTAAGAGCTGGAAGGAAAGAGCCAGAGCTCATCTGGCAGAGGTTCAGCTGTCCTCAAAAGCAGCCGTGGCTCCAGGACTGACAGCGGCACAGAGGTGCCCTGTGTCCACCCCGACCCCATTGCAGCACCCCGGGGTTCTGGGAAGGCAGATACAGCCTTGTCAGGTTGCAGCCCAACCCAGTGCCTGCTGGGTTCCTGCACACCAGCTCCAGCACAGGGCTCGTGCCAGGTTGCTGCTGGTCCCTGCAGCCAGCCGGGCCACCGTGGCACACAGGCTAACAGCAAATCCATCCTCTCAGCATACGCATGAATGCTTCTCCCTCAGTAGGCTCCAGTGTAAGTAAAGCACATCTGTGTGCAGACGAAGCCTGAACAGATCTCTGCAGTGTTCTCCTAAGCACAAACATGGCGCACCAGGACTCTGGACTCTGCTCAGTTTATCACCGTTACCCTCCCCTAAGCCCCGCACAGCTGCTGTGCCAATAGAGGTCTGTAAATACACATCTTCCAGTTTCTCTGCTCAGACACACCTTTCTAAGGTGACCAGCTATGATCATAAACAGACACAGAGTCTGCACACACCCACCTGCAAAGTAAACTTCTTTTGCTGCACTGCCAGGTACCTACTTGCATTCCCTGTTCTGTGCACACACAAGCCTTGGCCAGTGCATGTGCTTGTGCAAACGCTGTTACGCACACATACAGAAAGCACAGTTCTTCCACTGCTGGGATACCAGTTGTTACTGCAACCGTGCTTGTTGGCACAGCAACAGGAAAGCAGAAGAGAAAATCCCCCTGTGGGGTGTGGGTTTGTGGACCCTGATAATGTGAGAGGGGACTTGGGAAGTGAGAGCTCTGTGATGAAGAAAGCAGAAGGATATCAGTCCCTCATCTCCAATGTGGAGGAAGCAGGCAGAGGGGGAAAATGGCTCCCAGTTGCACTGAGAAACCTATAGCAATCGTGATGCCTTCTGAAGCCAAGCAGGAATTCATCTTGGTGACTCACGACAGAGCCTCTGCAAAGGGAAAAAGGATAACTGCAGGGCTTGCAGGGTAGGGAAAGAGAGCGGGAGGTTGTGAGCAGCTTGGGGAAAGGAGGAGGACAAGGACTGGTGCGTCTGGAAGCAGCAGGTGGGGTATGGAAGCTGCTGCCGTGGTCACTGCGGCAGACATGCGGGATTCTTGAGTCCACGGGGTTCGTGGCCAATCCTCTGCACCAACAGCTACAACGCAGGCCCTGCAGTGCAGTCCCTCACTGTGCATACGCTGACAGTCAGGTTTGAAATGGTCCAAAAATGGGAGGGTAGATCCGGCTGCCTCACCTGGTGCCTTTCACCCATTGCTCCTCACCCTGGGGCTGCAGCAGCTCTCACTTGCCCCCCCCTGTGAACAGGCTGGGGTGGAGGGGTGGGGAACAGCAGCAGGGAGGGCAGAGCCCGCCTTCAGGCTTTGTGGCTGGCAGGATCTCCCGTCCCACAGCCAGCACAGGTCCTGAATCCCAGCACAGATGCCCGGGTTTGTATCTGCCACAGCCCTTCCCCTCCCAGCCCCACCACTGCCTCTCACACGGACATCCAGGCTCCACATCATTTCAGCGTGCATATTTATCGCTTTCCCCCCACGAGACATGTATTTGAATTCACTTTTGGTAAACATAACCACGGGAGATGCAAATTTGTGCCTAGGAAGCATAAATAACTCCACACAGATAGACACACACACATAGACAGCAAACACAGACAGGGTTCACCAAGGGAAACCAAGAAGTGCAGAGCACGCCCTGAGGCTGCCACCAGTTCCAATGGCTTTGCTCTCATCCACCAAGCTCAGAGGATTCCTCCTGCTCTTGCTTTGCAGCAGCTGGTGGGAAAACAAAGCTGGGGAGGAGGAGTCTAAAGTTGCAAGTAACCCATGAAAGCATCATGGCAATTCCTGGCTCTGCAGTTTCCTGCAATCATCTCAAAGGAATGGTTCCAGTTGTAGGAAGTTGTAAGTCTTTCACAGTGTGAAAGGGTGGAGGGGCATGGGGACCACCGTGAGGGAGGAGCAGCAGGTCATCTTGCAATGTCCCATTTGCAGCCAGCCGATAAACCTTCGTGTGGGAACATCGGGGCTAGATGCTCCATCTAGGTCCTCTTCTGCCCTCTCTAAGGTGCTGATTTTTCTGTAGCTGAGAATAACCTTCAGCGGGACATCATGCGAACAAACTCTGCAACCAACAAGAAAAGACAGCCCTGAAGCAGAAAACATCCACGGTCCCCAACCCAGCGTACTCATTCCTTGGAGATGTGTGGCCAAGGTGACAGTGGGGCTCCATGTGCTGCCAGCAGGTTAGCGCCATTCCATGACTGGCCCTGAGGAGCTCACACAAAATGGGCCTTAATCCTTGTGCGAGGTAAGGTAATATGATCCCTCTAGCAGGGCAGTTCATTTCCTCGCATCCTTCCCCCTGCACAGCCTTGTTTGCACAAGCAACTCCCTGCAACCAATTACTGCAAATGTTACCTCCCTGCACTGTAATTTCAGAGCACGCTGGCTTGTAGCCTTGGGACGACAGCACAAGTTGTTAGCAAGCCTGCCTCTTGCAGCAGACCCAGTAATGTTTCGGTAGGTACCAGTATTTATTTGTACAGAAAAGTTTGCTTTGACGGATCACTTGTTTTTGAAGATCCAGATGAACTGGAAGGATACCCTGGATCTATTTCTTCACCACCCTGCAGCTTGTGAAGTCAATTACAGGAGTTAAAATTGAGTGCAGATGCCATCAAATATAAATGTGTTTTCATTCTACACTTGAACACACAGGAAATTAATAACCACAAAGAGGAGGGCAGTGGAAATTGCCCCCTTGGCTTCTCTTTTCCCACTGATGGAGCTGTCCTTCGACAACTAAAGCAGTAACTCACTGAGAAAATGATGCTATTGTTTCACGTATTTTAACTGTCTGACATAATTCAGCTGTGGGAACAAGGAGAGCTACTGTCACGTAATCAGACAGTGCATTAGAACAACTGCACTAGGAAAGTAAGTGGCCTGCCATGTTCTTGTGCCTTCCAACTGTTATAGATGCTTAATCGTCTGATGATACCAACTGCTTTCCTTGCCAGGAACGCTGAGCTCTATTAGCATCATTCCTGCCATGGCCAGGACGGTACCATAACCAATCTTACTCTTTCCAACTCCTTCTGGCACAGGAAGTGGGAGAAGAAATGAATTCTCTCTAGGATTCAACGTGACACTTCTAGGCCAGATATCTACAGTGTTAGTGACACATCCAGCATGTGACCAACTTCTGGCACCAAGGTACAGCAACAAAATCCCTATAAACCCAGGCAGTAAGGTGAGCCAGAGGAAATGAAGGGTGCAGTGCAGTCTCCAAACCTCCTCACAGCTCCTGCAGTAGATCGAATGGAAAGAAAATGCCCCCTAAAATGAAGTCTGGCACTGCAGATGAGCAGCAGAAGCTGTTTCTCTGTGACGGGACATATCTCTTCCTATGCTAGAACTGCAGAGACCTGACTGAGATAGTGAGCAGCACAAGAAGCTACACAAACAAATCCTCAGCCCAGGAATTATTTCTTTTTTTTTCTCTGTACTTCAGATATCTGGACCCAGAGCGTGCAAATCTTCCCTTCCGCTTCCACCTCCAAGCTGAAGCTCTGACTCACTCGATAGCAGATGGACAGGAAGCATTCAACCCTTCTCACCTTCAAAGTCAACGCGCCCATCTCCATTCAGATCCACGTCCCGGATGATCTCTTCAATATCCCGATGACCCACCTGCTGCCCTAGAAGCTTCTTCATGGCTTCTCGCAGCTCACTGGTGCTGATCTCCCCATCGCCATTAGTGTCAAACTGCAAGCACATGAAAAATACCAGCAGGGGAAATACAGTTAAGGGAAGTGGATCTTGCACTGTGTTGGACTTCATACTGCACTGTGTTGGACTTCATACTGCCCTATTTTCCCTGCATGCCTTTTGTGCCCCTCTTTTCCTCCTTCGTGTTCCCTTTGGTCTGGATTCAGTCTGCCTTTTCTCCTCAGAAACCTCTCATCACTACTGTGTCCGCACCAGCTTTCCTCTTCCTTTCCTCAAGAGCTCCCTTATCTTAGTGTTTTTCTCTGCTCCTCCCTTGTTTCATGCCTGGCTTGGCTGTTTCTCAGTCTTCCACTCTGCTGCTCTCTCCTCCTCTTTTCTTCCCCTGTAGGTCTTCTCTCCTTCCTGTTTCCTGTCACTCACCTCTCTGGGGTACACACGGTAAGAAGCACTCACCTCTCTGAAGGCATCACGGAGCTCTTTTACACCGATCATGTCTGCAGTTTCTGCCAGCAGCTTTGGTCCCATCAGCTCAACAAAATCTTCAAAATCCACGTGGCCGCCCACTTGGGATAAGATGAAAGATTGTGTGTAAGAACTCAATTTGTTAGCCAAGCCAAGCAGACCCTTTGCACTTCAGTGTGCCCCACAGGGCTTGGGTTCTCCCAGCAGCAAAGCACAGAAGGTGCAGGATAGCGGAAGGAAAAGCAAGGGTACTTCTACAATGTCTTGTATTTCCTGGACTGTAGGACAGACAGAATGAGGCCAAGTTACTTCATCCTATGCTGCCACGGATTGTCACATTCTTATGGCATCGTGTACCAAGAATCAAAGACTTGATCCTACTACAGCTTATAGCAGCCCTCTGCTGTACCTGTGCCAAAGGGTAAAGCAAGGCCACAGCATGATGTTCATGCATGGCCTGGGCAGTGCCATGCAGCAGTGTCTTGCTCCATTAGCTGTGGCTAATATATGTCCAACTGTTTATTCATCATATTTACCCTTTTCCTTGTTTGCCCTCTATCTGAAAGCTGGCAGTAACACTCTCCAGTTCCTAGTCACTTGAGTGCCATTAGCAATCAGCTGTTTTTTATGTGTGAATGGATATATATGTTACAACTACTTCTGGACCCTTCTCTTTTCTACATAGGCCTATGTCAAAAATAACAGGCATGAAACAGTCCTTTTCCCACGTGGTGAAGGGTAACATCACCACAGACAGGTGGTGACACAAACCAGTGGTGAAAGACAAAGGGCACAAACGATCACAGTGGATCAGACACATTTTGCCTCGACTCCACCAGCACAGCTCAGAGACCATCCGCAGGCACATGGCCAATGCACAGACACCCAGAGCAGACTGAACAGCCCATCCACCACCCATTCTGACCACAGCATCTCCATCTTCCCCATCTCCTTCTTTAGTATGACGCCATCCAACACCAGTTTCAGTGTGATGACATCCACAATGTGTGCGCTAATGTCTGACTGTCCAAATCAAGGGCAGTTTTACACCTGACAGATGTAAGCACAGGGGACAGCTATTCCATATGCTGCTCATGTAAAACACAGTCCAAACAGTCCATTCTTTTCGTAAGCCAAAAAAAACCCAACACATCAAGTGCTTGGGACGACAACTGAACAGAGAGATGGTAGGGAGCAAAAAATGAGAATGAAAAAAGAGAGGGAAAGAAAAAAAGGAATGGAAACAACGAGAGACTGAAGCAGCCCAAAGCAGTGATGTGGGGCACAGCAGCCACAGGAAGGTACAGATGGGTGGATATTACTCACAGTTCATGTTGATCTGCTGGGAGAGTTCAATGAGCTCCATTTCCGTAGGCATGTAGCCCATGGTTCGCATGCAGTTCCCCAGGTCCCTGCAGTTAATAAACCCATCCTTGTCTTTATCAAACTCCTTAAAGGCTTCTCTCAGCTCTGCAGGAGTGGATCCAGAAAGAATGATACCATCAGTGACAGCATGAAATACCCTTTCCAAGAAACTTCCCCAGAAGCAGCACGTTTTACAAGGCCTGACTCTCTAAGATACCGCATACTTTACTTTCCTAGCAGATATTCCTATGAAGAAACAACGGCTGGAGTAATGTTAAACTTCTATCAGCAGCACTGCTGATCCATTCATTACAGCAAAGCACGCTCTGACTGCAGAGGCTTTGATGTATCACAAACTGACCTCTCTTAAACTGCGCTCCCAAAAGAAACTGGAAGTAGTAAGTTTTCCCATCCCTCACCCTGTATTCTGTAGCCCTCACTGCAAGGATGAGCTTCCTTAGAGCTAAACCAGAGCCATGCTCTACAATGCTTCCCGTGGGAGCTGGGTGTGCAGCAGTTCTCTGACAGCCAATCTCCCATTACCTCATTTATCCTCCTCTCACACAGAAGCTGCATTACCTGTGAATTCCTCTACAGTTGGCACTGTTGCAGTTTTACATATTATTTCTTTTGCTACGATTGCCAGGAATTATTCCAGCAATTTGCCCAAATTATTTTACCCCCTGGGGGCCAACCTGGAACGGCCAGCCAGCATGATTTTACTGGACAGAGAGTAAGGTGACATAGAAGGAGCGATGAGTTTTACCTTCAATTTCTTCTGGACGCAGTTCTCTATCCTGCAAAAAGGGAACACGCTACGTTAATGTCATTTGCTTGTCACAGACAACATTCCAGAACAGCACATGTTGGAGCAAACAGTTTTGGGGACAAACAGTCTTGGGGCCAAGCCAGAAAGCGAGAGAAGAAACAAGAAGGTGATGACATGTTTAATACCATCTACCTAGCTCTTCTGTGGAAGCTCCTCTCCATCCCACCTGCTGCACAGGGCCATGAAGGCTATTCCCCCAGACAGAAGAAACCTGGGCCAGCACAAGCCTTGTGTGTGGGGCATCCCCACCTGCCAGGGCTGTGAGTATCACGGGGCTTGTCGCGTCATTCCCTAGCACAAGTCCTGGAGCACAGACTGGCCCTGCAGCTGCTCTAGAGCTCTGACTGTATTTCCTACCTACTGCAGCTCCTGTTGAAACAGCCAGATCAAAATAGCTGGAAGCTGCTCCTGCCACCAGAAGCTACAGCACTGTCTGCTTGGATCCCTGCCTGATCCCTGTCCTGCCAGCGGGACAAGGACAGCCAGGAGCTCTCCTTCAGCCAATGCCCCCTGCGCCATCTCCTACAGCCAGTCACCCCAGGAAGGCAGGAGCTCTCCCCTTCCCCCCAGCCTCACACAAGCACTTTGGAACCAGGCATGAAGGCAGACACACAACACGTACATCCTCAAGGTCATCTACAAACAAAACAGGACAAGGATTCACCATGTTCAGGAAACACTGCAACATCCAATCTGAATTTCTTGGAAGAAGGGGGAAGTTATAAAAAAAAGTATAGGAAAATTCCAACACCGCACCAAGAAGAAGAGACGAGCATGGAAATGCACTGCTGCCTGGTTTAAATGCCCTTCCTAATTCCTCTCATGGCTCCCAGGCAAATCCAAAAAATGAGAGAGTTTGGAAACACAGAAATGCAATCTCTTTTGTCGTCTGACTCTCGGCTTTTCCCCTCAGCCATGGGGAGTTTCTCCTTGCCTTCCAGCTGTCCTGCAGTCTCACCACACGTCCCTGCAGACAGAACCCTCCAACGGTTTGAGAAGGACGATCCTTTGCTATGTAACTACAGGCTCCTCTGGAAACTAATGGCGGCTGCTCGGAGCGCACAACAAACTAGGACACACACTGGTTTACGTCTGTGCAAAAGGGGCTGTGCCAGAGCAGTGACCAGCGTGCCGCTCATAACCTTCCCAGAGGCATCTCTGCGCTGGATGGAGCTGTCAGAGCGTGCTGGCTTTGCAGCTTCATCCTTCACAGACCTGGTATTTTCAAACATGTCATCCCATTTGTTCTGCTTTCATGAACACCAAGCAATAAAGCAGTCCAAGCCCCACATACCAGACACAGGAGGCTTTATTGCCCTCCCGTCTCAGATAAAGCAGCGGATGAGAACCGCCGTGGGCAGCACCGACACCGCGTGCACCTCAGTGCAGCCAGTTCACAACCAGCACTCCCGCTGCGCTCCGTATGGCAGCAGCTGCAGGGCTGTGGTTGGCACCACGGTACCGACAGCCACACAACTGCTGTCCTGTGAGTGCCTGAGGACGAGCACGGGCCTTTCTCACAAGCCCCGTCCTCCTCCCCACTCGCCACGTTGCAAGCAACATGACCGACACGTGTCAGAAATGAGGGCTTCAGCTCTCGTTCCACACGCCGACAGGGCTCCCAGCACAGCTCTGCACATGCAGATTGTATCATCAGAGAGACACAGGCTGCGAATGCAAAAGGAGGAGGAGGGTTTAAGTCCCTCCAGGAATGTGACTCAAGTGGTAACGAACGTCACCAAGAGGTTTTCTGGTTTAAATTGCAGAAAAGAATTTGGAAGGAAAAAAGAAGATACAGGAGGAAAACAGCTTGAGAAGAAATGGGCCGAGTAGGGAACATACGGAAAGAGGAATACAATGTCCAGAGTTCAGATCCCAGACATGAGCAGAGGTGACCCTCCAAGAGCCCATTTTACATAATGGCCTTACTCTCGTTTATTTCTGTTCCGTGCACTATAAATCCTGTTGGTCCAGAGAGTCGGTAAAAACAAAGCTGTTTATCAGATGCACTTATTCTACAACAGGGCAGAGATATCACTAATCCTATTCTGGGGATGCTTTCGGGTGCACTGAGTGAACATGGCTACCCGTCAGCGTGAGCCTTCTGCGGGGAGCTGGGCCCGTGTCCTACAGTGGGAGCTCTGCCCATGGCACCACGTGCTGGTGTCACACTGTCACACCTCCTGCTTTAAGGACTGGCCAAAGGAAAGTGATGGCTTAGAGGCTGGAGATTAAGAAGAACAAAATCCCTTTGATCAATAATGACTGACTGCAGTTCTTCGTTGGGTTGTAGGTTAAAAATGAGGTTTTGGAAATGAAGATCTAGGTGTGTCCCCCAGCTGTACACAACCGTGTCAGTGCACAACTGTGAAAGGCATTTCCTACAGGGGCAAGAAAGCTCTGTTGGGTAACTGGGGTGAGCTTTGTTTTACCAGAAGAATATGAACTGCACAGGATTAGTGTGTAACGTTGCACATACTCATCAGGTTTCTTTGTCCATGTCTTTAAATGCATTACTGTCAGAAACAACCTTCGTGTGCAAAATTACACATTACTTCATGGAAAGATACGATATTGGTATGCGTGTCCCTGCCTATTCAACACATCCACGTGAATACCTTTCAGTTTACATACAAGTATATTTTTTCACTGTTTATATGCAGATACTCACGAACACAGTCACAAATAGGTCTGACTGAGCAGATAGATGTGTTTTTGCTATCTATCTGTGTGTACAGGCAATAGCATTTGGCCGTCTGGCACTATTTAACAACATGAGGACAGACTGATGTTCCTTGGTTTCTTTGCCTGGGAATGCTGCAGTGCCAGGCTGCGTATAAGAGCGTATGAGAGACTATGCTTGGGCTTCTGCAAGGAGGCAGATGCACGCTCATTTCTGCCTGTATTAGCATGCTTGCTGCGAGCTGACAGCAATGGTAACAAATACAGGCATCTCTGTGGGACAGCTTGTTCCCAATATGGATGCCCTGATTTGCATCAAAGTGACTATTTAGCCTTAAATGCTAATCTGAGCCTCTGGGAATGTGAGGTGGAAGTCTTGCTGGAACAACAGCTTTGAACACTGGACTCCTCTGGAGTCCATCTGACAGTGTAAGTCCCGAGGTCCTAAGTTCTCCTCCTAAATCCATGTAACTTCATCTGCTTGAGTTTAGGCTTTGCTCTCTGTTTGTCACAGCCGCGCTTTTAGAATCCCCCTCACTTGGTGTTTAGGCACGGGGGATATCTCTGCACATCCTTCAGGTTAGACATTTGCTTGTGATTGCATTTGCTGGAGCTGGAGCCGGGATGCTCGAGACCCAGGGCTGGGGGTTACGGAGCTCCACGCACACGGAGCACGCGGGCAGCCCCGCATCCCTGGCTCAGGTCCGGGTGGCTTAGTGCGTGTCTCACCCAGCAGGGTGTAACTTACGTACAGGCTGCCTGTTTTCTGCGAAGCCCTTCCTCAGGAAGATGCATGCTGGCCCCAGCAGGTTGTGCATGACGGCGCAGTTCTGGGCCAGCACCATGAGCGGACCCTGGTACTCCGACGGCCCCTCTTCGCTCGTCTGGACAGCCTTATAGCACGTCTTCTCCTCATGGCGGATCTTCCCAGCCAACCAGCAGCAAGCAAACAACACAACAGAGGACGTTACCTCCCCGTCTCACCCAGCCTTTCCTCTGAAGATTTACTGAACCGCCTCGCAGAGCCATTATTGCTAAACTTCCTTCATCTGGTCCACGCTGCGTCCCCCCCCACCGATCTATTATGGTCTGTATAGAAGCAGTAAGGCCAGCAGTTCACTTTCAAAAGCTGACAGAAGTACAGCCAACCGAGAGAGTTTCGCTTTGAAATGACATCAAACTCTCAACTCTCACATCTGCCCAGACTGAACCCGAAGGGCAGAGCTCCCACTGCCGGCTCCAGACTTAGTGAGTCCTCAAAGTGAGCTGCCAAGGCCGAGCACAGCCCGGCACGAAGGGACGCGTGCCCTGGGCACAGCTGCTGGCAGAGCCCCCCCAGACACTCTGGCTGGGCTTTACATCTCATCAGCCAGCATCACGCACAATAGTGTTATCAAAAGGCCTTTTAGGGCATCAGGTGGCTCTGCCAGCAGCGGGCTCACACTCCTTGTTGCAGTGCTAATTTGTCACATCCTCGAGGTCTCAGGCAGTTTCTGCACTGACCTCTTCTCATTGCTTACATTTCCAAGTGGAGGTCAGTCACAAGCAAAACAACTTTGTCCATTTGCACATTTTTTAAGTGCAGGTCCTGCTAAGCCAGGGCTCC
Organism: Excalfactoria chinensis; assembly: GCF_039878825.1. Classification (NCBI taxonomy): domain Eukaryota; kingdom Metazoa; phylum Chordata; class Aves; order Galliformes; family Phasianidae; genus Excalfactoria; species Excalfactoria chinensis. Next base: position 3,366,651 of record NC_092840.1, on the reverse strand, counting down.
AGAACAGGATCCAGCACTGGATTTTATAAGGAGGCACTGCTTTCCTTTTATAGAAATGCATTTTCCTGGCTCTGCAAAAAACATCTTATCCTGATATTCCCATGCAGCTATAAAAAGCCAGCACAACCCACAGGACCCTTGGTGTTAGAGAATAAACATTAATCAGACACCAGATTCCTCCTCAGGAATGACTACTTTTACATCCAGTGTTCCCAGGGGTGATCAGAGATGCTCTCTGTCAGTTGTCACTGTCTCCTCCATTAACCCTTAAAGCCTGAGGTGCTTTTTCAGGCTGAAGCACCACACACACACACACACAAACACACACACACCCCTCTCACTCTTACCAAACCTCCTGTATCTTCTTGCTGTGTCTGTGTGCTGTTGCCTCGCACACATGGCTTGTTTGCATTTTTATGGTCTTACACCAATCTGCTCGTGTATAATGTCATGTGAATATTAAGCATCAAAACAAAAAGCAACCCAAAAAGCAAGCTGCGAAGAAAGAAAATTATCAAGCAGAAAAGCATTTTTGTTGCTGTCATGGAGAAGGTGAAAGTCTGTCTCCAATTCAGGGTGACACACGGGATGCTCGTCCTTTAAAACCTGAAAGATGAGCATCCATCCACAACTGGCGTATTACCAGCTCAGCTAAATATCGTGGCATCTGTGTTGAACTGCACAGCTCTGTGACATCAGCACAATGTCATTCCAAAAATTACCAGCTTTTCTTCTTTTTCTTGGCACATTTTTTCAGTTTAGTATTGCAAATAATACGACTCGCTTAAAATAGCCCCCATCAGTTCTGCATTTCATTCCAGTGAAGACGGATGAAAGACCAAAGTCCCCACAGCCTGCACCTAATCCTTGTTCCCTGACCCTTCCAGTGAACAGAGCTTCCTGCCAACTCACTCAGCAGTGCCGAAGGGTGATCATCCCATTATTTTCCTGTGTGTGTAAATATTGCCAGTTCGATGAAGCAGTTGCCAGGAGCATTGAAGAGCTGGACAGACACCCAGCGCCAGGTCTCTCAGTGAGACCCCTGCAGGGGCTGCTGCCCTGCCAGGCAGCCCCAGGCATGAATCCCTCTGCCTGGCAGCCTCCCAGGCTTCTCCTGAAAGCATCCCCTCTATCACACTCCTCCTTCATCCAGGCAGAGCCAGGAGGGAAGCTGCTACAGGGGTGCAAAGCAATATCAGCTGCCTGTTAGAGGGGGAAGGCAACATGCAACAACAAGGAAAATAGAAGGAAAGGACAGGGTCTGCATGCCAGAGGGTCTTTGCTGAGCACCAGGTCCAGAGGCATCTCTTCATCACCACTGAGGGTGGAAAGGCACCAGACTGGCCAGCAGGGTCCTTGGGGAAAGCAAGCCTGCTGCCTGCCAGCACTGGGAGACAGAAGCCTGAACATCATTATCAAACAGACAAGGATGAGTCCCTACCCAGGCCAGACGGCGCCTGGAAAGGGTCCCCAGCTTTCTGGTTGAAGTCACATATAGAAGAGAATAAACCCCGGTACCCAAGTTCAGCTTTCACACACACATCATCTACAGTCCCTCGTTACCATTCCAGTGAAATGCAAGCAAAGTGTGAGCAGGTAATGTCCCTCCATCAACTTTCCCTCAGGAATGGATATTATGAGCAAAAGGCCTTCAGATTCCTAAGCCATTCTCCTAATCACCTTAACTCTGTTTCCACCCGCTGAGGCAGGAGCACATGGTGGAGATCAGAGCAATAAGAAAGCTGTGCCTGGTAGTTCAGGCTTAACAGCAAAGTAGTGCTGTGGTCCCCGGACATTCACATTCAAAGGAGCTTTAGGGAGACAGGAGTAGGGTGAGGACACAGGAGAGTGGCAGGCAGAGAACGATTGCTTCTTCCCAATATAACTTAGTACCACCCAGGGCCTCATCTTCCTCACTGTGTTTCCTCTGAGTTTGTCCCAGGTAAAATCTGAGAAAAAAAGGATCACAGAAAAGCCAAATGAAGACGTGCAGCGTGAGTGACCCACCGAGCATCCACCATAACCGCGTGTGTTACAGCCCAGAGCACAGCACAGCCCTCAGGACGTCTCAGGACTGGTTCCTGAGGCTGGGCTGAAGTCTGAGAACTCTCTAACTCAGCTTCCTAACTTCCCCTCTTTAGTCCTGCCTTCCCAGGCCTTCTCAATAGCACTTCTAAAGCACAGTATTTGAAGCAGCTTTTAGGAATGAAAGCATAAATTACCTAAAAGACTGATCACACAGAGTTTGTAAGTTATTCAGACTATTTTGCTTCAAGAAGCCCAGCCACACTTCAGATTTTAATTGCAATTTCCTTGATCGTGTTGAGCACAGCTGCAGCCAGCTCCTCTCATTGCGAGTCAGAAGCAGCCTAGGAACAGCCAGACTGCTCTTGTTTTGGATGTACATTTGGGTAAGCCTCACCTCCTGCCTCTTCCTGAAGGTCACCCTGACCCAGGGACCAGTCTTGGCACTATCAAACTGCAAACTCCCTCCTCATGTATCCCTTCGTGCCACAGCTGTACCATTACTGGCCTATGTTTACAGCTGCTAAGAAGCAAATCATGCTCCCACACAGAAAAGGCACAACTTAGGCCTTCCTAGCACGGAGGTGCTCTCCTCACTGCAGGGTCTCCTGCATGCAGCATCCCGATGGCAGTGGCATTTGCTGCCAGCAAGGTCTCTGTAGATGTAGCTCTTCATTTAAGTATTTCAGATGCTCAGCCTAACTTCCCGAGGAGTGAATCAAGAAGCTTTTTGCTGAGTTACTGGGTTTTCAGCAACGTCAAGCAAGTGCTGCATGGCTGACAGGTACTCGGTGCTGCAACGCCTTCCGCAGTCAGGCAAGAAATACCACTAGGACAAATTGTTCTCACTGCAGTCTGGTCCCTTAGAGCAGAACAATTCCTGAATCTAATTCACCTTGGGATCATTTTAAAACCTCAGCACGGGGCAGTTTGTGGACTGGAGCCTAACAGGCACACGTGACAACTTGCATATGAAGTGCAGCACACACATGGGCCACACTGACGTGCAACACGACGCATGAACACGCAGCTAATGCCTCTGTGCATGCCTCAAAGGCATGGGCAGATTGCAGAAAAGCATGCTTCTGTACCCAAATGCATGTCAGCAGATCTCGATATGTGCGTATGGAAGGATGGATGCGCGTAAAAACATATGCATGCCTACAGGCAGACTTCTGTGAGGACACACACTATGAGACAGAGGCACGTGCAGCCATACAAGCAGGGACAGGTGTGTTACACACCTTCCCCATGTGCATACACACAGCAAACATTGCCACCAGCTCACACACCTCCCATTGAGTATGTAGAGACACAAAGGACACACACGTACTACAGATACGCTCGTTAACTGTGCTGATATGTAACAGAAGTACATAGAGCACACACCCCCTCATGTGCCCATGAATGTACGTCCCAGGAGAAACGACACACACAACCAGACTCATGCAGACACCTCCTGGTTGAAGCACATGCACACACGTGTGCAGACGGACACAAACTCACAGGTATACACAGACATCAGGACGCACTGAAAATGCACGTCAGTGTGTTGTGCACATCAGCAGGAACAAACCTGCACACACAGCGGTGCTCAGCCACACACCCACGGAGTGGGGCACACACCTACTCACGTGCGTGCGTCTGCACGCATGGATTTACGCTCACGTTGTGGCATCCCAGGCTCTAGTGGCTGCACCTGCACATGCAGCTCTTACAGACAGGACTCCTGCAGAGAGCTGCACCCTTTGTACACATCCTTGTGTCTCTCCCACCTCCCTTTCCCACCTGCCCACGACGTCACCCATCCCAAGAAGCGGGGGTGGAAACGCACAGTGCGCTTTGATTTGGGGAACATACCTTTTTCGAGAGGTTTCTCAGTGGAGACTTCACACAGTTGCCCATAATATGCTGAGTCTGCCTTTCCGGTGGACTTGGTTATAAAGGAACTGAAGCAAATGATCCCATTAAAGGTATTCCTTGGGAGCAAAGCAAGAAAGGCAGCGCAAGGCAAATCCAAACAGCTACTGGCTGCTGGGGCTTCCCTCTTCAGGGAGCTTTTTCTCTCTCTGCCTCTCTCTCTCCGTGCTTTTACTTTATGTTCACTTTCTTGAAGAGATGAAGCAGGAAGGAGAGGGAGGGGAGAGAAACAGACAGAAAGAGGGAGAGAGAGGGAGAGAGAGTGAGAAGGGGAGAGAGGGAGGCGGATGTATAATCTACATCAGATTAATGTTCAAATCCCTCCCACCCCCCTCAATCTGCAGGCAAGATTGTTTCACTCATGGGAGAGGGCTGATTCAGGCAGAATTAAAACAGAGAGGCACTGCAAGAAGCGATTTCGGTGATGAGTTCAGCGAATCCAGCTAGTTTGGGTACACGCAGCCTCTGAGCACCGCAACCCTCCCCACCCCCCTTCTGACTCCTCTCGGTTTTTCAATCACCAGACAGCCAGGCTGGCCAGAAGGCAATCCACTTAGGGGCTTGGAGCAGAGCGCAGAGCTTGTTTTGGAGCAGAAATGGACCATTTAGCTGGGTGGGACCTGTTTCAGCTTATAAAGACTAGCAGACCCACAAGTCCCTCAATCTTTTCCTGCCACACTGGATGCAAGCCGGGAGGCAGCAGTCCAGGATCCCTGTGATGCTCTCAGCCCCAGGACAGTAATTTTAACCACAAGGGAGATACCTTGAGCAAGTCTTAAAGGTAAAGTTTTACCAGCTTTCTGCAAGTAGAAAAGCAACGGCGGGTTTTCCTGCATCTACCGTAGAAGAGCTCACACCTGAACCAGAAATCTGAATGGCCCCAGGCCAGGTGATGTGAAGCAAAGGCTTTGGACATCAGATCCATTTATTCTGTTTCCAAACACCTGACCCTGGGGCTAAATAAGGGGCTCCAAAACCAAGAACTGACTCTGAGTCTGTGATTTAGGCCTGTTGTAACAACAGAATCCTTTCTGAAAGGAAAGGGATGAGTCCCCTGTACCTTTTCCTTTGTTCTCAGGCTGAGCGTCAGAGCATTCAGTCCAAAAGGAGGTTTTAAACTGCAACACAAAACTCACCATCACCACAGGCAACAGGACCTGAACAGGACAGTGAATGCATCCTTAGCCATGAAGCCACTGTGGTCGCAGTTCCACATGCAATGCCATGAAGAATTTGCTCCTTCAGGAAGGCCGGCAATGATCCTGATGCTTGCCTCTGCAGCAGGCTTGTTGGATGCTCAGATGTTCAGCTGAAAAACGTCACAACTTCCTTTGCAAGAGTGGTTCCAAACAAAAGGCTCTGCAAAAACCAACCTATGGACTAAGCACTTTGCAGCTCTTTCTTTGTGCAGAAGCCAAAGACTCACTCTCCCAGCAGCTGTAAGGCTCTAGGACAGAGAAGGATAAGCTATCAATGTCACGACAAAGCAGGGCTCATTCTGCTTCCATCCTGATGGTGCTGTGGCAAATTAAGTATGACTGGAAGGTGCACCAACAGTTGTTTCAGAGTCTAGAGGCTTCTTCCACGTGAGGAGGTGAGTTTAGGAACACAGATACGACAAGAGCCAACAGCTTCTCCAGTTCCAGTCACAGCCAGAAGTGCACAGCAATGTGGGATAGCGCTTCACACTCTTCCTTGCACCAACCTCTTCCCAAGAGGGAAAGAAGAGGAACAGCCTCCTCTCAGGTTCTGTCAGGGCCTTCTTCACTGAATGACTGGGGAGGAGGTGCCCAAAGGCCCCCGGGCCCTTCAAAGTCAGACTGGAAGACACCCATTGTGTGCAGGGCAGGCAGGGAGAGGGACAAAGGGGGTGGGGGAGCTCTGGTCTGGAAATCTCCACATCGGAGCACACCCACGCAAAGCAAGCTGGCCTAACACCTCTTGTCAAGGCTGGAAGATCCTCGACACAAGGGAAATGCACAGTCACTCCTCAGGGACTGTGCCAGCCCTGGGCCCTTGCAGCAGGAGACAATGCAGGAGGATGCTGAAACTCCCAGCTCCTCTCAAGACTGCTAACTTCAGCTCCTTTTCTCTTTCCCCTCTTATAGCAGCTAATAAAAGGTCGACCCACCCTCAATCAATGTGCCAGTCATTAATAATGTCCTCTGTCAGCTGGAGCCATTCTCCAGGCTCCTTGTTTACTGACACAGTGAATGTCTCCCTCGAGCAGAAGCTGCCACACAACAAGCAAGACGCCGGAGCCCCTGCCCAAGACAAACGACTCCAATTCCAGAGAGAGAGAAGAGAGCATCGCCTCACTGCCAAGAATGAATCTCCCTGTGACAGGCAGCAGAGGCCAGGAATGCCCTGCAATCGAGGAGTGCCCCTTTCCTCTTCCTCCTGGAGCGAGGGAGCTGAGCAAAGGAGCCGGGAGGATCCACGGCAGCCCCAAATTGCCAGGGATAGCAATGAAAGGGAAACACCGAGTGCATCTTACTGAACTGTGAGTGCCTCTCAACAAAAGTCGGGATGGTCACCCCCTAAATATTAACTGGTACCAGAGTGTTACGAACCAGCTAACAGAAAATTACTGCAGCTGCCTGCTCTCCTGCCTTTCTTTCCTGCAGTTGCAGGCAGTTACATGGAACGCAAAGCAAAGAGGGTACAGAAATCACCTGCCAGGCCTGGAAGGTTGTTCACCGTCCAGGAAGGGAAGAGGCAATGGGAGCCCATTTGCAGCAAGTTTGCAGCACAGTCCCAGTCCTTTGGCTCTGCAAGAACTGTGGCAGAGCCACAGGGGGCCTGAGAGATATCATCGTGGACAATTTTCTTATCTCCTTATTTACCCCAAATCTCTTAAGAACAACTGGGCAGCACATCACAACCTAACACACAGACCCCGTGGAGTTTTTTGGAGCAAAATCACTGGAATCTTGTTCCCATCACCACCATTGCAGCTTAGAGATATGCAGGAAAGTGGGGTTAGCAGAAAGGTCATTAGAAGATAAGAAGGAACATATTTTCTCCCTTCCTCCAACTGAGGCTGCTGTAAGAGAACATGATGCTGAGAATAAGTGTGTCAAAAGCATTTGTGTGTAGGTGCTGATCTGTGGGCATGCCTATATCTGGGGTAGTAGTCAGGGTGCGTGTGGGAGGGCTGCACATGCATGTATACTGGCTTTCCCACACTGTTCTTTGTGGCAATCACACTGTTCTTTTATGGTCTGGGTCTCTGCTGTAAACTCTCTGAGAATTAGTAGGAACTTTGTGAAACGCGCGACTTGTTTATGTGCCTGAATTCCCCCCTTTTCCTCCAAAGACCACAAGAAGATCAGAAACCTTTGTGTATGTAGTTTGGCACTAAGTGAGCTCTCAGCTCACAAGCAAGAAGAGTTTGGCATGCTGACTGACCTTAGCACAGAGCATGGAGGAGGGTGGATATCTTGGTACCCAACGGGGAGCAATCTGGGTGGTTCAGTACCTTTCATCCTTTAAAGAGCAGCAGTGCTATACTTCGGGCTGGTACCACTGCTACAAACGCTCTTTCCAAAGGAAAATGTTGGATCCCACCTGGAATGCTCGATCAGGTCATTGCTTGTGACACAACACAAAGGGCAGTCTCACTAAGAGGGAAGGGGTAATCTCTGAGGAGATTCACTCGGTGGTTATAGATCTGTATTTTGCAAGAAGCAACCCACTCTTGTTTATTGGATGACCTCAAATGTGCCACAGCATTTGGATGTGTCAACATCTTTCACTTGCCAGTGCTGCCACAAACCCTGCTTCAAAGCTCCCAGCGCCCAGAACTCCAAACTTCTGTGACTGGCTTCCATTCTGTCTGCACCATGCTTACAAATGCCTGTGCTGCATACTGAGTTCGTCTTCTAACCTCAAATGAACCTTAAGCACAGGTCCATATCAAAAAGCGGCACCAGCAGCTATTGGCAGATGCAGCCCATATCCTCATCTGGGGGGAGGAATATTTCTGCACAGAGTTTGGGAACTTTCTTTGCTGTCAGCTGTTCCAGAAGGAAAGCTTTGCTGACTCATGCTGTGCATAATATTCTCCTCCATTAGAGCAATTGGATCATATTCAATCACAAACAACAGAAGGGTTATTAAAAAGAGCAAGAATGTTTTCCATCCCTCTCAAGGTAACAAACCCTGGACTGTCAACTTCTGTCGAGAACAGCTTTGTCTGCAATTAGCTAGTTCTATTCCACGTTAGATGAAAAGAGGTGAGCATTTGCCAAACTCCTGACACCTTCCATGCAGACCTGATGCACGTATTTTGCACCATCCCTCCTTCCAAGTCCCTGCACAGAAGATATGCTGGTCAGAGCTCAGTGTGTTGCAGCTATTTTTTGCTTTTCAATGGGCTACAAAAAGACAAGTACAAGCTTGACAGCCCAGAAGTTGCTGTAACAGTTTGCCATGTATATTCAGTACAAGGATGGTTTAAAACAAACCTTATGTGGTCCCTTTCCTTTCCTTTGCTCAGGGATAGGAGAACTGTGAATCACTCTCTGTCTGGGACTGCTGCAGAAGCAGCTAATTGTGCCCTGGATCCCTCACCTCTTTCAAAGGAAAAGGAGACAGGAGTGGTCAGCAGGTGCTGCAGGAAGCATGGGTGATTATCAGATGAGCAGAGCCCTGGCAATCAGTACTAACCAAACACTGCAAACCAAACCTGCAGGGACATGTGAGAGGTGCCACTGTGGTATGGAGGTCTGTCTCACTTCTGTTCTAAACAAGGACCTGACAGCACCTTTGGAAGGATCGAACTGCATATCCCAGTAGGAGATCTGCAGCCAGGTTTAAGTGCAGCTGGTCACAAACCACCTAAAATCTTTCTGTGTTGTTTCAGCAGAGCACAGCGGGGCTGTTGGCGGGTTTCTGCTTCCTGCCTTCAACTGTTGTGACATGATGCCTCACAAAGTAACATGGCTGCCTGTTTCCTTCCAAGAGCAGAGAGTTTATTTCATCTGCGTGGGATGAAGCAATGCTATATATTCTTCCCAAAGATACAAGGTGCAAAGTACTCTAAGGGAGGAACGGATAGAAGAGAGATTAGAATATGGCTAACGACTTAATTTGTACACAGTATTGAGCTCGCGGTCTTATGCTGGTACAGAGAACTACTAAGAGAATGAAATGTGATCACAGAAGCTACGATTGCTGTTTGCCTTTATTTCTAAGAAGGGCATTCAACTGAAACTGGAGGATTACTCGAGTTCATGGGCACTGCTGTTGCTCTCTAAGGTCACAGGAATGTCAGAGGATTACTGAAAAGGGAACCCAAAGTTGGCTAAGCACCCTGTACTGAATGCACGTCATATAGCTGCTTGTTATTGGAAATCAATACCACTGTACCACACATGGGCTCATTGGGGAAAACCGGCTACTGAAGCTGCAACGCTAGAATGGACCATAGCTAACACAGCTGCCAAACCTGCAGCCCATTCACTCCATCTTTCCTGACACTTTGTTCAAACCCAACACTGCGTCAAAGAAAAACCAAGGCACTGTAGATGGGTGAAATGCACGGTGGACTAATTTAAATGATGGCTAATTCATTATTGAAAGATTTTATTCTCTCAAAAGATAAGCTGAATCCAACAGGAGGGCTGTGCTCTCAGCGCATTAGCTCACACTGCTGTATATTTCATGAATTTAATATTTAATGAATGTTCCTTTAGCTCGGTTTTATTTGGATGTCTTTCCATATCCTTTTAAAATACATTTGTTTAAAAAGTAAATCATTGACCAAGATTAATGTTTACTGGCAGACCCACCGCAGGCAGGCAGCACTGCCCTTCAGTGATTCCCTATGGCTGGCTCCCATCCCTCCAGCTTTTCAGAAGCAACAAATGTGGTAAGTTCTCCAAGTTGAGCAAGTGGGGAGCTGAGTGGATGGGCTGAAACAGAACGGTGTTCTTCTGTGTCCGTGTTCATCACTGTGGAGAACACACAAGACGTACCTTGGCAGGTATGGTGGGTATCAGCGGGCAGGGACGTACGCGAGCTCTGCTTGGTTTTAAGCACAGCAGTGTCAGTATGCACAGAGGTGCTTGTATGGTCGCACACATTCATCAGCAGCTGCATGCATACAGACTGTCGGTATGCAGACAGGACATTTATACAAAGCCTTTTTATGTCATCCTACATGCACAGACACAGGCTGTGCCCGCACATGCAGGGCAGGAAGCATGGAGGCTGTATGAGATGCATGCAGGTACCCAGAGCGCTGCAAACAGCTGCCTGCTGCTCAGCAGGACGTGCCATTCCCCACTGGGAGAACAGGAGCCACAGAGCTCCACCCTGCTTCCAGCACACCTTCATGGCCAGGCCCAGGACCCCAGCACCAGGGAAGGGGCTCCCAAAGGCAAGAGCCTGGCCGGCAGAGTACGAACAGCGGGGAGCGCGGCAGGGAGACGGGGCATGGCAGGATGGGACAGAGCAGTTTGAGGACACGTCTGGGGTGTCTCTGAGCTCTCAGAGGTGCCTGAAAAACAGAAAGGGAAGCTGGGGGTGGGAACGTGGTGTTTCTTCTGGATTTTGTCTCTTCTAACCTGCACATCCCAGTGCAGTATCAGTAAGTTAAGATTACACAGTCGGGTCAGCATCGCTGTGGTTACCAGTCAGTTTGAGCCACAGGAAAAGAAAAAGAATAGTTCCAAATTACTCCATTTATTTAACATTGCAAAGGAACAGCTATGAGAAGCTGTCCTTGGTTTGCCACAAGCCTTGATACATCACTGCTGCATTTGCCCTGCAGTACAGTGTAGCACAGCACACAAGAACCTGCAAACCATTCCACCTTCACCTCTGCTATCTCACAGTGCTTCGAGCCATATTTCTCAGCGCTGGCAGAGCACGCAGCAGCCTGCCTCACCAGTACCCGGGGCAGCTGTAAGCTTCCATCACAGGGCCAGTAATGCTGCTCTGCTCAGCAGCAAGAGACTCCCAGAGCTCTCCGCTGGCTGAGTTCTACACTCAGTCCTGATGCAGCAAAACTCTCAGTGGAATCAGATGAAGCTGAGTCTACTCCCGTGTGGTTCAGACAATGTGCTTTGCCCCTGCTTCCCCCCACTGTGGGGACACATCCTGGCCCAAAACAGCCACTTCTGTCATGCTGGTTAGATCCTAGGTCCATTAAGACCCGTTAGGATTAACTAAAGCCCACGAGTAAAGGAGGATCAAGCAGGGTAAGAACAGAAAAACCATTTGAGAGATGCACAAAGATACCTTCCCTGCTTTAATGGTACTTTGGACGCTGACATTAAAAGAGGAATGGGAGGTGGTGCAGACAGGAGTGGCTTTTAACTGCCTGTACAAATAGAAATACAAAAGCCCCTTTGGCCACAGTGCTAACAGCAGAAGTCCGTAAATATTTAATGATTCCCCATGGCATTGTTTGACCCCTCTGATCCCCATGCTACCAGAAGCAATTGACAGAAAACTGTTGGAGAATCACTCCACTGAAAAATTTAACAGGCAGACGGGGTGTGAAAGCTAAAGAGCTCTGAAGCCAGTCAGGTCTCACATGGCAGGATCGCTTGCAAGTTAATATTGCATGGCAAGGGCCAAAAAAAGCTCTCTTAAAGGTGCCGGTGAGGCCAACTCTGGGGCACAGGAGGAGCACAGGGCTCAGAACCTCTGCATTCCTGTACCGCAGCACCTGCACCTGCGAGCCCAAGTGCCAAAATCCTGCTGCATTGGAGGTGCTGCTGCCAGGTCCCTGCTGCCCCTGCACTGCCCTCCCAGCCCCTGCGCCGCTCTCACTGCTGCTGTCACATTAATAACGCCGTCCTGCAGCCGGGCTGCCACCTCACTGCTATCACTGCCAACGAGGTCTTGCTGCTCCCTGTTGTTAGGGGCGTGCTGCCACTCGGTATTGCCCTGCTGTGAAACTGCACACCGTGGCCATCTGTAGGACCGTGTCAGGAGCGACAGCACGCTTATTGCTACATGACTCCTCTACTGCTTGGCCTCCGGCGCCCTCCTGCTACAGGCCAAAACGGAATTATCTCCCTCCCCACGCTCCTTTTTGTGCCACCGTCCCACTTTGCTGCAAGATCACAGAGATCTCCCACCAGCTGCATCACTGAGTCACTGCCCAGCTCTCACTGCTGGGCTGAGCCACCACCGCCGTCCCGCTGCCACGCAAGAGGCACAACCAGCCCGTACTCACACGGCTCGCAGTCATTGTGTCGCTTGGTGGCAGCGTCCCTGTGCTCACTCACGGCCGTGCTACCAGAAGGGCAGCACAGTAATAACACCACCCTTGCTGCCTTCTGCTACAATGGGATGGTGCTGTCAGACCGGCACAGCCCTTTGCTATTATCATGCCAAAAGTGATCTCCGGCATACAGAACAGCTCCCATCTGGAATATTGTATTACTGCTTCATTAGGCTGCTAAACTCTTCAGTCAAACTACACCAGCACACTGTTACCACATCCGTGCACTGCCAAACTCCTGCCGCATGGCACCAGTCTCACATCTCTCTTCTGCACAGGATCACATTACCACGCTGCTGTGCTGTCAGTGCCGCGCTCCCTCTGCTCGGAGCTGTGCGGCGCCGCTCGCTCACCTGCTGCAAACTCCACAGCTTTGCTGCTGCTGCTGCGTCCCCGAGCCGGCGGGGGAACGTTTCATCAGGCTAAGATGACATCCTGGCTCAGAGCAACACGTCACCACATGCCCCTGCGTCTGTTAATTGGTGTAGTGCTGGGATGCGCTAAATGAGTACGGCTGTTTTATGCTATCACGACATTGCTGCACCGACATCGCACGAGCCCAGTTAATAAAATAGCACCACATCCCAGATTCTGGCTGTATCCTAGCATTCTCCCGGAGCACACACCCACAGTGCACTATATTGCTGTGCCAGTTACATAAACATGGCACTTCTGCCTTCACTCCGTCTTTTTCCTGCACGGTTACAGATCTGCCTCCCTCAGACAAAATCCTGCGGTTCCGGACTGCTCCTTTTCGCTCTGACTGCAGTGACATCCTCTGTGAAGTCATCCCTGCAATGTCTTCTGCAGATCTGATTGTACCTCTGTGGCGTCTGCATCTGCACCGTGCCGGAACAAGGACGGTGTTCCACATCTGTACAGCTGGGACAAGACACGCTGGTGCTGCTGGATCACAGCTGCAGACATGCATCGCGGTGCTTCCCTCCTTACATGTACTGCAAAATTACTGTTTTAACTGTTGCACAGTGGGTTGTGTGGGCTGGAAAGAAGTTCTTGGATTAAACGAATCGTCTTCTGAGCTCTTGCTCTCTTCTGATTGCAGCATGAAGCAGGCTGCTCTTACAGCACCTGCAGCCTCGTGCTGCAGCCCGGGGCACTTCTGTGCTTGTGGCCACAGCTCAGCCGTGGCTCCAACCAGGGCTCCCGCAGGTGTGAGTCCTCCTGCGCCCTGACACAGCCCTCACACTTCCACACAGCAGTTACTTCTCCACTCACAGCAGCAACATCTCCATCATTCAACTCCACAACAGAATTTTCCAGTTCTGACCCTACAGCCTTCATTCAGCTGTATCGTATCAGGATTTGATACCGCTGCAACAAAACCTTCACATCTCCCTTCCAGCATACAGCTCTCTGCACATCCCATATTGCAGCTCCCCTGCTTCTACACACCAATCCCTGAACAGCCCTACTACATCCCACTCCTACAACCCCCACTAGATGGTTGCTTTCTCATCATTACTTCAAAGAAAGTGAAAGATGAATACAGGGGGGAATGGGAATAAATAATATCACGCTCGCAAATAAAGGTGTTGGTGATTGTTTCTCAGTGCTGTTGCTATGTGGTGAGTGGAAGACCAAAAGCCTGAATGTGTCTCTTATCTGTAAGTAGCATTGTTTGAGGCCAGAACTAAATTGTGCCAAGTCCGTGGTGCTCAGGAGTGTCTCCTGGCACTGGAATGCAAGCAGCAATGCAGGTAAGGGCTGGCATGTTCAGGTAAGGACTGGCAGGGAGGAGCCCTGACCTGGGTTTGTTGGTGGTGCTGGCACTATGGGGACAGGCAGCTCCTCAGACTTCCAATCTACTCTCGGATGCATATTCAATGCACTGAGCCCAGGCATTTCTGAGCCCACAGATTTCCAAACAGTGCCATTTGCTGTGACCCAGCGGGGCACCACAGCACTCACACGGCCCTCCTTATTGCTGCTACACAATGTTCATCTATTTCTGGTACACCTCTGTCTCGTTCTGGAGTAAACACAACCGTAACTCTCACACGCAGCAGACTGTCAGTGAGGATGCAGAGCTGCCGAGAACAGAAGAGGTTTGATTTTCCTCTGGAGAAGTCAAGATGAACAGAAGTAGACAACAAGATGAACAGAAGTAGACAACACGTCCTGGCAGCAGGCTGAGCAGGGAGAGGTGTGTCACGTCCGTCCCTTAAGTCATCAAAATCCCCCTTGTTCTCTCCGTAATCTCAATCTGAAAGGGCATTCTGAAAGCCTCCCAAACCCACTTAAAATAAATAAATAAAATAAAATAAAATAAAATAAAATAAAATAAAATAAAATAAAATAAAATAAAATAAAACACAACAACAACAAGGAAACCCACAAATCCTAATTCTGGCTTAATCGACCACTTCCAGAGCTGCCACCCAGGCTGCTGCCTTATACCTATAATTGTGCTTCTGGGAGACTGCAGTTACATTAATCTTCCTGGAGATTACATCTCCCAGTAACATCCCTAAACGGCTCCAAAAGAAAATTTCAAGCCAGTTTCCCTCTGCCTTTTCATTTCCAAAGGGTAACAGCCCTGCCCGCTAATTCCACTACCAGAGGCAGCTAAAAATGACAGCTTTGTACCCAAAGCGCTCGCAAACACCGAAAGCATCTGTTCCATCCTAACACAGTGATTGGGAAGGCTTCGGAATTGGGTCAGGATTTTTTTTGTCATCCTCCCCACTACCTTCTCCTGACAGCTTCTGCCATCAGAAATGATTCATATGCTGATTGTACAGAAATGTACCATAAGGAGATGTAAACAAATACAGCAACGCAAGGCGGGCAGCCAGAGAGATAGAATCTAATAAGTAAATATCCTTTTTTTTTGTGGGGGGGGGAAAGAAACACAAATCGCTTCCCCGACTCTCACCCCAGCGGGCAGCGCCGCAACTTCTTCCCCCGGCGGTTGGCAAAGCCGGTTCCGCTCCAGCACCACCGACAGCGCCCTCGGGCCGCGGCCGTGCCCCGCGGCGGTCGGAGCGCGGTGCCCCGGCGGGCAGCGCGGGGATCTCCCGGGGTCGCTCCGCAGCGCCCCAGCGGTGCCGGCTGCTCCGGGGCCGCTCGGGAAGGAAGCAGCGCATTTACAGCGCGGATGCGCCCCGGGGTCGGTGCCCGGCAGCGGGACGAGGGCGAGGAGGGGAAGGAGGGAGGTAGGATGGGAGGGAGAGAGAGGGGGAGAAGGCGGAGGCGGCGGGGGCTCCGCGCCCCTTACCTGGCCGAAGACCGAGCTGAGCATGGGGTGCAGCTGGTGGAAAAGGGGGTCCGCTTCCACCGACCGCTCGCTGCCGCTGGACTTGGTAGAGCACTTGCTGCTGGATTTGGATAGAGGCGAGGCGCCCTCTGAGAGCTTCAGGGACTCTCTGCTGGACCTCTGCCTGTGACTGAGGAAAAAGTCCTCCTCCGCCTCCTCCCCATCCCTGTCTGAGAGCTGCTGATGGTCCTGGGGGTGACCGTGGCTGCCGTGCGGCGGGGGATGGTGGTGGTGCCGGGCCGGTCGCGCCGCTTCCTTGCCGTTGCCTCCTCTCCTTGGACCTCCTTCCGCGGGCTCCGGCTGGCTCTCCCCCCGTCCATGTGACAGCTTCCCCGCGCCCCTCGCTCCGTCCTCGCGGGCACCCGGGTGGCAGAGCGGCCTGCGGGCACTGGGCTCCCCGGGGAGCCCCTCCTGGCTCGACTCCCCGCCCGCCTGCCCGCCTCGTCCTCTGCCGTCCCGAGCACGGCCACCGCGGGGCTGGGGTTGGGGCTGGCCGCCCGCCGCCCGCCTGCTCCCCGCAGCCTTCAGCAGCGAAGTGCGGGACTCGCTCTTCGCCATGGAGGAGCCGCTCATCGCGGGGCCGCTAGAACCGCATCCCCGGCCGGGCGGAGCGCTGCCGCTGCGGGCAGGGCTGCGGCGCGCCGCTCACGGCATGTCCTGCGGAGCCCCGCTTAAATCCCGCACCGCGGCCCATGTGACAGCGCAGACAAAGGCCGCGGAAGGGGCGCTCCGGAGCGGGCTGGCGGGCACCGTCCCCCGCCGGGGCTCCCCCCCGCGCCGCCGCCAGGTGAGCCGGGGCCTCCCCCCCCCCCCCCGCCGGGGCCGGCTCGGGCCGGGCGCGAAGCGGCGCCGCGGAAGCCGCCGAGGGGGGTGCGGGAGGCGGCGGGCGGCGCTCCCGCAGCGCGGCGGGCGGGCAGGGCCCGGCGGGGAGGGGGCCGCAGGGCCGCAGCCCCCCGGCGCGTGGCGGGCGGGAGCCGCCGCCGCCACCCCCGGAGCATCGCCCCGGAGCCGCGGGCGGGGAGCGGGGAGCGGGGAGGCGGCGTCCCGGGGGGCGCGGTGCAGGCCCGGCCCCGGGGGATCCCCCGCCGCCCTGGGGAGGAGCGCGGCACCCCGCACCGGGAGGAGAGACCCGCAGGCGCTGCCTCGCGCCCGGCGCCGTCGGGAAACGCCGGGGGAAGGTAGGGGGACCGGAGCCGTGCCTCGGTGCTCTGCCGGCCGGAACGGGGCCGCGGGCAGGGCCGGCAATACGGGACAGCACCCAGCGCTCGTCCAGCCGTAGCCAGGAGGATTCGGAGCCCTCGTAGCAGCCCTGGGGTAGTTTTCTGTCCAGCCTTTAAAACGAGCAAATGAGCGCAGAGGTTTCGCCAGGGCACATCGGGAAAGGGCTGACGAACGGAGGGGATTGCACCTAAAAAGCAGATTTTTGTACCGTCTTTGTAATCAGACGCAGGTAATTAAGTGCCAACAGGTGGTTCAGTAATGATGTTCTGTTTAAAAACATTAAAGGCTAATGGTGTCAAATCAGACATATGTTCCTGGTGAGGAAAGGACCCAATTGCTTCTTGCTCATCTTCAGACAGTGACTGTGCCTCACTGCCAGACTTGGATACCTCAGCAGTTTATGTACCCAGAAAGATGAAGGTGTGATTATCGCATAATAAGCTTACTCATGCTAGCTCTGCTCTCGCTGGCACATGCACAGCACTTACTATGCAGTGGCACAGACTTCAGTGCAACAATCAAAGTGAACTTCTCTGCAGCCTGAGGTTCCATTCCAGCCCTGCTGCCATGGCCTGCACAGCTACACGCACCGGGAAGGCCGAAGCTACCACAGAAAGCAAATTACACCACAGTCCTGCATCAGCACCCTCTGCCCCTTCTGCTGTACAGTCAGATGCGCAGCAGCTCACACACACTCCACACAAAGCACCCTGTGTCCATGCTCAGGATGGCAGAGAGGTTGGTGGCCCCTCTGCCCGGGACCCCTGGCAGCAGCCGGCGTGGTGGCTGAGTGGGGCTGTTGATGGGAATTGCGATGGGGATATTTGTTGAGCAGCAATTCCCCATTCACAGATGCAGCATCATTTCAGTTCCTGATTTTAAAGCAAAGTGCTGATTGCTCTTTTTTCATCTCTAGGAGAGGCTTGCTACTGTTTGGTATCACCAGTGCAGAAGCACTGCTCAGAGGCAGCATGGCTGGCTGCACGTGAGCCCTGGCTCTCATTGCAGCAGCTGCGCTGCTGGAGCCATGGAAGCCGATGGGGTCCTGCTGGGAAGCTCAGAGGCAGCAGGAGGCTGAAATGAGAATATCTTGATACCACCCTGTCCTGGGGAAGTTCACTGTGCTGGGCTGTAACACTCAGGGAAGCTGCCATTTCTGAAGCCTGCTGACAGCGTGCTGCAGTATGGAAGTTCAGATGGGGGGCCCTGACTAGCGCCGCCCTCACCCACCTTGGGGTCTTTTGAGCTATTCCTGAGGACTGCAGTGATATTACTGCCCACAGGTGGGTTTAGTTCTTTGTCTCAGTCAACTGAGCACTGCAGAATTTGGAGACGATGCCTCATTAGTGAGTAGGGAATCACTCAGGTATGATTTATCACATTGGAGAGCACTTCAGGGATCAGGGCAAGGAGCAGCCAGACTAATAGAGGCAGGAACAATGCAAGCAAGAGCCATGTTACAGAACAGAGCAACAGAGAAATGGCAGCAGCTGAAACAACTATGAAATGAGACAGTATGACAGGAGCTAGAAACCTGGTTGTCCCTGACCCCCACATTTGGGCCTCAGCTGGGAAAGAGCCCCAGCCATTCAGAGTACCTGGACCACACTCTCCTCACTAATCCATTTCTGAGTTTCTTTGTGTATCTGCTTTTCTAGGCAAATTAATTGTGGGATGCAGTGGCTGTAAAGCATCCACTACACTCTAAAACGCCAGCTATCCCACAGCCAAATGCCAGGGAACAGCAGCGGCCCATTGCAGAGAGAAACACATAATTCCAGCGTGGCTGAGCAGCGAGACACACAGGGACATCTCTCCAGAGAGCACACGGCTTCTCCTCCATCTGGCAGCACAAAAGAGGACAGGCCTGAATCCTCAAGACACAAAGATTACATTATGTAATGTGCACGCTCACTGCTGCCAGAGATGAATCTAAGTCAGAATGGTGCAATCCAGCCAGAGGCTGAGGCAGAGGGAGCTGCAGCCCAGCCCAAAGCTGGGGCTCCTGGGGTGGGGAATAGCCTGGGCAAGCAGGGGGACTGGCTCTGAGTCCTGCCTGCACTCACAAATGCAGCACTGCCTGCAGGTGCAAAGCCCTGTTTTTCCTTAGAAAAGATGTGCATGGGAGCAAATGTGTGAGCCTTTTGGGGGCAGGGTTTGGCCAGTTCCTTTTCAGGAATCACTTATGTACAAAAAATGTCTGGGGGAGAAAAAGAATAGAGAATACAAGGGCTGTGCTGTCTACCCTCAACTCAGAAGAATGTATTTCAATTCTAGTTAGAGACAGAAGCCCAGAAAAGGAGTGTGAGAATGAAATGACCAAGAAAAAAAAACCCTCCAACAAATTGCCAATGGGAAGGCACAGAGATTCTGATGTTCTGGAGCAATTCTTTTGGTACCAGTTTTTTTTATTCTTTATTTCTGTCACCTGCATTAGCAAGAATATCATTGTCTGAAGTAAAGTGATATCACACAAAATACCTGCCAAAGAACTGTAAAATCTAAGCTGAGGATCAAGACACTAACCAGGAATTAGACCCGTAAGAGACGATGAACTGGACAGCCTGGATTTATGGCCTGCCTCTCCCTTTATTATCTTTCTATCACTTATAAAAGGTTCCAGAAACATGGCATGTCTCAATAGACAAAGATGCCAAGTATCAGTCTGCCAGCATATTGTGTTTGGACAGGAGTGTGTCTGCCTCCAGAGGAAGCAGAAGCACTGACAGCTGGAGATTCTGTTTGCTTGAAGACTTGGTGATGCTCTTCAGGGTTTACTCCATGGGAGAGGAATAATCCCAACAGCACTACAAAGGCATTATGGTTCTGGCTGTAATCTCAGTGTTCAAATCCTGATTGCAAGCAGAGAACTTCCCTTTGTGATTGTCAGGAGGAGACGGGAAGATGGACCCGAGGTCACATTCTGCAGTCAGATAGTTTCGAAGGGGGAAAAGCTGAAGTGTGATCCTGTAATAAAGCTACAGGAATGGGAAAGGAGGATGAAAAAAAGAACAGACCCCAGGAAGATGGGAAGAACTGCTGGAAGGAAGAGGGAGGGGAGCAAGAAAACAGAGGTGAGGAAGAGAATGGGCAGGAAAAAAAGTGAAGCTTACTACACATTACAGCATGAAAACAAGGGCTCACCAGAGACAGGACTGGGTTACAGAACAGGTTACAGCTCGCATCACTGCAGGGGAGGGGAAGGTTTCCAGAAGGAAGCAAGAGACCACTGCACTACAATGCTCCATGAGGCCACGGATCAGCACGCGTACAGCTCCACGCTGTCAGTACACAGCTGTCAGAGCTGGAGAGCACAGAGGTGATGCCCCAGTCTGTTCCTTGCCTTCCAGTGACATAACATGGAAGAAGATACAGTGGACACCCTGCTGCTCAATGGGACAAATACATGTGAGCTTCCTATGTGAGCAGGTACGGCCAGAACCCAGAGAAGTGATTGGGCCTTCCCTGTTCCAGACTTGCTAAAAATGAGTACTCCTTTCCTGGCATTACTCCTTACCCTGTTTGCTTCCCTTGTGCCACTTTTGAGTCTCACAGTCCCCCGGTTCACACAGCCAGCAACACAATCAATTAAGCTGGTTTAGCTGGCTTAGCTTTGCAGTTTTATGCGCCCGCAGTTGGCAAATGTCACCTCTTTCAAATCAGAAATCTCCATTGCCAAACTATGATCAGCTCTTCACAGTCACATCCATGTAGAAGGCACTGCTGTGCAGGTGGAGGTAAAGCACAAGGCAGGCAGGAAGCCCATTTAGGTGGAGGTCCGGGTGCAATTTCTAGAAGAAAATACCCTTGAAACCATTGAAGCAAGATTGATGTGGTTTCAGCAGTGACAGCAGTGCTTCTCTCTGATGGTCTCAAGGCAAAAAAGAGTTAGTCAAAGAGCAACCAGCAAAGGAATACCCAAAGAGTCATTATTTTTCCACTTGCAGATGATCTTAGCTCTCCCAGGTAATAGCAAACACGTTCAAGAGCCTATGCAGCTGTTGTACAGTCACAATAAATGAAAGATGGAAGGGAATGATCTCTTTCTGAAGTGGGACCTGGATCACAGGATTACAGCTGCTTATCGTGGACAGGTGGGCTCCTTAGCTGTATTGCATGGATCCCTGGTCATCGGGTAAAGAACCTTTGCTTTCTTTTCTGATTGAGATTGTTTAATTTTTATCATTTAAAAAATAAAAAGCTTCCTTATTAACAGCTTAAATAATTAGTTTGAGTGATAGAGACTGTCTGGGATATCCACAGTAAGGAAACAAGCAGTTCCCAGTTTTTAGGTTCTCACATCTATCAGCCTGGCTCAAAAAAAGCACAACACCCTAATGCATAGAATCTGATTAATAATGGAGCTTTATGAAATATCTTAATTATCCTATAACTTCTTCCACTTTCCAGCTCATTTAGAGCTGCATAACAAGTCTCCTAGAAGACTTTACAGAGACTTTTCTAACTACACCGCTCAGAACAGTACATGGCAGCACGTCATACTCTTTCTAGTAAAGTCAGATGTTTAAAAATACTTGGAATGTATTGTTAATTTCTAACGGCTTTGTGCATTAGAGTCATGAGGGCTAACGACAGACTATGCAGATCAAATGGAGTCTTTTCTCAACACTCCAGCTCTGAGGGACTCAAGTATGGATAAGGCTGTTATATAAGACAAGCTTCTGGATATTACTGAAGTGCTTTACAATTAGGACAGAATATTAATAAAAGACAAACTGAAAACCTCCAGCTATTAGAAAGATTAGGACTTAGCAGAGAGCTGCAGGAATGCATACGTCAAAGCTGTCTTCTTGGCTGTGATGAAATGCAGCAGAAAAGGATCTGGCAGAAACAGCTTCATGGAGGAAGGGGGGAAGATCTGCAGTATCACTAATAGTAATAATAATAATAATAGCAACTACAACTTCTGCAGAGATTGCAGTCCAGAGCAGCAAAAGACACGAAACAAGGAGAGGAGCTTCTCTTGTTCAGCAGTGTGCACACTGACAGCAGGTGTCTCTGCAAACATGGAAAGCATCTGCTCGTTTACACCTATGCAGCTGCACTGGCTTTCCTCAGAAAAGTGAGAATTGAATTTAAACACAAGGTATTTGTTGCTCAGCTGCTGCTACCTGTGCACTGGCCAAGAAGCAACACCACAGCTCTGAATGCTGTTTAAACAAACTGTGTTTTACTAGTTTTATTCACTGACTGCACGTTTTTCTCTTGCAGGCAGTGTCCTGAGGGGTATTTCTGCTACAAGTCCAGGCCCAGTTCCCTGCAGCTCTCGTGGGAATCGTTACCTGCCAGCTTTCAATCTGTCCTACAGAAATATTTTGTAGTATATGGTAATCAAGCCAATCATACTGACTGCAGGTCAATATATTCAAGGATATTCTTAGTTTTGAGGAAAACTCCTTTAGGAAAGACCTGGGGACTGACCCCTCTGCATTCCCACTCAATACCTTGACAGGGATGTGCCTGGAGCGTGTTCCCTCCCAGGCCACAGCCATCACAACCATACATACCTGCAGGTGGCTGAGGTGCCCAGACTCAGATAACTAGGCACAGCAAAAGCCTTCGTTCTGTTAAGGAGAGACAGCTGGAAAACTCTTGTTAATAAGGAATAACTTTAAAGGTATTTTGGGTGCAGAAGAATTAAGGAATGCCATGTGATATTGGAAGTAAAAAGATGCCAGAGAACGTTTGGATGGAAAAAAAAGCCACAAAGATGCCCAGAAGAGCTGAAAGTCTGGAAATGCAGAATGCAACCAGGAAAATATTCAACTGTATGTGTATATGCTAGAAATCCATGTTGATCTGAAGAAATCCACGTGTCAGAAGAAAGGCAGGCAAATCAGAAGGAAGCTTTTTGCTTTAATTATGCTCAATTTTGATCATTTTGAGACATTTGAAACACTTAAGATGTTCCAGTCAACTCTTGACTGTGAAAACCCCTTAAACATCTGTTTACGTGATGAGACAGAGCACTGCTTGGAAAAAGAAAGTGCAGAATGTTGTTAGATGAATGTAAGAAAGTAATATAAAACTGAACAAACGTATGCGTGAGGCTGATTCCTACCTTCTCAAAGGGCACTTAAGGGGCCTCTCTTGAGATTTGCGCTGAAAATTTGAATTCTTTCCCTCCGACTTTCCCAAGCTGATAGAAGGCCAAAGAAGCAACTGATCACAGTCATCTGTTCCCACAATTAAGCAAAGGGTAGATCCAAACACAAGAAAAACACAAAATATACCAAGAAATAGATCACATTCAGTACAAAGAATAGAGTACATCAAGCACAAAGAGAAAAATCCCATAGGCTCAAACACGCACTACAACAACCAGCATAGACCAAGAAGATGCTTGGCATATAGATGCAGGAAATGCCATAAATTTGCAAGCAGCAGCTGGGATTGTACAACAGTGACACAATCACTGTGCTGTGACCTCAAGGAAACTGTTCATAGGAAAAAAGCTTCAGTGCTGCAATAATAAATGAACATGCTTCATTTCCTTTCAAGCATTTATGGAGTTGGACAATGGGACATGAGTGATACTAGAAGCAGTCTGATATGCAATTAAAAAAAAACAACAATCAGAGGGCAAAAAGTATTAAGGTAAAATTCAGAGATTACACTGATAAGCCTTTCACCATTAATGGATTATAGGGACTAGATGTATGAGTAAATAGGGGACTGGAAAGCATCCAAGGATAGTGGCTAAAACCATTCCCTGCAGTGCCAAAGGCACGCTGAATGGCAGACCTGAGCAACTGACAGCATGCATGGAAAGGGCAGTACTGTAGGAAACGTAAGGGAAGGCTTGATAAGGATTTTCCAGCTGAAAGATGCCAGCCAACATAGGAAAGAGTTACTGGTTTCAGAGTCGCCAACTAAGGAAAAGAGGCAAGTGAAAGAAAACAACCCAATGTGATACTTTCCCAGTGGTACTGACACTACATTCTGCCATTACAGATAACTTCAAGTCTCCACTATCCTCATTCCAACAGTGGAAACCAGCATTAAGGTAACAGTTATGAGTTATGGATAAACACTGCTGCTAAAACTGGTGTTGTGTGTTTCAATTTAGTGTCTTTGGTTCAAAGGCTTGGAGGTTACTGACAAGATTAAAATAAACATACAATCAAAAACAAGAATGTGTTAACTAGATTAAGGAAATAATTCCTGAATTTACAACTAAAAATTCAAGATGTGCTTTATGTGTAATTTGGGGCACTTGCAGGGAAAGCTAATAGCAATTAGAACATCACACTAACAAAATAGGGCATCTCACCTGAAAGCAACGTATTTAACAGAACAAAATATGAGACTTGGAGTACCTACACTGAAAACAGTTGTGTATAAAATAGGAAGAGAGACATCAAACAGAACAAACCCACAAGCAACAGCAGTAGACCCAGGATCCACGAGCCCTATGAGACTGACACAGCACGCATTTATGATGAAAATCAGTAGCTCCAAACAAGTGTTCACAGGAACCTGTGGATACATGAGATTGTCCTAGAAGGCAGCGTGTGATGAAGAACACACGATAGGTTTCCATCTCCAGGAACTGCATCTTTTTCTTGCCCGAGCAAGTGACAACTTGGTAGCAGCTGTAAATTGAAACAACCCAGTGGAGACAGTCTCATTAAATGGCATAGCACACCCCAGCAGCACTGGCTTCATACACTGAGAGACATCGTCGGGTTCACACAACATTGTAATCCTTCAGAACACTATGAAGATCTTCAGCATGCTGGTTTTAAGTATTGATTACAGCCAGACGTAATAGAATTACTGCTTAGTTAATTATTACTGTATTTATGGTTTGACTTGGGTAGCACGATGAGATTTTGAGCGCTTAAGTACAGTTTAGTTTCTCAGATGCAGGAACTCCATGAAAGATGCCCAGCAGAAGCAGCAGGCAGTTCTGACTGACTATGGAGTATTACACAGGCAGAGCCCTTGCACGGTTCCCTGCAGTGATTTCTGCTGGTAAAAGAGGCTTGAAATTGTAATAAAAGCAATACTTCTCCATCACAACAGCAGCATTATGCACATGTTCAAACAACATGTTGATGTTAAGACCAATGACTACCTGGACACCACCTCAGTCACTGACCCCATCTCCGAGCCTGCGGAGCTGCCTCACTCCTAGATAGAGCTGAAGAAGATGAAAGTTTTCCCACAGTTATTCCTCCCTCTCCAGACTACTCCTGGAAGCACGTTCTGGTCCTATTATTTGAATCCCTGCTTGCAGCAGAAACATTGCTCTGGAACACTGCACCCCTTTGGAACAGCACATCTTTTACGGGCCCTCCTGTGAGCAAGGGGCCAGAAGGACAGCAATGGGAGGAATCACCAGAAAGATAGCCCTAAATGAATAAATGAAATACATTTCCCTTGGAGAGGAGGTTTATTGGAGTGTAACGAAAACAAGCCCCATCCCTCCTCCCCTGTGCACACACACACACACCCCAGAGGCTTTTGCAAAGCTACAGGAACAGAAATAATTTCGTTTGAATCCATCAAGCATTAAAATCCGTTCGCCGAGGGATTGAAGTGAAAAATGAGCCGGAGACAGGAATTAGAAGCTCACCGCCTGGGCTGTCAAAAGGGATTTTCCCCAGATAGAAAACAAGCAATTGGAAATGCAGGGAGGTAAATCCTTCTCAGTCTCTGACACGTACGCAGACTCTTGGTTCCCCTTCCTGGCCCTCTCTGGGTTCATGGAGCCAAACCTGGACACCTCTCCCTATGTGCTCTTCAGCCACAGCACCCAACCTTGGGATCCCCTTCCACGGGTCTGCAGAGAGCACACCGAGCTGCATGAGAGGCTGTGCTGAGACACTCAGAGGAGCCAGCAGTGCTTCACATGGTGTATCAAGAGCTCACCAGGGCCTAAGGCAGCAAAGGGAAGCCAAGGCAGCTGCTGAAGGGATAAACTAAGAGCCCCTAAGAACCATTTTATCTACTCTGAACAGTTTTTGAAGAAAGAGACAAGTAGCATAGTTGTCATTACAATTATAGTCACTACTCATCTTCATTT
The DNA here is from genome assembly GCF_039878825.1 of Excalfactoria chinensis. Classification (NCBI taxonomy): domain Eukaryota; kingdom Metazoa; phylum Chordata; class Aves; order Galliformes; family Phasianidae; genus Excalfactoria; species Excalfactoria chinensis. The sequence continues at coordinate 3,340,914 of NC_092840.1, read as the reverse complement.
ATTACCCAAAAAATCAACTTCAAGTCCCTAAAAAATAACATCGTTCTCTCAAGACTACTACAAGCACCTCAGCATCAGCTACATATATACATATATATATATTTATACACACACACACTTTTTTTTTGAGGTTTTGGAGGCTTATTTGCAACCACAAGAACCAGAAATCTGCTTTTTTCAAAATGGAACAAATACAGAAAAATAAGGCAGCAGTGAGAGAGACTCGAGGTCACAGAATCATAGAATCCCAAGGTTGGAAAGAACCTACAAGATCATCTGTAGTCCAACCGTCCTCCCATTACCATAGCTACAACTAACCACTAAACCATCTCTCATAGCTTCTAAACCATATCTCGTAGCTAAGGTCACCCTGCAGAGGTCCAGCCCAGATTATGTGATGAAGCATACAGGATTCATCTCGCATCCACAGGTCCTTACAGTCTTATAGCTGGGCTTTGAGAAAGAAGTGACTGCTACAGCACTGTTTGGTTTTATGCAGGGTAGGTCCCCCCTTGAGTTGGCTGCGAGAACCGAAGGCAAGAATTATTTCTAGTACAGCTTCTGTATGAAGATAATAAATACAACCCACAACAGAAAAGGCCAATGTGCCCCTGGGTCTGTAGCTCAGTGATGCAGGACAGCCAGAAGTGAAAGCACCACGGAAACCTACAGATCTACTAAATCGCATTAATGAGATGCTGAGAAACTTACAGTCATCAAACTGCACTGTGGCTGTACACTGTGAAATCAATTATCTACTTAGTGGAGAAGGAGCAGGAAGAAAGAGGTAGAAAGAAGGAAAGGAGAGGATGAAGAGCCAAATATGAAGTGTGTAAGCTATAGGTGGAAGCCTGCAGAATAACAGGAGCAAGCAGCTTTCGAACCACAGTTCAGTTCCAGACACAAACTGATTTAAGAACAGAGCAGGTATAGAATAAGAACAAAGCAAGCATGCATGCAGCAGGATCCCTTCTGAATTCAAAAGCCAGTTAAGAGAACAGACAACCTCAAGAAGTTTAGTTTAACATAAAATTCAATAACTTTGATGTATGCTAATATGCACCAAGATAAAGACCACAGTTACCCAGATACAAAGAGGTACCTAGGTGCTCATAGTAAATATTTTCTTTTCCACATGCTGGCCTCTTTTGTTCTGTATCACGCTTTCCCCTTATTCTACAAATCTCTGGTAATAATATTACCACTTAGGTGGTGTTTCATAGCTGTGCTTAACCCAGGGGGTATCATTATCTCTGTTTCGCATATGGAGACACAGAAGCACCTAAAGATGAAATGAGTCCCTGTTAAGATCAGAAAAACAGCTACAGTTTTATAAATTACAGCGTTAGTTTGTGTATACAAGAGAAACCTCAGGAGGCCTAAATGAGATTTGCTGGCAGCATAAAGACTGTTTGAAAACACCCATGAAAACAGCTCGTCTTAATGGTAAGCCAGGGACAAACACACACAGGGACAAAGAAAAGATAAGGTGACAGTGCTGTGGTCATGGGTCAGAATGAATCAATAACAGCTGCTTCAGTAGCTACGCTAGGAAGACTTCGTGTTCTGCTCACACTGATGGTATTCACAGTTGCCTCCCTGCTCTTTGAGGAGCTGAAAAGTTATCAGCAGAATCTTACAGTGGGACCAGAGCATCCAGCAAGCTGAGCCTGGGGAAAAGGGCTGGCTGCACTGGCCACACAGCTCTAGGGACAACGCTGCGGTGGAGATAAATTTATATCTGTTAAGTTTAACGTGCCATCCCCATTTCTGCCCCCTCCTGCAGAAGATGCTGCTGCACTGAACCTGAAAGGTCTGGTTATAAATAGCCTCTCCCTGCAGCTCCTCAATGAGCCACTGAGGCGGAATGAGTCATCTCTGCCAGCTCCGTGCCCCCCCAAACCGACTGCATCAGGGTGGGAGCATGGCTGCCAAAAGCACTGGTACACACTGTTCTCTCTCAAAGGGCAGTGGCCTTGGGGGACAGGGACGCTAGTCAAACTAGCTCTGCTCATTACTCATAAGCACCCAAAAGACACATCACTTTGTGAGTAAGAATGGTAAGAACCATCAGTAGCACCTAGAAACCAGCGGTTCACACTGTTATCTGTGCCACCCCACTGTGATCTAGTTGGTTTGTCGTGGAAATGACCAGGCATGCCTTCGAATGTCTCACTCAACTTGCAAAAAACGACTCCCTACCAAGGTTAGTCAACATCCGGACAGCAAACGGACACGGTGACCAACGTATGATCTGACATACCCTAACTTTGCTACTAGGAACACTCATGTATTTCCTAAGAGTAAAGAATATGGGAATTGTAACAGGCAAAGTGAGAGCTAGATTGGATTATTCCACCATGAGAGAAATCCAGGTGCTCAGAGTAAAGGGATTCCAGCAATTATTTGCTTTGCTCACGTGAGCTTTAATTGGAGACAAACGGAGCTCTACTGAAACATGCCTCAAGTCTAAGGCATTAAGGATGGGTGTTTAATGAACTTAGTATACACATCTATTCAAGCAAGTAACACACAAGTCCTAGCCAAGATAAACAGGTATCTGTAACATAACAAATTTGCTGCAATTAACAGAACACCTGAGAGTGAGTGTTCACTGTGGGGGCAAATAATCTAAACCAATACTGGTTTAAAGGAAAAAGAATATCAGGGAGCGAAGACAACACAAAGCTGATACCAAAGGAGAACAGTCTGGAAGCTTATTACTATTAGGAAAGAGCAAAATATGGAGAGAGGAAGCAAAGAAACCTGATGATACATTTCATTCAAATGGAGAATTTAAGTTAATGTGATCCAGATGATTCTGATACATTTTCCATATGCTGAGATTAATGGCTGTGACCTATGGATCACCCAAATATTGTGTGAGGAAGCAAACTCTGGACAACAGTGAGTGTCAACAAGCAGGACAGCAAACAAGAACATCATATGGTTCAGTCGTGTGGTGATATAAAATGCTGACAAAGGCTGGCAGATATTTTGCTACTGGCAGAGGTGATACGGTATTGTCTCAATAGAGGAAGATGATGACATGATTTTACATTACTTGGCTTTCCATTTTCCCTCCAGATTTTAATTCACCATCAAATGAGCGAAGTACATTTCATTAATGACTCTGTACTGATAGAGTCAGCACTGCATGTGTGTGGCTTCACCACCCCTATGTCCATGTTGTCCTGGAATATTTCATCTTCGAAGATATTACTCCAAAGGGACTCACTGCTCAGGGGAACTGAAATCTTGAAAACTTCTCTCCTGTCTCTACCTTTCTTCTCAGCAGATAGAAAGTTATTTACCAGTGGCTGGCACCCAGAAAAGGCAGTTCTCATTTCTGTTATCACCTCTGTCCTCTCTTTCCTTTCTTCATTATTATCTCCTCTGATAGAAAGAACACCTATTTTCTCTTGCCTTGTATCAGTGAATAAAAGCTGAAGATCTTTATGTTCTTGCTTCTCGCCGTGCAGTAGAGACAGGCTCACCACCTCTTCTTCTCATCTCTAAATTTTCCAGTTAGAAAAGACCTGCCCACATTGCTATTGATCACTATATTCCTTCGCCTTCCTGAGGAATCCAGGCTTTACAGATGTGGTACAAGTGCAGTCTAATTGTGTCTCAAGGGTGTATCTGGGATGTACCTGAGTGCTGTCCCCAGCTCCTGTGTGTGTGATGGCTAAGAAATCACAAGGGTCAGTCCCTTGCTATCTATCTCAAACTCCTTTATCTCAAATCTTCCTTTAATGATGAGAAAGGGACAGAATAGGTGAACTCCTGGCATTTTGTGAGGGTGTTTTTTTTTAAACACTCTTGGGTTTTTCATGTCTGACTAATAATCTAGCTAATAAATTTATCAATTGAGAAAACTAACTCTTTGATCTGCTGTTGGTATTTGAATCTTAATACAGTAATTTCAGCCACAACTGTAATCCTGTTAACTTACCACCTGAACACAGACACAGCAGCCGAGACACAGGATGCACAGAGATATCAGCACGTAAGAAAGCAAATTCTTTTCTCATTTGCAAAGATGCAATTTCAGTCTCTTCCAGACATATGACCAGTGTGCCTTAATGGAGAACCTAGCCTAACAATGGGAGGCCATGCCAATGGCAAAGGCTGTGCTTTGACTACCGCAAAGTGAGAGGATGGTGGTTCCCATATCCTCAGCATTACAACATATTTTTCATCAATGAGCTAGAAAATAGGTTAGTAAGAAGATAATAAGGCATATGGGAGGCAAGAGCATCACTGAGGTTTGAGATTTTGATGGGAACAGAGGAAATACTGGTGAAATAAAATAAAATCTAAACAATCTCGCTTTAAATATCTGCAAAGTCCAACACATTCCAAAACAGCCTTTCAGGACATGGAAAAAGAAACCAACAAAACAATAATCCATCCACCAACTGCTGCTCTAGTTGTCCCAAGACTCCGAGGTGTCTGCCTGTTCAGTCACACACATTAAACATGAAAATCAACTATACTGAAACCAATGCACATAAAACAGCTATTTCCACAAAGACATGCCGAATGTAGCAGGGCAGCTGAAGCTATGCGGGGGCTACATTCTGGTAACACCCACCATTTGCAGTCAAGAAATTAAGAGGTAGAAGGTATCTCTGAAAGCAGCTTCTTCTGTTAAACCGCTGCTCCAGAAATCCTATACAGAATGTAAAACTCCATCTCACCTGAGACCAAGTAACTGCCCAACATCCAAGTCTGTTTCATCCTCGTCTGTCATTCTTTGGCTATTCTGAGCAAGGGAATTCCAGCTCCTGGAAAGAACAGATTGAAGAAAGCCGTTAGCCCAAATGTACCCATGGCATTAGCTACAATGGCAGGTGGGAATTCTGGCTTTTGGGCTGGGATTATACAAAGGAGCGTATCGCTCATTCCCCATAGAAGTAGGCCTGTTTAAGGCTGCAGAGGCTGCATGCCAAGCTGTGCAGAAATTCATATAGTTTATCTTTACTCATCCCAAGTAGGGCAGATTTCTATGGGGCTTACACCTCTCTTTCATGTTGTGTGGTTTCATTCTTCCCCCCATGTATTTTTTTCTCCTTTCTATCCACCGGATACACATAACTTTCCTATTCAACAGCATTAAGCAGAGACAAAGTGATTATGCAATGAGATACATGCTGTATTTTTGCATTGCCTAGTGGCACGATTAGATTGTGGGAACGAATAGAAGAAAAATTCTCCCAAAGCAATGAGGAAGTCAAGTACAGTGTGCTGTGCAGGAACAGCTGTGGTTGAGGTGTGCTGCCATCCTACCCAACTACAAGAGGGATTTCAGATGATGCAGGTGATTTCTTGTTCAGACAATGGCCATTCTTTCATTTTCTTCACTACTCAGCCTCCACCTCCTCCCCTTACCCAGGCAAAATAAAATCCGAAGAGACAATAACACAGTCACATGAGAACTGGAGAAGAACTGACGCTGCCCTAATCTGAGGGGGATCTGGCTGTTGTGCAGAACTTCCAGCAGGCCTGCTCCAATATTCATTTATATTGCCTTTAGCCGGGTTTGTTTTACAGTACGAAAAGACACCACAGATCCAAAGCTGAGCCCAGCATCAGAGGGACGAGAAGCCAGGGTCCAGGGGGGGGAGGAAAAGGAGCACAGGGATGAAACAGAAGCAAAACCAACAGCTGGGGGAAAAAATCCCTTTCTTTTTGCTTTGTAAGACTTCTTCCCACACTCAGATTCCCCCTGTTCCCTTCCCCAGGCCGTGGGGTAGGGCGGCCTGCCGCGTGGTCCTCAGCTCTGCCTTTAAATAGAAATCGAGCCCCAAACTGTCATTTTGATTTCTAAAGCTGCGGAAGTGAAGGGGCAGGAGGTAAGAGCATCCCAGAGGAAGCAAGGCTCCTCCGGCACAGTGCTGCAGCAGCAAAGCTATTAATAAATGTTTGCAATCTTTTAATCGTTCTGCTAAATTGCCATCGTGTTCTTGCAAAGCCCATAGTGTGTCAGTGCAGCTGCCTCCCCCCGCCCGCCTCCCCGTGTTCGTGCATGTGATGAGGGGGAACATCAGGAACACGCTCATATCCGAGGGCTGCGGCAGCGTTAGAGGGAGAATGATTTTGACAAGTGACTTTTAAAACCTTCTCCACTCCAAAGTGAGCGGCCCTATTACTGACATCTATTAACCACACCTTCACTCGGTTTTCCTTCCCCAGCACACCCTGCTTGCTCAGTGCAGACGCTGCACTCTTCTTCATGAAGACACCACATCGGATCAGTCACGGCTTGGGACACACTACCTGCGAGGATGCATCTCCTGCCATATGACTGCACTGTGGTTGCAGTCAGTCAGCAGCCACTCTGCCTTCGAGATATTCTCAGCTACAGAACATTTTTGCCCACTTCATCCAGCCCACCACTGAGCTGAAAATCCTCAGGATGCTACACAAACATACACTGCTTTCCAGGCTTTTACCGCAGGGCCTGTTAACCAGAATACAAGTGGACTAGAAAGAACGCGATCCTATTTATGGTAACAGATAACGTTTCTGGATGAAAAGGATTAATACTTTTAAACAAATTGCCCATTCTCCACTCCACGTGGCTGAAGCACGGCCATCACTGCCCGACCCAGCGCACAGCAGACAAAGGAAGCCTCCAACGTCACGGTGGAGATCAGCTTCATCCTTTGTCTGCTCCCTCCCCCGGCTCAAACTCCCATCTTTGTCCTAATTATAATAGCATTGGAAATTATCGTGGTTTAAAAAAAGATGCCGGCTTATATAATATTCTTATTGCTTATTAATGATTTCAGAAGGGAGAGCGAGTTGCCTTGCATTGTGGGAATTATGCAAACTAAGGCTGAGCCATACCTTGCTGGGCTCCACCAGTTTCTTATTTGGAAGCCTGATGCATGAGGATTACCATGTAATAACAGATGTAAAGGCTTTTAGTGAATGACAGGCCTGCCACACACACTTGAACAAGAAGACATGACAGGCGTCACATTTCACAGTGATTAGCCTTGGGCACTTTCAGAGGCAGAAGACTCCAGGCGGAGTGACTTTAACCGCCCAGCAAGTGTGATAATCCCCAAGACGGCACAGCCTGAAGAGTCTGATTGCAGTTTGGAATGGGAGCTTATGAATAATAATAAAGAAAACATCAGACTGGGTTTTGGTGACACACTTACACGGCGCTGACAGCCAGAAAGACGGTCTGCTTGAATACAAAGTCCTTCAGTCCATCGCTTAGTCTGAAATTACTTACAGGCTGCCCCCTAAACATCATCCTCTTCTATACGGTTATAACGTGTGAAAGACTTAATAAAGAGCTGAACCTGAGATGGAGTACGTGCTTCACAGGAAACATCCCCTGTGTTTGTCACTATGGCATCTTTCAGCTGGAGAGCACAGGGTAGAGTAGGAGGGGATGTGAATGGAAGCAGCAGCGCTGGATCCATGCTATCAGCTCCCGTGGTTTTATTGGAAAACGAGCTTCAATACAAGGTGACACCATCAGTCTCTGATGCTGAGGCACTATCAAAAGACTGATTCGGTTTCTTGCCCCCACACTTACAGAGAAACACCTGCAGCCGGCAAGTCCCGAGAATGAATGAGCTCCGTACGAATAATTTAAGTAAATTAATTAAATCAAATGATTTTTTAAACGATTTTGTTGATGTCTGTGATCTGACTCACAGATGCTCATCATCTTACAATGCTGATTATATAATAGGAAGTAGACGTGCTTTTCAAAGCAAGAGATGTGCATATGCAGCAGAATGCATTAAAACATGGAGCGAGCTGAAGCCGAGAACACGTTTTAGGGCAACCCAACCAGCCCCCAAAACCCCCACCGTGTTTCTTGTTTAAATCCTACATCTCACCAAATAATAAACACTAAAAAAGCCTCCACAGTTTTTGACTTGAACGTCTGTCCCTGCTGTCCCTGCGTTTGCCACACGTGGGGCTGAGGGAGATCTCCTTCAGCCGAGCAATTGGGGCAGGAAAGGGGACGGAGAAGGGACACCCTAAATGGATCAATCCATCCCCTGCAAACCCTCTGTAATGCACAGAAAGATTCTCAAGCTCAGGAGGAAATACCCACATCATGCAGGGAGCGCTGGGCATTAGGAAGCTGTGCTGGGGCTGCCACATCCTCTGCCAGCCCCGCTGTCCCACCAGCAGCGTCCACCCCATGACGTGCCCTGAGAAGCCCTCGGGTTCCCTGTGGTGCAGACAGAGGAGCCATGCTGTGCAGGCACAGCGGCTGCAGTTACACTACGGGATGCAAACTTTGCTATCCCTGCGCATCCAAACATAGAGGGAAAACACAAGCAAACAAAACCCACTTAACTGGCTGTGGCTTAGTCTCTTGACCTGGTTTGAAGCTACATACACCACAACATCAGTTCTTCACTGCATCTCCAACACCACCAAGGACTTTGCTGGCAGGAAGCGGTCCTTGGTACAGCATCGAGACCCAGGCAGTCCTGGGTGCTGGCATACAACTGGCACGTGCTGGAATGTGGGGAAAAGTGAGCTCCCTTCGGAAAGATGGAAAATGAAACCAGATGCCACCAATGTTGAGAGAAAGAAGAAACTAGATCTGATCCTTTAGATGACTGGATGGAGGCTGCTCGTGTTCAGAGACAGAAGGACCAAATTCAGCTCTAATTAAGTCACTAATGTTACAGCGGGACAAACGTGATCTTTTGAGCATCACAGGTATGAAAACAGGGACACAGAAGGTCACACAGCAACAACTGCTCACGGTCAGCACGTGCCCTGTTGAATTCTACCGAGGTGATCCGAGCGATAACGCCCGCAGTCAGTGCTCCCACAGCACTGCAGGAAGGGTGCAGTGTCCATCACCAGGAGCTTCAGCTTGGGATCAACCAACAGCAGGCAGCAGTCATCCCCAGCTCCAGCTCAAGCCCCCACACCCTGAGGGCATCTGCTGGGATCAGCCTAGCAAACGCAGCAAGATATTGTTTGTTTCTTTCTGTCTCCACGGTGTGCATAGTTAGGAAAAGTGACAAATGTTTACAGCCTTTAACTAAGGTGCGAACATATCTTTAAAAACAAAGAAATAAAACCAGGGAGCTCCAGCAAGCTTCCTAAAATAGGTCAGATGCTTCCCGTGCTGTTCGTCTTCTTCAGCCTGCAACAACCGTGCCCTCCAGAGATGTGTCTGCAGTTACTGGTCACTGTGAGCACCCCCAGCAGCACGGCACAAATCAAAGAGCTGCAATGATTTTGCCCCACTCAAATCTGCACTTCATACTGCACCCTTCTTTGCCTCTGGGGGGCTTTCAATTACTGCGCTGGGCAGCTGGACGGCTGGAGGCTGGAACAGAGCGGTGCAGAGGCCTCCAGCAGATTGGGTCAGGCTGAGTGGAGATCCACGTGGGTGCGTGGGTGACTGACACACTCCTTGCACCAAGCTGACACCAGGACAAGCTGAGCCCCCTGGCAGCCAACCCCAGCCCCAGCCTCACCTCCTGCATGGTGCACTGCCCTGCCAGAGCCATGCAGCAGGCATGCCTTATGTGAGGTTGCTCCAGGACGCCTGTCCTCTCACTCAGCACAGCAGCTGCAGAGTGATAGATGTGCTGGAAAATGCTTTTCATTGTCTTTCTCATTAGGGAGACAAGTGCTCTGCATAAGGCATCTCTGATCCTATGCTGCTCGAGGCTGCTGGAGTTCAACACAAAGCCACATAGAAAAAGGGGTTGTTCAGCATACGGCGCTGTAAGCAGATGTACTGACAGGGCTGTGGCTTACCCTGCACACGGGCCTGCAGAGGAAAGGAAAAGCAAAGAGCAAAGACCTGCTCTACCCATGTGAAAAACACGCTTTGTTTTTTCACCTGAATTCAAAAATCACAGTCTTGTCTCGTTGGCAGACAGTGCTGGTTACTCAAGACATGCAGGTTTTTGTTTGCCTTCCTTTCAGAAGCCTCCTTCACGGGCAGGTAAACTGAAGGGCTTTTGTTTATTTGCAATGTTTTTCCCTTTCCTTTATCTGCAGCTGCTCCACGGGTTCCTGGATGAAAAGTCCCTCAGCATCAGCAATGAAAGCTGCCTCGCTGATTGCATCTCCTGCCTCAGTGCCTTTCAGCACAGCCCTGTCCCATTGGCACGCTCTGAGATCTGCTCTATCACAAGCACTGCTCTCCAGTGCGGGCTGGAAATCCAGTAAAACTCTCTGAGGCCACCATTAGGTTTATGTCAGCCTCTGCTGTAACTTACGGAACGTCGTCCTCCTCCCTATAGGTGGCAAGAAGACAAAATCCTGCTAATGCTATTGGATTCTTTGAGAAGAAGCAATTTCTCAATTAAACATAATTAAGAGCAATTACCCTTTATCTTCAGAGACCAGAACAAAGAATAATTAATCCATCCTAACATCCCTGCTAAGGAGGCTTTACGAATGGTTTCCTCACTTAGCAGATCACAAGGTAACTTCTGTGGCCTACTGCTCCCGCTGCTCTCTAGGGCAGGGAGGGAGAAGAGAGGATCCTGAACCAGCTGAACTGACAGCCCAGGTTCTGCCTTGAGCTCAGAGCTCAGCAGCAGCTGTTTGCTCCTTGCAGCAGCTCGGCTGCAAACAAAAAGGGCTCTGCCGAGAGATTTCCTATTTAGAAGCAGTTTTGCTGTGTCTGGTGATTAAAAGCACACGGTCACTATTAATCTGAATGGAACGATCCTGTTCTTGGCTGTTCCAACAAAAAAAAAACCTGCAAATTTCGTATTTTCATTATGCATTGATTATATCTGCATTAGCATTCATACGCCAAGGTGATAAAACAGGATAGCTTTATTCCCTAGTGTATTGATTGATCCGAGGGCTCCCGAGCTAAAAGGGAAGGAGGGGAAATACAGAAAATGAGAGAGCAAAAAGGAAAGGACCGCAGTGAGAGACAACACATCCCAAACATCGCATTAAAGCATCTACATGAAAGGCTCCAGGCCAACATGCTTACAGAATGCACTCTTCTGTGTCAGTGACCTTGTGAAGATAAACCGAACAAAAAGCTTCGGGCAGCATCACACGGAGGACTTATAAGAAGCAGTTTTAATTTTAGGCAGATTGCTTTGTGTTCAGGGTTATCTGGGGATGCAATGTGCACACAGTGGAACAAAAACGTTGCTGTCACCCTCATGCCACACCTGATGGCAAAATCAGCTCAGGGGGAAGCAAAGCCGTGGCTCTGGCTGTGCAAGGAAGATCAAACTGGGGTATCACAAGGATGGAACACCAGCACGTCCTCATTTTACTCCAGAATGTCATTAATTACTTGGCTACATGATGTGTGAGCAACATGCAAGACCGGCACTCCAACACAATATGCTCGAGCACGCTGGCTCCCTCTGCTCACATTGTGTCCTTGCTCCCTATCTCCGGCCTGACAGTTATTTACCACGAACAATTTGTTCAGTCCTTTTGTACCTGTTTCCTTACCTACAAAACGCAAACATCCCATCTGAAAAGGACAGAAAGATTCACTAACTGATAACTGTCTTCCCAGTGAACGCACACGACGGTGATTTTAATTGCAGCAAAAACTTGGGAACTCCATGAGCTGACTGCATGCAATAAAAGGCGTGCATCAATCACAATGCTTACTGCAGCTTATTAGTACAGCTCATTCTGTATGACACAAATGGGACTTAGCCCATAGCCTGGAGATTACATACGTTGCATAAACCCAAGACTCCCAAAGGCCCAGCTCAGGGCAGGATCTATGGGATGTGGATGGAAGAAAACCTCATCAGTGAGTCCTCCAAGGCCTCTGAGGCATCTGGCAGTGACAGCAGCACAGGACCCAAATGACTCTGAAACACGCTTCGTCCTGCTCTCTAAAACACACCAATTAGTATCAGCCAACTGTAGCCTTTACTGTATTATCCTCAAAATAAAACCATTATGCTGGACCAAGATCAGAGAAAATCAGCCCTTTGCTGGACAATCATTAATGAAGCTGTTATTCTTTATGCACTGATTAAGAGCTTTCTATCCAAAGTTCTCAAACAGCTTCATAAATCGTCCCCTAACGCACCTGCAGTGCACGTTACTTCCCCCTGTCCCAGCACACTCTGAGCTCTATCATTCCTATCTGAATACTCTGAGCTCTATCATTCCTATCTGAATACTCTGAGCTCTATCATTCCTACCTGAATACTCTGAGCTCTATCATTCCTATCTGATAAGCTATTCCAAGGCCACACTGTCTCGCCAGGCCTGCAGGACAGACTCCCACCCTCTCTTGGCAGGTCTCTGCATCCACTCTTCAACTGGAACTGCAGAAATCTTCTGGCTTTTTCTCTCTCCAGCCCTATTTGAGGAGGCTGTTCTTTCCCACCTTGACCACGTAACTCAGCATCACTTCTGATTGCTTCTTGAATCGCTGGCACAAATCAATACAGCAAAGGTCGCGGCGAGGAGGAAAGGAAACAAACGTGGAGGCGTTCGAATCTTTTACTCCTGGGCTGTCAGCTCAGCACACCGTGAAGCCGGAGCAGACCTGCACGCCTTGTGCAAACACGAGCTGTCTGCAGGGAGCGGTGCTGGCTCAGGGCTGCTCCGTGCATTACCCAAACCAACAGCAGGGAACTAAAGGCTGTATGTACCCTAAGCGAAACGAAGCAGGACAGCGCTCTCTCACTGCGCTGCTCTCTCACAGCACCGTGTCTCTCCTAATCAGCTTCCCGGACCGAAAACTGATGCTCTCAGAAGGCAGCGGGCCGTGCCTGCAGCACGCACAGTGCACACGTCCTATCGCATTACAGGGCACAGTGCGCTCACGCGGGATGCTCGTCGGGGCCGCAGCTGCGCCTCTGCGGCAGCACAGAGCGGAGGAGGGCAGGGACGACGGCAAACAGAACGGGCCGCAGGGCGGGGAGGGGAACAGCACCGGAACAGCACCGCACCGGCAGCTCCGCTGGGAGGGCCGGCAGCTCACAGCACAGCAAACACCCTGAACACAGACGGAAAGCGTCGGGACCGCCCGGAGATGCGGGGAAAGCGACCCACCAGCGCGAGGCGGCGGCACTGGACGGCGGTGCAGAGAACCGAGCCCGGCCCGGTGTCAGAGCGCGGAGCCGCACGGCAGCCCGGCGCTGAGCCCGCAGCCCGTTTGTACGCGGCCGAATGCAATGTGCAGTGCGGTGCAGTGCAATGCAGTGCAGTGCAGTGCAGTGCAGTGCAGCGCAGTGCAATGCAATGCAGTGCAATGCAATGCAGTGCAATGCAATGTAGTGCAGTGCAGTGCAGTGCAGTGCAATGCAATGCAGTGCAGTGCAATGCAGTGCAGTGCAATGCACACGTCAAGGCCTCACAAAGGCCGGCCTCGCTGTGCGCTTTGCTCCCCATAAGGTTCCCATTAACACCTGCCTGAAGTGCGGCCACAGGCGACGGAGGGGAGCCGGGACGGAGCGGGAGCAGCAGAACCGGCAGGAGCTGCTGATCCAGGACGGGAATCGCGCAGCTTTTAGCGCTGCCTTTAGCGCTGCTTTTAGCGCTGCTCTGTCCGCAGTTGAGGCCGCGAAGGGCGACGCTCCGGCTCCGTCCCAGCGCTGATGCCACGCGTCCCCCCGCCGCCTGTCGACGCCTCCAGCCGCGCCTCGAGCGCCCCCGCGCGGCGGCTGCAGGGAGCGCGGCGAAGAGCGGGAGGGAGCGCGCATGCGCAAAGCCGCAGCCAGCCGAGGAAGGAAGAGCGGAGCCGCGCGTGCCGAGCGGGGACGGGAAGTCCCTCCTCTTTCCCCGCCCCCGCGCCGTGGCGATTGGTCGCGGTGAGCGGCGGCCGCTCGCTCATTGGCTGGGAGCGGCATCCGCGCGGAAGGGCCCGGGGCCGGCATGGTCCGCTTCAAGAACCGGTACGTGCTGTGCGAGCTGCTCGCGGACGACCCGCGCTGCCGCCGCTGCATCGAGGACCGCGCGGTGGGTCTGGCCGTCAGGGACGCCATCGCGAGGGCGCACGGGGACTACGGGCTGGGCCGCTGCTGCGTGTCCTTCACAGGTAGCGGGCCGGGCCGCGGCGGGGCGCGGCGGGGCGGGGCGGGCGCTGACGGCCGCGGTGTGTCCGCAGTGAAGTACCTGAACGCCTACACCGGCACCGTGCTGCTGCGCTGCCGCAAGGACTGCCGGCAACTGCTGAGCTCCGCGCTGCCGCTCGTCCGGAACCTGGAGAGCCGCGGGCAGCGCTTCCCCTGCGCGCTGCGCACGCTGCACGTGGGCGGTGAGTGCGGCGGCTCCGGGCCGGCTGCGAGCGGGGACGGAACCGGAACGGAACGGAATGGGGGGGGGGTGACGCGTGATGAAGAGCGCTCGGTTCCGAAGGCGGTATTCGGTATTGCGCCGCTCCTGCAGGTACCATCAGAACCTGCCAGAAGTTCCTCATCCAGTATAACAGGAGGCAGCTGCTGCTGCTGCTGCGGAACTGCGCCAATGAAGGTGAGTTGGTCCGGCCCTGCAGCTCTGCTCGTGGAGCTGCAGCACAACCGCTGTGTGTCCTTTGGCAGAGGAGAGGCGCAGCGTGCGGCAGGCCGTGCTGAGCTGCTCCATCGCAGAAGAGCAGGCACAGAGCGGGGAGGAGGAGGAGGAGGAGGAGGAGGATGGCACAGAGACGGACTGAGCAGCACTTGTTCACTTTGTTCTGGATCTGCATCGTGGAGCCGAAACCAAATATCTTACTGTGTTAAGTAAAGCAAGTAAAGGTGCTTTTCATGTCCCTACGTTGACTTCATTTCTCTCTTCCAAATGTTCTTAAATAAAATGCATTCAAAAAAACCACAAAGGATTACACTTCAGTAGGTTTCTAGCCTCTTTTATTCCAGGATTCAAACCATGGACTGCTCCTAAGGAGCAGAGAAGCTCAATGTGATCTTCGTGCTGAGGTAGAACTGAGCTTTAGGCAGTTGCTATGGGAAAGAAATGTAGTTATGCTCCTTCGGTACAGAGAGCAATAACTTCCGTTTTTGACCTTATCTCCCAGGGCACCTGTTCTCCATAGGGCTGTCTGTGCTTCAGGTCACAAAAGCACCAATTGTCTACACAGGAGCAAAGATTACAGCAAACACAATGTGGAACTACGTGGCTCAGCTCCATCCAACCCCTTTTAAAACTCATAGGTACAATTGCTGCTTAGATATTTATTAAGGTTACACCAGTCGGTTACAGGAAGGTAGCATTGCTGCTCACATCTCTTGAATCCATGGGAAAACAAGACATAACTTGAAGGTCTGCCCTTTGGAGACTGTCCTGCACACGGAACAGCCTTCTCTGCCTGCACTTCTTCCCTTATTCAAGTGCCTGTGGAACAGGAGCAGAACCAGCTCCAACTCCTCCCCCTTGTCAACTCAAAGAAAACTTGACCATAACGGTGTAGGAGATAATAAGCAACATATAACGGTCAGACACTCAAGTAGTTACTCCTGTTCCATGGGTTAAAATGTCACAAGTAGGAAACAATCACGTTGGAAATCACATTAACTGCATACTTCAATATTTTATTTAATGGCTTTCTGTGCCCTCATCACCAGTTTTCCTGCGTGCGTTTGAAGCATTACCAACAAGCTGTGTGCCACTCCTGGGCACTCTGGTTCTTTGTATTCCCTTGACAAGCTGTGCTCTTTCCCTCACATGTAGTTAATTGTGACCAAGTGTGAAATTAAGCTGCTTTCAAAGAATGTTTTGCAAGTGTTTCCTCTGTTCTCCTATCACAACAGAAACGTTCCTGGCCTCCCCAGTCTCCCCCCCTCTTTCTGTCTCCCAGCTGCAGACTGTTTTATGCTCTTTGGTACTTGGGTGCCTTCAGGAAGCACCTGTTTTGACACGAAGAAGCACGGATATGCTGACAGCCTTTTTAGGGCAGGGATAAAACCAATGAGCCTATCAGTGGTGTGAGGATAGCTAACAACAGGAGTCTCCACGGCTTCCTTGCTCAAACTGGTCACAGTGCAGAAGGGAGGGGGGGGCATGGATTGCTTCTTAAGGAAGCATAAGCTTTTCAAAAGCTATGTGAGTGCACTTCTTGGAACAGGTGGGGCTGAATGGAACAGAAGATACCTGTCACTCTTGCCCTATGTTAGATGGTACTTCATACCAGCTTCCTGAAGGGAATCCATAGCATGAGTAGGATGCTAAATTTGCATGTTACCAAAAGTGGCGTGACACTGTGGTGATACAAACATTATAGCTCAAAAAGTCTGCAGTATTGTAAGTGTGCGCATGTGATTTATTGCGACTGGTGGCCTTGACTGGTACATTACACCTACAGTTCATTTTATTTAACAAAATCCACACCACTTAGAACTCATTAGCTTCAAATCAAACCACAAGCAGTGCAGAACGCAACCACCCAAAGAAAGAGGGAAGAGGGGTCCAGAAGAGGCATATTTATAGCCCGAGGTGCTTACTGCAGATCAGCTCACAGCACAGAACCAAGCAGATACAGGACTTTATCCCAGCGCAAGAGATCTGTGTTTCTTGCTGGGAGATAAAAGTGCCTACACACTCCAGCTATTTGTTATTCCTCCAATTCAAGAGCAGCCAGTGTCAAAATAAGTTCACCTATTTACCGGGAGCCCGAGGGTGGAGTGTTTACTCGGGATGATCACCAGGTTACAAGGAATTTGTCAGCCATGGTTGGCAAAAGGAAAAAAAATAAAAGAATTAGCAGCCTCATTTAACCCACATTAAAACAGAGTTAAACAACCGAGACAAGCCAGGAGTTCCTTCTACCAGTAGTGCCAGTATGCATTTCGGAATACACAATTTCAGCAACAGTCACTTCAAAACTAGGTAGCCAAGTTCTGCTTTACACTCACCTTCAGCTTTAAGCCTTTCAAAGCCAGGAGAACAGAAGGAATTCTTGCTTTTTAGAAAAAGAACAGATAGCAGCTAACACTTCAAAGCCAGAAAGCTCTTTTGCCCCAGTGCAGAGGAAACCAGTTCCTGAAGAAAGCAGTTTAACAGCTTTACTGAAACAGCACTCACAGTCAGACTGCTGTCTGTGTGTTCCCAGGGGAAATAAAAGCTCTCTGCCTCTTCACTTAGGCAATACTGCAGCGCTCTGGCAGTACCATACAGATGTAAATGCTTTTATACTGCTTACTAGGCCAAAAGAACTGACGTGGTACAGACCAGAAGCCTTGGCTGAATGGTCTCTGGGTTTTTTTTCTTTCAAAACTTCGTTTCGGTATAAATCAATTTGGTAAGCTGGAATAACAAAAATAAATCTCCAACATATACTGTCATGGTTTCCTCCTGAACCCCCTATAGAAGCCCTGGAAAAACAAGTTTAGTCTGTTCAAATTTAAATACTTAAACTATAGCAGCAAAACAAAGCAAAATGAAAAGAAAACCAGGAGAGGAAACTTCTCTTGAATAGCAGAATCACTTCGTGTGAACAACAGAGGTGCTGAACAGCAGCTTCTGCTTCTGTTTCTTTCTTTTCTTCCCTCCTTTTTCCTCTGTGAAGAATTGAAAAGATACTGTCATTCTTCTTGTGGAACAGGAATATCACACAAGAAATCAGTGCGAACTGGAGATCTTTTAAGCTCCCTCTAAGATAACTTCTTTAAGCTACCAGAAGCCCTAATTGAGTGGTTCATAAACCACAACCTGATACTTTTCAGACCTGCTCTGCAGCCAGTTGTTGATCCCCAAAACTACTTATCCTACTTCTCCCAGAAGGAGAAATGTTCATTTTTTTCCTACTTCAGAATTTCTCCCCTCCTCACCTGATAAATGATCAGCTGTGGACGGTTTGTCCAGTTTCAGGAGGGCCGCCTCAATAGCTTGGCTGAAGGAATTCTGGAAGCTGGGCACAGGTATGCGGTCTGAGCTGTCGCTTTCTCCATCACTCTCCACTGGCACAGGGAGTGCCAGGGTGTTCTCATCTGAAAGGAAAGGCACTGTGAAAGTCTTAAACGTCCAAAAGCCTTTCCCCCACTCCAGATGTTTCTTGTTAAGCTACAGAATTTCTTTATTATTTAGATGCTCAGAAAAGAACCCAATGTAGTAATACTAAGTCTTCTTACCCTTTGTCTTTGGAGCAGGTTTGGGCCACGTTTCAGGTTTTGCCTTTCCAACTCTCAACATCTATCAAAGAAGTTGTAAGATCAAATTAAGTCCCACGCATCAAAACAATCCCACATATGCCCCAAGACAACCCAGGAACCCACCCAGCCCCCAAACCCTACATCTTCTCCTTCAGATTTATCCCACATTGTGACTGTGTTTTCAGACTCATCCGCTAAGACAAGTAATTCTGACAAGATTTACTCTACCATATCTCTTACCTGGGCAAAGGATGGGAACGGAGACTCTTCTTCTAAACTCCCACAAAGTGATGGGCTGGCCTGACTGGCAGCAGGAGAAAATGGAGTTGGAATAGAATCTACCAAGAAAAGAAGTGGTTAAAGCCAGGTGCATTTTGGCAGAGGCACTTATGCAGCTCTTAAGTATGAAACAGAAATATAAGGATTTTATTATCTTCTGTTTTATCTCACCAGTTCCATCCATTAATCACACAGTGGGAAGTTTTAAATTTGCTCAATAAATAAAAGATTGTGGGCTGTTTTTTATTTCATTTCTGAGTTTTTTTGGTTCGTTTTACTTTCTATGTAATGTTTTTTAAGAACTGCAAGATGCAACATTTGGAGACGCATCACCAGAAAACAAATGCAGTGCTTATCAGTTATGTTTTGCTACACCATGGGGGAAGTTGGAGAGAGAAGAAATGCCAGCAGAGCATTCCCGACACAAATGCATTTCTACCTTTCCCCAACTCTGTCCCCTTTTGTCTCTTCTGCGTCAGCAAAGATTTAAAAGCTGCAGTAATCACAGCATAGATATAATCGTCACTACAGTAGACAGTAAAAAGCAAATCCCTTAAGCAGCGTTACTCATCTGAGCCTCATCTTTTAGGCAGTCCAGGATAGCAGTCACTGGTCAGTATCAAGAAACGTTAGCTTGACCTGAGCAGCAGATCCCCAGCGAACGACCAAGAGCTAGATGAAGCAAGTCTTTCCAGATGCTCACCTGGGCTTCTGCCAAGAGGAGACAGACAGAAGCTCTGATGATCAGTGCTGGTATTTTCTCCGTGGCACGAGGTAAAGGCAGGGAACTGCTGCAGATTCTCTAAAGCAATATGGACTTCTGGATCTAGAAAGAGTTTTTGAATTAAAGTAGTACGCAGTGTGGGGGAAGACTGTCGAGCAGGTTGTTTCAGGATGCTTGTAGGTGCCAACTCAGAATTTTTCTTCCCATCCTTTACTTTACAATCCGTGCTGCTGGATGGAAGCAGCCTCCAGGCTTTCTTTTTTTTCCTCCCTCCTTCTACACTTTCTATCCTATACTACAAAAACAGAAATCCAGACTCCTGAGATCTTGATGGAGATGGTTGTGCCCTCAAACATCCTCTCTCCAGTAATGTACAAGTATGCAGGAACTGAATAACAACATTTAGCACCCTAAATCACTTTCTCTCTCGGAACCATTTCTAAGTACACACTACAAACTAAAGGCCTTACAGTTCATCCTGCAGCTCAAGAAATCAGCTCAGCACTGTTAGTTACATAACTGTCAGTTATGCTCAAGCAAAACTTACATTTGCCCTGTTTCTTGTTTTCTTCTATCTCAATTCTGCGTTCACGACGTCGTTCATCACGAGCTTTCTTCTGCCGCAGGCGTTTCCTCTTTTCAATGTCATCTAGGAGCAACACACAGCATTGGATATAAAGGAACCACACCAACGCTTTGGCAGTGTTTCCTCCAGCTTTGTAAACACATTAGTAACAAGACCCGCTTACAAACTACATACGCTCTTGCAAGCAGTCAAGCCTTTTTATTCTTTGTATAATTGTTGTCACAGCAGCAAGTAAAGGTTGTTCTGTCTAGCAGTCAGCAGCCAGTTGATGCAAGAGGAATAAAGCTGCTATTTTTGTAATTTTTTCTGCTATTAAGGGATAGGAACGATTCCCCCCTTACTGAGATTTTTAGAAAGGTAAGCACCAACCTGAGAACAACTCTAAGGTCTCCTTAGAGATGATGGGTGGCTTCAGAGCCAGTTCACAAATGCTGAACTCGCAAGTGAGGGGCAAGTGACAGAGGTAACGATGACGCTGTCTTATATCCTGATTAAAAAAAAAAAAGGCAGATGTATAATTGCAAAATCTAGAGACTGCCATCCTGATGAACAACAGTGGAGTCTGAATGCTCATCCTTCATCAAATCAAATGGGGGAAAAAAACCAGCATAGCAACACAGTAATGGCTCCGTGAACTACAAAAATGTGAACGATGCCTTGGGTCAGAACCAAATACTCCAAAATCTCCAACAACTGTATCACAGCCATACCTGGATGAAGTTATTGCAGACTTTTTATTTTTAAGATAGCTTTAAGAACAAACTAACATCAAGCCTGCAACTCTCCTACTCCTAAACTTCTTACCTTCTAGAAGAAAGCAAGCCAAACAGCAGCCAGTGCATCAAAAACAACTTAAAGTATTGCAGCTTACACAGATGCCTTTCACAGATTAGCATGCCCATCCATTTACTTCTCACTACCGAAGACAAACATCTCACCTATCAGCTACAAAAATCTAACTACTAAAATGTGGAAGTAAAATAGCTACCTCTGTCATTGAGTATCCAGCTATCTCCACTACAGCTGCAGTTATCTTCTCCGGACTCTTCTCCAAGCTGCCATACTCACGAACGAGGCACCGAACGTTCACGGGGTGAAGGTACATACATTGTCCATCCTCCGCTGTAACATAAGACACCACTGGTTGTTCTTTGCCTGTTAATTTTTAACAGGCTGCTCCCCACCTCAGTCCATTCAACCATAATGAAAACAAAGTTTTTTCTGAGGGTGTGGGAGTTTTACTTTTCAGAATTCAGCTAAACCTAACAAAGTGACAAGTGACCCAAAGGGGGCATCTCTGCCCCTGTGACTCCAGGATTTCATTGCACTGACCTTGATAGAAATAGTAAAAAGGAGAGCTGTTAAGATGTCCGCTGCTAATTGTTTCTTTAGACTCCTGGTAGCTTGTTTCAGCTGGATTTGATTCTCCTCTAGTGTTCTCTTCAGGCTCCCCTACATTATCCACCTCATGTATTTCCTCTTCATCCAACACTGCCTCTTCTGACTCAACAGGAGGCAAGAATGAACTTGCTACATCAGAGCAAGGCTCCACAAGCTCCTCGTCAAACGCAGAGAGATACTCCACATCACACTAATACAGCAGAGAGCACACAGTTAGAACCACATCACCTCCAAAAGATCATCACCACCTCAAAAAATCTTCGGTACCAGTTCACCCTGCATTGCAGTGTCAGTGGCAGAATTAAATATTAAGATCTGTCTGAACAGAACTGTCACTCACCTTTTTCTCTTGGGAAACTGCAGGCTCCATTGGCTTGGAGCTGTCTAGGACCAATTCTTCCACAGCTGCACTAATTCCAGCAACACCACTGTTTTTATCTTGGTCAGTATAGAGCGCTGCTTCTCGCTCCTGCAGGGCATCCAAACAGAAGTTTCAGTTACCTATTTTAGCCAGGAGACTGTCACTGTAATTATTTTCAGCCCTGGTCTACAGGCAGGTTTCAAAGATCTATAACTCATCTGCAATAAAGACTGGCCATTGGAGAGAGGCACCCTCCCACTGCAGGGCACATGAAGGCTTTGAAAAAGAATTTTCTACAGGTTTACTCATGTTTGTAGCACAGAATTTATCCCAGAAATCACTAGAACTCCTTTGAGAGCAAAACCCTTCCACATTTTTTGAAGAAATCCCACTTAGTGAAATGCATTCTGTTATCATGTGAAGGTATCACACCAGGTACCTGGAGGAGCACAAAGGCTACAGTCTCCTCCAAGACTTCTATTGCTACTCCAGCAGCAAACATTACCACTGATAGCACATACATCGCAGAGACCAGAATAATCACAGCCACTTCAGCAGCAAAACATAAATGCTCAGCATACTGCTAAAAATTAAGTTACTAAAAACATCCAGAGAGGCTCTCACCTTCAGCTCCTGGATGGCTGCCTCAATGAAGCATGCCTCAGGAGTATGTTTTTCCTCCTCATACTGCTTCAGTAATGCTGCTTTCTCCTCCAGAATCACCAGCTGCAAGACCTGCTCCCTGGATGCCAGGAGCAGCTTTGAATACTGGCTGTGCTGGTCATCTAACAGAAGGAGCACAAACAATATCTTCATGTAGAGACACCAGTTTGATTTGGCATGGGGAGCTACAATTTCTTTTGAAGTTTCACTGCTGCTCAATTTCACGAGTTAAACCACCGTAGAGTGGACAATATTCAGAAAGCATTTGATACAAACTCTGCTTATTACTGTTATATTACTGATGGCACAAGCTGGTGCCAAATGCCTGCCCTGCTACGTGGATCTCTTCCACAGCAGTTTATCTGCCACTTTCAACCTGCCAATTAACCGCCTATTTGCTTAGCATCAAAATAATTACATCCAAGCTTCTCCTGTGGAAGCATCGGCCCCATAAAACCCACAGTGGTCAAAGCCTCCTGAAAATCCAGTCGGCAGCTTCTTTCTCTTCTCTGCATACTCAGAGATACTGCAACTGTTTTGGCTCAAACAAGTTCATAATCCCTTATATACTCAAATCCCAAACAGACTGTTAATAGTCTAATAATAATTAGTCTAATAACAATTAGTTTTTTTTTTTTAATTTATTATTTATTTATATATATATTTATTTATACAGCTTTTCACAAATGCAGCTGCAAAACAAAGTGAGCCAATACAGCCCACAAAACAGCAACGTTAAGTAAAATCATGTCTTTAACCAAAGAACTTTCACAATGCTAGCAAACAGGATGATGCATTAATGATGTATTACTCAAGAGGAAAAAATGAAGAAGTCATGCAACCAACGTTTGGAGTAAGTTTGCAAGAATTTTGACTATTTCCCCAAATTGTTTGCTGATCTTAGCAGACAAGCAAAGATGGTGAAAACCTTGTTGAAAAATACATCCTTGAAACAGTTCAGACACTGAGACTAAGCTGTAGAATGAGGAGCCAGAAAGCAAAGTTAAGGCCACCAAAAATCCAAAGCAGTGAGTGACACTAGTGACTAAAGTACAAAATGCACAAACTAACAACCAAAGCGCAGGAAGCCTGTAGTGCTTGAAGCAGAACAGATCTTAAAGTCTTACAAAAAATCAAGTTTGAGTAGAAGGATAATTAAGATGTGATCATTATGGTTTTCAGATGCTAAAATGCAAGCTCTGCGGTCTGAATTACTGCAAGATGGCAGCATGGAGCTTCCATGGGAAATGTTCTCTAGCAAGTCCTAGGCACAGTTCAGACCAGGATGCCAGCCAGCAGGACCGATACACTCACCTCCAACATAAACGGGCTGCACCACATTCATCCACTGAGATTTGGGCAGTGCTATCAGAACACCTTTCTCTCTTCTCATCAGTTGCATCGTAATGACATCACCAATTGCATACTGACGTGTTGCCATAGCTACAACACTGCAATGCAAGGACGAGGTCAGCAAGGTAAAAATCGACATTTCAAAAGACTTATCAGTTTATAAATGTCATCTCACCTCTTGAGGTCCTTCTTGTGAACCGAGCCATAACAGATAGGACATTTACTCCAGGTCTTTTCACTCAGGGAGAGATAATGAAGGATGCACGCCCAACAGAAGATATGCCCGCAGCGGGTGATCTTCGCTGCTGTAGGTGGGTACAGACAGATTGGGCAAGAGGGCACTTCATGGCTACAGATTCGCTGAAATGGCACATGAGGAGAACAGTACGAGTTATAGGCTTGGAAATCATTCTGTAGCACAGAAACAAAACCAGCCATAAGATCTACTCTAACATGTTAGTCTTCCAGCTCTTTAGGTTCTGCTTAATTATCAAGAAATTAAGTACACTGTGGACTACACAGTCTATATATGCAATAACCCTCAAAGTCACCCATCCGGCATTTTTACTCTAATAACATTAAAAAAGCCACTCTTCTCACATTTTCCCTCATTTGCCATCTCTTAAGAGTTAGCAACATCATCATCATCTGAATTCAAACCCAGAGAAGATAGCAAATGAATTATGTTACCTCACCCCAGCACACGTGTTCTAACTGTTTAACTGAGAGACTGAACTTACCCATTTCCATGAACACACTGGTTCAGTCAAATGTTCTCTTAGCATCTGGATTTTGCAGGGACTAATCAGCCATGCAAGCACCTTATTTTCAGATCTCTCAGGGTCACGCAGCAGTAAATAAACATACCTTCCCATCATCTACATAATACACCATACTGCAGACCGTAAGTTTCTACTTGAGGCAACCTAAAGTTATGGCCACAGTTATCTGGAGATTTTCCACTTTGTTGCTAGGCAAGACGGGCCACGTATGCACATGATAATTCTTCAAAATTCTACACTCCAGTCCTCTTTCATGGACTCATGCCCAAGTTTTCTGTTAATATCTTGATCACAAGGACTGAGTCTATAGAATGTCAGATACTATTTTTGATGAGCTTCCATCTGCAAAAGCAAGAAGAAGCTGCTAATTTTCCTAATAGATTTTAGCACTTCTCCTTTCCTGTCAAAGTACTTCATAACATATTCCATGACAGATCTTCCCCAGTATTGTGGGAGTGACAGAAGCGGCCTCAAGCTCAGAAACAGCTGAGTTTTATGTAACATCACAAAGAAATGATTAAAAACGGGTTGAGTTTCTTAATAAAGAGGGGGGAAGGGGAAAATAATCTATCCCATCACAACTGACCACTTGCTCCACAAAGTCCCAGTTGACCAAGGTATCTGGATCAGCAAAGTGGACTGTGTAGTCCTGTTCTTCAGAGACAACAAACTGGCAGCTGGGGAAAGGCAAAGAAACAGATGAACTACTCAGTTGTTTCTAAGAACTCTTTGAGAACTACCCCATAGGATTCTCAGAGCTTCTTCTCTGCCCAGCAGAAGATTGCTGGACACAGCTGCTAACCTCTACCAAGAAAAAGCAAAGTTCAGTTCACAATCAGACTCCCAGAATACAGGTATGTCTAACCGCAGTTAGAAATAGCATCACAGAGTGAGTGATGTAGAGTGCTTTTCCAAAAAAACATAAGAAACAGAGTCAGGGCCTTTGCTTCTGGGACTTACAAATTCAGATTAGTTTGGATTCACTAGTTGCCATCCTTACCATCTCAACACATTGACTTTGGGAAGAAAGGATCATCTTCCTTACAGAAACTACATAGGTCTTCCCAAATGGAGTGTCATATTCTACTAACGATGCTAAAAGATTACGGTGGAAGGCTAACAGGTTTGTGTCTAAAGGACTCAATTAGATACCCTGTCAATAGGCAAAGAAGGAAACTTGATGTATTTTTATATCTTCCAAGTACAGTCACGACCACTAAAAATAAAGGTAATTTCACCCTAAGGAGTCAATACAAGTCTGCGTGTTCAGACACCTCCCTGGCTTCTCATCCCTCACAGCTTACTGCCTCTGTAGAAGTCTAACAGCCCTGCTGGTCTTCCACTCACTTGGCCTGTAGGAAGAGCTCCTTGTTGAAAGGCTTATGTCCCCACTTGTTCCTTTTCCCCCAGTTGCCATGTCCATTCCCATCAAAATGGCCAGTCTGGCCACGGGGCTCAAAAGTGAAGTTCAGCAAGTGGTTCAGATTAATCTTCTTGGGTCCAGAGAACTGGGCAGGACTGAACTCTGCCCGTTGAGCCTCTGCTACCTAAGAGACAACAGCATTTATTAGAACTTGCCAGAATTTACTGCAAAAAGCATCAGCACAAGTCAATATCCAGGCTCCATCAATGATTAAGTACAGAACGTGCAGCATTCACTCGCTTACCTTCTCCCATTCCCGTTGTGCAAATCAAGCACTGCAGCATAAGAAGTGCATGAGAACCTGAAAGTTAGAACTGAGGGGTCTTACCCCACACTGATCAAATAGAGGAGAGCATAAAATCAGCCTATGAGACGAAAAGTAAAAGCCAACAATAGCCAACAGCCAAGGTTAATAACAGAAGGAAATTGTTCAGATCCTCATAGTATTCTTTCAGACAGCCAGCAACACAAGTTTGATTCCTATTTACACAGACCATTATTTGTTTTTGTTAGTTTTCATATAACAAAGAAGAGAATGAGAATTGAAGAGACAGCCAATGAGTTTTGACAGAGTTAGCACTTTAGGCAAAGGAGCATTGCTCATCTACTAATACTGACAAATCAGTGTTTTCTGTATCAATGGAAAACCACCAGTACTCTACAGTTTTTACACCCACATCACCATAAGAAGCCTCAGTCTGGTTTTACTCCATCTTGCTGTCACCAAGGTTAATTTAATTACTTTCCCAATGACGCTACCACGTGCAAATACGTACACTCAAGTGGCTAGATACAATCATCTCAGACCTTTAAAAGCTAGAATTTGTTACCACTAGGTATTTTCATGAAGGACCTTTGCTTCATGAGATATGCACGTGTCCTGCCTAGGTACCCATTCCTCAGATGACAATTTCACTAGTTTTACTGTTCTTTTTATTGCGAGTCCCTCAGAGCAGACAGCACTCCTCTTCTGTTGTTGAGTGGGAGCAGAACAACCTTGCAATCTGGCATCTCACCGATGTGAGCACCTCTTATTGCTCCTTCCCTTCCAACCCAGGAGCTGAACACAGAAGACCTATCTATGCAGGTCAGTGATCTTCTCGTTCCAAGAAAGAAGGCCTTGGAGTTAACGCGTTACAATTCTCACCTCATCTCGTCTTCCACCATTACTAGAGCTAAAAAGTTTGCCACCTCCGCCGCTACCGCCCCTCTGAGGGGGCATCTTGTTAAAAGCTTTGCTTTTCTGTGAATTGGAGCGACGGGACTGGCTGGAAAAGTTCTCATTTTTGGAATATGAAGTTTCTCTTTTCCGACTGTAGCGCTGTTTGGATCCATTTGTATTCTTTCCATCTGAAAGAAAACAACAACACAAGGATCAGCCAGAGGCCCAGCAGCCCACAGCCCAGAGGCAGCACCCATGTTCCCCCCATTGAGCAACGCTCAGAAGGAAGGCATGTGCACAGGTCAACAGCCTGGTCAAAGAGTACAGGGAAGGATCGATCTCCTGTGATTTATCCTTTATCTGAGCAGTTTTCTTAGATGTATTCATCAGCACGTTCCTTGGTGCACTCAGTGATGAGCACCAATGCTGTGCTTCATGGCTCATGACAACAACTCACAGCAGCTGGGTCATTTTTCATTCCATTTCTGAAAATTTTACATTCTTCCCTTAAATAAATACCGCTGCCTGCATCTGCCTTGAAGTCTCCCACTTTACAATACTCCATTGCCTATTTTCACTCTGCTTCCAACTGACCTGCTTTAAAGAAATACCCTTTCCTTTCACAAGGCCAACAAGCACCCATCGATGCTGAAGTACAAGGCTGACGTCTCGGCCTCTCAGCGTGCATTCCCAATATCTGAGTACTGAGTCCACCACCCACACAACAAGGATGCTTTGCATGGCAGTGTGCTGAGCTGAAAACACAGCATGGGAAACGAGCAAATCTCTGCAGGACTGAGGCTCACAAGAGCAGAGCAATCAGTCAGACTCCTGAGAGACATTTCCTATGTCTACACAGCTGCTTCTTCAATGGTTCAAACTGAAGTCTAATGCTTCGGAGATGCCTCTAATAGTCTTAACCTAACACTGGAATTGCCTCAAATACACAGCAGTCTGCTCTCCCACCACCTGCCATAAGCCCTAGTGGCAGAAGAGTTCTGCTGATCAACTTAGAAGCTGAAATCCCCAGGCTCAGCAGGTTCTTCGCACAACAGGCATCCCCAGGCTGCAGCTACTCAGCAGCACACACACCTCATATTGGCCACAACACCCAGCTCTGCTTTGTAAAATAATCCTCTTAGTTTCTCCTTTCCCACTCTGTAGCCCTTCTCACCCCTTCAGATAAATCTCATGTGGCAGCAAACACATCACTGGAACTCACACCGACATTGCTCACACCAACCCCTCAGTTCAGAATAAAACCAACCCTACCAGAACCACAGACACGTAACTCCAACACCTGCTCTGCCCCACAGCCACATGCAGGCTGAAAGGACACAGGTTTAGAGTTATCAGGGAAAAAAACACACCAGAAGCTGCCAAGTGCTCAGGGTGTAACCAGGCCTGGCTTCATGATTAGATAGACTTTTTTGGAGTGTTTGCAGGAAAGAGGCCATAATCAACACCCTGGAGCCTCTGGTCAGAAATCAAGTAACCTCCTCTAGGTTTGGACAACTGCTTCAGTTGTTTACGAGCAGAGCTCAGTGCTCCAGAGCCCTCTGAAATCTGCAACTGCAGCCAATGCCACAGAAAGGAACATTCCTGTTTTGCCTAAAGCAGCTTCGCAACCCCCAATGGAGAAAAACAATCTCAAGAGGAGATGTTCAGTCTGAAGTGAGCTTTTACATTTCTCTGCTAATACAATTTCCTTCCCCTTGTCGTTTTAATCACATCAGTCATCATCGAGGACACTAGTGTGTCGGCCAACTGGTTTACACACATTCCTGCCACACTGCATCACCCCAGACCGGCTCCCCTCCAAGCTCTGGAGTCACAGCAAAAGCTCTTACATGTTACAGGAGACTCCTCCCCACCTGTGCCTCTCCAGGAAGGCCTTACATTACAGCCCAACAACTCTTCAAACCTGATTTTATGGATCCCTTTTTCCCCTCCCAGAGTAATTAACCCCATGAGGATTCCTGTCCATCATAGTGGCAATGAAATAAGTCGGCAGTCAACCCAGAGTTTAATATATGCATTTGTAAACTACAGCACCTCTTTTTCTTTCCCCTGTGAAACTAAGCAGAGCCATTCCTTCCAACCTTTACAGCAGGGCACATGCCAGAGCTCTGCTCTGTGTCACCCCTCCCTGCATTCCCTTCAGAGCCTCACAGAGCACAGGGATATCTGCACTAATGTAGGGAGAAAAGCAGAAGATTCTCACACCAGCTCTTTGCTAGTTTTAAGCAAGGTACATTTGGATTTGGGGTTCATTTTTCCATCTTTTCTTGTCAAATTAGACATGGGCAGCAGCAGTGCAGGGGAAGTACTTACTCTTCCCTCATGTCAATTCTTACTAGGCCTACCCTGCAATATTTACCCACCCACGGTCCAAGAGAAGACCTACTAAATACTGTCTATATGACTTTACAGTGCCAGCAACAAAACTGTTCCTGCCTTACGGAGTAAAGTTTAATTGAGTTTCTAAGGCCACGTTTGAAAGGAAGTTGGAATGCTGCTCCAACAGACAGGAGCATCTGCAGCATCCCCATCAGTTCACTTCGAGCTACACTGCAAGGGAACAGGAGGAGCTCCTCCATGGTTTCAGGAATGTCCTTTCCTTCATCTCCTCAGCTGGACACAGCTGCATCAGGTAACTGAGCAGCACGTAAAGGACAAGAGCTTGGCTGGACTTAAAGCCAGTGATCACCGCTGCAAAAGCCACTTATGAAACAGGAGGTCAGCCTTCTACAGAGGGCGTTTCAAAAGGAGACACTGGAGTTTCAAAATACCTCCCATACGGTTCCTGACCCAGAAGAGAATTTGGGCAGGCAGCATCAGCCAGAGCCTGGCTGCTTCTGGGTGGATAAGGAACTTGAGAAAGAAATCCTGTGTGAGAAAGAGATGTGTCTGCTGTGAGACAACACAGGGAGAAAACACAGTTACTGCTCAACTCCACTGTTGTGTACACTCAGCCCGGGGTTGTTTGATCCCACCCAACTGGGGAACCTCCTCACTTTAGTTCTCAATTCACCCCAAGGAAGACACTCCCAAACATAATCTCCTGCTGAAGGAGTTGCTGCTGTTTATTAAAAAACAACATCTATACAATTGAAAACAGAAAAACCCTACATACCCAAAGAAAACACACAGGCTGCTCGGTGGACCCTATCCAGTGGGAGATCAGTTAATACAGGTGAACAGCAGGCAGTATTCAGCTACCTGGAAACTGAACGCGTTTACAAGGTCTAAAAAGGAGTCAGCACCTTCAGGACACTTAATGCTGTGTGGGCTGCCTCAAGTATTTCAGCCAAAATAAACCAGTGAGGAAGGAAATACGGACAGCAAAATGGTGTTGAAGCAACCTGTAGGCACACTCATACTTCCGGAACTACAACCACGCACTCTGAATGCTGCTGCCCCACTTCTACAATGGGAAGAAAATGTAATGTTTGTCAGGAATGGGGCTTCTGATCACCCTCAGGGGCCTGGGGGAGGCTCAGGTCTTACCTGTAGGAGAGCCAGGAGAGGAAGCAGGAAAGCTCATCACCAACTGCTCCGTCAGCAGAACCAGCTGTGTGCAATGACAGCTGTGGCACTTTGATTACAACACCAGATACGCTGCAACATGTACTCTGACCTCTCCCAAAGAGGGTCAGCAGAGCACTCAGTAAGGGACAGATTCAGGGGAGCAGAACCTCCTTAAGTGCAGCAGGAAGGCACTGGGGCTGAATACAGAACCAAGTCAGGGCTCCCTGACAGGCAGCAACACCTGTGTGTTCCTAGTGCAAAACCAGAGCTCTGCCTCTCAAATACAAACATCAGCACAGACCATGGAATCATCGGGTTGGAAATGACCTCTCAGATCCCCAGTGCAGCCCACCATGCCCAGTGATTGTGTCCCTCAGTGTCGCATCTCCCCAGCTCTGGAACACCTGGCACAGTGTCTGCATCACCCCCTGGCAATCTGAACCAGTACCTTACAGCTCCTCAGAATACACTTAACACCCAACCCGAAATTGAACACAACCCTAAGGGAAGAAGAGAAGCGCTTGGGGGAGAATGAGGAGCACAGCCTACAGAGCCAGGAACGGGTCCAAGTAGGAAGGCAAACCATAACCAAGCACTGAGCTGCACGCACAGCCCTGGGGTCCCTTTCTCCTCTCCCGAACCACAGAGCCCCGCCGCAGCCCGAAGGCCTCGAGGTTCGCTCCCCTCCCCCCTCGGGTCCCAGCTCTTACCGCCTTTGGGCTTAGACTCCCCAGCGGCGGGCCCGGCCGAGGCGGAGCGCGGCGGCTGCGCTTTGCTGCCGGCCGAGGAGCCGGGCGCACCGGGGCCGCAGGGGCCGCTCTTGTCCATGGCGGGGGCGGAGGAGGGGGGCGCGCCGGGCGGGCTCTGCAGCATCAACGGGCGCCCCGGCGGGAGAACGGCGGCCCTGGGCGGGGGGGCACGACGGGCGCTGGAGGAGCCGGCGGGGGCCCAGGCTCATGGCCCGCGGGGGGGACCGGCGGGGGCGGCGCAGCGCGGACTCGGCCTCCTTCATGGCGACATCTTCTCGGCGCTCCGCTCGAACCGGGGGAAGGCCGCGGAAGGCCGAGCCGGGCCTGCGGGGCTCCGGGCGACGACGGAAAGAGCTGCTGACGGAGCCCCGCGGGGCCCGGCTCTGCCTGCCGCCCGCGCGGTCGGCGCCACACAGGCACCCTACGGCTCCTCGGCGCCGACCCGGCCCCGGCTCGGCCGCCGCCGCTGCCCCGTAATGGCGACGAGTCGCCCGCAGCGCCGCTGGGACCCGGATGGAGCCCGGCCCGGGCGGGGCGCGGGGCACGCCGGGAGATGTAGTGCGATGCCGCGCGGGGCACGCCGGGAGTTGTAGTGCCCAGTGCCCGGCCACGTAAAGCGGAAGGTGTCGGGGCGGGGAACGGTTCGCAACCCGCCGCGGGGTAACGGCTGAACGGGCCGCGATAGCACGTGGGAATGGGGGGAAACGAGCTCGTACGAAACGAGCTCATACGAAACGAGCTCATACGAAACCCTTCCACACAAGGGGCTCCTTTTGGCTGCCCTGACTGACGTTACATCACCGCCCCAAGTACGAGCGACCCGCCGCGCTGTGTAAGTGCCGTAAGGTGTGTATGTGCCGTAAGGTGTGTAAGCGCTCGGGGCTGGGAAGCACCGTCTGGCCGCCAGCCGCGCCCGGGGCACAACCAGCAGCACAAACAGCGTCAGGGAGCGCAGCCGGCAGCCGAGCTTTGGAGGAACAACGCCTTTATCGGGAAAGAAGCCGGCTGCGGAAGGGGAACGGACGCGCCGAGGGGCTTTGACGGGCCTTTCCCGTCTCCCCCCAGAACAATAAGAGCA
The DNA here is from genome assembly GCF_039878825.1 of Excalfactoria chinensis. Taxonomy (NCBI): domain Eukaryota; kingdom Metazoa; phylum Chordata; class Aves; order Galliformes; family Phasianidae; genus Excalfactoria; species Excalfactoria chinensis. The sequence continues at coordinate 3,308,769 of NC_092840.1, read as the reverse complement.
TCGCACACTCCATCAAGGCCGCGGCCGGTCGCTGTGGGAGCTGCGGGGTGTGGACGCGGCCCTACGCCGTCTTGAAGAGCAGAAGAGCGACGTGGCCCAGGTAGGCGAAGATGAAGTTGTTGGTCTCGTGCGTCACGCAGCTGGCGAAGCTCCTCCCCACCACGCAGTGCCACGTGGGGCTGTACCGCCTGTCGAACTCCTGCACCACACACCGAGCTCCGCTCAGCGCCGCCGCCCGACGCCGCCTCTGCAGCGCGGGGCAGGCGGCGGAACCCGGCGGAGCCCAGCACCCCGCAGACCCGGTTCCGTTTACCCTCTTTATATGAGCGGCAACGCTGCACTCAGGGCTGTGTTCCTCCAGAGAGCGCGCGGCGCACTGCACGGCCTGCTGCTGCATGTCGGCCGGCATGTCGGTGTCCTTGATCACGGCCTTCTGCTCCGCCATGGCCCCGACCCGCTCACCGCCGCACTAACGCTTTAAGCGGCTTTAAGCGGCCCGCGCGCGCCGCGCCCGCCTCCCGGAGCCACCCGCTAGCACCGCCCCCTCCCATTGGCTAACGCCTCCGCCATTCCGCGTGCTCATTGGTCACGGGGCGCAGAGCGGCAGATCCCCGCGCTCGTTACTATAGCGACGGGAGCGCCCCCTCCCGGCCCGCCCTGAGCGGCTGCGCGTTGGGCGCCGTGCAGGCCCGACCCCACCGGGCAGGGATTGACTTCAGAACGGGACGTGTGAGCACAGCATTTTTATTAACGGGGGAGCTGACTTTGGAAAAATAATAAATACGAAGAACTATTTCTTTATTATCCGTGTCGAAGCACCGTGCTGGTACCTGCAGCCCACGGCCTGCACAGCGCCAACGCTCCCAGCAATGGCTGCTAGCCAGCCTTGAACAGGAGCACGTTGAGGCCGCGCACCAGGAAGAAAATGAAGTGCTTGGTCTCGTGGGACACATAGCTGCCAAACTTCCTTCCTACGACGCAGTGCCACGTGGGGCTGTACTTCTTCTCAAACTCCTGTGGAACAGACCGTTGGGTTAGTGCTGTCTCTTAACAAGCAGCAGTTTGGAAAGGCAATTTAGAGGCTTCAAGGACTGTTAGTTACGTCTCACTGCTGCTCAGACTAAAGAAAGTCAAACCCACCGTGCCGGTGTGAAAGGCACACGTGCCAGGTGACAGACATGTGTAAGGGTGACAGAAAGGAACACAGAAAGCAGCCCATGCCCACTGTGCCTTGCCCCCACAGAGCTGGCTTTCCCAGGAAGCTTGTTGCTACCCAGCCCACCGCACCTCTGATGTGAGCAGATCAGAAAGGATACGGCAGCTATTTACCCTCTTGATAAGGGCAGCAATTTCTCTTTCAACGCTGTACTTCTCTATGGCCAATACGGCACACTGCACGGCCTCCTGCTGCATCTCCTCCAGCATGTCCGTGTCCTTTATCTCCGCCTTCTGCTCGTCCATGGCCAACCCGCACCGACAGCGCACAGCCCGGCCGTGCCGGAGCCGCCTCCCTTCGCCCCGCACTCACTCCCTTCGCCCCGCTCCGTTCAACCGCTCCCCGCGCGCCCCACGTGCGAACGGCGCCGGACAGAGGCGGAACCGGATGTGGGCGGTCGCGGGGCACGCCGGGAGCTGTAGTCCCGCGGGTACCGCCCAGCAGCCCCACCCGAATAAGCAGGCGGCAGCCGGGTGCATCTCGACGTTTATTTCCCAACTCAAATCTCCAAGAGGCATCAGCAGAAAAAGAAACAGCTCAGGCTCTGCAACAGTACAGCTGTCAGTACATCCAACGGTACCGGAAAGGAATAGGAGAGCTTTGGAACAGAACGCCGTCAGCGCTCACAGAGCTGATACTGCGGATGGCATAGATCAAGGCCACACTCCTCCAACAGCTCTATTAGCCAAAATGAAGCCTTTGAGGAAAACAAAAATAATAAATATAAGGAAGACTCTTTTTTGGTATTTTTCATATCCACAACGTAACACCTTCTGCTATAGCATGATCCCTGCCATTGCCCTTGAAGATCAAGGGCTGCGTCCTCAGGAAGGCTGAAGGAACAGCAGCCAGCAGCCCCGCAGCCAGATGTGTCAGAGAGAGTCCGTGCTTCTAACCAGACTTGAAGAGAAGGATAGCGACTTGGCCGAGGTAGAAGTAGATGAAGTGTTTGGTCTCATGAGTCACGTAGCTGCCAAAGTTCCTTCCCACGATGCAGTGCCAAGTAGGATTGTATTTCTTGTCAAACTCCTGCAAAACAGACCGCTGGACACTAAGAACACTCATAAACGGGCATTCCATTTCGGGCCGGAGCCATTAGAGGAGCAGCAGATGCTCTTGAATGTGTTCTAAACAAGATAATCCCACTATTGTTCACCTGCTGCTTAGTCAGACAAAACAACACAAGAAAGAAAAGCACCTCCCATCCGAGCAGGCAGAGCTCAGAACGTTGCCTTTGCGCAGGGAAAGCACTCCTCTCCCTCCCATAACTCATCATCTAAAGCTACAGCCCCAAGTGAAAGCTTCAGCGCCAGTTTTGTATCTATGGAGACGAAGCCATTATCTGAACTCCTTTGTTCGTCTCTCACACTGGTGCTGATGGGGCTGTTTGTGGAAAACTCCCTGCCAGAAGCTCTGTAACAGCAGTGCCCTCCATTCACCTCCTCTGTATCTGCTTTACACCTAGCAGTGCACGCTCTAGAAGTTTCTAGCAGTTACCACAAAAAAGTACCTGAGTATCATGAGGCTGAACTCCCTTCTCCACTATCACAGATATGGAAAAAATCCCTTCCTGTACAGCACTTTCATCAGAAGAATCTCCCTCAGTTGCACTGCTCTCCAGGTAGCTCCTCCATTCAAACCCTCATTCACCTGGGCTAACTATTCTAAACATTCATTACTGTTAATTTGATATATAAATATATATATATATATATATATCACAGTAAACAGATTAAAACGACAAGCAGAATGTATTTGCTTTGGTTTTGAGGCTGTTGGCTTTTTTCGGTTTGGTTACTACGTAAGACACAATTACAGCAATCTTGCAGAAGAGGATGTTTCCCTGCAGTTTCTGTTTCAGCTGCAGAGAACTGAACAGATCCTGAAGATTAAATTCAATAAAGCTGTAACTGAGAACTCTGTCAAACAAGCCTTCTCTCAGAGGGAAGCTGTAGGGGCACTCAATAGAGCCACTGTATTTTGGCCCAGATGAGTCCCAGGGCCGGCTCAGCTGCCACTTTTTTGTTTAAGTGGACAGAAGACAATTGAGGTAAACGCTTAAATGAGAAGTATTACAGGAGAACAGCGAAAAGACCACGTTAGTCCACGCAAAGGGAGGGGGAAGCAGCCTAAGGAATCACAGCCTACACAGAAAGCCCAGCTGGGCGAGCTGCTATCTCGGGAACTCGTTTCTCGAGCGCTACCCGCCTGGCAACATTCCCCCCGCTGCTGTTACACACGGGCTGCCAGGAGCCCTTTACCTTCTTGATGTGCGCTGCGATGTCCTTCTCGATGTTGTACTTCTCCAGTGCCTGCGTAGCGCACTCCACAGCGTCCTGCTGCATCTCCTCCGACATGTCCGCGTTCTTGATCACCGCCTTTCGGTCACTCATGGTTGCCTGCAGCGGGCACGGAGCCCCGAGCTGCGGTCACACACGGCCACTCCCTCGCGCTCCCGCAGCCCGTCCCGGCTCAGGGCCCCACAGCGCTGCCGGGCCGCGTTTCTGCGAGCTGCCCACAGAGCAGCGGTTTCCCTCCCCTCCCCAGCCCCGCAGCCGCCTCCCCGCGGCCCTTCTACAACGCAGGGCCACCGCCCCACGGTGCCGCGGGCAGGCCGCATGCGTGCGGCGCTGAAGGGCCCGGACGTAGCAACTCACGGCACGCAGCTCCCGAAGCGCCAGGCCGGACCCAGCCCCAATCAGGAGCTGACGCGGCCCGGCGCCCTCGCACCCGACAGCCCCCCCCGCCCCTCACCGTTCCGCGGGCGCGGAGCAGGAGCAGCCCTCACGAAGCGGCACGCAGCGGGCCAGCACACCGAGGCGAACGCGCACCACAATCAGCCGCTCGCGCCGCCGCCGCGCCGGTTTAACCGACCCGCGCGCGTCGCACCCGCCTCCCGGTGCCTCCGGCCCCGCCCTCCCTGCGCTGCCCATCAGCTATTGGTCACCGCCGCGGCCGCTCCGCGTTCTCATTGGCTACAATCCGACAGTCTACCAGCATTTTACTCCTGCGTTTTCTTTCGGACCGGCATGCGCCGCGGCTGTTGCCATAGCGACGTATGTGCCGGCCGCCGAGGCGGTGCGGGGTGCCGGGCCTGGTGGGTGTTGGGGGGCGAGCCGAGGCGATGGGCCGCTCACGGGGCTCTGCTTGCGGGCGTGCTGCCTCTGCAGGGCCTTCCCCTTTTGTTGTTCCTCACGGCTGAACCGCCCGAACGTGGTTCTGTGAGCGCAGCGTGAGAAGCTCTCCCGGTAACAGCTCCGGTCGGAACGCGGCCTTAAACACGCCGCGCTCTCCAACGTGACAAAACGTTCAGCGCCTCGTTTGTATCTCTGAGCGCGCCGACGGCTGCGGATGGCTCCAGCAGCGTGTGAGCGGGAAGGCGTTCACAAACGGCTCGGCTGGAGGAGGTGAGCCGGAGCCCTGCTCTCAGCACGGTGCGGGGCCGCTCGGCCGGTACGCTGCGGCCGAAGGAGCGGCGCTGTGGCCGGGGCTGCCCGGCGGGCTGGGCGCCGTGAGGACCCCGCGCGGTGGCGGAGCGGCGGACGCGCCCTCCAAGATGGCGGCGGGGCTGTGCCCGGGTCGCGCGCTGCTCTCCCGCCGTCGCGGGGCTCTGTGGGCGTTGCTCGGGGCCGCGCGGGGCCGGGCCGCAGGGCCAGAGACGCACTTTGGCTTCCAGAACGTGTCGGAGGAGGAGCGGAGGGAGAAAAGTGAGGGCGCCGGGGCTGGGCTGCAGCTTGTGGGGGGGCTCGGGGCCGGGCCGCGGTGGGGGGGGGGGGGTCCCGGTGTGCGGCGGCGGCGTTATCCCCGCTCATTTCATCTTTGCTCGTTTCATCCCCGCGGAATCGCAGAAAGGTTACGGGGACAGCCGCCGTTCCTCCAAAGAGACCTTTGTCGCTCAGCAAGGTCAATGGGATCCTCTCTGTTTTTTCGGTGTGTGGGTTTTGCAGGTGAACTTTCCCAGTTCCGCACGGTGACGAACCTCCCCGAGGCGAGTTTCCGGTCTGGTTTCCACGGGGCCGATTTTAAATCAACCGCATCTGATCCTCGCGTCCTCTCTTTGCAGTTTACCAGGTCTTTGAAAACGTGGCCGAAAAATACGATGTCATGAATGACTCCATGTCCCTGGGGATCCATCGGGTGTGGAAGGACATCCTCATGCACAAAATGAATCCTTCCCCAGGAACGCTCCTTGTGGATGTTGCTGGTGGAACAGGTAAACCCTCCTGTAGTCCTGCATCACCACACCGTGCTATTGCCAAGCCTTTCTTTTTCTTTTTTGAGTTTTCTTGGACTGAAGTTTGATTTATGTTTTGAAATCCCTCCCTCCAAGGCTCTGAAGTTACCACAGTACTGCTATAATATGCTACCAGAAACTGTTTCCATTTGCAGGAAGTTGTGAAATGTTTGCTTTTAGTGTGTTCCCTTTACCTATATACATACTTACAGACTTTTATTTACATACATACTACATGTGAAATGTGTATGAGTTGAGTTTGATGTTCAAAGCCTTATGTTTCAGTATTTCCAAGCTAAGAAAGCATTCTAAAACACGTATCCTTCTTCTAAAACAATTGCAGGTGACATTGCCTTTCGATTCCTTAATTATGTTCGTGCCGTACGAGAACGCCAGCTCCAGCAGAAGCTCAGGCACCACCAGAATTTGTCGTGGCAGGAAATTTCTAAGAGTTACCAGGAAGAAGAAAGTAATCCGCTGGGGGATTCCCAGGTTGTGGTCTGTGACATTAACAAAGAAATGTTAAAAGCTGGGAAGCAGAGAGCACAGCATCTTGGCTACTCTGAAGGTAAATCATGCATTGTACCGTTTCAGTAAGGTGATTGACAGAACTTGATGAGTGATAGATAGCCTTCTGGTAATCACCACCAGGATTTAAATGATATAGCCATGGTTTTATACCGAAGTTATGCTTGAAAATTAGAAATTTAAAAAATTAATAACAAATTCTCAAAATGAATATTTAGTTTCCCACTTTCTTTCTCTGAACAATGGAGCTTTAGAAACTCAGTTGTCTTCCTGCTGCCTGGGTTGCCCTCCTGTGCTGTAATTCTGACTTCCTATCTTCACTCCCTCATTCAGCACATACTCGTTGGCTGTGTCCTGCCTTCTGCTCTTCATGCAATTCCCCCCTCTACTAGGGATCTCATTTCTGAGTTTATTTGCTCGTTGTCCATGAACTGACGTTTGATTAATTTCGAGGAGTGTAGTTTTTCTTTCACCATTTTCCCATGTACACATTTCTGTTTTCATATTTGCTAACAGCAGTGACTGTGCATGCTGAAAAGAAACACGAATGTTCCACAATGGCAGATAGCAGCAGGAGTGGTAGCGTGCCCTGTTCTTGTTTGATGCCAGCAGGCCCTGTCATCTATCCCCTCACAAACTTCTGCCCAGTGGTTTTGCTGCAGTGTATTCTGAGGAACGTTTCGCTGTTGCTTAAAACCTTTTCCTGGTGCTCGCTTTTTGTCTTTTCAAACTGCCCAGGTTTAACTAAGACTAATATGTTGCATGCTCCCTTTGCTTATTGCAATGTTTTCTACAACTATTAATATATCAACTTGGTAAGTATGAAATTGGAATGTTTCCTGCCATCAACTGAGGTTTTCTGTTGTCTTGTTCTCTGTGCCACTTTCTAGTGTAGTGCCCTTTGAAACTGCTGCTCTCCAATGCAGAAAGCTCCTGTGGCTTGTTTTTTTTTTAGCTTTTTTATTGTTGTTCTGCATCAGAGTCACCAAAAAGTGACCTTAAAAACTATTAATTCTAAATTAAGCAGCTTTATTTGTGGTACAATTAACTCGAACGTCCAATGGTGCACAGATGGTCCTTGGGGTTTGGGAAATAACACATCTGCAGTAGAGTCACATGTTGAGTGCTGATGGAGGAGTGTGGGTTTTTTTATGTTCCTCAATCAATGGAAACTTTCTAGCAATAATTTTTAAGTGTTTCATCTCTTGCCATATGGCAATATGGTTAATTGCCATATGGCAATATGGTTAATTGTTGTTTGTAGTTGCTCTTTGAGTACAGTCTCACTCTGGAACTTTGCTACAGTTGGAATCCAGTTTGTGTCACTTTCCAATTCAATGCAAAATTGGGGTGAAATCTTTCTGGTAGACCAAAACCCTGTGAATGCAACATATTCACACAGACACAGAGGAATGCTTTGGCTGATACGCTGCAGTGTAGGGCATTGAGAGATTTGGGAGTGAAGGCAAAGATGATGTTTTTTCCCTCCAACAGAAAGGCAAAATGGAAGCACTGCTTTTCAATAGCAATTTATTAATCGTTCCTTCTGGAGTGGGGAAGTTCTATTATTTTTGGAGGAATCTGAGGAGCAGGAGTTCTTTGCTTTTACTTTAGGTTTGTCCTGGGTGCTTGGGAATGCTGAAGAGTTGCCCTTCGATGATGACAAGTTTGATGTTTACACAATTGCCTTTGGAATAAGAAATGTTACTCGTATTGATTTGGTAAGTAGTTACAGCATTTACTGGCACAAAGTCCTTTCAGTCCATCTGATGTTGTTTTGGTTCTAGCAGAGGAAGCCGAGGAAAAACACTTTTGGATAAGGAAACATCCTTGTCTACTCCCAAGACACTTAGTGTGACACGTAGTGTGTTTGAACAAGGAATGCAATAAATGCCCCACCTTTGTTACAAGAACTTAGATTTATAATATTTGCAGCCAATCTTTCCAGCTTGGCAAGCTATGCAATCTCTTCCTAAGGCAAAAAGGGCTGAATGCTACATTCCCCACCTTTGCAGAATCATAGGTTAGGAAGTCTTCATGTCCCAGAACTTCCTGAAGCACCTGATCTGTATCACGTCACTGGTGCAGGAAGCATCTGACCCACTGTTGATTCCCTGCTTGAGCCAGCAGAGCTCCCAGAGAAGAAAGTGTGAAGCAGGAGGTTGACCTAAGCTGCTCAGCCCACTTCTGCTTTGTGCCATTACAGTTTTACATAAAACACAAGTACTAATTAAAACTAGTGAGAGTGGTACTCTGCATTTTAAGTTGTGTCAGTCCTTCGGGAATGACTAGTTATTATGTGGATGAAGATAGGTTAGAGCACCCTGTCTAGTTAGATCAGTTGCCTGTGTTTTGGAGGAGCATGTTACAAACCTTGGCAAAGTTCCTTCCATAGAAGGTACAGTGTTTAGTTCCAAACCACCTTGAAAAATGTGCCTTTGAACTTAGCTTATTGCAGGTAACCTTTCACAGTGCTTCATCTGCACCCTTGGGAAGCACAAGCTCATTAGCTTATACCTCTTTGAGAAATCAAATACAGCAATCCGGTAGCATGACTCTTTGGAGACCTGATACAAATCACACTCAAGCATCTGATTCTGTTTCATAGTTCCTGTCATGTATGTGTACTGTTCATATTTTAATGTCATTTCCTCAGGAAAGCAACAATTGAAGCCAAATAGATAGAAAGCCTGCAGAGGCTGTTGGACACAACTTTGTTATGTTCTCATGTGGAAAAAACATGGACTTATCAGTATAATGCTTCTTGGTGGTTCCTTTGGTTATCTTGTTTTGAATACAGGACGGAATTTTCTAAGTAGCTAAATATTCTCTTCTCCCCTTTCCCTCCTTTCTGTTCTCACATATCACTCCTCCAGAACCTAGAATCATTTCTTCTTTGATGTTCTGGTATGTCTTGCAGTTGAATTAAGTCTTTTGATTAAAAATATTTCTCTTACTTTTCTTGTTTTCAATTTCTTGTAGTTGAGTCATCTCCTTTCCAGATTTGGTCTGTAATTACAAGAGCTCTGTTGGCAAATGTTAATCAACTAAGTGCAGGAAAAAAAGAGGAGAAGAAAAATCTTAAAGCCTAGTATAAATCTATTTATGCAACAGTCAGTGTTCTGGGTTTTGATGGTCTTGGGATGCTTTTCTACAAGTAAGAATTGAAGACTGCCAGTCAAGATTGTCTTTACTGCCCTCAGTTCATCACCGAATTGCTGTTACATGCATGGTAATAGACAGGTGCTGTCCTACAGAAACAAACTCACTGTCTACTTTTTCTCAGGCTCTTCAGGAGGCCTATCGTGTTCTGAAGCCAGGAGGGCGATTTCTCTGCCTTGAATTTAGTCATGTCAGCAACCCTATCCTTTCCAGGTAGGAATGTAGTGACACCTTATGCTGTGTCATAAGACTCTTACATGTGCTCACAGTAAGAGGTGGAGACACTTTGGACCTTTTCATAAATCATTCATAAATCAAACCCAGACTGCAAAGTAAAGTGGTTAAGATAGCAACTTTTGTTGGAGAGGACTGGTTTTAAATTTGATTGTACTGATGTGTTTGCTGTCTGTCTTTGCAGGCTCTATGATCTGTACAGTTTCCAGGTTATCCCTGTTCTGGGTGAGGTTATTGCTGGTGACTGGAAGTCTTACCAGTATCTTGTGGAGAGCATCCGGCGCTTCCCCCCCCAGGTAAGGCAGCATTTCTCTGCATGCGCCAAAGTGCAAAATGATTTCCCAAATAATTGTGGAGGCAGCTGGCTTTATTTATAGGCATTTGGGTGGTTATAATTACGGAACTGTTACTTTTCAGGAGGAGCTGAAGGCGATGATAGAAGATGTGGGGTTTCTAAAAGTGGATTATGAGAACTTAAACTCTGGCATTGTCGCCATTCACTCAGGTTTCAAACTGTGAGTCTGCTATGTAGTGAAACACAGCAAGTATGATTTTCCTGAGGGATCTGAAAGCTCTGGAATTGTAACTCTATCAAGATAAAAGATTAAAGTCTTAAGAAAAAAGCAGGTCTTTGCTCAGCAGTCAGATCCAGAAGGATGTCACTTACTCTTTTCCCCTCAAGAGACTTGAGGGTGAAGTGAATTCTGTGGCCAGTTTCTTACCCTTGAATTTCCCTTCGGAGTTCATAAAGGACATGGACAACACTGAGCAGTGCTAATGAATGGGGCAGCTTCATCACACCTGCTGTGGATACAAACAGACTGTTCAGTCTACAAATAAGATTCCTGCTTTCTCTTGCTGAGGTTCAAGGAGGCTACTGTAGCAGTGAGAAGTAACTTGGATTTATTAAATCTGTATTGAGATCTGGTTGCCTTACAGTTATATGGACTTTAATGGACTTTCATGTGTTCTTCTGACTTCTTTCAAACAGATGAAAAGCTTGTGAAATAAAAGCTCTCCATCAACTACTTTCACTTAGCTTGGTCATTTTGTCTTTCTAAAAGAGAAGCTTTTTCAGAGGGAATAACTGCGTAACTGTTCGGAAATCAGACTTTATATGCTCACCTACAGACAAAATCTTTTCCCCTGCCAGTTCTAGATGTATGATCTCTACATAAAAGTACCACACCTTTCTTTGTGTTCCGTAAACTAAACTGTTGACGATGCGGTGCTTCTGTTGCAAGCTGTAGGGATAAAGAAACAAAACTCTAGAGAGTTAAAGTTAAAACCTGAAGTTAAAACCTGAAGTGACAGCTGTGTAGTGTGAGCGTATGAAAAACCCTCTGTTCTGGAGAGTGGGACCAAAAAAGGCTGTAGCTCTTAGCTCAGCAGTTCATGTGAGATCAGAAAGGCAGCTCAACAATTTGCATGGGAGGTTATGCATGCTAAAAAGGACTCAAAATGCAGTCTGTTTTTTCACCCTCTCTCAGGAAGAAATCTTTCCTCTTGCTTGTACTGATGGATGATCTATTCATAGATGAACTCAGCGTTCGTATGCTGCGTATTTAGGAGAAAAATTGGTGTGTGCATGTTCCTTTAGAGGGGAATAAAGTTTAATGCAAGTACTAAGACAGCAGAAGGGTAGATAGAAGTCTTCCAGGAGAAACCATTCCATTAGTTTTATTAGCAAATAAGCTTTGTTTCAAAAGAAAATAAATACGAGGAAGACACCTTTATAGCCACAAGGAAAATAAGAGCTACTACAGAGAAATCCCTGATCCTTAACAATACAGCACAAGACCTGAAGATGGAGGTCTGTGTCCTCAGGAAGGCTGATGGTAGCAGGCTGCTTGGTTTCGGTGTGCAGTCCTGCAGCCGGAGCAGCGCCAGTCAGAGTCCATGGTTCTAACCAGACTTGAAGAGAAGAATAGCAACTTGGCCGAGGTAGAAGTAGATGAAGTGTTTGGTCTCATGAGTCACGTAGCTGCCAAAGTTCCTTCCCACGATGCAGTGCCAAGTAGGATTGTATTTCTTGTCAAACTCCTGCAGAAGAGAGAACTACAAATTTAGTGTTCCTTATGAGTTCTGTACCAGCACTTCTGTTTTGGCACCAATGTGCCACTTCTTGGCAAGTACCACATTCAGAAGACAGCAATTAAGGAGCAGCATATGCTCATAAGTGCAGGGATCATCTGTTGTCTTGTAACTATCTGCTGCTTACTGTACAAAAGCTCTGCAGGAATTAGATAGAAATGTGTGTTTGCTCAGTGGTGTTTATCTGAGCCAAACTGCACTGCTTGTTTGGAATCTGTACAGATCAAGCCATTATGTTAACTACATGAGCTGCTCTTACCAACAAGGATGCCGAAAGGACGCTGTGGGATATTCTTTGCCCACATCTTTACACCAATCTCAGGAGAACATTCTTTCTACCCATCGTACCAGGATCCTGCTATGAGATTATTTGAAAATCGTCAGTGCAAACCTAGCATGAGCAGAACCTTCCAGCTGGTGGCTGTGTGCTGCACTGCCTGCCCTGCAGCAACGAGAGCGAGCAGGACTTTGTGTTCTGCTCAGCTCAGTCAGGCTGCACGGAGGAGGCAGAAATGTGACAAACTGTAAGGAACGAACCATCTGTTCTGCATCAGTGCGAACAGTTTGTCCTGCACGTGGTGCGAAGGAAAGCCAAAGGATGACAAGGTCGCAAAGCAGCACTGCTCCAATAGGTTCGTTTGGATGGGGAGACGAGGGAAGTAAAAGCTTAAAGCACTGCGAGAGAAAGGCAGAAGGACCACAGAAATCCACACGGAGGATGGGGGAAGCAGCCTAAGGAATCACAGCCTACACAGAACGCCCAGCTGGGCGAGCTGCTATCTCGGGAACTCGTTTCTCGAGCGCTACCCGCCTGGCAACATTCCCCGCTGCTGTTACACACGGGCTGCCAGGAGCCCTGTACCTTCTTGATGTGCGCTGCGATGTCCTTCTCGATGTTGTACTTCTCCAGTGCCTGCGTAGCGCACTCCACGGAGTCCTGCTGCATCTCCTCCGACATGTCCGCGTTCTTGATCACCGCCTTTCGGTCACTCATGGTTGCCTGCAGCGGGCACGGAGCCCCGAGCTGGGGGTGAGGCCACCTGCCGCACGTCGCCGTTCTCCTCCCACCCCGGCAGCCCCCCGCCCCGCTCCGGCAGTCCGGCCCCGCCGCCCCGCCCTGCCCGTGCCCGGCCCTTCTTACCGGTGCGGGCGCTGCGGACCGGCGCTGATCGGAGCCGCCGACTGCACGCCGCGCCTCGCGCACGCCTCCGCTCCCGCAACCCCGCCCCAAGCCCCGCCTTCTCCGCGTCGCCCGCCCGCCATTGGCCGCAGCCCCGCCCTGCCGAGCCCTCATTGGCCAACCGGCGGAGCTCCGCTTGGGTTTTACTCCGGCGTTTTCTTTCCGCCCGGCATGCCGCGTGTCCGCGTCCGTTCCCATAGCGACGGGCGGGGCGGCGTGCGGGCACCCGCTGCAAAGCTCGGGAACCGCGCTCCGTCATTTTCACGTTAACGCGTCTGTTAACAGTTTGCAGGCAGCCTTGGCAGACGTTGCCATCTCTGCGCCTTTCCGGCTGAGCGCGGCAGGTGAGGAGGCAGGAAGCCCTGCTGCGAGCAACATGGACAGCTCTGGGGTCCCGGGGGCGCAGCGAGCGATGCACTCACGGAGCACCAGCAATGGCCGCGTGTGTGCCGGCAGGAGTGGGGCGCTGAAGTGTCTGCCCTGTGACCTTCAGGAGCGGCTCCGAGGAGGCGCTGTTCGATAGCTGCAGGCAAAGCGCTGTGCTTCCATGAAGAACTGGTGTGCTGTGAGGGGACAGACGGTGCGGGGGAGACACGGGGCCTTACGAACACGAAACTACGGGGGAAGGCAGGACAGGCAGCACAGGAGGTGGCAGCTGGGGCAGAGGATGTGACAGAGGCGTTGGGTAATGGATGGTGCCCGTCATGAGGCTTCTACAGCAGGTGGAGGTTGGACAGCCAGCACTTTTCAGCTGCCATTACTATTATTTTTTCTGTTATTTTTGGTTGATGTCTTTCCTGGGGCTCCCAGTTACTGCTAAGTTATCAAATAGTAATTATTAGCAATAGAACACTCTCAGTTTTTGTGTTTCTGTATCAGTGAAGAAATCTCTGCCTTGAGACGGCGTTTGTAAACCTGGCATCTATCTGCTAGGGCATCTGGGCCAGTATTCTGTCACAGAGCTGCGTAGCTGTGGAGGAAACATAAGCAGGTGTAGGCCAAGCCAGCTCTGCGGTCTGCAGGGGAACCCAGTGCATCTACAGCAGCTCAGAACGTGGCTTCCTTTCTTTCCTTTTTAACCAAACAGACCTTTTTCTTTTGGCTGCAACAAATCATTGAGAAAACCAGTTGTTTTACAGATATGTGTTATGTTTGCCTCACTTACCTGTTGTTTTCAATTGTTTTGTAGCAGAACAGTGTAAGGATATGAGCCAGGGGTGTCTCCTCTCCACTGGGTGCAGCCTACCCTGGTGAAGCTCAGCCATCCTACAGGGCAGCACCGCCTCATTACACAGGCTGGGGGGAGCAGAAGCACCAACGCATGCTGCCCCACAGGCAGCTCATCCACCCCATGCAAGGGTTCCCAATGTGCAGGTTGTGGGGATCTGAGTCAGGGCTGTAATTCCCTCATTAGCGGGGACATTGTTACAGACCCCTTCATTAAGGAAATGTGTGTTTTCAACTTGTAAGACAGTTGAGGCTGCAGGGAACAAGCATCAGGTCTGTCCTCTCATCGGGCTGTGTGCTTAAAGGAGGGCTTGCAGGGTCTGACTCTTGACACACCTGACACAAGCTCTAATATTCAAGCTTTGCAGTGAATTTGATATTGGGATAGAGATTTGGTTTATTAATTACATCTTGTTCGTAGGGATGTAGAATATAGACTCCATAGGAAAAATAATTGCTATTATAGCTGTTTAGCATCTCCTCTGCCAAGGAACACTTGCACAAAGCTGGAGAGGAGCAAAGTGGGAGTGATCTTTTTTCCCTGCAAACAGATACAGAACATGCACTGTGTAAAGTAGATGACACTCAGTTCTGATCTAAGGAGTTTCTGCCCTCAAGGAGCGTGCACCAAGAGCTATGGAAGAGCCTCCTGTCCTTCTCCTGGCACACTCTCATGAGCCATAAGAGCAGACTTCAAACTGGTGATCAGCAGTATCCTATTACAACAAATCCCCCAGCACTTCATCAGAAATCGCACTGTGGCTCAGCATGCAGTGATCTTTTTGAGTACATGGCATTTTAATAGAGGAAATAAATCTGGATTCTTAAATCTGTATTTGGAGGGACACCACACATGGGAAGAACAAGGTTTTAAGCCTTTATGTCTGTTTATTGTGGCCTGGAATTTCATTCCCAAATGAAACGTGGAAACGATGTTTGGGTTCTGCCTCTACGACCCCTTCAGGAAAGAATCTCGTTCTTCCAGCTCAGGTAAAGGGATGTTACCTGGGAGAAAAGAGAGTTGTGAGAGACCAGCTGTGGGTGAGCAGTGCAGCTTAACGCACAGTGCTGCTCCAGTCCCCCCTGAGTGCACACGGTCTGATTTGTGAGCGTGTAAGGAAAGTCAGGACGTTCTGTTTGACTTCCTGTAAGGTAACATTAACCCTCTGCTGCTTTTGGCTCAATAGCTTGCGTTCTGCTCCAGGTTTTGTTCGTACAGGTGATTAGAGTCATTCCTTGCTTTGGAAGGCAGTTTGCTCTGGCAGGTGTTGCTCCTTGTGTTAAGCAAGATGCCAAGGTTCTATAAAGCGGTACCTGGTGGGGCTACGAAATATTCCTCGACTTTCTCGGTGGCGTTTTTCAGCAGCTCTGCCGTGCAGCTGCCCTCGGTAACGTCATCGTCCCGCAGATACACACACCTGAGGACAACGCACGGAGCTCTGCCTGGGGCTCAGCGGGGCTGGCTGTGTCCGCGGGCGACTCCAGCAGCACCGCACCCAGAGCTGCGGCCCTCACCTGTCCTCCAGCACCGAGTCCATCGGCTCGACGCCCTCCGTGTTCACCTCCCGCAGCCGCTCGGCGAACCGCACCGCGTCCCGCAGCCGCTCCACGCCGTCGGCATCGCGGAAGTCCACCAGGGCCAGGCGCTCCAGGTGGTCCAGAACCTCCACCGTGATGCCGTCCTGCAAGACAGCGGAGATGGGGTTCCTCAAACCGTTACCTTCACTAATGGCATGGCACGGCATGGCACGGCACGGCACGGCACGGTACGGCCTGACCTGCGGGGGCGGCGCGGAGCTGGCTGTGGCCACGCCGATCCTGCGGGCTCTCACCGTCCCGCCCCGCAGCCACCGCCACAGCGCCGGCACCCGCATCGCGCGCCCCGGAAGCAGCTTGTGACGTCATCGCTACGCGCCGGAAGTGCGTCGAGCGGTGGCGGAGGGGCCCTGCCGCCGCCATGAATAGCGTGGGGGAGGCGTGCACCGAGCTGAAGCGTGAGTACGACCAGTGCTTCAACCGCTGGTTCGCCGAGAAGTTCCTCAAAGGCGAGAACGACGGGGATCCCTGCGGGCAGCTCTTCAAGCGCTACCAGCTCTGCGTGCAGGTGCGGGCCCCGCGGAGCCGCCGCCTTCACTGACTCGAGCATCCGTAGCGTTAGCGGCCCGCACGGGGCGGCGCTGACGCTGCCGTTTCTAGATGACGTTTTGAAGCGGAGCTGTTGTCTCCCAGCGCTGTGAGGGGCCGCTTGAAACGTGCCGCCAACGTAACCTGTTCTGTTCTTGTTCTTCCCAGAAAGCCATCAAGGAGAAGGACATTCCCATCGAAGGGCTGGAGTTCATGGGCCCGAGCAAAGGGAAAGCTGAAAACTCCTCTTGACTTCAGCTGAACGGAGGGAGTCATTGATACGAGCCCGTGGGCTGCAAACGGTGGCCACCCAGCAGCCAGGATGTACCTGGACGGCGCTTTGCTGAGCTGCTTCCTCTTGTAGCACCGCAGGAAGCGGGGTGTCCTCTGTGCCTGCAAAAACAAACTGCCGCCAGCCAAAGGACTTGGCGATGTGGTGCCTGCTGCCTCCTTCCCAGTGAATCGTGGTGGTGGTTTGGCTTATAACAGTGCAAAAAAGATGATTTAACTCCTGTCGAATGTACTTTATAATGGGAGATGTTGAACCGGTAGTTAATCTCTGACACGTTTATTTTGCTTGTTTATGATATTAGGAAGTGTTTAACAGGAAGGTTGGTTTACTCTGTCTTATCTCTGTGGTGCTGAATTGGGGTGGAAGAAGTCTGCTTTATATGATCCCAAACGCCAAGGGCCTAAAGCTCTGGTTTTGCCAGTAACAGAGATGGTGTAAAAGCACTTTTGCTGGATTTGCAATAACTTAAATGAAATAAATGTAACAAGTTACATTTTGTTCAGGTGGAAAACTGTTTGGTAGCATCTGATTATGATCTCCAAGAGGGACAGAGGCAGCCTGCATCAGAACTGAAGAAACAGTGAATGCAGAGGCCACTTTCTTTGGCCTTTTCCAAGGTACTAAAGTGATCCTGAATTTGAATATTGCTCCTGTAGTGTAATGTGTTGCTGCAGTAGAACTGTGCAGGCCTGGCTATCTTTGTACGCACGCCACACAGCACCAGGTTGACCACAACTACTGTTACATATTTGATTGAGGTAATCAAAGTGTTGAGTGACAGTGATGCTGAACTGAAGCTTTACAGCTGAGAAGTTCAACGCCCCAGCAGCCTGTTCTGCCTCTTGGGGGACCTCACCTGCTTATGAAACTGCTCGTGGGCTGCGTGAACTTTACACCTAGTAAAGCAAACTAAAGTTATTTGTTGGTCTTAGTGAGTTGGCTTGTAAACTGCAGAAACTCCAAGTAAGTTATTAAGCAATTTAGTAGTGGTTTTGGAAGGGTGAGATGTTTGTCTGACTTGCCAGGTGCCCCATCTGAGAGTGTTTGTGTCACTCTTGTGCAGCTTGACTGAATAGCACTTTGTTTTTTCCTTAAACGAGTATCTGAAATTCTCTTCCTTTGACTGTAGAAAAGAAAAGGAGGCTGCTCAGCAAGAAAAATAGGCTGGTGTGTATTTTCCCATCTAGTTGTGAAGGAGTTGTTAGGAATTACCCTTCTCCTCTCCAAATGTTTTCTACTTGGTCCGCCCTGATGTTTCAGCAGTAAGGCTTCCTTCGCTCCTGCAGATCTTGCAACAGCTGAAGAGAAAAGGTGCTGGGAGGAGAAGTGTGAGCTCAGGACTCACCCACGTCATCCCGTGGCCCTGTGAGCACTGTGGCACAAATGGGCAGAACGGTCCCCTCTACACCAACACAGCTGGAGAGACAACAAATAATCTGTGCTGGGGACAAAACAGGAGCAAGTTTCTTAAATCTCTTGGAGTTGTAGCCAGGGGGAGATGATGAGCGCCGCACTCCTTGGCTCTTAAGCCCTACCTGAAGGGTGACTCAGGTTTTACATTTTTTTTCCTCTTAATTAAAAAGTTGGGACTTCTCAAACCTAAGTGCTGGCTTGTCTGCACCACAGCTTCCAAGTAATAAATGCAAGCAAAGAGAGGTTTGAGGCTTGTGCAGCTCAGAAGCTGCAGCACACAGGGTCACTGTGCCCCGTGTCCTCAGCAATGGCAGTAGCTCAAACACGGTCACATAGCCTGCAGTAACCACGCTCCTGTGTGTGTGAGGCAGCTGGCAAAATAGTCTGTGCAGAGATTAAGTGTAGCACTTCCAAAGGAAGCTGTTAATGCTTACTGCTGGGTCACTTGGTATAAATGGAACTAACTTTCAGCTGCTAAGTTGGGACACATCTTTTCCAGCACCAGGAAGAACGATTTGTGTTCTGTTGAGTATGCAGCGCTTTTATTTTCGACTAACACATAAAACTGCTTTGCTTTTCTATAATCTTCATATAAGAATTAATGTATTTTGACAGTAAAAGTACCTGTGTTTCTTAGTGCCTTGTTCTATGCGTTATCATAAGCTTAAGTCATTTTATTATAGTGCTCTTCTGAGCTACGAGGAAGACATAAATAGCACTGAAGGCTAAAGAAGATTGTCCTGTAGTGCTTCTGAAATAAAATTAACTGTGTTTCTGCAGACTCAGGAGGTTTAGAATTGGCTGTGAAAAATCAGTACACCCTTCTAGGATCTGCTGTGACACCATGTGTTTTGCACAGACATGCAGCAGAGCAAGAACTGCTTTTGTTTGCAATGTGCAATTGGACTGCAGCTTTCCCAGCAGTGTCACATGTGTGCTGATATACCAGAAACATGAGAGCTGAGGATTAATGCTGGGAAGGCCACCAGTGCTGAAGTTAAATGTCTTTGCTGGAATTCCCTCTCCCAAAAAGGGTTGGGTAAGACAAAATTGCCTTCATGAGTCCTAAATATCGCAACAGTGGGTTATGCAGGATGTGTTTCCCTATATATTGAGTTTTAATTTATAATTAGACTGACAGCTGCTCACCTGCACGCAGGATAACAACAGTCAGTGAAATCAGACATGTTATTTCATTTCATATCCTTTGTGATGGACTTGTTAGCATGACTGGATATGGGAGCAGGTATTAACAGTCAAAGCCCTCTGCTTCTGTGCTAGGGAGGGCTCAGCACTAAACTAAGGAACTTGTAAGGAGTCGCAGATGAATAAAAGACTCAGAGCCTAAATTCAGGCTTGGAACTGTTTATTTAAAGGACCACTACAGAAGTACTGGTGGAGGCCAGACCACCATTCACCTTGACTGTGGAAGGAATGCAGATCTTCTTAAGCGATGGTTCCCACAAAACAGCCTGGTCCAAATGGAAGAAGAGCCGAAGTTCTGGCTGTGGTTGAGGTTTTAGTTTTCATCTTCATAACCGGTCGGGAGAGCATTTACATGAGGGTTGTGGAATAGAGTTTTGTTCCCATCGCCCCAAGGAAACGGCTGTTGGAAGAAAGAAGGAAAATAAGCCCTTAGCAAGAAATTGATGGAGCTACTGAGCATAGCAAAAATGGACTCGGCACCAAATACAGACTCCAGCTTAAGCAAGCTGGCAGCGCTCCCAGGCTGTACCAAACCAGAGATGAAAAACAGCCTCCATTAGCTGGCAGCTGTTGTCTCCAAGCAGCAAGGTCACTGCTGTCATTTAGACATCCATTGTGCTATGCAACGAGGGCTCCCTGCCGCGAGAGGTTGGGATCAGCTGTCACTGTGCAGATCTGCATTAGCCTGAGGTAATCTCTACAACCAACGTGTTTTGCTGGGAGACCTCAGTGCAGTTACCCGGGGCAGGGAGAGGCCCAGCAGTGCTCACCAGAGCTGCCAGACACGGCTGAGCAACACGGGAGCAAACTGAGTGCAGAGCACGGCTGTACGCACAGCACCTCGCTCAGCTGAGGGCCGCGCTCCTCCGAGTTGCACCTCAGCTCACGGCACACGAGGGGCTGGTCCCGGAGCAGGTAACAAACGCACCTTGCTGCGGATGCGGAGGTGGGCGTAGCGGATGAACTCGGGCCGCTCGTGCTCGTGCTGCGCCTTCAGGTAGCAGTTCAACATGCAGACCCCGACGGCGGGCAGCGCCACCACGAAGCTCAGCATCTTCCACAGGCGGGCTGCAGGCGGCACGGAGCGCAGCGAGTTACCGGGACGGCGACCGCAGGGCGCCTTAAGCACTGACACGGGAACGGGCTACCCCCGGCCCCGCGCTACGCCCCCTCGTCCCCCCCCTTTACCTCCGCCACCTTCGTGCGCCGCCGCGGCCGCCATGCTGCGGGCCGGCACCGAGCCGGGAGCGGCGGGCAGCAGCCGGGACAGCCCTCTGAGCGCCGCCATGTCCTCAGCGTCCGGAGCGCCCTCCGGAACCGGAACTGACGTCACTGGGGTGGGACAGAGCACGCGCAGTGTTCTCCCACCGCCAGCCTGACCTTGAGCGGCGGCGCGCTTCTGCGCATGCGTTGCCGCGGGGAGGGAGGGTCGTTAGTCACGTGAACGTCTTCGCTCTGCCTCGTGGGAGGGTTGCGGGCGGCGCCATGTTGGGGGGGGGATGGCGGCGTGTCGCTGTTAGAGGGTCGGGGGCTGCCGGGTGAGCGGCTGCGGCGCTGCGGGGATGGGGGTGGAACGTTCTGGAGACGGGATGGGAAAGGGCTCGATTGGGGCTGCTCAGGAGCGGTGGCGGCCATGAGGAAAGGAGCTTTAGGGGGTGTGGGCACAGGGCCGGATGGGCTGGGGTGCAGAGGGGGCTGCGGTGACTGGTTAGTACTGGTTAGTACTGGTTTGTGCTGGTTTGTACTGGTTAGTCGTGGGTTCGGCAGGTCAGCACTGAGTCGAGCTGGTGTTCAGGCTGATCCCTGCAGCAGGATAGATATAGTATGGCACTGTGTGCTCATCATTCATTGGGGAGGAAAGGCTCCCAGCGCTCCACAGCTGGGATTCAGGGGCTGCCTCAACCTCTTCACTGGGATCTAACACTGTGTTGGTCATGAGTGTAAAAAGATGCCCGTAATTAAATGTACTTTTGTAGCCACCGGTGTGTTTTTCATTATACGGATTCATGGGATACTTCTGCTGTTGTAATAACAGCATTTGGATTAAAAAACATCTCCAGGAGGACTCTTAGTGGTAATTAATTTGCAGATGTCTGGATCCTGTTTGTGGCTCTTACCTGGCCTGGCCATCGCCTTTTGGAGCCGTGGTGGAAGCCGGGTTGATGAAGGGCACGTTCACAGCAGCTTCTGCCTGTGGAGAGCAACCAGAAAGGCTTCCTGCCTCTTCCTGAGCTGGGATCTATCAAAGCCTTCGCTACCGTCAGCCGGAGCCTATGGGAGCAATGCCGGGCTGGCCCGCCTGGTGGCAAACTGCTGTCACCGGCAGCGCCTCTGCTGAGCGAGTTTGGAAACAAGGAGCGCTCGTGGGTTTCAGGCCGTCAGCTCATCGCAGCGTCGCGAGGTTCTCGGGCTGCCCGGCCCCCTTCGGTAGCGCCGCTTCCTCCAGCCGAGGTTGGCGGGGGGCGCTGCCTTAACGAACGCGGAGACGGTGCCCGTGTCTCCAACTTCACGGGGCTTCTGGGGGGCTCCTCATCTGCTCCCCGCAGCCCCGCGGAAATCAATATTCTGCCATCTGTAAATGCTTTGTTCCCCTTTTCACCAGGGCTTTATCAGCTTTGTAAGCGAAGGAGGGAGGAGGGGGTGGGGGGGAGACGGGCGTTTAGAGGGCCATTGTCCCTTCTCTCGGGAACGATCTGGAAGTCCTATGCAAATCTTCATTTGAAGACCCTGGGAACCGGGGGAGGGCTTTAGCTGCGAGCTCAGTAGGAGGGGGGGGGCTCCGCGGCCCTGCTGGTGCGCTCCTGCCTGCTGCAAGTGGCTGGGAAGAGTTGTTTGTGCTGGCAGCTCCTCTGCCATTTTGAGCTTTGTGCTCCTCCTGTCCGCTGCTGTGCGCTTGTTGGTTTGTTTTCCCTGCCTACCTCTAAATGTTTGCTTACGAATTGCAAAGGGGGGAGATCCAAGAGTTCCTGTGGTGCAGCACCTCTCCTGCCTCCTACCAGGCAGTGGAGCAGCTCCAGCGTGCTACTCTGCTTTCCACGTCAGCACAGCCTGGCATTAGCGCAGAGCACAGACCTGCTTTCAGTAAGAGAACAGTTCAGCGGGTAAGGAACGGCGGAGTGAAATAGTGCGCAGTTCTCAAATTAGCACATTGTAGGCAGGTCTTAAAAAGCCCCCTCTTAGCGGGGCAAAGGCTCCATGCCCGGTACCTGCTTTATGAAAGCCCGCAGTCTGTGCTGGCGGGGCTCGGCGCTGAGTGTCACCTGTTTTGTATTAGGGGAGGGTCCCACTAACTGCCAGCTTCCTGGAAACTGCGTAGGGTCCCGCTTAGGCCTCTTGGAAAGGGAAATAGGCCGGCGGCACGGACACGTGGGGGAGGAGGGCAGCGGGGGAGGGGCGCGCTGGATTCGAATCTGGGCATGTGGGGGTCTGTGCGTGTTAATCACAGTAGTTTATCACGGGCTTTTCAGTTCTCGGAGCACCTTTTTCACGGCAGTAATCCGAAGCTCTGAAAGCATTGCCTTCTCCAGGGCCGTCACTGTGTGCATGTAGTGCTGTTCTCTATATTCATCCAAGAAGATGCAGCCTTTTCACAAATGTCACCTTTATGAAGGAAGCGGAGGAGCCCCCACCACAAGGCCTGATGCTGATGGCTTCTGTGTGTCCAAAGCTACATAAGCCTACCATTTTGTACCATTTTGATCTGCAAGGACCTTCCTGCTTTATGGAGGGCGCGTCGCAGGCATCCTCTCGAGCTCAGCTGGGTCTAAATTCACTCTCATTTTGTTCATGTGTGATTCCGGAGTGACTCAGCTGGCTTCCATGAATGCCCTCCGGATCGGTGCTAGCTGGAAAGCAGCCTCACTCCTGTAAGTGCTGCAGTTACCTGAGCACAGTTCCACATCCGTGTAGATGCTTTTCCAAGTGCACTTGTTTGCACGTGTGCTAGCGTGTGAATGCGCATTCTGCTCGCCCGCTCTTCCCATGCGCATGCAAACACGCCGTTCTCAAGTGCACGCATCCATTCCCTTTCTCTCATACACGTTTACGCATATACACAGACCTTTTTGAAAGCTCCTGTTTTCAGAGAGGTTTTATTTATAGGTCCTGCCTGGTTGTGAATGTGAAAGGGAGAAAGCCCCTCAGAGGGGGCCTTTCATGTGTAAATCAGCCCAGGCTGAGAGCATCGGGGTCACTGAGAGGAGGATTTCTCTCTTAATTACTCAGAGAGAAAGCAGGCGGGGGACTTTCTCAAACTAATAGGGTTGTTCTTTGCTGGGGAAAGCAGCTTGAAACGCCGAGTTGCATCAGACTTCGGCTTCTGAATCACAGGACTCCTTGCAGTAACAGAGCTTGTGCGTTAAAATGTGGCACTTAAAAACAAACAAGTCAGCTTCCGAACCAGCTTACTTATTAAGGATGGTTATGTTCATTTGATAACTGGGTGTCCTTTGGAGGCTGCCTGCAAAGCAGAAAAGTGTTGTTAAGAGATTAGTGCTGTGAAAAGGGCTCTGAACTTGGACTTGAAATCAGCGCTGAGTTCCCAGTTCAGCCTTTATGGCCTTTGACAAGAGGCTGCCCTGTGCCTAACTGTGAAACAGCATCATCGCTCCAGAACGGGGCTGCTGAGAACAAAAGATATGGGTTGAGGTGCACTTGGTTTTAAGGCTGTGAGTTCCAAGGTGACCCTGGGCGATGAGCATGTCTGGAGAGGTCGGCCTTTTTCTTAGAGCTCAATACAAGTGTGTGGATTTCCCTGCTGGAGTTTCGTGGTCACTGTTCATCCATTGACACAAAATCGAATCTGGAGATCTACTGCAGAGGCAAAACATTCCCCATGCACAACAGAAGCTGGTCAGTTCTTTACAGGAACCGCCGGACCTGCTTGTGCAACCACAAGGCAATACAAAGTGCAGCTGCAAAATGCAGCTGGCAGCAGTTGCAGGGAAGAGATCGGTTGTGCACAGGTGTGTAAGTGCACACAAGTAGGTTTGCATTTATTTATGTAATCATTTCGATTAAGGCTGCACCGTGTCATCTGTATCTCCTTTTCTTATGGTCTCTGATTTTCTGGATTGCAAATCAATGCTTTGAGGGATAAACATTCCCAACCTACGCACAGCCCTCCTGGAGCCCCACTGGAGGGTTCTTGAAGCTGCATTAAGTCAGCTTGCCTGGGGAGGCCGAGGTTGGAGTCCCTGAGCACCTGTTTGAGGAGTGGTGGGGCCGGCAGCCTGAAGTGCCTGCAGAGGTCAGGGAGAAATGAATGGGTCATTTCTTTTGCAAATGAAGAGCCGCAGCCTGGAGCAGCCTTAGCAGGGCTCAGCATGTGGGTCCAGGCTGTTCCTTTTATGAGCTGGTGGAAATGGGGCCCGAAAGGACTTCCCTGATAGAGTTCTGTCATAGCCTTTGTTATCTTTGCCTCCCTCAGCGTGCACTGGCCATAGAATATGGATTGGGGGTTATCCTGGCTACCAGCATAGTCAGGAGGATGCAGGCTTCATGGCAGCAGAGGAAACCAAAGGCTGCAGGGTATCCTTGCCATTCCACCGGGAAAATCTTGTGTTAAGATGTAGAACGCGTGTTTCTCTCTGCTTTAGAGTTCCTTCTCATCCAACCTGCGTTAAAATGAGTGAATCCAAGGGCTGCTTTAAAGTAATGCACTTAACTGAGTAACAGGAATTTAAAAGCCTTGATTCTGTTCTTTCTGATGGTAAATTTTCACTTCCTTTGACAAGTCCTATGGATACCTGATGGGTCATTTTCCCTGTAGAGCACTGAATTATTGGAGCATCTTTTTCTTAGACAAGTTGAGAATTCGGAGTCCTTTATGAATGCAAAGTGTTGCTATTAAGTAGTGTGGTCTTATTAGCGGTCATCATTATGTCATATGTTTTGGTTATGGTTGCAGTGATGGGTTTTGTCTGCTTTTAGTGCAACAGTGTTAACTCTTTCAATGTGTTGACTGGAGTTCACCCTACAGCATATAAACAACGTCAGTTCTGTCTTTCCATTTGCTCCTTTTGCTGCCTTGCAGACCATCATGGAACTTTCTTTTTGCTGTGACATCGTAGTGGGAGGCGGTGACACCTCGAGGAGAAGGTCGAAACAGACTGACAGCAATTGCAGGCGGCAACGTGCAATGAGTGGAGAAAATCCTGCCTCAATTATAGGTTTGTGTGATCTCTGTGTGCCATCTTCAGTACATACAGGTATTTAAAGCAAGGCAGGACACGGAAATAGCTGCTTCCCCTGTAGGAGCTCTAGGAACAGCCTTCTGTTATTGTGGAGCAGGGGGAGTGTTGTAAGGAAGGTGGCTGAGGTCACAGTGGCTGCGCTCTGGGTCTTTCCTTGCTGCTGTAGTGCTACAGCCAGAGCCTGAGGCAAGAAGCTAAGAGTCAGAGAAGTCCTGGGACTTAATGCTAAAGATGAAAATGAACCTAAGTTTAGACTTTATTTTTTGACTATATGTGAAGGATTGGGGTTTTTTTTTATGGCTTTATCTCCGTTTTCCTTTAGAAACGTCAGGAAAACTATCCATGTTTCAAACCTGTTTTGATGTGTTTTTAACTTCTCAATGCAGAGTAAGGTCACTCTCGGGAGGTTGCAGAAAAAGGACATAAAGACCATAATAAGTTTTCAGAGAGTTAAACACGCTCTTTATTTCTTAGAACCATCAGCCGGGCTTACGCTACTTTGTAAGTGGTGCTGAAAGGGAAGATGGATGTTTCTGAGGGCTTAGGGGCAGTTTTGTGTTTGGGGTAAAGCCGAGGTTAGCCTTGGCGCCTGCATGCAAGCAGTAATTTGACAGCAGACGTGGGCACACAGTAATGCAGTCTCTGAAAATCATGGAAACCTGCTGAGTTATTATTGTGAGCTGGAGGAGCTTTTCTGTTCGTGGGCACATTGTGAGCACATAACTGAGACATAAAGGATGCTGGCAAATATTGCAGAACGCTGATGGAAGGGGGGGACAGGGCAGAAGAAATGTGAAAAGTTTGTAGATCTGGGGCTCAGTGCTGGTCGTGAATTCCTATCAGGCAGCTGGTCTTCAAATGAAAGCGTCTGTTAAGTAAAGTGCTGATTGAAGGTGGAGTTGGATAAATACCTGCAGAGGTTTTTGAACCCTGTTTGCTGTGTGACTGTGCGATATGCTAGTAGAGAAAGCAGTTTTACTTGCTGCCTAGGTCTGCATTAGTTTACGTATCTAAAATGCACAGAGCAGGCAGTATATATATGATACTACTGAAGGAGGGAAGCAGGTAACACTGTGGGGTGTGGGCATGTAATATCCCACAGATAATCCCAGTCTGCACAGAAGGCATGTGAATTTCCTTCTGGTAACCCCCTACCGTCCCGTGAGCATCACTGCTGGGTTATCTGGGGCCTCGTACCTGGCTGGTGACTTGTATCCCCTGTCCACAGACCCACTCCTGTTCCACCATGGGCAATGCAACCTCCTTTATGGTTATCAGCTCTCTTGATGCTACGTGTCTCTTTTCCTTGGACTGGAGCTTTAGGAAACTTGATGTAGTTTTGAGTTGTACTCAGCAGTGGCTGCAGTCTGTGGCTGAAGTGATGCCTTCCACAGAGTGCAGCCAGCAGCTCCTCTTGTCAGTGCATATCCCTGCTTTGTGCCTGTCAGTTCTCTGCTGGGGAATGGAACAGCTTCTGCCTGGCAGGTTTGGGGCAGTTCCCCACACAGGCACCCCCTGGTTTCCTCCCCCAGCTCTATCTGTTCCACAGGACTGGAGCAGTTTGAGATTGGTGCTTTATTTCAGGGTGTTTTTTAAACTTCTGAGAGTCTGTTGGTGAGCCTTGAGTCATTCCCATGCTTCAGCCTCGTGTGTTAATTTCCAAGGACTCCCAAGCTGCTGATAGATGTGTGCAGAAAACAACCTTTGACCATTCCTGTAAATCATTGTATTCTTCATCAATTTCATTCCGGGCCTTTTCTTAAACTGGACACAGGACAATGGACACCAGCAGGCACGGCTCCCAGCCTCTGGGTTATTGTCACACATCCAAAAGCCTGGTGGGAGGAGCAGACGTCAGGTCTGAATTCATCCTGCCGGGAAGACTCGGCTGAGAGAGGAGGAAAAGAAGGTCAGGGGAGGCTCCAAGGAAACGGCTTTGGTTTGAAACGTTTCATTACTTTGCTCACACTGGAAATATAGAGTGCAGAAATACAATTGCTTGGCAGAGAAGCCAGATTCATTAAGTCCTGTATACATGTGGTACTCCATACAGAAGGAGACAAAGTATATCCCTGGCCAACTTAGCAGAATTGCAGGTCCCTGTCGTATGTGTGACTTCTTTTTTTTCCAAAATAGCTCACGTAACCTGGAGCTGTTTGTTATCAGCATTGCTAACAAATGTTCTTTTTTTCTAGCAAACCATTGCTCTCTTCTGCAGTCACCCAGGCTTTGCAGCACAGCCTGCCTTTATCTGAGCAGTGTATCGGTGTCAGTCCAGCTGGGAACACTACCAGGATGCTCTCCTCATATTGTTTCCCTTCCCCTCTGTGTCTGCCTTTGATTTTTCCTGTTGTAACTCTATAAGATAATCACGGCCAACCTTTTCCAAAGGGATCTTCTTCTCCCTGTTGATTTGACAAGCTTCCTTTTGGAAAGACAGTTTGCACCTGCCGCTTGAGCTTTGTCACCTCAGGATGTTCTGCCTTCTCGTGCAGGCAGCGCTGGGAGTTTGGGTTGGTACACATACATGCAAGAGAGAGCCAATGCAGGGCTACAGCAAATGTCACCCGTGAGAAGGCAGGAAAGGAGCTGCCAGTGCATCTCATCTGCTTGCTTCTTTTGGGGCTTAGCTTGGCCAAAAAACTGAGCAGTCAAAATGTCACAGGTGTACGTGGGTGGGTTCCTGCCCAGAAGCCAGGAGTACTTTGTTGGTTTGTTTCTTTTAAATGGTAGGTGAAAATCTTGGAGGGGTTTTGTTATTACATCCCTGCAGTGTAAAAAATGATCCTGGCTCTGAAAGAAATGTTTCCCAGCAGATTGGCAAAACAAAAGCAAGCACACAATGCCCTGCAAAAAGGTCAGTGCTGTCCAGGCCCTGAAACACCCCAAGTACGCAGTCAGCCTCTCACACGGCCAACCCTGCCGTACTTTTGTACCCAGGTTCTTGTCAGCACTTCACGTAATATTTATGTTCCTTACTGACTGTGCTGGGCAGTGTGCTGCCACGGCCCTGCATGCACCAGCCAACTCTGCAAGCTCCTGCAGGTCTGACTGCTTGTGTTCAAGGTCTGCCCTGATGTGGATGTACTCTGGGAGCACAGTGCTGGGTAAGCCTGCTGGGCCTCTCCACTTTCCTTGAGAGCTGCGACACTGAGCTGCCCCTGTCTGTGTTAGGCTGCAGGTGTGTCCAAGTGTCACCCTTCCTGATCTTGACTTGCTGCCTTGACTTTCTGGCTTGGCCTGGGACCTGCAGGCTCATCTGATGGTCCTTGGACTCCTGGTTAGACTTGGATACTCTTACCAGACCTGCTCGGCTCTTCTTGCTTGGGCACTGTTACACTGTGCTGAGGACTCTGCCTGCCCTGCTGTCACCACGTGCCAGGCTTGCCTTGTGCTCCTCTGCAGCTGCCCTGCATTGACCTCAGCCTGCTGGCACAGCATCACTGTCTGGAAGGTTAGAGAGTAAGCAGGCAGTAATACGGGAGATGCCGGGAGGTCATGCTGATTTATTGCTATGACCAATACAAGAAACGTTGCATTAGTTTTGCCTTCCATGGTTTTCAACTTCTTAAAAGGGCAGACCCCAAACTGGGTCTGCTGGCAAGGGCTTGGGCTGCTAAGAAAGCAGCCGGCAGGAGGAGCTCTAAGACATTTTGCTTGCTCATTTTTCAGAGCCCTAGCGTATATTCTGAGGGCGTCACTTTAGAGGCACAGATCACTTTGTGGTGGTGACTGAGCTGCTTCCGTGACTCTTATTTCACTTATCTGTAATTCCTCCACACCCCGGTTTCTCAGGTGCCTTCTTTCATTGTGATCTCTCTCTCTGTTGTTGATTGAGAAACAATATTCCTAAAAACATTAGGGATTCATTTTGGTCCCTGGAAGGAGGCAAATGTGTTTTCTAACTTCCAAGAAAAGCGTCCTAACCACAGAGCAAAGAACTCCTAAGCAATCCTTTTGAGTAGGAAGATATCAAAGAAAGATAATTGGATTCCTTACAACCCATGAGGGGACCTCTAAGCAAAGGAGCTCTGCAGTGCATCAGTACCACCCTGAACGTTCCTCTGACAAAGTTCCTCAGGTACTTATGTCTCCTGCTATACAGTTGATCTTTTGCTTCTGTAAGAAACAGGTTTGGAGGACAAGAGTCTTTCTCTGTTACCTCCTGGCTTCTTAAAGCCAGACCCAAACTGAGTGTGCCCTACAGCCACACACCTCTGCACCACCTCTGCTATTTTTTCCTTCATATGGTGGACTTTTTTTGTAAGTCTGGCCTTTGTTTAGTTATCCAAACGGGAACGAGGTGCCTTCTGGTCCTGAATGTGGCTGTAATGATTATTTGGAATGCACCAGAAACTATTGTAATGCATATCAGTGCAAGTTCAGTCAATAGAGATTCTTCAGATTTATCCTGGTGTTCAGAGAATGGAACTCATGCACTTCAATTTACAGCTTATCAGATTTAATGAATTCATGGTGATCTTTTATGTTCTTGTTTACACATTTTCTTCCTATCCAACCATAATGTATGTGATTCAGAAAATGCAGAGTTGAAAGGCAGTATGGGTCAGATATGTCCCACAGAGCACTGCGCTCTGCTTTAGATTTCAATCACATTTGCAGAGCCTCTGTGCAGAAGTGCTGCTTTCTGACTCACTTGATGCACGGAAATCCAGCTTGATTTTTCAGAACCCTCTTTGCATTCTGGCAGCTGGAAAAGTGTTTGTATCGAGGAACAGAGACGATGTTCTTCAGAGTCGTTAAATCATCATTATTAAGAACAATTCTTCATTTTATTTTTTGAAGATGATTTTTTAATGTGGTTCCATATGTCAGTTTGGAGGCTGGTAAATTGGAAATCAGTGGATCTACCTTTTCTATTGTTCTGATATTTGGAAGTCATTCAGTACATCATCAAGATAAACCTCCCATAAACCTTCCTATTCCCAGGATATCAACATACCATCTGAAGATTATCCCACTGTGGTTCATTGAGCTTGGGGTTGGAAGGACGAAAGGATGGCATTGATTTCCATGATGTTTGAGGCTAAGCACGTGAAACCACATTCTCATCTGGACATTATTTCTCTCTGACTTTATGAAACATGACAACGTCTAAGTGCTCCATCTGATCTATTGTAAAAATTCAGGTAATTCCTATTATTATTGCCGGAGAGTTACCACTACTCTGTGCAAAAGCAACATGGAAAAGTGAGGTTGCAGCAGTAATTTAGGTATCACTGCATTTGTAGATCAAGTAATCGGGTACTGGCACTCATTTGCGTCCCTGGCATACCAGTACCTTTGTCTCCTCTCTAAGAACTGAAGTTATCACATCAGTGAAAGATCTGCAGCCAGATAAATAATACAGAGCTTGTATCTGTGCAGAACTGAAGGAAAACAGATCTGAAATTCAGGATGGAAGAAAGGATGGTGGACATGCAACAGCTCCAGTATGAGGGTACCCTGCTACAGCAGTGGTGAAGGTATGCATGGAAATGCTGATAGTGACATTTAGAGGAGGTAGACGGGGCACTGCGTTGCTGTTGTAGGAGGGAATGGGGGATCCTCAAGGAAAGCAGGAAGAGGATTCCTGAAGGGGAGAAGTGTGGGCATCGCACCAACTCATGCACAGCCTAAGGTTCCCTGAAACCCCAAATCAGCCCTGTAAGGTTCCTGGAAAAATAATTATCTGCAAAATTATCAGACTTCAGATTCACCCCATATAAAGTCTGGCAAACTTGGGCCTGAAGACAAAGAAGACTGAAACTGTAACGCCAGTCACATCCTTAACACGAGGACTATAGGTGTAACCAGAGCAGGAACTGGCCACAAAATCTCTCTGATCTGAAATCAAGCAGAACTCTGGAAACAGCTGCTAAATACCCAAGGCCAGAAACTTCTTGTACTCATGGCAGTGCTTGTGTTATATGGTGATCTAAAGCTTGTTCTGTTTCCAGCTTATGGAAAGACTGCTAATATTCAGTGTAGCAACTGAACTGTTTTGCTTGGCCTTTGTTGCTGTTGTTAAAATGAATCTGCCTGTAGCTGAGTTAATAGTTTTTCTTACTGTGACTCCAGGACAAAAAGATGTTACTATCTCCCCATTTCCAAGTGAGAAGTTCACCTCACAACTTCAGGTGTGCCCTTGGGATTGCAGCTAACAGTGACTACCATCATGAATAGTACAATAGTTTATCCTGTCTAAATAGCCTTGGGGCAAAAGATCAGCTTAATCATTAATGAATTCATCTTTAAATTACTTGGCTTGGAAAGGCTATATATCACTTATGTGTGACCATACAGTCTGGTCTCTATATTGTTTCTCAACTAAGGACCATCAGTGTCTATTTCACGTGTTCTGGTTCTGCTGACACTAAGAAGTCATTCGCTGAATATTGGGGGTTTTCTTCTGATTCTGTATCCCAAACACAGCTGCGATTCAGTGTGACTCTGGTGGAGGGTCACCGTGTTACTCCAGGACCTGTTGGATATCCAGGTATTCAATGGCAGCAGCTGAACAGGGACAGGCAGAGAGGACACATTGAACTTCTCAGCTGGCTTCTTATTTCCAGCCCCACGCTCTGTGCTGCTGTACTGTGTGGTCAGGATCCTTCAGTTCTTCTTTTTGGTTCGTTAATGCCAGCAGATGGAAATCCAGCTCAACTTTTAAGAATGCTGAATAATTTATTAAGAACAAAATTGTTGCTTTGAGAGCCGCTTCCTTCTCTTTTTTCTCCTTTTTTTCCTCTGCAAACTGACTTTCAGAGTTTCTAATTACAGGTCAGGGAAGCAGGTTTAATCACACGGCAGAGCCCTTGATGCAGTATTAGAGAGCATTATTTATACACCTGAATTAATAGGGATGCAGCATCTCAGTAGAGAACAATAAGGTGGTTTTCAATTTCACTCCTTTTTTTTTCAATGTGAACCAAGCCTCATCAGGTTAATTGGGCTTTTTGACCTCATTTATTTGGATTTTAAGTAACCAACGAGTAAGTGCTCTGCAGGCTTGGAGCAGAAAGGAGCAAGAGTAGAGAACTGAACACATAGCAAGGAAACAACAAAAGCAAGACGTAGCAGAGAAAGCCAGGAGGAGATAGAGGAAGCCTTTGGGCAAACCAAGGCAATAATATAAATACGCTGCTGCTTGTCCTAAGAAAGACTTCTGGGGAGTGGGAAAAGTGGAGGACAGTCTGTGGTGTGTTGATGTGCACCCAGACACCTCAAAGCTTTGCTCTTGTAAGACCAGGATGAGGAGAAGTGAAGATGAAACCTGAAGGGTGCGAAGGTTCCCTTGTACTCCATGCTTTGGTGAATGGGATCCCTGCACCATCAGCGCTTGGAGTCACCGCCAGCTTTTACTGGAGGTGTTGGTTCTGTAGCACTGAAAAGAAGTGAGGAATCCTGGGTGGGATTGTTCCTGCAACGTCACCATCTTCAGTGTGACTGACTGATTTACAGCAGTATGGAGGTCAATTTTCTTGGCTGTTTTGGAACTCAGGTTTCCTGTGGACTTTTCTCCAGTTTCATCTCTAACTCGTGTAGTTTGGCTTTATATTCTTTATTTGGCTGCTTGGAAAGTCTATAAATGTTTCTAGGACTTCCCTGGACTTTTTCAGGGTTCAAATGTGCGAGGCTTGGGACTTTGCTTTTGATTCTTTAAGTTATGGGAGATGCTGAGCTGACTGATGTCCTGATGCCCTGGGTAGGCTGTGTGTACCTCCCTCCAGGTGCGTGTGTTTGTCCATGTGATGAGAAAGGCCCCCAGCACCAGGCTCATGCCTTCCAGCAGCAGTTCTCCTGGTTGTGATTTACTCTCTCAGTGTGCCCGGGAACCTGGCAAAGCTGTGGAGCTCAGCATGACCCAACGACCCATCTCATCTGTCATGTGAAAATCCTAAAGCACGAAAGAGAAAATGAGAGGGAGTCTGTGCTTCAAAATAGCTGAGATGCAGGTTCTGTGGGTATGGAACAAAGCATATCAGCAAGAATACGCAGGCTTATGCTCTATATGTGAGACTTGACATAGCCTTGATCCCTTGGAACCTGTATTTTGCTGCGAGTGGTAGATGTCTACATGCCATACTCAACAAAGAGGCAGACGAATGCAGCACAGTGAGAACCTAAATGATACATGACTTAAGGACAAGATGGTTATCTACTTTTGTAAATATACTTTCAGTCCGAAGACTTTTATTTTTTTTTTGTTTAGATTACAAAGACTGTGAACCTTAATGTCGTATATGGCTGCAAATCATCACCATGGCATGGGCTGGTAGTAGGAACTGATTCACCAGGCATGGAACGTCACAGTGCTCAGGCCATTGGATGCTGCAGCTCCCTCCACCAGGCTGGGTCTTGAGCAGCGTGCTGGGATCCAAAGCTGAGTTACAAGCTGGATGGAAACTCAATTGCAGAAAAAGAGCCACGGGTGTGAGAGCAAGAAAAGCCTTCAGGAGAGAAATTGGAAGATTCTGCTCCACAGGACGCACAAATAGCCGCTCAGTTCTACTGTGTGAGCCTCGTGTTGCCAACAAGAGGTTTTCTGCCAGGCTGCAAAGAGCTCTGCTGCTCTCCCTGTGACATCCCTGTTATTACTGTCACACGCAGACGGCTGACACCCACTGTGTCAAAGACAGCCAAGGGTTTGGTGTTGTGCTGCATCAGACATCGTGTTGGGTGTGTGATAGTCAGACTGCCCTTCCCGTGGGAGGAGGTTTAGAGGGAGGTGTTGCTTTTTGGTGTGCAAAAATAGCAATCTATCAGAGCAGGAGGATTTCAGAGAGGGAGGAGGCTTGTTAGGGAAAGGATTAACAGCGAGTACATGGATGGTCATATTTCAGGACAAACACCTGTAAATCAGCCTAAGCCTGTAAGTAGCAACCTATTAAACCGAGTTCACCTCTGCAGTGCCTGGTCAGCAAGACTGGAGCCAGCAACCAGCCCTGAGTGGTGCTACAGGCTCAGCCTTTTCCCATCTTGTATGAAATGAAGTAGCTGTGGATATTTACAGCTGGCGAGTCAAAACTATTAGTGATGTATTAAGGAGGTGATGCCATCTTTTTTCATACATCTTTCTTCATTTCTGCTTCTTTTCTCATTCCATACCCTTCTTAGAGTTCTGAAGTTACTTTCTTGTTTGCCTTTGAAAGGCTTTTTTTCCAACCCCCTCAAGAATTTGGTTTTGACACAGTTTATAGGTCAAGCCTCCCTTTCCTGCCCCCTCTGTCCAGCAGAAGAGCTGTTAGCAGGGCTGTGTTGCCTGTTTTCCTGAAGGTGATGCTGACCTTCTAGCATCTCATGCCCCTTGACTCCAGTTGTAGGATGAGAGATCAGGATATTAACTTGACTTCTCGATTATTACCACTGGCAATTCATTTCAAATATTGGGCTTTAATAGTGGTTTAAACGTTTTTCTTTATTAAAGAACACTGCTATTATTGTTACTACATTGTTACAACTAATTATGTGATACTCTCTTTGTTACCTGAGCTAGTAGTAGACACCTTCAGAGAAGGTATTTAATGTAAGAAAATGGATAATGAGGAGCCATTTGGATTTCCCACCTGTGAGGGAATTTCTCTCCCGTACATAAGGCAGGGAGAATATCTACAATGAACTGAGGCCCCAGCTGTCACCTCAGCACATGGGCTGGTCCCGGAGGGTCCAATAAACCACAGATTTCAGTAGTACTACATCTTTGCTTCAAGCAAAATATATGTGTAAATGGTCTACTGATCTACTGTTTAACATAAGTGTCTCTTACAATTATTGTTATAAATTCCTCTTTCTGGTATTTGGATACTAATGTGACGGTGCCTTGCTGGGCAAGATCTGAAACTGTTCAGTGCACAGTGACACCTTTAGGTCTGCTGGAGAGCAGCAAACTGTTTCATGTCTGTGTGACGTGGAACACACAGTGCAGTATGTCCAGACACACTTCCAAGTGTTCGTGGCACTTCCTTATGTTTGATGCTTCTCTTGAAGGAACAAGGTTGGCTCATCTGATCGCGGCACTTGTGAAGTTCAGCAAATTGTGGAGCTATTTTCTTCTCGGGGTCCTGCAGACATTGCAGGTGATCCCCTTGTTTTGGGCTGGCTGCTGTATCTGCCAGGTCAGCGCAGTTGGTGGTCAAAGCCCAGAACAGCATGTTGTGAATGATGAAGAACTGTTGTTTCCTTTGTATTTATAAACAACAAAATGAAAAGGACTGAGAAATTTGTCTAAGCCGTGATTAGAGTTCTAGATGGATGATACAGGTCTGTAGAACATCTTCACGCTGGTGCTGTGTTTGCCTGCCTGTCAGTGGGGGGGATTCTGGTGGCACCAGTGCTGCATCTTCCAGAAGGAACTGGAAATGGGACAGGTTGGACGAGGCACGTGAGCCCTATGTGCTGCTGGAAACACAGACAGGCTCACAAAGATAACTGCTGCAGATCTAGAAGATCTAAAAGCAGCACCACTTCTCCAGGTCAGTTGAATACACTGGGGAAAAATGGGCATTCCAAACAATTTGTATTCAAAGAGACCAAAGTGAACGTTATCATCCCTGTTTTACGGATACAGAAACTAAGGTTTCAGCAAGTGATTTACTGAGGAGAACAGGAGCCAAATATTGTAAAAGGATGTTCTTGTAAATACTTGTCCTGTGTCTTCCCTGGTAGGTGTCTGGAGTTCCTGCAGGCTTTGGGGTTTGAGAATTACTGGGAACAACTGATGTGCCTCTAAAATGCTGCATTCACCACTTCAGGGCTGTTCAGAGAGCCAGTTTCCTTGCTGAAATGTGTTGCCTTACTTTCATTCCAGGAAGTAGGGTGATCATTTCTAAATAAACTTTTGTTAATTGTAAGCAATTTAGGAAGAGGAGAGTAATCAGCTGCATCAGAAATATAAATATATATAAAGTTCTACATGTACAGAATGAAGAAAATCAGATAAAACCATGGACTCAAATTCGCTTGGGTGATTTTGGGATAGTCTTCACCTCTGTGGGCAGCACAATTGGCCTGGCTAAGTTGCTGCTATACAGCTGTCAGATAGAAATGCAGCCTATGCCATTGCCTGAGTAAAGAACATTTCATTTTCTAGCAGTCATTAAGAGTTGCCAGTGTCATTGAAATTTAGTGGCTCTGAATAGTTGCTGTAAATTTCATCTGGGCAATATCCCCAATTCTGTTAGATATAATTACATTCAAAGTTCTTTTTAATCATTTATTTGGAACATGCCCCAAGATTCAGCAGTTTTGGATTGGGATAGAAATTGAATTATTTATTATCAATTAGAAGTTGTCAGAGCCTTTGACACCACGTCGAGCTGGCATTGTTTGGTATCTGTATTAATGATCGGATAGATAAAAGCATGAAATTATTGGTTAGGAAGCTTTTATTCCAGGCTGAGAAGGCTAGTTTGCATACTTGGCTGGATGCTTCCCTACGCTCACAGTCATTATGGCTCTGTTTAATCAAGTCAGCCCTGCCTGTAGAATTGCTTGCCCATAAATTGATGAATTGATTGTAAGAATAATTTCCCCTAGATGGAACCCAGTTGTGACTTCCCTTGCCATCCCTGCCCGGCGCATTCAGACTCTTGTACTTTGGCTGTAGTCTGCTATAGATCCTGGAACAATCTTTATCACATCTGTTCTTTTCTTACGAGAGCAATTTATTTATTGCTATTGGCGCTATGGTAATTCTGGCTGCTGAGCTTTTGTTCCCCCAGGTGAGGAGGAGGAGAGGACAGCCTCACAGGTGTTCCTGAGCTCTCTCCACAGCTCTCTTCTGCACCCTTCTTTGATCAGCGTGGGTTTCAGAAATCATTTGTCATGTGGCATTTTGGCACTCGGCGAGAAATCTCAGCTTAACAGAAAGATAACGGAAGAGTGATCAGAGGCTCATCCCAGTTACATGGCTGTGGGTGGGAAAATCTGGGGAAGACCAGGGGATGAAGAGCTCAGAGCAGGTGGCACCGATCTCGAGACACAGAAGAGCAGCAGAGGAGAAAGGCTGTTATGTGAAGTTATCTCTGCGTCTTCTGCATGTAGCTGTTGCTGGGGTAATACCGCCTTGGTGAGGACGTGAGGACACAGCTGCAGGCTTTTCTAGCAGACATGTAGCCTTTCCTGGAGCTGCTGGATGTGCATTGCCTTGGTACAGAGACCAACCTAAACGTGTTATTTGAGCAGGTTACACTGCATCCAGAGAGCAAGCAGGAACGTCTCACATGATGGACACAAAGATCCTGTTCTGACTCCCTCCCAGCTCTGCTTGCCATTGGCACAGGGTTTCTATGAACTCCAATGCGATTTCTTGAAACGGGTGTGATTTTCTCAGTGGGGTTTCTGATTTGTTAAGGTTTTTCTTCTGGGTTTTTCTTTTCTGCCTCCCATGCTTTCCAAAAGCAGGGCTGTGCTGCTGCCGCAGGTAAATCATTGCACACTTCTTTCATCAGATCAAAAGAAACTGGGAGTAGAGAAGGACAGAAGCTCCCGTTTTACCAGGAAATGTGAAGATTTCAAAACCTTTTCTATTCCAGGATGGATAAAAGTTTCTCACAAAGTGAAACTGAAAACACGACTCTGAGCAGAGCAGTTCCTCTCACTTCAGTGTCTTTAAACTTACACAGCTTTATAGAACTTATTATATGACTGTGGGGTTGGTTTTGTTTGAAAAGCTTTTCCAGCCAACCCCCAATACACTGAAAATGGCAAAATGGGTCTTTGACGTTATGGAAATACTTCATTTATTTATTTTTTTAACTGAAAAAATGATGCCATATTTTTTCCTTTTGCATTCCTCCTTGCACAGACGTTCATTATCTAGACAAATATCCTAATACTCCAATTTAGTACCTAACTCCCGTGCCTTTACAGTTGATGTTTGTGTGTAAGGAAATACCTCTGCTAGGAAACTCATTTGGCAAAGTCAGGAGCTGCATGTAGCCGAACTCTCAGGCTCAGTGCTGACTTCCACAGCCAGGTATGCAGCTGGAATTCCTGGGGCAGTCCTCCCCTGCAGTATGTTTTGTGTGAGCGGTGGTATTCCTTAGGAGAACAAACAAACAAGAAACCCAAGCCAACCGAAGCTCAGTCAATAACAACAAACTGACAAAAAGAAAACCCGCTTTTGTTATGAATCACCTTCTGTCTTGACTTGCAGGAGGTGCAACGTGCCCTTCATCCACTCGACTCAGAGGAAAAAAAGTTGGAAACTGAGAATATGGAACATCACCCTGCAGTACAAACAAGCCTCAAACCCTGAACGCGACTTTTCTTTCTCAATCTGGTAGTGATGTTTCTGATTCCCAAACTCCCTCTTAGAAGCTGACAAGCAACAGCAGCTCTCAGCTAAGACAGACTTGGGAAATGACTAATTAAACAGTGATTGCAGGATTGCTTCCTGACCTGGATATCAGACCACAAGGGTGAAGCTTCATAAAGATAGAGTGAATGCAGGAAGCAGTCCTGCATATTTCCACAATAGGGGCATTATGGAGACATGCCCCGGAGGCTGCTTGAGACCTCGCTGAATGGAGTCTGATACCATCGGGGAATGGAGTACCTGCTAGTTCAAAGCGGGCCTGAATGCAGGTTTTAATCCCTTCTGACAATTGTTGAGAGGAAATGGCCTTTCCTCTGACCTTATCGTTGTAAACAACAACTAGTCATCAGGTTTGTCCTGCTAAGGGAATAGTCAAGGTCTATGCAAGGATTTTGCTTCAGATTTTTTTTTTCCTTCTCTGATTACAATGGCTTAATTCTCTAGACCTAAAATGCATTCTCACCCCTTAATATACCGGCTTCGGGTACATTCTTTGTTAATTATTGAGTTTGTGAGGCTTGGGCTGATTCAAATTAGCTTCTTGGAGCTGCAAGGCAGATTCGTGTCCCATGGCCAGATTCAGCGTGCAGCCCCGTGGCTGTTTTCCTGATGGGTGGATGTTGTGAGATGTCTTTGGGACGTACCAGAACTGCTACAGCCGGGCATGAGACAAGCTGACAAACTCTTCTAGCATGACAGAGAATCACTTAGAGCTATTTTCAAATGACCAACAGGTAGGATGGAGGACTTGCTGCTGGGTACCATTAGTGTGGTAGCTTTCATGCATTAGAATGATGCATACACCTCTGGAATCACAGCAGTGGGTGGATTTAACTTTGGATTTGTATGTCTTTCAGGGTTGAGAGAAGGCAGATGACAGAGGAAATGGGACAATAGCCTGTGGTGCTCCTAGAGATAGACCCAACTGCCTGTAGCCAGTATGATAGAGTAACGATTCAGGAGAGGTCTTACCTGCTGCACCGGCAGCATTTCAGGATGGCGGAACAAACCCTCCTTTCCCCAGACCTGTGTGGGAATCTGCCACTGGTAGGGCCTGCATTGAGAAGCACGTTTCTGTGGCCACCTGTAAGCATCCCCAGGCCCTGCTCCTCCTTCCCAGCTGCTCCTCATCAGGTGCTAAGTGATAACTGTTTGATCAGTGATGACTGTTACAGCCTTTCCAAAAGGGAATTAGCAAAGCTATTAGGAGAGAGCTTCTGTGCCTGGCCATAGATCTTGGCAGAGCATAGGAGGTCACTGATGGCTTTGTGTGAATGGCTTTTTAATTCCGGTGGAGGTTTTGGGCAGCACTCGCATCTGCTCTTTGGTCTGCCGTGCTAAGCCAGAAGAGGTTTTTGTCTTGTGCTGCATGGGTTGGCTGATCACTGCAAAAGGAGAGAAGGTGTTCACCTATAAGATGGTGTTCCTGAGATCTCTAGGAGCTGCTGAATTAAATGATCAAATGAAAGATCTCTTTCACTGGAGCAAAGGTAAAGGCTGTTTCTTTGGAAAGAGAGGAGCACCTCTTCCCCAGGTAAGGATAAACAGTTATGATTTTTCTTGTTCTCTTGGTTGATGCTACTTAGTTTCTGCTTCTCTAGCTTGTAAGTATTCTTATTACCTGCTTTACCCAGAGAAACGTGGTGTAACTCCCTCGAGACCATAAGTTTCCTTCTGTGCTCTTCTGGAGATCCATGGGCTACCTTGGGGCCCACAGGAAGCCTGCATTCAGTAGGCTGAGGTTTGCTGTGTGCGGGTCTGTTCCTCTTGTGAGAAGCTTGTGGGGGTCTGCAAGTGAGGTAACGTTTAAAGAACGTTTTCCAGGGTTTTGAAAGGATGTTTGAAGTGGGATGTGGCAGGTGAGGGAGAGACCAGCAGACGTCTATAGAAAGATGGCTGTCTTTCACAGTTGTTTGTCTCCTGTGTATGTTTGGTCTGTTTCATGTCACGTATCCGTGAGCAGAGGGAAAGGCCTGAGCAGCATGCATGCCTTCTGCAAAACAGTTGGTCAAGATCAGGGCTCAAGTGCTGAAAGGGATGGGGCTGGATGTGCCCTGTGTGCTGTGCCTGGGACCCAGGTGCACAAACATCCCATACTCAAGGGAAGAGATTTCTCTGATTGCTATTAGAGAGCTCTGGCTGTACGTGGAGGAGTCTGTGCTTGTGCTCTGTCCTGCACCCGTGTGACACTGTTTTGTTCCTATCAAAATGTGCTGGGGTCACTTTGCTTTTTGTTTTGTTTGGAAAACGGTTACGCAAAGCTGTGGCCCACATGTGAGCCTGGTGGGAGTGAGGCACGAGTAAATGGGAAGGATCTCAAGAAGCTCCGAGATGATGTCTGAAAGGATTTCCTTCCCTCCCGCCCAGAGGGTTGAACCTTGCAGAAAGGTCACTTAATTGTGCTGCTTGGAGATCTCATACTGGGCCCAGCACTGCCCATATCCCACAGAACACCAACGATTGGGGCAGCAGTAACATCATCCCAGTGGCTTTGTGCTGTCTGTGTCAGGGGTGCGATTTCAAAAGACAGAAAGAAAGTGTTTTAGAGGAGATATTCCTGCGTGGGATTAATGGGGTTGATGCATCTGGATTAACGCAGCTGTTCCTGAAAGAAATGCTCTCCTTTCTTTGTCCACCCCTTCCCCTCTGAGGTTTGCTTACTTGCAGCTGCTGACTCTTTGCCTGGCTGTTATATTACCTGTGCTAAGGAGAATTGTAAAAAGCTCAAGCGTTTATTGATTCAATAGTGGGCTCCATTCAGCAGCGATAAAATGCTGCTTCTTCTTCAGTTATGGAATACCTGTCACCATTTTTTTCTTCCTGCCCTCAGATTCCCTTGAAGACTTTTTGAATTATTTCCTCTGCTTTATAGAGCTGTGACAAAGGATGGGTGCCTGGATCACTCCGCCAGCATCACCTGAGTAAAAGGGGCCACAGAGAGGTTGAAAGGGCGCCTGTCAGCGGGCTGCTAATTGCATGTGTCCATCAGCAGGCTGTCCTTATAGCGCAGAATGTTATCTTGAGATGAATCCATAGGCAGCACAGAAGGGTCTTGTTGAGAGAGGCAGACTGGGGAGCTATAGAGTGCTGCTACTTATCAGGACGGTGTCTTCTCAGCAGGTGCAAGAGTGAAAGAAGAGCACCAGCTATGTGAGAACTGCTTTGCCTTGCAGTGATCGTGTTAAAAGGGAGTACGCTTTGCTTTCCTTTGTCGTAAGGGTCCGCTTGCGCTGCATTTTGGCCTCATCTGCAACCTTTCTGGAAAGGTGCAGTAACTTGTTAGCATTCTGTGGTGCTTGTGTGCAGTGAGTGAACGTTGCTTTTCCTGCTTGTTTTGTTTCATGCACGTTATGCTGTGACATTTCAAACGCGCTGTTTGTAAAGAAGAGCAGTGCTGTTGTTTAGAAGCTCAGTGAATACCACAATATATATATATATATATATATATATATATATATATATATATATGCTGGAACCTGCTGTTTGCTGTGACCTGGCTGGGAAGCTACTCACTGAGGCCAGGGACAAGGGCAGGTGTTTGCAAATGTTCACACAGGGTTGGACTTTTTTCATGATCTACTGAGAAATGCTTCACAAATCACAAATGCTCCCAGACTGTTTCTTTCTCTCAGAGAGAGCGTCGCCAGGCTCGACAAGGTCTCATTCTCAATATGGTCTATATGGTAATTAGGATGTATATTGCCATAAGCGCCATGGGACCCCAGGAGAACATGAGCTGAAGATTTTGCTTGTCTGCCCTTACTGAATGCGTGTGAGAGTCTCATGAATATTTTTGAAGCAGGTTAAATACTTGCCATTGCAAATCTATAGAGGCCCTAATGAAAGCAATCCTTTGAGCAGGAGCGAAGGAGGATTTCTCCTTCCTTACTACAAGACTCAAGGAGTTCTGGAATGATTTTTTTAAGCAGTCAGTAATGCTTGTAGGTGAGATTTTGCTGTGAAGTCAGGGAGGGGAGGTTCCTGATTTTCATTCAGCTGCAGGCTGGTGCCTGGTGCATGTCTGGGGGCAGTGGGAGAGCCAGGTGAGTGGCTCTCAGCTGTGGGATGGCAGTGATGTACTCCAGAATGGAAATCGAGACACTTCCCAAGAGCATATTTGCTGATTACAGAGAAGCAAACAGCTTGATGTGGAGACTGGGAGAAGGTGGAATCCCACTCTTCAGGCATATATAATTTTTGTTACGACTGTCCTTCTTTAGAAGTATGATGTTAAATGAGCAGCTGCCAAATATAGTTGCTCTGCTGATGGTCACACATGACCCTACTGGGAGGTGGGAAAGCAGTGACACTGAGGCGGTGACACCCTCTCGATTCCTCTGAATTGAGGTAGAGGAAACCTCCATGGCTTTCATGCAAAATGTCTTCTGGGATCCTCTTTAACCTGGCCAGGCAACCAGAGAGCATCTGAGTCATCCAAGGGGAGGGCTGGGTGGAGATGCAGGTTATGAAACACAACGTGGTTGAGCTGACACTGGAGCTGGTAAGATGATGTGACCTTACCAATTCAGAAACTGACTGCCAAAGTGCCTGATTCAATGTTCATCTTGCTGGATGAGAAACGGCACCACAGAGGAGCCAAGGATTTATGGCAATGCTGGGAGCAAACAGGTATCAGCTGAAGAACCTGCTGTCTGCCTAGAGAGCCTGTATCGTGTCTTTTGGCTGTTGGAAATGACCAGGAATTTCCTTCTGCTGTTGAGTCAGTGCTACATCAGTGATCTGGACCATGTTCTGATTGGTTTCCTTGAGCTCATGCTGCAGCAGCTGGTGCTGCTGATCCCTCTCCACAGTTTGGCCACATCTTGGATCAAACTGATTAAAGGACTGCTGAGATGCACAGGCAGGAGCACCAAGTCCTCCTCTTGCACCAGTGGTGCCCTGGCTGGGGATGGAGATATTGCAGGAAAGGAATCCTGCATCTGGTGGTGACTAAGGAGAGATCTTAGGCAAGCAATGAGGTCTTGATGAGCAATGAGGGATGCATACATCAAAATAGTCTTCTGTGTTTTTTAGGAGAAAAGTCTCTGCTCTGACCTCAATGCAGGCAAGCTCGCCCCCAAACTGCAGCTCCCGTTGATGTCCTTGGCTCTGACTTGAAGCCAGGGAGGATCTTTTCTGCAAGCTCCTGCACAGAAGAGGCCTGTTGCTGTGAACTCTTGCATAGTAATTAGAGGAAACAACTTTGGGCTCCCACCGCTGGTTATGCAACAGGGCTGGACCTGGCTGCCGTTTGTCGCCATGCAGCCCAATGCCACCAAGATGGTGCTTCCTTCCAGAAACCCCTCCTCCACCTCAGTCTCCCTCCTGGGGAGCCTCTGTGCGGGCTGCGGGAGGCAGCAAACAGGAACTTCTGCCCTGCAGTTGGCTCCCAGGTAAATCCCGTCTGGACCTACTGGGGAAAATGGTAACCCCTCGGCAGAACGATTCAAGTTTCCAAGGCAACTACCCGCTAACCCTATTTTGAACGCTGCCTTGTTCCCATAGAAAGTTGCCCGTTAGTCTCTCAGCAGCTGCTGCAGAGAGCTCGCCACCTCCAGAGGAGTTAGTTGTCCTCTGCGGAGCTCTTTATTCCCATAATGAGCAGCTGGGGGGGGTGGCATGTGCAGCTTGGTGCTGCTGGCCCCCAGCCGCGCTCGGGCAGGGCACAGCACAAGCAGGAGATGCTTTGGGGTGAGCTGGGGTGCTTCTGCATCTGCCTTGCCAGGGAGAAGGAGGTGCGTGGGGCTCCCCGGAGGTGCAGGTTGTTGGGGCCGCAGTGCAGATGGAGCTGCTGGTGCATTTTTTGGCGAGCTGGAGGGTGACAAGTGAAGAAAAAGGACACGGCGTTTTATTTAATTAGAAAACCCAAACTCCCTAAAACTAGCCTCCGAAGGGCCTCCGTTGTCATCAGCTTCACAAAGAGCTGTGACAAATGAAAGGAACTGAGCAGAGAAAAGGCTGCTTTCTCTTTGTGTCTCTTTCCCAGCTTCTGTTTGCTTTGCTGTCTCCCTT
Source organism: Excalfactoria chinensis (assembly GCF_039878825.1). Taxonomy (NCBI): domain Eukaryota; kingdom Metazoa; phylum Chordata; class Aves; order Galliformes; family Phasianidae; genus Excalfactoria; species Excalfactoria chinensis. The sequence goes on along the minus strand of NC_092840.1, from coordinate 3,264,332 downwards.
GCTCCCATTGATCAGGCATGTGGAAACATTCCTCCTCCTGCGCTCCCATTGTGGCCGCCCGGTTGCCAGGCTGCCGTTGGCTTGAATAACTTCACTAAGCCAGGCCTCTCCAAAACCATGCCATCCGGCATGCTGGACGCCGGGCCAGACGCTGCCCTCCCATCCTCCTCCTTCCCTCCCCCTCCCAGGCAGGGGTGCAGTGAAAAAATGCCTGAAAGAACAAGGGAGGCAGCACGGAGCTCGGGCAGCCTGAGAAAGGGAAGGAGTGCGAGCTCGGCCCTAGGAAAACAGGCTGCAGGGAGGGGACAATGGGCTGCCTGGGTTGCTGTGTTAAAAGGAAGGCGGGTGGTGCGGTGAGGGATGTCAGCACAAAGTTTTTGAGCAGAGAAGAGGCACAGAGTCACACTTAAGGCCAACAGGCCTGTGGGGAAAACCAGGGAAGTGCAGCAGGAAGGTGCAGGTGGCAGCTGTGCTGCAGAGCTGTGCTGCAGAGCTGTGCTCCCTGGGCTTACCTGGGAGATTACCTTGGAGAAAGGTGCTGAAGGTGCTGGACTTGTGCTCCAATCAGCACCAGGAGGTCTTGCACTGCCGCTTGCTCCCAACCAAACTCAAGTCTCATCTCATGCAGCTCCATTGCCTATGGTCATTATTATTATTATTGCTGCAAATCTGGCTTATTCTTAATGCTACGTTTCTATCAGTGAAATAACAGTAAGCAATTTGTACTTTCAGATGTGCGTATTGACTTGAGGCAGCCAGGGCTCCATCCACAGCTGTTACAAGGCAGCCCTGGCCCATCAGCTCACAGTATCACTCCCAGTTTAGTCTTTCCCTCACCTAGTTGTGGCTCTGCACTCAGGATGGGTGGCACAGTGTGACTGTGGGCTGTGCCTGCTGGCACACAGGGGCTCCCCCCAGTGCTGGGTGGCCTCAGGTCTGTCTGCAGGGGTGGCACCGTTGTCCCTGTCCCCAGCAGCACAGGAGATGCTGTAGAGGAGCTGGAGCTGATGCAAACGAGGTTGGGTTTGTTCTGCAGAGAGGTTCCAGGTTTGTACTGGGCTTGTACTGGTTTGAAGGGCAGGGACTGCTGAGCTCAGGTGATTAACATAACAATCCTGGGGCTCTGCCTTCATCCTGCGGCTAAAGCCTGGTTTGCTCAATCCAATTTCCAGCCTCTGCCCTTTCTTTAGCAGGCTAATTACGTCGGCAGGACAGTGGAAATGACCTTCTTAAAGCCACAGTGCCCCTTGTCTTCTTACTTGCGTGTCAAAACATAGGAGATGGAACAGTGATATCATTCAGAGAAATAACATTTAGGCACAATGGGCAAAGTACTCAACGTGCTCCCAGAAGTTTGCAGTGGTAACTTGCATGTTGTTGGTTGATATCAGCCTTGTATGTTTGTAAAGATCCTTCTGAGCAAGGCACGGTGCTGGTGGGGCTCAGAGGTGTGGTGCTGTGCTAGTTTAAGAAATGATTAGTATATGGTCTTACACCAGTAAATGTGCAAAGCGTTGCCATCTTGCACAGAAACCTGTGAGGGCACCGGGCTGGAAAGCTTCTGCTGCACTGGTTTCTCTCATTAGTCATCCTAGCCTCGTTCTGTCTGTAATACGTAGCACCCTGCTCTCGTGCTGCTTTCTGCCTCTCCTTGGACTAGCTGGGATGTGGCTTTTGGGCCCAGAATGATTGTGCATGTTCTGAGGTCCAGTCCTACAGCAGCTGCAGCCCTGCGTGGGTTGGGGCTGAAGTTGGGGTTGGGAGCCTGCCAGGGGCTGCAAACACAAGCAGAAAGCTGCAGTCTGTCTCTGTGTGTACAAGGAAAACCTTGGTCTGTGTGCAAGGTGCTGGAGTGACCAGCCACAGACCAAGGGACAGGTGCTCCTAAAGCCCTTGTGAAGGCTTACTTGACTGCTGGAGCAGAAACAGATGATTTCCAAAGGGAATAGCGTACGTTGCTCTGCTAGTGTTCTGATCTCATTTATAAAGACTTTTGCTGGATTGGCCTTCATTTTTTATAGCACAAAACTGCCCTACAGATCCTTCACAAAGGAAGTCAGAGTTTGTTCCTGGCCAGTGGCTTGGCGTAAGATGCATCTGCTGTGGTCCTGTTGAAACTGGCAGTGTTCTTTTAAGGCTGAATATTGTCTTTGTGTCATATTGGTTCTTGCAAATAAAGAGTCGATCTTATAGTTCCAGGAGCTCCTGGGAGGTGAAGCTGGACTAACTGAGGGAGCAGCCACAGCTAGGCTTCTTCTAGAGCTGAAAGGATGGCTCCTGCTTTGAAAGAAGGGAGCATGGTGAGCAACTTGAGGTTTAATGTAACAAAACAGGCTGGGAATAAAATTAGCCGGATAGCTGATATAGATGTGTCAGTCACACTTTGCCCCAAAGCCGCTGCTGATTGCTGAGATACCAGTTCCATCAGCCATTGAGAAGAGGTAGGAAAACAATTTTCAATTCACGGCAGTCTTAAAGAGACCTGCTGCATACGACAAATTTGATGCTGTAATAACTGACACTGTTTGTGACAGGCAAACGTGCAGCTTGTGTAGTGAAGCACTTCAGAAGCGCCTGCTGTTGCATACCAAGAGCCCGTGGAAATGGTATCTGCTAGGAAAGATGTTGTAAGAGGATCTCTGCTATCAGCAGTGTCTACAAAAAGCCGTGCGATGACAGCAAGATGTTGAGCATAATGGAAGATTTAAATAAGTACAAAGGCATTTATTTCCAAGGGCACAACTAGCACTTGGTGGTCTGATTCTGCTCTGAGCTACAAAACAGGGGGCTCCTGGGGGACAAGGAGATACTGGGAAAACTGATGGTCCTGGGCTGAAGTATAAACTGAATTTCTCTGAAAGAGAGGGAAATGATGAGAGGAGAGGCTGCTACTAGAAAATTGTTGGGAGGGAGAGCAAAGACATCCAGTGCAACAAGAATAGAACAAATCTGGGGAGCTAACCTGGAGGCGTGACCTTACCCGTCCTTACCATGACAACCTTCTCGGAGGCTTTTCTACTGGGAAGATGATCACAGGAGTTCTGTCTGTAGCGTAGCATACAGGACTATAGGAAACAACCCAGTGACTTCGGCCTCTACAGAGTGTTGTGGCTTTCTGAGAAGGCAGGAATTACATTTAGAATTACCAAATATTACTGTTGATGAAGAGCAGCTGAGTGTTCGGGTATTGTTTGGAATGGTGCCGTGGATTAACAAAAACATGCAGGGTGGAAGCAAGAAATGAAATCTGTCTGTAACACGTGTGTGCTACCTGGAGTGCAGGTGTGTCTATGGAGAGGAGGCAAATTGAAGTGCACAAGAAACATTGCTTAGAGAAAAATTCTATCTCTAATATTATTTATGGGGCATCTTTTGGTTCATTTTTCCTGCAGGGGAAGCTGCCTTGTTGGTGGAAAGTCCTGCTGCTCCTGCAGGGCAGGGCTGTTGTGGCTTGGTGATGGTAAGCAGCGTGGTGAAGTCAGAGTGGACCACGCACCATTTAAAATCAAGGCGATGTATTGTTAGATCTTCTTGGTGTGTGGATGCGCACTCTGTGTGGCCGGTGCCAGGCACTGTCACATCCCACTGCTCATGAATGCCTTCACCAGGTGGAGACCCCGTCTGCTGTAAGTTGGAGTTAAGGACCAAATGAGACAGTTGTGTCACTCTTAAGCGATGCTCAGGCTCATGTTTCAGGGAGGGCGTCTGGAAAATGGGATCCTATGACTTTTTCAATGAGTGAATTCACTTGTCTTTTTTTTTTCCCCTGAAATACATGAATAACCCACACATATGCGAGAGCTGCCCCGTACCACGGCTGGGTCAGACAGTCTCCTGAGGAGAGGCCGCTATGGGAATGTTGTTTTCAGCATCCCGTAATGTCCTCCAACTGAAGCCTGAGAGCTCCTGTTGGAGTCCACAAAGTAATTAGCTGCAGTGTCCCTGATTTGAAGGAGATTAATGCCGCAGCTGAGTCTACAATCGGAGACCGTGCAGCCTAATTTTGTAAGCGAGAGTTACAGTAAACAGTAAGCTGTGCTTCCTGAATAGCAGATATTCATGTTCTGTCTGAAATATAGAAGCAGCATTCTTCTGTCAGGATCTCTAGAAGAAAATGCATTAGGGTTAATGCTTGCAAGCAGCGTGCTTGGTGCGTCGTTCACTTACACGTCTAAATCCCAACTGTAATAGGTAAAACAAGATTAACTCATTTTCCTGTAATATACTGGGCTGATGACAATTGTTATACATTTGAGATGACCCCCATGGCTCTATGGCAGTTGCTTGTTGGGGTCCGGCTTGCAGGTACCTGCAGTCTCATAAAGCAGGCAGTGTGCCACAGCTCCTACAGGGCTGACTGTGAAATCTCCTTAGCTCCCGATTACTCCCTTTCTCTTTTGCTCACAAGGACCTTGATTCAGCTACTTCTGCAGCAGGCTCCTGGTGACAAAACTCCTGTCTGAACCGTGCTGTGTCTGGCAAAACAAGTGGCAGCTCTTTCGAGGTCCTCCCAGGCAGGTTTCTCTTGCTGCTGTCGTTCTGTGCACACGCTCAGCCCTGTGCCTATCCCAGGCTTTTCTTCCTTCCTCACGATGAGTGACTCGCGGAGCCAAGATGGAGGATCTCCAGGGGAAGTTTCAAGTGTTCAATAAAAGAAGGAATGCAGGCAGAAAAGAAAGCCATGACTCAAATGGCATCATTCTCTTTCCTTCATCCCTTGGAGGTTCTCCTGCCTTCCCTGCCTGTGTGTGACCTCCCTCCTCTCCCAACCAGCCTTTCTTTTTTTCAGCCTTCATCCTGCCCCTCACCCTCCTCCTCGCTCATTGATCTCCCTTTAGGCTTTATTAGTGGCTCCCCCTCCCACCCTTTCTCTCCTTCGGTTTTTCTGATTCTCTAGCATAAGACAATTGAATGGGGCCAGACTCCCGAGCTGAAGCTGGGGGGTGTGGGGTGAGAGGGAAGAGGCGTTAAGATTTAATGATATTGCCTCTTTAAGGAATCCCTAATTCCTAACACCCGTCTCCTCCCCCACCTGAGAACCAATTAAAACTCAATGAATTCAAGTGGAGGCTTTTGTGCATCACATGTGCTTGACTAACAAAGCTTTCTCCATGCTGGAATAAAAGCTTCTATTCAGCAGCCGGTTTGTTCTAATTCAAATCACTTCCACTCCAGCATCCTCTCCCTCCTTGCTGCTCCTGAGTTTCCCAGGCCAGACTGGGCTGCTGCTTGCACACCCTGCCCAGAGCTCCACGCTGCACCTTGCAGAGCCCTGCCTCGTTGGCAGAGTGCAGGAGGTGACCTCTCCGTGGTTACCCAGGTACCCTGCAGTGCTTGTGGCCCCATCCCTGGGAGCCTGGTGGGCTGCGGGGTGAGCCAGCGTTGTGCGCTGCTGCACAGCAGCTCTAACAGTGGGAGCTGCTTCTAAAGGGGGCTCTTCCCTGCCCTTGGGAAGCAGTGCATGTGTGCAGTCCTCTGTGTGTGGACAGGAAACTTCCTTGTCTATAGACAGAGTTCAGCCTTCCTTGACACCAGTGAAAGCTCTCTCCTTTCTTCTTTGCTACAGGGGTTATGTGGATATGGTGACACCTGAAGTGAAAGGGGAGTCTGAAAGCACGTGCAGTCTAAGAGAGTCTGAGTAGTTCCTACTTGCACTTTCATCGGCTGCAGTCTATAAATTGCACTACCTGGGAACCTGAGGATAATTTTCATCCTCTAGAAGGCCTTGAAAATAAAAAGGGGGCTTGAACGAGGTTGCCTGGGAGATAACACACATTTAATGCTATTCAACAGTTTTAAAACCTCATTTGAAAACTTGGTAACTGCAGAGCTGTTTTGGGGGGTGATTTTATGTGGGGAGGCAGTGACCTGTCCAGATGTTAGTCAGGTGATCTGCACGGCGTAAAACGTTGTTCAGAGCTTCTGTCTGTCCTTACTGATCACAGGGTTGTGTTAGCTGAGCTGTTCACAAAGTGATACAAGTGGCATTAACTGGGCTAGCTACTCTCTGTTCCTGCAGTCTTCTATTTGTAGAGACGTTTAGGTCTTTTTTTTTTTTCTTGTGAGAAATCTCTGGTAGGAGCAGGTTGAGTGCTTTGCTCTAAAGGCAACGAGGTTTTTACTCCCCCTAATCTCTCCTGGGAGCGAGCTCCAGCACTGAGGGCCAGCTGCCAAGAAAGCTATCTGCTCTGCTCCAGAGCCTTGCGCAGCGCAGCAGTTGCATTGCTCCCGAACATCGTGTCTTTGTCGGGGAGTCATGAAGAAGAGGTCTCTTGGGTAGCTGGGACCTGTCCCACAAAGAGCTCTGGCAATTCAGTTGGGCTCTTGGAAGCTGTGTTGGTGTGTACAGAGGAATCAATAGTGAGAGCAGAGATTGAGTTTATGCGTAGCTGGGGAGCTGTGGTGTTTGGCAACTGGGATATTGCATTTTGAACTCATCTGAAAGTCTGCAGGGCTGGTAATTCTTTCAACTGCAATTCTTTGCAGCTGTCGAGCATGGCAGTGAACAAGCATTAACACATACCAGGGTGTGCTGCTGTCTTGTAGTCAACGTTTATCAAAGAGAGACTTGAGCATCACTGTTTGAACATCCCTTAGCAGTCCTGCTTCTCTCCATAGCTGTGGTCTCTCACATTTGATCTCCAGCCCCAGTGGTGGCCAGCGTCTGGAACTGAGGATACGTCAGTGTTCCCAAAGAGCGTATTTTGTTCTTCTCTCTGTGTTTTCCCGATCTGGACACTGTACCCCACTGTCAAAACATTTTACTTCTCAGTATACTGACTTTTTTTGCTTTAATCTAGTTTTTTGTTGTTGTTTGTTTTTGTTTTTCTTATAAGTGCAAGCTGACCTCTTGTTGGAGTGATGTGCAAAGTGTGTGCTCAGAGTGGCCTTCCTTTGGCAAACACAGTCCTATGTCCACATAAATGTAGAAGTGGAGACTCTGAAATGCTTTGGTCTTTCAGACTAACCCACCAATGGTAAAGAACAGTTCTTTACATGGCGAGCTAATTTCAGGTAGTACTTCATGGTGTCATGACAGTATAATCTCTGTCCGTGAATGTGGTGAGGGGGAAGAAGATCAGATCCAAGTGTGTTGATTTGAGAAAGTACTTCATTCCCTGTGAGTTAGTGTGCTTAAAGTCAAAAAGCATTTTCCTGTGCGGCTTGTAGGTTATTTTCTGCAGCATGTTCTCTCTGAAGAGCTCAAAGCAGTTCTTGAGGTAGGGAAGAAGAAATCCCAGATTTCAAGTAAAGAAACAGAATTTCTTGCCCCCAGATCACTTAGCTAACCTGTGAGAAGAGGCAGGAGCAGCAAGAGCACTTCATGAGCTGTGCTGAGATCAGTCCTCTTTCTCAAGCCTCTTACTATGTGCAGATGTGCAGTATACTCTCTAAGGTGAGAGGCTGACGGTGCTGTTGTGCCAGACTGGGGACTGGCACTGCCTAGTTGGTCCCTAGATGCTTTTGTAATAAACATGCTTAACTGAAGGGAACAGGAGACGTGAGCTGATGGGCAGAACAGCCCCTTCCTTAGTGATGCAGTTCAGCAAGCCCTCCTTGTGCTCTGCACTGACCTTCGTCTCTGGGGCTCTGCACTTCGTTCCTGTTTCTTGTTAATGAAGCGAGTTTGATGGTCTCAGACCCTTCCTTGCTAGTAAATGGTTTCTACTTCAAAACAAAGTGCGGTTAGTTGGGCAGGAGAGTCCCTGGTCTGACCTAAAACTAAATTACAGCTGACCCTGAGACACTGAGGCCCCTCCAGGTCAGGGACAAGGGCATTGTCAGGACACTGAGAGCTTGCACTGTAATTAGCAGCAAAGGTATCAAATACCTCTGTTTCCAGCATTCCTGCCCTTAAAGCAACACAAGCATCAAATCCTAAAAATTCTCCTATTGCAGCTTCACTGAAAAGAAGAAAGACAAAAAAAAAAAGTAAGGCTGAACCAACTTCCATTGATTTGCTCTTTCTCTGTGCTGCAGTAAATCTCCCTGTCTAGAGTCGGGTCCCGCAGCCCCCAGCATCTGGGAATGAATTTACCAGACCTTGCATTTCTTGCAAGGCTCCAGAATGACCAACAAATGTGAGCACGTTTTGTCTGCCTTGCAGGGGTGTGTAAGAGGAGCTTTCCCACTTGAAAAGTCTGCTTGGCTCTAGAGCTGCTTTCCCAGCAAATGTCTCTTCTGTCCCCAGCTTTCTCCAAACACCAGCAAGGGTTATTTTAGATTCACTCTCTAAAATGTGTTTTGGTTTAAATACGCTTTATAAGATGTAACAGGAATATGATAACTTCTGAGGTAGGAAAATATTTGTGCTAGCTTTCCTGGTGCCTAGCAGCGTGCTGCAGAGCAGGGTGCTGTTGCAGCTGAAAACACGAGGTATGGATTATCAGTGTCATGCTTTCCACCTCACCAAGTTTGCCGCTATCTATGAGGGCATACAGACTGTGGGCATGCACCTTGGGATGCTGCATTGCGCAGGAATGTGAGCCCATGGCTCCCACAGGCCTTGTCTGCAAGTAACAATGTTTACTGCACCTCCAGCTTCTTGACTAAAATGTTCAGGAACAACAACAGGGAGTTTTGGAAAAAACAAAATCAGCCTTTTACTGCCTCACTGTTTCCATCCCTCTCAAGTAAAACAGCTTCCAAACCCCATGGGTGTCTGAAGGAGTGAACTTGGTGATCTCCAGAGGGGTAATGCTGGAGCAGGGCAGGACACACTGAACAGGGCTTCCAAAAACACCCATGTAATCAGATTACAAGTCCAGTGAGTCAAGATTTCACAAGCCTGAGTATGATCTCGCTATTTCCAGTGTAACTCATGAGATTCCTCTCTTCTGAAGCCTCTAGAGCTGCCCTGGTCATTCCTGCAAATAGGGGTGCAAGGATCTATTCTCTGATCCATCTAGAACACCATCAGTGGATCACAGAGTGTGAGTTGGGAGCAACCTTGAAGGGATGCCTACAGCTTACAGGTGCTTACAGGCGCTCAGAGCCCCATCCAGCTGAGCTTGAATGCCTCTGAGGAGTTAAAATAAATAAATAGCAAACATTAAATTACGTTTTTTTTTCTGTGACCCTTAAGGTTTGATAATGGAGTGCTGCCTTTCGATACGTGCATCTGACAAACTGAATTGTAGAGGTTACAGTTTCATTCCTACTTCTAGTGAAGGGGTGGCTCGGGTATATACTGCTTAACTCCATTGTGAGAGCGCTTTCCTGCTGCTCCTCCACGTTCCCCCCATTTTTGGCAGTGTCTCCATGTTGCTCACATCCCAGCTCTGTGCTGAGCAATGTCCTGGATGGCTGTTGCTGTTTGGGTCCCTTGTGGTTGTGTTGGTTTGGCCACCTACCAGCTGGGTGCCCTGAGTTGGCGAATTGCTGCTTGTTCTGGAGGGGAGAAGGCTGGGTGCCTCAGTTTCCTTCAGCTCGTGAGTTGCCTGGGTGTGGGGTGGGTGGTGGAGGTCTGTGTGCAGCAGAAAAAGAGATCGGCATGAGGACCTGAACGTAGCAAAATCAGCCTTGAGGGAAATCCGGAGCAGGCAAAGGCGTGAAAAGATAAATGCTTAAAGGCTGTGAAAATTGAGCAGAAGATGCAAGGGCAAGAACAGACAAGTAGCAGCAGGAGCAAAGTATTTCCCACTAGGTTATGAGTGATGCGGAATCAGAGCTTGTCTTCAGTTAGAGGTCAGCTCACTGGTTTGTGGGCAGGGAGGGATCGCTGTGTGTTCAGACCAAGGAAGGGATTTTGAGCTGCTTTCAGTTCTGAACATAATTGAAACGTGGTTGAGGTTGCTGTGACTGGAGATTCAGGCAACAGTCCCCTTGTTTCACATTCCCTGAGCGGCTCAGCAGCCTCTAAGCCTGGAAGAAGATGGAGTGCCCCGGGGAACAAGTCAAACCCTCCTGCTCTGGAAGATACCACTCCTGGCCCCAGAGCGACTGTGCTGAGCGCACTGCTTTGGAAAGGCAGCGGTTCTCCTGGGTGAGCTGGAGCCCTGCTTGGTGAGGTGGTGGTTGAATATTCTTCAGCAGCGAATAGGACGATGACCATGGAGGTCTCCAGGTGCACCTGGACCTTGTAGTCTGGCTCAGCAGTGACAGCTCAGGCAGGAGCGACACGCACCAAGCAGATAAGCTGCTTCTGCAGGGCTGAAGATGGAGCTTTGCCTGGGAAGACGCCGTTGTCCATCTTGATTAGGACATGATGCCTGATGTAAGTCACGTGACAAGCACAAACAAAATACCTTGACAAAACCTTGAGGAACCAGGGCAGGCTGAGCTGCTTAAGGAGATTTACAGTGTGTATTTCTGTCCTGTGCACTCGCCTTGGGCTGAACCTTTCCTGTCTCGGGAGCTCCAGCACATACCTGGGTGTTTGAAGAAGCTTTTTCCTGTTCATTCCTCAAACGATCTGTAAACCTTCCTGATTTTGTGCTCTTATGTTTAACAGCGTGGTCCTGGTTGCTTTACACACCACCAAGGTACCAGAATGCTATGGAGGTGTCCTCTGGGAAGTGCTGTTGGGATTTGTCCCATCAAATTAGATTAGAAAATAAGTCGTGAAGAAATGGGAGAGTTAAGAGCTGGTGTGTTACAGCACAGGTGGGAAACTGACCATGTCTTGAAAGAGAGGGGAAGGAGAAACAGCTTCTGTTTGCTTGGCTCCTGTTCATGTCTTAGGCCAAAAGTTCTCTGCCTGCTCCTGTCAATGCCTGTTCCTTCTGGTGCTGCCCCAGGGCAGTGCCAGGACCCAGATTTCTGCCTCCTGCAAGTGTCTCAGCTGGGAACCCAGCTGTCCTTCCCGCAGTCCTATCATCCCCTTGCTTCCCTTTTCCCTGGGACTCGCTATGTCTAAGGTGGATTTTAGAGGTTCTTGACCTAACAAGGTGAAGAAATAATAGAAACTGAGTATTGAAAGCACTGCTGAGAAGTCACCTCTTAGCCACAGGCAAGGGCAAAGTATAACCTGATCGGCAAACCAATGCTTGCTTCATTTGTTCTTAAATATCTTTGTAGATGGGGATTCCTCAGCGTTCCCAGCTGGCCTCTTCCACCTTCAGCCCTCACCACAGTTGCTGAGTTTCTCAAAACATCTAACCTCAATGTCCCTCTCTATCAGCTGAACTGATTGTCCTGTCCTGCATGAGCACCAGGACCAGTTCAGTCAATGTCCTTTTTGGAGTGGTCTGACAGTTCTGGTGGATTTCTGTCACACGTGTCCTCACCTCTTTTCTCTGACAGGGGGAGATGGATTCTTCTGTGTCACCACCCCACCGTGAGCTTCCTGCTGAAGAAGGGAAGAGCAGGAGGCAACTTGGGGCTTGGGGTGGGAAGAACCTGGTGGCAGTGGGCTGACAATCCAGGAAGGCCAGCTCTGCATGGGATGCTGAGTGAGGGCTGGGCAGAAGTTAAGCAAGAGCTGGGATGGAGCAGAAAGCAGCAGCTGATGAAAGTCTGTGACAAATGGTAACGAAGAGATGAGGGGAGAAGTGGAAAGAAAGGTCCCAGTTTTCAAATCTACTGTTTGTTTTGAGACAAGGTTAATGGGAAGTGGAGATGTTGCCAGCCCACCTTTGGAGAGGAGAACCCCTTCAGAGGGGAGCTGGTGCCTGTGCAGGGGTGGGCTGTGCAGAGCTGGGCATCCATGGGGCTCCTGGCTGGGCAGGCAGTGTTTCCTCCCTCCCTGCTGTATCACTGTAGGTAGGAGCTGCTGGTGCTTGTGGAGAGGGAGAGCAGCAGGAAGGACTGATTTTTATTGGTATTTTTGTTTCTTTTTTTTCCCCTGTCCGTGAAGGACAGCAGGCTTCCAATGGACCTCCTCAGTGCTTTTGCAGCCGTTCTCCTCTCGCTGCCCGTGTCATCCTCCCCACAACCAGAGCAAAGCTCTACACTTCAGTTTCAGTAGCTGCTCTCCCTGGCTGTGCCTGCTGCTCCCCATCCCGGTACCCAGTGGCTGAGCAGTTCCCTTAGAGGTGGCTGCAGTGGCTGCTTGTGTTTGGGGTGGTTTTACCCTCGGCCTTTCCGGCTCAGCATCACATCCCCTGCACACAGGAGTGTGACCAGAAGCTGTTACCAGAGCCTGGTGTTGCCCCCAGGCTGCCTGGAGCTGCACTTAATATCTTCCAGGTTTGCTTTTTTAGCATCAGAACACGAATAGGCCAGGAGCGATTCGGATTCCAGTTCAAGTTTGTTTATTAACTGTCCAAACTGAATGAAAAACAAAACTTCTCTTAGTACCCACTGGTCAGAACCTCCCAGCTCTGGGACACAGCCGAGCCTCCAGGACTTGGTCTCTCTTTCACTCCTGTATGATGGGGGAGCAAAGGAGGCCCTGCCGCCCTGCCCCTCCCCTAACCTCCACTTCTGGGAACCTCCCTCTGCCCATGAATGACTCCAGTGTCTGCCACTGGTGCTGGGCAGCACTTTGCCAATCATCGTCCCCAGCAGGAAGTGGACATGATTTTGATAGTGTCACTCGACCACGCGCGGGACGCTGAATAGCAGCAAGAAAACTGAGCAGTTTTGTTAATCTCGCTGGTGTTTGGCAACCTCTCAGCAGCAGCCACAGAGGCTCTACAGCTGTCTGTCTGCAGCCCCAGGAATACAATGCTGCATTATTTTATATTTGGAGATCATCTTTCCAATCATAAGGTCTGGAACGTTTTATATATTTACTTCTCTGCGAGGAAAGCTTCCTACTGTCACTAATCAACAGATTCTTCAGGCTTGTGTGTTATAGAGATAAATGCATCGATACTTCCAAAGGGCTTTGGGGTCCTGAGGTGGAAACACAAAATATGACTGTGTTTTGGAAAGGGCCTTGGAATAAGTTACGTGGTACAGCCGTAAGGAAGCGTGCCGTCACTGCCAGGGCTGCAGCTCCAACCACATCCTCCATCCAGCCCTCCTCAAGACTGCTCTTTTTCCTCTGGTGTTCACAGATGGTAGCTCACTTTGGTCCTCTTCTCTCTTCTCCAATGTTGTCTTGGTGGAAAAGAAGAGAATATATGTACATATATATATACACACACAGAGAGAAGTGTTTTAATGATGCCTGACTGCACTGCATTATTTGTTGTGTATAATACACTTAAAATTATCACACAGTATCACAGTATCATGTTGGAAGGGACCTTAGAGATCATCATTATAACAGTCTGCTGGGAGTAAACCAAAGGATGTTGTCCTTCTGCATGCCCAGCACCGATCTCTGGTTTCTTTTCTCCTTCCTGGAGTTTAATTAGCATTGCTGCTCTGCCTAAGCTGGACAGTCAATGGAGCATGGAAGCCCGTGCCAGGTGACTTGCAAAACATTAGTTCCCCACTTGGAGTATCTGCCATCCAACTCGGAGCAGGTGCCAGGAGGCAGCGCAGCAGCAGTGGGTTTCTGATAGCCCAGAACTCACGGGGCATGCAAGGGGAGGTGACCATAATGCTGCCACTGTGCTGCAACCATGGCTGGGGTACAGCTCAGTCCCTGGGGTGGCCATTTAGTGTCTGGTTGTGAGCTCCGTGCCAGGTGTGGGGCCAGAAGATGAGATAGCACCTCTGACTTCAGCTCAGGAAACGAGGTGGGTGAATGGCAGAGCTAGTGATTCAGCTCAGCCTTTGGGATGAGCCTAGGTAGTGAAAAATACTATTATGGGGTGCTATTAAAACAAAGGTGTCCTGGTTCATCTCCAGGAGGGAGGTGAGGTGTATTAGCACAGGGAAAAGCGGTCATTAAAGAAGGGGAAGAATGGTTAGGTGAGGCTGGTGCTGACCTATGGCCATTGGGCACCTCACACCATGGGGAAGGCTCATGCTGAGGTGTGGTGATGGGCAAGTAAGTGTTTGGAAGCACTGTGGCACAGAGCAGGACCAGCCTGCGATGCCCCTGTCCTGAGAGAGGCTTTGTGTGCTGCTGTGTTCTGATGTGTCACCACTGCTAACAAGCGCCCTTTCTCAGGGCAGAGAGGCTCTGCTTCTCATCTGACACCCAGCATTTCACTTGCTCCTCACTGGGCCCCTCCATGCCAGCTTGCCCGAGCGGAGCGCAGGGCCCTCAGCACGCGGGTGAACTTGCAAGAAGGCAGCGGGACGCCGGAGCCTGGCACAGCTCTGTTGATTTGTACGAGCGAGGAACCGCTGAGTGCTGGGGGCCGCTCCGCTCCGTCCGCGGGGAAGGGCTCAGGCTGGGCCCCGCCGAACCGCTGCTCCGGTGCTGCAAGCGGGGCCGGCCGCAGCGCGGAGATCCGCCGGAGGAACCGCCCGGGCGGGCAGCGCCGAGCTGCGGGCGGGAGCCCCGGGTGCGAGCCGCTCTCCCTTCCCGTGCCCGCAGCCCCGCTGGGAGCCCGAGCCCGCGGGCAGCCTCCGCTCGGCGAGGGCCGTGGCTTCAGGAGCGCTTCGGGCGAGCAGGGCGGCCCCGGGGGCCGGGCCGGGCCCTCAGCCCCGCCGGCTTTAACCCACCCGCTGCCGGCGCCCTCCATCGCCGCCGGGAGCTCCGGAGCCGCCGCGGCGAACTCGAGCGGCCCGAGCCGGGCCTCGCCCCGCGGCACCCGGAGGACCCGGCCCGGCGCAGCGCGGAGCCCGCGGCCTTTTGTCCGCCAGCGCAGGTGCGGAGCGGCGCGGCCGAGGACAAAGCGCCCGCGGGGCCCCGGGCCGCTCTCTCCGCTCCGCCGTCCGCCTCCGTTCATCCTCCGGCGCGGTCCGGGCGCGGCTCCGGGCGTTCGGTCCCAGCGCGGCCCGGCGCCGCCGGCGGGTTTTATGCGCACGGCGGCCGGCGGGCCGGCGGGGGTGGGAGGAGCCGGGCAGGTTGTGCCCGCCGGGCCCTCCTCCCTCGCTCCCTCCCCGCCCGGCGGAGAGGGGTCGGGGGAGGGGGCAGCATGGCCTGTCCGTCCGGCCCCTTTTCCAGCGCTCATCTGCCCCGGGAGTGCGGCGCCGCTCCTCGCAGGGAGAAGAGGTCCGAATGGAGACAGACGGCAGCCAGCCCGGCCTCGCCTCCCCGGACTCCCCGCACGACCCCTGGTACCGGCGCGGCGGGCGCCGCCGGCCGCCTCCTCCTCCTCCTCCACCGCCCCCCTGGCCCCGCTCGCGGCTACGGCCGCCCCCTCCCCCCGGCCCCGGCCGCCCGGCCCGGGCAAGCGCGGCGGCGGCGGCGGTGCCGCTGCCAACATGGCCGATCCGCGCCCTCCCCTCTCCGCCCGGCCCCGCCGCCGCCGCCGCCAACCCCGCGGAGCGCCGCGGCCCCCCGGCGCGGCCCCGCTCACGGCTCTCTCTCTTCCTCCCGCAGCAAAATGTTCATCGGGGGACTGAGCTGGCAGACCACGCAAGGTGAGCGCCGCGGCCGCCCCGCACCTGCCGCCGGGGCCGGGGTGGGGGGGGAGCGGCGGGGCCGGGGCCGGGGGGGGCGGCGGCGGCGGCGGCGGCGGGGCCGGGCCGGGACACCCACGGCGGGCGCTGTGTTTGCAGAGGGCCTGCGGGAGTACTTCAGCCAGTTCGGCGAGGTGAAAGAGTGCCTGGTGATGCGGGACCCGCTGACAAAGAGATCCAGGTGAGGAGGCCGGGCCCGCTCCTCCCTTCGTCCCCGCCGCGGCCCGGCCGCTACTTTAACCAACTTTCTCTCTTCTCTCCGCATCCCCTCTCCTGCCCGGGCTGTGGGGCTCAGGGGCTTCGGGTTCGTCACGTTCATGGACCAGGCTGGCGTCGACAAGGTTCTGGCCCAATCCAGACATGAACTGGACTCCAAGACGGTGAGATGACTTCTCTCATCTCAGGGGTGCGTTGGCCGGCGGAGCGGCTGCTCTCGGAGCAGCCATCGATTACGGTGTTTGATTTCCAGTTAGGGGCTGTAAACTATCGATTACCGATCGAGGTCGATCGGGCCCTTCTCCACCCCACTTATCAGCTGGTAACGGAGCTGCTGCCCGCGTTCTGTGCTCGCTATTGACCGCTGACCCAACGTCCGGGCATCGATCCGCGGATCCCGGCGGCGGCCATCCTCCTCCCATTGATCGGAGGCCCCTCCATGAGCCGGGATGAACAGGGCCCGGCTGTGCTGAGGGTGTTTGGGCCGAGGGTCGCTCCCTCCTGGCAGCCCCGTTTCCCCACAGCCCGCGCTTTGCCCTTGGCGCGGAGCATCCATTCCTCGCGCCCTGGTGCTTTCCCCACGTGAAGTTTTTGTAACGGTTGCAGAGGTTGCAGACTTTATTGTCTCTGAGCGTGGCCAGCCCGCCCATGTGGGCCACCAGCGCTCTCTCCTGCTCTCGCTCTGCAGCCCCAGGGCCCCCAGCTGAGCTCCGCGGGAGATTTCGGTGCCGTATGGCACAGGGAGCTGAGCTGCAGCGCTCAGAGATGTACGGGCTTGATTTTGGGGGGGGTGGGGGTGAGGTGTCTGAGTGGGAGGTCCCTGCTCCGTGGTTGTAGTGACTTCCCTTTGCCCGGATTCCTTTCTGTGCTGCTGCCCCGGGGTGAAGGTGAGGGTAGGGATGGGGGGCGGTGGGGGCTGCGTGGGGGTGCTGAGGTGCAGGGAGGTGTTCCCGTGCCAGGCACGGGCCGCACAGGAGGCCAAATGCTCAACTTTACTTCCAGCGTGGCTCGGGCATCCGTGCCTTTATTGTGGAAGAGCAGGACCCCCCTTTCTGAGGGTTTACAGCATGGGTTGCAGTGAGATTTATGTCCGTTCCTGTTAAACTGCCTGGCTCGCTCCCTTTGATGTGCACAGGTCCTTCCTCCCCCTGGCAGTGCCGGGTTAAGGCTGTCCCAGCCCTCCTGGCCAAGCCTGGGTCCCCAGGACTCCCAAACCTCCCTCCAGCAGTGGTGTAAAGGGAGCTGTGCTTTTGGGGAGGGTTGTGCTGAAGTATTTTGAGGAGGACCCAGAGGTTTCCTTCTGGTTTTTGTTTTTGTTTTCCTTCTTTCTTCTTTCTTTTTCAGTAGCCCATGTAAGCACAGTATCAGATCAGCTAGTCCTGGTCAGTGTAGACCCTCTTGGAAAGGCAAGTGATGGAGGTGTGCAGCAGCAGTCCTGCTGGTGCTGCAGGGCTGGGAGCTCAGTGCCAGCCGGGGGCTCCATTCTTCTTGCTGCCTCCTGCGCCGTGCAGCTTCGCTGTGCGCCGTGGGGCTGGGGAGGGACGGCAAGGGGCCGGGCTCTGTGGGGAGCAGACGGCCCCATGGCAGAGGGCACATGGGGACCGGCCATTGAAATTCCCAGCTACATCTGCTCCCCTCACCTTCCTGGCGTGGCAGAGAGAATGGGGCTGTTCCTCAGGGTCCGTCCTTTGTTAGGAACTTTGATCCTCCTCCCCATCCTTTCTGTTTTTCCCTTGGGCTGCCGTTCAGCTGTCGGATATTTCGGGGTGCTCTGCCGGGTGAGCTGTTGGTGCTGTGGTGCCGCGTGGAGCCCCCGTCCTCCTTTTGCCTGCTGAAAGGCTCTGCTGTGAGTCACTGGTTAAATGACACAAACTCATCTGAATCCTAATGTAGGGTTTTATGAAACTATGCAGGAAAAGGCCCGGTGGCCTGAGAGAACAGCCTCCTCTCCAGGCTTGGTGTCTCCTGGTAAACAGCGTTTGACAGACAGTGGCTGCCCAACTTGTTGCTTCATTGTTTTCCAATTCTCCCTATCCTAACGAGCGCTGTTGGCCCGAATCTCCGGGGAAACCTTGTGCTTTTCAGACTTCTCTTTGTTTGTAAGCTAGATTGCAGCAGCCCGTGGGGTTATTTATGGAAATGCTTGATATGAGAATTGGCTTTGCGGGCTCAAGGTAAAAGATTTGCGTGACTTTGTAAAGCTGCAGCTGGCCGCTGCCTTGAGCTTCTTCTTTATGTGCTCTGGGCAGAGCTGCTCCATGGTGCTGCTCCGCTGACTCGTTTCTTTGTTGCCTTTCCTGAGGTTTTTTTTTTTTCTGGGTTTGTTCTTTTATGGAGGAGGGATGCACAGCTCTGGGGGCAGTGCTGGCGGATGGAGGCAGGGCGTGCAGGCGTGCAGTGACCACGCAGACCTGGCAGTGAGGCCTGGGGTTCCCTGTCCTGCCCTGCTGCAGGGTGCTCATGCTGCTCCGTGCAGGCTCTGCCCCCTGTGCCGTGCATCAGAAGCCCACTGTGCAAGCACCTGTGGTGTCAGGTACCCCACAGCATCAGTGGGATTCCTGTCCTTAGCACCTCATGGGGTGAAGCGAATGCGGTCTGTGCTCAGGTGACTCGTTGCCACGGCCTGACATGGGGTTTTGTTTTTTTTTTTTTGAATGCAATCTGAACAGTTCTGAATGCTTTTGCTCTGAGCAGATTTCTATCTGGGTTTGTGAAAAGGATCTGTTACGTCAGTGGGTGACACTGAAACACAACTCCTCCGGGGCTGCTTGTTTGAACACCAGAAGTTAGGGAAAAAGGTACCGGTGCTTCTGCTTTCATTAGACTCCAGCCACTGAGGAGCGGCTGGTTTTAGTAACTCGAGTCCGGCGCTGAGCTCGCTCCCTCCGCGTGTTCCCAGGGCTGCCCCTCAGCCGGGCGCCCGGCCTCCCCTACCTGCACAATGGCTGCTTGTGCAGAAGAATTCGTGCAGTGACTGCCTGCTCCCTCCAGCCAGGGGGACGCGTTATCTCTGCCCAGTTGATCACACTCGGGGTAATGAGAAAATGAGGCCGAGCTTAGCATTGCTGAGTATGAAAGCATCTTCTTGGCAGGAGCTGAATGACACTGGCTGAGAAGTAAAAGACAGTAGATTATTGTTTTTGCTTATTATCTGCCATCAGCCTCCTGGTCTCCTGCCGTCCCCTGTCCTCAGAATTTGCTGTGGGTTTCTGTGCTGGCCAGGAAGCGGCAGGGCTTGTGTGTGTGTGTGTGTGTGTGTGTGTGTGTGTGTGTGTGTGTGTGTGTGTGTGCAGGAGGGGAGGGACAGCTCGGATGCCCCATGGAGGCACCCAGAGGGTACAGTAATGTGCTTGCGCTTGCAGCCTGGGGAGAGAAGTTTATTTTTGAGTTTATTTGTGCTCTTCACTTTTGCCGCTGTTTACTTACGTGCTGAGTTTATTTATGCTGTAGGCTGTGAGTCAGGATGGAGGTGGGGAAGGCTGGTGGAAGGGCCCGGGGAGGCTGAGCTGCAGGGCGGTGTGGATGAGCAGGAGGGCTGCAAAGCTGAACAAAGCAGCGAGAGGCGCTGAAGAAACACGGCTTCCTTTGGGCCGTTTGAACTGCTGGCGGGTGGGATGGTGCTCTGGGCCGCCCTCTCAGCTGCAGCCCATCCAAGCACGGGGATGAGCCAGACCTGCCTTTACCACAGGTCTTAAGCTGATTTGTAGGTCTGGATCATCCCCGATGTGATGTAACTTTACGGGAGTTGCTGTAAAAATAGGCTATAAAGAAGGAGGAGCACAGGCAGGAGCGCAGGCTTCATGGATGTTTGGTGTGCAGCTGCGTGCCCAGCTTTGTGGTGCCGTGAGGCCGATGCAGGCACGCGCTCATCCGTGCTGATTCCAGCACAACACGCGGCACCTGGATGGGGTGCAGAGCCTGGCAGCTCGGCCAGCAGCAGGTCTGTGCAGCAGCTGAGCAAGCACAATGGAGGGCTCAGCCCGCCGAGGGGGGGCATCGCTTCATTGTGTGCTGTGCGGCCGTAGGAGAGGGGCAGCACGCTGCCCTGCAGCCACAGCCCCTGCTCGCCTGCAGCGGCTGGCTTTGGATCCCTGTGTTTAATTGGTAGCGTCCTGCCTGCTCTTTTATTTCTTCCTGCTCTGTTTTTGGGGTGAAACGTTGGGCTTTTTGCATGCTGCCTTTTTTCTGCCCTGTTGTTAACCAGGTGAGCTCAGTGCTGGTAGATAGAGTGAAGGGGGAGGGAGAGCAAAAAGGCAAAAGAAAGCACTTTTAATATGACCCTGATGATGGAGGGCACCCAGGGGCAGGCCGAGCGGGAGGGTGCAGCCAAGCCTGTTAATCCCAGCACGTGATGGGCTCTTGGGTGCCGTCTGGCCAGCGCTCAGCTGGAGGCAGACTGCTGCATGCTGGGACTTGTAGTCTCCATGGATTACACCTTACTGAGCAGGGAAGATGTCTGCAGCCTGCTTCTGTGCACCTCAGGTAGATTCCTGGGGTATTTAGCGAGGTGCTGTGTGGGTGGAGAGAACTGTGCACGTGGAAGAAATGCTGTGTATGTAAGTAGGCAACAAAAGTGTGTTCACCTCTTCTTTCTGTCTTCTCTTTCAGATTGACCCGAAGGTAGCGTTCCCCCGCCGAGCACAGCCCAAGGTGGGTTCTGCAGGCAGACGTTGCCTCTCCAGGGCTGCAATTGGTGGTGGTGAATTTTGTCCCTCTGTGTGGGTTTGCAGTGCATGCAGAAGAGTTGTTTCTCTTGGGTTGCTTGGAGTGTGAGCTGCTCCCTTCATGTGTGGCAGTGTGATGCTGGGGTTGTGTGGTGCTGGAAGAGCCAGCAGCCTCCCTCGGTTCCACTGCAATAGTTAAAAGTGGTAAAATAAACTCTGCCCAGGGTGAACCTGGTCCTTTGGAAGCTGCAGTTGGTGAATGGAAGTTGCAGGCCTAAGGAGACACAGGACAGCTCTGTGCTGTGACACGGCTGGAAAGGGAGTGGTGTGTAGAGACATGTGAATGGATGTGCTTATGGCAGGGAAAGGGTGAAGGATTTTGTTTTGTGAAGTGGCCTTGTGCATTCAGTGCTGGAAAAGGCAGGAGTCTGGCATTGGGTCTTGTCTGCAGGACTGGCACTGAAGGGAACAGTTGCAGGAACTCTTTCCAGGTGTGGAGACTTCTAACAGGATCCAATAGCAGGCTGGATACTGCTCTTAGGCTTTGGATCTCCTTTTAAGTTTGATCTTGGATGGGAGTTTTAAAGTTCAGAATCTGAATTCCATGTGCTGTCACAAAAGGAGGAGCTGGGCAGCAGCAGCGTGGAGAAGCACAGAGGGAGGAAAAGGCTGGTACTGGAGGGAAGTAGGTGGGATCAGGCACAGAGAACAATTGGTGAGCAGGTATCCCAAGTAACTGAAGCCAGGAAGCACATGGTAGGAATTGGGTTAATTCCATTAAGCAGTTTGGTGACAGAAGGTGCTTTAGTGTTAGAACGGGCTGCTCTCCAAGCCAGGGAATTGCTGCGGATTAGCCCTATGCTCCTTGGGGTAATTAGGACCATGTGTTCCTCTGAGAGCAGGGGTGTAGCCAAGCAGCTAAGGGGAGGATGCAGCTGGAGAGCCAGTTGAAAGGATGTTAGTGTGTCTCAGCCTGGCAGCACTGGCCCCTCTCAGGGCAGTTAGTTTGTTTCCTTGTCCCAGCAGCATGAGCAAGAAGTGGCAGAGAGATCTTCTCTTTGCTTTCTTGCAAAGCCAAACAAGATTTAACTGGGAGGTGACTGGGCAGTGGTATGTGATGAGTCTTATCCCATTTGAGGCTGGGTGCTGTGCAGTTAGTGAGCTAGGATGATGAAGCCTGGAGAGCCTATCTGTGCTGGAAGACCTCCAGCCTGTCTTCCTGCTTGAGGAAGCATGGCATGCTTCTCCAGGGGAGCCTAGAAGAGGCTGGGTGTGTGAAGCAGTCGTGCTGTGGGAGGAGCTGGAGGGCTGGGGAAATCGAGGTCTGCTTCTCTGGGGTGCAAAGGTGCCAAGGCAGCAGCTTGGCAAGG
Source organism: Excalfactoria chinensis (assembly GCF_039878825.1). Taxonomy (NCBI): domain Eukaryota; kingdom Metazoa; phylum Chordata; class Aves; order Galliformes; family Phasianidae; genus Excalfactoria; species Excalfactoria chinensis. Next base: position 3,242,728 of record NC_092840.1, on the reverse strand, counting down.
GAAGAGGCTGGTAGTGTGCTGTGCAAGGAGGAGATGAAGTCACTGAGCTGCTGCAGGGAGAGCACACATGTGGCCTGGTGTGGGCATTTGGGGTGCTTGGAGTGGGTGGCAGCTCAAATGCAGCAAAGAGGCAGCCGCCTCCTGGCAGCAGAGGGTGAGTTAGTGGCCTTTCGAGTCTCATTCTCTACTTGCTCTCAGTTTATTTGGTGAATTCCTGTCCTTCCCTTTTCCAGATGGTGACCCGAACGAAGAAGATATTTGTGGGTGGTCTGTCGGTGAACACTACTGTGGAGGATGTGAAACAGTATTTTGAGCAGTTCGGGAAGGTAAGTCTCTTGAGTGGCGTTGGATCAAAGCTGTTGCTTCTGGGGCAAGCGGGAGCTTTCTGAACTTTTGGAGGTGGGATTAGGAGCAGGCAAGTCTTTTGCATGAGGTTAAGTAAATTGAAGGTCAGTTGCAGAGGTTAGGTAGCTGTAATGCATTTGTAGGGGCCGTAGCCCTGTGCAGATTTGAAACAAAGAGCTTGTGCTTGTTCCCGCAGTCACTGAGACCTGGGTTAAGGGAAATGGTTTTCCATGTTTTTTTCCCCATTCAGAGGTTGGTTATGGGATTTTAGTCCTGTAGATTTGTTGTTTGTTCAAGCGCTGAAGGAGGATTTGCAGACACTTCTAACAGGGCTGCTGCAGCATCAAACTTGTGATTTTTGGTCTGATTTTAAGCCTCGTGGTTGGTATTTCTGTAATCTTTTATTAAAATAAGCCTTTTTGTCCTGAAACTTCCCCTGCTGAGTCTCGAGCAAGTGCTGATGTTGTTTTTGGATGTTTGAAGGAAAACTGGCACAGTCCCTGTGCCTTGTGTTGGCCTGGGACTGCTGTGCCAGCTGGTGGCTCAGGGGAAAGCGGGCTTCTGTGGACTGAAGTTGTTTGTGCCTTTGCTCTGTGGCAGCCAGGTGTGCAAATCATGAGCAAAAGCAGAGTTGGAGGATGCGAGAGACTCGGTCCTGGCCTGTCAGCTGCTTCAGGAAGTTGTGAGTGTCCTCCGAACAACTCAGTAATACTAGACTTGGAGAGGCCTGGGTTTTGTAATGGCTTTAGGAACTGATTGGATTACTGTAGCCAGAAGCTGCGGGTGGTCACTTCTGGGACAGGGCGCTGTAGCTGTTACACTGTTGCTCGGTGGCATTGTGCACTTGCTGTTGCTTTGGGGAAGGAGCCTTGGATTCTGTAGCTGTGGGGAACTTCCTGCCTGGCCGTGGAAACTGAAGGTGGTTTGCTGGGCATTGCTGATGACACCCTGGATGTGGAGCTGTGAAGAGTGTGAGGGATGAAGGCTTTGCTACTCATTTTCTTCTCAAAGATCATGCAAGAAGGTGACGCTGTTTTAAGGTACGTTAGTTGGTGAACAGGAGGGGAGATTTTAAATCAGTTTTGTCACATAATTGGAACTTTGGGGCTGAAAACTTGGAATGAGTGTTAGTTCAGTACCTTCCCTCAGCTCCGCTAGCCAAATCTGCACGTGTTCTCACATGTTGTCATGGCTGCAGAGTGGAACTTGTTAGTGTTTCTGTTCAGCCCTACGAGAGTGGTAGCAGCAGAAGTCTTCAGAAGCCCTCACGTTTGCTGTTCGTAAGTGCTAATGGGTTTTATTTTCTGTTAGAAATAAGCAAGTTCTGTTGTGTCCCTGGGAGCTTTCACGTGGTGTCACTGAAGGGCTTCACTAAAAGGTGGTGCTGTCCTTGTGTCTGTCATCTGCTCTCTGTTAGCTGCATGTGTTTCTGTGCTGCTGCTGCTGGACGTGTTCGATAAGAAACCAAAATGTCTTGGGCATAATCCCCTTTTAACCTTAACTGTACCTCTGTTAATTTGAAGCAGAAGCATATCACCTAGCACTCAGTTTACAAGCAGTTACAGTCTGTTGTTCTAGTTTGAGAAGAACTTTCCAGTTCTTTCGGAGTGCTATTCTCTTGTGTACCTCTCGTTTCATGGTCACGTGTTGAAAGGTGTCCTGACACCAGACTGGCAAGAACTGGTTGTGTCGGATTGTTTTCCTGGGTCTGTGCAGAAGGGAGAGTTCTGCATAGCTCAGTGTGATTCATGGCCCACGTACCGGCATCCCGGATGACATCCGGTGCTCAAAGTCTGCACGAGGCCGATGCAGCTGGCCTCTGCTCTTGGGAGTTTCCGTGGGGAGAGGTCAGGGCTGGTCACACTGACTCTGTGTTTTTGGGGCAGTTTTCTGACTCATCTGACTGCATGAGCTGAGGAGGCTCCTCGGAGCTCTGGTGTAAAGCACGCTTCCTGGCCTTTAACTGTCTTCTAGGCCATACCTCACATAATTTGTCAAAGGGCAGGAAAACTGTCCCGAGAAATTCTCTGTGGTTGGTAGCTCCAAATGTCTGTTTTGTGGGATCAGTGGAAAGGCAACAGAAAAGCCTGTTACCTGCAATTTCATCGTTACGGAGAATGTGATTTTGGTACACAGGCTCTTCTGGTGTTTGTTGTGATACTCTGAGGCCTCATAGCTCTCAGAGGTTCCATAGGATCCCTTCTTAAAAGGTACTCACTGCACCTGCCTCTGTGGTCTTCATTAATTTAAGACACTTCCAAGTGAGAGGTGAAGCTTCAGTCATGTCATCTTGCAAAGCCTCTCTGAGAAAAAATAGCTGCTCAAGTCATTTGGGATCGGACTGTGACTCTCTGAAAAGAAGCTGTTAAGGATGCCCTTCTTGGAGGACTGGCTTTGTCTGTGTTCCCTCTTCTGAGTGACCTCCTGTTTTTCCAGGTTGTGACAGGGAGAGAAATCTCTCTTCTTTCCTCCTGTCAGAGAACGGTTAGATTGTGGAGGGGACAGAAATGGGAGACATGCTGTCTTGATTCTGCAAAAATAAGCTACCAGGTTCCTGGGGGTGACTTGTAGTCAGCCCTCAATGGCAGGCTGAGTGTGGATCTTGGCTTCAGATTGTGGGCATCCTCCGTTCAGGCTGCTGGAGGTTATCTTCCCAGTAATCCTGAGGCTGCTGGCCTAAGTATGTGGCAGACTCTGTACCTTGAAACCTTTACATCAGGATAGGTGCTTTTTGGAAAGTACATTTTAGTGTATCCAGAATGCATGCACATGCTGTAGGAACTACGAGAGGAACTTCTATGGCCTGCAGTACAGGCAGGGTCAGATGAGATGAGCATGTTCTATTGTCCAAATGTGTGAATAGCATCTTGTGAGCCTACCAAGGTAGTTGGCATTGGTGTATTTTGGATAAGACGCAGCACTTGGAGCCTGCAGTGTTCACTAGCAGGAAAAAATAATGGAAGTTTGATTGGTTTCAAAATGAAATGCTTTTCCATAAACAAACAAACCAAACAACCCACAGAATTCCCAGCACTGCCATCTCTGTTTTGGCATTTCTCCCTCTTGTCCTATTTTTGTTTTGGTTTCTTTTCTTGCCGAGTCCAAAATCTTCTCTGAGCTTTGTAAAATGGAAGTGACAAAAGACGAATGAAGAAGTGTGAGAAGGAAATTCCTGAGCAACACTGAAGATAAGGGGAAAGATGGATAGGGTAGCACCGCAACTCTTTGTGTCAGAATACTTGGTTTTGGCAGAGGAAAAAAAAGGTGATTCCAAATACAGTGTGAGAGTTTTTCTGCTTAGAAAATATAACATTTTTGTTGTTGTTGTTAGGGTTTTTTTTGTTTTGTTTTGTTTTTTTATGGTTGGTTTGGTTTTAGTGCAGGGAGAGAGACTGAGAAGTGCCTCTCGAGATGGCTTTTGTTTGCCAGGTGCAGCTGCTTGGGCTTTAAACATAGAGTGGGATCTCCAGGAAACACTTCTGGCTCCAAAACCGAGCTGTGAGCTGAGACCATGGACATCATTTCTAAAGGACGAGATTTTTTCAGCTGTAGGATGGAAGTCCAGAGAATTACATTCACAGTTTGGGTAGCCAAATGTCTTGGCTCAAGTTGGAGAGCACTGGAGATCTTGAGACTTCACAAGGAAGTATTTCAACAGCCTCTTTAGATTCAGGGTACCACCCTCACTGAAACCTGAAACAGGGAGAAAGGAGGAAGACGTTGTGAGTAGCACCTCAGGCATAGCTAATAGCTGGTTCTGTCTTGCTCAGCATGTATGAAGATGCTTCTGGAGCTCAAGTCCCAGCTTCCTCCTGTTCTACTTCAACCTGTGGGCTTATGTTGTTCTGATTCTTTTTTTTTCAGGGGGAGAGGAGACTGCCCAGCAGAGTAATTTGTTTGGACTGTTTGGTCTCTGAGCTTGTAGGCAAGGTTATTTATTTCAAATAATAACTGGGGGAAAGAAAAACCAACCTCATACCATCTTTCTTTGTCAAGGGTTGATTCGATGAGGTTTTGGGGTAGAGAGGGTTGAATAAATTGCAAGGTATGAGGCTCAAAACAAATAAGGTCTATTTTCATCGCAGCCAACTACACTGTAAAACCTTTCCCCCAGGGTATTGTTGATAAAATAATTTGTTGATTCCCAAATGATTGGACAAGTTTGTGGAAAGCCTTTTCAACATACAGACATGCTCTCGAGTTTGGGAAGTTGCTGAATTCCAAATGACTGGAAGCTGAGGGGGAATCTGGGGTCTCTCACATCTTTCCTTTGCATGTATGTTCTTCTGAAGGTGGTTGCTGTTGGTCTGTGCCTTGAGTGTGCTGGGCAATGTGGACCTCTCCTCTTACTTGGTGCAAGCTGGCTTTTATTTGTCACTGGTAGAGAAGTTGTTCCTTTCAGAAACTAGAAATGCAGAGGTACTGGGAGGAATGGGAGCCTGGGCCGCAGTCTTGTGCTTGGTGGTTTTCTTGTGGTTTTGCATTGAGTGAGGAAGAAGTGCAAAAAATTAATTCACAAGGAGGGTTCTGCATGACTCGCTGATCAGCTGTGGCTCCAAGAGTGCTTGAAAAGTGCCTGAAGACAGTCTGCATCTCTCCCTGGGCTTGCAGGTGATCTGCACATTTGGATGAGCTGCTCATGAAACCTCAGCTTGTCAGTGAGGCAGATCGTGCACAGAGAGAGAGACCCGCTCTCTAAAAATATCCTGGAAGCAAGCAAGAAAACAGAATCTGCTGAGGTCAGAGTATGGTTCTGACCTTTAGGTTGCCATCTAATACTCAGTCTCAATTCTGGACCCTTTGCTTAAGACAGATTCTGAGATGTCACTCAGGGGAAGGCTCTACTACTGTCCTGACCAAGAGAAAAAACACTGCATCTCGTGAGCTGGTTTTAAGGACAGTGTGCATGTCTGCCACAAATACACGTTCACGTGCACCTGCCAGAAAAACGGTGTGCATGGCTTGGAGACGTTAAATGAGTTTTCCCTGCTGACTAATTGGAGAGCCTTCAGATACTGATAGTTTCTTTAAAGGAAAGAAAGTTCCCTGTGCTTATGGTAGACATGATTTCCCTCGCTTTGGACAGAGAGGCTGTTTAATTAATTAATCTTTAATCTGCCGTTCTCTGGAAATTTCAGGGATCAAAGCTTCTTGTCAACCTGCTGCGGGTTTCCAAACTGGATTTTGGATTTTCTTCCACAGATCAGAGGGCAACTTATGCAAATTCTCACACGTAACAGGGTTGCAAGGAACAGATGGGGAGGGGAGGAGAAGGGGAATCTGATCACCTCTCTTGTGGCAGTAGGCAGTTTGGCTGGTGGTAACAAAGCCTCTGGAACAAAGGGTACTCTGTGCTCCGCATCTGGTAGGCAGATAGCCAAAAATGCTGGAGCATTAATGGTCATTCAGGTCTTTGGTGGTTCATTTGATATTTGCCAGGTGCCTGCAGTGCTGTGTGAGAGCAGGGAAGAACACCTGGATAGGCTGCCTGCTCACCTGTGGCACGGAGCGGGCTCTACCTATTGGCTTGGTCTTGTTCCCAGGGTCTGGAGAACTGCTCTGCAAAAGAGAGTAAGAGAGGAGGAGAGCCTGGTGCTGTGTGCTGCTCTGTGGAGTGAGGGTCTGGATTGGTGCCGTCTCTTCCTTAGGACCAGAAGAATCAACCTGCCCTGTCTGAGCAGCCAGGAGAACCTCTCTGGTTGTTAATGCCCTCCCTTGGCTGAGTGGTTTATCATTTGGTTTATGTTTTCCATGTTGAAGGTGCCTCACCAGCTATTATTCTTTTACCTTTTTGCCAGTACATTGCCTTGGTTCCTTCTAGGACCAGTGAGCAGTTCAGGTAGAAGGCACCTGTCTCTGCAAAGCGTTTGCTTGAATATTTACAACTTCCTTCAAGATCTGCCCATACAGAAAGACACCCAGCATTTCTCATCAAATGTGTGTAGGAAATTCTTGGGTTTTTTTCTGCTTGGGGCTGTCATTGGCTTCCTCTTCTGCAGAGACCTACGGCTGTCTCAGGAAGACTGAGGGGTAATAGAGTGGGACAGGGTCACTGGAAACAGCCTGGCCTTTTGGCCAAGCCAAAGGGGGATTGTACAGCATTTTGTTTTGGTGTGTCTCCTGCCTGGGCACCTGGATGTTTTGGCTGCTTTGGGGGAGGTTCTCTTTATAAAGCCAGCCTGTGTGTGCCTGCCACCACCGCCCTGCTCACTGACACCAGGTGTTGGTGCAAGAAGGGCCTCCCTATATCTTGCTGCCCACCTGCAGCAGTGTCGGCTCTATGTACGTACATGTTTCGGGTTGTTGTACATTGCCCCTCTGAGCCAAAGCCTTTCTTCTGCTTCCCTTTGGTTTCCCAAGCTGCAGAGTGGTGATGTTGCTTTGGGGATGTGGTACCTGCGCTCCTCCTGCCCCGTGCCTGTCACATCCCCATCTCAGGAGGCACCGAGGGCTGCTGTGCCCTCCTTCCTCCTCTGTGCCTGACCCTCGTGGCTGCACACAGGAGGCACCATCCCACCCGTGGCGTGGAGTTAGCAGACCTTGAACTTGTGCCCTCGGCTGTTGGGCGGCTGCGGCCTGGACCACCAAGCCAAAGAGCTCCCTGGGAGAGCCTTGGCCACGGAGCTCGGCAGCTTTCTAGTAAAGAGATCTGCTGCTTTGGCTATGTTTAAAGAGTTGAAACAAATATTTATCTAAGGGCAGGGGGGAGGAGGAGAAGGACAGTTCACCCAGGAAGAAAGCCTTTGTCCGAGCTCCGGCCATAGACCGATCGCACACCCTGCCAGAAATGGACGCGGGCCGTCTATGTGAACCACGCGCTTCTCGGCCCGCGGTCCCTGCCGGGCTGAGCCGAGATGGCGGCTCCTTCCCGCCGCCTTCCACCTTCCCCTTTCCCCTCTGGGCGCCGCCGGCCGCTCCTCGCTCCCTCTCTCCCCACGCGGACGAGAGCGGGCGCCGCGGGGCGGCTTTGTGCGGGCCCGGCCGCTCGCTCTAATCCGGGAGGCAGCTGCGATTGGCGGCCGCGTTGCCGCGGCGACGGCCGTGCCGGCGGCCGCCTTTGTTGGGGCCCGGCGCGGCCCCCGGCGGGCGGCCATTGTGGCGGCGGGGCGACCGGCGACCCCCGCAGCGCCCGGCACGGCCCGGCCGAGGCTCCGCCGCGGGGCCCGGCTTCACCTCAGGGCGCTGCGGAGGGCGCCGGGAGCGCCTCGCGTGTGTGCTGGGCTGGGGAGGGGTGCCGGTCGTGGGGTCGGTCTCAGGTGTCCCGTGTGTCATCCGAGCCGTGTGCCACGCGAGCCTGATTTCAGAGCTCAAACTTAAAAGGAGCCCACCGAGGCAGGCTCGGCTCCGCGCAGCCTGCAGGCGCTGTGGGATGGAGCTGCTGCCCTTGTCTCTGAGCAGCGCTGCCATGAGCTGATGTGTGTGTTTGGATGCGCTGGGCTCTGCGAAGGACCTTTCCCTGAGCTGCACGAGGGGTGGATCTGGCCTAAACCAATAAAAATACTCAGTAAAACCTCGACGTATATCAAGCCACGTCCATCCCCCCTAGTGCGGCTGTGAGGGGAGATGGGGCACAGTGTGCTGTGCTGCTGCTGGCCCTCAGCTCCTGGGGGATCACCCCATGTCGGTGTGGGGCTGCACGCCCTGCGCCTGCCTGTGCCCTGCAGGGTGCTGTGTGGGCAGAGGGACAGCAGGGCCGGAGGAGTGGGAGCCGGCTTGTCTGTTTGTCACCTCACTGGCGTGGGGCGGGTGTGTGGGACGAACCCAAGGGCATCAGCGCTGACGTCTGCCTGCTCTGCCTGCTCGTGGTGGTGCTGGAAACACGAGGGCACCGAGCTGAGCCGGGCGCCCTGTTTGTTGGTGTGGGGCTGAAGGGAAGAGCTCTGCCTGCAGCCCTCTGCCAAGCCGCGGAGCGGATGCGGGTCGTCCCGCTGTAGAGCCAGCGAGCGGCTGCGCTGCACATGGGAGCTGCTGGACAGAGTGCCGTCAGCTCCCCCGAGCACTGCACGTCCAGTTCCATAATCGGATTAAGGCAGTGGTATTAGAGAGGAGGGATGGGTCAGTGGGACAGGTTTACACTGGGGCTTACACGGAGGGGATTGCAGGGTATTTTTTAACCCTGCTCGGCCCGACCTGCGGCGCGGTGCAGATTGTGTCTCTGCGAGGAAACGCCCAGCGGGAAGATGGAGGGAAAGTGGCACCAGGCGGCCATGCGATGCGCTGGGAGGGGGCTCGGCTCGCCTTGCTGGGGGGAGAGCAGCCCCTGGTCCTGGGGGATGGGAGCCGCCCGCCCCTCCCCCCGGGAGGCAGCCCTGGCTCAGGCCTTGCAGTAAATTTGCTCTAATTACAGCCTCCAGCAGTGGGAAACCTCACTTAGAGGAAAGGCTCCTCGGGGTGGGGGCGGGGGGCCGCTTCCCAGCTTTCCCAGGCAGGCTCTGTTGTCTGAGGCCTCCGCTTCCCCTGTCGCTGGGAGGCCCCTTATTCCTCTCCCCTCTCCAGCTTTGCTTCTCTCCCCCTCTTTAATTCTCCTCTCCTTTGAGGCTGGGATTTGGGAACAATGCCTTCCCTGCTCTTTGCCCCCCGGCTGGAGCCGCAGGCAAACAATTGGGGTCGCTGGCTGTGGCGTGGGGAGGGGGGGGGGTTGGTGGGGCCTGGGGCCGGGCTGAGGGGCTCAACCCAGCAGCACCTGCCCCAGGCTGGGGGAGCTTTAGTTGTGGAGAGGGGAATGGCGGCCTGTGCTGTGGGATGGGCCCGGTGCAGCACCAGAAGCATGCTTTGCACACACCCTTCGTGTGGGTGGGAAGTCTTGTCCTTATTCCCTCTGGTTTGGGGAGGCCAGGTCTCTGTAAATATGTCAGCAATGCTTGTGACAAGAGCAGTGATCTGACGGGAGCCCTTCTCTCTGCAGGTGGATGATGCGATGCTGATGTTTGACAAGACAACCAACCGACACCGAGGTGAGAGCGATCTGCTGGCTGTAGGAGTGGGAAGCAGGGAGGGTTCCCCTCCTGCCTTAGTAGGGAGGGGTTGGTATCCCAGCAGCAGGGCACGCGGGTCGCAGCTGTTCTTTATCTTGCCTCCAATTGCCCCATCCTTTTGCATCTGCATCCTTTACCGGCGTCCCTTGCAGCACAGAGAGCTTTTGTCCAGTGCATTTCCTGTGCTGTAAACTCGATGAGTTGCAGATATGTGAGAGGAGGCAGCCCCCTCCCCTTCCCGCTTACCTCTGTGGCTCCAGCCCGCAGTGTGTGTCTTACCTTGTCCTGCGTAATCCGAGCTCCAGGAACGCTGACATGAGAGCCTTGAAGACTGCCTGCCTCTCACCCCTTCCTCGGCATGGAGCCCGCTTGTGCTCCCAGGTCACCTTTTCTTACCCGAGTCCTGGTGGAGTCTGGTTACAGGATGGGAACAAGGCTGCAATATTTGCTGTGTCTGGACCCAACCCACACATAGGTATCCTTGTCTCCTATCCTCCGAGTGTGTCTTCAGCCTGCCTCAGTGCCTGGCAAGGCTTGACACCCATATTGCACCAGCTCAGGGATTTATCGACAGCTTAATCTACAGGCCCCGTCTTGGCATCTTCCAAATTGGGGCCAGTAGCAGCCCTGTGCTAGGCCGCTGTCTGTGCTGTTTGAAAGCTCTGCCCCCAGATCAGCAAAGGGACACTTCATCATGCTTCTGCTACACTTTGTGCAGAAACACTGGAGGTTTTTTTGGTGGATTTTTTTTAATTTTTTTTTTTATTCTTCAAAAGCTATTAAGTCTGTTCTGGTTGCCTGCCTTAAGGTGTTGTTCCAGTTTCATCCTAGAAGGGAGTAAGTGGTATAACCCCTTTTAGTCCATGGGTACCTTCCAGTCAGTAGTGAACAAACGAACTGTTGGGTATTTCAGAAGGAACAGGGAGAGCTGCACGCTGCCGTGTCAGCAGTGCGAGGTGCAGCAGGTCTGGCTGAGGCCTGGCTGGTCTCAGGGCTCACTTGGCATCAGGATTTCACTCTTGAATTCCTGAGGCCCCCCACTCACAGATGCTGAGATGAATGGACCATAACTACCTGGGCACAGACAGGAAGGGTTTACAGAGAGAGATTTCACATGTGACGTGGAAAAAAAAAGGGGGTTGGAGTAGTGGGTCCCCACCTGCTGTGAAAAGGTATTTTAATGCATTGTGAGACAGGCCTGCTCTAGAAAGTGGAAAGCTCATCTCGGTGCTGATATTGTCCTACAGCAAATGTGGAGATCCTCACCCTCGCTTTTTCAGTGAGAGCTCAGTCAGCTGGACGCAGTCTGCTCAACCCAGCTGCTGTTTGCCAAAAATGCCAGCAAAGGGGTTGTGAGAGAAAGGAGGTGCAGGCAGGGCCTAGGGATGTGCCGTCCTGTCTTACCACAGAGACTAAACTTACTTGATGAAACTCTGCAAATCAGTCTGCTTGTGGGTTATCTGTGCAGCTCTGTCTGGCTCTGTACAGCTGCGTTGCTGATATTTTCTTGCTTGGTGTACTAGAGGTGGAAGGGGAAACATGCGGGTTGTTGCTGCCGGCCTGGTGCATTTAGCACGGATGGGGATGTCCTGGCAAGCAGCTGTTCATTTCTTCAGCTCTCTTTGTGTGAGCGTCTGCCGGATCCTCCCCAGCATTATCAGCCACGTGGTTTGTCTTGCAAATAGTTAAAAAAAGCAAAGCAAAACAAAACTTGGTTTTGAAAGCAGTTGGGTTCAGAGAGGGTGGGAGGCACAAAAAGAGAAGGAAAGGGGAATCCATATGGGATGGCCTTGTTTTCTTCCACACAAAGGCAGGATTTGCTGGAGAAGGGAGATGAGGGACAGCCGTTTTCAAGGGCTGTTTTGTACTGTCCGTGAAGCCTGTGGCCCCTCCTACCAATGGGAGAGTGTAGGTAACGGGATCCAACTGTGTAGAGCTCTGACCTGACCAAGAAGTTTTGCTTTTTCTTCAGGGTTTGGATTTGTCACATTTGAAAGTGAAGACATTGTGGAAAAAGTATGTGAAATCCACTTCCATGAGATTAACAACAAAATGGTGAGTGCCTGGGACAGGAACTGGTGCAGGGCTGGGCACAGGGCAATGTGTGAGGCATTTTGTCTGCTGCGGGGAACTGATTCTTCTCCTCAAAGGTCACTGCAGCCAGTCTGGGAAGGAAACACTGTGCAGTGAAGCAGCACGATGGGGAGATGGCTGAACTGCTAGTAGGAATTGTACAGTTCTTGTGGGACCTGAAGTTACAGTGAAACCTCTTGGTGGCCTGGGAAGGAGCAGAATGTTGCCTTTATTCGGAAGTGAGAAAAACAAGGCTTGGAGGCCCTTATGCAGAGCCGAGCGTGGAGCATGGAGGGCAGGAGAAGAGTAGTGTCTGAACTCCTTGTTGTCTGTTGTGTCTGCAGAGCAAAGGAGAGGCTGGCAGCATGCAGGGTGGCTGGGGAAGGACGCAGGGATGAGCTGGTGGCACTGACTGAGGTTGAGAAGCGCTATCCCAGTTAGCAGCCTAGGTGCTTTGTGTCCAGTGGGAACGCTCTGTGCCAGTCACAGCCAAATCTGATCTTCACTTTCCTGTGGCAGGTGGAGTGCAAAAAAGCCCAGCCCAAGGAGGTGATGTCCCCAACGGGCTCAGCACGAGGGCGGTCCCGAGTCATGCCTTATGGGATGGATGCCTTCATGCTCGGGATCGGCATGCTGGGTAAGCTTCAGGATGGATCTCCTCCCCAGCTCCCGGTCGTGCCCGGCAGCAGCTTAGAGGTTTTATTCTGAGAGCACTTCCTGGCGCGCTGAGCCGAGCAGGGCGGCCAAGAGCAGCTCTCCCTGGTGCGGGGCTGGGGACGCTGGGGGCACCGGGGCCGTTTGTGATCACAAGTTGCCCTCTGGTGGCACCTGGAGAAACTGCAAACCTGTCTCTGCTGTCCTGCGTTAGGGAGGAGCCGTCCGCAGGGAGCCATGCGCTGCCAAACGGGCCCTCCGTAGCTCAGTTTGTACTCCTGCAGTGTGATAGCGTAACTCGCTAATGGCCAGTGTGGAATAGGACATAATTCCCTAGGTTATTCCACGTTCGGTTCAGTAGTGCACCAAATATCTCCCTCCTGCACTTCTGTAGGCTTTCTGATGAATTACTTCAGGTAGCCACTGAACAAAACTCCCTAAAGGGCGTATTTTCTCCCCAGTGTTTTCTCTCGACTTACTGAAGGAAAACAAATCTCCAGCCCATGGTTTGCATTTTCCAAGCCATCCGAATTTTCAAGTAGCAAGACTCAAGCTGAGTCACTGCAAAGTCCCCGTACTTGTTTCTTGGCAGATCTCAAATCAAACATTCATCTCTGAGTCGGTGTCCCGTGTTCCCATAGGTCTGTAGGGGTGATGGCTTCCTGGGAATGGGAGGCATTGTGCCCGGCACCAGGAAGAAGTACTCTGCCTGCCTTTGCCCGGCGCCCCCTAAGTGACTCAGAGCTATTCAGCCTTTCAAATGCCGCCACTTCCCTGATCTCCTGTTCCTAAATGCATCTTATGCATCAGGAAGCCTTAGTCTGCAGAGCTGTGAGCTTCTGAGAAGGAAACCTCCATGTCCTTACATGTTTGCTGTGACGGAAAAAATCCAATGGGCCTGTTACAGCTCAGATTCATGTACATCCTGTTCTCTGCCTCAGCATTTTCTTGGGTTTTCTGCCATTAGTCCTGTTTGTTCTTTCTAATACCATCTTGCTGCTCGTGAGCAGCTAGGCACGGAGCTCCCTGCAAGCTACCAGTAACAGCACTTTTCTACTCCTCCAGGTTATCCAGGCTTCCAAGCTGCCACCTACGCGAGTCGAAGTTACACTGGCATTGCACCTGGTTACACTTACCAGTTCCCTGGTGAGTGGTGCTCCGGGCTCAGTTTTTTTGTCTGCCTGCAGGTGATGGGGCTCTCTGGCATGATCCGTAACCCGGGCTGTGCCCCTTTTCCCTGTTTGGTCTTAGGTTAAATTGGAGACGGATGTGGAAGGGGGAGGGGAAAAGCCCTGGAATAGGTGGGAGCAGCCTGTCCTTCATTAGGATTATCCTCACACCCCAGCGACAGGAAAAGCCCTAGGCTGCTCCGATGCCCTTCATGTTAGCCTCCTCTGTAGGACTGCTGCTGTTACGCAGGAGGGCCCCTGCAGCTCTTGCCTGTCTGCTGCCTTTGTGTGTGTCTGTCTCTCTTTAACAGAGTTGCCACTGCTCTGAAAATAACACAGGAGTTTGAAGTGTAGCTTTCCAGGGGCTCGGGAATTGCTGGGCACCCAAAATAGAGCTGTCTGCAACGTTGGTTGCTTTCTGAACAGTGTTTGGGCCACTTCTAGCCCCTGGGGAACATCTGCTGCGGCAGTGGGCTGCAGGCCCCATGTGTACTGGGCTGTGTCAAGCTCCTGGCCCCGCCATGTGCTCAGAGCATGGACCCTGCAATCAATGGCTGGAACCTGCTGTGCCACAGCTGCTCCAGGCTGAATGGGGCCTCTTCTCCCTCCCCCTCCTCTGTGGTCCTGGGGATTGAGGCAGAGCGCACTCAGAGAAAAGACCATCTCGCTATTTTCTAGAGAAGTGGCAACTCTGAGCATCCCTTCCTGACCTCAGCTCTCAATTTAATGATTTATATATGAAGTCTTGGTGTTGGGGGCTGGGAATGGGAAGCTGTGTCTTTGTCTGTGGTGAGCCCAGGCTGTCTGTGGCTGAAAGTTGCTGTTGCCTCCTAGCCGTCTGGAAGCTCAGTGAGTCCAGTTTATGGGTCTCGGTCATTGTGGCTTGGAGTGTCTCGTTGTAAAAACCATGCCCAGCTGAGTCTGGCACACACCGAGCACCTACTGCCATTGCAGCTGAGAGGTCGGATCTGATGAGTCGTGGAGCAGTGCTCCAGGGCAGGCTTGAGGCTGCTGAGCTGGGCCACAGGTAAAGCTTGCACTTGCTCTGCCTTGCCAGATATGTTCTAAGAATAAATAGATCCTTAAAGCATCTGGGGCAGGAGTCCAGCACCTTTCAGCACCAGTTATAAATTAGTTCAGAACTGTACTGCCTGGTTGCAGTTTGGCTGCAGGCTGCTCCTCCAGCAGCCCTGGCTGCTGTCTGTCTGCGGGGTCTCCCTCGGGGTGTTTGACAAGTTCCTAAGCTGTCTTGCATTTCATTTTTAGAGTTCCGTGTAGAGCGGACCCCTCTCCCGAGTGCCCCCGTCCTCCCTGAGCTCACAGGTCAGTCCCACTCATTTCCTAAACTCACAAGCTGGGAAAAGGGGGCTTTGGGCTGTTCCAGTGGTGTTGGCTGCTCTGCAGCCTGGCACAGTTATACTGGAAATGTTTCTTATTTCTTCTTCCATCTGTACAAGCTCTGTTGAAAGCTGGGGCTGGAAAGGTGGAGAAGGAATCAGAGCTCAGGGCACTGCCTCTGGGAAGGGCAGTGCAGGTCATACCAAGTAAAGGCATGTAATTCCTATGTGGCATTTCCTGCTGCTCGCCTCATTTTGTCTCCTTGCCCTGAGCTGGATGTAAACCAGAGCTGGAAAAGTCCAGAGGGCAGGGTGGCTTCTCAAAGGTCTATAGATGACCTTAACCTGATCTGCTGCAAGGACAACTACTGCACTGCTGGTAGGGAGAAGGTGTGGGGCACTCCTTGTTACTCTATGCGTCCTGCACAGGGAAATGGGTGAAGTGCCACAGTGCCCATAGGGTACTGCGGATAGAAATGGAAACAGAGGGCTATTCTCCAGAGACTAGTCCTGACTCAGTGTCCTCACAGCGTAAATACCCTCTGGATCCTCAGCCCCTGGACTGTGTACAGTGTTTTCTCTCTGGGTGATGCTCCTTCTGTTGACCTTCCCTCCCATGGCCGTGTTTTCCCCTGCCTTGTTGTGTCCATGATATTTGTTGTGGAAGACCAGCTTTGTGTAGCACCCTATTCCCCCTGTGCTGTCTCATTTCCATAGTGTTCCTCCTCTCCAGCACTTCCTCGCCCCCACCTGTTTCAGGGTGTGAATCTCACTGCAATGGGGTGTGGAGAAGCTTCTTGAGAAGCCCTCCTGGATTTATGGATACAAACAGGATTGAAATCACTTTGTGACACAAAACCATGTCAGTCCTCAGGGAGTCTGCTGAGGTTGGCAGCCACCAATGAACAAATTGTCCTGAGGGAGGTAGGAAGAGATTAAATCCTAGCTCTCCTAATGAAACACTTCCCTGATAACATGTATGCAAATGCGTAAGCACCTGACCTCTAACTCTAAGCCTTTGGTTGCCAAACCAAAGAGATTTAGGTCCAGTGTATATTTACATGCGTGATTTTTCCAGCAAACCCCATAACATTTGCAGGGTAGCACTGATGATTTTTCTTTCAGACAGGGCTGTACCTCTCCTTGTGGAGGTGATTGCCTGGGGGCTGCTGTCACTGGCAGCCAGGGTGTAGCAGGGCTCTGTTCAACAAGAAGTTATTAATGCTGCTCTCCTGGCTGAGTGCCACGGCAGCTTACAGTTCTGAGTGCCTTACTGAAGTACCAGCTGGGAATTGTGGCATTCTTCCCTTGCCGTTACGCTTACCTACTGCTAAGCAGCCACTGTGCAGCCTTTTGGCCCCTTCCATTCCTACAAAGGCCCTGCGAGCTTGAGGGCCCTTGTGCCTGGGAGTGACTGCTTGTCCTTGTTGTCTATGGGCTTGGCAAGTGGGGCTGAGCTGAGGGGATGGCACAAGCAGGGATGATTGCTGCAGTGTGCAGGGAGATGGCGAGCAGGTGCTTTGTCATCACTACACAGACCTGTTTTTCTGTAGACAGATGACAAAAGCAAGAAAGAGTTTTCCTGGAAAAAGAATCAGAATCTGTGAGAAGACCTGGCCTCCATTCTCATTAAAACCACATCAATTCAGTCTTGTGTTAGGACATTGAAGCAGTGGCGGGGCAGAAGGGCGGCTGCCATCAGCCTTTCCTCCCCAGAGCAGCATCTCCGGGGGTGCTGCAGAGTTGCAACACTCTCATGTTGGGGTCTGGGATGAGCAGCAAACCCAGACAGAAGCCCCATGTGACGTTTGTTTGAAACGGACCGGTGCCTGCTACTAAATATTCCCTTATAAGCTAGTCTGGATTTCAGCCTTAACAAGATCGATTTGTTCTGACCTGTTTTTATGGCACTCTAAACAGAATCACAGTGAATTTCACATTCGAGCATGAAATGCTGACCCAGTCATTTTAAGGGCAAAGAGAAACACGCTGCCTAGATGCCTCCTGCCCCGAGGGCTGGTTGCCTCTGGCAGTAGAGTTGAGAATTAGAACTGCTACGTATAAATGAAGACTTACTGTTTTAATTAAGCTGTTTCTAGATCCTGCTCCCTAGGCGTATGCTTCCTCTGTTCTACGATGAGCAGCAAGGGGTCGAGCAGTTCAGGAGGAAAGCTGAGTGGAGAGAATGGTGCATCTTGACTGGAAAAATAGGTAGAAAGAGGCTATTAAAATATGAGTATAAAGGAAAGAGAGGAGGGGGTTGTGCCTCAGGACACTGAGCTGCTGGCTACTGTCCCTGTGCTACTGGATTTCTCCACATTTGCAGCCTAAGTCTGGATCTGTAGCTTCAGATTTAACTGCAACTTGTAAGCAAAGGAGCGATGGATGCATCTGGAACTGCTCCCTGGTTCAGCTCATCACATCACGCCCTTGGCTGCTCCAGCGGGTGGGGTTGGCAGAGCACATCTTGTGTCCCCCTCCAGCACATTCAGTGTGCAACCAACAGACACGGGGCTGGGAGCTCCCCTGTTCTCACCCACGGATGTGCTGTGTGACACACCTGGATGGTGTATCTGTGCAGCCCTGGTATTTCACAGCAAGAAACAACGGCTGCTGTTGAGGAATTCACCATGTAACCTCAACGGCCCTGAGATGCCTGTTCCTTCCTTTCCAGCAATCCCCCTCACTGCATATGGACCAATGGCAGCGGCGGCAGCTGCGGCAGCTGTGGTGCGAGGGACAGGTAACTGCTGCTTCCCTCCTGGCACGGTGTTCTGCCACGGAGGTTTGGGATGGGCGGTGGGAGGGGGGGTGGGACGGGGCTGCACTTTGGGGATTTTCACTGCGTAGTTTTGCTGCCTCCTGTAGGTTCCACCCCCAGTCGCACCGGTGGATTTCTGGGCACCACCAGCCCCGGGCCGATGGCAGAGCTTTATGGAGCCGCCAACCAGGACTCAGGGGTCAGCAGTTACATCAGCGCTGCCAGTCCAGCCCCGAGCACTGGCTTTGGCCACAGCCTAGGGGTGAGTGTTCCTTGCTGCGCTCTTCGCAGGGGGAGGGTCTGCATCTCCATGTGGTGATGGAGGTGAGCAGCGTTGGACAGCTTGCTTTCTGGTTAAGAGCTGCCAGCTGCCGAGCCCCAGGCTGCACACCGCTGGTACAGGTTCACCTGGAACCTGCCTCCCTGCTCCCCACTGGCTCCATTCAGCCTGGTCAAGGTCCAGATCTCCAGACCTTTCCCTGTTCTGGCCCAAGAGCTCATCTTGGCCTTGATGCTTCATGTCGCTGGGGCTCTCTGTACCTACCACCTCCAACTGGAGCCAGCTTTCCTTTCTAGCATCTGAGCCACAACTTAATTTGTTTTGGTAGTAATTTTTCTGGCTATTCTTTTGTTTGCTTAACAGTGAGTTTTATCTCCTTCCATGCAGGGTCCCTTGATTGCAACAGCTTTTACCAATGGGTATCACTGAAGCTGGGGACCAAGGAGGCAGGAGGTAAGAGAACTTCAAACAGGAGCAGGTAGTGGGAGAAGTGACATTCTGAGCTGGTCCCTGTGTTTGGGCTCCCAGCAAGAGCTGCAGAAGCTGCTGGGAGACTCGCTGCCTCAATCCAGCCTGTGCAAAGAGTCCTGTGGCCAGCTGAGGGCTCTGTTCCACACCAGAGGCTTGGCAGGTTGCTTCCTGCCTCATGCTCTACAGGCATTTTCTCCTGCCTAGGAGAAGGGTGGGGGGGGCGGTGATCTGAGTCTTTAATTAGTTTGTTTCTGGTGCTCAGCTGAGCTCAGGAGAGGTGATCTCTGCTTTGCAAATATGGCTGAAGTTTGTTGGCTTAAACAACAACAAAAAAGCTTCATAAAAAGAGGGCGAAAACTTGAATGGGAAGCCCCGCAGCAGCCTGAGCTGAGCTGAGTGCTGGAGAAATGGCAGGGCTCTGCTTTGTAGACAAGAGTGGAACCAAGAGTGCTGCAGGTTGGGGCAGGCCAGCTGCACAGCACGTGGAACCTTGTTTCCTGGGCCTGAACTTTGCCATTAAGCGTGGAAACATCTCTGCTATGCCCTGTGCCGTGCCAGCGGGCTGCAGACCCAGTCAGTGCTGGGTCAAGTCTGTCGCATAACGCTGGAAGAGAACCCCAAAGGAAAAGCTGTTGGGTGTTCTAGATCCTGCCCCTCGGTCCCCCGCTGTGTCTCGCAGATTCCCCAGTGACCCAACCGAGGACAGCGGCTGGAGGGTCTGGTGAGCCTCGGGGGATGAGCCACGGTTCCCTTCTTCTTGAATCAAACTGCACACCTGCCGGCTGCCTGCCAGGCTCCTGCCGCCCTGCCCCGATCTCTCCCTTTGACCAGACCACACTGGACTGAACCCGAGGAGATCATCTCGCTTTCTTACTAACCGCCGACGGTTTACGCTTCCCTCCCTCCTCCCCCCCTTCCCCAGCCCACCGGTCCTTCTTTTATTTATTTTATTAGCTGTTAGTTTTTATTTTTTTATTTTATTTTTTTATCTTTTTTTTTTTGGGGGGGGGGGGGGGCTCCCCCTTCTTTTTTTGTTGTTTGCTCTTTCCCGAGCTAGTAGACCTATTCTCCGGGTTGGCTTTGTGATTGTGTTAGGTAGTTTTTATCGAGGAGTACTTTTATTTGGCTTTGAAACCCTTCTGAATATTTTCAACTCTGTTGTTGTTGTCGTCAGTGTTTTTGAAGCACGGTGTGGAATGAGAATGCAGTTCTGAAGGAAAGAAAGAGACGCAGAGAGAGCAAAGGCTGAGAGGAACCGATGTATCTCTATTTTTTTTAAAGAAACTGTTTTTAATTGTTTCTGTTTTGTAAATGTGAGGCTTTGAAAAGTGTGAAACTCCAAGGATCCGAAAACGTTGGACATCGCTATGGAACAAAACAAATGTATATTTTGCTAAGTGAGAAAGGCTATCTTACAGCTGAAAGAATTGTTGTTTTTCCTAGGTTTAGTTTGACGTGGGGTTTTCCTTTTCCTCCTGTATAATATGTAAATATCGCGAGCTGAACCTGGCTGCCACGCGCAGCCTGGCTCCGAGGAGCAGCTCCAGGTCCTGGACTTGGTGCCGCAGTGTGAGCAATACTCTCCAGCAGAATCCTGACAGGACTCCGTTCTTTTTTTGTACACCTTTTACTGTAAGATTTTAAGACCTCTGATGAGATGAAAGGGGGGGGGGGGTTGGGGGTGGGGGGGTGTGAAACGGACCGGCCATCGGCTGCGTTGCTGAGCGGGTTAAAGCTGCTTCCAATCGCTCGATGTACAGACTCCGTCACTGGGCTCCATAGTGCCAGTGTCTGGTTTGGCTTTAGGTAAAGGGCTTCACCGCCACCGTTTGTCTTGGTTTCTTCGAAAGGAATCCACTCTCCAAATGCTATCGCCTGCGTCAAGATTGCCTGGGAAAGGGGATCCTCCTCCGGAGGCCAGGGGATTGGAAGGGGAGTCAGCCAGGGCCGGGGGGAGGTGGGGATGGTGGTTCCGTAAGGGCAGGGAGCTGGGCTGGGGGAGTTGTTAATGGGGAGAAAAGCATTAGGGTGGTGATTTGGGGGCGGGTTAAGGGCTTCTCAGGGATTATATGACATATAGAATCACAGCTTCCCATTTGCTTTACTCTGTGTTCTGAAGACTGTGGGAATTGGCCCGTCGTGCAGTGTGGAGGTGATCTGGTCCCTTCTCCAGAACCTGCAGGGCCTTCCCTTGGCACCATCCAGGCCTCTGCTGAGGAGCGCTGTGCCAGGGGAAGCCTCCAGCGGGGAGCACAAGGGGCAGTTTTGGGTCTGGATTTCAGTGAACCAAAGACCTCGTTAAAGGGGGTGATTGAGCCTTTCATTAAGATGCAGCCAAACTCTTTTCCCAGGGAAATAACAGCTTCATCTTAAGTTTTAAAAATCATTCCCTCTCTTCCCCCAAACTGAGCCCTTGTAAGGGAGAGGGGCATTAGAAACAGGACCGAGAGGGGCCGTCGTGCCCACGGGGCTCTTCTCTTCCATCCCTCCCCCCGCGTGCCAGAGCTTTTCCTGACCTGGGTGATACGTTTGGAGAGTTCTGTTTAGGTAAGAGGGTACTTAACAGATCAGTACTGAAAACACAAAGCAATAATTTTTGTTACTGAGACAAAGAGTCTGTATGTCTGTTTTTTTAAAATATTTCCTAATGAAAAGAAGAGCTGCATTTTATTGGGTTTATTTTTATTCTGTATACTTCCAATCTGGGTCTGCGGACAGCGCTTGCCTCCCTCTTGGTGTTCGCGCTGAGCTGCTTCTGTGCCCCCTCCAGAGACATCCCAGGCCAGCTGTGCTGCCGCTGGGCTGTGAGTCGCTCGCTGGCCAGTGCTGCCACTGCCTGGAGGCCGGGGCTCCGCTTTCAGGGTGGGCATTTTTTAAAAGAAATAAAGCTGTGTTTTTAAGGCAGTAAGTTATTACACTCCAGGGTTTGTTCTCTCCACACCTGTAACCCCCTTTTTTTTTTTTTTTTTTTTCCAGATTTCAGTTTTAAATTCCTAATAAATTATTTGAAAACTGCCCTCTGTCGTTACTTGGGATTTTCGTGTGGATGGAGGTGAGGGTGAGCTGGGGCCTGGCAGGAGCATAGAGCTGCTGATGGGGGGAAGCCTCGGGGCTTTGGCTGAGCTTTGGTGGAGAGCTTCACCCTTGTGGGAGTTTTCTCATACAGCGCCGCTGTTTCTCACATGCCGGCTTTCTCACACTGCGTGATCCCCTTGTTTAAATCTCAGATACGGTATTTCTGAGCTGTGACTTTGCAAGGCCAGTTTACTGGAAATTCTCCTGGCCAACATCCATGAAAAGTCAGACACTGAGAAATGGGGAAGAAGGAACCGCAGATGCTGGGGATCATTGGTGAATGAGCAGAGAAATGAGACGTTTAACAAGAGAAAAGGTGGCCAAAGTAGCAACACAGAAAGAGAACGCTTAGATATGGAAGGGAAAGTCAGCTGCTCGGTCCGTGTCAAAAGATCAAGATGGAGCTTTCCCAGGTAAACTGAAGCACTGGCTCCTTTCCATCAGCCTGCAGTGTTTGCTCAGTGTGCTCACTGTTGGGACATAGAAATAAATGCAGGCTCTTGCTCTCAAGGGAATATCTCAAGTGTGTAATGATGCCAAACCGCCTTAACGGTGTTAGGGCCTCTGAGGACTGATCATGAGCAAAGGATTTTGGACAGGCTCCTGGCTGACTCCAGAGGCTTTTTCTTCCCTTCTTCTTCTTTCTTTCCTTTTAAATCTAACATCAAGGTTCCCAACTCAGCTCATGCCTTGGCACAGAGAAATGCAGTGCCTGACTGGGTGCTGCTCTGGTGATGGAGAAACTGCTGTCTGAGCTACTGAGCTGTGCTGAGTGCATGGAATCTTCTGAGGACGGCTCATTTCCAGCACAGCTCCTCTGAGCTCAGCTACAAACAGCCACAAGGTCTTGTTTAAGCCAAGCCGTGGTGGCTTTGCCAGGAGGATGGGGACCGTGCCACCTGCTTGTACCTGAAATGCAGTTATCTTTAGTTATTTCCGTTGTTATGTTTGTTCTTTAGTTATCTCTGTTATCATTCACCTGGTGATGGGGGTGAGATGGTTTCAGCAGTTACTGGAGGAAGCTGGCCAGGTCTGCACAGCCAGGACAGAGAGCAGGGAAATGGCTGCATCCCCATCTGCTCAGTGGAAATCTCTGCTCTGAGGCTCCCACCGCTTTGTTGCATTCACACCTTCTTTTGCTGGGCTGGTTGTTTGATATGAAAATACTCCCATGACATTTCTGAGGCTTCCCAGGTTGCTTCTGGTTCTTGCCCAGGAGATCCTCTGGAAGAGACCTTTAAAGGCTGTCAGGTCCCATTTCCATGCAATGAATGGGGACACTCACAGCTCCATCAGTGTGCAGAGCCCCTTTTCTGACCTTGGGAGATAAAAGAATTTTGTGGTAAATCTTAAATGCAAGTATTTGCCTTGCTGGCTTCCAGAACATGAACTGCACTGGCCTTCAGAAGTTCATTCCACAATCTGCTGCCCTCAGCTTCTGATAGGGGAAATCTGTTTGATAACATGAACACGGTGTGTGGACCTGGCTTCCCTTTCAAGGTGAGCTGGCAGTATAAAGAGCCGTGTTTCCTCTCGCAGCAATCTCACTGTCAGATCCCACCAGAATGAAGACTCTTGGCGTGCTTTTCTTGCTGTCGGGTGTGTAGGCAGCGCGTGCCCCTGTCAGCACCCCCGGCCTGCTGCCTCCACTCCTGATGCTAACCTTTGTGCTTCTCCTCAGCGGTGGCTGCCATCGCTGCTATCTCACCTCGTGCACTATGGGAGTTCCGCAGCATGATCAAATGCACCATCCCAGAGAGCCACCCTTTTCTTAGATTTGATGACTACGGCTGCTACTGCGGCTTGGGCGGCAGTGGGACACCTGTGGACGAACTGGACAGGTTTGTATGACTCTGCTGCTATCTGTCTCTTTCCTTGCTCCTGCTTTTGTGGTTCTGCACGCTGGCTCCTCCTCAGCCCTGTCTGCAGGCATTCACTGAGCTCAGGGGATGAAACGTTCTCCCACAGCTGGCTTCAAGGGCAGATGGTGTTGCGGTACCGCACAGTTGTCTCTTATTGCTGGGCTGAAGGACAACCCAGCAACTGCTTTCTGTAGTGGCTGTGCCACGTGCACTCCAGCACTTCTTTTCCAGCAGCGCTGTGCCTGCAGTCCCAATGGCAGCTCTGAGCCCACCAGGCAGAGCTCCGGCATCGACACACTCAGAGCTGAGCCACAAAGCGCCAAGAAGTGGCTTAGCAGCCGTTAGTCCCACATGCCCGATAGCCAAAGTGCTGTGGCAGCTGTTTGCTCCTCGGACACCAGGCACTGATGGGGGATGCAGGGCAAATGCTGCTGCAGTCAGCACGCACACAGCGGGCACCTGGTGGAGCGTGGGCTGGCAGGGGAGGAGTTGGACTCGATGGTCCCTGTGGTCGGGATGCTCTGTGATGTGTGCCCCTGCAGGGTCCTTTGAGCCGCCTCAGCTGTCACTGAACATTTGGAGGCTTTGGTGGTGTCTGTGTTCATTCCTTGTCAAAGTCTGTTGACAAACAGTCACACGCTGACACGTCCTACAGGTCAGCTGAGTTTGCCATTCCAAACGTGCTGACCTTTTCCTCCCTGTTTCCCAGGTGCTGTCAAGCACACGACGAATGTTACTCTGCGGCAGAGAACAAGACCGTGTGCTCCTCCTTCCTGGACACTCCGTACACAGAGATATACAAGTACTCCTGCAAGGACGAGGAGATCACGTGCAGCAGTACGTCCTGCCCCCACTCCCTGCTGCGCTCTGCATCACTGCGCCTTCCCCGCGTGGAAGGAATGGGGCTGAATGGGGCTGAATGGGGCTGAATGGGGCTGAATGGGGCTGAATGGGGCTGAATGGGGTTGCGGGAGGGCTGTGCGGTGGGAGGCCGTGCCACGTGCGGTGCCGCAGTGATGCTGCTGGGCCTCGCGCGGAGCAATGACCGCACACCGTCCCTCCAGGTGCCAACGACGAGTGCCAGATGTTCGTCTGTAACTGCGACCGCGCAGCCGCCATGTGCTTCGCCAAGGCGCCCTACGACCCCGCTCACCACCGCATAGACAAGAAGAAATACTGCAGCAGTTAGAGCACAGCGCGGCTGCCGCCAATAAACGCCTCGCACCACGTTGTCCGCCCGCACTGTGCTGCGCCGCGGGGACGGGACGGGAGGGGGCCGAGGGAGGGGACGGGCGGGTGGGGGTCGTGCTTTGATTGGCCCCGAGCAGCGACGGGGCGGGATAAGGAGGAGGCGCGGGTGTTTGGAAGCACCGAACTCGGGGCTTCCCACTGAAACCTGGAGCATCCCGGATGTGTTTCCGTCATTGCTGGCGTGGCTCCTTTGTTGGGATGGGGGTTCAAGGTGAGCTCCCTGTTCTCACGGGCTGGCTTTGAGTCTGTGGTCGCTGTGCAGCGGTGAAGGTCCTACATGTGGGTGATACTGCAGCTCTTTGTGGTGATGAATAAGAGATCCCTGGTAGGGATGACAAACCGAGGCTGTCTGGGAGAAATGCCGGCCATCAGCAGTGAATTGAGCTGGGGTGCAGCTGGCAGCAATTCAAATACACATCCTTGCCTGTAGTAGAATGAGATTGGAGGTGGAAGCGCATCTGCTGCTGCAGAACAGCCCTTGGGCTGCTCTGGTATCAGTTCAGTGGATTGGTGAAAGCACCAACTCGTTCCATCTCTTATTCCACATGTTTCAGTCCTTGTGTTTCTTATTTACACTCATTTGGTGCAGAATACTGAACAGGAGATTTTAAAAGCCTCCCCGCCCAGCAAGGCCTTGCGTAGGGATTCTTCTCACATAGTCTCAAGTATTAAGTGCCGGGCAATGGCGAACGTGGGGCTGGGGGGGACTGAAGGACTAAATCTGCTGTGAGTTTCTGTTCAGGGCTTTGAGGCATGTTGTAGAAAGCAGAGTCTAACAGCAGCCTGGTGACTGCCTGTATGAAGAGAAAAGAGCAAGTGAAGATCTTTTGCCACGCCAGTCTGTGTGCCTGCTGAGCATGGGGGCTCTGGAGTCACTTGCAGCACCACAACCACTACAGCTGGCACGTGGCATGCTGGAGGGACTGCCTGGGTATGTGTTGCTGAAGTGAATTCTCAGCCTCATATCTTCCTCTTCTTTATTGTTTTCTAGGCCAAGATTTGCTGGACTCTGCAGGGAGAGCTGAATTACTCCGACCATATGGACGCTGTGGAGTTGGAGGAGAAAGTATGCCAGCATAGACAGCGCATCCAGGAAGCAAACAGCTGCTCAAGGTGATGACTGTATGGCAGTTTCTGTTTGTGTTTGTAGACACATGCTACACACTTGAACTTTTATTCTTCTGCTTGTGCTCAGCTTTCCCCCTTTGCTGTGCTCAGTGGTGAAGGA
Source organism: Excalfactoria chinensis (assembly GCF_039878825.1). Taxonomy (NCBI): domain Eukaryota; kingdom Metazoa; phylum Chordata; class Aves; order Galliformes; family Phasianidae; genus Excalfactoria; species Excalfactoria chinensis. The sequence continues at coordinate 3,217,247 of NC_092840.1, read as the reverse complement.
GGAAAAAAATACAGATTGTGGTAACGAGGTTCTTTTCATTAGTGGGAAGGGAGAGAACTGGGGTCTGCACAGCAGCTTGCAGGTAATATCTGTATCCAGGGCAGAGGTCTGAAAGCTGAGCTGGTTCTGCTCTGCCTTCCACCTTCCTGAAGTGAGTTTGTTCCTCATCTTGCAGGAAAGATCTGGGAGATTATAGTGATACAATTGATCTGCTGTCTGGTTCATGTTCTTTCTCAGTCGACCTCAGGATGCCTTGCAAAAAAAGTACAGGTCACAGTATTGCATCTATTACATTATGGAGAACATATAGAGAGGCTGAGTGACTTCTAGGCTGGTGAGAGGGCTGAGAATCCATGCTGGTTTCATCCTTCCATACCCAGTGCCCTTCGTTGCATTGAATCCCCTGTGGGCCATCGTGTTGCTTCCATCTGGCCACCCCAGGAAATGAAAGGTGTAAAAAGCATGAATCTGCTGAGCGGGAATGTACCTTAGAAGGATAAGGGCGGTGTTTATGAGGAAGCCAACATTCCTGGAGCATCTTTTGCTGCCACAGCATTCCATATTTGGGAAACAAGTTCGATGCAGGTTATGGCGAACCCTTCCTGCTTCATCCAAAGTATTTCTTTGACTCTTAGTCAGATCTGTTTGCTGCAGTCAGTGTCAGCACTGCTGCTGTGATTCCTGCTCCTGTGGGATGCATCACTTACTGCAGCTCCTCATCCCCCCCCAAGAATCTTTTGATAAGGGAGCAGCAGAACGTCCCAGAAGTGCTCGTATGTCAGGTGGATTGTTGTCATGCAGCGATCACTCGACTCTTGTTTTTGTCTCCTGGATGTGTCCGTTGTTCTCAACGTTCATTTCTTCCTCTATTGTCTTTTTCTACATCTGTGGGAACCCTGCTTTGTTTTCTGGCTCAAATCTTGCTTCCTGTGGTATTTCTTGCGATAAGACTCAGTGATTTATTGAGGAGGCAGGTGATGGGTGTTACTGTGTGACAATCAATGTCGCTTTGTGGACATTTGGAAGCACTTTCCTTCAGTGCTGTTTATCTCCAGAAGAGGGTGCTGAGGAGTGTTTACTGGCGGAAGATCTGGTCTGTGACTCAATAGCTTCAGCTTGGTATGGGAAAATCAGGGAATGACACCATCGTGTCCTGTGAAAAACAGGTTGCAGGTGGGCACCTCCCTGCTCTCTCTTATCTGCTGGCGAGTCCCAGAAGGTGAGAACAAAGGAGTTTCTGCTGAGATCCCAGAGCCAGAAGCTGCCACTGCAAGGAGAGCTGACTCAACCACTTTGGGTCTGAGCTGTCACTCCAATGAGAGCTGACTTGACCACTTTAAACTTATTTATGTTTGTATTGCCATTGGAAGTTGTTGCTGTGGTCATCATCAATAGAACAATAACACCAGACAACCCACCACTAATGAGCATCAGTGACTGAACTATGAACCACGCTGGACCCGTGGTGGTGACTCTCCCTCTTACTTCCTACAAAGACTCCTTGATTCTATTTCCTATTTTTTCTATCGCCCTTCTTCCCTTCCCCATCTCCTTGTACCGCTACAATTTGTAATAAGCTGGTTGGACCAACATTTGAACTGTTTCTCAATCTCACATCAGGCATAAATAGATCAAAAAACCTTCTCTCCCTCCAGTAAATTGGAGCGAGACGACATCTTGTGCTCTGAATATCCCATCTTGAATTTACACATTTCCCCCTTTTCTTTGTCTTGGCAAACTATTAACGTGCTGTGTAATAATGGCACTAGTCATGTTAATAGTATAATCATGCCTTATACATGGCATCCTCACTGCCTGACTTGGAGCCTTCTCCTTCATTTTGTGCAATGCTTTGTAACAGCATTGTCGTATGCATTTAGGTTATTGTGACTCAATCAAGGCTTCGATTGACAACATGCTGAACATGAGAGACAAGGCA